>NW_023601212.1:81456254-82659803 GCF_014898055.3 Talpa occidentalis | reverse complement strand
GGCGCAGTCCTGGGCTAGGTTAAGCAAAGAGAGCTTACTGAGGGGGTGCAGGGAGCTCTCCGAATTGAATCAAGCTTGGAAAATGGCAGGAAGACATGTTGCCCTGGGAAGTCAGGTCATTCATCCAAGGCGCCCCCAGCTTGTTTTTCTGGAGATTCACATTCACGGGGGGGGGGGGGGGGGGGGGGGGGGGGGGGGCTGGGGGGGGAGCACAACCCCAGGAACCTAGCTCGGGCCCCTAAGAAAATGGCCCTTCGGAGGGGTCCTCTGTACATGTCCCTAGGGGTGGAAGCCACGACCCACAGTTGGCCTAAGAGCTATTGGCTGAGTGGCTTCCTAGCAGCCAAAGCCCTGTGAGACCCCCACCCACACTGGGGCCCAGCTCACCTCAGAGGTGCTTTGCTGAGGTGGTGTCTGCTGGCTCCGCCCCTCCTGCCCACCCCTCCCTCTGGCCTAAGGACACTCCCAGGACCTCTAGCTCCTCCAGCCCCAGGCAGCTTTTTTCTCCTGCATTCATCCTCCTTCCTTCCGGTACACCTAGCTGTCACTCAGCAGGACAATGGAGGTTTCTTTTCAGAAGTTCTTCCATTAAGTTTTTAATAATAATAGTATTAGCAATGACAATAGTTATGGCAAGGCTCTCTATAACACGCCAAGTTAACTCACACGCCCTCTGTATCAACACAGGCCAGAATGAATGGGGAAGAGAAAAATCTCTTTCTCCACATTTCCGTGCAGGTGCCAGAGGGTGCGAGGCTTGGCGGTGTTTCTGTCATCTCCAAAGCGAGCTGCTCACAGGTTTGAGAAGAGCTCAGGTGAGAGCAGGTGGCTTCTGGAAGGCAGAGCAATGCAGACGTTCAGGATCTCAGCGCTGTAGCAACCAACCTCCTGGGTATGGCCTGGAGCGCCCCATGAACCCAGCTTGGGGCGCCTAAGAGAATGGCTGTCTGCTGACTGTCTGCTCTGGGGCAAGTGGTTCCCCTTCCTTGTGGGTGTTTCCTCATCTATAAGTGAGGCACTGACTGCACCCCCCCACTGGCTCCTGGTGGAGCTCTATGAATTAACAAATGCAAAGAACGCAGACGGCTGCCCAGCACATGGTTGTCCAACACAAGTCATAAGGCAGCTGCCATTCCCAAATATTGAAAATGTGCAGATTTTCATTTCATATTTAGGGGGGTTGGAATGTAGGTGGACAATGTTGAGAAAAAGAGAGAGAAATGAAGGTATTCTGAAAGGGTGAGGTGGGGACTCATGGCGCCCCCTCTTCTTCAACTGCCCCTCCCCCACCCCGGCAGTGGACACCCCTCCTGGCTGTACCAGGGAATCAGGGACTCCGACTTAGCTGGTCTGGGTGTGGCCTGAGCACCAGGAGTTTTACTCTAAGACACAGCAGGGAGGAGAACCCCCATCCTGAGGCGGCTGGAACCGGAGGAGGAGCGTAAAGCTGCGCCTCCCCAGATGAATCCTGGCACTGCAGCCGCACCTCCTGCCTGTGCCCCCCAGGAAAGGGGGTGACCACCCTTCTTTCTCTTTCACTCAGAGTTCCCCTGAATCTCCAGAGACCCCCCCACTTGGGGGACAACTGCTGTGGAGGGGAGGCAGTTTCTTCTGGCCCTGCACTCTTCCCAGCAAGGCTAAGGGCAGTCTCCCCTCCCGGCACCTATGAAGTCTTTAGGGGGCACAGCCAGTAGCGAGCCTGGCCCTGCCCTGGGTGGTTGCCCTGGGTGGTTGCTGAGCTCTCGGGGACGCTCAGCTTCACCGCCTGCCCCTGGCCACCTGGCTGCCGGCCAGGCCGCTGGGAGCGCTCAGGCCCTCTGAGCTCCCTCCCTCTGCTGTCCAGGCACACTCGCGTGTCAGCAGGAGTGGGTGTGGGGCAGCGGTGTGTGGGGTTCAGCGCAGCACCAGGGTGAAGTTTCAGAGTTTACTTACTTTTATAGCCCTAGAATTCATGAGTCATTTCATCAAAACTTGAAGAAAATCACAGGCCATAAGGAACCAAATGACGTTTTTATTAAAAATTGCACCCATAGCACCTCTCTGTCTTCCTACAGTATTTTTGAAAAGGAGATCGGGTTTTCTGCACAATTCCAGAAAATGTCGCTGGGAAAACCTCAGGACCAACCTAAGCTATTGACAAAGCAGAAGGTGACCTGGAGAGGAACTGAGGGGCGCCTGGGCGGGTTGGCCCCGTCCTTGGACTCCTCCGTGGCTCTCCCGCTCCGGCCTGGGTCCGTGCTACGGGGCTGCTGAAGCGAGGAGAGCCGTGCTCAGACACGCGGACTGACCGCTCACTGGGAGAATAGCTACACTGTGTGTCAAGGACTCGTAAAACTAAGACCATGCGACAAACTTTTATGCAAACACCATGCTTCAGTCCATCGTCACCAGGCGCAAGCACAGGATCAACAGAGGCGAACAGAGTGACCCGCGCCCTCTGGGCTGTCAGAGCTCACGGGGCGAGGCCCAGCACCTGTGCGCAGTGGGACGGGCCCCACATGGCCCTCTGTCACCTTTCTCCGGCTATGACATTTCCTGCGTGCTCCGAAGAGCACCGTAGGGAGGGGCTCGGGGCAGGCGGGGGAGGAGAGGGCTCAGTGGGGGCAATTTGTTAAGAGGGTGGAGGTGTGGGGGGGGGCGGGGGGGGGGGCAAGGCGATGTGCATAAAGCCCACAGGGGGCACAGGGACACCCACAGCTCTGCCCTGAGGGCTCACTTCTCTGGAGACTTGTGCCCTGGGGGCCCTCATGGCGAGCTGAGACCTGCACACCACCCCTGCAGCTCAGACAGAGAGCCTGGCGCCTCCTGCTGCTTCTCTGCACCCCTCGCCTGGAAGGGCAGCTCACCCCACACTCTCCGAGACGAGACGGATGAAGGTCTTCCAGGGAGGACGCGGCTGCTGTTCACTGTGAGGCACCTAAATGCCACGCTCCAGAAGCAGGCGAAGAGAGGACATTTCCCTTGGCCTTGGTAAAGGAAAGGTGGCTTGTCCTTTATTCCAGAACTGAGATTAAAATCCAGTGTCCATTCTCCTATTGTGACTTGTTTTCCCTCCCTAAAGATGAAAGGCGGGGGGTGGACACTTGCCAAAGCCCACAGCGCTCTGGGAAGGAGGCGGCTCTCTTGGGCCAGGGGCCGCGGCGACAGGACGGGGTGAGAATGTTAACAGTCCATCAGCAGCCAGTGCCAGTGCAACCTCGTACAGACAATGCCATACCAAAAAGTTTACTGAAAGTAGAGAGAACACAGGAAATATGAGCCTGAATAAAAAGGTGTCATGTTGTTGTCACAAAAACCCAAAAGCAAAAACACACCTCAAACCGAACTGTCCGCATCCTAGGATGGTCCAGCATTTCCCCATTAGTTAAAGCAATGTCCGTATGGCTTAGGAGGCAGTCAAAGTGCACGGAAGGCAGTGTCTGTCCACGTTTCCACCGATCGCTTGTCTTCCAGGAGTTCCCGCTGCAGCGACGCGGTTTCCTGTCCACTTTGGGGCTGAGGGGAAGGAGGTGGGTCCCCCAGGTGGGTCCTGTGCAGTGGTCGGGACATTAGGGGGTGGGTGGGTGGAGAAATTCTCATGCGAAAGTGGCTTTGGGCAGAGCATCTAAGATTTTTGGTTTAGAATATATTCCCCTCCACTCAGAAAGAGCAGGACAGAAGGCGTGGAAGGAGGGAGGGCAGGGGAGAGAGAAAGAAAGGAGACTTTCCACACTCTTTATTTTTGAAAAAAACTGCAGAGATTTTCCATCCAACACAAAACTCTCCTTGGTCTCCTGGGGCCACATCCAGCAACTGTGAAGGCAGAGGGTCAAGTCACCCCTCCACCCTGGAGGTGCAGGGAGAGGGCCACGCACAGACCATGTGCTCTACTAGTGGCCTCAACACCGCTGGGCCCCACCGTACCCCATCTTTAGGCACTGATCACCTGGGAGGACCCCCCCTGTATCCTGCCTTGCTCCCCTGCGCTTGGGGGATGTAGGTAGAGTGGGTGTGTGTCTTGCTTGGCTACACTCTGGCTGGCCAGAGGGATGTGGGGGCTCGCAGGGTGCCGCACTAACAGCACTTCTGTGACCTCTAGACCTGGGCTCTGAGCTGGGGGACTGACCACCCACACCCCAGCCACCCCAGACCTCTGTTGCAATAATAATGGGATGGGCTGGAGGAGAGCTAGTTTGGACTTTAAACTTTTCAAATTATTTCATGCTATTTTCCTTTTGCTAAAAATGAAAACAAAACCCTAACAATTAAAGGAAAAAAGCTTCCAGAAAACCTGTTAAGGCTAAAAGCTGGCCTCTGAGGGGGGCAGGGACAGCAGCACTGGGGGTTCAAGAAGCAGCGGGAGGCAGACAAGCAGACCTAAGACCGGACTGGGGTGGAGGCCAGTTCCTCACACAGGAGGACCTGGGGGGCGCGCGACTAGGACCTCGTGTTCTCAGAGCTGCTTTGCTTTATTTGGAGACACTGTCGCTTTTCTCATGTACAAAGCTAAATAATTAATAAAAAGGCACCTGGAGACAGCAAAGACTCATTCATTTCATGTGACATCTTTTAAAAAAAGATAAAAAGATTTAAAAAATACTCTGGTTAACAATGCACACTCCGTACACCACCAGCGACTCTGCAAACGCCACTCTGTTTCCTCTCCGGCAGCGTTTGGGCTGCACGGCGTGCTCAGGACAGGAGCGAGCTCGCTAAGGGCCGCTGTGATGGCTTCCGCCGCAGGGGAGGTCTCCTGTCCTGCACTACTGGATTGAAAGAAAGAAAGAAAAACGTCCCGAATATTTCAGCATTGGAAGGACACACCGGGCCGCTGAGCCATCCCAGCGTCAGGAGATGCCCCTTGGTCCCCGCTGGTTGCTAGAAACCTCACAGCTGATTCCCTCGCCTAGAAACTGCTGACAGAACATTCCAGAAATGGATGCAGTGGGTCAGGAAGCACTGAGCCCAGGTCAAACATTCGTTCATCAAACCCCACGCCTGAGCCTGGAGCCCTTGGCCCTGCAGGATGGAGTCGGTGCGCCGGGCCGGAGGCAGAGGAGGCCGAGGGAGGAGGGAGGAGGGCCTGCCTGCGGGAGGGGGGTCTCCCCGCTCCCCCTCCATCTTCCTCGCTGGGCCCCCGGGATGAAGCAGCCCAGGACTGGGAGGTCTGAGGTCTTCCGAAGTCCGGGGTGCCAAGCCATTGCACCAGTGAAATACACCTTCTCGTAAAAAGAAAAGAAAAAAGAAAGAAACCCGCTTCCTGCAGCGATGGTACAAAAAGCCGTTAAAAAAACCTTCTGGATTGAAATCTAGTGTTCACAAGTAGGTAAAATCAGCACGTATCAGAATTTGTTTTTAAACAAAAACTCGGGCTCCGTTAGTGGAGTTGATTGTCTTAACAAAAATAGACTCCAGAGTTCGCCTCCTCCCCCCGGGCGGCCGGGCTCACACGAAGGAGGAGAAGCCGGTGAGGGGAGTCCGGGTGCCGGGGCCGGGGGGCGCGAACACGGCGCTCTGCGTGGTCACCACGGTGTGCAGGTGCGGCCCCGCCTCTCCGCCCGCCACCGCCTCGTACCGGTGCGGGGTGCGGCGCTTCCACGAGTTGTAGTAGGTGGGGTCGCTCATGTAGTGGTTGACGAAGGAGTGCTGCGGGGGCGCGTCCTCGTACTCCGAGTCGGTGGCCTGGGGGGACAGTGGCCGTGTGAGCATGGGGGGGCTGCCGCAGGGGGGGGTCAGGGGGCGCAAGAGGTCACAGGGGAGGACATGGCTCAGAGGTGCACAGGCAGGGGTGGCCAGGGAGGGAGGGTCCTGGGAAGGTGGTGGTCATGGGGGTGATGGTCAGGCAGGGGAAGGCGGCCAAGGGAAGGGTGGGCATGGGTAGCACAAGGTGTGGCCAGGAGGCCGGGCCCCGGGCCGCTGCCTGTCAGCTGTTTCTGCTCTCCTCCTTCCTCCCACCCAGGCCCAAGCCTGCCCACCCTCCATGCAAGGTGCCACAGACCTCCCCAGGCCTGCCCTAGCCAGAGGCCCTGCTGAGCTCAGGTCTGCACACCCACCCCAGCGGGGCGGCGTGCTTTCTCAGATGCTCCTGAGTCTCTGCTCCCTCATCCGTGGTCCGCCTGAGCTGGGACCAGGAAGCGTCTACAGGGCACTCCCACCCCGGGAGAGGTCTCCATGGTCTCAAGGGGAGGCTCAGGGTGTCCCCACAGCCCAGAACACAGAAGAGCAACAGAAGGGGCAGGGGCAGGGCCGTGAGCTCTCTGAGACTGCCGCGCCCGCTGCCGTGGGCCAAAGGGAAGGCAACCCCGGTGTTGCTGAGGAGGGTGTGCCCTCCACGGGACATCAATTTTTATGCGAGGGCGCCTCCACGCAGACCTCTGTGGGGGGGCAGCTGAGAACCAGGCCAAGTGAGGGCGGCTGATGTCTACCGTCTCCACTCCACTCCCCTCCCGGCGCTTCCCCACCCGGTTACAAAGGAGCCACGGGAGACCCGGCAGCCCATTGATGTTGCAGATTAGTCCTGCTGAGAGCTTCCCCCCTTTTCTTTTAATAAAATAAATCAGTAGTTTCCATTAAGAGCATTTAGTGCACACAGTTTCTTTGTTCATTTTCTTAAAGCAAAACTCATGTTTTTTTATGGTCTTTTGGGTTGATTTAAATCATTTGAGGTGGAAAGTAGAGGTGGAAACGATTTTTTTCCCTGAGGGTGGAGGGCTCCAGTTTCCTCTCCCAGACAGGATCCTGGGACCCTCACGGTCGGGGGTTCAGGAGCAGTGGATGGTGCCCAGCAGGTGGCCCTGGTTCTGCTGTGCGGACCAACACCTAGAAACTCCCAGAGGCTGGAAACATAGCAGGTATTTATAGACAGGACGGTCAGCCCACGTAACACTGGCTTGGCCACTGGGCCCCACCCTGAGCTGTCCCTCACACTCCAGTCACCGGCCTGCATGGCATTTAGGGCACAGACTGCCTCGAAGACTCAAAGGGTTAGTCACAGTCCTGAGCTCCCCAGGACCTTAGTGTAAACTCCTTGTATTGTGGAATCACGAACTGCCGAACTGCCGGCACCGGTGGTTCCTCTCCTTTTTACTTTGTCAGAGCACAAGTAAGTGCAGGACTGAAAAATGTCCCCTCCTGACACTCCTGAGATGCAGAGCACCCAGTCCCTCCATTACCAGATGACGATGACAGAGGTGACAGTGGCTTCTCTTCAGTGGACAGATCACATGCCAGATAACCCAACCACGTGATCTCTGCACCTGCCAGTGATCCTGAGGTGGGTATTATAATTCCCTTTTTATAGATGGGTCTCTCGGGGTTTGGGGGTGGGGTGGGGGCGGGAGCCAAGCCTGAGCCTTGCATCTCCAGCAGACAGGACTGGCTCCCAACTCCAGGCCTGCATCAGCTGAAAGGATTCATGCATCCCTATCTGTCATCCCAAAGCCCACAGTGCTCTGGAAATCAGGTTGCTTTTGTAACTCATTTGGTGGCAAAGCCTGACCTGAACTGAGCTAATTTGGCAGCTAACCCTGCGCTGAACTGATATGAGGCTATTAAGTGTGAATATTCTGGTGTTTTGCTGCAGAAATACTAATGTGTTTCCTTGCAGATTGCTGCCTGGGTCCTGCTGGAGACGATACATAATAAACGACATATTCCCAAATCTGAAACACCAAATTCTTCGATGATCTGCCTCAAGGGTTTCAGGTGAGGCATCAGGTTCCTCTATTTGTAGCTGTGGTTAAAGGATTATTCTCCCGTTTCCCAGAGGCCTTGAAGTAGCTTACAAGGCAAACTCTGTGTAAACTGAGACAGGCAGGAGAGAGAATAAAGGTCACCCAAGGAAGCTGAAGGGATCTGTGACCTATCCCTGAATGGGGTTAGTCACTTATGCAGATACTGAGCTTGGGTCTAAATTTCCTGAAGCACAGAGGAAAAGAGCACACGTTGAAATGCACCGAAGGCCTCCCTTTCCTCCTGAGAAAATCGCAGACACTTGGGAACAGACCGCAGCTGTTGGCTTGAGGATTCACAAGTGGGGGTCAAGGCCATGACCACCTGAAGACTGAGTCTACCATTCCAGTTGTCTTTGGTGCTCTGGGTACCCCCGCTCACTGTCCTCACTCAGAGGATGCTCGCATAGGAAAGGTGAGAAGAGCTCTGTAGATCTCACTGTGTGTCTGAAGGAATCAGGCCCACGGAAGAGTGACCTTCTCAGGGTCATTACTAGGGACACAGTGAGGCCACACCCCGCACTGGTACCACTGTCAAAAGTAGCAGAAATGCCCCAGTGGCGCAGCAGGTTGAGCGCAGCGCTGTGGAGCTGTCCGCAGCCTCTGCAGCACCAGTTCGATTCCCGGCCGGCCAGGGAGAGTCCCACATGGCGCAGCAGACCTCTCCTGTCTTGCCTGCTGCTCCCCTTAGCAGTGCATTTCGGTCCTTTTGCCTGTTCTTCTCCCCGCTCTGTCTCTGGTGAATTCTCTCACCTCCACACCTCTGGCCTGTACCCCAGTACTTGTATAAATAAATAAATCTTAAAAAAAAAGTAGCAGAAATGAAGGCTTTTCAGTAACACTTGAGAGACACCCTCTTCACAGTTTAAGAAGAGGGCGGGGAAATGCTTTGAATGGTGGGTCTTAGGTCAAGTCCTAGCGGGGCAGGAATCATCCAAGCCAACACTCATGCAGCACCCAGCTGGTGACCCTGCAGACACCCTGACTGGGGAGGCTCTTCCCGTCCCTGACCACCCCTCACTGCAGCTATCTAGCCGGGTTTGTGGCCTAAGGAAATGGGGGTGCTTGGAAGGGGCTCCGCATTGTGGAGGGGTCAGCACTATAAGCGCCTGTCCAGCTCAGCATAGAGAATGGCGGCCCACGGTCCACACCCCCGTGTTTTCCTCCATGCCTAAGACATACAGTTTCATCAGAGCCGTCTTAGTAACTATACTTGTATCATTGTGCATTTTCTCAACCTAAATTTCAAAGTCGTACAGCATCGAGAGAGGGCTCTGTGACCAGCGTGGGTGCTAAGCACTCCTGGCAGGAGCTAATGGAGGTGTCTTATGTTCCTGTCTGGGCTTTGACCTTCCTGAATGACCTTCAGGAATGACCCTTTCTGCTTTTCCCTGTACAGGGGTGAATGACTGTCCCTGAGAAAGCAGCGTTTGGCTAATAAGTGGACACATGACTTAGCTGAGCTGGATGGCATCTACCCGGGGTTTTCACGCATGTCTGGAAGAGCAGAACTCAGTGGGCAACCAGGTGGGTGGCTGGAGCCGTGAGTGGCCTGGGTTGCAGATCTAGCCAAGTGGCTTTCTGGGCCGTGGTGAGGAACTCAACCACCATGCAGAAGGAGTCAGGGTCCAGAGACTCAGAAGGCCCCCTTGCTCCCTGCTCTTCGTCAAGGGAGAAACGGGAGTCCGCTGCTCCTGGGAAGGCCCTCACAAGAGAGTATGGGATTAAAACACCATTCCTCCTTTGGCTGATGGGCTGTTGATTGTTTATATGACATTATTATTTTTTAATGGGGATGTATTTTACTAAGTTAGAATTATTGACTTGAAGGAAATGCTGCAGGCTGCAGGGTCTTTTTTTTTTTTTTTTTTTTTTTTTTTTTAAGTTTCCTGTGTGATATGGAGGGGTGCTGTGTGCTGGTTTCCCAGGAAACTGGGGAAAGACAGACGTGATTGGACGCGGTGACAGACCCACTGTGAGTTTCCAGCAGTACGCGGAAGCTGGCAAGCAGCTGACAGGGATAATCCCAACACCTCTGGTATTATGTCCACAAGATGAAAGACTCAGATATTACTAGGGAACTAATTAGGTACAAGGAGTACAAAGGGGCTTGCCTAAGTTGGTTGGAGCAGGAGAGATGTTGAAAACTTTCTTTGGGTTTCAAAAACAAATTTTAAAATGCAGTTCAAACAGTCATCCTGATACAGTTCCTAAAATGGTGGCAGACCCTCTTATTTCTAAGCAGAGAATCATAAAGAGGCACAGCATGTGTCACATGATGCTGATGGCCTAATTCAGAGCAGGGCCCATCAGGCAGGTTCTTGTGCACCTGTGAGTTGATTCTCAGAATTGCCACTTTAGCAATATCTCTGAAAATGGTTAAAAAATACCCTGGGGGGATAGGTTGGCATTGCTGTTTTCTTAGAGAATTTATTAGCTTCTCAGAAGAGCTCTTCTAGCAGAGACCCCCAGGGTTTGTGATGGCTTATTCTCCTGGGTCTGAAGAAGAGGATGGGCAGGAAGACTGCCCCAGTCACAACCTCTCTCTATCGTTCCTGCATCGCCTCTGGGTCAAACCATGGACTGGACCCAGGACATTGAATGTACTTTACTCTGTATCCCTGACATCCCAGTGTACCAGCAGTTAACTCTAGAAGCTGTCTTTGGTAGGGGATGGCCACTTTACATCTAATTCCCAGTGCAAAGTCACTAACAGACAATCCTGACTGAAGTGGGTGCTACAGCTTCTGAGCTTCTAGCTCCTTGATTTGTTCTCCCCGTGGCCCTGGCCAATCTCTCTAAGGGCTTTATTGACAGTTCTCTGAGCCTCACCTCAGAGACATTGTGGGTTTGGCTCCAGACCATGGCAATAGTGTGAACACTGCAGTAAAGCAAGTCACCTTCTTGTTTCCCCACACATAGAGAAGATATGCTTATACTATGCTGTAGTCTATGAAATGTGCAATAGTATTATGTCTAACAAAACAGGGTACATGCCTTAATTTTCGGTGACACAGAGACACGAAAAAGCTGTTGGAAAAACGGTGCCGACAGATTTGCCCACGCAAGGCTGCCACAGACCTTCAATTTGTAAAAAAACAGAGCATCTGTAAAGTGAGATGAAGTGAGGCACAATTAAATGAAGTGTACCTGGAACTTAACTCTGTTCCTGTAAATGGTGGGTTAAGGCAGGGAGTCAGAAACACTCATCCCTCACAGGTCCTCTGAATGTCAGAATCATCAATGGGGAATGCAAGATGCTTCCAGAATGGAAGGAGGAGCTCTCTGATCTGCTCCCCAGTGGAGCAATGATTTCACTGGGAACAATAATCTTATAAACAGCCATTGAAAGCTTCTGGAAATGGTGTTATGAGCACAGAGCAAATGGAGAAAGATTTACTCCAGAAAATCTAAATATCACTCAGAACAGTGAGCATCTGAGGCTTCTGACCCATGAGCTCGCCCCCACTGCCAGCTGAGTGGGACGGCTCTACCTGGGCAGAGGTGGTCAACAAGACAGGACTACCTCTCCTCCAAGCTCCAAGTCTAAGAATTTGGTTTAACCTGGGGCAGAAAGCTTTTATACACATCCCTAGGAATATGTTGCAAAAGTCTCTTTCAAACAGATATGGCCAAGAATACAGGGCTCTCTTCCCTCACCTAACCCTCATTCCTCACAGGTTGGATGGTCTACATCATGTGGGGCGAGCCAAGAATGCCACACTTTGATCTTTCCCACCGCAGCTCATTGTAGGGAAGCAGCTCCCTGTGGCAAGCCCAAAAGTCCAGGGGCTACCATCTGGACCCACTAGGGGTGGAGAGACAGTCCATAAAGAACAAAGAGCTCCCCAGTTCTGCCTAAGGGGAAATGAGTTTATTTGGAAGAAGTGCCTAAGGGCATCACTGAAAACAATGGAGGCCTCATCGGTAAGAAATTAGTAAGGGGAAGCTGGTAGTTCCATGATATCAACAAGTAAAGCAAGAAACTAGCTAGAAGTTTAACAGAGAGAACCCGGGAGTGAGACAGCAAAGGAGAGCCCTCTTGGGGTTGGAACAGAATTCAAAAGGGCTGGACTTTAATTGGATCAAACTATGGAGTACTTTATACTTCAGGGCACTGTCAAAACTAATAAGAACAGCAAGTAGTGGAGGCTAACAGCTGGGTGTGATATCAATAATAGCAAACCGTGCAGAGTCTTAGTGGAGAGGTAAGAAAAAGAGACCAGCAGGGCCTGGCTGAAACCACAGGCAGCGCTGGTATCAGGGCACCTGCATGCTCAAGGCTGCCCCCTCGAGGAGCAAACTCAGAGTGCACACAACGCCGAGGAGACACACTTCCCGGAGGTAGTCTAGCCAAGTTACCAAACAAGTAAATTAGCAAATGAGCAAACAATAGCAATAGTCCCCAGAGGGTTGTGGATCTTAGTGTTCAGAGTTGTGGCAGTAGATTACCTAAAATTACCTGTTTAAAAAAATGAACAGGAAAGTGTGACCATTGCCCAGAAGAGCAGATAGCCTCTGAGGAGGGCCAAACGTGGTTCACACTTTGAAAGCAGTCACTATAATATGTTCAAAGAACTAAAGGAAACAATGCTTAATGAATTAAATAAAGTATGAAGACAATGTCTCACTAAGTAGAGAATATCAATAAAGATACAGAAATGATGGAAATATAACCAAAGGAGAAGTTTTGGAGTTGAAAAATATTAACTTAAATGAAAAGCTAAGTAATTATAAAAGAAAATGTAATGATACATTTATTCTCTAATTGAAAAAGCAATTGCATAAAAATATGCATTTAATAGCATTGTTGGTTCTATGACATAGAGAAATGTAACATATTTAACACTGCATAAAGGAGATGCTGAGCAAGGAGAAGACTTGTACGAATAACCTGGATCCAAAGGAAGAAATGAGGAAGACCAGGAATAGTAAAGAAGAAGGCTAAGATGAGAGATTCTAAACATATACTTGCTCTCCTTTCTTCTCTCAATTTTTTTGAAAGACATAAATTTTTATAAAGTAATAACTATGAAAATATATTCTTGAATTTGAATGTATAGGAACATAATGTGTGTAACAGCATACAAGAAGGGAGGAGGGAACAGAGAAAGATATGGATACCTTTTCTACATGCCACAGAAATTTAGTCTAAATCAGTAGTAAATACTGACACTAGAGCAATCACTTACAAAACAGTTGAAAAATATAGTATAAACAAAACTAAGAGAATTAAAATGGTACATTAGAAAATAGTCACTTAAAAAACAAGACAATAATGGAAAACAAAGGAATAAAGATGAGACATATAGAAGGCAAATGACAAAATGGCAAAAGTAGACTCTACTTAGCAGTAATTACATGTGAATGAATTAAATAATCCAGTCAAAAGGTAGATATTGGCAGAATGAATAACACAAACCAACTTTACACTCTATAAGGGGGCACTTTGGACTCGAATCCAGCTGAAAGTAAAAGGATGGAAATGATCGACCATTTAAGTAGTAACAGAGAATCAGAGTGATTATACTGATACCCGACAAAACAGAATTTAAGAGAAAAATTGTGACTAGAGGCAAAGAGGGTCATAAAAGAATCAATCCATCAAAAAGATATAACAGTTATAAACATATATGGACCTAAAGACAGAGGCCTGAAAGACAAGAATTTTAAACAGACAGAATGGAAGAGAGAAATAGACAATTCAACAACAGTAGTTGGAGACTTCAATACATTAACAGATGGCAGAAGGCCCAAAGCATAGAAGACTTGATAAACAGCACCATAAATCAACTAGGACTAACTGACACATTCGGAACACAACGGCAGACTCACACCTTCTTGTCAAGTACACATGGAGCAGTCTTCCAGCACAGACCATATGTCAGGCCATAAAACAAGACTCAAAAAATTTAAAAGGATTTGAAAACATACAAGGTATGTTCTTTGCCTATAATGGAATAAAATTAGAAGTCAGTAACAGAAGAAAATTTGGTAAAATCACAAATATGAGGAAATTAAAAACATACTCCTAAAAACTATTCTGTCAAATGGGTGACTTATGTGGTGATTTATATCTCAATCTAGCAGTTTAAAAATGTAGCTTAAAGTAAACTTTCCCATTTGAGCTGCCACTGCCAAGAAAATGAAGGTCACCCAGGTCCTGCTGTTGGGACCCTGTGAATAATCAGTGCCTGCAAATCTCCCAGATTCATAAGCTTCAAAGTTGGGATCTTGCCAGGTATCAGAGCAAAGAACTCTGGATAAAAGACAGGCCTCACTTTACCACCTGAGGACCCAGGCTGCAGAGAGGCACAAGAGTTCTCACCCTGGACTCCCCAGGGTTTAGCTGGAGGTGCCTATCAGAGGCTTCAGAGCGGGCATGGATCCCAGATCCTCGGTGGAGTTCTGCACAGAGTGGAGAGTGTCTACGCCTTTCACCAGTTTCCTGCTGACTCCTTCACCCAAATGTAGTAGCAACTTTGAGGGGCATCTGTGGGAGTTATAAAAGTAACCCCTTTCTCCAGGGCTAGCCAAGGGGGTGAGGCAGGTGCCCTGCGCCCTCCACTACACATCCTTATGCCACCAAGACTTGGTTCCACTGCTAGTGGATCTGCCTCTCAGTTCACACCACTAGGGTGTGTCTGGGGAAGACATTACAAAATCTCTTTAAGCTTTGGCTTTCTCATCTGTCATAAGAGATCCTAAAAATCTCCTTGCAGATTGAGTGTGGTCTCCATATTCCACTCTTCTTCTACCTGCCCTGTCACCTCCTCCCTGTATGTATATACATGCACATCAAACCTAGCTCAGTACCTCCATGCATTTAATCATTCTCCATACAAGTCAGCTGGATACTACCCTACAAACTCCCTGCATATATGAGAAGAGAAACAGACAGATGCTTCCAGAATAGCCCGGACCATTCCCTAGGAATGGTCACTGACCACACATCTTTGGTTTGGAGGAGATGGCTGTGGAGAGGGACACTCACATCAGCTTTACTCTTCTGTCTCAATGAGGCCTGCCTCGTGGGGCGGGTGTGAGCACTCCAGGTGTGCACTGGGCCCACACTAGGCGCTCAGCTAGCAACTCCCCATGCAGAGCTAATGCACATTCACTGCAAGCATCATCCCTGACGCCTGCAGATTCTAAAGAGCAGCAGGCCCAGGAATTAAGGACAGACAGTAGGTAGGTGTCTTGCAAACATGTCTCTAATTGCTGACATGGAGTTGGCTGGAAGGCAGTCCCGCCCCTTCCTGGCATGCTGCTTTTGGTACAAGCAGCTAGAACAAGGCTGCTGTTTCCTTATCACAAAAAGGCAGGTCAGTTTTGCAGGCGTCCACTTGATAACCCCTCAATTTTAGACAAATGTACCTTTCCGAACATCTGCAGGGCTGCTTGCTGTTTCCCTGTGCCCAAGGCTATGGCACAGAAGGGGGACCCAGTGGCCTCTGTAAACAGAGCACTCCAAGCAGAGCAGAGCAGTGTCAAACGGCACCCACCTGCTGTCCAGTCTCACCTGGAGTTCATATACAAGGCACAATTTAAAAGAAGCCATTCTGTGGAGCCTCAGGGCTCAATAAGGCCTGAATTCAGGTCAAAATGAAGGTGAGACTTTTTTTAGATTAAATATTGATTTAGAGTATGAATGCCAAGAGGTGGGGCGGGCCTACGTGCCCAGCAAATGACTTGGTGATTTTCGTCCCTCTGAGATTTCGCATATCTGAAATCAAAGGTTAGGGCTGATAGGGAACCATCTCTAATTGTGGCTTCAGCCGGTTTTGCTTGTACATGTGACACAGAGACAGGGCACTCGTGAGGAAGGCCCCTCCCTGGGCTCTGGGGTTGTGTTTGAGGCTGACTCTCCCTTGAGGGGGCGATCGCTCCAGGTAACTGCTCAGTGAGGACAGGGAGGCGTCTTCAGCGGGAGGTAAGTTCTCCTCTTCAGGGCACGGAAGCAAGAACAGAAAGTACTCTGGGCAGGAATGGTGAGGCTGGCAGGAGGGGGAGCAGATTTGGGGAGGGGAAGGCGCCCTAGTTTCTACCACTCTCACTGGCTCAGGCTGTCTGCCACCTCAGCTGGGCTCTAGAGACCATGGGTTCTCCGGTCACCACCAGAAAACACTAGATTTATTTCTGAAAGCAAAATGGAAAGCAAGTAGGTTTCTAGATCAGAAGTCTACTGGGCTGAGTGGATGATGGAAGAGCTTGCTGGCCCCGGGAGCTCTAGGACTAGGTGAGAGGAAGTGCATGGACATGCCCCTGTGCGCGCAGGAGCTGCTGGGAGTTCAGTCAGCTTCACACTGGTTCCGAGCCTGCCTTTCCCAGACAAGCTCGGTCTAGTTCCTCCTCCGGCTCTGTGGACTGGAGAATGAGACTTGTGGGAAGTGGAGTGCAGGCCTGCGCATCTGTCCTGCGCTGGGCTGTGCCTTGGCCTAGGGGCAATGGGTCTGAGTGGGGCTTTTTTGTTCTTTTCTGGTCTGGGAAATAGAGCTGTTTGTCTTTGGCTCTGCTGCCTGCCTCATGTGGCTGTTGTGGGGCTCAAACCGAGACCCAGCGTGTGGCACCTTGAGAAAGCAGAGGGTTTCCTACGCAGAAGGGAGTGGCGGCCACACCCAAAGGGAGTTTGCTTTAGTACTGACCTCCGATTCTGAAGCATCCACCGACTTCTCCTTGAGATTCCCACTTTCACTCAGTGCTGTGCCGTTGTACTTGTGGTGGATGTCCTCGTCTGAGTAGTGCAGCCCGCCAGGGCTCGGCCGTGGTGGGGACCTAGGGTGAGGACATGTGTCCTTCAGGGTAGCTCTGGGCAAGATCCCTTCCCCTCCCCCTGGCCCCCATCACACCTGAATGGGAGGAGATCACCACCTCTGACACTGTCCTGGTAACTGCTGCAGCTTCATGTGACACCTATGTGAGGGTGTCCCCTACTCTGAGGGGCCCGGCCAGCTGACAGAGGGGCCAGCCTGGGTCACTTCCCCCTACACATGAGAGTGCCCTCTTCTGCTGGCTCTACAAGTGGATTTAAAATACCCTTAACCCCCTACCAATCTTGCCTCTTGGATTCAACATGGCCTCTGCTGGGATCTGGTGGGATCTGGCCGGCTTAGGTCCTTGGGCAGAAGTGGGTCAGCTCTTGGGGTTATGGCTGCCATGTCCCTACCTGGTCCCGTTCTTTTTTGAGAAGGTGTTCTTGACATTGAGGTGGCGGCTGTTGAGTTCTAAGGCAGCGAATCCTCCATTATCCAGTGTCACGGACTCCTCCATGTTGGAGATGCTCTTCCCTGAGGCGGAGCCGGGAGAATGCACACAGGTGTTTAGTGATGGGCCAGGGCGCCCAGCCTGTAGTGCTACCGATGCCTGCTGAGTGAAACGCAGGTTGTGCAGGCCTGCTGTAGCTTACAAGAAAGCCAGAGTTGGGGAGAAAAGCTTTGGACTGATGACAATGATGGAGCAGCATGGCAAGAGTAGCATTTGGGGTTTACTTTGCCTGACACCAAAATACTGATATTCTTATCAGTATGTTACAATAAAGTACTCAAGATATATAAGCTTTATAGATAAGCTTTATATCAGGGAAATTAAGGTTTAGTAATTTTCAAAATAAAAAACACCTCACAATCATATCACAAAATGCATTTATAGGGGGCTGGAAGCAGAGGGAATGGGGTTTCTTCTTCAGATGGTGAAAATGTTCTAAAGTCGACCATGGCTCATGGCGGCACATGTCTGTGAACAAACTGAAAACCACTTCGAAAGGGTACGTTTATAAGTACACATCAAAACACTTTTTAAATACATTAGCAGATCAAATGAATGACAAACTTTTAAGAAACCAAAGGACCTTAGCTGTTTCCAGTGGCATCCCATCTCTCCTGGCTTAAGTGCCTTGCACTATCGCATGCTAGGGCTGGCCACCCCCACCCCTTTGGCCCCTCACCACCCTGGGAGCCCTGTCCCCAGAAATGCTGCTGATTTACTCACCCCCTTCTTTCAGATCATGGTCAAATATCATGAGACCAGAGAGAACTTTCCCGATGACCTGAAAGAGCAGCTTCCCCTTCTCCCGCCTCCATCTCCAGGGTCCCATACCCCGACTGTTATCCCACAGTGCTCATCCCCAAGGCTGTGTTTTTCTTGCTGACATATGCGCTTGTTTCTTGCGGTCTGCTTTCTGTCTCTCCTACTGGACCATACGCTCTGTGAGGCCTGGACCTGACCACCCACCGCCACCCTGCAGGACAGAGCCATGCACACACGTAGGTGCTAACTCCACTGCCACCCCCAAGCCCCCAGGAGCTTCTCGTTGCTGGGGACCTAGCATGCATTCTGGCACAATGCTCTCTTTGTGTGCAACAGGAAAGCCAACGGAGCCCAGAGAGTGGCGATGAAAGATGGAGCTGCTCACGAGCAGGATTTGGGTTGATGTGAGGTGAGCAGGTGGAAACCAATATCAGAGAGGAAATCCGGGGAGGATGGCAGTAGAAGGGAGGACAAGAGGGGCAGGGAAGAGTGATGCTGTAATAGCAGAGGTTTAAGTTCTGCATGTCTCCTGGGCAGGAAAGCAGACATTCTGGTAGACAAGTATTTTTTATCTAGGCTTCAATTATGATGTTAAATTAATACTCCAGGGTGAGGCGGAGTATCAGAAGCTGCAGGTCAGGTCTGTCTTTTCAGGTCTGTTTTCCAGATGGAGAAGGAGAGTGAAAAGCAGGGAGATTTTCTATGTGCCAGACAGGATTCTGTAATAGCATTAACTCAGTAAAATGACATGCCATTCATACATTGTAAATCCCATAGGAATAAAATCTGATTTAGGAACACTTGTTAGAAGTGAATTTATACAGAAAAAAATAAATCCTTTCTTTGAGGGATGAATTGCTTAACATTACAAAGGCAAATGGCAGGGGCTTTAGGTGCCTGGTTTTATTAACCCTTTCAGCAGAGGGACTGATAGTGCTGATGGCTGGGGTGGGGGGCCCAGTGGGTTCATGCAGTGGCTACTTGGTTAGCGAGGACTCATCAGGGTCCACCTTTTTAAGAAGAAAGGACAGAGAGCTGAGGGGAGAAGCTGCAGGGGTGGAGCTGGGCTCATAAAGGGCCCTTCCTGTTAGCATGGCTACTGGGTATGTGGATGCTGTACAGGGGGTAGAAGGGAGACCAAGGTCTAGAGCCCAAGTATGCTCTGGTTATACAGAGATGGTATCTCACTGGTGATTATGAGGAGTTTTTAAAAATTAAGGACAATAAAATGCCTAAAGTGTACTCATTTTAAGCTTCTGGAGTGATGTCATCTCATTACGTATGAAACCACTGTGGGCACAGAGGTAGAGAACACTCCGGCACTCCATACTGCTCCCTCATGAGCCTTCTCTGTTTGTACTTCTTTGCCAGGAGGTAATTGCTATTCTATCTTCTGGAAATATCAGTTCCTGACCTTCCTATACAGGGAGTCACACTGGATGGTTGTTTGCCCATTTCTCTGATGGCAATTCAGTCAGCAACATTTATTGAGCACCTACTGTATGCAGGGAGTTTGTGCTGAGAATACAAGGCTGAACTAGACCTCAGAGGGTCAGAGTTGGAATGAAGAATGTGAGGCAACATACAAACTTAAGACACGTTTCTGGAACATTCCATGAGTCACAGCAACATTTCTGAGATGTGTTCTATTTCACTGTTTACATAACACTGAATAGCACAGTGTTTCATCTGCCTGATACTTTATACTTTCTAATCAAATTCAAAAAGACCACTTTCTTAGCGCAAGGTGAGGTGCAGATGAGGAAACAGATTCAGAGAGACCAAATGACATTTCCATGACACCTGGCCAATGTATTGAGGTCAGGGCCAGGGCTGGAATCTGGGTCAGCCGGGCCTAGAGCTCTGGCTTTTTCGGGAGGTTTACTGTCTCCACAAGGAGATCTGGAGCATCTATTTTTCCACCCACAGGCAATGAAAGGGAAAAGTGGCCGCTGTCATGACAGATCTAGGAGAGACAGTCCAAGTGAACACTTCAGTTTGCACATGTGCAGGGCTCGTGTGCACATGAGAAAATGCCCACCTGTGCCGCAGTTCTTGTACCTCTTATTCTGCCCGTGCAAGACCAGGGCAAACACCGCCAGCAGGAGGAGGATCAGGCTGGACAGAGCCAGCACCAGGAGGAACCACCATTCCTCGTAGAAGGGGGTTTCCACTTGAGCTGTGGGGCAGACAGAAAGCAGAGACAACTGACACAAGTTGACAGAAATGCCACCTGGCCCTGAACCCAGGAGTGGGGTTTCGGGGGTGAGTCAGGAGGAAGGCTAAGAGGCATATTCCGCAGCTGCAGCGGAGATGAAGCCCCTGTCTGGACTGGGAGACTGCGGCTAATTGACCATCGTCGGGGACAGGGCTGGAGCGGGGAGCACGGTGGCTCCTCAGCAGCTGCAGGAATTAAGCCTGAGCACATTTCCACCTTCTCTGAGGAAGTAGGATCAATATGCTGTCCCTTCCCCACAGACCTCTCCACCCGGAGTCTGCTCCGACCTTGCCCGTCAAAACTACCTTTCACACTTACATCTCCAAATTTCATCTGCTCGCTGATGTTGAAAGGAGGAAGGACCAAGAGCGCCTGGACGGCCTAACCTCGCCACGAGCTGGCACCCCTCCCAGACAGCTCCCCAGGGCCCCTGGCCCTCCCATCACCACCTCACCACTGCCTGCTGGGGCTCCTTGCCCCTTATCCCACTGCAACCATTTCCCAGCTCTTCCCCTTCTTCCTGTCTTGCTCAAATCCATCCTGTATATGGCGGCAAGGGAGAAGAGATCTTTCCGAGATGGAAATAAGTTGCCTCCTCCTAAGATCCTTCGGTGACGCCCCATCAGGGTATTGTCTAAGCCTGAGGGATCCCCACGGTCCTGTCCTGCTGAGCTCTGGGCCGCCCACACCAAGTGGGCCCCTCTGGTAACACTCACTGGGTGGCTGTCTGTCTATCTGGTGCCCCCTCCACCAGGGCATGTCTTATTTATTTCACGCCTCCAGCAGAAGTGACCTGAACAATTGGCCCCACCTTTGGATAAGTTTTTAAGAAACAAATGGAAAAGGTTTCATTTAAAAGTTGCTTTAAAAAGGGATACTCTTTTTCCTCATGTTTATTCTGTCTACTAGGAACTGCAAAGTGGGAAACTGTTTTTTTTGAAGGTGTTGTATGGCCCTGGGGTCCCACTCAGAGCCTTCCTTCTGCCTCCCTGCAGGTAAATGGTTCCCAGATGCGGAAGCCCAGGACAGAACAGGAAGCCTGTTACAGGTGAAGCCCAGTGGCTTCCCAGGGGAGAAAACCCACATAAAACACGTCGACCTTATGTGATATAGCTCATTGCACAGATGCAAAATATGTGCACACTGGGGAAAAAAGAGGGGAGTTTGCTTTAGATAATGTGACAGCACAGGATTTCTGAGGAGATGACAGCATTTTGAATCCAAAAATTAAAGGCTGGGTTTCAGGCTATGCATTAAACTCTCCTTCTAACGAGGCCAACAAATCCCCACCCCACCCCATGGAAGTGGCCACAATCAGCAGGGAAAGACCTTGGCTATCCTGCATGTATCCCACCTCAGGCCAGGACACCCCCCAGATTTGCTGGCTTCATGGAGGGTGACAGAGGCTGACTACAATTCAGCTGGCAGCCAGGGCCAGCATTTGGATGCAATGGATTTCAGAGAAATGTCAAGCCACAGGCCCCTGGACTGGAGGGGGGAAGCAGCTGTATTTTCACGTAGGAACCAGCCTTTGTCATCAGCTACCTGTATGTGAATTAAAAGCTCAGTGCATTTGGAATTGCTTTATATCGATTTTTCATAGATGAGCCAAGTGAGGCAAATCTTGGGTCGCTGAATTGGGGTGATGGGTGCTTGGTTTCTTTATTCTAATCTCTACCCTGGGTATGTTTACATTTTTCATAATAAAAATGAAGGAAATGAGAAAATTTTGTTTTTGCTAGATCTTATTTCACAAACGTGCTGGTGGGGCGTTGGGCCTCTCCTGAAGCCTCTCACTGAGCTACCAGGAGTTACAGGGCTTAGGGTCCTGCCCCCACAGCGGCCTCCCTTTCTCCAAGCTCATGCAAAGAAAGGGTGAGGGATGTTTTCAGTGCAAACAAATATATTCAGTAGCTTCAACAAACTGAAATTCAGGGGAAGAGAAATGTACTTTTCTGGCTTATAAGGAAGAGCAATAGTGAAGCTGACACTTTCCTGGTCCATGTCTCTTGGTTTCTGGCCTAAACGCTGCCACTGTTTTCAGGCACCAGCCCCCTCTCTCAAACAGCTTCACACTGTCACCCTGCCTTCCGACCCTAAGCCTCTCTAGAGCCCTGACTCCCAACCTTGGCTGCACCTTAGAATCACAGTGGTGTTAAAAATAGTCACTCCTCCCAGACTCCTGCCCTAATAGATGCAATCACTGGGGGGCGTGGGATGGAGGGAGTTTTCCTAAGTGCAGCCAGGGGTGAGACCCATTTCTCACTGCACTCTCTAGGGAGTGAGTCTGGCTGATCTGGCCAAGTCACCAGCCTTTCCACCTTCCCCCACCTGCCTGACCCTCCTGGGCTGTAACCAGCACTTGTCTCTGGTAACCCCTCTGCCTCCATTATCATGAGGCATTATCCATTATCCCTTCCCCTGTGATGACATCCCCCAAAGCCTTCAAGACCCAGACCACCTCCCTCCTCTGAGAAGCCCTTCCTGATTCCCAGGCCGTCACTCTCTCCCCGTCTGTTACACCCCTGTTACATCAGTCTGTTGTCACTACAGGGGAAGAGGCCTGTTCTTCTTTATCAGCTGCTCCAGTCCTCGCAGCCCTGGGCTGGGTGGCACAGTCCTCCCAGCCCTCAGCTTCCAGGGGGGAGAGGGGAGGTGGTGGGGGGGGGGGGCTGTCAGACACAACCTGGTGTCTCGCACTAGCACTGCCCTGAGGGGCTGCTGGGGAGATTTTGCTTTTCAAAAATTGCAAATGGTTCCCTGGTGAGGATGTCTCAGCTAACAGGAGGGGCTGGACGCCTGGGCTCTGGAATACTTGCACACAGAGGGGACACTGCTTAGCTCAGGCTGACTGTCCTGACTCTTGCACATGTCTCTGATTAAGAAAAAATGAGGGAAAAAATGAAGAATTGCTTGAGAACAGTGTGACGACAGTCTTCTGGATCTGGGCTCTTCAGGGGCCTGGCTGGGGATGTGGTTGGCTCATTGGGTGCTGGGATCCCCACCGTCTTCTCCAGCAGGGCCCTGGACTGTCAGAGTCTGCCAGAGGACAGTGCTTGGCCTCTTTGTGATTATTCCACACCATCCTTCCCTCAGAAGCAGGAGCCCCTCTCCAGAGTTTCCCCCGAAGGCTCCCTACCTGACACAGCTGTGGAGGGGCTGCTGGGCTCCCCAAAGCCCACCTCATTCACAGCCACCACCCGGAACTCGTAAGTCACTCCTTGCCGGAGCTTATCCAGACTGAGGGTGTAGGATGTAGCACTCCGGGGAATGTCCTTCACGAACATGTCCCACAGACCTTCATCTGCAGGAGGAAGCAGGGAAAGAGAGGTCAGAGGGGCCTTACTCTTGAATTCGAGCCCCTTGCATCGGTCAGCTCACAGCTCCCCAGCCCAAGACTGGTGGCACCAGCAGCTGAGGTGGTGAGCTGCACAGGGCTGGGGGGACAGGGAGGGAGACTTGTCTTTTCACTCGGGAACAGATGTTGCCAAAGCTGCTTTCTGGCCAGCGGTATTTCCCAAACCATCTCCTTGCTCCTATCACAGTCCCATGGCCCCCCAGGCCTTCCACTCTGGTTTCTGACTTGATGGTGTGTTTGGCTTAGGATTCTTTAGGCCCTTCTGGCTTGCTGCTGTTGCTGACGTATGCACCCATCCCACCTCCCCACACCCCCGTATCTCTCTCCCAGGATCCTCCTAGTCAGAGCTGGTCCCCTGCACATGCCAGCCATGGTTCTGAATGCTGGGCCCACCTGCATTCTAATTGGAAATGCAATTCAGCTGGCGGGTCAGAGAGACAATGTTAAAGGACAGTTTCTTTCACTGCCAGCAGCCAGCTTTGTGGAGATTCGGCTCAACCTCCACATAGCCTCAGGCGGTAGCTGCGCCACTTTTAAAATCGTCACTTTTAAAATCAGCGCCACTTTTAAAATCGTCCACAACTGGGGCCTCTCTCATGCAGCTGGCATGGAGACGGGGAGCGCAGTGGGAATCTCACATGCTCCCAGACACCCCTGACAGGGCCTTTCCCTCAGACCAAGGATCCTGCTTTCAACTCTCAAACCGAACTCCAAAGGGTTGCCCTTGACTTTGAGTGTCCTTTGGAGGCTGCAGCATCAAACCTGCCCTAAGACCATCTTGTTTTTAAATCTATGCTCATCTGCTACCAAAAACAAGTATGAATTTAAAAAAACATTGAATTTTGAACAGAAACTTACACATCCCTGTTCACAGAGAATTATTCACAGCAGTCAAAAGGTGGAAGCCACTCAAGAGTCCATCCAAGGATGAATGGAGAAACAAAGTGTGGTTATCTGTAGCTGGAATATTCGTCAGTCATGACAAGGAAGGGGGTTCTGACATATGTATAGCATGGAGGGAACTGGGGGCCATTTTAACTAAGTGAAAAAAGCCAGACACAGAAGGACATCTCCTGTTTGGTTGAGCTTTTATGAGGAGCTAGAGGGGTTTCTGTCGTAGAGACAGAAAGTAGAAGGGGGCATTCTTAGGAGCTGGGAGTGGAGTGGGGAGTTAGTATTCAACAGGGACACTTTCGGAAGATGAAGAGGTTCTGTGGATGGAAATGAAGATGATGCACGATGATGTGAAGGCCCTTGTGCTCTCAAACTGTCCACTAAAGAAAGGCTAAGGTGGGAGATTTTATGATAGTTATATTTTACCACAAAAAAAATCAAATATTTTAAAACCCTGCCATACAGGAAAACAGCAAAAAATTGAACTTAAAGCCAGAAGAAAATTGGGAAGCAAGAGAAAGGAAGAAGAGAGAGGGAAGGAAGAGAAAGGAAGAAGCAAATGGATGTAGGGGCAACAACCAACAGCAATATTTTCCATTAGAAAGTCAGGTGAGACAGCCTTGGTGCGCATTAGCTGTGTGACCTCAGGCAGAGTACTTAGCCTCTCTGTGCCTTGTTTATAGAATGGTCACAAAAAAAGAATCTGCATTATAGATGCCAGGACTAAATGAGTTAATATTTACAAAGTGCATAGGACAGTGGCACACACATAGTATACCCAATACTACAAGAGTGTAAATAAAATGTAAATCTAACCACTAAGGCTATAGGTTGGTGAAAAATGGGTTTAGAGCCCAAAATGTTCATTTGCAGCAGCAATCCTTCATGAATTATAATTTCTTTTATAGGTTTAGGTATGTGATCTTTTAAAAAGAGCAGGAGATCTGGAGAGAAAAAAACACATCTGAATATGAATGCAGCGTGTTGACAGCTTTATGGGGAGCTAAGGGTTATCTGGAAGCCAACTTATCACACACGTTGAAACACCAGATATGCTCAAGTGGATTAGCCCCACAGTAAACAGAAGGAAAATTGCTAGTGTTCAAGTCTATATTTGCATAGGATTTAAGAGTTTGCACCTATTAAGTTCTTAGAGTCACAGGTTAATGAAGGACTGGATGTGAATGAGATTTTAAAGGTACAAATCTCTGTACAGCAGAAAGGTAGAACAATGACTATTTATTTCTAAATATCCACATTTATAGTCACTTCTCACCAAGATATCCATTATCACTAATAATGTCAAAATGGCAAGCCATAACTTAAGCCTCTTTTCCTTCTGAAATGTTGAGGTTCACAAATGAAATGATTGTTATATGTGATTTATATTCTGGCTTTGCATAAGAATGATCAGGGAATAATAGGCAAAGAGGGTGCATTTTCTCTGCATGCAGCAACCTCAGCCTTGGGAACCCCGTGGAGCCTTCCTCCTCCACTCGGCTCCTCCTCCATGCATTTATTCCACAAACACTAAGGACTCACTCTTTGGTCAAGTTCCAACCATCAGGGAATCAGAAGAAATTTCTATTCCTTCACGGGCTATTCATGGTCTAGGGGCAAGGGGTGGAAGAAAATCAGCAAGATCTTTTCACCCTTTCAGACTCATCTTTTTTGACCTCAGTCCCAGTCCTGCCTCCAAGAAGAGATGGTCGCTTCTACCACTTCTACCAATGGGCTCTCGGAACCTTGTCACATTTACCGGTCTATTTGTACCACCTGGGCTCTTGAACTTTTCAAGAGTTCAATAAATATGTTCAGGTGATCCATCTTCTCCACCTTTGTATCCCTGTAGCATTTCTCAAGGCCTTGTATAAGCAGACTGTTAGTAAATAACCACCACCAGCAGCACTTTTTTTAGTGCTTACTATAAGAAAGTCAATGTTATAGAGGCTTTAAATGTTGAGTGAATTGTATGATATTTTTCATCTAAAAAGATAGACTATTTTATGCTGTAAAAGATACTAAAGAAAAAAAAAATCAGACTCAAACTGGATGCTGCTTAAAACCATTGAAATTAAGGGACCAAGAGTGTGGAAGTTACTTTCTGACATTCTGAGTAGTTTCTATGCTTCTGGAGTGGGTTTTCGGAATGTCTTTTGCATTAATGTTTCTGTAATGCTTTGCTACTACCTAAGGAAAAAATTATTTCCCTTCTTTTACCATCACCTAAAGGCCACATTTTATTTTAAGAGCTCTGTCATAGCTCCAGGAATGTGTGCATTTTTCATAAAAACATTTTAAAATATTGATACAGAATCTCAACATAAAACGATTTATTTAGCAATTCATTTACATTGAAAAGTGTTGAGGTGGGGGTGGGGATCATACCAAGAGAATTTCCTTCTGAATTAACAGAAGAAAATGTTCACATTTTTATTCTGCCTAATTCTCCCTTTCTAAAATCAGCACATTCAGCATTTTAGATCTCACTTACAATTCACTGGGCTATTTATCCACACTAACATTTATATCATGGTCATGAGTGGGTAGGAAAAAGCTGGCAGCTGTTAAAGCGTCCACTCTGTTGCTCCACTGTGGATTGTTTTTCTCATTTGTATTATGCTGTTAAATATCTCAATAAATCAATGATGGAGAAAAGTATCTCTACAAATTAGGGGGGAAAAATAACATTACAGAACTATTAACCATAATGAGATTTTTGCAGCTGATTTCCACGCGCCAGGATAATCCCTAGCGCCTGGGTTTCCATCTCAATCAACACTTGAGAGGAGAGTGGCCTTTGTATTTTTTAAAGGCAGCTCTGAGCCTTTGTTTCAGCCAGCTCTCGGACCTCAGGTAAGGCTCACTGCTGGGAAACTGAGCAGACACCAAGCTAGCATTCCCTTACCCCAAAGGAGTTCCTGGTGGCCATCCTGGAAAAACCCATGATTGCCCTGAGATATCCTTTAATGCCTTATGCCAGACAGCAGGTGCCCGGATGACTGATGACTGTCCCTGTTGGGGCCAGGGCTTTGAACTTCCTGGGGGTCAATGTCAGCTCTCAGGCTTCCTGGTCTTGATGTCTGTGGGGACAGGGGTATGTGGCAACAGAGTGAACCCAGTCACATGTCTGCTGGGCCCCTACTGTCCTTGCGCACTCTCCTTACTGAAAAATTGTTGGGAAAATGCCACTGCACAGGACGCAGGCAGGGAACCTGCTGAGGGATAAACTTTGTAAACTATTCCTATTTGTTACCACACTCTGATCACATGCCTAAAATCCTCTCAGCCTCAGGAGAGATAGTTTTCCTTTAAAGGATACAATCTCTTTGTCTTTGCTGTCTTTATTGCATTATTTGTCTACTCAGAAAAAGGTGGGGGAGTGGCTAATATTGAAGATCACTGAAGAAAGAAACCTTTTCCGTTAAAGTAGGTTATGATGTTGTACAGTACTTACTCCTAGCAAACAAAATGAGTCAGTTTTAACTGTGCTAGCATCTCCCCCACCCACGTGGGAGGAGGCACATCTGTTCCAGACAGTGTCCTAATAAACCTGGAAACACAATCACCTCCTTTTGGAATTTAGAGGGAACCCAGCTCAGGCACATCTGAGGGTTCATTGCTTAATCTATCCCCGAACACCCAGACCCGACTGTGTGCTGCAGGTATTAGGGCAGATGCCACGCCAGTACAAAAGTCTGATTTCATGGACAGTTAAACAGGGTCTCCATGCCAAATGAAACTGTCATTCACAGCCTGAGATTTCTGGTTCCACTAACTCACACAACCAACAACTTGACTGTCAGCCTGCAGCGCTGAGCAAACGGACTCCTGTCAGTTGTCTGTTTCTTCAACACTGCCATCTCTCTTTGTATAAATGGTCAATCTGGGTTAGAAATGTAACTGAAACAGGCGGGGCTTAAACACAACTGTATGTGATAAAAAATTACCCTTTATCTGATCCTTGCTTAATACAGGAGAGAAAAGGAGAAGAGTGTCTAAATGCAAAGGATGCCTGTGATGGGCACTGACCCCAGAAAGAGACGGGATGCAAAACTGACAGGCTGTCAACAACTGTGGTTAGGAGAGAGACAAGAAGCGAGTGGCAGGGCAGGGCCCGAGTTGGCGCTGCAGCTGCAGCCCTCCTGCTGAATTTGCTGACTTGGGGACTTCTGTGGATTTTAAACAGAAAAATACTGATTTGGAAAAATACTGATTTTCATCTTTGTTCAATTGAAAACTCCCATGGCCAAAGCCCCAAAATGAACAAAATGAATGGGGAGGGGCCTGGGAGGCTCCCAGCAGCACTACAAGAAGAGGGAGCAGCATCCTGGCAGGGGCAGGGGCCTGTGCCCAGTCTAACCAGCTCTCATCTCCAGGCTAAATACATGACTTGTGAAAAAAGCAATACAATGTCTGCTTGCACTGGATACATCCTAAATATGTATTTCATGGCTGCTTTGGAGAGGAAAATATATTTATAGTTCCTTTAGTGCCATTCTAGTCTATTGTGTAAATATGTAAATTAGGCTTCGTGATCTACACAGTAAAATGCCTTGGGATAATTTGTGTAAATAAATCATCTGCATATGCCCACTGCACAGTTTCTACTGCCTTCCAGGGAGCTTTGCAACACCGATCTAGAGGAAACGTACGCCCAGCCAGAGAAATGAATCCTGGGCAAGGCCGTCCCCAGGGGCCTAATGTGATGTCCTTGGGCCCACACGCACTGGCCCTCCCTTCTCCAGAAGAAAGAGGGAATCTGTGTTTGAGCCCGATGCTAATTTCATTAGCTGCTGTTCAGTTCTGCAAGTGGACGTTAGGGCAGCCATGGGGCTATTCAGTAGAGTTTGAGGGGGTTAAAATGAGGAAGCAGAAGAGCGAGAGGCTCAGTGGCCATCTGCCTGGCTGCCCAAGCCTGCTGGCCACACAACCACCAAGCTGATGAGCTTCTTGCCTCTTGGCTGGGTGGGAAAGAGTCAGGCTGAGTGGACAGCTGGGGCCACCCAACACGATGTACTCAGCGTTCCCAGACACCCAGTGGTGGGGCTGACCTAGTGTGGCTTTTCCCTATGGAGAACGACTCCTTCTAACAAAAAGCAGGACCCATACACCAAAACCAAGCTCTCCCCAGAAAACCACTCCCATGCCTGGAGAAAGTCTTGCCAGGGAGCTTCGGTGGAGAAAATGAGATGATACAGCAGTTAATGTTTTGTGTAATGAGGCCTGTAATAGATGACAGCTGAGATCCAAAGCCCTAAGGTACTGGCAAGGTGTTTAAATATTGACAATCCATAAAAGCATTTCATTTGACTCTGAGTTGCTGCCGGCCTTCGTCACAGAAGGGAGGGGGTGCCTTTCTCGACTCGCAACAGCAAGACCGTGAGTCCAGCTGCCTGTCCTGATTCAGTTAACAATCTGAAAGGGGAAATCGTTGGCAGCCTGCTTTCCAGTTTGAGTAGCAAAATGGAGGTGAAAGCAAAATCTTTAGGGATCACTGAAAAAGACAGCTCATTCCAGGTCAGTTTCTTGTCACGTCTAAGTCCCCTGGGGTCATTTTTCATGTTTGGTCCTGACTGCTAAGCTCAGAACTCCGGCTGACTCAGAAGGCTTCTAAGTTTGGGCAAGGTAGGTCCTCAGAGGTGCGAAGCTCAGTGTGAAACCCTCGCTGACATGACATCCAATTAGTTCTTATTCACACCACCTTGCCAGCTCCCTCCAGCTACTCTTCTAACCAATAGGTGCCCTGTCTCCTTCATTATGGAGGATGGATGCGCACATGGTAACTGAGGAGAGATTAAATAGCTCCCCAGGCAAGCCTGAGAATCAATACCTTATCATTTCTTGGAAAGTGCTGAAATGTGTTCACTAGTGTTAAGATTCTGAGCCCATGCACCCGTGTCTGGCTGGTGATGTGTTACATTCCCCGCAGGCTGATCTCTGACATGAAAATGCTTGTCTCCAAGATGTATTGGTGCACTAGACTGAACATAGCTGAGACATCTTGAGATATCGCAGAACGTCGCCTTATTTGGAAACAGGGTCTTTACAGATGTAATTAGTTTAGATGAGGCCATTTGGGTGGACCCTAAACCAATCTGATTGGTGTTTTAATAAAAAGGGGGAAATCCGGACTCAGACACACAGGGGGAAAGTCAAGTGAACGTGGAGTTAGAGATTGGGGTGATGCTTCTAGAAGATGGCCAGCAAAGCACCAGAAGCCAGGGGAGAGGCCTGGCACAGATCGTCCCTCATCACCTTGTAGAGAATGAACCCCACCTTCACCCTGATCTTAGACTTCTAGCCTGCAGAACTGTGAGACAGAAAATTTCTGATATTTAAGCCACCCAGCCCATGCTACTTTTACAGCAGCCCTCGCTGACTGATACACCTACATTTAGAAGTAAGGAAATACTAAGGTCTGTGAAAATAAAAATGTGTTTTTCGCTTCAAAGCTCAGGGATCTCCTGAATTCTACCATAAACTTGGTAGACCTGAGGAGTTTGTAAAGTAAGTCATGTAATAAATGCCTTCCCTGGATTGGGGGAGAAAACTGGGTTGTTTCCTGCAGGCCAGGGCAGCTCTGCAGGTCCTTGGTCTGGGCTCAGACCTCACCGTCCTTGTCAATCTCTGAAAGTGTTCTTGAGTCAAATGTCATCAGTAGAGAGCCAAGGATTGTATTCTAGTACCATCTGCTTTCAGAGGTGACTGACCACAAAGGCCCGGGTTCTACATTGACCTGACTCCCTTCACAGAACAGACTGAATGCTTTGCTCAACAGAAACTATCAAGATCCCTCAGGCTGGACTTGTGGAGTTCCTAAGCCAAAGAATTTTTATATTGTTTTTAAATATGTGTACATATATTTGTCATGTGTGCGGTTTCCCCATAGAAGTTTCTACAAGGCAGTTATGACTCGTAATCTTTCAAAAGCAATCTGGAGGGGGAGGAGGGATGTCTCTGACAGTGATGTATGCAACTTTGGGAATTGTTCCTCCTGGTCTAATAGCTTCTGTAAATATTAAACTAAAATGATTCTCAGCACTGGCGCCCATCAGCTGAAGGGGTGGGGTGGGGATGGGGTGCTGGTGGTTCTCTCTCTGAATATATCCCTAGCACAAGGTGCACTTCCATGCTCAGATATTCATGATTAACTGTGAAACCATCTGAAGGTCAGAGTGACTATGCTGTGTTGTCTGCGTTTGGTGACAGGCTCTAGCTTCAAGCAGTAATATCAGACCCAACCCATTAGAAATTCATTTTTCAATAATGTCCATCCTTTGTTATTATAGTTGATCAGAGGAAGGCTGGAGGGGGGGACCCTCTTAGGGTGGTAGGTGGGAAATGATCTCGGGCCTCATCTTCAGAAGCCATAAAGATGAAGCAGATGTGTCAGCCTTACTATTAATGGGGATCTTCACAGCAATCTGACATGGGCGTGACTCTTTCAGTCCAGGCTGTGAACGAACATTCAGAGCCTTTGGTGAAAACACCCTCGGATCTCACCGGTGGGTTGAAAAAGCCTCAAGTGTCTCTAGGTCCTCGCTCCTGGGCTGAGGAGCAGGTGCCAGTGGGCCACCACCCTTACCTGAGGGCCTGGCCTCTATGACGTAGCCCGTGGTAGGTGCCCGGCCGGCGTTGCCCTCTGTCCACTGCAGGGTCAGTTCAGAGGCAGATTTGGTGACCAGGACATCTCTAGGGGAGCCTGGAGAACCTGGGCAGAAAAAGAAAACAGGGGTGACACTTGCTTTGGGGGGTGGGGCGGGGTTCTAAGTCTGAATCCCCAGGCAGGCGGCTTAGCCTTGTTCAGTACAATTTGTATATGGGGAGGCTGACACTGGCCTCGTGGGCTTGACCTGAGATGGGAAGAGCTGATGCATGTCAGATGCCTGGCAACAACAGGAGCTCCCTGGCCTTGATTCTGCCACTCTCTCCTTAGTAAAGGCCAGACTCATTTGGGGGAAACCACATGGCTGTTCTTCATGATGTGAAAAGCACATTTTCTCGATATCTTATTTCAGAGATTGAATTCAATAACTTTCTTTTATTCCCCCAGAAAACAAAAACCTTATAGGCTTAACACTTAAGAATTTTTCCTCTCTAGTTAACAAATCCACTGCAGAAGTTCACATTAACACAAGCTCTTGAAGACATCCTCATGGCCACAATATTCCCGTGTTCGTGCCTGCTCGAGCTGGCCACTACCACGTCATAGGGAAGGTAGGCGAATCCTGAGCTGGATGGAGTGCGAGGAGAGAGGCTCCAGTTGCGACTGGTGGGAGCTGTCTGACAGTGGTGTTGGCTTACCCTCGGCTGGCCCGGCGGTGACATTCGCTTGCAGCTCAGGCCCGTAGGTAATGGTCCGCGCTTGCACACGGAAGAAATAGGTCACTCCTTTGGTGAGATCCCGCACCTTTAGCCAGCGCTGCCAATTCCCTTTCACATCCACTGTCACCACCTTGCTAACCCCTAGAACCACCAAAAGCAGAGACAAGAATATGTTTAGAAGAGCAATCAGCACTGTCCATCCCACTGCGATAACAAGGAAATCTGGCCTACACTTGGCACAGGAACTATTTCTTACAATTAGGAGGCGCTTAAGTGGTGATAATAGACAATTTTCAGCACAGATAAGTGTAATTAGAGTTTAAGCTTGATAAGTGAGTGCTGACAAAGAATGAAGCAAACCTCACAACACAGTGGGGGAAGGCGGCCCCCTGGGCTCACTAATTACATGAGCGGGGAGAGCCAGGCCCAGGCAGTGCATACTGCAGGAGGGCCTGGTCCCCCGACTCTCGGTCAGCCCCCTGATGACATGCTGGAAGGAGTCCTCAAATGAAGAAAGCTCCGTGTCGCTTGTATTGATGACCAAAAGCTTCCTGACTTAGTTATAGGGGGAGAGGAGAAATGGAAAAAGATTTTTCACTTTAGCTAAAAGGTGGGAGTCCCCTCAAGGGGTCCCCAGCAAGACTGATTTGCCAAGTATAGCTCAAAGGCCTCAGCAACACCTAACAACTTCTTCCCTGCATCCTGAAGCAAGGATGGAGGAACATTTGTCATCACATATATCAATGACTAGATTTAGAGAATATGACAACATAGAGACAAAGTTTTCACTCATAAATATGCAAATGAAGCAAAAATGCTGCTGGTTGTATTAAGTATAATTAGAAAACCAAGATTTAACATTTTTGGGAAGAAGATACATAGTGAAAATCACACAAACAGCATTTTCTAGGAGGGAAAATGGGGTTCTTTGGCGAGCTAAGTTTGAAGGCGATACATTAAACAAGAACAAAGTTAAATAAGGTCCTTGCAGCGGGATTTCTTCAGTGCTTCCAGTGCACTGACATCCGGCTCATGGCTTCCTGGAGGACAGTGTAAGGATGAGGCATTCCAAGACTTAGTGAGCAAAAGTTGTTTTCCATGTTGTTCAGAAGAGCTGCCCCTGGTGCCCTTGGGCCCAGCTGCTCGCCATCCCCATCAGGGATGGGGTCAGCCTGCCCTGGGCGCCAAGGGGCACGGCTATTTGGTGTCTTCAAACCTAGAGCAGAACAAAACTCCCTTTTTATAAAATGCATTCGCCTTTCAAAGTCATCAAAGCAAATTTCCCTAATCTTACTGGTCTCCAAAATATCTTTTAGTTGGTTCACTATTTTCATGCCATGGCATTTATTCAGCTAAATTATTCTCCTTTAAAGAATTCTTTGACTGCTTTTGAGCATTCTCTAAATTTGAGTTTTCCTCCAATGTAGAGAAACAGGGCCACTTCTGCCCAGACAGCCCGACCCTCTCCTCACATTGCTCAAGACAGGGGCTTCCAGGGTGACCGTTTGTGCACACATTGTGGGTCATCAGCAAACAGACAGCGTCTGGCTGAATAGAAAGTTATTCTGGGTAGTCTACCCTTTCTTTGTTACAAAGTGGTTTCCCTCTCTCCAGAGCAAAACCAAGCACACAAAGATCTTGTGGATTCTCTCCCACCCGGAGGGAGAGCCAGTCTGGCCTTCCTGCGATACTCGACTGTGTCAGAATCTTATTTATTTAGTTGATTTTTAAATCATGCCCTGCACTATAAAGCCTCGGGGTGCAATCACATAAAATACTACCTTTTAAAACATAGTTTACAACATAAAAATAGCTCTACCATTAAATCAGATTCCCAGGAACATGGTTCAGTGAGTGTTCCATGTGGCTTGGTACTGTGGGCAGAGGGCTGGGGCGCCCCGCCATGACCAAGGGGCCAGCCAGGGACAGATGTGGGCCCCGCCTCAGCATGCAGGTGTGCCAGGACAGTTTTCCAACTGTGAGTGGCACGACACTGCATCAGCACTGTGGTCCCCATTCCTTTGACTGGGACAGGTGCATCTTAGTCAGAAGCTTGTCCCAGATACTGCCCATGCCTGGGTGAGGAGCCATGGAAAAGGCCCTAGAGTCAGTCATGAGAGAGCATTGTTTTACAACAATTCTTTTCTATCTTTGTGACACTCAAATACACATATGGGCCTATCTCTGGCAATCTTCACAAAGGAATCAGAATTACTACAGTTAATGGAATTCTGGCTCCAAACAAAAAGGCCTGATGTTTTCACTACCTCTGCAATCATCATTCTGGGAAGTGTATGGGTTCTATGAGGCATCTGAAAGTACTGCCAATCACTCAAGCGACCTGTTTATGACCTACGGCTCTCTGATGCAAATCTCGGATTCAACAGTGAAGGGGATAAGGATGGGGCTTCTCCAAGAGGCCCCATTCCAAGGGCCTTACGCCGAAGGCTTCCAGCACAATGATCAGAGTGGCAGTGCCACTGAGGGTGGTCGTAGATACTGCAACTTCTCTGGGCAACAAGAGAAGCCGGGACAGTTGGGAGAGTCAGACCAGCATGGAGGCTGGGCTACTGGGGCTGCTGGAGCAGGCCAGGCGCTGTGGTTGAGTGGTGCCTGCCCCCTGCTGTCTTCTGTGCACTCCCAGCCACACTCCATCCCATAGTGAAGGGCCTTCTCAGTTACACGGCAGCACCGTCAGAGATTCAACTCCAAGTTCCCCCTGCCCTCACCAGCCCCAGTAGGGACAAGTGCCCTCCGTGACTAAGAGCAGAGAGGACCCTTGGGTGGCACTGCTGGCTCCACATTTGGCCAAGTGTGGATTCTCACTGAAATGTTCAGAGTGGGCCAGCGGGAAGGGAGTGCGAGAATGGGGTTTGGAATTGATCATAGGTCTGTTACTTGTTCCTGAGTGAGGCTGGGCTGGGCAGTTGATCTCTGTAGGCCTCAGTTTCCCTGTTTGTTCTGAGGTTGATGGGCCCACCTCGTGGAACTGCTGAGAGGAGCCTGGGAGGTGGGCAGGCAGCGTACATGGAGGGTCAGGATCCCTCTCCATTAGCAGTGTTTAAAGTTACAAGTAGCTAGTGCCAGCATCTGCCTGGAACCTCACCCTGTGCCTCTTATACACATCTGTATGTTGCTGTGTGACCCCACCACCACCATTTAACTGAGCTCATGATCCTGGGTGGCCCCCCGGCCAGGGAGGCCCTGGTGGCCTGGCTCTCGTATTCTGTGTGGGTGTCTGGTGGGGGTGACTCTCCACTGGAGGCCATAGGGGCCAGGCCTGATGGTTGGCTGGCTGTCAGCCCCGAGGAGGATGGTGACAGGGTCATGTATTTCTCATCATCAAAGGGTTAGATCAGGAAGACCCAAAGAAGAATTGTGCCTGAGGTTCTGGTCATTCTCATAGTCTGTGAAGTGAAGCAGCCAGCAAAGCCGAGGGCTTCTCCCCCTGCTCCCAATTGAAGCCCATGAGCTTGTCACAAAGCCAGGGCAACCAGGCCGAGAAAGCCAGGTATCCCTGAGGCCCGAAAAGAGAATGCTGGTGACTGCTGGTTTCCTGTGAAAAGAGGCAGAGCCAGTTGTGACAGTGACCTGTTGTCACTGGAGAGAGTGATAAGCCCATGTGAGCCTCGTGGCCTGGAGCGTGAACAGCTCTAATAACTGCTCCTCAGGCTCTGTGTCTGTGTCGCTCACAGTCACATTTAGTGTCAGAAACACAAACACTCTGTTTCTCTCCATCAGGTGGCAGATGAGAACTTGGCTCTTCAACCTGATTGCCAGGGTTCAGCCTACCTCTGTCCATCATTCTCCAACTGCAGGGCACTGGCAAATGTCTTAGAGCAAATGGCTCCAAGCCCATCACTTTGTTTGGGAACTGAGGAAAAAAGCAGCATGCAGTGGAGAGCGTGCAGGGATGTGCAGCATGCACCTAGTGTGGCGGAGGTGCTGTACAGGTCACCCAACAGAGTCAGGACCTTGGAGGGGGTGTGTTTATAGGGAGCACAGGGGGAGCTGAGTGTGAGCAGAACCTGTCTAAAGTGCCCACACTCCTGTGAAAGTGGATGAGTAACTGCTCCCTGACAGCCTGGCACCCAGACATGCAGGGTCATCTCCCTGGGAGGCCACCCAGTGGAAGGTGGGGAGAGCAGTCACACTCCAGGAATAGCTCCAGGAGATGGGGGTGTCACCAGCTTGTAAGTCCCACTGCGGCAGCCCACAGGGCAATGGTTACTGTGTAGTCTTGCCTGGGGAGCAAGAGAAGCAGTCAGGGGGCGGGGTCCTGGGTGCCCGCCATGGAGGTGCAAGAGACCCTGCAGTCCCATGAACATAGACATGCTGGTCCACAGAATATATCGCTCACTTAGGGTGATGTAGGGAAGCTCACTGTCTGACAAAAAGGGGCTCGTAGGTCCATCAGAGCCATGGATTTTACCAATCCTTTCTCATTTCAATGGCACTAACTGGTTAATATCTCATGGGACCCGTGTGTGTATCGATGTGTGTGTGCAGGCAGGGGTGTACGTGTGTATGTGCAGCTAGGTATGTATGCATATGTGTATATGCAGGTAGGAGTGTGTGTGACACTGATGAACACAATGGAAGCTCTCTGTAATTCTCGGCTTGTCTCCTTGCTGGGGGAGCAAAGGTGGTGGCAAGTGTCTTGGCCTCTGCAGTTTGCACCCCTCTCCCAGCCAGGCCCCAGCCACCTGCCGCCAGGCAGGCATTTGGTTCTGACAAGAACACAGCAGAATGCACCCACGCTGAATCAATGTGGTGCTGTGCCCTCTTTGCCCTTTTCCAAACTACTTTCACATATCACCTCTTCTGTTATTTACCAAAGTTCATCGATTGTGTGAGACACACTTTTTCTTCTCTATTTTCACATCACTGATTTGGGATGCAGCTCAGAATTGATGGATCAAAAGCATTGCCCATAGTTTATTGGAAGTATTTTTTCTTTCTTAGCACTTCATAAAATAACAATGAATCTTATACTCAATGGCATCTTAGATGCGATAAAATAAAATCTAGTGCTTAAATTTTCATCTTCAAATCAACTCCCTGATTTACTCAAATGTACTTATTTTAAAAGGCAACTTTTATCATGGCTTTAAATGGAGAGCCGATATTATCTGATGTGTTGGTTATATTTTTCCCTCCTAGACATTAAAGAATCTATAATCTTTACAGTTCACCTATTACGGGGGGGAAGTCTGCCTTGAGCTGGTCTCCTCTCTGCCTGACACAGGTGGCTACCATGTGGATGACAGCAATGCCACTCATGCCCCAGCCTCTGGCCCTCACCTTCCCATCCAATTCAGGGGCAAATACTCTGGGCACCACCTCCCAAATGCATCCCTGATGTTCCTCCTACCACCCCAGCAATGTGTTCCCTTGCCAGAAACCACAAGGGTCCCCCCCGGTCTCCATATGCCCAAGCTTCCACTGTCCCCTAAAGCTAATCCATTTCTTTTTCTCTCTCCATCTATTATTCATCGTTATGCTTCGGTTGTTTCCTCTCTCAAAGCTCTTTTATGTTTAAACATTTTCTCTGTTCTTCTTAGAGGGTCTGTGTTTTTTATGGATCCCGGAAGTCAGAGTGATCAATACGTCTTCTTTTTATCCCAGGCACTGAGATGGTGGCAATTAACCAGAGGGACACTGGCTTCATTTTTGAGTGAAACCCACCATGACCCATGCAATCCGGCGCCACACCACGTTCTGCCGTGCTCATCTGGATCAGCCTTGGGAAGAGGGTCCGGGCCTTCCGGAGGAAGGTCCTCCCACGATGTCTGTGGACCTGGATCCTTCTTATCACCCAGGTCTCCTTCCTCCACCCAATGGTCTCATGTCACTCTACTTTCTTCTCCACGGCAGTGACCACTGTCAGATTTTTTCTTATTTGTTTTAATTACCCATATGTGACCACTCCTGGAATACAAACTTGCTGCATTCTGGAAAGCAAGGATCCTAATAAACAGATTGGTTATAATCCTTGCTTTCCTGTACCCACAGATTTTAGCATCTTGAATGGTTAGTGACAAAAAGTAGGTGCGTAATAAATGTCTGCTGAACAAATGAATAGATGAAGGTAGCAGAAGCACATCTGAAAAAGCCGGCCTGTCAGCGCCTCTCTCAGGAAGCCCTGCTAGCTCCTCGCCAGCAACGCCCTTTGTGATCCCAACCAGTGGCACCGAAAGGCAGCCTCCCAGTGCCTCCCAGAATCTCAGGACAGGAGAAATGCCTTGAATGCTACAGAGACGAAGTCAAGGGTCTCTACCACATAGGTCTGCAGTGGGTGCTGTGCTGGATCCCAGGGCACAGAAGGCCTTTAGTAACCAGGCCTCTTCCAGAAGGTTCCTCACTTAAAGATGAGGAGGAGGCTGGCTCCAAACACTGTGGGGTATTGTGTACCTGTGAGCCTGTTCTCCCCAGGGTCCCTTCTGGCCTTACCTTGCACAGGTGCTAAGGGCTCGTAGACCACGCGATAGCCCTGCAGGACGCCATTGGCAGCCACCGGCTCGCCCCATGAGACATTAAGTGTGGTAGAGGTTATTTCTGAAAATGCCAAAAAGCTTGGGGTCCCAGGAGCTGGAAGAAGAGAACATAAAGGGACTTTCACAAAGCTCCCTTATAGATCATCTACATACAGATCTACGCCTCCGTGAAGAATAAAAATGCTATTAGATGTTATTTCCAACCCAGTAAAAGTCTAAAGGCCACGGGATGAAAGGAAGATTTATTGATCATCTCCAAACTTCCTAGGATCAATCAAAAGCCACAGACCCACCCAAGAAGAGGAGAGAAAATGACGGTGCTTAAACACAAAGGAGCCCGAGAGACACAATGACAAAAGCATAAAAATGAATAATAGATGGAAAGAGAAAACGAAATGCAGATTGCTCCACTTTCCAGTGGCTGGTGGAGGATCCCGCAGCTCTGGCCCTGCTCTTCTGGGGAGGGCTGGGGTCTGTGTGCTTAGAGAGCTCTCCCCCGCTCCTCTCCTCTCCCCCAGGGGCCTGCGAGCCTCACAGGCCCCTACCCTCAGGTCTCGCCTGCCCTCTCAGGCACTCTGCCAGCCCAGTGGCCTGCTTGGTCTGGAGAAAGAGCAGAGCGAAGGGGCCAATATGAGCTGGAAGAAATTACTAGCAGGTGCATAGGGCAGCTTGGTGGCCAGGACAATACTGACCCTGCCTCTCCTTGCCCCCTGCCTGGCTCCCGGTGAAGGGCACTGGAACCCAGAGCTGCCCCCACCTGACCCTCCACCTCCATCAGTGTCAGAAACAGCCCCAAGTCAGCACCCATGTTTCCCCTTTTGTTCTCCCTCCTGCTCCAGGGGGTCCTTTGACTTCTGACCTGCCAGGGCCAGTGTGTCCTGAGGGGGCCCAGCCCCCCCTCTGTTCTACAGCTTCTTCCAGCTTAGGCTGTGAGTGAGACCCAAGGAAGCATCCGGTCATCTGCCCATCATGCCCATCGTGATGCTTGAAGCCCGTCTCCAGGGGGAGAATTATCGAGGTGGAGTGCTAGTTGGCTGAACCCACAGAATGTTGGAGAACCCAATGGGAGCTGAGTGGAGTGGGTTGTTGTTCCACATGCTCCCCACTTTCCTTGTCTTTGACTTCCTGGTTCTTACAAAGAACCTCCTACTGCTCCCCAGACCCCAAGGCCAAGCTGCTGTTCTCTGGGGAGCCCTGTTCTACTTCAGTGTTCCCAGGACACCAGGAAACACTAAAATGCCCTGGAGAACATGATCCGCTTGGAACACACACTGTGCCTGTGTGAGTAGGCTGGACGCGGCCACTGCAGCGTGATGACTGGCACCGCAGCCCACCCACGAGAGATGGCCAGTGACTGTGTCCAGGGTGGTCTGCGGCCCTGAGACCCAGGACAATGCCTGATACTGTGGCTTTACCCCCCAGGGATCTGCGTGCACTAATGGGAAAACCCTGATCAGGGCTGGGATGCACCTGCCAGCTATGGACAAGGCCTAGGAGTAGATATAAAGCCCTCCTCCCCGCCGCCATCTTGGGGGGCTCTGCGGAAAAGGTGCACCGCTCACATCTGTCTAACACCAGGCTGAGGCCAGGCCCTGGGGAAATGAACTGATTCACACCCAGAAATCCCTGCCTCTTCAGAAACCCCAGCGACATAGGATGGGGGCTACATGGCAGGCACAGAAATGTGGGCACAGAGGGAAAGGGTCCTCCTGCCTAGAGGGTCAGGGACACCCCCTGGGAGGTGACACAGGTCTTGGCTCTCAACGGGAGTGTTCCACAGAAGCAGCGAAGAGGAAGCACGTTCTCCTACCCGCCTGATGCGTGCGCCCCTGCTTGGGGCCGCTTCTCGGCCCGTCGCCGGCAGCATTGAAGGCGGAAATGCTGACCAGGTACTTGGTGTGGCTGCTCAGGTTCTTCAGCTTCACCGTGGTCTCCGGCAGGAACAGGACTTTCATTTTCTCCGTTTCGTTCTGGCTGTCTGCCTCCCAATAATAAATCTGTTAGAAAAAGCAAGAGGTTGGGGACGGGGAGGGCGTAAGAAGGCCCAGTGAGCTGAGCTGAGACAGGGTGTCACCTAGAGTGAGATGAGACCCTGGGGTTGGGGGGGAGGCCTGGGTGCATTCTCGGGTGCAGTTCTGGCTGGGAAGGGGGTACTTCTCCAATGGAATAGGGTTAGCTGGGGTCAGCGCAGGATGCAGGGAATTCCTGGCCACTCCTGTGTCTGGGGAGCCCGCAGCGAGCGCTTCTGAGCTGTCTGTAGTGTGAGCACTGCCTCATGTGACACACCCTGCACGAGGCAGGGTGGAAGGGACCTTCTTTCAGCGCCCTCTCTCACAGAACCAGCTCTCCCGGTGCCTTTTTATGGCCTCTGCTCCTTCCCTTGTCATCTGGAGAGAAGAAACACTAACCACATCTCCTCATCCTCAGCCTGTGACTACAGAAAGCCCCCCGGCTTCCACCCGTGCTCCCACATTTTGTTCGAGGCTCACAAATACCATGGTGAAGAGCCACGAGGGCCTGGCACTGTGGGGAGGCCTCATGTTCCCCCACCTCCTGTCATTTTGCTGTGCTGTGCCCCTGGGTGAATGCAATGCCTGGCGAGGAAGAGGCTGCTAGAATTGCTTCCCTTGTCAGTTGACCCAGAACCACTGCCCGAAGCTGGGGCCAGCCAGGCTTCCAAAGGCAGCACTGGTTCATGGTCCCGTCTTAGCTCTGTGGGCTGAGGCCAAGCCAGGACCTTCAAGTGCAGGCCCAGGTTCGGGCCAAGTCTCCTGCTCGGCACACTCGTGCGTCCAGGGCAGGCTGGAGGGCCCCAAGAGTGAGTATCACTCACTTCCACCTGCAAGATGCCTCCAGCTTCTGCTCTCCGAACTGAGCAAATAGATGCTTCGCTCTAATAGGCCTTACTACCTTGAGATCAATATCCAGGTTCAATGTCTGTGTCATTAAGGAAATTAGAAAACATATTTCGGACATACATAAATAGCACCTTGCCTGCAGGCTCAGGGACTTCCTGTTACCTCATTAATCACTGCAACAACCCTGCCGGGGAGGAAGGTATTCGTTTTCATAAAACACCTACAAAAATCATTTTCAAATGGATGTTTAATTGGTCCAATACTCATCAGGGCAGGCTAAGCTATAGAATCTGATAACTGATCAACTTGGGTCCTAACAGATCAGACACGGACATTCCACTCTGGAGAAGGATGGGGGATTCCGAGAAGCTTCGCGGGCTCTTCTCTCCAGGATGGTTATAGCTGATCTCACAGGTTTCTAAACTCTCTAGATAAACCAACTCTGTAACTACCCTCCCCCTGGCACTGTTGTTGGCATGGCCTGCTGTCTTTTTAAATGTCACTTCTAGACTACAGAGCTAATGTGGAATCATAGTTTATTGCAATGGTTCTCAAAGTGAGTTCCTTGGAACCACAGTCCCCTGGGGTACTTCTTAGAAATGCAAATTTCTGGGTCCCCTCCCCCCCATATATTTGATCAAGGGACTCACACAGTGACCAAGGGCAGAGCTGGGAAGAAGAGCCTGTTCTCTTCAGTGCACTCTGTTTTATGGTCAACAAAGGTTCAGAGAGTCCAGAGTGGGTCAAGGGAGCAAGGAAAAGGTACCTGGGCACAGACGGGCTATACAGTGAACCGAGCTCCCCTCCCCAGGGGCCCAGAGGCCCGGTCAGGCTAGGCCTGCTCCAGCGCTTAGTATCACCCACAGCGCAACAGGCTGAGGGCTGGCCGTGCGTCTGCCGTGGGAAAAGAGCAGGACAAAAGGAACTGAAGGCAGCAGTCACGGAGGCCTCTACGCTGGGGATTTAGGCCCAGATGCTTGGTGTACAAGTGACCTGAAGGGAGACCCAAACCATGCAAGGGAGCATTGCCTTGTAGCCCTGGATGTTTCCGTTCTGGCTCTCGGGTGGCGGCGGGTCCCACGTCACCTCCAGCTGGCTGGCCGTGAGCGGGTTCACCTGGACATTTTGCGGGGCCATGGCCGGGGCTGAGGAGAGAGAAACACAGGAGAGCAGCTGACACGTATGTGTGTTCACAGGGGCGGGGCTCCCGACTCCAGGGGAGACACTGCGAAGGGATCTACTCTGGACCATCTCAGTGTTGACTCCAGGGAACGCTGCCTGCCCTCCCTGGAAGCATGATTTTTTTTTTAAAGATTATTTATTTATTTATACAAGAACCGGGGTACAGATCAGATGTGCGGGAGGGTGAGAGGATTCACTAGAGACAGAGTGGGGAACAGAACAGGCAGACTGATGAAATACACTGCTGAGGGGAGCAGCGGGCCAGACAGGAGAGGTCCGCCGTGCCATGTGGGACCCTCGCCGGCCGGCCGGGATCGAACCGGTGCTGCAGAGGCTGTGGACAGCTTCACAGCGCAGCGCTCAACCACCTGTGCCACCAGGGGAGGCCCTGAAAGCATGATTTTAAATGCATAAAATAAAATAGGGAGCATTCCAAAGAAAACCGATTACGCTGAGACACAGCAGGGTGTTAGGAAACAAAGGCAAGATATGGCAATCTCTGTGCTTCATGCGCCATGAAGTAGGCTGAGTTGTTGGCCGGGAAGCTGCTGGGATGCCTCAGCAGAGACGTGTGTGGGTGATGTCTAGTGAGTCAGTAACAGCCCTGATTCGATGGGGGACTTCTATGGGCTCAGATGCTGAGTCACAGGTTCTGCGGTCCCTGCTGTGGCTTGTTGGCCACGTTCATAATGGAGGGAAATGCCAGAGTCAGATGGGGTTTAGAGGAAATAAAGGCGTGTGTGCTCCCACCACAGGTTTGGGGTCCTGTGGTGAGTCCTGTTCCACACGCACTTGGTCTGCAGACACAGGGATGTGAACACAGATGCCATCACCCCTTAATTGTTCTGTGAGGCCACCTATGGCTTCAAATTATGAGGATCCAGTCCTCGATTTCAGACTTCCCTCCACCTCAGGGGTTCTCCCGGGGGCTGTGTTTGTGTCAGTGGGGTGTCTGTGCATGTGAAAGTTTGTGAAAGGTGACCAAGGAGGACGCCCTGGCCATGGCCTCAGGAGCAGCAGCTGGGAGCTGAGAAGACACAAGCACACATGAGTGCTTTTCAGAACATGCCTCTCTTCTCGGTCTTCCAGTTTCTTGCAGTGTTTGAATTCCATGCTAGACACATGTGCAGACGGCCTGTCCCCTGCCTCCTGGGAGTTACTCCCTTTTCTACCTGGACACTCCCCAGTGAAACCTGTGCTGGGCTGGGCCCCAGGACCTGTGCTGGGGGCCTGGCTGTGGGAAGCAGAGGGCCAGCACAGCCCCCGTCACCATTTTAGTGTAGGCCGCAGGCCCAGAAGTCCTGCCTTGGACTGTTCACAGGCCGTAGATGGACGTGATAAAGCAGTCGCTGTCTGAGGGAGACAGCCCATACAGGGGCTCTCTGAAGGAGCCTTCTTGGGAGACGCTGACCTTCATGAGTCACCCCTTCCTCAGGTCTTCTCTCCCCACTTTGCTCACCCCCACCCCACGTAGAATAAAATAGTAATTAACACCCACTCAGCCTGACATCAACTATTTATTTTGTTCTAACTGTGTGGTTCCCGTATTATCGCTGCCCACCCTGCCGTTAATGGAAATGTTAATAACCCGCACCAGGTTGTTGTGACAGATGCTCGGCCTCATTATCAGAAATTCTTATTTACCGCTCCATTAAACAACAGAATCACACAAAAAAACAATTCAATCAAAACTAACTGGAGGAATTTTAACAGCCACATTAATAATCCAAAACATAAATAAAGTTAATGTCTTTTGCATGTTTGCCATCGGCAACTCTATTGCAAAATTACTGTTGTACAATTAAAATGTGAAAGGCAAAATTGAGCATGGCCATTACCCTGATAGTTGGTTAGAACTGTCTGTGTGTGGCACCCACCCACCCCCAGGGTTTCCTTGGTTAAGGCACAGCCAAACCTGGGGACATAAGAGCTCTGAGGTAAGAGAAGCCCATCCTGGACACAGGTGGCCTTCATGAGCTCCAGGCGAACCCCTGAACTCTGGGACCTATGAGCCCCTCCACTGGGGTTGGCAGCTGTCGGACAAAGCCCTCGGGTCCCACTCGACTAGCTGAGTCACACTGCTGTCCCCCAGCTGATGCTTAATGTACCCACTGGCTACCCCGAAGCAGAGCACTTTCGTGCCATAGAAATACTGCAGGTAACAAAGACATTTTGACGATGACACAGCAGGGGAGAGAAGTATGTGCGAACATGGAGCGAAGCGTGTTGGTTTCGAGACTTATTCTTTGGTTCCTGAAAGTTCCTGCATTTCCACCCTGACAGAAGAGCCTGACTGTCAGAAAGGCACTGTTTACAACCCCGAATGCAATTCTTGTTCTGTGTAAAGTGTGTTCGGTTTGGAGACCGATGGAGCGTCTGATGAATCATTATCTTTTTGTTCTCCTACCTTAGCATTTGTGGTGTATGGCAAACGCAAATATCAGCTCAGAATGCTTTTTTTAAAATGCATGAAATTATTTTTAAAAAGCCTTTTAGCCCAGCAATTTCTGGCATGTGGTGATATACGGATAGCCTACAAACAACAAGGAATGTAAAGGTTAAGATGCAAAGTGAAGATTCTCTCCACAAGTCTCATGTCAGGGCTTACAAGGCTATCCCAGAACTGTGATCCAGAGTCTGGGGTGTGATGGCTCCTGACACCCTAGCCAGGGAGCTACTCTGGCCCTGGGGAAAGAGAACTTGCCAGTGTAGTAATAAGGAAACTTCTGGGACTTCTGGAGACACCTAGATCAATAGTAAAATTCCAGAGGTTTCTGGAATTTTCTGAAATTCTGGATGATGGCTTTGGGAGCCCCACAGAGTTGGGTGCTGTGGGCAGGATGCTGGTGGACTGGCCCCACGGGTAGTTAGGACAGTCAACTCCCTGGGTGGGTGCTCTGTCCCCAGTGTGCCCATCCAGTATCAGCTGGATCAACCAACAGCCCTGAGAACACAGTGGCTATCCCTGACTCGGTTTCAATTTGCTGTGAGAGCAAAGTGCTGGTTCACGACCTCCTTACTCCAAGTCTGCCATATCCCAGAAGAATGTGGGCTACTTAGCAGGGCCAGAGCCTTACTTCTGAGCTGCAGGCCCTCTGCAAGGTGAGGTGAGCACCAGTGTGCTCATACCACAGAAAGGAAAGGGGAAACAGCTATAAAGATATTTAGAAAACTAGTAGAGGCTAGAGAGCTCATGGGGAAGTTTTTGGAGCTGGAGGTATCGTCAACTCTGCCATGAGACTCAAAACATCCACTGCCCTCCTATAGAAGGTTTGGCACCCAACCATGGACAGTACCTTCTTGAGGGAACACTACATGCACTCCTGGTCTGATGACAGGGACTAGTAGTGGCCTGCAGGCAGAGGTGCCATGGCCACTTCCCAGCAGAAGCTTCCTGAGGGCTGTGTGGCCACTACCTCTCCTCCACCACCACAGGGGTTCCATGTGGGGCTGGTTCCTCCATCCATGTCTTGAAAGGAAGACAACAGGAAGCAGGACGAACACAGTCAGAGTGGGAAGGACAGGGGATAGTGAGGGATAAAAATGTCATTGGTGTGGTCAGTCACTGAGATTTGGGGTTATTTGTTGCCACAGCATAACTTTGCTGAAATTTTCCTGAATATTAATCAGGCTCTGGGCTTAGGACTGAGGGGAGAGGGGACACAAAGGTGTAAAAGACAAGTTTAGCAGGAGAGGTAAAACACAGTGGTCGTTACACATGGTGGAAGGCGAGGGCAGGCTTAAAGGGCCACAATGGGGGATGTGGGGTCTTTTCCAGAAAGCAAAAATCTAGCTGACTCTTAAGGGGATGATTTAACATGTGATGATGAGCCAGAGGAACCTGGGTGCTGTGGGGGTGGGAATGGATGAGCAATAGCACAGAGGTGACAGAGCAGAGTGTCTGTTGGGGTCATATCAGACACATGGGCATCCTGGTGCTACAGCCATCTGAAGCCAGGCTGGCATCTGTTGTGCTGGGTGGTGCTGGATGATGCTGGGCCATGCTGGGCCATGTTAGGCTTCTATTTTTCACTTTTTTAACCCAGTGATCTATTATTTGGGTAGAACAAGTTCTTAACTGATAATCTGAGGCTCACTGTCCCTATTTTAATATAATAAAATAAGTGTTACTATATATGATCAAAAAATTAAAGAGTCATCATTTTGCTTTAATTACATCAACATTTTTCTGGTCCAACACTTACTCTGATTTCCTGCTGAAGTAAATAAGAAATAGAATTCTCTAACGTAATTTAACTTCTCAGCAAACTTTGCCAACACATCTGTTCCCCTAAGCAGGGATACCTGGAGACAGACTTTGGGTTTGGGTAATTATAGCGCCTCCAGGGCCTTCTTGATAAGTAAAGGAGGCTTCATGGATCACTGTGCTTCCACTCAGTCAGAGGCAAGTCACAATTGGAGACAGAGCAATGATTCAGTACAGGAAGGCAGAAAAGTAAGGATGGAGCAGATTTAAAAGACGAGCCAGGAAGCATGGCGGCTTCTTGTCTGGGCAGGTGCACAGACCGCCAGAAGAAAGGTTGTGGCCCCTGATGGGCCAACGCACCACCAGCTCCGCTCTCAGCTACTCTGGGTCTATGCATGAGCACTAAGGTTGTTATAGAGTCATTAAAAAAAAGAAGCTTACAACAGGCCATTGAAAAGAAAAATCAACTTATACACCTGTAACAAGCATGAGGGACATGGATCACCTTCCTTTCAACCTGAAACCCTGTCTCTCCAGAAATCCCAGACTTCTGAAGGAAAAAACTATGGAGATGAGACCCAGCCTGCCAGCTGCTGGCACTGTGGTGACCCATCAGCTGGGGGGGTCCACAGCACTGAGGGTGCACTCGTGTGCCGCAGAGCCAGGTGACTGGCGAGCACTGCATCTGGGCTCCCTCTACCTCACAACCCTGTGAGGGGGGATACTTCTCTCTGCCCCCTGCTTCCTGCACACAGATAGAAAAACTAAGACCCAGAGAGGTTAAGTTGCCCAAAATCACCGTCTCAGCAAGTGTGATAAAACCCAGTGGCTCTCTCTGAGCCCCCCTCCCACATAATTCCTAGGGGTATGCAGGGGGACCTGGGGCAGCCTCCTCCTTCCCACAACGCAGCTCCTGCTGCCAGACTTTCCTTCAAACTCCAACCCCCCAGTCTTTACTCTAAGCGCCTCATTGCTGAGTGAGAACTGCAAACAACTCTAAGGAAGCAGAACAAGGAAAATCAGGAAACCAGTCACAAAAACTGTTTTCAGAAAAAATCAATGACATGTACTTTGAGCGACAGAAACTCTACATAGGGCGCCATGGAAGAAGCCCCGGATAGTGAGTTTTAGGATCTGGGCTCAGCAGGTGGGACCTAGGACATTCTTCAATCTGAGGCTCAGTTTTACAGGTTGTCAAGTGAAGACCAGTCTGAAAGTGCTTTAGAGACGGAATGAAGTAAGCCACGTGAGACCACAGCCCTGCATCTGGCAGAGAGCAGGCCAAAAGCCTGCTCTTCCAAGGTGCGCGGGACCTATGTGTTGGATGCCAAGCTCATCTGGAAGTGGGCAGTTCATGGGATGGGTGAGCCACTGGTCATACCTGGGCTCTGTTCCCTGTACAGAGGGGAGTAGTTACACCACAGAGTACTGACATGTTCATACATGCACCTCCCCTGTGGTTCCCTCATGAATTAAGAGCAATTAAGGTGTGGCAGGGGGCTCTGCCTTCCAGAGCCTGGCACTGGCATCACAACTGACAGAGATGGATTCAAAGGCCCCACTTCCTGGCTCATACCCTGTGTAAACCCTTCCTCTGAATAGGGGTTACCCTGGGACTGGTTACAGGAGACTGTGTCTTGCAATCGTCAGCAGCCCCTCTCTTAGCCTCTTGCTTGCTGAGGCATGAAACTCAGGGAGGTCTCTGTCCAACAGCCTGGAAAATGGAATCCAGCCAGCATCACACGAGGGAGCTTACAAATGGAACCTTCCCTGCTAAAGGCTGCAAGGACACCCCACACAGGGGCCGCAGCTTGGCCATGCCTGGATTCCAGAACAGAAGGCCCTCTGAGGCAGCGTGGCGGCTCTGAGCAGCTAAGTTGGGATGATTTGTCCCATAGCCACAGGTTCCTGATAGAGCCTGATGTGAATGGGCTCTTCGAGGAAAGTTGAAGCCCATCCTCTGCACATTCTGGACCTTCAGAAAGTTGCTTGAATTTGGTGGCACCTTTGCCATGGATGCTGGATTCATGGTACTCAGGAGCCCAGGCCCAGCTTCAGTTTGGTGCCAGGAGCATCCAGAGGACACCTAAGATAAACCCATGTTCTTTTTACAGGTTGATGCTTTGGCAAGAATTACAGGATTCTGGAGCTGCGAAGCATTTACATGGTTCCTATAACAGGGGTCTCAGGACAGGGATGAGGACGAGTTCGTGAGTTTTTGAGCTCTGACAGAACATGTTCATATGGGTGAAGAAAACAGAGTGCGTACCAAGAAGACATCCTCCTAGTAGGCGATAATGTGGCAGCTGCAATCCTAAAATGCAGAGCCGTTTCAACGATTATGTCTTAAAAACAGTTGTTTCAATAGGAAAAGGAGGAAGAGGCCAGAGAGTCAGACTCATAAAAGCAAATGCATTTTTCTTACAGATATTTCCATGATAAAGACTGGTTTTGAATAAATCCAGTGTTTGGTTTTATCCAGTAATGATCTCTGCTTCCCCATCAGCAGCACTTACTGCTCGCAAGTTCTTATCAGCTCAATCACTGTTACCACCCACTGTTATGATAAGCAAAGTTAAAAGCCACTCAAACAAACCAACTAGATTGCCTGTAACTATTGTTTTTTCCCTCCTTGGTGATGGAGTGAGTTTCTATCACAGCCAAATCCAGGTCCCGACAGGCCGGGATTGCACCGTAACCGGTGGCCGTCCAATCATGCAATTCACAGTTTCTAATTCATCACTGGATTCCTGTGCAGTTTGTATTCTCAAAACTTAAAGTATAGGAAAAATAATTTAGTCTCCTTTTCCACCTTAGAAAATTGAGGCTTGGAGGGGTTAAGTTGCTTGTCCTGGAATGCGCTGGACTTGAACTTGGGTCTATGTGGCTCTTCAGGCACAAGTTGGCAGGTTCTCTGCCAAGGGCCAGACAGCATTTTAAGCTCTGAGGGGCATAAAGTCTGTTGCAACCACTGAACACTGCCTTTGTATAGCAGAGCGGCCACAGACAACATGTAAGTGTCAAGGCATCTTGATACAACTTTATTTACAAAAACAGGCTGGATTAGCTTCTCTGAGTAGTGAAGGAAGGACACAGGCTGGAGAGGGAGGCCTATCTGAACCATCAAGCACACTACATGCTGAATAGGATCCACGACACTTGGCCCAGTGTCCTGGGCTGTTAGCCTTCAGCATTTAATACTGGAGCTGTCAGGTGTCCCGGGGGAGAGCCCCCAGGGTTCTGTCACTTGGGACTGGGCTTTGAGAGTGGACCACTTGCTATCTTGGGCCTGCGCTGCTCTCAAAGTCTCATGTGCCATGGGGAGCCTCAGGTAGAGTGTGGGGGGCGAGTGATCCCGGAGGCCCCAGGAGGCTGGGACCAGCAGAGATTGGCTTAACCTTCTGACATCCCACATTTTTGAAATGCTGTCTTTCTATTATGGTTCCAAGTCAGAAGGCCTTATTTTCTAAGCAATATGTACCTTCCTCAGGGAAAGTGGCCACTTTGATGTGTCCTGGTACCAATGACCCAAACAGCATTTCAGTAGAATCTTTTGGAAGCTTTTTGCATTTCAGTTTTTTCACCTGCAAGAGGAAGGTAACCTTTAAACCCTAAACCCGCTGGGATGTGGCGAATCCGTGAACTATGACAAAGGAAATTGCAAGTAGGATGAGACCCCTCTAGTTCTCACTCTTCTCCCACATCCAAGTGCAGGGGCGAGGATGCCAGACTCCTTGGTACTCTCCCACACACCTCAAGGCTCAAAGAAACACTTTAAATAAATCAACGTGGAAATGAGGCTGGGGCTATCAGGCCCCTTCTCAGAGGAAGCACTGAGTCTAAAGGGAGGTACGCCCAGATAGGGAGGCCTGGAGCAGCTCGGAGCCTCACAGGAGCCAGGCCAGTGGCTGTTCAGGCCTGAGCACACAGTGACCTTTCCCTCTTTGCTGCTGGTGTTCCTCAAAGAACCTGCAAGTAGCACCTGCAAGTAGAACCTGGGTAAGTAGCACCCAGTCTCCATCTGAGCTGGGCCGATGGCAGCCACGTCCTGAGGTGTCACCCCGATGGCAGGAAGGGGAGGCCTGAGGCTGCGTGCTCACAGGCTGTGCTCATAGCACCAGCCAAGCCTTCATTGTCATTCCTGCTTCATAGGAAGAAAAGCTGAACATTGCACTGCAGTGAGGGGAGAGGCTGGAGTCCAAAGCCAAGCGTCCTACTGCAGAGCCTGGTTCTTAACCTCAACAAATGGGAGGTGGTGAGCTGCCCTAGTCAGCAGGAATCAGCCATCCACTTGTTAGACAGTCTTCATACCCACATCCCAGGTGCTACAGGGCCTGAATTCCATAGCAGGCCCTTGTGCATGCTGTGCGCTCACGCGGGGACAGCACTATGGGGCACTTGTGCCTGAGCGGCAGGTGTACAACCTAGTGCAGGACACAGGCAGGTCAAGAGGATGCTTCACCCCTCCAGGACAGTGCCACCTTGCAGCCCATCACGCTCTTCAAGCACCACCGTCATAGCTTTGCTCTCCTCCCCTCAAACCTTTCCAAGAAGCCTCTGATCCTGAAGCCCTTCCATGCCTGGCTGAGCTGTGCTGCCTCTCCCCAGGCCTTGGCCCTGCCCCCCACCTCAACTGCTGCTTCAGCCCTGTCTGGAATCTCCCTCCCAACTCATCTCTGCACCTTCCCTTCCAGCATCTGTGCTGGTTGTAAAGGGCAGGCTGGAGTGGCTGCTGCAAGGACAGAGCTGCAGATGACAGCCTGAATGAGGGTGGACCATGAAAGGGAAAGTGGACTTGACATTAAGGACCTGAATCACCAGTCATGTTGACGAACCTATTGGCTCTGGGAATCAAAGATGACACCCGAGGGCTGTCTTGGGTTTGGGGTGATGGAGGTGTGACCCTCAGGCCACGTGGAGGAAGAGCAAGCGTTTCTGTCCTTCTTGCTGCCATGTTGTGGGGCAGGGGACAGGGAATAGTGATGGGCTATACTCACTGCTCTCCAGGCTCCGGGTTTCTCTGTCCTCACTGCCCTACCACCAACCTGGAAACTGAGGCCCAGGAAACTGACTCATTTGTCTAGGAGCACAGGACAGACCAGGACTCCAACCATAAAGCATTCACCTAGTTTGTGCTTTAACTCCTACATAAAATTTCAGTGTGGACAAGTAGGTTTGCAGAACGTGTGGGTCACAGTCGAGGCGCTGGGTTGGCTGGACAGATGGTCCAGTCTGGAGTGTGAGAACTGGAATCACGGGACTCCAGAGACAACTGTGGATTTGGGCATGAGGTGGCCATGTCGGGAGTGGGGAAGGGAGGAGAGCAAGGGCCAACTCCCACTAAAGGCCCCAAAGAGACGACAGAGGCAGAGGTGGAAAGCGGGGGGATCCGTGAGTCAAAGGTCGGGGTAAGACAGGACGGGGAAGTAATCCGACTTGGTTATTCCAGGGACACGTGGGCTGATGCCGGCAAGGCTAGGAGTAGAGGACAGAACCGAGGGCGGTGAGAGCAGTAACTCCGTGGCAAGTTGAGTGCTGACTGAATATCGATTTTATTAAGAAATTGTTAATTAGTTTTTCTAGGTGTGAGGATGACTTTGTCATCATCATAGGTTTTTATGAGTTCTTTTAGAGATATGTGATGAAAATCTTTTTGAAAAAAATGCGTGGACATTTTAATGATGTCTGAAAAGTGCTTCCAAATCCCATGGGGGGAGGGTGGGAGGTGAATGTACAGGCGGAGCAAGATGGGCCAGTGGTGTCTTGTGGTTGAACTGGGTGGTGAACGCGTGAGCCTCCTTTCTGCTCCTCTACCTTCCCTTGTTAGAAGTCAAACATGAACACTAACCAGAAGAAGAAGGTTCTTTTAGGAAGAGACTGTCTGGGAAGGAGAGAGAAGAGCAAAGCTGGTATTTGGGGGAGACCTGGACTCAGGGCACCATGTTGGACTCAGCAGTTTCACATCCACTGGGCTGCGAGAACCCAGGGGTGGCGTGGACACCTGCTTTCCACGCGGCCAGCCGCTTAGCCACACACACACATGGGATGAGGCCTCCCTTCTCCATGCGGATGGCCCAGTGTTTGCTCATCTCAAGGTTTAGTCCACACTGAGCTCTGTGACTTCTAGACAGCCCCAAGCCCTGTAAAGCCTGATCTGGGAGAGCTTCATCCCCTTAAAGGTTCCATGCAGAGCAATCATGTGCCCTCCTCAAGGGCAGAACTAGGGGTGTCTCCCCCTTTGGGGGCCTATTGAGTTGCTGGGTGAATGAGGTCTTGATCCTCAGCAAGTATGGTAATCCGGAGGGCTTTCCAGAGAATCTGGCCAAGGACTGAAACTGAGGATTGTGTGACATTTGGGATCCTTTCCAGATAAAGCATTAGGCATTAGCATTGTCTTCATAACCTTCCAATGTTGCTGGAAATAGAATTATGAACAATGTCCATTTATCTACATTTCCTGAGCTCCCATGTCTGCTAGGAAGGGCAATAATTCAGGCTGAGGGGCAGCAATGAAGCACCCAGGGCAAGAGAGGGACACCCAGATTTGGGGAACATGTTTTCCTTGTGGCTGGACAAAGTAGGGTGGGTGAGGGCATGTCTAGAGATGATGCTGGAAGGAAGAGTGGGCCAGGGCTGGAAGGGTCCCACCGGCCAGTCTTGGAGCATATCCCCCCCACCATCCCGTAGATAAATGGGGGATCCTCTGAGGGACTGAGACAGAAAAGCAGCAGGATAGGATCTGCAGTCAGGAGGGTATGGGGGCAGGTGTGTGGGGAATGGGTGAAGACAGTGACCCAGAGGCTTCTGAGAGTCTCCATAAGGGGACACAGCTCACACCTGTGGGTGCCCAGCATTAGCAGACCAGAACCAGGGTGGCTTGGCCCCCTCTCATCTCTTCTGGGGGCTTGTCTGATTTTGAGCTTAGACCCTGGAGCACCCCAGGTTGTCAGAACCTCTGCTCCTGTCATCCCCGCCTCAGCCCCCCTGTCCCTCTCCTGCTGAGCTCAGAAGTTGTATAATCAACACAGTCGCGCCTTGATCAGCTGCCTGAAACCTCAGGCTGCCCACAGAGAGGGGTCCTGGGGTTCTGATGCTGAGAGAGGGTGCGCCGGCAGCAAGTAGCACATGCCCGGGCTGTAGCAGGCAGTGCAGTTCTCTCTGCATGACTAGGGCAAAGGGCGCGCTCTCCACTCACTCTCCGAGGTCTGCTCCACCTGCTCTGGTCAGGCCCAGGCACGGGCGGTGTATGTGTTGGGGGTGTTCAGGAGGGGGATGGCCCCTCTTCAGTGAGCCTCCAGGGTGAACTCCTTGGCAATGGCTCAGTGCTTGTGCATCACGGAGCAACCACACGCTGCAGCCCCAGGGTGTAGAAGTCCTGGGCCACCTCCACATGGATGACCACCCTGAGCTCCAACTGTCCATCTCTGAACTGGGGACGGTGGATGCACTGAGCATGCAAGGCTGCCCACAACGCCCACTTGGTCATTCATGACAACCGAGGTCATTCTGGGCCTCTGCCCACACACAGTGGGTGAGTGAGCTCTTGATCCTCAGCCAGTAAGGTAAACCATAGGCTTTTCCAGAGAATCTGGCCAAGGACTAAAACTCAGCACTGCTGATGGCACTAACAGGGGAGGCTGCCGCCACAGCAAGAAATCGCCAGCGGTTTCCAAACACCATTGCTTGTGTTCCACGAATAACACTGGGCGATGCCCCTGCACACAGATGGAGAGTCGCTGTGGCTCCATGACACACGGGCGGGATGGGCACACTGAGCGCCGCTGGCAGATGTTCCCCCGTACACAGGCTTCAACTAGCGCAGCTCAGAGTCCTCTCCTCATGGAGCAGGCTCTAGGAGACGCTTTATCTGTCACTAGGGGGAGCTAAAACAGCAAGACGCTCAGTGATTTGTCTCCCATTCCAACCAGCAGTAATTAAAAACTTGGAGTGTTTGTCAGAAAGGTGGAACCCAAATTCTGCAATAAGTTGTCATTCTTGGAAAATGGCAAAACAGTAGTTTGAAGATTCTTATCTGTCTTTTAAAGCAATGCACACACCAAAAGCAACCAAATGCCATATAAAACAAAGATACGATAATAAATGCTGAGATTTTTGCGTTTGTCCAACTGCCCTTTTTGTAAAAAGTTAGAGAGCCAGAGATCAAAGGGCTAGATGTTCAGCTGCCAATGAATGCTGCACCCCATGCCCCACTGGACGTGGGAGCACGTCCTGCCTCCCTTTGCTGGAGAGCCCAGAAATCGGATCTTCATTGTGGGACTGATTGTTAATACGTCTCAGTAAGCAGCGCCCTCAGCCTTGGGCTCTGCACAGCCCATAGGGCAGGGCCAGGTTACTGGAGTAGCTGGGCTCACAGAACTGCCACAGTGAAACCTGAGAGATGGCTGATACAACATGCAGGCCCAGTACCCAGAAACTTCTGGCCCCAGCAAGAAATGCAAACCAAGAGGTACACTGGTCAGCACCTGCAGAGGAAATATGAATGGAATGGAGACAGCAGGGATTTCAATGTCAGTTTAGAATTTAATATACTTTCCATAAAAATCCCAGTAGAATTTGCTGTTTTGAGTTTGCCAAAATGGTTGTAAAGATTGTAAAATGACTGGAAAATAAGCCAAAAATGAAGACAAGCTCTATTGCATAATAAAGTGACGTAAATGAAAGGTCTGGCGGCACCAGGGCAGTAGGAACACATCTCAGACACACTCGACCAGAGGTAAGAATCCAAAACATGAGTAAGTGCCATTGAAAAGAATCAATCAGTAGAAGGTCTTGGGGAGGGGGCTCCTCTGGCATTGAATACTCTGCTTAGAAGCCCACTTTACACCAGGTACCAGAATAACTTCCAGATTGATTATGGAATTTAATGAAAAGAAAATGAAACCATAAAGGTTCAGAAGCCAATTATGTGAGTACTTGCCAGCTCTCTGGCTGGGAAGCAGAGCTGCAGCAGATCTACCGGTTTGAGCACACAACAATATTTTTTAAACACAATAAAATCAGTGACAAACCATGTAAAGGGGAAACTATTTGCCACAGATATGATTGAACACGATAGTCCTAATATCCAGAGTTGCTACAATCAACTCAAAACACTAAGACTCCACGAGAACAAACACTATGAACCATCACAGACATTTAATCACAGACGAGTAATTTGAAAGCCTGTATATGAAAACAGTCCTGAGATAACTTTTCACCAGAGGAGGGAAGATTTAAAATGGTAAGAGGAACAAGCCACTAGTGTATTCTGATCTGTTGACACAGTGTCAACAAGTTTAGGGTTTTCAAAAGTACAAAATGTCTATCTCCCTTGAACCAGAGATTCTGCTTCTAGCACTTTTGCCTAAGGAAAGTCTCAGGGAAGTTGTGAGTTTTTAATTGTGTTCACAGCAGCTTTATTGTTAGAGCAAGGCACTACCCTCAGTACCAGGGTAGTTGAGGGCTGGTTGGGAAGTTTCATCCCACCAGGAACCGACCCTTTCCCACCCATCAGGCATTCTGCACCTCACCAGGGAGGCAGTGTCTGGTCCTGCCCCCCACCTCCCCAACAGCACACGATGCACCAGACACACACACAACCAGGGTGAAAATTGCAAGCTTGCTCTACCCACATGGTGTCTAAACACATTCCCAACTTCCAAACTGAACCAGTTCCAAGCCCCCAAGGCCCTCCTACAAACAAGCCCCCCACCTCCATGTCAGTCCCAGGAGGAGGCTACAGATGTCGGGAGAGGCAATCTCAGACCTGACCTGGGTCTGCTGCTGCCAGACCTCAATGCCATGGGCAAGAAAGCCCAAGGAGGTGGGAAGGTAGCATCGTCCCTCCTCACTGGGAGGCCAAGGAAATTCTGAGGCATTTCCCAGACCAGGGGTGCAGAGAGAAGAGTCACATCTAGATGGTCTGGGGGCTGGGTGGGGAGGAGGGTTCTAGCCTCTCCCAGGAGCAGCTGTGGGCTCCACTCAGGGCCTCCATGGACACGCTAAAGAGTGTCGCTTATGTTTACATGTGTTCAACTGGGAGGTGTTAAGGGCACTCCCTGGGGACAGACATGCAGCTGCTAGACTCGGGTACAAGTCCTTGCTTGCCAGCAAGGACTGTTTGGGGCATCGGGTCTAAAGGGTGAGACAGCTGTGACTCTGGTGTCACTGCACAGGTCTGGGTGCCCAACTACCATGAGGGATGGGAACTGGAGGTAAAAACTGCCAGCCCTGCTTTGTCTGGGGCTACTGTGTCTCAGGCCTGCTGCAGGCCACAGGGATCCAGAGGCTGCGGTCAGGCTGGGAAATCAAATGCTGGGCTTTTCAGTGGTTGAAAACAGGGGTTGAAGGGGACCCTCAAAGGCTGGATGCGAATCCCCTCTTGGCCCCTTGGGAGCTATGGCCAATAGCTGGGCTGCCCATCTCTGAGAGGCCAACCAGCCCCTCGACCCCCTGGTGTCTCACTTTTCATCTGTCTCCCAGTGGAGGAGGGGTCCTGGGCATGCACCCCCATTCTACAGATGAGCAAAAGGAGCCCCAGGACGGCCTGGCCCACTCCCCACCTAGCAGTCCTCTCCTTACTGCTTTCTTGGCCTCACAGGGAGCGCCTGAGTGTGCTGGGGAGGGGGTTTCACATTTCTGCAGTCTTTTCAATTTGCTCGTGGCCCCTGACAGAGGATCAACTTTCCAAGCTGCACTTGGAAAGGCCGTGAACTCTGAAGTGAGGCCAGGCTGTGAACTCTGAAGTGAGGGCTATGCCGGCCAGGAGGTGAGTTCTGGGCCAAGTGTCTGGACCCCTATTGGAGTTATTGTTCGTATTCAGAAGGGCTGGTGGCATTTCCCTTGCAAGACTGTTCGGGATAAATAGGACAGGCTGACCTGGTGAGGGATCCCAGCTAAGATATGCCCAGGTCTTGGAGACCGTGACCCGCCCAACGCTGGTGTTCAGTCCCTTTCTATGCGGGAATCTGTAACGGCTCTGTGCTATGTCTCTGCTGCTCCCTTCCCCATAGAGTACGACAGTTACCCCATTAGCCCCACGTCGTGTGCCCCACAATGGCAGCCTGCCTTTTCCTGGGCACCTCTCCTCTTCCTGCAGATGCAGCCACAGCTAAGGCCCAGCAGAGCCATGAACACCTGGCTCCAGAGTCCACACTGATAGCGGCATTGGCTGTCCCCTGGGGATCTTTCCTCCTTTTTGGTGCATGTGGTCCAAGTAGAGTTGACATCATCCCCTGGCTCAGGGACCTCAGGCCGCTGGCCACAGCAACTGGCTTGCAGATGGGGGTGCTACTAAAAGCAGGCTAAGTGCCAGTGCATGCCCACTGTAAGCCTTATTGGAAATGGGAAGCTCTCCTTCTGCTGCCTTTAACTGCAGAGCTACCTCGATGAAGAGCCTAAGGCAGGAAGCAAGCAGAAAGAGGACAGGTGCCGAGATGGGACATGGGACCAGTTTGTTGGGTCCTGGATCCAGCCGTGATTGAAGCTGTATCCAGACTCTTCAACTGCTCTGTTACATGAGTTTATAAATGATTGTTTCAGCTTAAGCCTGTTTGGGTTGGTTTCTCCTGCAAATTGGAGTCTGTATCAAGGTACTGTTTTTACCAATATGTAAATCTAATAAGGACTTTAAAATCACTCTCTTTGAGGTAAAACAGATTCAATTGCATATATTTGGACTAGAAGGGACCTCATCATTTTCCAGATAAGGTCAGACAAATTGAGCTACTTGCCCAGGGGCTTCTTCATTCATCCACCCACTAATACTGACGAATCCTGGTCCAGATACATTCTGGACTCTCATCCTGTGAGCTTGTAAGCAAGACAGATGAGTTGGAGGCAGATTTGGGATAAGAACCTGTGTCCTTACTCCTAGCTCACAGAGTTTCCCTTGGCACCATCATGCCTGAAGACTAGAGCTCAGAGTGGTTAAGTGACCTGCCTATAGCCACACAGCTGGTGGCGAGCACAGCCAACACTCAGACTGATGAGTCCCCTCATGAAACCACAGTTTTGTCCTAGTTTTCATCAATGTCTTTTTTCATCAATGTTGACTAGGTTTGTAATACTATGGAGCATGTAGCCAAGTGAACAGAAATTAGCCCAATTTAATTTTATTTTCTGAGGCTTTGTTAGCAGCACCTCTCATTGTCAGAATGAAATTATTACAACAGGAAACTTGGGCTGTGAGATGAGAGGCTGTAATGATAACAACTAACTGGCAGCAATGCTAGAAGCACGGGCATCCTCCTTCCAGAAAATTCTCTGCAGTGTAAACACAGATGACAGAGAAACATGCTGAGGCTGAACAACAGCTGAGAAACCCAAATGCAGGACTGGGTGCTGCCAGGCCCAATGTGTGAGATGTTTGGATTAATACAGGAATGGGGGAAAGAGAGAGGAGCAGAAAGAACTGAATGCAGGGACCCCTTCTGGTCTAAATTCTGGCTTGGAACCCCAAACTAGTTGGAGCAAGGAGAGGTGTATAGAAATAAGGCCGCAGGACTCCTAAGTGGTGGAGGAGACAACCACCTTCAGGAGCCTTAGGGAGGGCCTTCCAGACAGAACAGGAGACCCGGCCTGGGGACCAGAGGGGCTCTGGGGTCTCTTGGTAAGGCTGCAACCCACATGATGGTGGAAGAAGCGAGTGTATAGCTTCCTTCCCTCCTATCTCCCTCCCCCCATCTGATCTGGTGCTGGGGAATTGCAGGGTGTGCACAGCAGTAGCAGGCTTGCTCTGCCTCCTGAGATGCTGCCACCAGCTGGGCCCTACAGGCCCATGGAGCTGTGTAGTCCCATCCTCTGCCTGCACCCTGCCCTTCCCCTGCTGTAGGGAGTGCCAGGAAGAAACAAGCCCAGGACACAGTAACTGGAGCAGAAAAAGTTAAGTGTGGGCACTGTGGTTACGGTGCAGACCTCCAGACAGCGATTCTAGCTGCCGTCATCTTGGCGTGTGTGGGAGGACCTATCTGTGGGGCACGCCCCAGGGCACAGGATCCCCATGGCCACCCTCCTGTCCCATCTCCGCATAGGATTTCTGGAACCTATATTTGGAGGACAGAAAAGGCATGTGGGGCCACTTTGGTGTAGTGAGAAAGACAGACATAAAGAGAGGATAGGCTCATGTCATGATGGAAAGTCGAGCGGTCTCCCACAAAGTATCCAGGGAGCAATACAGAGGAAGACATGTGGAAGTGCCTCGAGGGAGGGTGTCAGGGGGTATTTCTGAGAAGAAGCCCTGAGGTTAGGCCCTGGGGCAGGAGTGGAGTCATCTGCAGGGTGGGAGGGTGGACAATGCTCCAGGCACTTGGCCTGTGAGTGAATTTCCTGAGACATTGCAGAGCTGCTCTTGGGTGCTTGCTCTTATTCCAGCTCCTCTTCAAGCTCTGCAGGCTCTGCTATTCGGTGCTCCTGTGTGTAGGGTCAGAAAGCTTTGGCATGATGGGTACAACTTTCCTTTTTCTTCTAGGGGGTAGTAAAGGCTCCAAGAGTTCAAGGCCAGAGATTTGGTGGCAGTCACTCTTCATGGGGGAGTGGGTGTCGGGGAAGGAGATGGGATAGGAGGACAGGCCACTAGGGAAGAGGAGGAGCAGAGACCCCTGGTGAAGAGGGCAGGGAGTTATGAAGTCCCAGGGGAGCAGGAGAGCCAGCATCTCATGGGGCTGCAGCCACCTTTACCTGGGGGGTTCAGTATCTGCCCATCACCCCTGAATAGTATGTGGTTCACCATGCTCATAGAAGCTCTACTCATAAAATCCAAATGGTGGAAACACATGCTAAGCGTCCACCCTGGATGAACAGGTAAATCAAATGTGTTGTACACACACAGGGAGTATTACCCGGCCAGGATAAGGGATGAGGTGCTGACACCTGCTGCCACATGGAAGAATCTCAAAACCACGATGCCCAGTGAAAGGAGCCAAGCACAAAAGGACATATTGTATGATTCCAGTTATATGAAATATCTAGAATAGGCAAATTCATAGAGACAGAAAGTACATTAGAGGTTGCCAGGGGCTGGGAGAGGGAAAGGGGCTGCTTAATGGGATGGAGTTTCAATTCGGGAAGATAGAAAGTTCTGAAGATGGATAGTGGTGATGGCTGCACAGCAATGTGAATGGACTTAATGTCCCTGAACCACACACTTAAAGAGGATTAGGATGACATATTCTATACTGTATGCATTTTACTACCGTGCAAGACAAACAAAACAATACAGAACTGGAGCTGAAAACTTGGCATCAAGCCCATGGTCGCTTTTCTGACCCAACATGGCTCCCTAGGGTCTGGCCAGTCTCTCCTCCAGGCTCCAGGTCTTTTCTCTAAGGCTCTGCCTGAAGGACCTTGAGTTCCCTAGACACTGACTCCTGGCTCTGGGATGCAGGCTGACTGACAGGATCTCAGTATTTCAGATCCCAGCTGGTCAGCCATGCACCCCCCTCACCCACCTCGTGACCAGGCCCCACCGTGGTGGCCATCCAGGGTCCAGGTGCCGGAATGGACAGGAGTACCCACCTTTACAGACAGCACATCTGGTGCCTTGTGTGGATCTTTTTGTGGCAGGCCCATCCCCCTCTAGAATACTGGCCGCCTACGCCATCTGCTCTAAGTAACCCCTTGGGACAGAGTTCTGTGCAGAGAGAGGTTAACATAACCCATGCTCCAGAGCTCACGCATGTCACTCATCATCACTTGTTGACAACATTGCCTGACCAGCCCAGAAAAATCCTGCTAAGCAAGACCCTCAGTGCTGACTGATTTGTTATAGTAACCTCTCCGAATTGCAAATGGTCTCATAGGTCTCTGCTTCCTGGTCCAGTGCCCGAACCTCCTTCCTCCTGCAAGCCTGGGTCTCTGTCCAAGGGAATGCCATGTATTCCCAGCTAGAAGCACCCATTTCTGACAAAGCATCTGCAGATCCAAGCAGAAACCCCAGACTGTGCACCCCTCTGGAGAACACAAGTCAGCAAGAGGAGAGTGGGGTGCTGGTGGGGGAGCTCCTGCCAGAGGATACACAGGGCCTGGGAGGAAGAACCCACTGGGCCTCAGAGCTCAACACAGCATCTCCCAGTGCATTAGCCCCACAGAGAGGGTAGTTCTTGAAACAAACTCAGGGGACACATGCTCTCTAAAGGGGTAGAACATGCCCTGTGGCTGACCAGGGACCCAGGAGGGGTAGTTCCAGGAGGTTAGGCTAATGTGCCTGAGGGCCCCTGCCAGATCCAGGACAGCAGGCGGGCAAGAGCCAACATCCCAGACAGGGGTGACACACACTGTCCAGCCGCTGATGGACACGACAGCTCCAGATAAAGCAAACCTGGCGGTTCCAGCTGAGCCTGCCTTCTCAGCATTGACCGGACACCTCCCCTCCCACCTGTTACATGTTTTACACAGCGGGACATGCAAGACTTGAGCACTGCACCTGGCAGCCTCAGCCCATGGGTGGGCTGGGCGCTTACCTGCCTCGCCCACGAAGACCTCCACAGGCGCGCTGGCCGGGCTCTCGCCTATGATGTTGTAGGCGGTCATCACCACTTCGTAGCGGCGGTATTTCTTTAGATCTGTAGAAGGAAGGAGACGGTGGTCAGCCCGCCCAGGTGGCCCTTATTTTTAGAACATTCCCTCTTGAATCATACCCAGGGAATCTGTGCTTGGAGGAGACGCAGGGGAAATACTCAGACTCCCTTCTGAGAGGAGTGTGTGAAGGGCATGGCACACCACATTCAGCTCCACTCCTCTGGGGGTGCTTCAGCACCCACACTGGGGTGAAGCAGACACTTGGCCCATCTGCATTCAGGGAACAGGCAGCAGAAGCGCCTCTGGTAAAGGTCACAAAACCTGATCTGGGCTTGCCTTTTGGTCCAACAATCTCTCCTTACAGACAGGAATAGATGGAGAAGGACACTGGTGTTAAAAAAGAAAAAAAAAAAATACACAAACCGAAGGTCTTCAAGGTTGAACGACAAGGTCCTGGGAAGAAAAGGTGTGTGCAGTCACACAGAGAGTGCACAGGGCAGGCAGCTGAGAGAGGAAGTCATACTAACAGACACGGGGAGAGGACCTGGCCTTTAAACCAAAAAGTTCAGGAAGGGTCTCGCGCTGGTTACTGCTGCTTCATCAGTTTTCCCGAGGCCAAGTGTGCATGTGTGATCACGTGGGTGAATGGTGTGAAGATGGCTCAGCCAGGTCTGTAAATTTTGCCTCCTGGTAAGCTACTACTTTAGCGAAGGTTCAGTGAATCAGACCAACAAGGTCCTGCCACCACAGGCTTTGCAAAAATGTTGACAAGGCTCAGCCCACATGCTGAGTCGGAGCTCAGCCTCACCCACCCTCACTGGTGTTAGAGCTGCGCTGCCTTGTGGGCCTTGTAAGGCTGGGCTTATTAGTCTCAATCTGGGAATGTATGGCTGCAAGTCCTGAGGAGAGGGGTTACTGGGAGACAATTGGACAAGCAGGAGTGGATGAGGATGCAGCTGTGTGGGTGGGTCACCCCTCTAATTCTTCATGACCCATGATGGGAGGCCTGGAGCCAGGAACCCTCATCATTAGAACCTGGTCTGCACACAGCTCATCTGCTCACTTCTGGGGAGTGTCTGGTTCTGGGAAGCACTCTGCCCCAGAGGATGGGAGAGAGGTGCCAGCAGATAGGGGAATAAAGCAATATTTAGGGAAACAGCTCAGTGCAGAACGAAAATAGCTGAAGCCTATCCTGGCCACAGGGAGTTGGATGGACTGTCTGCAGGGGGTGGTGGAGGCTGAAATGGGGTGAATCACCATGGCCTGCATTTGGACCTTGAAACCCACCCCTAGTGAAGAGTCAAAGGGGTGGTTTAGCTGGAGTCCAAGGGAGGAGGAATATAAAGAAATGGGGTGTCTACACCCAAAGGACTATTATCAGCCTTTAAAAGGAGATTCTGACATGTTGGTTCACCATGAAGGGACCTTGAGGACACTGTGCTGGGGGAACTGAGCCAGTCACCAAGGAAAGACCCCGTATGAGTCCACTTACACGAGGCCCTCAGAGCAGACAAGTCGACAGAGGCAGGAGCAGAGGTGACTGGGCTGGAGGGGGCAGAAGGGGAGTTAGTGTTTATGGTGTCCGTAGTATTCATGGGGTTTACGGTGTTTCAGTTCGTGAAGATGGAAAGTTCTGGAGAGGGCTGGTGGTGATATTGCACAACAACGTGAATATACTTTATGCCACTGAACGGGGCACTTTAAAGTTGGTTAAAATGGTAAATTTTGTTATGTGTATTCTACCACACACACACACAAGACTAAAAAAGGTCAAAGACAGCCAGCGAGGAAATCTTGCCCAATCCGACTATCCCAAACTTGAGGACCAGATGTTAGTAAATCCCCTTCCTGGTGTCTGTTTCTAGAAGTTTCATTTCCTGTCTCCCTGGTTCTGGCATGTGGAGGAGCAGCGTTTGAGAGGGTGAGTTCCAGGAATTAAAGCCATTAATCCAAGCTGGTTTTCACTTGGTCCACTGAGAGGCCAATTGGCGCTGGCCCCGACCTGCTCCCCGTCACGGCCACTTCCCGCTGGAGGCGCTAGAAGGCGGTGTGCACTTACGTGTTAATTCATACGTCGTTAATGTGGAGCTGCTGTTCACAGTCTTGAAGCTGCTTTGGGCTATTAGGGTAAGCAAAGCAGAGAGGCAGTTAGCATGCAGCAAGCAGTTACTGCAAATGATGTGCTGAGGAAACGGAGATGGGGCCTGGCTGGGAAGCTGCTTGGCTCCCACCCTGTTTGTCCAAGGCCCATAAGGACCACAGATGACACTTCCTACCAACTCTCTGGGGGTCACCCCACTTCATTAACAGCCCCTGGTCCATTGATGGGGTGGGGCATGCACTCACCTTTCTGATTAAATGGAACGAATTAGTATCTGGCACGACAGCACAAAGCAATACCGGCGAAGACAGAGAAATCAGTTTCTCCCGGGTTGGCAACTTTTCCAGATTCCCTATGGCAGGTACAGACAGCTTATCTGTGCTCAGGTGGAGCCCTTACGTGTGCTCAGGTAGGTAAGCAAACTCAAAGAGCACTTGCAACCTGACCCAAGCACGTCCTGGGAGCCTCTTGTTTTGACTTTGCTCCAAAGCTCAGGAAGATGCTAATAGTTTGGCATCAGTGAGGGACACCTGGGGCTGTGCCAAGCATGTGGGTGAGACCGCCAAGCCGTTTTCTTTGGTCAACACTACCCCTGATACCAGGCCAGGGCCAAGCTGCAGCGCGCTGCCCAGTGTGAGGGGCTCTGGTGTGCCCTGGGGAGCTGCCTGTCTGCACATGTGACCCGTGTGGGCTGACCCCACAGAGCCTCCTGACAAGACCAAGGTGGCAGAGAGCAAGAATGTGGCCGCCGAGCAGCACATTTCTGAAGCTGCTCTCGTCTCCAACATGTGGACACCAAGGGCCAAAAAGTATTTTCTGTGATACCCTTTGTCAGGAAATGAAACTCTAACCCTCCTTCCAGAGTAGGAGGAGAGAGGGGGGCAGCCTTGACCGATGGGCAGAGCTTGTCCCTGATTTTAGGGCCAGACCATTGCGGCCCAGGTTGCAACTGGCCATGCCTACATCTCCCCGCCAGACACTCTCCATGCAGGGGAGCAGCACTGCAGCTTCTGGAGGGCCTGGCTAACTCTCCTTGTAAAACCCGGGGCACATGGACCTTACTTCACACTGTGCTCCTGACTTCTAACCCACTGCTTCTGGCCCCTGAGCCCCTCCTTTCTTTCCACCTTCAGACCATTTCATCTTGCTGGGCCCTTGTAAGTCACACCTTCCCTTCATGTCCTTAATGAAATCCTTTTCCCCTGACCACCTGTCTCAGAGGACTCCTCCTCCATGAATCCTCCCCAGACATCCCCCCTGCCCCACACTGGATAGAAATCCCAAAACACAGGGAGCTTTCTGGGGGCCACTACCCTGCTGACCTTCTGGCAGACTCAGCCTCACTGCGCACCCCTGCGTCCCTGTGCTCAGTGGGAAGCAGGACTGCCTCTCCTCAGATCTGCCAGGCACTTCCCACCACACACTGTACAGAGAGGATCCACGATGGTTCCCTGGGTGGTACCTACACCAGGACGGAAGAGGTACCTGTGAGCTCTGCTCGTAATGCAGATGGTGTCTGGAGGGTCTTGTACTCGCTGCCTGAGGCTGCCTCAGCCTCCAGCTCCCGGTAGTAGATCCTGTACCCCTGCAGAAGGCCATTCAGGCTCTCGTCCCTCGGAGGCTGCAAAGACACCACAGTCAGTGCAAAGAAGAGTCTGATGAGGTCGCTTCAGGTTTAAATAGCCAGTTGGTCAGGAGGAAGTCACTGCTCAGTAATAGGTGGTTCCCGGTGTTTGCCAACAAAAGACAGGTGTCACATTCATGAAGGAGAAAAGGGGGTTGCAGGCCCGGGGCCAGGCCATGGAGTCACGTTCTGTCATCCAGATTTTCTAGTGCCCATCTGAGGGGGCTTGGAATCCTATCCCTGTCCAGCTGGAATACTCGGATGAACCCAGGACTGAGGCAGATGGGCCAGGAAGCTGCCTGTTGCCTGGTAAATCCAGAACTCTGAGAGTGGATGTGGCCACTCCAGATTGTCCACCAGCTGGTCTAACCCTGTCCCTCTCTGTCCCTATCCACCAGGGCTCCTCACAGACCTCTCTGCCTGCCAGGTCACACCCACCCCCTCCTGCCCAACTCAGACCTCAGGCTGCAATCCCTGGCACCTGTGAGGTCAGCTGGCCTAGGAAGATCTGATGGTAGGTGAGGAGCTCATTCAACTGTTAAACCCCAGGGAATAAGGAAGGCTCAGCCTCTACCCCACTATAAACCTTTGCAGGGTCTGACTCCAGGACCTGTGTCAGCCAAGATCTCATCAGAGTCCTTCCTCCCACAGTGGTTTCTGTTGACAGGTAGTTGATCTGTCACTAGGACAAACGCGCAACTGCACCCCACAGCTGTGTGCAGAGCAGTGGAGTAACATGAGAATTCCAAGCCTGTGGCTCGGCTCGGGGGTTACAAATTAGCCCAGCCCTGCCTCTGGCATCTGCTATCTCTTCGGCCTGTGAGGTCTCCTGAATAGTAATCAACAGTAACTGAAAGGCAGTCCTGCATGCAGTCTGGAGGATCAGAAGAAATGTCCCAAAGAGGGGGTTTTCCAGCTGACCCTGGAGATGGGGGGCTGAAGCAGCAGTGAGAGTGGCCCTCTAGGAGGGGCTGCAACATCTTGTGTGGACCCTTAGACAGGAGTGCAGTGGTGGCAGGGGTGTGGAGGGGCTCTGGCCGCAGGGCAGGGGAGGAGCAGCCAGTATAAGGCTCAGTTCTAGTCAGGACTGACTGTGCACCTAGTGGTTCGGACAGACAGTCATCCTGGCAGAGAGTCAGGATGTGGCAGCGTCAGGGGTCTGGGTTGTGATGATGAGAAACCTCATGCTTCCCTTTCTAGGTCTGAGCTGACTGGAATGGGTAAAAGGAAGAGGGAGTGAGCAGATCAAATGGTCTTGCAGCGGGGCCTCTCTGAGTGTCAGCCAGCCTCTCACCCTTCAAAGCCTCCCTTTCAGCCTCAGATTATGTCTCTGGCAACTGGAGGTACTTGGACCTCAGCAGGGAGATTGCAGAGGCCAGGGTCTGGCTCTGCAGATGCAGGCTGGTTGAGATAGGATTACAGTGAGGACTATTTTCTTTTAGGGAGATCTTATGAAGGGGGGAGCATAGGATTCAACTCACCAAAAATATCAAATATGCAGGAAACTAAGAGTTTGGGAAAACAAAAATGTTCTCAGTGGGAACCAAATGTGGTTATCCAGCTGGCAGCTAACACCCCAGCCAGCATCTGTGTCCATGTATCCTGGGGCTGGAAGATGGAGGGAGAGGGTGGGGGCTACCGATCCTGCGCCCACAAGTACTTCTATCCAAGAAGGAAGGGTGCTTTAGAGGTGTGAATGGAAGAGGTCAAGTCCTCAGGCCCCACAGGCACAACTGGCCACAGATATGGCTCTGCATGTGCCAACAGGCTCACTGCTGGTGGCCCAGAGATCCCTTGCACTGCCCTCCCAGCAGGAGGCTTCCAGATAGAGGGAAGGGATTGGAGGTCCCACAGGCCTGAGAGAGGCTGCTGTAAAAGCTGCAGCTGGTCCAGGCCTCACAAGGGCAAGCTCTCTTGATACAGAGTCCTAGGTCTGCATGGGATTCTGAATGCCTTTAATCACACGTTCTCTTTCTAGATTTGGAATAAGCTGATCTGTCATTCATAAAGAGGCCTCCATGACTCTGTATATCCCGGGAAGTACCAGTGGGACAGCTCCATGTAACACATGGACCGTTCTGGAGGTGATGGGCCAACAATTTCATACTATAGATTTAAGGACTGTCGCTGAACTTCCCAGCGTCAACTGTCAACTGTTTCCACAACAAAGAGAAGCTTCCCTTTGCATGCAGATCAGTTCTTTGGGCCCTCAGCACCAGCACCCCCTCCCCTCGCCCCTGTGCCCATAGTTTCTGATTGGTGTTGATTGGAGGGCAAGGTCATGTTGGTTCATTTCTGTCTTCTCCACAGCACCTGTGACAGGCCTTGGACTCAGCAGGTGCTCAACCAATGTTTGTGGGAATGAGCTGGGTTTGCTCACTCCCTGTCTATACTTCTTTCATCCTTGATTGGCCATCTGTATGGGCAGATGCTTCAGAGAACTGGCCACCCCACCTAAAAATGACTTTACTTTGACTTTATTCTGCAGACCAGAAAGTCTACTGGCAGACTCTTTGAGGGTCTTGAGTGCCTTTTCAGTTTGTGAAAATGCAGGTGACCTGGTAGGAGTACATCTGGCCTGGTCACCTGGTGAAACAGGTAGGAGAATGGAGTGAGCTGGTGAGATGTGGAAGGATGAAGACAGGGAGTCTCACAGAGGCAGTGGGGTTGTCTGGAAGGAAGGACAGGGGTTGGGAGGAGGCAGGACTCCGTGATGAGGCTCACTCTTCTTCCTTGCTGCTCACATAAGGACAGACTGGGATGAGGGCAGCAGCCATACCCTGACAGGGCAGCTCCTATCTCTCCCCAGGGCTGGGGCTTAAGGGGGTTTGACACATGCCCAGGGACCTGTGGCCAATATGAGACAGAGATAGAACTTAAGTACAAATCTAATCAACTATCATCATGCTCTGGTGTCAGATGTGCACCTCCCTGCCTTTGACCTGCGGAAGGTCCGTTCATCCTGCAAGATGCATTCAGTTGTCACCTCTGCCTCCTCCTCTGCTGTCTTTCCACTGCATTGTAGAGTTCAGCCCACTAAAGGAAAGCTCTTCTGGGTCTGGAATCTACCCCATTCACTTCTGGATGCTCTGCACCCTACACAGAAGGTGCTCCAAGTTTCAAATATGCCCCGAGAGGCCCCACTGCCTTGCCCCACTGTTCATGCAACCGTAATGCTCCTCCTAGGAAGTTGCCTGTTACAACACTGAGTCACCTTCTGCTGAGAGCTTCCTGCATGACTTGATACATCACTCAGGATGCTTTCTTCACTAGAAAACAACCTAAAAATCCACTTAGAGAAATGTGCAGTAACATGAGGGGAAATGTATTTGAGTGACAGACTGTCCAATCCACTGGAGGTTTCAGAACAGCCAACTTAAATGTTGTGATCAATTCAGAAACACTAATGTGTATTATGAACAGTACTTGGTATGAACACAATACCACCACTGTCTAGAATATATGCTCAAATCCTTAGATTTCAAACAGCACTGGACCCTGTGAAAGGCAAAGATTGATTATCCCACTAAGAAGAATCAAACTTGACAGGCTACTACAGAGGAGCTATTTAAATGGGTCGGCAGTCTTGAATTACAGTCAGTGTTAGCATTTTTAAACACATTACTAAAAAAAAGAAAGGTTTACAGGTGAAACATTCCATTTGGAATGCAAATCTATATTTAAACATAGTCTCTTTGTTCTGTTCACCCTGATTTAGTAAATTACTCATAATTTTAATTATACTTCAATTGCCTGGCAGTTGACAGACATTTATTTCTATAATACATGGTATTGACCACCTCCTGCTCTGGGCTTCTTGCAATTAGTTTGTTCTATTGGGCACCAAACAGGGACAGCTGATGGACACATATGCCAAGTTCCTTTGGTGCCGCTCCCCACCACTTCATAGAGTTGTTTCACTGCCACTGAGGGGCTCAGAGCCCAAGTGGTTGGGAGGCAGGATGGCCAGTGGCACGCCCACCATAGCTGGTGTCACGTCCACAGCGTCTTCTCTGGCGGTGATGCTGTATCCCAGCCCTGAGCCCTGCCTTTACAGAAAAGGAGCTTACCTAGTTATTGGTAAGCTGAGCACCACAAAGGAAAAGCTAATTTTCTGCTAAAATTTAGCACAGTATAAAAGAACAATCTTCTTTTGGCTGATTATGTTCATAGAGGGTCAGAAATGAGTTCCTACATCCCACCTAAGACCTGCGTGGATGTCAGAGTGCGGTGCTCTAACTGGCCTTGGACCAAAGGCCTTTGGAGACCTCAGAGGTCACCTATGACCTCCTATTTTTACAGATGAGGAAACTGGAGTGAGAGAAGCTATGGATCAGAGAGAGGAGGTGGGAGTCGGCTCTGCTTTCTTGGTTCCCAGTTCAAAGCCCAATATGCTGGGGGAGCTAGAACTTGCAGTGCTATGGAGTGAATTTCCAGTTTCACCTGAGGGTATCTGGAAATGTGTTTTGATCTCCTTTAAAGATTCCATCACCTCCCAGAAGCTGTTACTTAGCAATAGAGAAGAGATGAAGATGTGGCCCCCCAATTACTCCATCAATACTTGCAGGAGATTATGACCTTTTACCAGAACCTGGCTGATTAAAATGCTGTCCCCCATCAGGTTGTGTGAGATTGAACCACGTGAAATATGGCCACTTCCCCAACTGAATAATGGTCAAATTTTCTATGATTCACCTAATAGTTAGTCCTTACTTAACACCATCAATAGGTTTTTGGAAACTGTCACTTTAAGTGAAATGATGAATAATGAAACCAATTTGACCATAGACTAATTGATATAAGAATTTAGTTCCTGTGGCATATTTCTTGTCACAAAAACATCACTAAACTTCTAAGCAAAGACCCCAAACACTTCTAATATTCAACAATCATTTGTATTTAGTCATTCATTTTCTAACTCCCTGATTCCAATTCACCCCATGGTCCACTGGCTCTAGACCCTGCCATCCTCATCCCAGAGATGGCAGCTTTCTTCTGGCTTCAGGAAATTCCTTGCTGACCAGAAGCTTCCAACAGGCTCTCACCACTGCCCTTCCCTCTCACCACTGCCCTTGGCCACTGCCATTGGCCAGATCTAGCCCTGCTAGCACCTGACCCTGGCTGAGAACCCCCTAGAGCTGGCCCACAGGCAGCTGGGCTGGCCCTGGGGCTGGCTAACTTGCCCCTCTATTACTTTTGTCCTCCTTGTAAGCAAAAATCATGCAAAATTATAAATAAAGCAAAGAGAGGACAGCCATGTTCCATTCAAGGTCCAGTGTTGTTTAGTGCCCCACCAAGGATTATTTGATTATTGAGAAAACTGTGCCTGGTTTGACTCACTGTTCACTGAAGATTAAAGACTCACATTAGTGAAGATACATGGAATCCTGCAGATATTTTGTGTGGTTGAAAGTGATTTCTACAGGAGAGATAACTTCAGAGGTTATGGTTTCATTGCTCCTAGGAGCCCTGCTCTGTCCTCTTTCCAAATTCCTGGGCATTCAGTCCCTCTGATGCCCTTGTCCAGCCTTGCCCTTGCTGGTGCCTCCTTAATGACATGAGGACAAGTTCATTCTGCACGTGCATGTCAGCCATGTTTTCCGAGTCTTCGAAATCCTAGTTGGACACTATTTTCCTCCCAGTTTTTGTGTCCAATATGGATGTTTTCTTTGTGCTCCTCCTAAACACCAGCCCAGCAAGGGCCAGCCTGCAGGTTCCAGCCGAATGAGCAGGGAATGAGCACAAAGTAACTCCCTAAGCACAGTAGATTCCCGCAGGTCCTTACCTGCCACTGGATCAGAACAGAGGAGGTGGTGTGCGGTGTCACTGAGATGAAACTTGGAGGTTCTCCTGGAACTGAAATCCAAAGAAGTACACAGGGTTACAAGATGTGGTCCATTTGGCCACCATTCCTAGGCAGCTCCCTCCTGCTTCCAGTGAGGAGGTGGGGCCAGGCCAGCCCTAAGCTTGGAAAGTAGATAAGACAACAGCCTGGCTGGCTCCTTCTTCCCTATGGATTCTCTTCTCCTACTTGTAATGCCAGTGCCCAGGACAAAAGCGACCCAATTGTAAATGGATGGTCGCAAGATAATGTCCCTGAATTTATCTCTGCAGACAAACCCACACAAGTGAGTCGGAAGTGAGCCTGGGCCTCTCAACTGCAAACCCCTCATCACCCCTCATGACAGTGTGGTGCCCTGGGAACCTTACCTGCAGAGCCTGCCTGTAGGTACCACCTCCACTCCCCTTGAAGAGGAGCATCCTTTCTTTTGAGGTGCTTAGGGCAGCATGATTTCTCTCTGTGATCCAGCCTGGCCACAGGCCCTTGACTTTACACACTGGCAAGGCCATCATGAAAAGAGGCTGGCTCCTGGTGGTTGAAGGGCTACTTGCCATTGTTTTCAGATATGCAGTTCTGCTCTGCTCTCTGGAGGGACAAGGTCAGTTTGATCTCTGCTCATGGCAAAAGTCCTACACTCTGGAAACCAAGATTGTTTCAGGCATCCCTCAGGTCCAGTGGGCTCCTCTGTGCCCTCTCAGCCCCTTGTTCCAGTATCTGCAGAGTCCCACATTAGCCCAGGGAACTGATCCTCTGACAGCTCCCCACTGTAAGCTCCTGGGCAACACAAGTTAAATTCGAAGGTGGTCATTGAACTGAACTATTTAGGAAGTTCTCCCCACCTGCCCCCACCCCGTGGCAGGGCATCCCCACTCCTCTCACCCTGAAAAATTGGGTTGCTGGGTCACCTGCTCAGAGAGCCTCCTCTGCACTTGCCAGGTTACCAGGTAATTTGGGATATGCCTGCATTGGTCTCACCCAGCCCTCTCCATCCTCCATGTCCACAGCTCTCAACCCCACACCCTTGCACCTCTTGCTGTGCTGTCTTGGGTCAGAGGTGGTCCCGTCCAGCTTTCCTGATCATGCTGATTGCAATTACAGGCAGTCCCAACACCCTAATCACATTAACAAGAACGTGTTTATTAGCACACCTTGCACACATGCTCCTGGAGCCCAGGGACCCTAAACCCTAGAGTCTGTCCTGCCTGCCAATCTGGAAACAATGCAAGGCAAGGCAAATACAATGCAAATCACCTACAAAGAGAAGCCTCAGACCTCAGGAAGGAAGATAACATGCCAGATAGGTGCAGCAGAAGGAAGGCTTTGAATACAGAAGGAGGAAGCAAGGCCTTTGGGAAGCCTGGAGAAGCTCCCTCTGACTGAGCCATGTAGGGCAAAGCGAGGCTATGTGTCCTGTTCTCCTGTCAGTTCCTTAGAGACACCCAACAGTAAAAGAAGCTTGTTCTGTTTTCTAAGAATTGGCGCTTAGCCGCAGATGTAAGATTAAAACAGGAGACACAGAAGATAACCAGTTACTTGGGGTAGGTCCTCGCTTTCCTGCCTGGACCGTGCAGGCTGAGGCCAGCACTGTCCCGTCCCGTCCCTCTGACCAGGAACACATGGCCTCAGCAGGCCCTGGTCTCTAGGAGCACTGTGTGTGCTGCACAACAGTCTCTACACACTGCTGAGAGCTGGAAGGGTCCACCTGACCCTTTGCTGGTTCTACAGGTCACCTGAGGTCTCTTGTTAGAGACCCTCAAGGCTCAGATTATAAAAAGAGCAGAACTGAAGACGTGAGGTGGAGGGGTGAGCTGGCTAGAGATTGATTTGTTTAAAAATGGTTCCACTGGTGCATTAAATGGGGAAGACAGTGCTCTGGGCTGAGTCTGGGGAATTATTACAAAGCACTGTGGGGCCAACTAAGTGCTCAGGTTTGCGGTCCCAGATCTGAGCGTCGGCCTATTTCGCAGTATCAATCCTTTTCCATCCTAAAAGTCTGCCTGTCACTGCTGGATGAGTTTGATGGTGTTGTCTCCTGGCAGGATCAGTCACCCCAAATCACAATGGATCTTCAGGCCCAACTCCTCTGAGGTAGAACAGAGGGGGTGAAAAACCACTGGGAGCTTTTAGGGCTCTCCCGTCCATCACTTCATTGTGCTTTTGTCAAATGGCAACACTGGGGGATGGCTTGCGAAGCAGGAAAATGGGGGAAACCTCTTAAAACCCAGCTACCCTTTGACATTTATTTTTAATGACCCTATAAATTATTCAATTTCTAGGATGCTAATGGATTATAAGGGTTTTGGAAGCCAATCAAAGAAACTTCCATTCCATTTGGAAGCCCTTGAAGTCTTGATTTACGGCCAGGGCCTCACAGGAACACTCCGAGTTGCCTGTTACTAATTGAATCCTGCTGCTCCCCACAGCTTCCCTTGCTCCCATGGGGGATCCCTTCTGGCTCAAGACAAAAGTGGGGCCTCTCTTTAGGGGCCAGAGTTTCAGGGTGCAAAGGCAGCGGCAGTCAGGCTGCTGGTGTTCAAGGGCATAAACTTGTAATGAGTAGTAAATAAGCCACAGAGCTCGACTGTGCAGCGTAACAAATGCAGTCAAGAATATTGCTCTATAGTGATGTAATGAGATAAACACCGCTTCAACGGCAATTGTATCACAGTATATAAAGGTATCCAAGCAGTATGCTGTAAACCTTAAATTTATAAGATGTAACGTGTCAAATTTATTTAAAATAAACAAACAAACAAAACAAAACTTCCAGTGAAAAAGAAAGCAAAGGCAGCAGCAGGGAAGGGGTCTGGACCTGTCTGTCTCCAGGCCAGGCCCAGCTTTCTCACCATCCTGCAGCGTGGTCACCGCCTCTGTCTCGGTGCTGAAGTCGCTGTCCCCGATGTCATTGGTGGCTTTCAGGCGCAGCTTGTAGGAAGTGAAGGGCCTCAGCCTGAAACATGCAGAGCCCTGTGACTGCCCGAGATTTCCCTCTGGCCACCCTGGGGGTCCGGGTGAAGCCCCCAGAAGGGAGGTGGATTCTTCCCTGCCCCATGCACTCTGGGATTCTTCTGGGCGGAGAGGAGGTTCTTCGAGGTGGAATGAATCACTCATGGCAGCAGTGAGTCAGGTTTAGGGGCCTCCCATATTGTCCAGGGAGTGGCCCTCAGATGCCAAGCTCTCTCTGAAGGGCCTGCCTAGAGAGAAGAACTTCCCAGATGGGAGAGAGCAGAACATCCTGGCTCCCAGCAAATCACTGCTCTGAGAAACTCAGGGAATTTCTCAGGGTGACTAATTACATCAGCCCTGGCTCTAGTCTACAATGTAAAGTGAGTGCTCCCCAGTTCACCTTCTCACTCACTCCTTAGTACTCAGTGGAGGTCTGTGCTGGTCAGCCTGAGCCTGACTGTAGTCAGAACCCTACCCACCTCTCACCTCCACCATTTATTGAGGTAAAAATGGTGCCAGCACTTGACAAATATGAGCCCACTGAGCTCTGTGGGGCATTCTGTCTTATGAAGGAGAAAATACAGGCAACTTAGATAAAGTCCTTTGTCCACTGCCAGAGGACTGGTAAATGGCTTGGCTTAGATTGGAATCAGGGTCTTGAAGCAACATTTGCATTCCACTCTACAGAAGACCAAGAACACTTCCCCCTTCACTGATGGAGATTTAGGGACATTAATGCTCCCCGGAGGCACTGCTAAATGCCGCCACCTCAGGCCTACTTCTTCCCACCTTCCTACATTCTTCTATCCATCTGTTCTTCCTTCCACCTATCCATAGAGCTATGCTGTATTTATTGGGTCTCATGTGCCAAGTGTGCCACACCTAAAATTAAGGGTTCAACCTGTTCTGCACAGAGAGTGCTCAAATCTTCATCAAGTCCCATAAAACTGCACTTCCAAATGCTCACCCTTATTTAGTACCTGTCCAGCCAGCTCCTCTTGGCCATCCTGCATGTTACTTCAACATAAGCAGGTATAAAATCACTGTATCTCTACCCCACCTCTGCCCCCCACTCCAGCAGCAGGTCTGCCCTAGATTATGGCTTGCATTCCTCTTGGCTTCCTAGACCACAAGACCTGCAGTGATTCTGGATTCTACCTCCCCTGTCCCTCAAGTCCAAACTATCTCTTAAGTTTCCTCAACTACCAGCCTAAGTAAAGCCCTCATCACCTCAAAACCAACCCCCTCTCCTCATTCCCAATCAAACCTATAAACTAGTGGTTTTCAAACTGAGCACTGTTGAATCCTCTGGAAGACTAGGGTCTCCTTACTCTTCATATCCATTTCCATCTGGTTTCTAATTTGGCTCTGGGTAAGGATTTTTTTTAAAGAAAGCATCTTGCTTTTTAAAAATTCTATATCCATTTTTGGAAACCAGTATTATATAAAAATTTCTTCTATCCTTGTTTTCATATTGTCTCCTGCTGAAGGATAGATGGCAGGGGTTCCTGATCAGCTAACACCTCAAGGGCTGCTTCCCCTTCGAAGCCCTCTAGAACCTGATCTCACCCTGCTACTTATGAGTCTGTGGCTGCAGACAAATCTCCCAGTCTCTCTGGATAGAGGGGAAACTTGCCTTGTCCCAACTTTAAAGGAGATGCTTCTTAAGCATTAAGAATAATATTTTATTACAGGTTTCTGGGAGATACTCTTTATTAAGTTAAAAAAAATTTCCTATTTGTTCCTAGAGTCCTAGAAGTTATTTTTAGCTAATTTTGTTGATAACCATGCATTTTTCTCCTTTGACTTCCTGCCTCATGCACCATGTTTTTGGGAGCTAGCTCCTTCTACTTTTCTTATTAGGAGCTCGTACAACACAGTTGTTAGGAGTGTGAACTCTGAAATCAAAGTGCCCAGTTTCTAACTTTCAGCTAAGCTTGAGCTGATTACATTCCCTAGCTTCCCTATCTGAACTGATGAAAATACACATTGTAAGGTGGCTGTTGGGCTTAACTTCAGGAGACCCCCTTGGGAGCAAATGGGCATACAGTGAGAGATGACAACTTAGTAGCTGCCATGATCACCCTTTCATGTAGCGGCATACAGCCTGTCCCTGCCTGCTTCCTCATCTCTTTCATCACAATTTGCAGTTAATTGTCTCTTTTATGACTATCTTCCTTATAAGACTCAGGACTCTGTGAGGATGGGGACTAAGCTGGTCTCATTTACTGCAACACCAAGGGCATCTAGGGTGCTCAGTGAGTATCTGTTGAATGAATGAATAAGGGCATTATTCATCTCCAAATTTTTTGAGAAGGTTGAGTTAGAGGACATGTGAAAATCAGCAGTGTCTGACACATGGCAGATGCTCCAGAAATGACCTTGCTATAGTTAACACATATTTATTCAGGACATTATTATTTAGAACATTTTGGGCACATATTATTTTCACATATTTAGTAATTCACTGTTCTCTAGTGATTTTGGGATTTGAGCCCAAATATCAAGTTCATTTGAAGCTCACTGACGATCACTCTTTCTTTGCACTCCTGTGGGGTTGGAGGAGCTGGCACACAGTAGGTGTGTGGTCAGTGTGTTAGACAGGGAATGAGGTGGCCCTGATGGGGCTGTGTGCAGAGGGAAACAGGAAGCAGAGTTTCTCAAATCAGATGTATGTTGGGCCAGGCGCACCTCATTCACTTGCTTGCTTGCAAGGTGGATGAATTGTTGGGAGTCACAGGTACAACTAAGGCCAGTGACTGCAGGAGTCTACCTTTCAGGCAGGAAGTCTGGCCAGGCTTCCTAAAACTGACCAACAATAGGTCAGGACAGCGCAGGGAGAGACCAGCTTATGGCCAGTGAATGGTGGTGGTGCCCTCCCATGGTCTCTGAGTCTCCTGGTCTCCTGGCCCGGATGCACCCTCTGCTTATTCACCCAGTCCCCTCATGACTCTGGGGAGCTGCTCCCTTGGACTATGGGTATTTCTTGATGCTGACTGTGGCCCCATCCACTCCTGGCCCTGTGGTGCTCCTCTCATGGCAGATCGGGATTTCGGGGACCGCTGAGATGCCACCGGAACAAACCATCCTGAATATTCTCCTTCAACCCCTTTAGTGCTCCCAGTTCTGCATTCTGTTTACACTTCAGGTGGACTCAAACATCTGCTTTGGAGTCAGCCACACCAGAACTCAAGGCCAGGCCCTGCCACTTCTCACCTGGATTCAACTGGGTGAATCACTTAGCTTTTCTGAATCTCACTTTATTCATCTACAAAATGTACTTCTCAGGGATATTGTGAAAGTAATTTGCACAACCCTCCCTCATGGAATCTGACAGATCGTGGCACACAGTAGGCAATTAATAAAAATTACTCTCCCTTCCTTCCCCAAAAAGGCTTTAATCTGGCTCTGTCCCGGGAGTCCACCCTTGCTCTGTGCAGCTTCCCTTAGTCTTCATCTGCCAGCTTTCTGCCATCCAAAATCAGAAACTGGCTAGATTTGGGTAAATATTTGAGATAATACCCATTATTGAAACTCTAACAATCCCAAAACTCAGGAAAAGAATGGATTTGGATAATGCAGGACTCTTACTGCCCAAACTGCTATCCAAATTCTTGCTATCCAAAGTCAGGAACCAGGTATTCAAAAACAAGCTAGGGCCTGTCCTGCCTTGGATGGTCAACCTCTTCCCCTATCTACACATTTTACCTGCACAGTCAAGTACTCTGGGGGCAGGAGGGGGGCATGGCTTACAGTGAACTGTACTTCCCCCAGAGTTAAATGGAAGGTCTTATAAATAAATAGGAGAGTCTCCATATACTCACTCATTCACTTTGGTTAGAATAATGAAGTATATGAGTCTTGAACATTTAAAAAATTACCTGCGCCACCTTTATTTATATTTAAAGGGCTGACAACAGTCAATAAGAACTCATTATTAGCACCACAAAAAGCATGGAACCCTTGGCCGAAGTTACCTGGTTATCCATATGGCATTATTTTAAAATTACACCGATGAACAAAAGAAACGATCCCATGAGGCAGGGTCAGTACGTTGACCTGAGTGTAGTTTTACGCTACAGGAACTCCTCGCTGGACCTTGTATTTTTGGTTTGAGTCCACAGCACCTGACACAGTGGGCAATCCATAGGATAGCAGAATCCCCCATTACTGACATGCAACACACCAGGAACTCACGCCACACTGTTCTACTCTGAAGTGACATCAAGACTATCCACGTGGCAGCCCTTTGCTTCCACTATGCTGCATCTTTGAGATGCTACCCAACTTACAACGTCAACCATCAACCAACCAGAAACTGGTAATGTGGAAGTCTGTCCCTCAAACCCACGCCCTCCCTGGTACTCTCCACCCATCCTCACTAGATGTAGGCATGGTCACAAGATTTAGATGGTTCATCTTTTATGGGCTTTCTTTATTTTTGACAACTAGCTTATTTCAAGGAACTTGCATAAACAAAATATACAATGAAAAAAATCCAGCCATCAAAAAAATGGGAAAATGCAGTCATCAGGATTACTAAACATGCCGCAGATCACACCACACTACAGTGTACAGAATATCGTTTTTCCGGATTCTGCCCGTGACATTTTCCATTGATAGGCAGAGGAAGCATTTGTCCTAGTTCTGGCCCATTAGGAAATTGACAACAGTCTCTCCTACACCAAATTAAACTGTCTGTCCTGAAACATGGACCTCTCCTTTCCAATGTAAAGTCCCAAGCACACAGCTGGTCTGTTTCATTTCAGGGTCTCCCTGACAGGAAAGGCAGTGGATTTTATTTTTCTTTGTTCTTTCAGATGGTTACACAAAGGGGGTGACATTGTTTATATCTGGGAGGACATTCTAATTAAGTTTTAAGTGCCCAGTGCTATTGAGGTTGGTTATCAAGTTAGCTGGGCTTCGTCGGCTAGCTCCCCTGACCCCCCAGAGTCATGCCAGGAGAATCCAGGGCTCTGGGGAGGAGTCCACAAACAGGAGAGCTGCCCCCGAAGGGCTGAGAGCCGTCCTCTTGGGTCCTGGGGCTGTCGCTCAAGGGTAAGTGAGTGCTGGCGGGAACCTGGGGCAGAGTTTGACTATTTTTGGATGCATTATTACTTGGCTGCCAGCTCCCTGCTGTCAGTAACTGAGGCAGCTCAGCTCTAAGCTCCCAGAGTTAAGTGGAATCACGAGACCATTCCTCTAGCCCTGTCTCTCACAGATGAGAACATGGAGGCTTAGCAAGCTCATGCGGTGGGCTTCTCCCCAGACCACATGGTGACTAATGGGTACAGACTACCAACAACCTGCTGTTTACATGACATGCCTTTCCTCCATTATCTCAAAGACCCTCATAAATGAACTGTGTGATGGTTTGTTCCATGAAGCTTTGAGTTAGGGGCCTAGGGAGAGTTAATGCTACACCGAATCGAAGGGATTCGATTCTCCTTCCATTTGGAGAAGTAATCATTACCTACATGAGCTCATTACTTCCACTTCCTCATCTGCAACATGGGATTGATGGAAAGTCTAGTCACAAGTGGTCTGTGCACCACAGGGCTGTTATGGATATTGCAGGGAACAACATATGGAAATTGTTTTGAAAATGACAGAACATCGCATCATGCTGAGATGAAGACAATGATGACAATGACAGTAATGAAGGCTCAGTGGAAAGCTTTAAACATCTGGAAGCCACTTGACCAGGTCACTATGGAAATCACCTCTGAAGCGAGCATCCCAACAGATGGGCTTCCATGCTGAGGAGTTTACACTGTAGCACTCACTGTAACTGGTTTTCTACCTTGAACTCCCCAAAACACCTATCTGAGCAAATGTGTATGGCAGACACGTCAGGTATCTGAACATGTCTCTCCCCTCAAATGGGAGCCAGGAGTGCCCCCTGTCCTGCGGTGGGGGGGGCAATGCTTATGCTTGGGACCCTTCACCTCCATTTCATTCAGAGCTAAGTGCTGCCTGGGTCTTGTGGCGGAGGGGTCACAGTCCATCATTTGGGGACCCTGACAGGACAGCTGTAACTAGAAGCAGGTGAGCAACTGCCTTCCTTCCTGGCCACTAACTGGCTCTCAAGGCTATTTCCAAAGGAGCATGAAGTCTGGGAGCTGAAGTGGAGATGCGGGATGGCCTAAGTAGCCTGAAGGTGGGTGCCCCAGGGTGCCTTATACCATGTCCAAAGTACACAACAACTGAGAGATGAGTGATGAGGAGACCCCCCCAAGGCCATCTGAATGGCAAGTGACAGAATCCAGGTATGAGTGTGGGATGGTTCTGACTTCAAAATATCTTTGGCGATACCAACATCTTCCTGTGCTACCCAGAGCTGACCACACCCACATCACACATCATGCTGGGTCCTCAGACCAGGGAGGGCAGCACCTCCTTTCTCCAAACCCCACTGCGGTCACCTCTGGGATGCACGCTTCAGCCTCAGTCTGATTCCAAAGCCTGAACTAGGTCTAGGGGTCGTTGAGGATGGGGGCTCAGGTGTGGCAGTGTGCAGGGCTGCGCTGGGCCTCAATGGGGAGGGCCGCCCCCAGGAGGATGCATACTCTCTCCCATCTGGCAGGCTGGTGACCTTTCTGAGCTTTGGTTTTCATCACAGAGTGGGAAGATGAGCTCCCCTCACCGTGCCACAGAGGGGATTCTACCAGCTGCTCTAGGTGACATTTCCCAGCATGGTGCCTGGCATGGTAGGTATGAATCAGAGGTATTTGAGTCTCAAAGGTGAAGGACCTTGGCCGGTCTGAGAAACCACTGTCTTCACTCCCTCAGCTTCTATGAGGGAGTTGATGAAGATTCCAGAACCCACAGAAACAGGTCCCTCCCCACACCCAGTAACACCCAGTTAATTGCTGCTTAATACGCAGTAACTAAAATCAGGGCCAGATGAGAGTATGGTGAAAATATCAGGGTGGTCTTCCCCAGCAAGCTAATGGACTGGGGGGCTTCTTCCAGGGATAATGGGGACAGTGTAGGCCCGGCTGGGTGGTAAGCATGGCAACCTGAGATCACTTCTTCCACCTGCCCGTCTAGATTCTCAGCCTGCACTCTGTTTGCCCCTCAATTGCACAACGGGCTGAAGGAAGACCATGGAGGAGACATGCCTGCAAAATGTCTCACTGCTGTCAGCCTGTCCCCCTCCCACTCTGTGCCTAGGAGCCTACTAAATACTGGATAAATGGGGGGATTCTCACCTTGTTCGGTGGGGCCTCTATTTCCCCATCAGGCATCACTAACTGGGGTGGATCCTATCTGCCTCACTTATTTGGAAAGAGCACAGAGAGAAGGAGCATGTCTCCTGGGACACCAGCAGCCCCCTCCTCCCTGCCCCCCATCATCTGCCTCTGGAGGGCAGGGTACCTGAGCCCACACACCCAGGCAAATGAGGGCCAGCATCCCTCCCTGCTTGTCAGTGCCTGGGGTCTCGTGCTGGGTGTTGCCACCTGGAAAAGGCTCGGGTGGGTCCCAGGTGCAGGACACAGGAATTCTGGGCTCCCTGGTGCCCGTGGGAAGAGGAGCAGGAGGTCTCTGTGCTGTGTCTCCTTGCACCATGAGACCCATGCTCTGTGGGTGGGAGCCACAGCAACGGGGACCCCATGGGCAGGGCCCAGTCCCACGGGAAGGGTCCCCCCAGCTCTCAGTACCTTTCTACGGCACAGGCGGTGGCCTCGTGGCTGACGGACGAGGAATAGGTCTGCCAGTCTCCTCCGGGAAGCTCCCGCAACTGCACTGTGAAGTACCGGATGGGAGAGGCCCCGTCGCTGCCCGGGACCCACTGGAGCCGAAGACTACGAGCCGTCACGTCTGCCTGGGGTACCAGGAGCTCTCTGGGGGGTGCAGGACGCTCTGCAACCAAACAAGGACAGCCCAGGGGCAGCTGAGAGGCCGCGAGTTCTCAGGGGTGTGAGGTACTCTTAGGGCTGACTCGGGATGAGCCACTGCGTGGATCTGACTGGAGACCTTGCTTGTTCCTGAGCAGAGACAGACAGATGGACAGAGGCGAACTGACGCAGGCTCCCGACTGTCGAGTTTGGGCATCTCTGAATGGTACCTGCGTCTCCTAAGCCTCAGGTGTGAGCTGAGGTGTTATCGGATTCTGGGCTCAGTGCCTCTTGAACACTGATTTCCTCCCCCTGGACGTCCACTGAACCTGAAACTTTAGTGACACCGATCTCAGTTCGTCCTTGGTGCCATGCTGTCCCCTGTGCTGGCAGTGGTGGGACTGAGAGTGGGGGGCATGGGCCAGGGCCCAGAGTCTGACAGTGAACTGTTTGCCATCTCTGAGTCTCCTCACCCATCGATTGCAGTAAAGGAACTCCATGGGGGAGGGATAATTGTTTAATTGTTTATCATGCAGATTATTGATTCTGATTAAAATGTGTGGCATGTAATAAAGCAGCAATTGATTGCCGGCCCTGCAGTGACGGGCCTGTGAGGAGTGCTTCGATCTAACTTAATCAGCACCCTTCTCCTGAAGGGACGCTTTGGCGGGAGCCATGGCCCTGAGCCCCTTCCCTGCCTCAAAGCCCCCTCCTGGGCAACTGGCAAAGCTCTCTTGGCCTCTGCTCTCTGAGCAGGAGTGAGGAGTGGAGGGCCTGGGGCAACATCTAAACCCAATGGGCCTAAGAAGCAGGTGGTGTGGATGGGGTGGAGGTGCAGTGTGTGGGGTGGGGTGCAGAGTCAGATGGGGTGGAGATGCAGGGTGGGGTGGGGCTGCCGAGTGGGTCGCGGGATAGGGGATGAGGTCTATACTTTAACAGGGGCACGGTATGGGAACATCCCCTCCTCCGTCTACAGGCCGCGGAGCAGGAGAGCATGGCTTGTTGACAACTACTGCAGCTCTGAGGCAGGCAACATATCATCATCATGAGGAAATAGGCTTGCTGGTTCTGGCGAGCAGGCCTCAGAGGCTGAAGTCTTCCCTTGGAAGATTCTGAGCCCTGAGCCACAGAGGTGAAGCCAGCCTTCCCCACTGCTGGCCATCGGAGGGGTGGACCCGCTTGGGGGACTGCCTTTGCAGCTCTCCCTGTTGCTTTTTTTTTTAATATTTTTATTTTATTTTATATATTTTTTACATCATTTTTCATTTTTGTACAATGCATGCATTTTCATCTTGGTTATAGTCTCCCTTTTAAACTTTTAAACTGATGGTTTGAAGTCAGCCGGTGACACGGTGGAAGCCACCCGGGGGGTGGTCAGTACAGGTGGATGCTGTCCAGGAGGAGGCAAAAGAGCTGTGGGGAGAGTGTGGAGGGGCGAGCTGGGAGAGGGAGTGGGCAGGGAAGGGCCCTAAGTGGCTGTGCAGTTCTGAGTGGGCGAGGAGGGGTAGAGAGGGAAGGCCACGTCTCGGCCTTAGAAAGCAGGAAGGAGCTGGTTCCCACCCAGAAATCTGAGCAGACTAGGTGAACATTTTCCTGGCCTGGTCTGAGCCATGCGGTGAGAGCAGCTGTTTCACTCCCTGGCCATGAGTTTCCTTGGCTACAAACCCCAGCTCTGTTGGTGAGAATTAGAGGTGAGGAGGGCAGTGCCTCTCAAACTGATCAGAGGGCAGGAGGGCTCAGAATGTCTTTGTCTTTTTTCAGATCTACAAATTGTCTGTCAGATGTTTTGGGCTCAACTTAAATTGTCCCAAATTGTCTAGCTCCCTTAAATTGTCTGCTGTGGTGCCTGTGATGCAATGCTGCAGACACGGAGGGCAGCTTACACTGAGTGAGCACTGCGCTCAGGCTACTGGTCAGTGCGCACAGCAAGTGCTCCCATGGTCCTGTGCTCTATGCTCGCCACACAGTCCGCAGGCCATACAGAGGGGAAGATCTTTGCCTGAGGTTGTTCAGCTCCAAAGCCTGGGCATGTGGTGTCTCAGAAGGGACGCAGAACAGATTATATGCTCTGAGTCCTTCCCATCTGGGTGCCCTCAGGCTCCTTCCTGTTATCATTTCCCCTAAGATCTCTGGGTCCAGCTGTGATGTCAGAACCTAGAATTAGTCAAAACTGCATTTTCTGTTAAAGGTGCTGTGGCTCTGGCCCTAGAGGAAGCTAGTCTGTTGTGGCAGACTCCTGAGTGAGGTCCAGGACATGCCCGTGGGCTGCTGGGAGAGAAACCTGCAGCAGATTTTTGTGGGAAGAACAGCCCTTGTGTGCACCCTGTGAAACTTCAGCCCCATGCTGTGCACCCTGTGAAAATGACCCATCTGGGCTCACTTTCTTCTCCCATACAACCAGGGGCTCATACCACATTCTTCCTGGGCCTTGTTGGGGACAAACCAAGATAGCACATATCAAGCACCACCACCAGGGCTCAGAACAGAGGGGGTGCTCATGGGCTTCCCATTAGGACCGCCTCGTGGAAAACCTCCTTCCTGAGCACCTCAGTGAGGGCTCCGGTTTTGAACATCGGAGCTAGAACAACACCCTCTATGAGATATACCTTCATCTTTAAACCTGGGACAATCATGTCTACCTTTGAGAGTGGGACTGTGGCTAATGCCGAGCCCGCTATGCAGGGTGGTCTGACCAAGGCAGCAGCCTGCCCACCAAGTTCATGGTTCCCTACGAGCCCCCATCTCCTCCCACTCCCACCATGGCAGTGAGATTCAGGATGAGAGTCTTACCTCTCTTCTCAGTGGTGATGACCGTGGCTTCCAGTGGCTCCCCCCAGCCCTGCCTGGTTTTGGCCGACAGCCTGAAGATGTAGGCTGACTCTGGGGCCAATTCAGTGGCCGTGAATTGCCTCACGGTGGCACCGACCTCCACAGTGGTGAATGTGTTAGGGCTGCTGCTGGCCAGGCGGTAGGCAATCTGGTACCCTAAGGGGAGACAGTAGGGGGGCTGAGTCATCTCTCCACTCACACTAGAAAAGCCCATCTTCCCCCACTTGTAATCACTTCTAGATTGGAAACCCAGACAGACATTTGTTTCTCTATGAGTCCTCCCTCCTCAGTCGGCATCTGAAAGGCAGATGCTTTGCACACGGCCGGGGAAATCAGAGCCACGGTGGTGAATAAGGCAGGGCTGGGCACCAGCTAATCTTCCATGACACTTGTTTCCCTCTTCATTCTTCACAGGAACAGGATGTGAAACCAGTTTCATCTTCCCATGGCCACTGGTACCCCAGAGGAAGCCAGGAGGACTTGGGAGGAGGCAGGAAGCCAGCAAGTTGAGCGTTTCTGATGGGGGTCTGCAGAGTACTCACTACTCACTGCTGCTGTCCCCCACTCCACCCTCCTCTTGAAGATAGGTCTTCCCCTTCCTGGGCTAAGAGCAGTATCTTCCATCTGGTTTTTTAAAGCACATTTCTCCAACAGTGTGGCCTGCAGGGCTAGATGGTGGGTTGAGTGCCGTTGGCTCTCATGTCTGTGTCTGGTCCTTCCTCTCTTTCATCTTCCTGCTGCCCAGCTGCCCACAATCCCCAGTCTCCCAGAGTGTGATTGACACCCCCACCATCCACTGCCTTCAGTTGACTCCTTGTTCTTGCTTCTCCTCTGCCCTCCACACCCCTAGCAGCTCTGGCATGTGGCTCTGAGCCGGGGGCTCCACTGTAAATAATCCTCCTCCTGTCAAGGAAGCAGGAGGGTGCCTGCTAATCAGTCCAGGGAGGGGTCTATGGGCTCTGAATGTCTCTCATGTTGCTTGATTGTATCAAGGTTCTAGGGCTGATAAGAAGTCATTAATGATCAAATCTCTCCAACCAGGCCATGCCAAGCCCTCTCCACCAGAGTTTGAAGAGGCAGTGCCCACTGGCAGACCCAGCCAGGGTGCAGTGCTTAGCCTCTTTCTGCTCACAGACATGCTAGTCCAGCTGCTAAGCTCCTACTCTGATTAAAAGCAGAACTGATGGGGTGCTACAGCCTCTGAAAACATTAATGACAGCCAAACTGTTCAAGTCAAACAAGGGGGACTCATGGGGGGAAATTAGATCAACAGAGCTGAACTCTGTCTCCACCAGCTCTTGCCTTCTCGGGTGTCTTGTGTTTGGGAGGGCTGCCCACAGAGAGAAAGCACCTGCCTGACCCCTCGTTCAGCCCCTCTCTCCTCGGCCATGTCTTGTCTGGTGAGTGTCTCTGCTCCTTCTGTCTGCCTTCGGCCCCAATGTTGGTCAAGCTCCACAGGCACTGACCCTGCTCCTGCACTGCCATCTATCCAAACACCCCGGGCCAGAGGAGAGAGTGCCCAGGCATTTACTCCCTAGTCACTGCCAGTCACTCTCATCACCACACACACTGCCCTGTCCATGGTGACTGCTATTTGTAGATCTGGTGTATGCAAAACCCTGAACCTGAACACCCTGAGTAGCCACTACAGCTGTGGTTCTGCCTTCTACGCATGGTCTCTTCTCTCTGCCACAGTGACCAGCTGTCCCTGTGCTTCCAGGATGTGACTCAGCAGGCCCTGCACCTCTGCTAAGGGTGCCTGCTTGAAGCTGTCCTTTCCCGCTCACGGACCGGTTGACTGACAGTCCCGAGATTCTGCCAGCTCTTCTCCGAGACCTTCCCTCCCACCTCCTCTCCCTGCCTATTTGACTAGTGGGAACCTGACAATTGGTGTAACATGAACCCAATCCCAAGCCTCCTGAGATCCCTTGACAACAGATCCCTAACAAAGCAGACATTTAAGTTTGCATCAAGAACAGACTAACGCACCTGTGTCTGGGGCTTGGGCCCCGACTATGCACACACTGAATTTCTGGGTGGGGTAATCTTATAATTTTGCACAGTGGCAGGACAGATTTCTCCTTTGTGCATGCCTCTGCCTAAGGTAGCAAGAAGCAGCAGAAGCCACCTGACAACAGCTCCTTGTACAGGTACACCCCAGAGGCCTGGGCATGGCGGTGAACACAAGGCTGACTAGACACCCAGACTCCCCATGCACTTCCTTCCCAGGTGACTCCACCAGCATAGCTTCCTTCACTCCATGGGGAATCATGTGTGATTCAGACTCTACACTGATTCAAACTGCCTCTTGCCCAGTGAGTCTGAATTAGTGAGACACCAACTGCTTTAAGGAATAGCACAGTGATTACAGATGTGCTTTCATATTGTCAACCTTTGTTACATTTTGTCTCTGCTCAGATTATTCTGTTGCTGAAGTTAAAAATCCCGTGATGAAACTGAGATTTTTGTTCAAAGGCATATCTTTTGTGAATTGCGGAATTTGGGAATTTAATGGGAAAGTCATCTCTCCTTGCCTGTCTCTACTATTAATGGGAACAGCCCTACTTCTTCAGGGCCTCTATGTCCAAGGCACCTTACATCTGTCATGTTAGAACTCATGACATTCCAGGGAGCAGATATCAGTGTATCCACCTTACACTGGAGGACAGGGAGGTGGTCCTTTGGCATTGGAGTCCCAATTCTTCCCAGGAAACCCTGCTATTTCCCATAGTTCTTTTGTGCTCTGAAATGATAGGATTCTGATGATCTGAAGAAAAGGGAGAAAAATGGAAAATAATTTGGCCACTCAACATGAATTTTTCAAGGTGATTATGAAAGTACAGGAGGAATCTTGAAGCATTTAGCAAGCCAGAGGCACAACTGGTGCTATGGTGGGACTTAAGCACAGCAGTGCAGTGGAGACTCTGTGGCCGATGGTCTGTCTGGAGGGGACAGACAACCTGGGAGGAGCAGCCTGGCTTCCCCACAGCAGCGGGGTAGTACCCACCCTGCTTTGAGAAGGCTAGCGCAAGAGGAAAAGCTGGAGCGCCTGCACCAGGACAGTGGGTGACACCAAGACAAGGGCATGCTGATTCTGTGAACCTTCACAGAGCAAGCACATGAAGAGGCACTGGCAGCCCTGTCCCACACAAGGCACTTTCCCTTCTATGGATATTTCTGCTTGAGCCCTAAAGATTCTAGTGAGCTCCAAGACAGGTCTGATTAAATAGTTTATTAGGGAGGCAACCCCAAGAAGTGGAGAGGAATAGGGAAATTAAACAGGGAGGTAAGGATACTGCTAGAAACCTGTTGTGAAAGCTGTGGCCCCTCTGCACACTGAGACTTGGCCCTATTGGGAGCACTGGGGACTGTGGAGAAGCCACAATCACACCACAAGTGAAACCATTTCCCCCCCGTCAGGAACATGAGTTTTAACAACTGCATAATATTCCATCTTGGGGCCCTGCCCCTTAGCGTGCTATCAGGACCACAGAAGAAGCAGGGGTGTTTGCAGCTGGATTGCCCTTGAGTCCACTGCCCTTCAGCTTCAGTCGGGTAACACAGAGATAATATTGATAATATTCACTTTTATATCTGCAGCAATGACTCCATGAGATAATGTATGTAAATTGCAAAGCACAACGTCATTTGTGCCTAATTGCAAAAATCTGGGTTATTATTTCTATCTCTGATCCAGTTCCCACTCTGAGCCACAGGGAGAAAATTCCTCAGCTTTTGGGTTAAATTTGTACCTTCTGTTATTTGCCCTAAAAATAAGGCTACTATCACCTAGTCCCCCATTCAGTGGGAGTTCAACATAAAGATCAACACCTGCATTTTACCTTGATGGACCCCATGGACACTAGAAGAGACACTTTCTCTGTATACAAACAGCAAAAAGAAGCTGCTGAGCACTACCAGTTCTTTTTTTTGGGAGGGGTGGGTGGGTGGGTGGGGGAGGGAGAGTAACGATAGGCAGTATTCAGAGATAAAAGCATTTGGGAGGAAAAGGCTGGTTATGTAATTATAGTTACAGCAAGATCAGAACCATTATTGTGCTGAATTTCAGTGATGCAAGGTCAGCAGCCGACCTGGATGTTAGGGAAGGATGGATAAGCTGAATCAATAGTAGGAGTAAACTACAGCCTGTGAGCGGGCCTGTGTTTAAGGTTATGGGTGAATTATGATAATACAGGCATTCAGGGGAGTAAGGCCAAGTGCCAGCAACATTGAACTAAAGCTAAGATTAAAAACGTGGAGTAAGGGAGGCCTAAATGGGTTTCTGAATACACCCAGAATATGGAGGACCTCGAGCGCCTAGAACATCAGAACCGACAATGGGCACATGCTACAAATTCCAGATCTATCCACCAAGACAAATGCAAAAGGGAGATTTTCAGATCATGGAACCAAAAACTAAAAGCCTCTTGGTGGGAGTAGTCTCACTGCCTCAGTCAGACAGTTTGACTGGACTCATACCAAGGGGATTCTGGAGAGTTTTGTACAGATATATTAGAAGGCTACAAGACTTTATGGCTCCGCAGGCAAATAAAAGGTACCAGGATGAGAGCTGCTTGCCACAGGGTTCTGATGCTCAGGTTCCCAGTGGCAAGGCCACCACTGGGGTGGGGTGCTCCTGACCTCCTCAGTGGCCACTGTTATGGGTGTGGGTGGTGACACTCTGCCAGCATCCATTAAATGGTTAGAGAACTGACGAGCAGCTGAACAGCCCTAGGAGGGCCTGGTCAGCCCAGCCTAGGTGCTGTGTGGCTTGTTGGATTTATAGATTATCCATCTGAGACTGTGGCCAGGCAAATGCAATAGTGGATCAAAACCATGCATTTGCAAACATGGATTATATTCAATTGAGCTCCTAATTCTCAGCAGAGTTCTTGCCTACCCTTTTGTAATAAGCTAAAGGTAAATGTTAGACCCTCAGTAGCTGGAAGACGTCTAACCAGGTGGAGGTGGGGAAGATTTTGGCACATCTGATGGGGGCAGGCCCATGTGGATTTGAAGAGCACATGCATCACTTTAGTTTAATAGCATTTAAAGGAGTCTGGAGTAGTTGGCAAGGGAGGGAGGGGTGACCACACTCAGGTGGCTTGCTCCACACCCCCCAAAGGAAGGCTCTAAATGCTAAAAGCTCTCTATAGTAAAATATTTACGCAAATAAGCAAGCTTTTCCCCCTCTAGGCACCTGCCAGTGTTTCATGCTGTTAATCTCTTTTGGAAATGCAAGAACATGTTTTGATATAGATTACAAAAGCACGAGCTGCAGAGGTGTTTATATACTCAGAAGGCCGCGCTGCCAGAGTGGGAACATTGATTCAGGGTCTCTGGATGTAAAGTGAGTCTTGCAAAAAGATGTTTTCCCTTCTCCCCCGTGAACACCAATCTGAATCTTTAGAAACTGTTTTCCCATCTTTCCTCCAGCATCTACAATTTGGTGTGCTAGCTGTAATAATATTCAGGTGACAGGTTACCCAGACAACATTTGTTACAATTACAACTAAATGCCATTACAATGTGAGGCTCCAATGTGATGCTTTCTGCATTACAGGTAGACACCGAGCCATCTGCTTCACCATGGCTGGAGTGCTCAGTTTAAATACTATCTTCTTTCTACCTGGGTTATGGTGATTTTCAATCACCTCTAGGGACCCTGGATCAAAACCCAAATGTCTCCACATACTTAGGAACATCCCATAGCCTGGCACCAAATCACCTTTCTAGAAATTTCTCCCTCTCTCGTCAGCATGAACCAGCGTGATAAAGAACCAATCAATGTGACATATCACTGGTGAATATAAAGTAATTTCTAGCATTGGGCTAAGATGCGGTGTGACATAGAGACGGTGAACCAGCCCTGGAATCCAACAGGCCTCCAGGCTCCTATCATCCAATAGAAATGATAAAATACTAAGTAACCAAGATACTAAAGCTTACCACTGATTGAGCACTTACTATGTGACAGGGATCGTTCTAAGTTCTTAATGCGCAATTCATTAAACCCTAGGAGGGAGGTATGAATGATATTCCCTTTTGAGGGTACAGAAAAGCTAACTAGCTTTTGTGACTTCACTCAGCTAGCACATAGTGGCTGAGGGCTGACCCAGGCAGCATGGCTGACATGTCCAAAATCTCACCCACGCTCTACTCTGCCTGTCTGTAAGAGAAGAGGAAAAAAGCAACTTGTCCGTGACTCATGCCATGGGATTATGCAGTGCATAACTGCCTGGGGAGTTCAGGCAGAGGATGAATCATGTTGTCTGGGGATGTCAGACAAAGCTTCTTGAAAACAGCCGATTGAGTCAGGTCCCGAGAGACAGGAGAGGTTCCACAGCTGTTTGACCCTTTCTGTGTGTCTTACTTTCTGCAACTTAGAGAAGCACAACCTCATATATACCCTCAGAACCCCATAATCCTTCCCTGTGTCCCATCAACACCATGTCCAGGCAGCAATTCCCATGGGATTTCACACTACCTCACTCCAAGTTCAGGGTGGAAAGGGGAGAATTGTTAGAGCAGTTGGGCAAGAAAAGACTATAAAAAGAATCCAAATTGGGAAAGATGAAAAACTATCATTATTCGCAGATGACATAATAAACATAGAGAACCCTAAAAAAAAAACTAATTGAAACAACAAACCAGTTCAGCAAAATGTCAGGTTTTAAAATTAATTCACAAAAATCAGTTATCTTCCTATATGCAATCAATGAACTTGAAGAGGAAGAAATTAAGGAAACAGTCCTATTTACAAGCACACCAAAAAAAAATTAAATGCTGAGGAGTTAACCTAACAAAGGAGGTGAAGGATCTATAAAAAGAAAACTATAGGGCCTTCCCGGTGGCACAGCGGGTTGAGCACAGCGCTGTGGAGCTGTCTGCAGCCTCTGCAGCGCGGGTTCGATTCCCGGCCGACCAGGGAAATTCCCACATGGTGTGGCAGACCTCTCCTGTCTTGCCCGCTGCTCCCCTCAGCAGTGTATTTCGGTCCATCTCCCTGTTCTGCTCCCTGCTCTATCTTTGGTGAATCCTCTCACCCTCCCATGCCTCTGGCCTGTACCCCAGCTCTTGCATAAAAATAAATAAATCTTAAAAAAAAAAAAACTATTAGACATCGTTAAAAGAAGTAAAAGACACACAGAAGTGGAAAGATATAATGGATGGTGTCATTTATATGTGGAATATAGAGAAACCAAACAATGGATCATGCAACATTGATTTAAAAACTAACCCTTGAAAGCTGACTATAAAACTGAGGAATCAGAGGGTGTGTGTGGGGGGTGGGCAGGTAAAGTGGGAAGGAAGCACAATGGACAACGGACTGTGGTGGTGCACTATGGTCACAACACCTGAAAAACTCGGGGGTCACCCTATACTTCCAAAATACTAAGAACAATGTAAACCAACATTACCTTAGTAAAAAAAAAAAATAAGGTCCAGTGCTGGTGAGGGAGGGGTGATTTATGCACTGCTGTTATGAGTGCAAATTAACACAGCATTTCTAGAGAGAAAATTTGAAATGTGTGTGAATATCCTTAAAAGTGTTCTAATACCTTGTAGTTATTTTATTTCTGGGAATAGATCCTGAGGAAATCACGAGAAATGCAATGAAGATTCACCTCTAAGGATGTTAGTCACATTATTATTTATGATTGCGAAATTTGGTAGATAATCTGTACTTCTTTATTTTCAATTACAGTTTATTTGAGTTTAAACATTATAATATTTGAATATGTTCTTACTGTGAAGTTCAAACAATACTGAAGTATATAGAGGAATTCTGCTTTTGGCAACGTGGTAAACTAGATGACCTGGAAAACCTTCCTGTGAAGACATTTAACAATGACAAATATGATTGTTAAGGAAACCTTCTAAGTGCATAGTTGAATTGGCAAGAGACAAGGAGAAATTATAGAGGTTGCAAAGGAAATGGAATAGCAATTCAGATAAGTTAAGATGAAGCTGAGAGTAGTCCGAGGACAAGAGGTCATGGCAAACAAGGACGGCCAGGTTCATGGCTGTTGGATAAACCCAACATAACACCACAAGAAGCCACTTTGAGCCTGACAGGATGGCAAATGTTTTAAAATTCTAAACCTATCAAGGGTTGGAATAGGTGTATAAAGCAACACAGAGACAGGAGGGCGGTATTTCCACTTAGGAAGACAGCCTGGTGTGAAGCTTGAAACCTACAAACTCTGTGACCCGGGTATGTGCCAGCGAACCAGAAGGCAGCTCCTGACAAACGGGGGACACTCCTGAAGTCCCACACCAGGGGAATGGAGGGAGAGACTGTACATGCAGAAGTGACGACTGGGGAGTAAGTGACAGCTAGCGGCGTCTGCCAAAGCTAAATTCACGAAGCTGAAAGGAAAAAAAGGCAGGTCTCAGAAAAACACATAACCGAGATTTATCTGAAGTCAAAAAACATGCAATACTACCAGTAGGTTGTTTAGGCTTAAATGTAACTATAGTAAAATCAGAAAAGAAAGTGAATAAAGACAGGGCCTCCCCAGTGGCACAGCGCGTGGAGCACTGCGCTGTGATGCTGTCCGCAGTCTCTGCAGTGTCGGTTCGATCCCCACTGGCTGGCAAGAATCCCACATGGCGCAGCAGACCTCTCCTGTTGTGCCTGCTGCTGCCCTCAGCAGTGTATTTCTGTCATCTGCCTGTTCTGCTCCCTGTTCTGTCTCTGGTGAGTCCTCTCACCCTCCCGCGCCTCTGGCCTGTACCCCAGCTCTTATATAAAGAAAAAATAAATCTTTAAAAAAAAAAAGCTAACAAAAACAAATTGGGTGAGTGTTCTCCTTTGATTAGGACTTCGGTGGTATTGGAAGTCCTACATCTTAAACTGGGCGCAGGTATATATGTACTATTTTATTATTCATATATGACAAACACTGGAATGATGAGAAGCATTTTATAATCATGAAGCATTTTATAATTACAATGTTAGAAAAAAATGTTAGATTGTAAGAAAAAATGTTCTTAAACACCTAAAATTTTTTAGGTGGTAGAATTGTGGGTAAATTTCATTTTCTTCTTTGTACTTCTTTGAATGTTTTTAAAAAATTTACAGTGAATATGTTATTTTTATTTTATAATTGTTCTTTTATTATAAAATATTTCAAATGTGCAGAAAAATACTTAGAATATAGACCAAACACTGAAGTATTTGTCACCCTGACTAAACAAATCTTGAGATGTTGCCAAATTTCTCTGATTTTTATTTTTTTAGAAAGAAAATAAGACAGAAAAATTGGAAGCCATCCTGTGGGCTCACTGGATCCTCTCTCAGAGACAGCCTGATTCTCAACTGAGGGTCCATTCCTGTCCATATTTTACATTGTTATTCTATATGCACATCCCTAAAACGATATACTGTAAGGGACACATCACCCAAAGCAGTGATAGTGAAGGCAAAGATAAACAGCTGGGACTACATCAAATTTAAGAGCTTCTGCACAGCAAAAGAGACAATAACAAAAACAAAGAGAAACCCCACCGACTGGGAGAACATTTTTGCACACAACACTAATGATAAAGGACTGATCACAAAAATCTACAAAGAGCTGATGAGACTCAATAAAAACAAAGAAAATAATCCAGTCAAAAAATGGGCAGAAGAGCTAAAAAGAAACTTCTCTGAAGAGGAAATGCAAATGGCCACCAGACATATGAAAAAATGTTCAATATCACTTGTAATCAGGGAAATGCAAATCAAAACTACCATGAGATACCATCTCACACCAGTGAGAATGGCACATATTAAATAAACTAGCAACAACAAATATTGGCGAGGATGCGGAGAAAAAGGAACTCTCCTGCACTGTTGGTGGGAGTGCAAACTGGTCCAACCACTATGGAGAGCTGTGTGGAGATTTCTGGACCTACTAAACATAGAGCTTCCATATGATCCAGCAATTCCACTCCTAGGTATTTACCCAAAGGACACAGAAACATCAATTCCAAAGAGCACCTGCACTCCTATATTTATAGCAGCACAATTTACAATAGCTTAGCTTTGAAAACAACCCAAATGCCCAAAAACAGATGACTGGATCAAGAAGATGTGGTACATACACACCATGGAATATTACTCAGCATTTGAAAAAGATAAACACATGCAATTTACAGCAACATGGATGGCGCTGGAAGGGATCATGCTCAGCGAAATAAGCCAGAAAGACAAAGAAAAATACCGGATGGTCTCACTCATAGCAGGAATCTAGAAAACTTAAATAAGGGACCAGGAAAAAGAATAACTATAAGAAAGAAATATCAAAATCAACAAACAACTATGAACCAGAGACACTCTATGGGGGGTGGGGGGTGGGGAAAGGAGGGCTTGGGGTCAAAATAAGGGGGTTGTGATTGTATGGGGAATATAAAAATAAAATTTAAATAAAAAAATAATAAAAAAACAAAAAAAAAAGGATATACTGTAAGGTTGGTCAAGTATACATAAACATTTTCAAACTGCATATTCTTCTGCAACTTGCTTCTTTACACTCAACAGATGTTTGTGAGAGTTATTCATGTTGACACATGTAGATTCCCTTCATATTTTAGTTTCTATAGTGTTTTCTGCTGTATGAGCAGCCCATAATTCCCCTTCCTATTGCATTATTGATGGGCATTTGTAATGTTGCCAGTTCTTTTTTCCTGGCTATTAAAGGAGTCCTGCCACAACTATCCTTGTGTACTCTGTGCACACATGTGAAATCTCTCTAGGGTGTGAGACTGGAAGTGAAGAACCTCCAGATTACAGGTTACACGTCTGCCCTACCTGACACTGCCACATGTTTTCCAAAGGGATCACACTTACCTAGAACACAAAGCAATATATCTGGGGGTCCCTAGCAGTTGAGATTAGGTAGATACCATATTTGAGAGCTGATCTGATCTGGAGAATACACCATACTTGCTGCTCTTCTTTTAAATGCCCAATTTAAGTAGTTTGGGCCTTGGGTTCTCTTCCTCCATGGAAAGAAGGCCATTTCCAGCAGCTCCTGGCCTGGCCCAGACTACTACCACAGTCTCAGCTCAATCTATGCCTCCACAGGCAAAAGGCATTTTGTTTTGGCTGAGTGGACACCCCTTCCTTTTTTCCAGGCCTTGGAAGCCCTTATCCTTGGGATCCAGCTGGAAAGCTGCTGCCCATCCACCCAGATCCTACTGCCCAGAAGGAGCTGCCTGCAGAGCCCTTGGTGACACCTCTGTCATGTCACTTGTCAGGTAGGGTTATGGTGCCTCTCCCTCATGGTACTGTGGACATCTGCAGGCTGGGCACATTCTACTTACTGCTCACTTCCCACTCTGCATATGACGCCTGGCGTATAGAAAGCCCTTAATCTGTCAGGGTGAAACGGTGAATAAATAAAGGAATGGACCATTTTTTAAAATAAAATGTGCTGCCTTTGGGGAATAGAAAAAAATTAAGGCTTTTCATCAATGTTTCAGGATTATTCTTCTGAATGAAAAGTTAAAAGTAAACAATTTCCCTGGGACCAAAGACATGCAATTCACTCAAGCAGCTTCTTAAAAGGATTAGGTGCAAGTACTGTAGTGGAAGAAAGATGTTTCCAGGAACTTGATAGCAAAGCCCAGGTCTCTATCTTCTATGAAAAACTGGCTTGTTGTTTTCCAGAAACACATCAAAATAGCCTGGTTATTTCAGAGCTGAAGGGAAGGTCAATTACATATGATATTGCTATGAACCCCAAACAAATGGAAGAAATTCTAGGTTAACAAAATGTAAATTTCAGCCTGCCAGAAAACCTTAGCGCACGGTTCACGAAACAGCAGAGGGTCTCCAACCTCTCAGAAAGGGCTAGGCTGCTGTAGACAGAATCTTGTTTTTGTTTTATCTCTCAGAGATCTAATAAAACCAGAAGAAATCAATCTAACTGTTATTTCTCTGCGATCCCTTTACTACTGCCGCTCCCTTACCCAGAATGATGCCGTTGGGCTCTTCTGGGGGCTGCCACACGATCCGCACTGACGTGAGCCGAACTTCGGGGAACACCAGCCTCACCGGTGGGCCTGGGGCTGAAGGGGAAGAAACATACCATGATCTGGACACTGATACAATGTTATATGGGCCCGTGTCAAGATGAAGGGGGTTCTGTGGGCGAGCGGAGCATGGTGACGACCATGGCTGACACTGACTGTGGATGAAACATTCTAAGTTTTGGCAGAATGACTTTTGGAATCTAACTGGCTAATAATTTTGAAGAAACACCCCTCATTTTGATTCCTGCCCACCCGCTTTTCTGAATTTCCTCATCAGCACTCATAAACAATGCTGGAAATAGTGTGCTAGTTGCAGGAAAGCTGTCACTGAATGATGGCCTAGAGTGGATCAAGTACATCAAGCTGAGAGGAAAGATTTCACCAAGCTGAGCTCAGATTCCTTTCCTGGGGCTTTAGGTACATAAAGTGGTCTAAAATCCCTCCCAATTCTACATGGAGGTTATGATGGCGATAAAACAACATGTTTCTCATCAGAGATTCCCGCCCCCACCCCCTTATGCACACTATCTCTCTCCTGTGTTGTCCTAGAAAATTAAGTCTGGCCATGCACAAATGCATATAATTCTTTTGCAGGCCACGGTGCACCAATACTTCAAAAAGCAGTTATGTACTGTGGTACTATTGAATATAGTGCCATAGTCCTTCTAAAACACATTCACTTAAGTGGAGAGGTGAGCTAGTGTGTGGCCAGAATCAGGACTTCTTGTTGGAACTTATTAACTGATTGACTCCTAGATAGGAGGCAATGGGCATGAACAATCAATACAAAAATAAAATGGTATGCGTTCTTGTCATGCCAGGGCTGTTGAATTCTGCCTCTAGCTATTAAACTGAGAACAATATTTAAAATTTTAAACATGCATTATGACTACTATAATGGGGTAAAATAAATGCCAGGAGGACGCCACAAGCCAGGACCCAATGCTGACATAATCCCATGTGACAACACCCCCATCCCCAAAGCCATTCAGTACCAATCATTTGATGAATTTGAAAGGAGGGGTGGAAAAAACATGTCTCTGTTAGGAGTGGGAGAGAAGAAAAAAAACTGTTCTGTGATGTTGGAAGAAACAATTGTAATTGACTGAGTTTGAGGAGCAGTTTCTAAAATGGTCCTTTGACTTTTCAGTTGTGTAACCCGGATACCCTAACGCTTTACAAGGTTTTGCAAAGAAACAACCTCAGGTCACGCTTGTCCTCTCAGAGGCCCACTGGCCCTGCAACTGCTTGTTTCTGGAGGACAAAGTTTTGCAGAGCTTCTTCCAGCCACCGACCCATAAAACAGAGAGGACAGGTTCAAGTCAGCTAGAGTACATTTGGGGGCTAATTACTTAGTAAAGATGCTTAAGAAAACCCACAGTTGTTTCGCCTGTCAGATGGTTCTGGTCCCTGAGGAGAATAGCATTTACCACCCCTGCCACCGACATATTAGTTATAGTCTTTTCAATAATGAAAATGTGAAGGAGTTAACCTTTGAGTGTTTGATAGCTGCAAAGTGGAGAAACATATTTACTGATGATCTAGACTTCTATAAACACAAAGCCATCAAGTGCACTTGTTATTCAGGCCTGGAAACAGGGGTCTGGGCACCCTGGGAGCCTGAAAACACTGCACTCTGGATGGAAACGTCTAATTACCTCGTATTATGCAAATGGCAAGAGCTGGGCAGCACCAAGAGAATCGGGCACACAGGCCGGGAGTGGAGTTTTAACTAGATTTGTGCAGACATCACCAAGAGGAGCAGCCTCACGTTTTATGGCCCCGGCCCACCGGCCTTTATTGCACTGCCTATTGCAGAGTTACGATGAAATTCTGCACAGGTTCATAATTAGGCTGTAAAAATTCACTCCAGGCTGAGATTGGCCATATAAATGCTCAGCGACTGAAAGACAATTTTGTTTTGTTTTCCTCAACTGAAAAAAAAGAAGTGGTTTGAAAATTAAGTTAAAAATGACAGCCACCCAAATGGTTTGGATTGTTAAAAGCGACATGGGAGGCCAGCGAAGGCTTGGAGAATAAACATACCGTCATCTTTGGTTCGCTCTAGGAGGAGGGGCGAGCTGGGGACCCCATTCCCGATGCGGGTGAAGGCCAGCACCTGGAGCTCATACAGCACAAACTTCCGCAGGCCTGCCAGCAACGCAGACTGCGTATGGTTCCCTCGCACGACGTGACTTCGGAGCTCAGAGTCCAGATCTTTGGCCCGGAACAGGATCTGAAGCATCGACACACACGCGCAGTGGTGATGAGCATGTGACGTGTCAGGGAGGGATCTCGGCAGGTGTGGGGGGCTCGCAACTGCAGGCGAGGACCAGGACGGCTATGCTGAAGGCTGAGGCACCAATTTATATAAGCTGTTTTGGGGGAAGATGGTGATGCTGTGCTCCAGCGTAGCGGGGTAGCTGGAGTTATGACCCAGTTCATGGCTGCATGAGCTGGCTGCCTTGCCAGAATTTGCAGGGTCGGAGGGCCCCAACGGCGGGCCTCAATTATAACAGAGACAGTCTGCTTCCCAAGAAAGGAGCCAGCGGCCCACTCGGTTTCCCGGCTTAAAAGAGAAGCTGCTCTCTGGCATGCCTATACCATATTCTGCTGCCCACACCACACACAGTCATCCTAATGCCCACCTGCTCCTCAGCTCCTAAGTCCTTGCAATAAGCTCGCCCTCTCCAACCTATTCCCTAGGATCAGAGACCCCAAAGATTGTAAAAGATGGGGTCATCAGGGAGAAGCTTAAAAATAGCACAGCAATATTTTTCTCTAGGACCCAGGTATGGGATGGGTCCCCTCAGTAGCATTGTCTAATAGGCCTCATGTCCGATGGGGCCAGAGTGAGTGATTAGAATATCCAAGGCAGGGGAAGCATGAGAACAGGTGGAAGAAGCAGAGACTGGGGTATAAGTTATGGAAAGTGCAGTGGAGATGTGCACATGAGACAAGCGTGGCCTTGCTGGCCAAATCCAGAAATGTTCATTCTGTAGTTTGGTGGGGGTGCTGGGGAGCAGAAGGGGGAAACAGTGCTAGTCACTGCAGTGATGGAACAAGAGCACAGGTAAAGACTACCCCAGAGATGGCGCGCCAAGAGGCTGGGGTGCTCAGTCCTACAGTGATGCAGGATGACAGGGAGGTAGCGAGGAAGGACAGACCTGCATGCTTTTATACAGTTACACTTATTCGGCACTTGGCATGAAACAATAACCCGCTTCATTCCCACAGCCTCCTGCAAGGCAGTGACGGTCATTACTCCCAGACTGCAAGTGAGACAACAGGTTCAGACTTCAAGTAGCCGCTGCCATGGTGTGTGGTTTTGGCACAAGGTAAGAGGTCGTGCAGGTGCCTGATTCCCCCTCTAACTCCCCCAGGCTGGAGTGAGGCTTAGACTGGCATCTCAGAGCTGCCAGAGCTACTGTTCTATGAAAGATACAAGCTCACTGGGGGAGTGACGTGCAGCAGCCCCTTCACGGTGCAAACACAGGAGGGTCTCTGGAACATACCTTGTAACCCAGTATGAGCCCATTTTGATCCTGTTCAGGCACCGAAGCCCATGTCAGTAAAATTTGGGTGGAGCTGACAGCCTCAGCTGACACGTTTTCAGGTGCGGCTGAAGGAACTGCAAAGAAAGAGTTAAACAGATTGGTACCAAAAGTCTAAAGGCTTCTACAAAGAGAGGTCTAATTTTTACCCAAATAATCAAGTTGTCCTTGAAATAGCAATGTATTCTGAGCATTTTGCAGTGATCAGATTAAACCTGCAGGGGTATAACAGAAATGTAAATCTCTTTAATATTAGCAACAAATTCCATAAATCCTGGGTATTTAGGAGCTCAATTCTACCTGAGTCCACCCAGCAAGAAAATACGCTTGGTCTGCTTTCTGTATTAACTTGCAGGAACTGCAGACTTTCATCTCAAATGGAAATCCTCACGTTCAGATGCTGGTTCACTGACATCTCTAAATGAGGTTTGTCGTGAGGTGCTGGGTGGGGCTGGAGAGAGGAGGTAATTATCTGACCCACATGAATGGCAGGAAGGGATGGTCACTAAGTGCTGAGACATTAAGTGTCAGTTGTTTAAAGCCACCCTGTTGGGACAGTTTTTTTTTTTTTACAGTAGCCTTAGGAGATAGTCTTTAGAGACAGTCTATAAGAAAATGTGCCAGGATTAAGGCAAGTTGTTGGAAGTGCACGGTAGGGGTTGGGCCCTTGGTCCAGGTCAGCACGAGGAGTCACCAGACAAGGTGGCAGAGCGGAAAGGAAGCGGGCTCCACAGAAGGTCATAGGGAAGTTGGCAAGTTGTTGGAGAAATGCTGACTCTGGAGGGATGAAGGGGAAGGAGTTGGCCCCCACCTCTGTCCCCTCTTGTCCAGGGAGGGGAGGCCATGGAGGGCATCCTAGGAGGCACAGTCTTGGGCTGCAGCCCCCATGAAAGGGCATGCCTAGCCATGAAACCCAGGAGGCGGCAGCACGGCCCGGCCCACTTCACTATGCGGATTATTTCAGAACACGGAGGCAAGAGGCATTTCTTGCTCCTGACTCTCAAGGAACCTCTTCACATTTTTGGAGAGAGATAATGTCAGTAAGCCCACACTGGGTAGATAAAGTCTTTCTTCCCAAATATGTTCGTTGACAGTCATTTATTTGGTTATTCAGTTATTCAATAAAATAACATTAATTTATTTGCACAGATATGTGCCGCAGTAAAGCATATTTATAATTTCACGTTTACCTAGCCATCTGAAGGGGAAGGAGGCTCACTGCACTTCCCACCCTGGGTTCTCACTGGGGTTCTATGTGCCGGTCAAGGGCTCCCACCAGAGCCCTCAGTTCCACCAGGGCCCTTCCAGGACATGGCTACATGCACACTTAATGTAATAAAAAATGAGTGATAAACTGGCACCTTGAAACAACTGTGAATGAAATGGGTCACTTTCATTAAAAGAACATGAAAACCTATAATGCCCCTGACTTTATTTTCTGAGTCTGTTTGGAATAAGATGAGAATATCAGATACAATGTATGCCCAAGATATTAATGCTATATTCTAACAAACTCTGTCCCTGTCTGTAAGAAGAGAGGCCATTGTCATAGCAACAAAACCAGTCCACCTCTCAAATGCTTAACTGTTTCCTGCAGGTCAATCTTTGAAACTATAAGTGCACAGTTCTTACTATAGATCTACAAATAATAGCTGATTTTCGAAGTCGTGGTAATGCGTGCCTCCATTTACTGGAGGGCCATCCACATCCCCAAAGGACTAGGGTGACCTGGTGATGGAAGCAACTCAGACACAGCACTCAGAGCACCGCTGGAGTCTAACAAGGAGAGAGGCAGAGAAAATGGCAGTGTTCAGGATTAGAATTTCAGAGATTTAAATTCCACCTGGATAAAAGCTACCATTTAGTCACAAACAATGTTTTTAAGATTTTTTTTTTTAAAAGCCTTACTCATTATCTATTCTGAGGTAGATACAACAACTTTCCAATCTAACATCTTAAGTTCTGAAACAGTCTTAGAAATTTCCTTTCAAAACAACAACAACAAAAAAAACCCCAAAATAATGCTATTTTAGGACGCTGATTCTTTCCTTCATTTGCTCTCTCTTCTGTACAGGATTTCTTGCTGCTCAGTTCAATTCTACTTCTCATGGCATCTCTTGATTTTTAAAGCCTCATTTATCCTTATAATATATCATAATATAGCACGAGATGTCACGAAGCCAGTTAGACTGCACTTCAGAGTAAACTACATTTCAGTGTGGTTCAAAACAGTCCGCTGTGTGCCTCCTGCCCCGGGTGCCTGCCTGCACGCTGCTCCCTGACCTCCCAGCTCAGTCACTGAGTGACACCTTCTCTCTTAAAATGCTAAGCAGTGCCTGGAGGACCAGTTCTCTGAAGGGGTGGTTTCTCTGCTGGGGTGGTAAATGCTGAATGTTAGCAGGTCCAAGAGAGACAAGAAGGCAAAATTGCTGCATTAAGCAGCATGCGCCTGCCAGTGGGAGGAGCTGCCCATTAGAAGGAGGAGCTTCACAGTCAGAGGGAGGAGCTTTCCATGGCAGGAGATTCTAAAAGCTCCACTCAGAGGAGGCCTTACTGCAGCCCTACCAGACACAGCCACGATGATGGGGTGCCCAAGAATGCCCCAAGTGGTGGGTCCTAGAGGAGAGATCCACGCCAGAGGGGTGTCTGAAATGTGAACCATCTGCCTCTTGATTTGAAGACCAATAACCCTGCTATCCCATTTGTGATGAAACACCTGCTAAACCAAAATTCTTCCCAGAGAGAGAAACATAAAGTCAAGTTTACTAACCGAATAAATGTTTCCTTAGAAGTAAAAAATAATTATCTGTGAGTCATAATCTTTAAAAGAAGGAAGAATGTGCTAGCGGACAGAGCAAAGATTAAGTCACAAGTGATCTTACTCGAGATCAAAACCCTCCACAGTGCGGGAGGAACATGACAGTACTGAAGCTGTTGACCCAGTTAATTCTGCAGGGCTGCATGAGAGTCCCCCCTATCATACATATATGTATGTTTTTGTTAACTGAGGAAAAAAACCAAACCCACAATACAACATCTATACCTCAGTCTTAATTAAAACATTCCAATCCCCACAGAAATAAACAATGTTACTCATAAAAGTCTCTTCAGAGTTGTTGTGTAAGAGGTGACACAAGATTGAAGTAAAGAGAGTTAGAAGGAACCATCTGGAATGAGTTTACATAGAGTGACATCCTCTTGACTACTGTTAAAATAGCTTCTCAGCAACTGGAAAAATTTGTACAGAAATATAGTCTCAACTCAGCAATTTTTTTGCTGCTTATTTTTTGTGTGTTCCTTGAAAACATATCAAAACAATATTATTTTCCATTTTTTATTACATTTTCTTCATCTGTACATAATATTAACTCTGTTGTTTTCTAAAGGAAATACTTGAGAAGTAATTTAGCTGGGTGTAACATTTGAGGCTCACAGATCTTTTCTTTCAGCTCCTTCCAGATTATTATTCCACTCTCTTCTGGCTTCTGTTCTTGAGAACAATTACCTTTGTAGGTAAGATGTTTTTTACTCCAAATATTTTTAAGATTTCTCTTTGACTTTGATATTTGCAGCTGTGGCACAATGCAATTTGCTGTGGATTTGTGTTTGTTTATTCTCCTTGGGATTCATTCTGAAAATTCGTGTCTTCTGTTAATTCTGGAATTTCTCAACCATTATCTGTGCAAAGTTCCTCACACTCATTTCACCTCTCCTTTCTGAGTCCTATTAGATGTATTTTGGACCATTTATTCTATTCTCTGTCTTTTGACCTCTCTATCATATTTCAATCTCTGTTATTGTGCTGAATATTTTAGTTATTTGCTCATATTCAGCTTCTAGTTTGATAATTCTTTGAACGGTGTTATTTCTAATGATGGTCCTATCTTTTTGATGTAAAAATTGCTTTAAGTGGTATCTCAACCTTTACTGAAAGTTTTAATGCTTTCTTTTAATAATTGAAGACTTTAAAATGTTTCCAGCTTTATTGAGACATAAGGGACATAGAACATTATGTAAGTTTAGGTGTACACCGTGTTAATTTGATACACTTACATTTTGTAAAATGATTGCATCATGGTGGTAGCTATGTAACAACAAACACCTCCATCTCACCACATAATTACCAGTTGGTTTTTATGGTGAGAATATTAAGGGTCCATTCTCTTGGCAACTTTCAAATATATTAAGACAGTATTATTAACAATACTCATCACTTTGTACATTAGATCCCAGGAAATTATTCACCTTATAACTGGAAGTCCTTAATCATTTAAAATGCACTTCTGACATATTCCCTATCAAACTGGTATATATTTAAAGTGATTCGGCCTTCCTTTCGGCCTTCCTTCCTTTCTTCCTTCCTTCCTTCCCGATGCTTCTCCTTACTTATGGTAGATTATTTCTTTGTATGTTTGGCAACTGTGAGTTCATCATTTAAAATTCTTGGTTTTTATTTGGGACTGTGTGGCACTGGCCTGCTTCCTTTTCATTTTGCTTTCTTTTTGGAGGATTGTAAAATCTTTTCCTGCAGTATAATACGTTTAATATTTCAGAAGGAGTTCATCACTGTTTGCCCTGAGGGGAAGAAGATATCCTGCTCAGAAAGGACAGTAAGGCTCTTTGGAGTCTTCCAGTCATCGCAATGTGTACAAATTTGAACCCTACTTATTTTAGTAACAGTTTATCTGTACCAAATGAAATTAGGGGAGGTTGAGCTCTTCTTAAGGGAAAAAAAAAAAAAAAAAAAAAAACAACAAAGCAGCTTTATTGAGATATTATTAGCATAGCATACAAGTCACCTCTTGGAAGGAGACAATATGATTATTTTGTTGCATTCCTCGCTGTGCTGAGTTATATTCTGTCATGGATATCCCACATTCATCAACTGATGGACATTCAAATGTTGTTTCCACTCTGGCTGTTATTAAAATGCTGCAATCAACATCCATGCACAAGTTTTTGTGTAGACATATATTTTCCACTCTTAGGTATATATTACCTGTGAGTGGAATTACGGGGTCATATGTGTGTTTAACATACTGAGGAATTACCAGCTGCTTAAAAGTGACTGCACATTTTACATACCTACCAGTAGTATATGAGAGTCCCGATTATCTGTATCTTCACCGACACTTGCTATTGTCCATTTTTTAAAAAAAATTATCTTAGGCGTCTTAGGGCTATGAAGTAAAGTCTCACTGTGGCTTTGATTTGCATTTCCCTGATAAGTAATCATGTGCAGTGCTTTCATGTGCTCATTTGGCCATTTGTATATCTGCTTTGGGGACATGTCTGCTCAGATTCTTTACCCAGGTTTTAATTGGGTTATCTTTCATTGTGGGGTTGTAAAATTTCTTTTCTTTATATATTCGGGATACCAGTCCCTTATCACACATATAATTTACAAATATTTTCTACCATTCTGAAGATTGTTTTTTTTTTATGGCCTTCTTTGAAGCATAAAGATTTCCATTTTGATGAAATCTAATTTATCTATTTTTTTTCCCTTTCATTGTTTGTACTATTGGTATCTGGAACCAATTTCTCTTCTGAAAGTTTCTGGACCATTCATATAGTGTAAAATCAGAACCCAAACTGGGTCAGGCATAGGATTCACAGTTACTTTTTTTTTTTTTTAAGTCTGTATGCATTTAATAGATAATTTTATGTACCAAGGTGGGGGATTTTTTTTCCTCATTTAGAGTCTAGGCAGACAGACCAAATTCCCTGGGCAGATCATTTTAGTCTTCCCTTTCAAATATTACTCAGCAATCAAAAAAGATAAACACATGCAGTTTGTAGCAACATGGATGGAGCTAGAAGGGATCATGCTCAGCGAAATAAGTCAGAAAGAAAAAGAAAAATACCGGATGGTCTCACTCATAGCAGGAATTTAGAAAACCTAAATAAGAGACCAGGAGAAAGACTAATCAATACAAAGTAAAAATCAAAATCAACAAGCAACTATAAACCAGAGACACACTACGGGGGTGGGGGGGTGGGGGCGGAGGGGCGGGGAAAGGAAGGACTAGAGTCAAAATAAGGGGGGGGTGCAATTGTATGGGGAATATAACCAAAATGAAAATGCATACATTGTGCAAAGATGAAAAAAGATGTAAGAATTATATAAAATATTTAAATAAAAAAAAAAAAAGATGGTACAGCCTTCAAGAATCTTGTGCTTATGAGGGGGGCTTCTTAGTTGTCACTCTCCACTTTACACAGATCGAGGCAGAATCTTCTGTGTGGCAGAGGTACCAAACCCCAAGTTCTGGAGCCACCGGATGGCTCTGCCCTCACCCAGCCAGGCAGTCGCAACACCAATGGCTCAGTCTCTTGTCCTGTTAGCCTCTGACATCTGGGACTTGCCTGTTTTCCTTATGGGCATATCAGTACATTTCAAATTAGGAAAAAAAAAAACAACCACCACCATGTATTTTAGCCATAATGTTCCTAGTTAGCTACAGCAGAAGTTTTCTTTTCTTCTTTTTAAAAAATATCTTTGATGGTCTGCCCATTATTGGAGTTAGAACGTCGTTAGGATTTTTCAAGTTCTTTGTCACAAAGATTCAGACGGTTAAGGTAATAAAGCTTTTAAAACCTCCATGTGGTGATAGCCCGTGATCAGTGTGTTTTGGTCTTTTCTTTCTTTCTTTTTTTTTTTTTTTTGTGGGACCCTTGCCGGCGGCCGGGGAACGAACTGGTGCTGCAGAGGCCGCAGGCAGCCTTGCAGCCCAGCGCTCAACTGCTGCGCCACCAGGGGAGGCCCTCTTTTATTTCTAATGTAATAATATCTAACGCCTGAAAGACAGCTGAGGAGCTATCTGATCCAGTCTAGCTGTTCTGCAATCCCTCTTTAAATGCGGGTCCTCTTGGAAGCCTGGTGCCGTGGTGACAGCCTCCCTCCAGGGTTCCCTTCTGCCCCCAGTCCAGGGTGCTCGGGGCTCGTTCAGTGAGCCACTTCTCAGTCTCTGTTTCTCTGCGCTGCTGTTGCAGAGACCTCCTGCTGGCCGACCCTGGGCCTCAGAGAAGGTCAGGCAGAAATCAAGTCAAATCTGCCTAAGAACTTTTGCTCTTGGCTGAAATGGCTGCTTACAGTCTGTGGCTGAAAGTGAATCAAAGTCAAGGGAAGTGAATCTTAGCAACCTTCATGTGCCTGCCCATAATGGTAATGCCAGGTACAGACATATTTGGTGCCTTTGCTGGGAATAGGAGAACGAGTCCACCAGGATGAAGAGAAACCTTTATCCAGCATTTCCCAAACCTTTCATGTCATGATAGGCAGAGAAGTGACACTGGGTGCACACCAGGGAGGCAATGAACTGTGGCCTGCTGCTCTGAGTCCCCAGTGGTGATCAAACCTACCTCCCTGGCCTGGGTCCCTGGAGAGCTGAGGCACCTGCCCACCTTGAGCACCCCTATGATACAGTGCAGTACAAACAGTACCCCCAATCAGAGTGGATACAGGGCAACAGGAGGAGAAGCTGAGAGCCTGGGAGAGCCCACCAGGGTCAGTGGATCACGTCCTTATTTTTCAGAGCCGCCTATATCCTTAATCCAGCCTTCCTTGTGTCTTACTGGCCCCTCAGCATTCTCCATGTCCCCTTGACACCCCCTATGTGTTTTCTGGGTCCTTCCTTAGAGCTCCTAGTAGGCCCAGGTTGAGCAGCAGTCTGGTCAGCCCTGGCAGTGACCGGGCTTGCCAGAAACTCACTCCTGACCCCTGTGCGGTATCTTTCATGGCCTCTGAAGCCATTTCCCAGGCAGGGGAATGTTGCTGGATGCTGTCTTCATCAGGCCACCATGCACTTGGCCTTCCTTACTCATCCTTCTATGTATTGCCCATCAAGTGTACTCTAATTTCTGATTTTATCTTCTACAGCAGTTTTCAGTGTTTCAAAAGTCAATTAACTTTGTGATTTAAAATGATGACAATAGAGGAAGACTTTGCTCATACAATGTTTTAGCACATGGACAGAAGTAGAGTTCTAGTTGGGGAGCTGGGGAGGCCTGGGGCATTCTGAGGGCCCCAGTGTGGACACTGTCTCTGGAAGGGGGTTGGGGGCCACTTGACCCCTTCCTCTCCCATGTGGGTTTCAGGAAAACCTCCTTGATTTTGTCCCCTTGAGCCTGGAGAAAGCAAGGCTTGTCTTGGCTCAGGAAGCCACGTTCACACATATCATTAATCAACAGGAAGTCCTGAGGACCCGGAATCATAACTACCTTCTTAGAATCCCTATACATGCTTGTTGAGCCTCATTGATAGTGAAAATTATCCCTGATTAAAAAAAATAACATTATGAGTCCAGCTGCTGGTAGGATTCATCATTAGTGGCACAGGCCCTAATGAGGTTTTAAGTAATTTGCTGTCGAGGTTGACCTAATTTCTGCATTACAAAAGCGCTGCCACAGACAAAGGTGGGTCAAACCAATGAAATGGCAGGGATGGTAAGCTCCATGTCTCGGGAGACACTCGAGGACAGGGTCCGAGTCTGCAGGCCTGAAGAGCCTTCCCCTCACCTGACTCCCGCGTCCGGCCCCGGACTGCCTCGCTCCAGGGCCCGGCCCCAATGGCGTTGAACGCTTGCATCTGCAGCTCGTACTCCGTCCACTCCTCCAGTTCCTCGATGGTGCACTCCCTCTCCAGCCGATCGTTGATGACTTGGGCCAGCCCTGAAGACTGGAGGTCCAAGCGCCAGTACTTAATCCTGTAGCCCACCGACTCGGGGTTCCCATTGTACTGGGAATCAGGCAGGGGCTAGAAACGGCAATAGTCCATGGTGAGCTGACATCTCAGAACCGTCACCATTAAAGGCCTTCAAGGATGGAGCTCTCTTCTGAGGTCAAGTCTGTGGAAAGTATTTTCTGGGAGGAACATTTTCAGAACTTTCTACTCACCCAGGGACCTTTTCTTTTATTAATTAAATGAAATCCTCTCAGTAACTCTGACTGAAAATAATTTCTTTTAATACATTTTGGCTTAATTTTGTGGGGAAATGTTCTGATTAAATATCAAACTGGCTCTCTCACAAATATTGAGTGTGGTTCCATGCTGACCTGGCTTAAGGACTCACAGAGCCAGGGTGTAGCACCATGGACTGACTTTCTCCCCCAAGGGATACTCCTCAGTTCCAAGAAGCCAGTGAATAATGCCATGAACTAATGAGATAGCCCAGGCTGGTCTGAGAGCCAGCACTGACTGTAAAATGTAATATTTCCTGGTTTAATGATGAGCTTAGTTTTGGCTAGTAAAGGGCATGACAAGATTACTAAGTGCTGGGTGCAAGTATGTCCTCTGGCTACTTGAGACCACTGGCCCTGTCACTGCCACGTGGCCCAGACTCACCACCCAGCGGAGCCGCAGGCTGGTCTCACTAGCGGTCCTGACAGTGATGCTGGTGGGAGCCACGTCAGGAGGGGCCTGCAGCGTCTGGATGACCCGGGATGACTGGCTGAAGGGACTGGCACCAACGATGTTCACCTGCCTCATTCGAAATCTGGAAGTAGAACCACTGACAAGTTATTTCGGGGCAGAAGGTAAAGGGAGTGATATAAAACAAAACCAGACAGAACAAGCTGAGACTGTTTCTCGGGGGAGGGATTGGATATGTGTCTTCCTATATTGTAAAGGCCTTTGCTCAAGGGTGCCCTGTTTCCACCTGGTTTCATTAAAAATGCAAATCACATATATGTCCCTTTCCCCTAAGCCTTTTAAAAATGGTAAATGGATTGCACCTCAACAGTTTCAAGTTCTCTAGTGAAGTGCTATTGGGGAAGTCAGTTGGGCTGACGCAGGTTTAGGAGAGTATCAGGAGGTGTTCAAGAAGCTGTTTAACAGAATTGCAGAATGTGGCCACCAAATGACAGTTCTGAAAGTCCAGTGTTTTTTTAATGATGATGGGCACCCCCATGCCCTATTCTCTGTGGGTTCATGGCCCCAGAGCCCACACCCTGGGACTTGAACCCAACCAGTAACTGTGACCTTTGGGAAATTCAATCTGTCCCTGCTTCTTTATTTCTAAGTCAGATGCTCTTGGAGGTCTTTGTGAAATGTTCTCAGTTCTACTGCCTTATTTACATATACAAACATTTGAATGGAAGTTACAAACAAGAAAAATATCCTAAGCACACATATATTTATGACAGAGGCTTCCTAAACTGACATAAATAAGACAGGGACATTGATCACTAGTCACAATTTCTGATCTTTGAAATAATTATACAAGCTATGCTAATTTCACACCGTAAGTCCTGAATCCCAATAGTTGATTTTATGCTAAATGTTTTCCTCAGACACTGAGAGTACAGCATCTTGATTCATCTGCTCTAAACTCAGAAGAAGGATGTAAAATGAAATAAAAGCTAAACAGAATCTCTCACCAGTTTTTTTTTTAAAAAACCCTAACTTTGGTATTGTACTGAAAAAACATTCTTCCCAAAGATGCAATTTCACCTTTACTCCCTGAATTAGTCATTCTTATTTTTTTATTCCCTGATCTTATGAAATGTATCCATCCTGGCAGAACAATGACATTATCAAACCCAACATCTGGTGATAACTGGAAATTTCATCGCCTTCAATGATCTTACGGGAAGTTATAACATCTCTAACAGCTCATGATGGCTCTCCCCTTTGCTAAGGCCAAGGATTTACTGCCTGGATAAGTTTCAGGATCAAGAAGCAAAAGGTTAAATGGCATGTTAATGTTTGATTAGTGAGTCTAGCAACTCCTGGACCCTGGAAGGGGAAGCAGAAGGCTATTCTGAAGACATCTGTTTTGTGTATAGAAAGCATGTTCATAGTCCTGACAGGTTGTAGAGTTTTGTAAAGAAAAGTGTCCTATCTCTGACTGCCTGTGGCTCTTGCCTATTAAGCCTAATATAACTGTAAGCCATTTCTATCGAGTGTCTCGTCAGCTGGGTTAGATGGAAAGAGCATTGCTAACCTAGCTCTCAGGACATAAACCCCATTGGAGCAATACTGAATTGTGTATCTTCTCTGAAAGGTTCAATGTACTGCTACTGCCATGTGGACACTTTTCACTTACCTGTGCATAAGTGGATTTTGCTATTGCAGACAAAGCCACCTGCTGGTGATGCCAACTTGCCTGCAAAGGCTGATCGCCTGCTGTCTCACCTGTAGTGAGTGTAGGGTGTGAGGTTTGGGATCTCCAGGGTCTGGGCATCGGGCTCATTCTCTTCCTCGTAGAGGCTGACCCACTCCTCTTCATCACCGATGGCTCCTACCTGTGAAGAGGGAGATCCTGGCACCGACTGGACAAGTCTCAGGGCATGCGACTGCCTGGTCCATGGTGACTAGGCTGCGACTCTGGCTGGGCAGAGTCATGTGGTATCCCCTATTTGCAGAGCTACACTGAGTCCTGTGCACACACATACCCCAACTTGTGCCTTGGAGATGCGGCCCCACTGAGTGGTTTTAGCCCAAAGCTCAGTCAGCAGTCATCTCTCCATGCTCCCACTCTGCCCCAAACACACACTAAAACTACCAGTGGTGACCATTGGAAGGTATTTACATAGACAAGGACTCCTTGGGTGCTAGAGGGGCAGGTACACTTCCTTTCCTAGCAAAATAACCATCTTAGGGTAGAACTGACTCCCTCCCAATAGGACATGGCCTTTTCAGGTCTATACAAGTTCAGGTCTATATAAGCTCAGGTCTATACAAGATGGGGAGTCGCTCTCTCAGTTTCTACCTCACTGGGCCTCTGGTCCTGCCCAGGGACCTGCTTCTTGCTGTGTTTACCTTCATCATGAACTTTGCCTCCCCTTGGCCTACTCAGGTGGTATTTCCATTTGGCTCCAACACTCTGGGGCCACACTAGCTGTACTGCTCACTTATGCTGCCCTGGTAATATCCTATTACTCTAACAGGACATCTTCTAATTCTGTCCATGCCAAGCTGACCACACCACTCAAGCTGCCTTGCCAGTGCCATGAGCCCTGTCCCAAAAGAGACAATAGGGGCACCTGAGACCTCCTGCTGGCTAGGATGGCCTTAGGATTCCACTATGCAGGCTTCTGCATCCCTGTCCAGGGCACTCTGGCCTGGTGTGGCTGTGTGGCCCTGGGGACCCAGGGAACACAGGCAAAGAGAAGGCGCTGAGTAGAGTGAGGGTCAGCTACACAAGCCCTGTCAAGGCAGGATCAGCCCAGGGCTTATGCAGCTAACACTTCATAAATGCCTCAAATGACAGCATAGGAAATGTGCTCATTAATTTTGCAGAGAAACCAAGTTGGCAGGTGTCCAGGTCACTGGAGGATGGCATGAGAATTTGAAATGACCTTGGTAAACTGGAGAAATGGACATGGAGGACAAGAAGGGGAATAAGTGAACACAAGTGCCGGATAGCAGGCTTCCTAAAGAAAACTCAAGGCAAAACACAAAACTCTAATTACTTTGACCATTAAAACAGTTTGGAAATTCCTCAAAGAAATTAAGCATAGGGTTACCACATGACCCAGCAATTCCACTTTGAGCGATATGCCCAAGAGAAAGGGAGCCTGGGACTCTAGCAAGAGCGTGCACATCCAGGTTCACGCAGCCCTATGCACAGCAGCAAAAGGTGGAAGCAGCACAAATGTCCATCAAATGGATGAACAGATAAAAACTGTGATCCATCCATAAAATAGAATATTAATGGCCCATAAAAGTGAACGAAGTGCTGATACAAGCTTCAATATGGATGAAGCTCGAAAACATTATGCTAAATGAGAGAAGGCTGACCCCAAAGGACAATAAAGTATGATTCTTTCTCACAAAACATACAGAACAGGTAAATTCAGACATGGAATGCAGATTGGTGCTGGTTGGGGTCTACGGAAGGCGGGAGTGGGAATAGGGGTAGAGTTTCCGCTCAGGATGGTGAAATGTGTTGGATCTAGATGTAAGTGGACTAACTTGTGAAGCGTACACTTTAAAACGGTTAACTTTATGTTATGTAAATTTCACTTCAACTGAAAAAAAATTAAAATGAAATGATTGGTCAAAAGCTTATGGTGGAAAAGATTAGATTCAGTGAGCAGGGTGGATAATGAGCATCAGGGAGGCAGCGAAGCAGCCGAATGGGCCAGAGGATCAGGGCAAGACTCTGTATTGTGCTCAGGAGAGGAAGAGGGGGGACACAAGAACCTTGAACCAGGTGGGCTGGCTTCCTCCTATCTCTCCACCCCCACACCGTGGTCCACAGTGAAGCCTACCTCAGGGGGATGGGAATGAAAGAGACAAAAACAAGACCATGTGGACAGATGGAGGCTGTACAGCGCGCCTGTGCAGGACATGCTCCGCCTTCCGTGGGAAGAACTGTGAGTGCCTGACAGTGTCCAAGGAGGATGGGGAAGGTGGGTGTGCTGGGACCAGAGACTGGAGGGAGTAGTACTGGCCCCCACGTTTGCTTTGTCAACTGGTTCCATGTTATAATAAATTACTAGTTACATTTACTAGTCCCGTAAAGCAAATATGCTACCACACTCAGTTGAATTGTGTGGAGTAAAAAGGACACTCAGCACAAAGTTGTAGTGGTGTCAGAGAGCGAGGTGAGGCAGGTGCATGCTCTCAGTGAAAGGAATCCTCTAGATATTAAATCAAAGCACTTGTGCAATATCTTGGAAAACACATTTAGAGGAAACAAAAAGAAAGGCAGACAAAAAGAGAAAGGGATGATTTCGGGTCTAGGGCAGTCAGCTCCAGAACTTTGATTTAACACCAAACCCTCATCTCAATCAGGGCAGCTGCTGCTCTGTGCACAAGGTGGCTAAGGTGGTCACTTGGCACATGGCCCCTGGGCACTGCTATGCCTTAGCTGCTGTGGAGCTTCTGAAGCTCTTCCTTTGTCTGGGCCTGCAGGAGGGGAACAGATGCATGTCCAGTTTCAGGGACTACCCAAGTCCTTAGGCCTCTCTGTGGGGCATCTACCTCTGCAAAGTCACGCCTTTCTCTTTGTACCCCTCGCCCTACTCTTTCAACCTGGGATGCTTATTTGAGCTCCCCTGGTGTCAGGCCCTGGTGAGAGACCCTGGCTCTCTCACTCTTGACTTTGAAGCCTAACATGGATTTGTTATCTGTATAGTTGATTTGTGGGTCTGGTGGCTGTCCTGACCCTGTGGGCATCCTCTGACCTGCTGAAACACCCAGCACTTGGGAGAGTACTCTTGGCTGCCTGGGCTGCTGTGGGTTGACAGGGTGCAGTGTGCAGGCTCAGCAGTGACCCTGGTTTTCAAAGCCTGTTCTACCCACATGGACTGCAGGAGAACTGGCCAGACCTCTGATGCTCCCTTAGGAGAGGGCATGTAGGAGGCCTCCATGGGCACTAGAATGGCAGAAGATGGGCAGGTAGCAAGCAGCAGCAAGTTGGGTCCACAACTCCATTAGCAAAGACCTGGGGGCAGCAAGATGATGACTCTCTACCTTATCTTTACAAGGAGGAGTGAGCTCCTGCCCTGGAGAACCTCTGAGAAAGGACTCTTTCCTTCGAGAATTCCCAGGCCCCATCATTCTCAGGCAGATGGCCCCAAACTGGCCTTCTAAGAGGTCATTTCTGGTTAACTGTAGGACTTCAGTTTTGCTGAGTGTAGCTACAATGGGAGGGTCAGGACCATTGGACTGTGACAATGGAGAACCACTGAGGCTGACATACAAGGTCAAACCTCTATGCCATTCCATCCAGAGCTTGGTTATCTTTTGTAAAACTTGGATTTGAATGGGTGCCACATTGTCGGCAAGCCCAGGTGGGCGCCACACGGCTCCATTTGGCACTTCCTGCCTCTTTTCCCTGAAGTTGCAGTTTGTCATTACCTGGAGGCATCAATAGTCTCAAACACCTGTCCCCTCCAAATGCTCTTCTCTCTCTAAAATGTGCCGACCCCTTCTGCTCCTTCTCTATGCAGCTGGTAAACTCTCCCAGAATGGGGAGAGCATCTGGGCCTTTGGGAAGCCTCCGTGAACAGCATGCCCTCGCACCCTACTATTCCCCAACCAGGTTGTCAGATGGAATGTGGTAATTCTGTGCTCTCATGGCATCTTCTACCTTCCTCTGATCTGGTGCTGATCGTATCTGTCAAATTATCCACTTAATAGTGTGGCTCTCATACAAATACATAATGCGCATCTAAGATGCATTTTGCTCACTAATGAGGGAACAAACAGGGTGATAAAGCTGGTTCAGAGGAGCGTCAAAGTATGTAGAATAAAAGACAGAAGATGGCATAGAGTTCATGAGTTAGACATAACACAGGTCTGGGTTTGCAACTTTCAATCTTCTACACGATAGTGTCCAACTTCACGGTGGGGGCCAAGTTATGACACAGTAAGGCAACAGACTGACAATACTTGAGGCAGATAACCCTCAGGTAGGCTTATCAAACAGCTCCTAGGACAGAAGTCAGCAAACTATGGTCCATGGGCCAAAAGGGCCCACCTCCTGCTTTTGCAAATGAAGTTTTATTGGAGCATCGCCACGCTTGTTGTTTTGTGTCTTGCCAACAGCTACTTTCATGCTTCACGGTAGAAACAGAGTCGCCGCAGAAACAATTTGGCCCGATGGCCTACAGTATTTACTATCTGGCCCATTATAGGAAAAGTATGCCAGGCCCTGCTGGAACGCGCCATGTCTGCAAGGCCAAGCTCCAGGCAGGTCCGGGACCTGGCTCATCACAGTACCCCGAGCTTCTCCCCAGGGTCTCCCGGCATTCAGTCCAAACAGGGGCCCATTCTGTTGGTTTAACACAAATATACAAATAAACACGTGAAAGATTTCAAAATCAATTGTCTCACACTGAGCTCCAGAAGCAAATTATTGCTGAAAGTATAATTTTGCATATAGATCTCTAGGGGAAAACTTTAGTTTCTATAATAAAAGGTTTACATTTTGATCGGAGAGACCAGGCTTCTTTTTAGTGGGAAATAGAAATCCTTTCATACTTGCTGGGCTTCTCTGGCTTTCTAGTTAGATTCTAAGACCATCATGACAGAGTATTCTAGAAGTAACTGGCTGTTCACTAATGATGCACTGGACATGGAGGGAGGCAGAACTCTCTTAAGGGTAAAATAAATCAGAGCTCTGTGGGGAAGCTGGGATTTTGAAGGGTTTTCTTCTTCTACTAAAACTAACAAACAGCACTTTGCAATACTTGTCACAAAAGCAGAAATACCACACCTTTTCAATGCTACTCGGCAGGGAAGTTGTTAGGACCCATTAGGGAGCACCTGTGCAGTCCATCCACTGAAGCACCACGATTTGCCGCCTGGCCCTGGTCCCAACAGGAGAAATCTGCTAGCTTGTCTCTTCCTCGTCTGGCCTTGGTACCAGTTGGCCAGGGGCTGGGCCCCTCTGGACACGAGCCACTCATTTAACTCAGTTGACTCCTGGATCCCAACACCTTGCCCAGTGGGTTTTCCTATGTGAGCGTGAGTAGTTTGCACTCTGCAGGACCTCAGGTAGAAGTCAGCTGCTTGGGCAGAACTTTGAAGCCCGGCTGAGGGGCAGTGGTGGTCTTGATGGACTCAGTGCCCCAGAGGCCAGGAGGTCAGTGGCCATTCAGGGGACACCATCCTTACCCAAAGTGTCAGTCTGCACGAGGAGAGGAAGCACACACAATGCAGTTGTGAGTGGGGAGAGGTGGAGGGGGCGAGGGGAAGGGGGCTGGAGAAGGAAGGGGGAAACAGCTCTCCTTTTATCCACAGCTAAGGAGAAGAAAAAAGACACTCCAAGAATTCATTCCATGGAAAGCTGCCAAGCCAAGTGCACCCTGCTTGGCTGAAACTCTGGTGTCAGCAGGAAAACTTGCATGTCAAGCAACTTCCACAGTTCTTGAGTCCCCTCCTGTTCTGAGTGGCTCTCCTCCCCGGAGCCTGAGCTGGTGAACCCCCCTCCCCAGGAGGCAGCTAGAGGGCTGGAGGGTGGGGACAGATATGGCATCTGCCACTTTGCCAGTAGAAGCACAGCGTAGCCAGGAAGGCCAAGGGCCAGCGAGTCAGGCCAGTTTGCAATGCCAGTGAGTTGTTAAGAGCATCCCACCAAGCACTTGACTTAGCTTGACAGGTTTCCTGCTTTGGAACAGCCAGAAATCTGGTTCCCCCAGTCTACCCTGTCTGCTGTCTTCTTAGTGTTATTTTTAGTATTTGATGTTCTTTCTCTCTTGAAAAGCAGGAGGATTATGGAATGACTCTTTGGTTTTTATCACCTGATAAAAATAAAATTTACATTTTAAAACCATAGGTATCATGCAACCTCCAAACTATTACCTTTTCATTCCACGCCAATCCCTGATTGGAATGTCCTCATCCCCATCAAAATATTGTTCACCCTTCAAGGCCCAAATGAAATTTCACCTCCACTTTGGAGCCTTCCCTGGTTATCATGGCCAGTTATCCATCACATCTCCATCATCCCTCCCATATTTCCCCCACATGGTGAGTTTCTAGAGACAGGGCCTCAAAGTTTTCCATCCTTATAATCTAGTGTGTAGCATGATATCTGAAACCAGTAAGACAGCAGATGCTTAATAAATGCTTGCTGGATGAATGGATGACTGAATGAAAAATATAAAACCTAAAGACAGGAAAAAACGAAACACGTAGGCAAATCTAAAAATCCAACAAGCGATGTAAAAATGGGAGCAGCCCTCAACAAGAACAGGAAAAAATTACTCTCATAAAATTTAATTTGGTTTGACAGTTGTGATTTATATATACGTTGACCTCTATTTCTTGAAAATGACATTTGTAGTAAAATGCTTCCTTTAGTCCTACTTGAGTTGTCACTTGTGCTGTAGTATTTTCTTCTCCTGTGGTATTTTAAAAAATCCCATAATAGAACCTAAAAGGATCTGAAAGCTAATGAACAAAAAGGCCACTTCAAACCATTCATCTTGTACAGATTTCCTATGCTGGTCACAAAATAAAAGAGAAAAGTCATTGTAAGGGTGTTATTATGGACAATCAAGCAAACAATAAACATTTTGAGATATCTGAGTCTATATTTCTATGTCACCTATCATCACAGCGCCTACACGCTTAGGCCGAGGCGTGACACCAGAACAAAGATGCAGCCTGTCTTGGCAAATTTACCACAGTGACCGCGTCATTATTGAAGGGACCATTAGAGATGGTGACAGCCCTCTTATGCATACACGACGGGCTATTCAGAAATAATGTTGCTCTTTTTCGTCCTATTATGAAAGAGAAATTCAACTCTAGTCAGGGTTTATTACAACTGAACTGCTGACAGATACTTATCAAAAGGGCCACAGCCAGCCTTAACTCCCATGGTGTTAAGAGAGGGAGGAGTTATAACTGTTGATTAGAAGCCCCAGCTCCAGCTGTCGACATTTGGCCTGTGCCCTTACAGGAAGACAGCACACCAGCACACCTTCCTCCTGTCAGGCAGCAGGCCGCCTGTGCATGGTTAAACTGGGATGAGATTTTATAGGATGGTAGCTCCCCCCTGCCCCCAAATCTGCCAGGTCATTTTCATTCCTTAAGTGTGGGTCCTGGGCAGCGAACCATTTCCTGGAAACTTTTATGTACCAGTTCTGTTCTGAGTCTGAGGTAAGGAACCTTGACTGGACAGACAAGGTCCCCGCCCTCACTGAGCTCAGGTTCCTGGGGGACTCTTTGTAACAACCGAACAAATCAAGAAGAACACTTTTGTGACAAAATGGAACAGTGTGTGAGTCCCTGGGGCCTCCTGGTATGTCTGCTTCGCAAGCGGTGAGTCTTCACTTAGATACTGGTGCCCTGGCTGTACTGCCACATCTTCACTGGTGATGGGGTGCAGCAGGGTCCCAAACCCTCTGCAGAGGTGGGCCAGCCCCAACTCTGGGCGAGGTGAAGCCCAGGATGGGGGTGGGGAAGCCCCCGAGTAGTTTCTAAACATAATTTCTATGCAGACAAAGCTGGATTTGACATTTTTCAAGCTGTAGGATTTTTGGTTCCATCTGAATGAATTCTAAGCAACAGCAGCCTGACTCTCAGCTGGCCTCAGGGTACATGGCCCTAGGCAGGCTGCTGGCCCCAGGAATGGGGATGATTTCCTGTGTGGTCACTGGTCACTCAGCCAACTGCTGACCACTCAGCACCTCCTTCCCTGAGTTTCCAAGGGGAGTTGGCCTTGACTGTACCCTGGCTCCAGACACCAGCCCTGGTCTGGATCTGCTGGGGAACTGCTTGGCTTTCCAGCTGTTCTCTGGGGCTCAGCCCTGTGTTCCTTGCACAGGCCTCTCCCCAGGATCACTGCCTCTCCTCTGGGCCCACATATCACAAGCAGCCTTTGTGAGGGCAAACTTTATTCTTTTTATTATGAGCTTCTGTTTACTAAGTGCTTAGTATACATGAGTTCCATGCTAATGTTTTCAATGTGCTATTATTTTCCCAGTGGCATGGCAAGGAAAACGAGGCAGGAGGGGTCACATTATCTTCCCCAGGTGCTGTTCCCTGTCCCCATCCTGACTTCTATGCCCCAGTGAGCACTGATGGGCCCTCCCACACCCACAACTACCACGGAACTGAAGGCTCCCTGTCACCAACACACCTCATGCTGTCCTTGGTGCTTGTCCCTTCCCTGGTCCTGCCGCCAGCAAGGCCAGTTCTTGAGGGAACACGGGAGCCACTGGGGCAGAGCTGGGGTCAGAGTGCCCATTCCAAGGATCCCGAGATATCGCTAAGCCTCAACATTGCCCAGTTTGCTCTTTAACACTTCTATAGATTCTTAAAGAAGAAAAACATCCCTGAAAACACATACACAGGAAAGTGGACAATTTAGAATAACGCCTTTGGACTAATTATTTTACATTAATATGCCTCTTATTTTTGAAAGGAAGGTCTTCATAAGTGAAAGCCCCTCTGAGCCTGTGGCCTTCTGCTTCTCCCCCTCAGACAGTGATCAGCCAATGAGGTCTTGGTACCTTGTATCTTCCCTGCACCTCCCCCTTTCCTACTCACTAGAGGTGGGGGCTGCTGTGAGTTTCTCTCGAGGCCCAGTGTCTAGTACAGGGCTGTGGCAAGCAAGCGCACAGCACACAGGGAGCAGATGAAGTGTGGACAGAGCACACCCAGCTGAGGGGAGGATGAGAGCACTGCCCTGGCCACACACTCACCTTGATGAGCTCGGGCAGCTCAGGCACAAAGGGAAAACCCCCAGGTTATACATTGACAAGAGCATTTGCCAAGATATTTTCCTGATAACTCACTGAGAGGAGCAAATTATTGTGAGAGGCCCTGAGAAACAGGGAAACAGTGACCAGGTACACATACGCTGTGCTCCTGGGCCAATACATCAGCAAACAGAACAAGGAAACAGTGCCTGAGGCCTTCCCATGTCAGATTCCGCCCCCCAGTGGGAAGTGCACCTGGGGATAGAGAACGTTGCTTCATACCCCTGACTTTCCCCAGGAGTGTGTCATCCTGCAGGCCATCATGTAGACACAGCTCGGGGCACATGAGCATCTTACCTGTGGCTCTTGGGCACCTGGCGCTCCGTCTCTCTACCCTTTAGTTACCGAGAGAACAGCGCCCAACAGTCTCTGCTTTATTTTATTAGCCCATAACACTCTCTAAAACAGTTCCTTTTAAGAAAATGGCTACTATTATGTACAAATAAGCACTAAGTGGGTTTTTTTTTCCCCCTTTCCATTTTCAGAATGAAAACCGTTTTATCTGTACCCAAAGTGTTACCACTAGCATCTTCATTATAGGAAATCCTGCTCAGAGCAGCCTTTTGAGGAGGCTAGATGTGATTCTGGCTATTAGAGCTCAGCAAATGGCTGCAGACGGCAGGGGTTCACAGAGGACTGAGCAGGCAAACAGGAGTGGTAAATGAAAACATATCACATTTGCATTCTCCCCTTTTATGGTGCGTCATAAAAATGTGGGAAGAGATGTTTTGCTCACTCTACAGTCAAAGGTTACTAATTAAGCAAAGCATTACTGAACCAGAAATACCTATAAAAGCTGCTTTTTTTAAACCCACATCTGAACATCAGCTTATTACAGGGTCTTTCAATGGGCCCCTCTGATGATTAGGATCTTTCATTCCATAATTCACTAAAGATAACTCCGAGTAATAAAACCTTCTTGGTGCACTTTAAAAATGGTCAGAATTTAAAGGAAACTTTTCTGCAAAGAAGACGCGGTTGAGCTGTAGATCAAAGGGAAGAAGTAGAAACTCCGTGCTTTCATGTAGGGCCTAGTAGGAGGCTGCCAGTCCTGGCCTGGACCTTGAGATGGGCTCAGGTGCTGGCCCCTTCCTGGACCTCCACAACCACTGACCAGGTTCAGCCCCACTTCTGTTAGCACCCCAAGTAAACCTCTACTCAATCACCTCATTGCCTCACTGGTTTTAATGAGATGCATCATTCACTGGCTGACTCTCTGGACTGGCTGTTCCTGAGTCTTAACTCCTCTTCCAATTCTAGGCCCCGGTCAGGCACAGAGTAGGAGGCAACACACACTGCTTAGGTGGGAGGCTGCTTGGATGGGAGGCTGGGTAGGGAAAGCTTCCACTACAGCCTGGAAAGCGTGAGCTGGTTTGCTCAGCTTGAGAGAATTGGGTGTGGAATATTCCAGTAAGCTTTGCCTACACAACTCACAGTCTCAAGAGAGAGCCCCACTACTTTGAGTTCAGAAAAGTTGGAGCTTGTCTAGAGCAGGAAAACCGTGGAGAGCTTCTTAGATAACTGGAGTAGGATCCTGGGGGATAATATAACGAGGGTGTGGCACTTAGAGAAGAGGCCCTGGGATAGGGCCATGAACTGTCCTGTAGGCTGACCGGGTTCTCAAAGGAAATTTAATTTGTAACATATCCATGCAGTTACCCCTGTTTTGCACCTATAGCCTGAGCTTGGTGACTTGCCAAAAGTCATAAAACTTGGACGCAGCAGAGCTGGGAGTCAAGTTTAGCACCTCCATCTCAAAGTCTGTGCTATTTGTTTTCACATGGCTGGCTTTTTGGAGGACATGGCCTTTTTGGAGGACCAAGTCGGACTCAGTCATCCGTGGAACAGGGCGAAGGCCAGAAGGAGGCACAGAGAGGAACAGGCTGGCATTTCTTGTGCCTGGAGTCCCAGCACTAAGAGTGAGAAGAGGCACCACAGATGTGTTCTTTCCCTGGATGGGCCATGTGAGCACTGGGGAGGATGTACATAGGTCAGAGTAGATTCTGAGTCTGTGGAAAACTGAACACTGGCCTTAAGGCCTTTAAAGGCATTTAAAGAGATGCCTATTCAAGGCATATCCTGCTGTAATATGTCCTTTAGGTTAGAAGCAACAGGTCACAAGTGAAAACAAGATGAGTTTGCCAAAACAAATGGATATTTATGCTAATGTTGGTAACATTCTTGAGATTTTCTTGGGATATCTTAGGGTATCACTGAAAATCAGCACAACTTGTTCAACCAAAAGAGTACGAATTATTACAGCATAAAACCAGGGTAGCAGTCTGTTAATGGAGTCACTCCAGATATTTGAAGTAAAACGACATTGCTTTCCTGTGACACCAGGCATCGTCAGAGAAGAGACAAGCCACAGCCATGTGCTCTGCTCTAGGATGGAGCCCTCTACACAGGGCTCTCAATGCATCCAGATGAAATGCACAGCTCCTCCCAATCACTGCTATTTTCTAGAGAGCCCACAAAAGCTCTATAATCCTTACCTTCTGGGGTTTAGAACAAAGCTGCTTTTTTCCCCCCAAGAATGAACATTTACCCTCTAGGAACATTAAAACACAAATGGTTCAGATAATGAATTTTAGGGGGAGAAACATTATTTTGTTTTTGAATTTTTAGCCATCTGTACTACTACCAGAATTTTGAAACTTGCTGAGTTAATGTTAAAATGTCTTAGAAAATATTTCTTAGTTCTTCCAGTTCTGGTAATATGGTAAACAAGATAACCCAAAAAGGACTTGCATCCCCAAAGCTTTATTGGTCAGAGAAAACCAGAGGCCTCCTAGGTGCACAGATGAGCGCTTGAGGAAGTGCGTCCTCACTCTGAGCAGCCAAGGTAGTGGGGCTGAATGGCGGTGGGGATGGGACTTGGTGCATTTTGTTCAATGGAGATGAGAAGGATGGAGCTCCCTCACATTCTCCCAGCAAAACAGAGATCCAGAAAGTCTAGATCATCCATGAAAAGTCATTTGCATGCAGAGGATGTTAGCTGGGGAGGGGCTGGCTACCAAGCAGTCCCACCTCTGAGACCCAGGGTTCTGGGTCCCTGGAGCAGGACCAGAGACAATAGCTTTCCATTCACTCTGTATCTGGGAAGTTACATGCAAATCCAACAAGGCCTTGGACCCAAAGAATCCAATGAACTGATTTCAGGTGGGGCCTGGGTATTGGTGTGTGTTAAAATCTCCCCATGCACTGACTCACAGGACTGAGAATGCCGAGCATTTAAAAAGATGCCCACAAGATCCCACTGGGCCAGTGAGGTCGGGTCATCAGCAATCCTGCCTCTCACCTCTGTCCACAACGCAATCAAGTTCCTGTTTATGAAAACTGGTGAGAAAAGAAACTATTGATCTTCAAAACTAAACCAACAACCAGAAAAAGCCAAGTTCACTTATGAACACAGATATAAAAATCTTATAGCCCAAACCAAATAAACATCATAATCAGGTTGTGTTCATCTCAGGAACAATGAAATAGTTGGATATTAGAATATCCATATACCCATTTCCTTCCCACCAGATGGAGAAGAAAAAACAAGTGAACAACTCAATAGATGGAAGACATAATTTGATAAAATTAGACTTCTTTATTATTTCTTAAAAGCCCCCCCCCCCAAAATAACACCTAACAAACAGGATTAGAAGAAAGTTGTCTTAACTGAATGTAGGTAGCTTATTAAAAGGTAGCCAAAAAACCCACTAAAAATGTACATGATTAAATAGTAAAATAATTTCTTTGAAGTTAGTAATAAAACAAAGATTGTTCTAACACTGTTCCAATTTAATATGATACAAGATTTAGTTCTCTCAATAAGATTACAGAATGAATTAATAAAAAGAGACAAAAAAGAGGGAAAAAAGATGTAAAAATATCAAAGGAAGAAACAAACTGTCACTATTAATAGATGATGTGATTTATTTATAGAAAACTTTAGTAGAAGTAACAAGCTAACAAGGAGATTCTCAAATTTTCTGATTACGACACCAACACACCAGGCTGAGCAGGGGCACATACCCAGGTCACAGGTGTGAATCCTGGAGCCAGGATGTTCCAGTGCAAACTGACTCCTTGGCTTTGCTGTGTGACCCTGATACTGCAACCCGTGCGTGTCTTATCTCTAAGAAACGCAACAGCAACCACTCCAGAATCGTTATCAGGATTACATGAGTTAATATTTGTAAAAGCACTTAGAACACATAAGAGTTCACTCAATACAGAAAAATGGTCAAAAATCAATAGTGATTCTAGATGCCAGCAGCAAAGTCAGAAAATGAAATTACAAATACACATAAAATCTTGCAAATAGTACCAGTGACCATATTTTACAGGTGAGGAAATTAAGGTTCACAAAGAAGTTAAGTAGTATGTCCAGATCACAGAGTCAGGATCATTTTTCCTGCCTTTCTGAGAGCATGTAGTGATTTCATAAGAAGAAAATAGCTAACAAAAGTAGAATTAAACAAATGGGAACACTCATAATATTTCTGGATAGAAAGACTCAGCCTCATACAAGATCACAAGGCCAGGAAAATCCTAACTAAGTCAAGCTCTGTGTGTGTGTGTGTGTGTGTGTGTGCGCTCACACACGCATTGCTGGGGGCACTGGGGAGATCTTACCAGATGTTAAAATGTAATTTAAAACCTCTATAATTAAACAATGTGGAGTTAGTGCATGAATAACCAGACTAATAGAATAGAATAAAAAGTTCAGAAATAGACTCAAGTACACATGGGAATTTAATTTTACAAATCAGGAAGAGAAAAAAAATGGACTTTAAAATAAATGGCTTTAAAACAACTGCATAGCTATTTGCAAAATGATAAAAATAGAGTCATACCTCACTCTCTATATAAGGGCAAACTCCAAATAATGGAGATCAAAATACAAAAATGAAACACTAAAAGTGGCAGTAGAATATTGGATGAATGCCTTTATAACTTGAGCATGGGGGAAACTGTTGCAATATGACTCAAAAATCTAAAAACCTGTAAAAGCAGATTGATAAATTAGACTTCAGATTTTTTTTGCATGACAAAAAATTACATACGCAAAATGTGATGGGAACACAAAATGCTACAATCTGTAGAAGAGGGAATTGGTAATTTCTAGAAAATTCACATATACATTAGTTGTTTGATTCAACAATACTGCTCTTAGGAATCTAACCCAAACACATAGTAGCAAAAATACAAAATGCTTAGGCCTCAGAGGTTTCCACACCATGATCCCTGGTACCTGTGAGTATATTACTTTACATGGGAAAAGGGACTTTGGAAAAGTGATTAAAGTTAAAAACCTTGAAATAGGGAGATTATCCTGGATTAGCTTTGTGGTTCAACACAATCACACAAATCCTTAAAAGTAGAAAATGGATCTGATGGAAGGAGGAGAGAGTTGAAACCTGAAAAAGACTTGACCAGTCATTTCTGACTCTGAAGATGAAGAATGGGGCCACAGGCCAAGGAATGTGATGGCCACTGGGAATTAAGAACAGCTCTCAGCTCACAGCCCGCACAGTTCTAGAACTATAAAGAAGTGAATTTTGCCAACCATTTGAATCAACAAGGAATTAGATCCTCCAGACATGAATGCAATGCTGCTGAAACGTTGATTTGAGTCCATGAAATACAATTTGGATTTCTAACCAACAGACTTGCAAGAGAATACATTTGTGCTATTCAAGCCACTAAGGGTTAGTAGCTTATTATTGCAGCCACAGAAAACTAGTGTACATCCCTGATGCCTGACAGCAGAGGGCTGGTTAGATGAACAAACCTTAAATCATCCACATGAGGGAAGACTCTGCAACTGTAAAAGGGATATGGGCGCTCTCCACACAAGGTACAGAGTGATCTTTGGGGTTGTTGCCAGTTGAAGATAGGAAGGCACAGCATGTTATGATGTAAGAAAGGTGGGCACATATATGTATATTTGCTTATGCTTCAAAAAACCAAGAAAGAATAAACTTAAAACCTAATATGGGGCATTTGGAGGAGAGAAGTGACAGTGTAAAAGGAAAAGGTGAACATGAACTTATATGATTATGCCTTTTCTATAGTTTTGTCTTTGAGATCATGTAAATCAGTGACATGCTCAAAAATATATTCAATTTAAGATGTTTTAACAATGTTTTAAAAAAGCAAAAGGATTTTTAAAGAAAGCAATCACTAAAATTTGAAGCAAAAGAGCAAAACAAAACAAAACAAAAACTCTGAAATGAATAAACCTAATTTTGTATTTAGTTGGTGATATAACTGCACAGAGAAAAGAATTTAGAATTCAGTATTTTGACTGTACATCCACAGTGGAATACAGTCTAAGAAACAAAAAAATGCTTAAATTTCATTCAGTAGCCTTATTGTTAGGAGTGGCATTGAAATTACAGCTTGAAAACTTTTTATACAATAGTAGGATAAAGAAAATGAGTAATTATGTTAATATTAAAAACAATTTTAGCATATGAAAAAGGTATTTAAAATATAAATTCCAAGTTAAGTAATCTTCAATTTGCATTGGAAATACCATTATGATCTCATGATGTTTCAAAAAAGTATGTATGTCCTCTGTGTGTGCACTGGAAAGGTTTAGAAGCAATGACCAACCACTAGCAACCCTCAGTTGCCCTATATCCAGATTTGGGTCTTTAAATGCCACTTGACACTAAACTTGCCAGGTAAGAATCCTGTAGCTCAATTTGCACTTGGGGCAGGCAGTCATAGGTGAATCTAAGGCATCCTATTGTATCAGAAAGCAAAGATATCATCAAAGATTAGAGTTCTCTTGTTGAAGCATAGAACATGAAGGCCTGACCCCTGGCCAAAGATGGGTCAATTAGGTTCAAAAAGAATAATAACTGTAGGTGATTAAAAGGCACTGACTATATTAAAAATGGATATATTAAAAAATACTGGTAACTTGGGAAAGAGATAGCAGTGCGGAAAAAAAAAAAAAAGAAAAATTTTTTCAACATCGGAAGTAACTAGATGACCAGATTACTTTGAAATTGGTAATCAAAGGAAAAGGATTTGGAATTTACCTTCCTTCCCATTTTTAGGGTAACTAAATAACTGAAGTGATGAGGGGAAGTATTTCTTTTCAGAGATGAGCTACTAAAGGAGGAAAGATTGATTAAAAAAGTACCATTTTGAGTACTGTAAGAAAATAGTTAAGTAGAAAAAAATCATTCAGGAATGAGATCATAAGATATAGAGCTGGTGGGGAGTGACAAGGTGATCCTGCACCTCAGTTGTCTCCAGTCTCTGGCTCTCTGATCCTAAAACACAGCCACCTCCCAGGCGGCTGAGCAGCTCCAGCCCGTGAGTCATTGTTCTGCAGAGGCATCACTTAACTGCCCCCAAGTAGAGACCCCAGTATCACTCCTAGGAAACTCTGACCCTTAGTTGAGACACATACCTGCCCCTCTACAATCCACCTGGAGATGGATGTCTTCCCATCGTAGCCTGGTCGGAACTGAAGAGTAGCAGAGCGAGGGCTGATGTTGGAAATGACCAAATTGGATGGGGCACCAGGAAGTTCTAGAGACAAATGAGAGAGGAAAAGTAGAGATTTAAATTCTGTCACAGCTCAGGAAATATATCAAACATGTCAGCAAGTAAATAGTCTCAAAACACCATGCTGCCAAAAATAGGGTTTGTTTTCAAAACCGTGAAAGGGAGAAGCTAAACTTTCCCAAGGACATGCTCACAACATAATTCTTACTTTAATAGGGTCACCCATCAGGTTCCAAGTCATCTGAAGAGGCACTGGAGACATACTCATGTAACCTCTTAGGGGATAAACTCTGAAGGTAGGGACCATGTCTTACTCACCACTGTACACAATAGGTAATTCATAGGTATTTGGATGAAGAAAGGATGAATGAAGGTAATTTTTCCAGGCTCCTAAAAGACATGACCACTATCCTTTCTAGGCTCCTAAAAGATGTGACCACTCCTTTTTATGACCACTACGCTGTCTTGGAAAGAGAATGGGGACAGGGGACAGGAGCGTGCCCACGGCCCTGTGTTACTTCCAGGCAGCACGACATGGGTAGGTGTGTAGGTTGTGGGCTTAGGCTTCCTGGGACTGGTTTCCAGGACAACTGAATGCAGGTGAAAGTGCAGAACTCTTCACACTCTGCCTGTGTTCAGTTTCTCTGGCAACTAAATGAAGGGAAGGTGGTTCTGAAGGAGGTGCCCATCATCTGAGGTCACCCATGGCACGCCTACTCCTCCTGCAGTAGGCTGCTCACCCAGAGAGCCTGTCCAAGTCAGAAGTGATTACCATGAGCTCAGGATGAGAGCTCTTATATTGTTGTGCAACGCAAAATACTCTCTAGAGAAAGATAATGGGGCAGAATGAAGAGGGGAAAAGACAACGCAAGTCGCCAAAAAGGGCTGTCAGACCATGCTGTTTCTGAGGAGTGACTTCCTGCTGTGCCATTGCTTGGGGTATTTGAAACCAGGTCTTGCACAGAGTCAACACAACCACTTTGGTGATCAATTCAGTATTGGCAGAGGCAAGCTCTCTAGGATCTCGAGGGTCCTTTTTCATATCTAGTTTAATGAGTTTGAAGCAGAAAATGTTTAAATCGAAGGACAAGTGACTCTTCTTTATATTCCTCGGCTCTCTGGCTTCGTAAATGGTTCTTTAGTCACTAATGGATGTAAACTTCAACCACAGCAAACATAAGACAGTCCCCCTAAGTGACCATCATAATGTGATTTTGCTTCTAGTCAATACTTAGATCGCTCAGGGAAGTCTCAAGAGCAATCTCCAGCCACAGGTGATCTGACCTGTAAATGAAGCCATAGCAGTTCCGTGGCTCCCTTCACCTGGGGTATCAGAGGTGTCCCAGCAGCCAGTCCCCTCTCCCCTCCTGTCCTCACTCTGCAGTTTCTGTACAGCTCAGGTCACAGTAATCAGATGTGGAGGCCGGTGGAGGTCAGCAGGACTGGTGTACTGCCCCAGTTGGACAGTGCCCAGACCATCTCAGGGAAAACTCTGGTCAAACACACGCCCTCCCTCCCTCCCTCTCAATGTGGTTCTCAGTTGCCATGTGCAAGCAAATTAAAGAACACGCTACCACCATCATCACTACTTCAGCACAGTAACAATATTTTAAGTACGAGCTTTGGGAACTGGCTTTAAATGCTCTCAGTAGGCGCTGCAGGAGCTGACTATCTACCTGGGAAACATTAATCTTTCTGCAAGACAAAGAATTCCTTCTTTCAAGAAGAGATTTATTTTGCAAGTGCCTTTTAAAAAATTACCAATTGCATAGACATCACCTGAGAAGTTGTTCCACAGGCAAACGCTCCAGCCACGCCTCATAGTCACAGAGTAGACACGAGGGAGGGGGCCAAGCAATCTTAAGAAGCCCCTGTGATTCTGATGCCCTGGACAGTGTCAGAACCACCACCTTTGAGGGAGGATATGGGGCTATCTATGGGTGGACAGAAAAACTGGGCTATCTTTGGGACAGTGCTGGGCTCAAGGCTCCACTGCTGGCAGTATAGGTTGTTCGTGGTTTCCAGAAAGTGCCATATGAGGTCATACTGCCAGATGAGAGGAAACATGTCCCCCTCGTCCTTCTCTGACACCACATACAACACAGGCTGCTGGCTCATTAGAGCGGAATGTGAGATGAGGCAGGAGCAGGTTTATCACTGTAGGCTTTTTATTCTGCATACATTTCACTTGTGTATTCTCTTCAGGTCGCGCACGTCACCCTTCCAGGACAGCAATTAGGTTATGAAGACTGAACTGGATCTGAGGGTCTATGTACGGAGTAAATGCTGTTGGAAAGGGATCTTTACATTCAGGGCATTATACCGAGGCTCCATGCTTTCCTTAAAGACTAAACTAAGGCAAATTGATGACTTTTAAATGGCAAGAGATTTATGGCTTTAATCTCAGAATTGAACTAATAACTCCACAGTATTTTCTCATGACAGGAACCTGTGAATCCTTGAAAAAACACTTTCATTTTAAATACAAACTTTACAATTAGAGAGAAAAGTGAGTAATAATTTTCTAAAGCTGAAAAGAAGTAAGCTGGCTATTTAGGAAGAGATCTGAACTTCAAAAAGGACATGAGAGCAGGTGTAACCCATGTCCACACCAAGGTCAAATTCAACCCAAGCACTCTGTTCATTTAGCAAGAATACTGCACCATTGCTTATATTTTTCTCCCCCCATCTCTTTACCTTTCCTTCACATTGCTTCCTACTTTGTTTTTTAAATTCAAACTTAAATTTTTATTGTTTTGTTCAGTGAATAGTTTTCACTTCCTGTTCTTAATTTATTACCCACATAACACAAAGTTTGTGTTTTTCTACTGTGTGGTCCTCCACTTAGGCTCACACTTTATGGAATCCATCTCTTTCCTCCCTCCCATAAGCACATTCCCATAATCCACACCCTAAAAAAGAAATGTTAAGCCACCCTAAAAAGACACTAGACTACGAAGCTGAGTTTGGGCATTATCCACTCACCCCTAACCACCTTGGCAGGCAGCGTCTGTACAAAGAATGGGGTCTCATAATCACAATTTATTCAGCTTCAGATTCCATCATGATGTGGGTCTCAGAGAAAAAAGGCCCAGTTAGCCCCTGAAATGCGGAGGCAAGGAAAGCTCGCCAAGATTTTACTGACCTGGAGGCACTCCAGAAGAAATGGTGGATGATGTTGCCAGGCCGGGCCCCACAGCAGTAACAGCAGCCACGTCGATGGTGTAGGTGGTGAGAGAGGACAGTCCTTTGATCTTGTATTCGTGAGTTGTGCTATTTAGAGTGTGTGAGAGACGAGAGTCGTTCTTACCATACACCTCCCAGGAAATCTGATAGCCTAGAAATTGATAACAGGAGGGTTAATTTAGGTCCTCTGAAGGCCAAGAGCTGAGGCTGGACACCGCACCTCTGTCACCTGCGCAGATCTGAGACAACAGTGATGACAACCCACTGCCCTACTAGAAAGGGCTCCTTCCTTTGTGCTCCCCCAGAAATTTCCATCGCATCACTTTTCAATCCACAGTGGTCCTCTCCTCCGTGACAGTGAGCTATAGGAGGGCAGGGCCTGTGCAACATTTTGGTAACCTTGGTCCCCAGTGCATGGAATGAAGAATAAAGACTGCCAGTCTGCTTCACTTGATTCAACTGTCTCTTGTCAAATTCTGGATGCATTTTATCAGCAGTTGCATTTTTAGAAGTTGATGCTCTCATTATGCAGTACCCAGTCAGTAGCCTACTCTTGGGCTCCAGCTAACTTGTGGAATTACTGCTACTTTTTCTGCTATGAAATGATGTGTCCGGCACTCTTTCATTGTAAATAGTGCTTTGCCTTCCAGTGTTTTATCTGAGTACAAAAGTCTTCTGGTTCTGCCTCCCTCTTTTTGAATCCCCTGTTTTCCTAGTGAAATCTGATTTCCCTTGTACTCTGTTCAGTCCAATGGGGTCTCATAATCACAATTTATTCAGCTTCAGATTCCATCATGATGTGGGTCTCAGAGAAAAAAGGCCCAGTTAGCCCCTGAATTGGCCCCATGGAGGGGAGTTTATGTGATTAGAACAGGCTAAGGAGTGTCTGGTAAAGGGGAGACAGTGATGGAAAGAGCTCCTGAGCCTGGAGACAAAGGGAAGCGAGAAAGTGCTTGCTCTTCCCTCTTCCCAGGCAATGAGCCCAGGGGCGCTAAAGCACGGGAGGCACCTTAGCTCTCTTCCTCCTCCTCATGGAAGCAGTAAATACAGTTAGAAACTTGCACTCATAGACACACAAGCATTTAGAGGAAAGCATCTTGGGACTTTAATATTTTGGAAAAAACCTAACATCAGAAGCCGCCACCTGCCTGCCACCCCACGGAACCTGACGGTCCAGCACCTCTGGGCATGGCACTGAGGCTCCCGGGCTGCGGGGGCATGTGAGGAGCAGAGGCAGGCAGGGCATGGATGCCGTACCTGGTGCCTCAACACACATCAGAACTGTCAAATCATGTTAGCTGCATGCCTGCTTGAGGCCTTGCCATGCTCCAAGGTCTCTGCCCCAGGCCCCTGAAGACCGCTTAACCCTGAACTCGTCTGCTTATGGCTCTCAGCTTGGCCTTGGGCCTTGCTTTTTCTCTTCTCCAGGGGCTCGTGCATGTGCCCTCGCACAGCTGCCCTTTCCCATCCCAACCGTGACCTTGGAGTCCCCATCTAGCCCTGGGTTGAGACTTTAGAGACTCCTCCTTAACCATCCTGATGGCTAACCCTGCTCGTTCTCCGGGGGCCAGCACTCTAGCCAGGATTGGGAACAAAATGTACCATGAAGATAACAACCACAACAAGCCTTCTAGGCTGAGAATACTAGTAACTTCCAGTACAGAGAGTACTGGCGGCCTTTCTGTACACGTGTTAATTTCCTTTAATCCTCACAATAAACCTTGAGGTTGGAACCATGTTTATCTCCAGTTCACAAAGGAGAAAACCAAGGTGCAGTAAGCTGTGAACTTGCCAGCAGTTGGGGGGATTTCTACGGTTTCCCAGGCTCCTCATGCTGCTGAAGGTGCCTCCTGCAGTGCCACTTTCTCCCCAACCCTTGCCACCTAGGAGGAAACATGAAATCATCCCCCAACTGGGTGCTTAGGTCTGAAAAATCTCTGAATAGTTTGGTACTCAGGGTCTACTCAAGTGGACAGGAGAAGGAGGCTTTCTTTAGTGTCACAGCCTCCCTGTCACACAATTTTATTTGTTTAAAAGCTGTTCTGCATCAAAATCTACCAAAATACAGCACCTTTACATCATGGTGGCCTGGAGGCCAAACACAGCAATTCTAGCATGTTGGGTAAGTGCTGGGATTTATTAGTATCAAAATTAATAATTTGGTATGTTAAAGTTACTGTGGGTACAAACTAAGCCAAGACCCTCAAAAATACCTGAAGAAAGAAAGTGCTGGCTTAGATGCCTAAGAAAGGGGCCATGTGAAGTCTGCACAGGGACACAGCAGTGGCACGTGGGGCAGAGAGGCCTCCGTTATTTCTGGGAGGTGCATGGGGATGGCCCAGAAGTGTTCCCTCTGGCTCCTGCATGCAGAGGAGCGAGGAGCGAGGAGTCAGCCCCTGCCAGGAGCAGTGCCTCCAGCTGGCGTCCTACCTGCTCTGAACGGCTGCCTAACTGAGACTAACGACTGTAGGAGCTTCTGAAATAATTTTCTGTTGATCTGAAGTAAATTCCCTACAAGAGAGCAGTACATCCAATCACAAACTGTCTGTCTGCATCCCAGCCCTCATAAATCAGAGTTTACGGAGGGAGAGTGGGAGAGGTTGAAATTTACAATGAGAGTGCAGTGGGCAATTTTCTGGGGTGGGTGGGCCACCCCCTACTCAGCGTTTCCCTCTTCTTGGTCCTGAACTAAAACAAAACAAGGCAGAGGGGAAGCTCTCCGCTTACTAGCACCAAGGCTGATAAACTATCATTTCCTATAAGGCCTCCAACCACATGACGCTGTGCAAAGGACCAGGCTATTATGCTGTCATCTGCCTCTAACAGCCACCTACAGCTTTAATGGGGAAGGCTTCAAAGGGATGGCAGAGCCACAGCAACATTTCCAGAAAATGGCTTTAGAGGCCAGGTTTGCCTAAAACATTGTTTTTCTCTTGCTGCGCTTGGTAAAATAGGCCAGGGAGCTGTTGGAATGCTCCATAGGAGACCCACTTCGATTTGGAGGGTGCTGACCTGTCTGGGGGCAGAGTGGCCAGGGCCAGGGCCAGTCTTGCTAAGGGCAGGTGCTGCCCGGACAGCCAGTGAGGCACGGAGACAACTGGCAGGCCACACCTCTAGGCAGGTCTTCTGGGATGCCAGGCACATATTATGGTGTAGGTGGCATGGGCCAGACAAAGTGAGAGGGGGGGCAATGTGACCCCAGGGAGGACAAAAGCAGAATGTCTGCCCGAAGCTCTGCTATAGTGAGCCCCCCAGCCCAGGATCAGGAGTGCAAGCTGCCTGCTGGCTCCAACTCCAAAAGTCAGGGCTTTGAAGGTCAAGTTCCACAATAAACAATAAACTGTTGCTTGTGACTACAGGTATTTGTTTAAATAAAATACGAAAATGAGTTCATTAAGGCCTAATAGCTGGAGAACACAGATGATCATAAATTGGAACTATTGGAAACCACCGCTTAGCTGTGAAATGTTGGCTCAACTCAAATGATTACACCTATGGGGCTTCCTTTAAGATTTAAAACAGAAGTCAAGTGTGCAGTGTGTTCTGAAAGGCCAGGGCGGGGCCTGAAAGTGCGTATTTGTAAGAAGAGCCCTCAAATCTCTCTAGCAGGAGGCCTCGTCAGCTCTGCCCCACGTTAGGCCTTTCCAGATCTGCAGACTTTCAGCACAGCACCTGCACAGAGTAGGCATTCAGTGCGCATGTGCTGAAGAGGAAAGACCACCTCATCTCTCCCAGGCTCAGTTTCCTCGTCTACAACAGTTTTAATCTCAGTGTTTGCCTTATTGTGTTTACATGAGAATTAAGGGAGATAAAAGTGTGTGGGAGAAAAACACCATAAAGTAATGCATTCTTGTGATCAAAGAGATCTGAGAGGTTTGGTAAGAGAATGCAAGGAGACCAGGTCTGATCTCTGAGGCTGAAGCCCATGCAGGGGAAGGCCCCCACATGTGGTTGGGCTTTTGGGGCTGGCCCTGGTGGGTAACCAAGCCCCAGGCTGATGTGGCAGTTGGTAAAAACACAGACAGACAGGCACACTCTGTCAGCCGTTTTGCTGGAAGCAGTCTCGGCCTCCCTGTGCTGGTGTAAACTTGCTTTTTCTTTTTTTGGAAAATGGGGACTCTCACCTGTAATGATGCCGTTTTTCTCCAGAGGCTCCTGCCAGCTGACCTTGAGAGATGTGTCCAGAATCTCTGTGAAACTCAGATGTCCCACAGCTCCTGGCTCTATGATTAAAAATAAAGTCCTCTGTTACACAACCACCTCCAGCTCTTTGGGTCAGATTTGTATGGCAAGTTCTAACCATGGAAGGGAGCCAAGCCAGAGGCTGCAGGAAATATCAAGACCAGCCTGGAAGGGATGAGGGAATTCGAGGTGCTGAAGGCATGTGGGCTGTGGTCACATCAATGAGTTTACTCAGCTTCCTTGCAGCCACGCTGCCGGGAGCAGGAGAAACCGGCAGTGGATTTAGATCTCTCGTCCTCTGCCTTTCTCTTCCATTCATCTAATTAGATCAACTGGGTTGGCTGGATCCTGAGAAGCAGTCACCTATACTTCATCCCTGGACATGAATCCACATTTGTGTGTCTGGTTTGTGTGGGGTCAAGAACCAGGGGAAGCCCAGTGTCTGGCCCACACCTGGTTGCAGGTGACACCAGCACTCCTGTTGCAGAATTGCAGGTTTGTCCTCTTCAGTCACTCTCCCCAGGGACTTGACAGTGGCAGGGCAGGGGTCTGAGGAAGTTCCAGCAAATGTGTACTTTCTCAGGAGTTTCTTGGCACTATAGTCCCCTGCTCCTAACGCAAGGAGGTAGAAGAGCAGAAGGTGGTTTAAAGCTGGGTCAGCGCTGGTCTGAAACCTGGCTCCACTGCTTGTATTCTGGAATAATTTAAACTTGCAAAGCCTTAGTTTGCTCATCTGTGAAATGTGAGAATTAAAATAACTCACTCCACCAGGTAATGGTGAGAATGAAGTTTAACAAGACATGAAAGCAGGTAGCAGGTCCCTGGCACCACAGAAATGCTTACTGATGTTAGCTGCTATCATTATGATCCACTGCCAGTCATCACACATTCAGAACATAAAGTAATTTTTCAGATGAGCTTACTGCTGCTTGGAAAAGCATCTAAGGGAAAGAGACTTGAGAAGCTAAAACATGAATTAAATAGATGCAGAATCATAGATTCTCAGACCCAGGGGACATTACAAATGTCCTCTGTTCTCTCTCCCACTTCACAGCTGTGGAATTCAAGGCCAGGTCCAGATCAGTTCTAGGACACAAAGCACACAGATCTCCCTAGAGGGACAGCAGGACAGGACAAGTCACCCCTGGATGCAACTTCAGGGGCTTCTGACCCTCATGCTCCAGCCTTCCTAGATTTAGAGACCTTCACTGCTCTTACAAATAGACCCATTTAGCCAGCCTCCCCACGTAGTGGTCGGAGGGGGAAGAGGCTGCCTCATAGTTCAGAGGCGAAGGGTTGACTGTGCTGCGTGATGCTCTCACTGAAGGCTGGTGAGTCCCAGCTCTGCAGGGCATGGGGAGCAGATAGAAGGGAAATAGTTGATAGGAGGCTGGAGCCTTAAGATGGGATGGGGGAGTGGAAGGGGGAGAGGAAGGGAAGGAGATGGATGTCACTGTTGACTGAGCCAGGCATTGTGTGGGTGCCTGGCAAATATCACTTAACTAGGAAATAGGGCTGCTTTGCTCAGACCAGCTCTGCCCTCCTCTCTACAGTGATGCCATGTGTTTACCCTCTCAGAGGCCAGCTCAGGAGAAATGCAAGGGACAAAGTCACAGAGGAAGAACGGAAGGTTCAAAGGTAAACTCAGAGACAGGAGAAAAAGAGCACGAGGACGGAAGACAGCAAGCAGCTCCACGCAGTGCTGCACACACCATGGCGTGGATGTAGGCGGGCTCGCCAGCTCCTGTGGAGCGCACGGCCACGTGGCTCCCTAGTGACCTCTGAGTACTGCCATACTGACACCTTTTTCATAAGAACTAAATGTAATTTTTAAGCTTAAAATAGGAGAGCATGAAATCAAGGATGTTGGTTGTCCTGCCAGAGAGCAGAATTCTGGGGATCCTAAAGATTCACCCCCTTCTCCATCCTGTCAGCTTGCTCACCCAGATGGGGGATTTTTAGGTGAATCCAATACTAGTTCTCAGCTGGTATTTTGTTGAAGCCTCCAAACACAACTGGTAGCTTTTTAAAAATGGTAACAGCAAATATTCAACTGGGTGAAACTTTCAAAAGACTTTTGATGGTAAGCTCAAACCCTCTGGCAAATTTCCCTCTTAGGGTGTGGAAGATGGTAAAATAGAATGGCTGTCAAGATCATCTCATCCTCCCCCAATTCTGAGTTTCCAGAAAGATATTCTGATGGATTTTGAACTGACTTGTTCTTTTTTCGATCGATAGAGTAGCAAGAAAGCTTTTTGCTCCTTTTATATGCTCAGTGTTTCTGCTTCCTGGATTCCTGCCCAAATATGCTGTCCTCTAGCTCGGCTGCAACAGCTGCAATGTCTGCGCTTAAAATTTATATTATTTCCTCTTTACTGTGCTGCACCCCACCCCCACCCCCACCAAGTTCTTATTTCATTGGCGCTTTGGAAATACGAGTTCTGCTGGATGTGGGACCAAGCACAGCACAGCTACGGAGCTCTGGGGTCCCCTTCTCCAGCTGCCAAGAGTCCTGCTACCCTAGAGCCTGCTTCAAGCTTGCCTTTCACCTTTCAATGAGGTAGTTCACTTTTACAAGGGTGCTCTCTCCTTCTAACCAGGATAAACAGGCTCCCTGCCTAGCAAAAGAGGTGATTCTGTTAGAAAATTCCAAAAATGATGAGATCACTTCTAGTTTTTTCAATTCCTAAGAAAGAAACTCCAAATTTTCTTGTTTTCCTTACCAAGTTTCAGTTACTTGTTTGACTGTATTACATGTTCTATTTCCTAGCTACAGAGCTTTATGTTGGGTTTCCTCATAGTTCTGGTCTACAGCTAAGGGGAAAAATGTGCTTTTTTAGTAAAGAGTTCAGCCAAGAGTCTTCTCTGTTTTAATTTGGAGAAGTTTACGTTTTATTTTTAAAAAATATCCTCTGAAAAGAAAAACCTGATGTTTGGTTGTATCTGGCTGTGATTTGAGTGAGATGCTGCCCTTGCCATTTCTTACAACAAGTAAAATAGAGGAAAACTTGCAACAAACACTTGGAACAGTTATGAAGGGGATGCCGGACAGAAGCTCTTGAAATTTATTGCCACCTTGCAACCACCTCCCTTACCATAAATCTCCCTTCCCATGTTATCTATATATCTATAGGAATTAGGCTGTGCTTTCCTATACAGGAGTGGAATTCTACCCTTTGTCTAAGCAAGGCTTATTTTCCTCTTCCAGGAGTCCTGGGATCCAGCATGGAGACATCTCACTCCATACTCCAAGTTCCCAAAGACAAAACTTCCTTGAAAACCAGCCTCCTCATGTCCAGTTTCTCCCTTTTTTTATGCTTCCCTTACAATTTGATACCCAAAGCAACTTCACCTGCTCAGGTAGTTTTAACAGTAAGGATCTTATACCTTAAAAGTTCTGATATAGAACTGACTTCAAATCTTCCCATTTGTAGTTAGACCTTGCATTCAATGACATTCCCTAGACTTTTTCTTGGAAGGTAAGATTATAATCACTAATTTTGAGATTTCTAAATCTACGTCTTTAGACTTTCTTCTGCCTGTTCACCTAGATGTCACCACAGGTATGTAAAACTGGGTGTATCTCAAATAAACCTATGATCTCAACTCAGGATGTGTATTCCACATCTTGGTTACTGGCAATACTGTCTGCACAGTCAGAGAAACCCAAGTATGTTGATCCATCCTAGAGAATTCCTTTAACCATCTCCCAAATCTAGTAATTTTCTACATTTTCTGTGACAGCTCTCTAACTACTCTTTTTATTACTATCTCTACTGTCTGGGGGTAGGTTCACATGATTTCTTACCTTTTTCTAGCTCTTTTTACTTAAAGTTCATGACTGGAAAAAAGATCCCACAGCAGATACACATTATTTTTTTCAAGTTCTCATGAAAACATTCACGAGGATTGATCATATCCTGAGCCATAAAACAAACCTCAATTAATTTGAAAGAACTGAAATTACACAAAATGTGCTCTTGATCTAACTGAAACAAACTAGAAATCAATAGCAAAAATACAATAGGAACATCTCCAAATACATGAAAATTAAATAGCACACTTCTAAACAGACAATGGGTTAGAGAGGATGTCTCAAAGGAAATAAAAATATCTATAACTGAATGAAGTGAAACATATCAAAATATATGTGGTTCAACTAAAGTAGTGAGGAGAGGAAAATTCTTATAGCACTAAATGTTTATATTAGAAATGAAGACATTTCTTACTAAGTAGTGATATCAAGAAATTTAAAAAAGGAAAGAAAAGCAGAAGGAAAGAAATAAATAGAATAAGAGCAGAAATCAACAAAATTGAAAACAACAGAGAAAAATAAATGAAACAATAAAACTAATAAATCTCTAGGAAGAACAGAAAGTAAATAAATCCATCAACAATATCAGGAGTGAAACATTATATATACTATAGCCATTAAAAAGATATTAAGGGAATACTACCAACAACTTTACACTCACAAAATTTGACAACTAAGGGGACAGATCCCTTGGAAATCACAAATTATCGTAATTCACCCAAGATGAAATAGAAACTGAATGGTATTACAGAAAATGATTCATAATTTTAAAACCTTTTCCAAATGAAATTTTTAGGCCTAGAGATTTCACTGGAACTTTTAAACATTTAAAGAAGTAACATCATTTTACACAATTTCTTTCAGAAAATGAGGAGAAAATACTTCCAAACTCATTTTATGAGGAAACTATTACCCTGACACCAAAACCAGACTAAGACAGTAAGCACAGAAAGACAAAGCAACAGACAAATAGCTCATGAATAAGTAAATGCAGAATATCCCCTATAAAATATAGCAGAGTCCAACAACATAAAAATAATTATACACTATGACCAAGTAGAATTTATTCCAAGTATGCAAGGCTGCATCAAAATTTGGAAAGTCAATCCACCATGTGAATAAACAAACTGATCTGAAAATTATATGATTATATTAATTGATGCAGTAAAAGCATTAGAAAAGATCCAACATTTAATCATAACAAAAACACTCAGCAAGTTCATAATGAGATATGCCTCAATGATAAGAATATCTATTAAAAAATCATACCTAACAGTGAAAGACAGAATGCTTCTAAGCATTTCGTTTTCTCTCTAAGACTGAGAACAAGTGAAGAATGTCTACTTTCCTTACTCTTATTCAGCATAGTACTAGAAATTCTAGCCACTGCAATAAGACAGTAGAAATAAGAGAATATATATTAGGAAGAAATAGATGGTACTGGGTATGACCATAAAAGAAGGATCTTTATGGTGTTGGAACCATTCAGTATCTTGACTCTGGTAGCTGAGACACAAACCTACCATGCGATAAATCGTATAGATCTAAATACACACACACACACACACACACACACACACACACACACACACACAAACACCCCAGAACAAGTAAAACTGGGAAAATGTAAATCAGAACAAATGTAAATATCCTGGCTGTGATATACTATACTTTTGCAAATGCTACTACTGGGAATCTGGGCATATTATAATGGAATCTCTGAATAACTTCTCATAACTGCATATGATTCTGTAATACTGTCAATAAAAATTCAGTTAAACAAAAAACATATAACTAATCAAAGGTGAGTCTGGGAAGAACTTATGGGGTTACTCAATAGTAGCAGGGTTACTTTCATTTAATTTTTCTATTAGAGGAAGTTAGGTAGTCTCGGAACACCAAGAAATGCACATCGTATTTTCCCTGTGTCACCTATTTGACATCAACTTTGAGTCAGTGGCAAGGTGGTGACAGTGGAATGCTGGAATGAAAATCAGTCTGTCAGGGTTATAGGTAGTGAAGAGGTTATGGAGGAGGTCAGACTAGTCATTTATACTAAAGGAAATGAGCTAAGTCACTGGATGGAGCAGCACAGTTGGGGAATTGCTACCTGTGGGTGAGGGAGACCTGAAGATATTTGTGGGCTCAGGGAAGGTTAGTCTATTCATCCTTTGAGAAGCAAAGGAGAAGGATGGGGTGAGAACACAGGGTAACTGAATGGAAGGGAAAGAGAGGCAACTCATTTTAGATGGCCTTGACTTCCACAATGCTATTTGCAGAGAGGAGAGGGAAGCTGAGGGAGCAGGCAGAGAAGAGTGATGGACCACACCACCAAACAGGCAAGTGAGAGGCCGACTACACCAGTTTGGCTGAGATAGGGAGGAAGAAGCTGGAAGAAAGACAAGTGGCAGCCCTGGAAACTTCAAAAAAATAACTTATAATAGTTTTAATTCTCCTTATAAAGGGAGTGCATATTTATTGTAGAAGTGACAATATACAGAAAAATACAAAAATACCTACAAACATACCACAGTGAGTTGATAATTCAAAATTGTGGTATATTCCCTTCAAGGACTTTCCTCAGCTCATAATTTGACATAAGTATATTTTTATAGAATTTAGAGCTCATATAGTTTGGGACAACATTTTTTTCCACTTAATATTAGATCATCATCATTTTCTCTCAAAACTTTTTCACTAATTCCAGAATATTTAGCATTTTGCCATACCATATTTTTTTCAATTATCCCCCTTTGGAACATTTGAACACTTTGCATTTTTTTTCAATTACAGATATTTGTAATGAACCTCCTTGTACATCAACCCATGTGAACATCTGTGATAATTTTTTTGAGAAAAATTTCATTAGCTAATGTTTTCCAGAAGTGTCAGTTGGCCTGAGAACAGGGAAGGGGCCGGTTTGAATTGAGCAGATGCAGATAATCGAAAGTTGAGGGGCTCAGGATGACCCAGGTAAAATGCATGGGGAGGGCCTGAGGAGCATGGGCAGAGAAGCCCAGCAAAAACCGAAGATTGACCACATGGCCAGGACCAGGTGCTCTTTCTCGCCTTCCTGCTTTCCTCTAGCCAGGCTTCCTTTCATATTCCATGGACCAAATGTTATTTATGTTTTCTAGTGACTCATCTCTGTAGGGCAAGTAGAATGCTGAGAATGCTGAGAATATGGAGTTCCCTAATGACCATCTCTGCCCTCAGTGCTGGGTATACCAGCAGTCCATTCTTATTTAACAGCTGACTCATGACTATTGATATGACACATGGCAGATAAATACTCACTGTCTTCATGAGTCCAGATGAGCTGAGGAGTGCTTGGAGGCCCATCCCCTGGAGTGGTGAAACACAGAACTGATGTGAAGTAAGCAGTAAACTTCTTCAAGTTAGTTATGAACCCATGGTGGACTCCATGGAAATCAGGAGCAATGGTGACTACAGTGATAACCTCAGGGGCATCTTCTGGCCATGCTAGAAGCTGGATGGACAGGTTGTAAAAGACATTTTGTTAGTTGCATTTTTTCACTCTCAGTCTTGATCAGAATTTTCTTTTGCAATCAATATGCGCTCAGAGAAAGCAAAGTTATAACTAAGAAACCCCATAAATCCTACATTTAATGATCTCATGTAAACATTGAATTTGAAAGTTATCTCAGATTATGGAACACAAAATGTATTTTTATATATATTATATATGCATACATAAATAAAATCTACTTTATTCATTGGGATAATACATGCACCTTCAAATTTTTACTTTCTCTTCACTTAAACATATACTAGAATATATATTTATCATCTTCTATTCAACTGAATCAGTACAATGAAACATAAATACATATATTTCTCCTGCTAGGCACATGCTCTGACTCCATAAAAAGTTCTTGATACAATGGAAACAATTGTAATTATTTATAATTTATATCACACTAGTTTTCTAATAAGAATTTTAGGAATTGATTTGAATTTTAAAGAAATATAGCATGTATATATGTTCCAAGGGAAGTTGTTTAACTGTTTTGATAACATTATATGTAAGTGTGACTTTTAATTCCTTTGACACTCAACATTTCCAGAGTTAATTAGGTCTGTAAGTTAACATGCCACAGGACATAAAGTATATTTCTATAGATCAAGCCAACAACTAAGCCATGGAATGAATGTGGTCTTGTCAATGAAACTTGACAGGGAAGTCAAGAACAGGAATCACCTTGATCAATATGATTTTCTTTCAAAAAAGCTTTTGAATATAGATACTGCTGGGGGAAAAGAAAAGGGTAAATTTCTAGCGAAAAACAAGTGTTTCAGCAAGTTGACTCCAAATGGGGAAAAAAAACCCACGTCTCTGAAGAAATAATAGTCTCTAAATATAAAATTCTCTATAAATATCTTTCCTAAAAAAAAAAAATCTTTCCTGAGTTTAGCTGTCATTGTAGAAGATTAATGAATATGTTGTAAGTAAAATTAAGATGGACTCCCAAGCCCATCCAGAACTTGATCTAAAAGTTAAGATAAGCTCTACTTTTGGAAATTGCATCCAAAAACATCTATGAAGGTAACATATTCCAGTAGCTGTAAGAACAGAGGATTCTGGATTGTGGGAATGTGTCTGTGTCCTTAATTTAGTTCATGTAGTTATCCTGATTCAGCTGGTCTCAGTTCTATTAACAGAACTCTCCCTGAAGTAGAGAAGGGGAAGGGATAAATATCCTTACTTGATAGAAATATTATAGTTGCATCCAGTACCCTCTGTTCTAAGTCTGTGTTCTGAGAGGACTCCTTTCCAGGAAGAAGTGATTTGTATAAATACTATTTCCAATCAACTGAGATAGTTCTCTCAATGGTAATTTTTAAATGAACAGCCTTTCTCATTAGAAATTTTTCTGTTTATATGAGCCATCTTCTTGATAAGCAGTATTGAGTTTCAGAACAGTAGCTATAAGACCTTGCATAAATTGTGACCCCACCAAGGCCAAATGCTCTATAACTAGAAGCAATGGGTTCTTGGTGAAATGAGGGGTGGCTAGCCTCCTAACTGAATCATAAGACATGACATACCAAGACAGGCCCCTGGAGGCTCTCCATGAAGCTCACATACCTTGTATCCCTGGTTGATGCCATTGATGAACTGCTGAGGGGGAGGCTTCCACAGGAACTGAATGGTCGTGGAATTCACAGCTTCCGTCTGTACATTCTGTGGGGGCGCTGTAGGCACTGTTCCAAGGCAATCATAAAGGACAGCAAAACCACCAGTAGGAGGCACAGTAGGGAGAAGAGATGAAAAAGAAATCCTTAGCTACCACTTAAGGATTCACTGGCAATTACAGCACTGAGAACAGGGGAGTGTGATGAATGTTTTTGGAAGCAAATAGTGGCATTACAAAGAAAAAAAAATTGGGCTATTTCTCATTTTCTGTTGGAGAATTCTTTAAGGCATAGGCAGAAAAGTGAATGGATCTTCTCATTCCACAAGCGAGCCTTTCCTAGGGATCCCAAGATGGATAGCAAACAAAAGCTTTCTCTGATTTCTTTTTCAATTACCCAGTACTTGTGATCAAGGCAATGTTTCATCTAGAAATCCATCTCCCATTATATACCACTGTGCTTCAAGTCAAATTATCCTTTACATGGAAAAAAAAATCCCCTTCCCATATGTATTGTTGTTTATCCATTTGGAGACTGAATTTTTCTTTGTCTGTCATAAAGGCAAGCATTAAAATTTTTTTCTCTGTTTATTTCTTTCTTTTACTGAACAGCTATTAAGCCCAATTATATATTTGCAAATGGCCTGTCTTCAAGGAATTCACATACTGGGAGAAAAACTGAGGTTGTTGTAAACAGACAAACTACTCTCTGGAGCAGTAACTAACCAGCTTTGCCCTAGGAAAGTATGGCAAGCTTTGATCAGGAGACACCTGGTGAGGTCTGGAAGAAAGGGCCAACCACTGAAGAGAGGAAGACCTTGAGGAAGGCATCCCCATCTGGGGAAACACATTGAGTAAAGACAAAACCTGGCAAAAGGTGAGCATGGCTGGGCATGGGGTATATTGGGGAGAGGGCTTAGTAAGTCGGGGGTTATTTTGGGGGCTGCCTCATAGGTCAAACACAGTGGTTGATAATGTACATGTTAGGCAATGGGGAATTAAAAGTGTCTTGAAAAAAAAAAAAACACAGTGATGTGACATGACAAGCTTTTAAAGGATGATAACCCTAGCGGTCTATGAAAAGAGGATTAGCCCACTGGCTCTACTATCAAGTTTTCTGCAGGTGAAAAGAAAGGTCCTAAAGGTTCTTTAGAATCCTATTTCAAAAGTAAGACACAGAAGCCCGAAAGATCATTTGGTTCAAGGCAAAAAATGAAACAAAACAACAACAAAAACAAAGACAAGGGCCTCCTGGCACAGAGCACATGAAGACAGAACACAGTTCTGTTAAAAATTACAATATCTTTCATTGTTCTTTTTCTCAAAAACTCATCTCATTATGCAGAGATGAAAATAATGTAACATTTATCCAAGTCCCTCAAGTCTACTCTTCCATGTTCTCTTTTCCAATCTGCTCTTGACTTCGGCTATGATATCCCTTGACACTTCCCTCCATAAGTCACCAAGAAAACTGTCCTACTTCCCACTCAACAACTATGCAATATTTGTGGATTAAAAATGACTACAGGGATTGCTGTGTCTAAGATGCAGAAAGCTGGAGAGAACATAATGTATACCAAAGGACAGGAAAAGACTGAATAAACTATAAAATCATAACTTTTCTTGAGCTCACATGAAGCTGAGATCACAGGGCAACCAAGCAGTCTGAAATATAAAGAAAGCTGGACATCCCCAAGGAGGGTGACTGTGGTATTGGCTCATTTGTACAGAGCACAGGAGAAGATATCACAGAACTGGGTAAAGGAAATCCAACTGATTCTTTTTTTTTAATGTTTTAAATTTTTTATATATATTTTTAAAGATTTATTTATTTATACAAGAATCAGGGTACAGGCCAGATGCGTGGGAGGGTGAGAGGATTCACCAGAGACAGAGCAGGGAACAGAACAGGCAGACTGACAAAATGCACTGCTGAGGGGAGCAGCGGGCGAGACAGGAGAGGTCTGCTGCACCATGTGGGACCCTCACTGGCTGGCTGGGATTGAACCAGCGCTGCAGAGGCTGCGGACAGCTTCACAGTGCATCGCTCAACTGCCTGCACCACCAGGGGAAGCCCAAATTTTACATATTTTTTACATCGTTGTTCATTTTTGCACAATATATGCATTTTCACCTTGGTTATAGTCCCCATACAATTCCCACCACCCTTGTTTTGATCCTACTCCCTTCTCCCCTCCCCCCATAGTGTATCTCTGGTTTATAGTTGCTTGTTGATTTTAATTTTTACTTAATGAATTGCTACAGGGAATGTGGGCTAGCATGGGGGTATGGAATGTTTGGATACTGCAAATACACAAAAATGACTGAAGTACATACAGAGATATAAATGTGAGAAATATAGTAGCCTTCTGATCATAAATTACAAGACCCAGAGGATAATGAAGCAGTTATCTTTAAAGTAACCAATAGAAAAATCTATCATTCCAGAATTCTGCAGCCTGTGAAAATATCTTTGAACATGAAGGCAAGAGAAAAACATGTTTAGAAAGACAAAAATGGAGTGAATTTATTACTTCAAATCTGCAATATGAAAAATGTTAAAGGAATTCATATAGATCTTTTAGATCCATGCCCATCCCATTTGGTAAGTGAATGAGCGACCCCCACATGCCACCAGGTACCACACATTCCAGCCCCTCTCAGCATAACCCCTGATATAAAACTAGATAGAATATAAGGGCTGTTTTCTTAAACCCTACATTTATTATGTATCAATTGATAACCAGGGACAGTCTCTACAGAAAGAAACAGGGTAGAGAAGAGGATGTAGGAGAAAGAGGAGGAAAACAGAAAGGGGAAAAAATATAAGGAGCTAGTGGGAAAGACTAAAAAATATTTTGGCTTTTTCTCCTAGACCCCACATTCTCGGGGTTGGAAGAGGGCCTCTCATCCTTTGTGGGTTTAATGGTTTAGTTCTGGGGTTTCATGAGCCCAATTAGTGACTCTGATATGCTATGAAACTTTCCAACAAAAACAGTTAGGTTCACTAAAATAAGACCACAAAAAGGTGTTTTGCATCAATAAAATCAGCAATAATTTCCCACCATTCCAAGAAGACATGGGCATCTTTGCTTTGGTTGGGTGCTATGTAGTAGTCATTTCGCAAGGTGTGTTCTTGCCTGCTTCTGGCCTTTCATCCTAAAGTTAGTGCCTCTTGGCACTCTCCATGGTGTCAGAAACAAACACCAGGACTGACTCCCTCGCTGACCCAGTTAAGAGAGCAATTGCTTCCTTTTGTCTCTTCCTGGGATGGCACCAAACCATGTGACAGAGGATCCGGCCTGCCATCCTCACACCAAAGCTCATGGAGTCTGATCTTTTGGATGTCTTGACCTTTGGGCATCTCTACCCCAATGTCACAGGATGGAGTTTCTGAAGTTTCAGATTCCTTTTCTCTTGCCCACGCTGGACTTCATTAAAAAAATATATATATCAGCAATTCTTCTCAATTTTCTTTTATTCTCAGATTCTTTGGCTCCCCCCCCCCACCAACTTTTATCATTAGAAGTGACTTAAATTTGTGTACAGTGAACTTAAAATTTCCCTCAAGTGAGAGAAAGACCTACAGCCTGCAGTATATCCTCTGACTGGGTTCACTTGCAGGAGCAGTTGTGGCTCTGCCACATTTGAAGACGGGAGGACTGTCTCTGAGAGAGGACTACTCACAGAGCTGGGTTTTAGTTCTCACACAGGTCTCTGAAGGAAGCAGTGGCCTCCTATTGCTCTGAATAAAGCCTCCAGGGACATTTTCTCCCCAGATAATTAGCATTTAGAGTGCCATCTTTCTATACCCTTAACTGTAGACCTTGACGAGGCCTGGTAAAGTGACAGGTTTATGTTCTTTTGTGGTTTTCATTGTTCAAAAAAAAAATCCATTTTCACTAGATAATTCCCCCAGCACAGATCTAGGGTATTCTCAGTCTTAAATTTGCCACAGCTTAAACCCATTTGACAGTGTCTCAATTCTGTCAGCCAAGGACAGGAGCCCTGTTTGATGCACCCAGCACTCAATACCTAACGACTATCAAGTTTGAAAGGAAAACCACAAGAGAAGTTTCAGATACAAGTTTTATCTGTCATGGAGACATTTGCAAGCAGGCAAAGCAATGACTGTTTCTTATACCTGAAGATGTGATTTCCTGGAATGGCAAAGAGGAGATACCCAGGGCAGAGTAGTCCTGCCTAGGTGCATTTGATGGGGTACACTTGGGCTGGTGTCTGTCAGTTTTTCAGGATAGTAGTCACTGTTTACTGTCACTCAACAGCTTGTTGAAGTGACTGTTGAAAACCACACATACATTTCATACTGTTAAATGAAAGCCAATCTAAAAAGACTATGTAGTTAAACTAGACAATGTAGTTCAACTAGATGATATTCTAGAAAAGGAAAACTATGAAGATAGAAAAAGAGCTTGGCTGTCAGGAGTGGGGAGGAGGTGTGAATAAGTAGAGCACAGGGAACTTTTAGGGCAGAGAAATTGTTATAGATATATCTCCATGAAGGGGCGCACTGAATGGGTGCCACTTCCCCCCATCCCCCACTTGTATGCAGTTGCCTTGGATTACAAGTCCCAGCATGCCATAAACTGAATATCCTGGATGGGAGGCAGCTGGGAAGGGGTAGGGTAGATATATAAGTAGAAGGGGAGACACTTGGAGAGGGGACCCATGTACTTGGACAAGACATGTGGAAGAGAAACATGTGTAGACATTTGGAAGGGATACTGGAAAAACACACATGGGTGAGAGACACATGGGAGGTTGCTCCTGGTCCTTGAAGGGGACAGTGGTGCCCTATTCCTGACCTCCTGTTGGGGTATATGGTGTGGGGTATGTGGTGAGTTTTGAGTCTCTTCTGTCCCAGCTCTCTGGGACTTGGCCAACCTCTTTCTTGTGGTTCTTTGCCAGAAGGTACCTTAGACTTGTAGCAAACTCTTGGGTCTCATTAGCTCCACTTTCAGCCAAACCAGTTTGGTTGAGAATTTGGCCATGAGGAGATGGTAATTTTTTGAGTTTTATTGGAAAACTATTATTTGAAATCCTTTCTTCTTTTTCTATGTACACCAACTTTATTAAAAATCTTTCACACTAACAGTCTGCTTCCTTTCCCTTTGTGCATACAAAATGGTCAGAATGCTTTTAGACCACACATCCCATAATAGTTTTGGATCCTTGGGTTATTTCTCAGGCACATGCTAACAAAACTATGATGTTATAATGGTGAATACCTGTCCTTATGCATTTTCCCAAACCCACAGCATGTATAACGCCGAGTGAATCTTACTGTAAACTATAGATTCTGGGTAAAGTGTCAATGCTGTCCACTGCTTATAATAAATGTTCCATTCTGATAAATGATGGTGATGTAGGGGAACTATGGGAGAGCTCTGCATGCTCTGTTCAGTTTTTCTGTGAACTCACAGCTGCTTTAAACATTGTATTTTAAAAATGAAACACTGGCACATGATTTGTTTTGAAAACTTTCTGAATCTAGTCACTATTATGCACATTCCGTGTACTGCCTGGGGCAGAGAGGCCTTAGAGTGGCCAGACCATACAGAGCTCTCTGATAAAGACACTAGCCCATGTTCTATCAACCTGTGTTCTATCCTAGTTGCAAGTGACATTTCATTCGTGAATTTTTGTTGTTGCTCAGTGTGAGAGTATATATTTTTTTCCCAATTAAATTGCTAACATTTCCATCTGGTTAGATAGAGAGGGCATGTGTGATCATGCTTATGATTATTTTCTGGCATTGTTTCCCAATAAAACATGAATGATTAAATAAATCTCCTTTCCCTTCCTTTCTTCCTGGCTAGCAATGTTAATTCAGCAAGATTTGATCACTGATGGAATTTCAAATTGAATCATTGTTTTTTGAAATTAAAGTTTTAAAATAATACGGTGCATAATGAAGCCTATTCATTACAGACGACTATAGGGATTTACAGTTTCAAATAATTGATTTAAATTTTTTGAAATATTTTAGAGCAGAGATTATGTGATTAATAATTTATGTAATAAATTTTTCAGAATTTTAATCCTTTAATCAAATAAAAATGAATGTGTCAATACTGCCTTGCTCCATGCTTCATTTTTTTGATATTTCAACTTGATTTATTTTAAAACATTCTTAAGCATGAGTACATTCAAAACATTGAGACGTTGATTCTCGAAGTCATTAAGACCTACAGTCTACCCAATGTATTTTGTATTTAAATATATAAATAATTATTAAAATTATTTATGGCAATATTATTAATGTAATTTTACATTTATAGCAAAGTATTTCTCACCACAATAACAACTTTTGATTACGGAACAGTCATCAGGTATACCAGGTATATCTTCCACCCAGGGACTATAATGGGGATGATCCAAAATTCAGAAATGTATGTTCTGATAATCTCCTTTTTCAGCCTCTATTTAGAGTTTGATGGAAAAGGAATCAGCTGAAGCAATGATGCCAGGTAAATTATGTCAGCACCTTTCCTGAAAGCATTGATCTTACAGGAAAAAAAGATTAAAAGTAGGAAAATTTTCTGCAGGGACAAAAATAAGGACAGGTATTTATGAGTTTGTTACAACTGCATCAGATTGAGTACAAGGAGCTAGTTACAATGTCCTGCATTTACTAGCTATAGCCAAAATTCCTTCTGCAATTGCAGAATCACTCAAACTGCCAGGCAGCATAGAAACTGTCAGCAATGTGTCTGGGAGCAATGAAGCACAGGAAATAGGAAAGGTACTACTTTTGAATATGCTGTTAGAAGCTGCATGGCTGACATGGAGATGACCCACAAACTTAGTATAGAAGATGATTAAATCAAAATGCTTCCATTGTCAACTGGTGGTAACGATGTTAACTGCACTTGGTTGGATGTCTCAAAAGAAATCCTTATGACATTATTTATGTTGCAAAAGACATTCCTGTCTTAGACTGGGTGCCCGAGAAATGGACTTTGGCTATAAAGCCACTAACATATAAGCTTTATTGGTGTTAAGTGGACATATCTCTATGGAAATGAGAGGCCAGCACTGGGCAGAAGAAGGGCTGCTCTGTCAGACAGCAGTGAGTGAGGCCTCAGTTGATCCCACAGGCTGTGTCCTTGAGTTGATTCAAACTAAGGGACAGAGACAGGCATTTCCATGTCCATGGCAATTAGTCATGGCCACAGGTTGACTTGTGGGAGTGGAGTTACTTTGGGTGAGGCAGGTCCCCATGGCAGTGAGCAATTCCTGGGAAAGTCACAGCTATGAGTCCTCAACAGGCCAGGTATCAACACTGGGAGAGGGCATGATACCCAGAAGAAATGATTTGGACCAGACGCCACAGTATAACACAAACCAGACAAGCGCAAGGGATGAAATGGTCAAAATTAAATGGACACGTGGGAATAAATAAAATACAAGAGAACAAATGTGTAATTTCTATACCATTGCCAACAGAAAGGTAAAAGACTTTATATAACAAACTCAATATGAAAGGCTGTGATTCAAGAAATCCATTGTTGTATTCATGGAGGTCTCCTCTGTAAGAAGTGGTCTGTGGACCTGAACTCCTCATTAAATGCCGTTATCAGAATGATGCATCTAATAAAACCCAAGACAAGATAGTTGTGTTGGTTTTTTGCTTTGTAAAAGAAATGGAATCAGAGTACCACTTTTAACAAAAGAATTTCTTTTGAGTGAATCAAGATGCTGTTGTACTCAGGTATAGTTAGTCACATTGGTTCTCATCAATCTGCAATGGACAATTCTTTGATTTAATGACCTGGGCTAAGTTTGTCTCTGGGTCATCTGACATGTCATCCATTTATTTTCTAACAGTATAAATAAAAAATTGGAACTCTCCTGTTTCAATTTCAAATTGAAGTCTATCAGCTGTCCAAAAGAAGGGATTTTCAAGAGTATTAACTTAACAAGCAATGTTCTTATAATTTTGGGTAAATGGATCTCATTTTGAAGATCTATTGATGGTTGTTATTGGCATCAAAATTGCTTATTTAAATGACACTTCAAAAGTAATAGAGAGCTATACTGATGAGTGTAAAGTGCATGGATGGATTCAAAGCAAAAAATCAACTTTGTTAAGGAGTTAAACATTTTTCACTAATGCTATATAATCAATTTTATAATTCTAAAGGAGTCTGTGTTTGAACTCTAAAGAAAAATTAAGACTGGCAGCAGTATCTGTGCAGATCTATAGAAATGTCCATTATTTTGAAATACTTTATACGAAAAACACTTGATCAGAATCCAAATCCACTCACATTATCACAAAACCCCATTCAACATTACATTTGTCAAAGAAATAAAAGGAAGAGCTGTTAACCTAAAGAAACATTGCACCCTTAAAGTATAATTTAAAGAGATTGAATTATCTGCGTTTTGGTTAATAGCAAGAGGGAAGTTTCTCTCAATGGTGGTGGGGGGGAGAGCAATAAATAATCTTCAGGCATTTGTGATCATTTACTTGTGCAAATACTTTGACAGTAGTAACTTTCAAATATTTGAGGAGGTTATCATTAAAAGCCTTGTTCTCAATAGAACCAGATATTGAAAAAGTTATGTTACCCAATCGAGGTCAAGTTTCTTACTAAAGATCTTGAGCTTTTTGATTGGGAAGCTTTAGATTTAAGTTCAGATTTAACAGTTTCCCTAGTGTGTCAGTGGGGCTTTCTAAAAGTGTATTGTTATGAATCCGTGAACTGAAATGTGTCTGAAGCATTTCAGTCCACTGAAGTTGTTGTGATTATTGATTTTCATATTTTCCCCTCTTTAGTTAGCGGGACCCTCTTCAAGTCAGGTCTTAAATTTTTCTGACATATCCTCAGTTCTGTTTGAAAACTTTGCTTTGTGGAATGACTCAGGCTCATTGTCCACACTGTCTGCTTCTACCCATCCACTTATACAAGAAAGCCTATTTATTCTTGTGGTTAATTGGGAAGCTCAAAGCTAATGGGTTGGTTCTTATTTCTACACCTTTTTGCAGAAATCCTTTTCTTAAAGATAAAACCATCATGCTACCAATTCAAATTTAGAGTTTCAAGTCTGCCAAAAATCTCATCCCAATGTCATCAACTTACTTATTTGTTTTATCTCACAATATAATTGTCTTAGAAATAAACCCAACATTACTACCACCAAAATGACTGTTGAAATAGTTCTTGAGTCTTTTTTAAAAAAAAGTTTTTGTGTTTAGAAGTATATACTCCCAAGGATATATAGTCAATTTTTTATGTTTTAAAGTTACTTGAAATAAATACTTTCATTTTGGCTATTCCACCAACTCAATGTAGTTATGTTCATGTGTTTCAGTTTTTTTGAGTTTTCAAATTAATTTGGTTTTACATTTTCATGATTTCAAAGTCAATGAGAAGCCTACTTTCTATTTCCATACTTTCTATTTCCTTGTCGATATAGGTCTATAGTATTAGAAATATTCTCCTTCCTTTCTTACAGCTATATAATACTCTATTTGTATGGTTGTGTACTCTTCTAATACACTAAATTTCCATATGTAATTGGGTCCATCCTGGGTTTCCTGTTCTTTTCTATTCATCATTCACTCAAGCACCAAGACCTCACTGTTTTAAATATAGAGCTTTACAATATGTTTTAATACCTAAAGGGTTAGCCCACTCTCTTTGCTTCTTCTCTTTCAGGGTTCCCCAGCTTATTTGTTCCTTTAAAATTAACTTTCCAAGGTCCAGAAAATACCTGATACTATTTTTATTTCAATCATGAGACATTTGCAAATTAACACAGGGAGCACTAACATTGTGACGTAAGTCTTCTTATGCAAGCACATGGTATGTACATCTGTTTGTTTATGCCTACTTTTATGATGCCAGGGAACATTTATAGCTTTCTTCACAGATTTTGGTGATTTCTTAAGTTTATCTTCAGGTTTCTTTTCTTTCTTCCTCCCCCTTTTCTATTCTATTCTAATGTTATTCTGCTACTATAAGCAGCTTTTTTTCTCTGAACATAACTTCTTGCTGTGAAGTCAGTTGTTTTTACATGCTGATTTTATAACTTGCTAGTTTGATAAGTTCTCTTGTTTATAGTAGCTCTTTCATTGACTCTTTTGGAGTTTCCAGATAATGAATCTTATTATCTGCAAGTACAGATAGTTTTATCACTTCCTTTTCAGTCCTTATGTCTCTCATTACTTTCATTTGTCTACTGTTTGGGAATACACATTTATAGGAGGAGACAGGGCAACAGAACTTTAGACCACAGCAGGGACACTTACAGAGCTCCTCCATCAAATAAATGGAGAAAATGGACTTGGGGTTTGGGGCACACACATAGTTTACCATAGTGAGTAAACATCTATTTCTATTTATTATACATTTTTACTATGGAGGACTTTTGAATATTGGCAAATGTCAAAACTGCATTTTGGAATAAAAGCCTACTTGGATATGAGCTATTATTTTTTCATGTGCTGTTGGATTTTGTTTAATTTTTTTGTATCAATATGCAGAAAGTGAAACTAGTTTGTAACCTTCTGCTTTGATACATCTTTGCATTCTCTGGAATTGTTTGGGATGTTTTGTGCCCTAAGGCATGATCAATTCTTATAAATGTTTCCTGTGCACTGTGAAGGTGTATTCTCTATTACCAGGGTTCAGAGTTGGTATATAAATTCTACATTATTCATTGTTTTGTTTAGGTATTCTACATTTTTACTGATTTTACCTTTTGTTTATATTTGTCTTAGATTGAGAGAGGCATATTAATGTCTCCTTTTATTTGTTTCTCCTATAGTTTCTGCTTTATGAAAGTTGTTACTATGGTACTACATATATAAATGATGAGTGTTATTTCTTCATTATGAAGTGTAGCTTTTAGCTTTATAAAATGTTCTCCTTTCCCTTTTTAAATGATTTATTTTCAGATAAATTCTACTGGTCAGATATCATGATTATGATGCTGCTGTCTGTTTTATTCATATTTGTCTCTGTATTTTCTGTCCATCCTTTTACTTCATACCTTTCTAAATCTCAATCTTTTATAAATCTCTTCTTTACAGCATAGTACTAGATATTGCTTTGTTAGCCAGCCTGGAGATCTTTTTTCTAACAAGCTAATTTATGTCTGTTATATTTATTGATATAATCAATAAATTTGGCTTCAGTTCTGTCACATTATGTATATATACAAACATATTTTAAAATTATATGTTATTGATATTTCTCTGTGTATGGCTGTGTGTGCCTCACCATGTGATGCTTTATTTTCTTTCTTGATAGTTTTTGATAATCAAGCTTTGTATTTTAGCTCTAATGTTTATATACATACATATGTATACATACACACACATATTAATATGTTTACAAAAACCCTAAGTCTTCTCTTTTTAAAATACAATCTAATGGCTCTCTACTGTAAACAATATTGCAATTAGATTGTAAACTTTTTATCTCCTTTCTTCCTTAGAAATACTGTGATATAAGACTACAGAATGATGATATAGTAAAATGTCCTAATTCAATTTATATGTATTATTATAATTTACCAGAAGACTTCCTACTTGGTTTCACAGTTTCACTTACATTTGGAGAAGCCAATTTTATCTCTGGTAACAAGGTTCACATGTCTATGTTCTGCATACACATATATTGCATGTATATGCACACATGCATGCATGCATGCATCTATATGCATAATCGTGAGTGTGTATGTATATAAAGCTATTTTTATGTATGTCTAGACACATAGACACATTTATATGTGTATGCATGTTTGGATGTGCACTTACACACATGTATACACATAGATGAGTGTGTGAATGTACAATTAGACATGTATTCATGCATGCATACATATATATTTACAGTACATAGGAGCCTCCTGCTATCTGACTAGGTCCTTTCTTTGTGTTTATGTATGAATCTAGGTGAAGGTCTCCACCTTATGAACCTCAAAGTCTGGTTGGGGAAGCTAACATTAATTCTATGTAGTAAGTGCTATAATGAAAGTCTGAATGGATTCCCTTAGGGGAGACTTTGTGGAGGAGAGAGTTCCTGGAACCAAATGCGTAAGTGGAAATTTCCAGGTGAAAATGCAGCAGGAAGTGTATTATAACCTGAGCATGTGCCAGGGCATGGATGCTCAACTCAGTATCATGGTTTTGTCCTGTAAAACCAGAGTTTTATGAAGAAAGCTTCTTTTAGGAAGCACTATAGAGGCAAAGGCCATATAAATGGTCCTCCGATGATGTCCAGACCGTTCTGCAGGCTGGAGAAGAAGGAATTGTAGGGACCCTCCTAGGTCATGCCATTCACCATGGAATTTCTGGCCAGCCCCAGAGGGTGGCCACTCAGCAATTGCTGGCATAACATCTGGGACAGTTTTCCTGATCTCTAAGTCAACTTGAAAATCTGTTGTACAACGTAAAAGGGGTTTTACTTATGTTGAACTAAAACCTTTCCTTTTGCAATTTCTGCCACAGATCCGTCTATCTCCTGGGTAAATTCTTTCTTGCACATATAGTTGTTAGACTATTTGAAAAAAATCACAAAAAATATCCAGCTAGGCTTTACTACCATAGGTCAAATAACCATCCTGTTTCTTTTCCATTTTCCCATACAACAGAATTTATAGGCACTGCCTATCCTGGTCAGTTCCCTCTGAGAAACCTTGATTCTCTCATTGTCTCTCGTGGAAAGGCACATGGAGTTGCCTTAGTGCCTCAAGTGGCTTCTAGCCAAAACACGACACTGTGACGTTATGATCTGATTGATTTGAAAATCTGTCATCTACAAGATAGAGATTAGGATTATGGTCTCGGCACTCCTTGGATCTGAACTCAACTAACCATCTTCTTCCAAATCTTTTCACGGTAACTCTTGGTATTTGAAGTCTCCCCTTCCTATGGTCACATGATTGCTTATGTGAATCCAAAGGTAGTATTTGGTTTATGTCTCTTATCTTTCAGTTTTGGTTTCAACCATGTTACCTTTTCCAACCCCCAAAGGCAAGCCTTGTGATATTCTCAGCCTAACTTCCATTTAGTCTTACTGTTGGCTTCAGTAGTTCTCTTGGGAAGACTTCTTCAACCCTGATCCTGATGGATCCTACAAGCAGTGGAAACCTTTTGTGAAAGGGATGCCAGATGAATCCAACCAAATACCCTGTATTCCTCAAATTCAGTAATTTTTCAAGTCACAAATGCATTTAGAAGACCAAGAAATCAATGTAGCAGTCAGAGCCCAGTTAGCATGTTTGAAAGAATGAAACCTTGGAATAAAAAATACCACATCACATACTGCACGAATAATAGCTGTTCCAGGAAACTTTGTTTCAGGTGTGTGTATGTGTGTGTGTGTGCGCGCGTGCATGTGCATGCATGCACTGGGTTTCAAAATAAAACTTTTCTTACTGTGAATTGCTGTAAAAAATGTCCACAAACTACTGCAAACTCACCTGCCATGTGAACATGTAAGTAGGTAAGAAGATACTTCACTTCTTTTCTATTTCACATGAAAACTACGTTGAAAATCTGGCAGTGATTTTTGTCCATGTTTGATATATGCAGAATGAAAAAAGAAAATCACAAATCTAGCATTTTCTAGCTATGTGACCTTGAGAAATTAATTTCTTCCCTAGCATCTGCTTTCTTCTGTAAAATAGGGACAATGATGCCTATCTCACCCTACTGCTAGAGGATGAAGGAAGGAAGGTGATGAGTGTAAATGCATAGTACATGATAATGCATACTGCTAGATAGAGGCTTCTGCTAAAATGCAAGTTCATATTCTTCCCTTTCCTGAAAGTTCTAAAAGACCAAATTAAGTCCAACCTAATGGGACAGCTATATCATTTCATTCAGTACTTACTTAGTGTTTTAGGTGATTCTGAGAGAATTTGGAGTATCTGATTCTGTAGGTGCAGTCTGAGACCTAGGAAGTCTTAAGGATTGAGAAACAAATCTTTTGTGCAGTGTCATTTATGCCACATTGAGAATTTCCCAAGAGGAGATAAGAATGGAGTTTGCAAACAGAGTTCATTTATAATCCTTACTTTAGAAAACCTTTCAAAGCCCAAGTGAACATTTAGGAGCTTTTACTAATGTTTTAGAAATGTGGATAACCAAATGTTTTTTCCATTTCTTTTTAAATGTGAAATATTTCTTTTTCATTAGAAGGTAATGTTCTGAACCCAGAATTAATCATTAGAGTGCAAAAAAAAATACCTGTTACAAGAAGAAAAATGACAAAGGAATAAAACCAGGAAAAAATAAAATCATGATGTGCTCAAAATGATGATTTATAGTATAATTTGTCTTGAACCCTTTATAGAAAAAACAACATCTGCATATTAATGGGTACATTTAAGAAGTTCTCTGTATTTGCACTGGCATGCTGGGAGATTTAAACTTCATCTGTGACATTTCATATTCTGATGGAGTAGAGGACTCCACACCTAGGCTCACCTGAGGACTTCATACTCACATTATTTCTTCATGAGTCTTTCATGGTTAGTTGAACAATTTTTAACAAAAACTGAATGTGGGAACCAAACACTGAATCTATGTGGGATCTGCACTGCTGATTGCTTCAGATGACTATAGTACTTCCCTCACAGACAAAGTGATTAGAAAGGTGCTGAAGTAGATATTGGCAGTAAGAAAAATGCTTGCAATTATATTGGGCATTTAGTTACGCAGAACTTTTACTCTATGACTTTTCCCACTTGAAACCAAAAGCATATTGATTTCTAGAGGCATTTGAAAGAAATTCTCCAGTAAATTTAAATCATTTTCCATTTCAATTTAGTAATCACAATGGAAATCTGACAAGCGGGTTCCAAGTATATTGGGATTCTAGGTCACAGCCGCCATGACAGAGACACCTTTTCTCTCTTGTCTTGCAAAGTTCACTTGGCTGGAACACTATTCAAGTTCTGATGCTCAATCTAAAAGTTAATATTTGCATTTAAAACTGCCTAGAGCAGAAAAGGTCAGGAAGGCACGACTCATAGAACTTATTAAACAGGCATGGTGGATAAGCTAATGGTGAACAAAGTATGAAAGGGTCATGCAAAATCAGAGAAGCTAGAAAGTTTAGATTAAAATAATCTGAATATCCAAGGTACGCATCCATGCTGAGGACTCACAAAGAACCAATGTAGACACGTTTATCTACCAGATGTTTGCTGTATTTCTAATAAAATGGAATCAAAAAGAAAAATGGAATTTGTGACAGGTGAACAGTGGGTTCAGATCTCTTCAGGGATCAATGTCCCACTGTGTTAAACTCTAGATAAGCAAGAATAACTTGCTTATCTTCCTTCAAGAGCCTCCTTGACGAGAATACATTAGTGAGGAAAAATATGAGCTCCAGGAGCACCAGGCACTCCCTCTCTGCCCAGGCAAAGGGCATTCCTGTTTCTCTGTTTGCACCCTGATGCCAAGAATTGCCTTTCTGCCTTCACTTTATACCAGGGCCACTGTACCCTTTGTAAGTTCTGTGAGATCCACAGTGAAACACGTCACACACCCACCTAATGGAGTAGGAGTCATACCAGCTTTCCCCAAATCCAAAGAGCCTTATTAAAAGTCGAGATAGATTACGTATCATTTCCCCTGATGGATCAAGCTTGCCACTGGCTGAATGGAAAAGGAAAAATTAGGTTGGTTGGACTGTAGCTTTATTCTTCCTGAGGCCAAGTATTTCCAGCCCTGGTCTCTCCAGATTGCAGATTATGTTTCTGTATCTTCTGATCATTTTCCAAGTTCGGCTGACAAATAATTAAGTTTATGAGTTACTCTTTTTCTGTTAATATAGAGGCATTTTAATGATTTCCTTTTCAGCTTCAAGGACCAACTTGGTCCTGCAGGCTTTCTCAACAATCGGTGCTAAGAGCGGTGGGGCCTCGAGCGCACCGAGAAGGGTTCCTACTACAAACTAGCAGGTCTGGCTGTTGCCTAGACCGATCCACAGAGATTGAGTTCTGAGGGTGAGGGGGCCCAGAGACACTGTGTGTTTACAGTTTCTGCTAAATCCTACATGGACCATCATGTGGGCTCATGAGGCGAGTTGGATGTCACATGGTGTGAGACAGACTGTTCCACAATTTTATAACTAGAAATTTTTTGTGCCCTAGGCTTGACTGTTCAGTTGGCATCAGCACAGAAAGTGAGGTAGAAACTGCTAGCTGCCCTCCACTTCCATCCCCTTCCTTCCGCAACAATAGACAGAAGTGTATCTGTAGATGCCCACCTTTGCAGCTTCTCCAGCAGAGACATTCCATGAGTTGCAAGTGGAAGTCAGAGGCAGATGGGACTGCTACAAAAAGGCCTTAGAAGTGGGCATACTCGCATACTTGGGCACGGCCACATCCCTGTGCCTTCTTCCTCCTTGCTTTCTAGAATGTGGACATGACAGCTGGCACTGCAGTAGCCAGCTTGTGATCATGAGGCAGACGCTAATGATAGCAACGCAAACAGAAGGAAGCTGCTTCTCTGGTGACTGTGGCACTGTTGCTAGTGTGGCAAAGATGGGAGCACACCTCCATTTTGTTTAAGCGAGTTATTTTAGGTCTGCTGGAGCCTTTCCTAACCAGCATGGCCAGCTGCAAACTTAGTGCCCTGATGTTGTCCTGCCAGGCCGATCCCAGCAAAGCCTGTCGTGAGGATGGATTTCACATTCATGGCATCATCTTCTGAGTATCTGGACTGCTGGTCTTTAAAGCATGTAAGTAGCAACGATCTTGTGAATAAGAGGAGGATATGAAGTGGGTGAAAGAGGCTGGTTTCTATTTGAGTTCTCACTACTGTTTCACAGTGTTGGTCTGACCTCCAGAATCAGCTGCAAGTCCCTGAGTTTGAAAATGTGCCAGGCATCTCTACCCTTACTTCCAGGTGCCTCACACTACATCGAGCACACAGTAGGTGCTCACATCAATTCTTAAATGTCTGTTTGATTATTATTAGCAGGGATCTCTTTCTGTACAACTGCCAGGCAGAAACACTGTAACACCGTAGTGCATACTGGTCACTGTCACAGCAAGAGGAGAAAGACATAGCAATGCTGGCCTCTGAGTGATAGCACAGCATTTTCAAAGCTTTTCCTCATGTATTGTCTCATTTTCTCTTCACAATGACCCTTAAAGTAGTCAGGGGCAGGTACAAATGTCTCAATTTCACAAATGAAAAAATTGCAGCTCAGAAAGGTTAAGTGTGTTTCTTGAAGGCAGATAAGTAGTAAATATCGATATTAAGAATCAGGCCTAGGTGGACTCCCAGGAAAGGGCCCTTTCTGGGACCAAAGATATGTTCTCTTTGAGACTAAACACACAGTATTTTCTGAGCCTGTACCGAGGTGAGGAGGGGAGCTGAAGGCTGGTATTGAGCACATACAAGGACACATTCAAGAAGACAAAGAAGAAATTCCTGGAGTGAGCAAAGATGAGAATTATGGCCAATGCACTGACTGCCCGAGACGCATGGGGTAGGGGCTCTAAATTCCAACATCAGCCTCAAGCATTCAGGCAGGGGTTTCCCTGGTGGCGCAAAGGGTTAAGATGCAACCTATGCAGCTACCCACAGCCACTGCAGCATGAGTTCAATCCCCAGCCAGGGAACTACCCTCATGGCACAGCAGACCTCTCCTGACTCACCCACTGCTCCCCTCAGCAGTGTATTTCAGACAGCCTGCCTGTTCTGTTCCCTACTCTGTCTCTGGTGAATCCTCACCCCCCCACACCTCTGGCCTGTACCCTAGTTCTTATATGCATAAATAAAAAAAATCTTAAAACAAAAAGCACCCAGGCAAAGCAGATACCCCAGTTACAAAAACTGAGCGGTCCATGGGAGATCTGCATATGTGGCATTTTCAGAAACCTTTGCTCATAAATAGTTGAGAGAGAGCTATTATGAACCATTATTTGCACAAAACGCTAATTGAGGTCAGATTCTCACCCACATGAGAACAAATCCTTCCACCTAGCCAAAGTGTACCTAGCAATAAGTTTCCCCATCAGGAAGATTCCTTTATATAGCGGTGAGGGCCCTCTTGTACAGTTGTCACCTCTGCCTGAGCTCCACACTCTGGCAGGACAGTCCAGGTGTCCCCATCCACCCCAATGGGGAAATGACCTCTCAGTTCCTGAGGACATGAGAGGCTGCTAATGTCCCCAGAAAACAATGGTCTTGACTGCAAAGACTGGGTTGCAATGGTGACTCTGCCATTTGTGAGCCACGCAATTTCAGACCAGCTGAATTGGAGCAAGCTTACATCTGCTCTCTTTATGCATAAATGACTGAAATAAAACCACCCTGCTCTATCCTTGAAACTGCAAGCAACTTGAAGAGGGTCACCTGTTTTCACACCTGTGCTGTTGTGCAGGAAGCAGTGGGGGAGGAGCAGTGTGAGTCAGCCCTACTCTTTGGACAGGGTGTTTGGAGACACACAAGGGGTTGTAGGCTCAAATCCATTTTGAAAACCATAAGGCACCGAATGTATTACCCCTTGTCCCTCGTTGTCAGAGTTGGAGGGATTCATCACTTCAATGCAAATGACTGTTCTTTTGTCTCTGGAGTTCTCCACTTCCCTCCCATCCCTGCACACTCCAACAGCTTCATCTTCCTAATATGGCATTTCAAGCATGTCACTCACAGCTCTTAAACCTTTAATGGCTCCCCAACACCAATGGAATAAAGCCAAATCCTAAGGCCTCAAAGCCCTTCTCCATTAGGTTGAGATCTGCTTCCTTCTGCCCTGCACAGAACTCAAATGCACCGGGATTAAAATGAGGCAGTCGCAGTTAGTAGTAATAGGAGATTATTAATAGCAGTATTCGTCATTTTAAGTGCTTCCAAATTTATTGTTATTTTATTAAATAGACTAATTAAAGCAAACATTAATTGTCCAGGTTTTCAGCTATTTTCATTTTCCAATGAGTAATCAGGAATTACTTGCAGATGAACAGGTCCTTCCTGGTTGTCTTGCATTTTAAATATTTCTGCTAGTCACTGTGAAAGCAGAGCTGACTGCACTTAATTTATAAAGGAGGATTTATGGACTTACGGATGACAACAGACAGCCAATCAATAAGGGATGATAATAACAGCATGTAATATCAAGGAACATTAGGTCTCAGGCATGATTTGGGGAGAGAAGTGGGCAGTTAGAAACCTTATCATTTGAAAAAGGTCAAGGTCTGGTAGCAATAAAAATGCCTAAGCAAATAAAATCACACCTGTGAGTCAGGAGAGGGTACAAATTGCTGAATGAAAAAGGATTTTAGATTTTGTGGGAAAATTGCTTCCTTGGGCAAGGATTTGGGCTACTGTAGGACACAGGCATTGCATCAAGAGAGGGTCTATTTATTACTGCTAAGAGCAGTAACAATGAAACTCAGACATGGAGAGTGTTTCTGAATGCCCACCTCTTCTTGAGGCTGAGATCTGAATCCTTCAGAAAACCGTGGAGGAATTAGAAGCTGCAGAAAGTCTTAAAATGACAGGGTTGAGTCTTAGTGCATATTTGTAAGAAACAGTGCCTATATGACATTCTGCCTGGTCATTTTTTAGGGGGATGGAGAGAGGAGGAATTTTTATTGACCTACTAACTTGTTTGCTTGTGTAACTGAAAAAGAAAACCCTCCAAAAGATATCATGTTGCAAATTCCATCACCAACACTTAAATTTCATTTCTAACAAAACCCAAAATTCTAAATAGTCATTATCTTTGAAAAAGATCACAGCATCACATAGGATTCCAGAGCCAGATTTTCTGCACAATACACCATCACACCATAGAGAAAAAGCCAACTCTACAGAACTTTTCAAGAATAAGAGGACCAGTTAAAGGAGGTGTGTAGATACTTCCTGTCTTTAATAACCAGGAGAAAGCAGTTAGAATATTACTGGTTTTCCTCATACAGTATCACTGTATCTTCAGAATAGGTCCGGAGATTATATTATGTATATGTTGAATTTCATTTTAAACCATCCCTGAAGGACCAAATCCTCTATTTTTAACATGCCCAGTCAAAGTTTGCAGACCCTGCTCCCCAACAAAGAGTGCAATCTTTCAGGGAAGGAAGCTCACCTCCTTGCAAGGTATACTCAGTCACAGCCCTGCTGAAGACACCCAGTCCAGCCCCGTTGTAAGCAGCCACCTGTATTTCATACTGCGTCCAGATAATCAGCTCTGTCACCAGGCAGTAGTTCACTTCTGGGCTGGTGATGTTCCTCTGCTGGTATTCTCCAGGCAGGCCGGCCAGGCGGTACCTGCATCAGAATGTAGAGAAATGCTTTGAGCCAGGAATTTAAAACCAAGGTTTTATCCTTGGTTATTGTGCAGGGCAAGAGGAAAATGGAAGCAAATAAATGAGGGTAAGGCTGAGAGATCAGCCCTAACAACACTACTTCCCAATTCAAGGATGAAAAAAATGTATAATCTCACAGTGATTATAAACTCTGGACAAAACAGAACTGGCATTTCTGCTACACTATGGTTAAGGAAAAATTATAGCTTTTTAAGCGTAACTTGTCTAGGGAGTACAGTGACTTAGTACCAAAAATTCCAGACATGTTTTCCACGGGGGTGTTGCTATAAATCAGTTTGAACAACAGTTTCCTCCTAATACTCTGATGTGGCCATGGACAGTGAAGCAAGCAGTGCTGCCTCTTGGCCTCTGTGGGTTGAGTTTCCAGTTTGGTTTCCATTTCAGAATTGTATGTCCCAGAATTAGAATAAGTCATTTTAAAAGGTGTACACACCCCACAAATGCTGGACCAATGCTAAGCATGACAAACTGCTTTTAGGAGACGACTGAGGGTGCTTGTGTGGTGTGTTCTGAGCATATAATGGCAGAAATTCAAAGTTGCATTTATTTTTCAGGTGATAGATATGACTTTGGACTTAGAAAATGCATAAATTAGGAAATTACTATTTGCACTATGAAAGGACTTTTTTTTTAGCATTATTTTGATTAGCAAACGTTTTTCCATTATTCTGTTAATGGAAGTGAATCAGTCCCCCTGGCAAAAGTGAGGGATTATGTACAGAGAGAGTAATTTCCTAAATCATCACACGGCATCCGAAAGCATCTAATTTCTGTCTACGATGTGGTGCTTGTCTCAGGGAGACGTGGCTTTGTGTTTTTATGCTGAGTGGGAAAGGGAAAGGCTGAGCAGGAGGGCACAAGACCAGAGAGGCCGCAGGACACCCTTCACTCATCCTGGGAGGCTGGGAGCTTCGAGAGCTCCTCCAGAAGTCATCCTGCAGTGCCCCCGTCAGACCAGGCACAGGACCCTGGGCTCAGAGGGGAGGGCATGAGTGAGGCGTTCTGACCAGAATGGCAGCAAGACCGCACCATCCAAAAAAGAAGAAATTCAGGCCTTTAAATGGAAAACACCTCTCCAAAGAGAATGATGACCGAAATGCACCAGGGAAGCACAGAAATGGCAATAAAAGGCTCTTCATGAAAATCAGGATTTTCTGAAAGTCGTTTTTCATCCCCTCTTGCGACAGGCCATTTATACTTGGTGAAGCCTGTTTGATAGGACAAACAAATGATCAAGAACTGACAGTACTTGAATAGCAAGAAGGTCTGAGGCCTCCTCCTGCCTTTTGCCTGGATGGAGCAAGCAAGCAGCTTGGTGGCTCTGCTGCTCAGCAGGCAGCACCGCAAGTGGAGAGCAGGCAAAAATCAAAGTTCATGGATCAAACCACGTTTTTGCTTCATGCCCCATCAGTCTGTGCTATCGACAGAAGTGGTGTTCCTTTACTGAACGCCTGCACTAAGTAAGTGCAGGTGTAATTCACAGAGGGGTCAAGTCTGTTACACCATGAGGGTCTTCAAGGTGGCAGACAACAGGGAGACTGGCTTGGTATGAACAAGCCACGGGACACATCTTCCCACTAAATCCCTATCCACAAAGCAAGAATTGTTAGAATGAATGGCACTGAGATGGTTAGACAGCCATTGGAAAGGGCAAAACTAGGTTCCACACCCACACCACATACCAGAGTATCCTGCCATATGGGTGGTGCCTGGGGCAACTGACAACTAAGAGGCACAGACTGGGCACAAGGGGCTAAGGAGAGCTCTCGTGCATGGAGCTATCACCACACACCCATGCTCCAGGGAAAAGAAAATGTCAGAGCTCCAGAGGTTGGGGAGAGGACATGTGCATTGGATAGTCTCAAGTAAGTCCTTCCCTTCTCCCAGCCATGGTCTCCACTCCCACGATGACACTGGGACATTTCATAGGGTTGTCCCAAGAATAGAACAAAGCTGATAGATGTGAAAGGGAACAAGCAGTGCAGAGCGCCCCATAAATATTTCTTCTTTTGGAATGTTGCTCTTCTAGGAAGCACGTTAAGAGAAAGCTCTGAGGGCCTCCCCTGGTGGCACAGTGGTTGAGCGCTGGGCTGCGAAGCCGCCTGCAGCCTCTGCAGCACTGGTTCGATCCCTGACCACCGGTGAGGGTCCCACATGGTGCGATAGACCTCTCCTACCACGCCCGCTGCTCCCCTCAGCAGTGTATTTCGTCAGTCTGCCTGTTCTGTTCCCGTCTCTGGCTCTGGTGAATTCTCTCACCCTCCCGCGCTTCTGACTGTACCCAGTGCTTGTATAAATAAATAAATATATCTTTAAAAAAAAAAAAGAGAAAGCTCTGAGTTAAACTAAGCTAAGTCTGGGTGAGCCACCATTTCTGCAAGCAGGGACCCTCCGCGTGTGATGCTGCAAAACAGACCGCAGACACCATGTCTTAGAAATGGGTTTCTCTCTCCTCCACATCTGGCAGCTCAGTCCATGCAGACCAGTGGTTCAGGATGTGTTTGTAATATTCACAGGATGTCTGGGAAGGTCACAATTAATAACGGAAGTGCAGGGCATCATCCTCTGACTGGTAGGCTACGTTGCCCAGGAGACCATCTCAGACAGAACAAGATGATTTTTTATACGGAAATAAACAGGAGAATGTTTTTAAAGGACATAACCCCTATGCTCCTCTCAAAGAAACACCCTGGCCATTATTATAAATATTTTATTACTGCGCACGCATCCTAACTACTTCTTATGGCCAGAGCCACAATGGTGATTTATTTCTATTTTGCTCTTCCCTGGATTGTGCTGCAGATCTGACACAGAGACTTGTGCCCTGGAGGAAACGAGCTTGCAAACAGAGCTGATTTGCAGACCAGAGGATTATTTGGAAATGTTTCCAAGCAAATTCATTCTGGCATGGATCTTTAATTTCTGAAAACTTTGATATTCACAGGCCTTGGGTAGTGTACCCTCATTTTAGGGCTTTTTTGACTTAAGTCCCTACAAATACAGATGCCCTCTTTTCCAGAACTCAACTCCACTGACACCATCATGGAAAATCCTTTCAACAGTCATAATCCCACAAAATAGAGAAATGTGCACCCTCTGATGGGAACTTGTAACATCAGAGAGATTTTATTATTAAACTCCACGCCCCGAGCCCAGTTCTGTGGGCTGACTTTTAAAGTCTACTTGACAGCTGGAGCCTAAGAAAACTATTCCTCCATGTGTTGAAAAAGACAGAGGCAGGCAAGATGAGGAAGCTTGTGATGGGCGGGTCCAATTACTGCCACTAATAGATGAGCCTGGAACAAGAGCTGCAGCTGGAGCAAGGAGCCATTTGTAGAGTGGTGATGGGGAATCTTGGCTTCAGCAGTAGAATGCAGGGCTGTTTTCTGGAGAAGAACTACAACTGTCCAGAAGCATCTGCAGGACCCACAGCCCAGGGGACAGATTGTGTGCCCTTCTTTGAAAAGGGGAAGGACAGTTGGGGACATGAGTGCTGATTACAGTTCTCCAGTCCTTCATGTACCCCTGGGGACAGACTTTAAACCATTTCAGGCAGATAATGATCTGGCTTATGTTTTGAGGATGATTCACATACTGGAGGGAAAACTTTACAGTAGCAGTAAATTGGTTGTGACAGGCAAATATTACATGCATATGGATAAACTTGTATGAAATGATGAATGGATGATTACACAGACACATATTGGGAGTGAGTGGTCTTCCACACAAAAAGACAATGGTGTTAAGGAAGCATCACTCATCGTTTCTTACATTTATCTAAGAACTTAAACTTATCCATTTCAGACCTTTGATAAGCCACTATTTGATCATGTGCTGAGAATGCTCAGGACAATAACATGCTCAGAATAAGTATAAACCAGGCATTTGGAAGATCCATCTATGATTTTGGCTCTATAAGTCTGCTAAGAAGTAAGGCTAACAAATTTGTCCATAGTTCTACACCCTACTAGAAGAAATTTAATAATTATCTTTCAATGTAGTTTCACTTTTTTCTCTTTTATCAACAAACCACTGCAATTACCTTGTTTGGTGCAATTTTAAAATCAGGAGTAGTTCTGGCAAATGAGATTTCTTCTTTCAAATACAGGCAGATTGACTGAAATACACTGCTGAGGGGAGCAGCAGGCGAGAAAGGAGAGTTCTGCTGTGCCATGTGGGTCACCTCCCTGGCTAGGGATGGAACTCGTGCTGCAGTGGCTGCGGACACCCTCATAGTGCTGCATCCTAACCCCTTGCGCCACCAGGGAGGCCCTCAACTGTATATTATTAATTAAAATTATTATATTTAATGACACATGTTCCTGGTAAAAATTTTATATAGACTGAAATGGATAGTACACCGTGCTACCAAACCATAACACCCAACTCCATCCTTCTGTCAGAATGCAGCCGCTGATGCCAACTTTTTGTGTGTACCCACTATGCTTAGACTGTCTCTGCCAAGCTGTCCACGTTCACTATGCTCTCCAGTTTGCCACAGTCTCCACCATTCCCTAAAGACATACATTTGCCCTGGTTCTCCTGATTGTTGTTGGTACCTACAGACATCTGACTTTGCAACCTCAGCAAAGCAGACATGTAATTCTTTATAATGACAGTCTTCAAATGACCAATCATAGCCTACTTACCTGAGGATATACCCACGTAGCACCCCATTGTGCTCTGTTTCTGGGGGTGGTTGCCACTGGACCATGATAGACTGATTTGTCCGTCCACTGGCCACTATATTTTTCGGGGGGGCGCTGGGTGGTTCTTCAGGTAACATCAACCTAAAAAACAAGGAGGGGGAGGGGAAATAGAGATCATGAGGAGAAACAAAGGTGGCTCATTCATGTTTCCTGTCTTGCTGAATCTGGAGCCATTTACTAAAATTGAGTGATGAGAAAAACAAAACACACAGGTGATCAAACTGAAAGGACACGCATGAAATAGTTACAACAAATCAGCATAATAGGAAATCAGTTAGGCAGCAGCAAGGAAGACACAGGAGGTGACCTTATTCTGTCTGAAAAACCCATGGTACCGCTACTCTTTAACAGATTATAAGCCTGAGCGAGCCAGCTCACAGGCCCACAGTCTGAGACTCCTTCCAAATTATTTTCTTTAGCTCTTTCAATATTCCTCATCTCAAACGCTCACATTCTAAAGAAAAGTCATTTAGATCTCCACAATTCTACAACTCAATTCCATGGGGAGCTCGGGGCAGCTGGGGAGTGGGCATGCTGAAATCTGATGAAGCTGTTTCCCATGTTACATCTGAGTGGGCTTCAGAAGCAGCCACCCCAGGGATGGGTGAGCAGCAGCCCACTGGGGATCCACAGCAACACCAGTGCTCATTCAGCTTTCTCACAACACTCGGAGATGCTTACTTGTCAAGACTGTCAAAGCGTGGTACCAGCGCCGGCCCTCTTGGCACTCAGCTGGATAAAGGGCCTGGAAACAGGCACACTCTGCATTTCACGTATACCGAGAGTTGTGCTATCAGGAATAATTTATATCAGCACGGCCAGAGAGCATCACTGAAGTCTACGAAACTTCCCTCAGAGCGAAGGACAGCCAGCTAGTCCAGCACATGACTGCATTTTCTCTCTTTTTGCCAGTAACACCAAGGGCTGGAGGGTGATTACTTTGATCAAGTTCCTCTACTTGAAACGAGGCCTCTACTTGCTCTAAGGCTCAGCTTGCCCCTTGTCCCCTGACAGAGGGATGGCACTCACGCACCTGCTTGTCTCTGTGCTGTACTGGCCCTTCCCCACTTGATTCACGGCACACACCCTGAATTGATAGGTGCGAGCTGGGGTCAGACCATGTACGGTGACGCCTGTCATCTCGGGGCCAACATCTGACAGATGCACTTTCCATGGAGAGTCTGAAAGAATAAGCAAAACAAATTCAAACCTACACAAACACAAGTATAAATAATGAGTGCATACAAAATGCATTCCCTAAATCATCTTACTGGCTTACCAACGCAGGTGTTGGAGACGGAGCACTGATTTCAAAGCGCTGATTTCAACAGACATGGAAACCGAGCTTCATGAGGCTGGTAACTAGTGAGCCTGGCAGTAAACTCAGGGCCCCCCTCCAAGCCCAGAGTGCCTCCCGTTACCCCATGCTGCCGTCAGCAAGTAAAGAAATTTTCTGTTCAACCCGCATATGGCAGTTCAAATGGAACCGAAATATTTCTCACCCCTGTCTTCAATATGTGATGGGAAAGAGTTCTCTGACAGCTCACATGGTTAGGCAGATTGCAGATTTTCCTCCCAGAAGAGGATGCTGCACATGTCACCAAATGATAAATAAAAACTATATTCATTAACATTTTAATAAAAGAGGAAATGAGCATGATAAAGACAGATGGGCTGTGTATTTCGCAACCCATCTGCGTGGCGGTCCGTTCCACCACCACACCCTGAGTGGCTTTGGCTGGAGGGAGACGTAATGAAATTCACAGCTAGTTCACAATATCTTTCTACCCAGCTTTCTGGCAGGTGTGGGAGAACAATTCTGTCAGCCAAATGAGGCTTCTGAAGGTTCTGCTGGGCTCCTACACCTTCGCGTGATTGTTTTGCAGTTTAAACATGCTTTTTGGCCAGATCATTTCAGAGAGTGAGGCCTTGGCTTGAACAAGCCCTGGCATTGAGGTTGAGCACCCACTGTCAGTTCCCATTCTGAATCACTATGGTGCCTGAACTGTATTTTCAAGTTATCAGTGAAGTAAAGCCTGGGGAAAGAGTGTGCGTGAAACCAAACCTTCTGTCTGTTCCTAGGGTGCTAACATCCCTTCACCCCCTCCCCACCCTGGAGTTGGTTAGAAAGAGATGACATATGAAGTCCACCTGGGCATCAGGCAATGCTCAGACTGAAGACAACACGAGCTACATATACACTCCTCACGTGGATCACAGCCACTTCTGCAAAAGCCTGAATGTCTAGCGGTAAGGACTCATGAGTCTGGGTCTGGGAGCTCATTGGAAATGCACTCTGGTCCCTTCCAGGTCAACAAGAAGCCATAAACTGCTCTGAAATGAAAGAAGACTCTCAAAGGCCACCTCACTGACCTCCACAGAGATGCCTGTCACCAAGTTGGAGTTTGTAAGCCGGATTCCTCAACAAAAAGTTATGCTGCTCTGAAGCATACTGCCAGTTGGGCTTGAAGACTGAATCTTTTTAATTATTTCAAATAAAGCTGCTTCCAAAAATGGCTTTCTGGGAATGCAGTCTTCCCCACCAGCTGGGCATTTCAGTGTTCTTGGCTGTGGATTTGCCGTGATGGGTAATCTACAGTTGATGAGGAGCCCCCTCACTTTATGTTTCCTTAAAAATGCCACGTGTGCATCCCTGACGAGCTATGGGAAAAGCACAGCAATTTCTCTTTCACTTTGAGAGTCTGAGACCCCCCTATAAGCATCCAACAGCTTGTGGTGATCTGGCTTTCTAAGGTAGCTCCCTTACAGAAAAGAGCCACTTGTCAGCACAGAAGATGAAAGCGCTCCCCTAGTATCACTGCGACTGGACTTCTTTGGTGGGAACCAGGGCTCTCCAAGTCAAGCTTCAATGGAAAGAGTTTTCATTCTGTTGACTGAAAGGTAGTAGAGAAAACATGGATACCAAAGTTGACTATGAGCTCTCCCACTGACTTGTTTAATCTTGCATGTGCTTCTTATGTGAAAATGGGGGTACAAATCAAAACCACAATGTGATAGCACCTCCTATCCATTTGCATGGTTATATAGGGGAAAAAAAGCACAAAATAACAAGCGTTGGCGAGGACGTGGAGAAGTTGGAGCCCTGTGCAGTGTTGGTGAGAATGGAAAATGGTGCAGCTGCTGCAGAAAACAGGATGGCAGTTCCTCAAAAAAATTAAAAATACAATTTTACCACATGATCGCAATTCCACTTCTGGGCATATATCCAAAGAAAATAAAAATAGGGTCTCAAAGAAGGATCTGTACACCCATGTTCATAGAGCATTAGCCAAAAGATAGAATAGCCAAAAGGTAGAAGCAAGTCAATAGTCCATCACATTGATGGGTCAATGAATAAACAAAATGTGCCCGATTTATGTAATAGAATGTTATTCAGTCTTAAAAAAGAAGGAAATTCTAACATTTGGTACAGCGTGGATGAATCTTGAAGACACTAGGTTTGTATTAGAAGAAGATAAATCCCGTATGACATACTTAAATGAGATCCCTAGAGTAATCAAGTTCACAGAAAGTGGAAGGTGGTTGCCAGAGTCTGGGGGAGGGGGATGGGGAGTCGGTGTTTCATGGGGAGTATCAATTTTGGATGATGAACACATTTTGGAGATGAACAGTGGTGATGATCACACAACAATGTGAATATACTTAAGGCTACTAAATTGAGCACTTATAGTTAAAGATGGTATATTTTATATGTATTTCACCACAATTCAAACTTTTTAATGGTGAAAAGATGGGGAAATAACAACTCCTGAGATTGTTATGAATATGAAATAAGAAAATGTGCATTGCTGTGTCCAGCCTGGCCCAGGGAGCCTGGTCTGTGCTCTGGACATACTTGATTCCCAGAGTCACTTCCACCCTCTTTGTGCCCCGGAGGCCCTGCCTGGCAGGGATGGTTCCCACCCCAAGGCTTCTCCTAAAGAGCAAAGGGAGGGAGAACGAAGTCAGGGCTTTTTCTTTTCACTGGGAGGCTGCTCAGACTACCTGCATCCTCCATCCAAAGGTGCCTGCTCTCTGCACACTCTCAGCTCTGCAGCCTCCTTGTTTCTGTGGGTCACTGGTGGTACCAGCTCTGCTGCTACCAGCCCCAGATTACTGGGGGTTCCCTCAGCCCACACCTTTGCAAAATTTTCTCAAAGCTTCCTCCTTTATTATTCTAATTTGAGGGTGCCCAGTTGCCTTGTGGGTACCTAATTGATAGCTTGTTCAACAAGCTTATCTTTCATCCCTTTCGCCCTGCAGATCTCAGTGTCTGTAAGCAACAGAGTGACCACAGCAATTTCAGCAGGAGACAAAGTCGAAAGGACAATGTTCAAACCAGCTGACTGAAGCTGTTAACTGCAGGAAGAAAGAGGCAGAGAGGGCCCAGAAGTTGCCTTTCCTGCCCTTAGAGCCTCCTTCCCAGCCTTTGCCCCTGTGACTGGCAGCCATTTGTCAGCTCTTGGAAGTGCCTAACTCCAGCAAGAGGATCTGTTACCCAGTTTGATTTGACAACAGGGCCCATTAATCCACTCTATACTTTTAGTCCTCTGGATGCATCTACAGAATTCTTTATTCTTTTCTTCCCTCTTACTAAAAGATAAAAGATCTGGCAAGAAGAGAGATTAAACTGAAAACTAATACAAATGAATCCAATCCATCCCAGGGGCACTCTGATTTGTACCAAAAAAGAAAAAAAAAAGTGGTTTGGGAAGGATTAGCTCATTCACAAGCTTCCGAATTGCAAGCTCGCTGAGAACTGTTAAAATTTAAATAGCAAGGTCTGTTCCTAACAATCAATAAGCAAAATCCCTTTAAAAGATTCTTCTCCCAGTCCTCACAAAAGAATACTACAGGATGCTTGTCTTGGAGGCTGGGATATAGAAGGATCTTTTGATAAAAGAAACCATCCCCATAAAAGTTTTAAATAGTTTTTCCTTCCCCTTTAGGGACACCTCTGGCTCCTCTGATCTAGAAGACCAGACAGAAGACAAGGAATTTCAGACTCTTCCAGTCAGGCTATTATACAAATCTCTGCTGCACAAATGGCCATCACTAATCTTCTGAGCTACCAGCATCCAGAACCCAAGAGGAGTTAATTGTCCTCCACGCTTTCTGTTGTTTAAAAAGCTAGTGGTGTTTAATCTTTGCAAACGTACTGAAGCTTATTCCAATAAAAAAGCATTACCTATTTCCTTAATTAAAAGTACGTAAGGAAGGAAAATGCTTTTTCAAAGAAAACTTTCTTAATTGCCCAGAGGCCCATTATTATGACTAATACCTAATGTCTGCACAGCAGCCCGTGGTCTGGAAGTACTTCTGCACCTGGAACCTTGGGGAGAGCTATGGGCCTCCTCTCACAGACAGGAAACAGAAGACTCCAGGGAGTTTAAATAACTTCTCCAAAAACTCATGGGCAGCCAAAACCTAGACTGGCGGGAGGGTCAGCATCACTAACATACAGCAGCTGGACCCCTGTGTCTCCTCAGGAGCTCCAGCAGGAAGTGCCAACTACACCCAGGAAGTACTGACGCACACACACAAACCAGGAAAAGAATGTCAAAAGCTAAATTGAAGTTATTGCAACTCCAAGCAATAAAGAGGACTCTAGGACCTATGAAATGAGACCTCAAGGAAGCAACTAGCCAAATCCAGGGCTGGGGACATAAAACAGGACAAACACCCTGGCCTCTGCACCAGGAGAGCAGGAGAAAAGGTAGTGGGAGGCTTGTGGATGTCCAGATTAAGAGATAGAGCAAGATGTTAATAATGGGGGACACTGGCAGCAGGGTAAATGAGAACTCTATCTTCAGAATAATCCTGAGAACCTAAAGCTGTTCTAAAATAAAATACCAAGTAGGAAAAAAATAGACCTGTCAGCGAATAGATTGGTGTGGCCTGGGAGGAGAGGGGCTGTTATAAAATCCTGAGCAGGCTGGCACTGAAGATTCTGTGTGATCTGCAGTCTTCTGAAAGAAGACTGAGGTCTTCCAGATGGACGTGAGTCTATCAAGGTATTAAATACATTTAAAATGAGTGAATTCAAACACAATTTTGAAGAATGTAACTTAGACCTACACTGGGCAACTCTGGGAGACGAGACTGAGGCTACAAGAGGGACTGGTCATAAGAGGGATGCCTAAGGCAGAAAGAGTTCTTCCACTAGCCAGATAATTTCATAGAACGGCAGGAAAGGAGCAAGAAGTAACAGGGATATTCTACCTAAAACAGAACACCAAAGAGTAGACAGCTAAATACAGATGCATATCCTTTTCTTTGGGAGCTCCCGAGCTGTGGGGTAAGACACCAAACGTGGCCTAGACCTGGGAGATGCACACTGACAGGAAGAGTGTGGGTAAGGCCAGAGAGGTTGGAAATGGGGTTGGGGCAAATCCAGATGTGTAGGGAGTCAGCTTTGGGCAAAAGCTGACTTTTGTGTGGTGGTGGTGGGAGAGCCCCCCCAGAGTGGCCCTTGATGGGAATACCTGCATTGGAAGTAATGTCAGTCTATGGGGCAGGTTTGGGGAAGGCCCTCTGGAAGGTGGCTCCAACAGGGCACGTGGGGACCACCTGAGCCACTATGCCCATCTCTCCATCTCACCTGGAGGCAGCTAAGGGGGAAAGAACCTGTAACCCTGCCCCCTCAGCTCCTCTCTGGGTTTGTAAGATAGCAACAATCTTCCTTTCATAAATATCTTTGAAATGTGCTGTCTTTCTGGATGGATCTTAAAATGGAAGCAAATGCTATTAATGTGAGGCTCAATATGCAAAAGCCCAAAGAAAAATGAGCTAAAACATAAAATAGTTCCTAACAACTCTGAGGCTATTAGAAAATACCTATGTGAGATATGTTTCAAAGACAGCATTAAAACGATTTGAAGCATAAAGAACAAAGTCTCTTTGCCGTTTTGGCAAGCCAAACAGCACAAAGCCCGTCAGCTTTTAAGTACATAATAGCGAGCAGGGATGAAGACGTTTAACATATTGTGCAGTGACAGTCAGGAGCAGCTTTCATACAGGAGCAAATGAGCTCACGGAGAGCAGCACGCAAGACAGTGAGGGCTCTGCACATGAAAAGATACTGTCAGGACAAGAAAGATTTGAGCCACACAGTGCAGAAGAGGTGGTCCTTATGATGGAAGAGACTTTACCCGCCTCCCCCAAAGATGCTTGGAAGATGGCTTGGAGAGACAGCAGGCCTCAGAGGATGTTCTTCAAAAGCAAGTCTTAGACTGGTAGTAAGTCCTTTCAAGAGACCTGTCAGCTATAGAATGTTCTACAAACTTCCCATAGGATGTTACTATCTGAACCCCAAAATATCACCTTCAACTCAGCATGCTCCAATCAGGCTGACAGATGATCTGTCTAGAACATGGGGTCTCAGTAGACTCCCACTCCCAGGTCTGGGTCTGGGGTGCCCAGTCACCTTGGGTGTCTTTCTTTTTAGGAAATTCAATCAACAACTCAGGATCACCACCTTTCTTGCACATGGCCCTTGCTCCCGACACTTTCCACAGCCTGTGACCCTCAGAGTTGCTTACATACCACAGCCAGGGGACTCTCCCAGTGTGAGCTGGTGCTCCCCCACTCACTCTTGCTCAAAAAGTTTTGTGTGGTCTTTGGGGTTTATGACTGATCTGATATGTGTGTGTGTGTGTGTGTGTGTGTGAGAGAGAGAGAGAGAGCGCGCGAGAGAGCAAGAGAGACAGAGAGACCCATCTCCTACTTCCAAAGAGGACTTATGAGACCTTCTAAAGTGAAGAAATATATATATATATATATAAAATTGTATGATAAAATGAAAATGAAAATATAAATTCAAAATCTCTAAGGAGAAGAAGACAAAGAGATGCTCGAAGCACCTGGATGACTTAGGTACTTCAGTTTACTTCAGTTAAGCACTTAGTTTAAGTTTGGGTTTTATGGCAACACTGGTGAAAAAACAATACATTCAGTGGCCAAGTTTCAAAAAGAAGTTGCTAAGTTCCTCAAGAGGAAGAGGCATCTCTTGGTAGCAGAGACCCCTTCAGTAAGTAGGCTGTCTCTATATTGAGAGACAGTGAGTGATGCAGAGATACAGAAATGTTCTTTCAATTTAATGTGTCTTTTAGCACATCCTTAGAAAAAATGAAGACATGATAAAAGACACTTATAGAAGACAGTTGCTTCTTTTTTAAGTAAGAAAAAGTGCATTGATTTTAAGATGGAGTCTCAGGACCTTGATATGATGGTGAAAGCTCCTCTGAGTATCAGTTCTGAAACCTTCGGAAGGCAGGACTCCAGGTCTTCACACCAGACCTGAAGGATGATCATAGGCTGAACTCCACTGCATAAACTGTAGGGTCTTGCTAAATGGAATGTTTAGTTATTTTAAGAATAATTTACTTAGAAGGAAGACATGTCCCTACACATAATTTTTTTTAAAAAAAGATTTATTTATTTATTTATACAAGCACTGGGTATAGTCAGAAGCGTGGGAGGGTGAGAGAATTCACCAGAGCCAGAGGAGACAGCAGAGCAGGCACACTGACGAAGTACACTGCTGAGGGGAGTAGCGGGCGTGGCAGGAGAGGTCTGCGCGCTATGTGGGGACCCTCGCTGGTGGCCGGGATCCAAGCAGTACTGCAGAGGTTGCAGATTGCTTCATAGGTTGCGTCTTAACCCTTGTGCCACCAGGGAGGCCCCCTACACATAATTTTTATATCCCAAGAAGAGCAATAGAAGGAATGTATCACATATTGAAAAACTGCTTTTCAAATCAGTATCATATTCACTTATATGAAGTTCAAGAACAGGCAAAAATTAATCTAGGGAGACAGGCAGGAAGTCCTCCTTTGAAGGAGGACTGTTGACTGGAAAGAGACACAAGGGAACTTTCTAGTATGCTGAAAGAGTTTTGTATCTTGTTTGAGGTGTAGGCTACATGGGTGTATACATCTGTCAAACCTCATTTAAGATCTATGCATTTCATTATATGCAAATTACACCTCAATAAAAAACAAAAAAAAGTCAATACCATACATAAGAATAAAATTCTGGCAGACATTCCATGGAGATCAGAGAATAAACAATGAAAGATAGTAAGATATAAACACATAAAAAATTTTTTACTACTTGGAAAAGATATGGTTGTCATGAAAACTGAGAGGATCAACTGAAAAATCACTAGACTAATAAGAGAATAAGTGACTGAATGGAAAATAAATATCTAGCCATCAATAGCTGTCCTATATTCCAGCAATAACTAGTTGGAAGATGAAATAGAAAGAAAATTCTATTTATATAGTATGAAGAAACATCTCAGGACAACATTAATAAAAAAGCATAATTCTAAAATATAAAAAAATAAGTGGAGAAAAATTATTTTTGTGGCTAGAAAAGCAGAATTACCAAGAAGTCAGTTCTTATTTAATATGATTTATTAAATATGATTTAATATTATTTAAAAGTCAATGGGATTACTCTTGAAACTTGACAAAATAATGCATTTTTTTCCTGAAACAATAAACAGGTGACAAGAAGTAACAAAATTCTGGAAAGATGAGGACTCGCTTTATCTGTTTTAGACACGTTTTGGAATGAAAACAATTGAAATACTGTAAAAATGGTAGAAAAACAGACAATCAATAAACCATATAAACTCCAAACAGACTTTTATATAAACAGGTCCCATTAATATATAAAAAAGGAAACATTAGTAAACAAATGTATTATTTAATAAATCATACTGGGAAAATGGGTGTCATTTGGAAACAATAAAATGTCATGTCAGAAGACTCAACACATCTAAATTGCAGATGAATTAGAGCTAAATGCATTAAAATAAGCTTTAAAAACAAGAGGAAAACTTTTAATAATATGTATTTTATGCTTGATAATATTAAAATATTCAAACAAAAGTAATGAAAGAACTCATAAAGGAAAATATCAATAGATTTAACTATATAAAAATCAAACACTTCCAAATGTCAGAAAGTAATACGCAAAAATTAAGAGTAAAAAGCAAATTGAAAAACAACTTGTTACAAGTAACAGAAGAAACCCTAAGGCCTCAATAGAAAAATAGGGGAAAGGAAATTGACAAATCACAGCTGAGGGAGTACAAAAAGCCAACCAACTTGGAAAAATGACTTCAACAGTACCAGTAATCAAAGAAATGCAAACTAAAACACTGTAAGATCTGAACATAAAACTCAGAACCATAAATCTTCTAAATAAAAACATAGGAGGATATCTTTACAAACTTGGAGTAAAATATTATTGAGTTTCTATCTGGATATTTTCATTAGTGTTGATATCCCACCTTTGCTGTGCCCTAGGCCTAGTTTGCCCAGATGGGTAGTTAATTCAGCACTGCAACTGAGTACACTGCTCCATGCTCAGCAGAAGGATCCTGGAGAAAGTGCCCTCTACAGGAGGAGGCTGGGAACAGTGCCTCCCAGGGGAGGAGAGACAGGACAGCGCCTCCCAGGGGAGGGAATGGAGGGCAGTGCATAGAGGAGAGACTACCAACGTGCTGATCAAAGACAGAAGGTGGCAAAGGAGAGAGAATTCCCAGACACACAGAGCAAAGGTGCAGTGGTACTGACTGGTGTTTTCAGAGAACTAGAAGTGATGCCTTGTTGAAGATGCATGAAAAACAAAGCATGAATGGCTGGAGATAAATCTGGAGAAGCAGGTGTTGGTCAGATGATAAAAGACACTACATGACTAAGTCAGCAATCTATTCTTTAGGTTATGAGAATTTCTATATAGGGAGGAATTTGGGCAAGCAGTCTGGTTAGCAGATGGACTAAAGACTAGTCTCCAGGCTATGTTTAAAGCACAAGCAACTTGAGGCTACCAAAGGTGATTATGGAGGTATTATGATTGCCCAGTCCCAGTGATGCCTTCTCTGAAGAGTCTCCAAAGAGTTTTCAGAATTCACTTGCTTGCTGTGTGTTTTAGAAAGCTCTCATTGGTGGTTTGATGAAGTTTGGATTTGAGCGGGTCAAATAGATGGATTAGTATAATGGGGTGATAGTCGGGCACAGTGGCTGTAGGAATAGAGAGGAACAATGTATTACATGAAGGTTTAATAGTAAAACCAAAAGAATATATGGATTTACTTGTGGGGGGCAGGGAAAGGCAAGGAGTCAAGAATGACTTCTATGTTTCTAACTTGGAAAATGAACAACTTTGGGGGGATAAGACGATGAGTTCTATTTTGATAGTAAGAGCTTGATGAACCCCTGGGACATCTAGATATCTAGAAGACATTTGGTTACATGAATCTGAGACCCAGGGGAGAGCTCTAGGTTGGAAGCACACATAAGGGAGTTGTAGCGGTGAGCAAAGTGTGAACCATGGGGGTGAACCACATGACATCACTAGGGAAAACAGGTAGGTGAGGACATCAGCGAATGGAGTGATACCAACATTATAGGAATAGGGCTGGAAATGAAGTTTTGAGACGGGTCCGTGAAAAAAGTCCAAGAAATAAAAGAATAAGAAGTAAGAATGATGAGTAGGTGGAATGAACGAGAGCTAAGGAGCAGGAGATCATGTGCTTAGAGGTAGAAGCATCCAGGAGAGGGGGGGAACATGAAGACAGGGCAAGAAGGATTTGGCCATGGAGCCAAGACCTGGGGGAGTGAGAGAGGGAGCAGCCAGGACAGGGTGGAGAGTTAGCTTATAACACACAGGGGATTGCATGATTGTTTTTATTCTTTGTGCTTTAAGTAATTTCTAAATTTTTATTACTGAACATGAATAACTTTAATAATAAAAACTATAACTATAAAGTTATTTTATATTTTAATTAAATTTAAATAAGGTACAACATATAAAAAAACCACAACGATGAGCTCTCAATAGCCATTAAAAACTAATAGTAGAAGCAAAAGAATGAAATATTTTGAATTTTTCCTATAAGTGTGCTTGTTACCAGCAAGTCCTTACTAGGAGACATATGCTAAGACTTAAAAAAATTAAAATCCAAGGGAAAGGATGTAATTTTTCTAAGTGGTATGAGATTGCCATAATTCTATCTTAGCAGTGAGATATTTTAATGCAACTTATGGAAAACAGGCAAGGACTCAGTTTGAGAATGAGATTGAGATATAAGGATTGACAAGTGTTGCCTCCGATGAGGAATCTGCATACATGATGCCAATCCACTCTATTAAAGTATAAATTTTTTAAGAGATAAAATGTGGTTCTCATCTAAGTAAAAAATTAACATTTGTCAAAGACTTTAGTTAACTCATTAATTAATGAAAGAACCAGTAAGATGTTATAACTGTATCAAAAGAGAATTTGAATAACACACATGTATTAATAATCAGGAATGCTAAAATGAATTTAAAAATAGATGCTAACTGGTCATTATCTACAGAGCAAGAACCAACTGCTGTAATAACCACTTTGTAAACAGGACACAATGCATTTGCACTTTTGTGAACAGGCATTATTCCTATTACTGTTAAGTTTTCTACAAGCTACAGAATTGTACCATAGCTCAAAAACAGTAAGTGCAGACTCCTATGGTATCAGCCAACCCCTAAAGAATGTGCTAGATGAGACACCCAGTTTTTTGGTTCACTTCAAAGTCTTTCACCAATTTTTCTGGCAGTCTCTCTGCATGTGATCACAATATCAAAGAAAAAAGTATTCTTGACCAAACTCAATATACATTTTAAGGAGGGTGCCAAATGCTTTCACTCTTCAACAGGATTTTTTCAGCCTAATTCTAGGTTCCTCTCTGCCAAGTCATCAAGAATTCCTGTACTCTCTAACAGAGGAATCCCCCAGGTCTCCTTTGCTGCCACACTCTGTGCTCCTCAGCCCAGTAGACTTGTACCTTGAACCGTGTCTCTGCGGCCCTCTCTGAGGCCCGGGGTTACCAAAGAGGCGCTGGGGCAGAGAGAACTACCGAACTTCACAGAGAGACAAACTACAGGATCCCTGTGGAGGGACAGGCGTATTTTTCCATAAAGGGTTTTGACTCCAGTCAAGTGCATGAACAAAGGCTCAGTTCAAGCTCCAGAGTTCTGTTCCATAAAAACTCTGAAGTGGCTTTATTGTAAAGGCTGGCATGTCGTGAGGGCAGGTGTTACAAAGCGCCTGCCTCTGCCACTAACTGATGTCAGTTTGGCCCCTGTAGGATGCACGGTTTCCAGGAGAATGGCATCCTAATCAGCCTGCCAGGAGGAGCTGGCTGCAGGATATTCCAAGTAGCTGGATGAATGAACCTATTGGATGGAGATATTTAGAACTGTCCACTTTGCACAGCTGAGTATAGACCAAATGTAATTTTCATTTTAGTGTACTTGCCACTAAGCTGTTCTTTCTGACCATAATTAGCCAGCATGCTCAATTGCTTCTTAAGGGTGCTAGTCCCTAATAAAAATTAAAACCAGATCATTTGGTTTTTCTATTTGCTGTGGCAGAAGACATGGAACTAATTGACTGATAGCAGTGTGGATTATTTTGGGAAAAGCCACAGACTTATTTTGTATAGTTGAAATCAGGACCAGCTTGGAGATAGCCATCTTATCCACTCCAAATGCTTGGTATAATAATAGTACTTTGTTCATTAATAATAATAATAATAAATGGTGTGGCATACTCTAGATTCCTCTACATTAGAGATTCTAAAGAGAAAACATCTGGGAATCTTTGCCAAGTCGACAATTCCAGCAGGAGAGCCAGAGGTTAATGAGGGACTAACGATGTACTTAGTCACCTTCTTAGTGCAATGAAACACCTGAGCAACTACAGCATTGTCCAGTATGTGTCAGGCATGCTGTTAGCATCACAGGTACAGCGAGTTGACAATGTGAACCATGCTCACACAAGGGGTTCATGGTTCTGCTAGAAGATGGCGTATTAACCAGTGAGTATTGTTCAATGTACTAAATACTCAAAGTCAATATAAATAATAACATGGGAACTTCGCGGAGGGAATGATGGGACACAGGTCAAGGAAAGATATGAAGGAAAAGCAGTATTTTTGCTAGGTCATTAGGACGAGGGAGAATTTTCTCAGGCAGACACCACCACACAACCCTCAGCAATATCTGGCTCAGTCTCCCCAGTTGGAGTCACATTAGAAGCTGCTTGTTTCTAAACAGGCCCTAGGCTTGCTCTGCTTAATCTCACATTGGCCCCTCACTCACCACTCCACACAGTGGGTTTGCACCTCAACAGAAGCTTATTATGTGGCAGAAAGTGACCTGTCTGACCATCTCCAGGGTGTAGAGTGAAGACTGATCATCTTATCTCTGCGTCTTTGCACTCAGCAACATGCCTGGTGTGGACCAGAGGTCCAGTCAAGATTTAGTGTTGGGTGGATGGAAGGAAATATTACCATAAAATCTGTGTCTTATTTTGGCAAGATGTTTGACGGAAAGAACCAATCAGTTGTACAACTTACTGAGAAAATAATTGGTAGAGTTTGAAACACTGCCTTATTTTACGTAAACTGGGGAGGGTAGAACACTTCCCCTTCAGAAGACTAAGACTGGAATTTGAATCCATCACGAGGGATTCATTTCCATTCATGTCAGAGAGACTGCCTAGTTACAGGCAGTGCGATATTAGGATGAACACACTGGCCATTGCAAGGAGCTGGCCACCGTGAGGCTGTCTTTGTCAGAATTCTGATGGCAAGAGCTTTCCTGCTGTCACAGTCTCTCTGTATGTATCATCATCAACCTCTGCTTTACTTACAGACCACATGGCATGTGATGCCTTATCTTCTCAGGAAGCTGATTGAAATAAAGAATGCCAATGACTCCTTTCATTGATCAGAGCTACTGAGCTAAAGCTAAGTTGAATGTCAGCACGCAGACTGGTTTCCACGCACATACCTGCCCTCAGAGAGGCGACCAGAGTAAATGTCAGTGCTGTCCACAGGAAGGGGAACAAGGGCCTGGACAAGGGGCTCATTCTGAAAGAGTACTCTAAACTGAAGCATTGGGGGTCCATTTAGAAACCTAGGACATGGATGTCCAACAGCCTTTGGTGCTACCAGATTTGGCTGAGTGGGTGTTCTGGCCAGCTTGTGGGAGGAGGCATGGGGTGGTCATGGTGGATGACCTAGCCCTGTGAGCAGAGGGAATATCACTGAAATGAGAAACAGGCTCACCCAGTGAGCTGCCAGGAACCCAGAATGTTTGGCACAAGCTGGTTATCAGGAGCAGAGTGACCTGGGATTGGCAGAAGTAGGCTGCATGGGACAGAGGAGGCAGTGTTTTGTTCTAGATCAAGTAGGAACCTCACAAGGGAAATAGGTGCAATCATACGAAGAGCAACACTCTGCTTGTGTAAAGAACATTTTGGAATGAGACGTGCAAAGGCTGGGGGGCCGGCTAGGGGCTACTGCCATTGTCCTGGCAAGAGATTATGGTGGCTTGGGCCAGTGAGCAGATTCCAGCAATGTCCTGGAACTCCATTTGGTATGATTGCTGATGAGTTGAGGGGAGGTGGGACATGGGAGAGGGAAGAAGGAGCCAGGTTCTGCTCCTGGGCTTCTGACTTGAGCAACACAGAAGCCATAGGGGTGCCAACATAAGATTCAAATGGCCATGGTAATGAGCAAGAGTAGCATTAGGGCCAAGAAAATAGTCCAAAAACAGATTTTGATGAAGTTAAGTTTGAGAATTCTTAAGACAACCCAGTAGAGGGGTGCAGTAACTCGGTTCAATGTATGACCCTGGAGGTCTGGGTAAAGACTTACAGAGCAAGATATGCTTTTAAAGAAAACAAGCCACTTACAACCACAGGGAGATTTCCCAGGAAGAGATTCTGGGAGAGTAGAGAGGTGTGAGCCAGTGGACATAGAAGGGCGTGTCCTGCGTCCAGCAGAGGAGAGGATGGAGGACTGGCCAGTGAGGTTGGAGGAAATCCAAGAAAGAAAACATCTGCTAAAGGAGGGCTGGAGTGATGTGCTGGCTGCTGCTGAGGGGTCGAGGAAGGGGAAGAAAGGGCACATGTGTTGAAGCCAAAGGAAACATCTAAAAAAATGTTAACCATGAGCATTGTTGCTTTTGTTGACTCTTCAATCAGCCCCAAGTGGGGGATTATAGCCAATTTCAAAGGATGATACTGGACCAAGGATCTTTGCCTCAGGCAGCCCTGTCTGTGCAGCCACCTGGGGACTTCAACCCCACAACCAGGCTCCCACAGCAGCTCCCACAGCAGCCTCCACCGCCCCCCAATTGTTCATTCCTTCTTTCTCCTCCAGGCTGCCACATCTCCTTTTATCCTTTCTACAGTGAGCTGTGCTTATCATTTGAAACCCCATAAAGCATCATAACATTTTACTGGTTGTTTTGGGTCTGAGCCAGAAGTAAAGGTTATAGACATTAAGAGTCTAGAAAGAGATCTGATTATTGTCCATGGCGACAATTTTCTTTGCTACTTACTGTTTTCAGACAGCTCCACAATGTAATAAAGAACAGGGCTGTTTCCATCAAAGGGTCGAACCCAAGAGAGCACCACAGTGTGGCTGTGGGAGGAATTCAGGCTGGCCAGGAGGTTCTGAGGCGAGTGAGGTAGTTCACTTGGATAAAAAAAATAAAAAAATGAAAGAAGAAAAAATGCACATCAGAATTGATGGTTAGCCTGGGTTCTTACATTGCACAGACCTGAAGTGTAATGTTTATAAAGTGGAGAACATAAAATATGCCCCAAACACAAATACTATCTCCCCCAGGAAGTCCTCCACCATTCACAATGTTATTTTGTTTTCTAAACCATGACTTAACCCCTCCTGAAGGTACTGACACAACTAATGACATTGTAATCAGAATCCAGTGGGGATTGCCACTTTTTACACAGTATATTATTCAATTGAGAAAATGTGGTCAACAATTTGTTTTTACAACTAGAAGCGTTTAACAAAAATGTAGCAAATGCAGTAAGCCACATAAATAGGAAAGGCCTGGGAAATATGATTCAATATTTCCAATGCTAGCATTTGGAGTTACCAGCCCAAATGCCCATATATATTTGTAGACAACTTAGTTACCTCATTTATTGACAGCATGAGGTTACATTGTCATTTTGTCCTCTGTTAGATAATGGAAATTTAGGAACAGCACTGAAAGGGAAATGTGGTGAAAACACTAAAACCCTGTGGAAATAGTAAATAACATATCGGCAAGGCTATAAAATGGAAAAGCAATTAAAGTAAATAAATTCTGAAAAGAAGTTACTAATGGAAAGGCCTTTACTGGGACTTACTATGGTAAAGCTTCAAAATGCAACTGTAGTTTCCACTACCACACCAGGTCTACAACCTTAAACTCATAAGCTGCCCAAGTCCTGTATTTAACCTTTCCAGCTCATGATTCAGGGAGCAGGACCCTGTTTTGTGGCCATTAGGGATGACTATCCTTTTATTAGCGCTCCTGGCAGTGCTGGGGTGAGGGGGTGCTGACTACTACCCTTTTTACCCACTAACTAGTTCCTGGTCTCTCTTGGACATCAATTACTACTGACCCACATAGGACAGAATAAAAGCCATAATTATACTTGATATTTTTAATTTAAAAAATGTACTCATTATACTTTGGAATTTATTAAATTGTTATAGGTTTGCAGCTACCTAAGAAACATAGCTCTCTCTAACCCAGGCACACCATTTATAAACAAACTAATATTTCTAACATAGACTATGACTTTAAATGAGTACAATAAAGAATAAACCTGAGTCTGAAATGTTGCCTTGCTTTCTCTTTAATTGTGAATTAAGTTTTAAATCAGAAAAGGAGCAGTTATTTCTACTTGATTTCTCCAATAACTGAATCTCCTTAAGATTTCTAGTGAAGACCAAAATGAAGGAAATAACAGGATAAAAATATCTGTTCTACTTCTCTCATTTTCTTTTTTTTCCAACCTCAATTGGTTTTGTCTGAAACCAAACCAGAAGTGTTGAAGTACTCTCACATGAGAACAAACTAAGAATAAACTTGTATAAATATGTCCAAGTAAGACTGTGGTATAACACAGAGCTTATCTGGTCTTTGTCCTGGGTTACTGCATGGGGCTTCTAGACCTTTGGAATTTCCTAAGTGACAGGACTGTGTGCTATTTACAGTGGAGCCCTTGGACCCCACCTGAGTTTACAATAACAAGGTCACTTGTGGTGGGGTCCAAAATAGTTCTGGGGTGAGGGGGCTAGAAAAGCCAGTCATGGGGGTAGAGGGGAGGGGGCTAGAGCCTGAGTTCAGTCACATGGCCAGTGATTCAATGAGTCTACTATTGACACCCCAGTAAGAACGATGGACACCAAACTCAAGTGAGCCTCCTGGTTGGTAATCACACATCTCTCTGCCAGAACAACATCCTGAAGACAGGGGTGTTTCCTGTCTGGGATGCACCCAGACATCTCTTCATTTGTCTGGTCCTGATTTTAGTCCTTTACAGTAAAACTGAAACTGTAAGTGTAGCACTTAACTGGACTCTGTGCGTCATACTACTGAACTATCAGGAACTACTAAACCTATCAGGAAAGTGGGGAGCCCCAAATTTTAGTGAGGCATCAGAAGTATGGGTGGCCTGGGAAGTCTGGAGCTTGTGGCTGGTTTTGAAGAAGGGACGGTTTGGTTAGGGACAGTGTCCTCTACCTGTGGGGTCGGTGCCACTCCAGATAGTTGGCAGAATCACACTGTAAAGCTTTTTCCTAGGAATTCTCTGACATGAGGAATGTTAACTTAGAAGACTGATGGGGCTAGTTTTTGTTCCAGACCACTTTCTACCTGTGAAAGTGCTTAAGGAGGCTCCCTTCTAGCCATCGCAGTCTGACCTCTAAGTTGGGAGGAGACAGACGCAGCCCCTGTGAGAACCTTGAAAGACCTGTGTGACATAGAAGAGAGCCTGGTATCTTGCAATGGGGAGGAAGAAATTCCACTGAAACATTTCAGAGGACTAATCTCTGGGGCTTGACCATGAGTCAGGAATCATTTTACTTCCAAATTAGGTACTCATTGGCCCATCCTTCTCTGTAGCCAGTAGTTACATTCAGGAATCTCTCCCTTCCCTCCACCATCTACCCATCCACATGCCTCCAGTCAGTTACTAAATCTTACCTCAAAGATGCCCTCAACACCAAACCCTCTGCTCTATTGATGGACCAGCCCTCAGTTCAGCCGCCACCGGTCCTCTCAAGAGTTCTAACTATTCTGCTCACTGCCACTTGGGCTACACTGGAAGGGTAGGGTTATGGCCTGCTAAGGGCATGGGTAAGACCATCAAAATTCCTGGGATATCTGACTGACACTGACTTTTCAGAGCTGGAACTGGGGCCCCAAGAGCAGCTCATTGGAAAGAGTCCCAAGGGAATGGACATAATATAATAGGAGGGAGGACACATTATAAGGAAAATGATGAGCTGGAATTTGAAGGGGTCAGGCAGCCGTGGCTGACATACAGCAGAGGTCTGAGAGAAGACAAGGGGAGTAAGATGGGGGACATTCAGCCAACTTGGGACAGAATGGCAAAAGGGTCATTCTTGTCCTTCAGGATGTATGAACTGGGCAGGAGATGGGCAGTAAAAGGACAAGGTTGTAACTGGACAAAAGGAATGATCAACCGTGACTCCTGAGAAACTACCACAACTTTGCACACTTTTCCTAGTGGCCTGGAGCAGGTTATGCTGGATCTAATTCTAACTTTTAAAAGTATATCCTTCCCACAGCTGGGAAACAGGGGGCTCTCACAATGGATTTCCAATCATGCTTCTCTTAGCCTGAGCGCACACTTGGAAATGACCACTCTTACAGGTGAGTAAGCAGCTCTTTTCTTGGGCTGTAGGGCTTTAAGAATTGTGTTCAATTCACAGTACTTGTCTAGAGTCACTAGATGAGCATCCTCCCCTAGCCAGATGCTACTCATGAAGCCTGGGCATGTGATCACATACAATCCCTCTGTCCTTCGGAGCTTGCAGATTCTCACTTAGGATGTGATTCTAGTGAGACTGATTTCTCGCTTCCCTCCTCTTAGCAGATCAAAGCAACCAAAGAGAAGGCCACAGGGCCAGCTAGCAGTGGGCGCAAAATGAATAGCAAAGTGGTAGCCAAGAGCCTGAGATGGAGGGATGAAAAAGATTTTTTAAAAAGATTGAAAAAAAAAAAAGACTTAGAACTCAAAAAACAAAGTAGCTTCGATATGTGTGGATGAATTGAGACCTACAAGGCTAGCATTGAAGAGAGCATCACTGTCTGCAGCATCTAGAAACAATGAGCCCTCATGCGGTCCACTATTGTCCAACAAAGTCGGCTTCATTGACTCATAGTCACACCAGGATGATGGCTCAGTGCAAAATGTTTTACACGTTGATGTTTACATGTACCATGGGCTCAGAGTTGGAGGTTAGTTTAGATCCTTTCCTAGTTCCAGCTTCTACTGAGGTGGAACAGGAATTTAGCACAAAGGCCACAGGTCCCTACGCCCCCCCCCCCTACTGGGATATTTCTCAAAGCCAGCTATGCAGATTCCAGAACAAGCAACTCAAGTCCTATTAGTTTATCTTCACACCAGGTGCCACTAGTTGTAAAACTTGTCCTATTTTAACTAACAGGAGGCTATGGGGCATGGTGCTTTGATAAACAAAACTGGCCAAAAATCACTATTCCCATCTGTAAACTCCTGCCCCTTTTGTTAATCAAAAATGGCCAAAACCCATTCAGGATCCCATCTGTGAGCCCCTGCCCCTCAAACTAAGCAAGTCTTTATATCAGCAGCTTTAAGACCCAAGGCACGACTCTCCTCTGAATCTGCCTGCACTCAGCCCCGGGTGTGTACTATCACTACAATGGGCTTCATTTCTAACTTGCCTGTACTGACTCCCTCATGAATTCATTCCTGCTTAGAAGTCAAGAACCTCAGGACCTCCAAGCACCCAAGGCCCTAGAACTACCCTCTATGAAAATCCCCTCTCTCTTGTGTTCACATCCCCTGTTCAACAAAGAAAAGAACTTTTTAAATTACACTGGAAACATAAACAATTTCTTCAAATGGCAAGTTTTGGTTATCTAGAAAATTAAGCTCTGTGAAATATTTGACTAACCCATCAATAACTGATAAATGAGTCTTTAATATATTCTGAGTCCATTTCAGAGTACCTTATCTAATGGGGATAGATTGTGTCTTGGCACTTCTCTGCCAACTTTGAAAGGAGATAAATGATCAGCAGAATGACTCACAGACAGTAATATGCAGACAGGGTGACCAAGGGAAGTGGGTGGCAGAACAATGGAAATAAAGCCGAGTGCTGAGTCACTTTGTAATTTAAAGAGAATGAGGGGAGAAATCACCATCAGGCAAATTACACCACAATAATATCAGAAATTAACAACAGACACAGGACTGTATAGGAAGAGATTAAGGAAGGTGTGTTTGAGAAAAACAGCTTGGAAAAAGACTCAAGAGAAAGCAATTGGTAAAATTGTGGCTGTAGGGGGGAATTGCTCCTGCAGAAGAGGATCAGATAAGTATTTTTCTATATAAAAAAGCATTGCCCCTTTAACGCACAATGATGATTTGGTCAAACCCATCTTCTTTGACTTCGGTCTGAGGAAGAAGATGAGGCGGACCTGATAACTTTCGAGAAATGGTATTAAATTGTTCACTCCTTATTATGGCTTTGTCAGAAGTAGTTTTATTGAAAGAAACTGCTCCCCCTGCCCCAGGGTTTGGGTCTTCAAATGGCTCTGTAAATTAGGTTTTCTTTCTACTTCAGGCTCAAAAGAATTAGTCTCTGATCTCAGAAGGGAAGATGCAATGCTAATTGGGTCTTTAAATGATTAACAATTAATCAATCCACAAAGCCTAAGGAACCTGGTCCCTCTGGTGTGCTCAATACAGGAAGATACTTGGGGGTGTGGAGTCATCCCAGAAGCAGCTCCTCCCCTCAAGGCATCAGAAAACTAGTAAGAAAGACAATTAACACAACCGGTGACCTGTGTAACTATGACCTATGTGCTGTTAATTTCCAGAAATTAATTTGGAATTCCTGGAATTGTAGAGGCTTCTTCTCTTGTGGAGGGGGGAAAAGCAGACCCTTCATATATCAGTCCTCCTTTGTGGCACAAAATATCCAAGCCCATTTCAGACTGGTAGGTGGGGTGAGGCTTACACAGATATTAAGGGAACCTAGTCTATTCTAGGCATTGAGGGCACAGCAGTGGACAGGCTTACTGAGTGTATCAGAGGGTCATAAATATGGTCAAATACAAGACAGGATAAAAGAGAAACTTACTGATGCTGTTGTGGAGCAGCTGGTGCGCTGTTGTCAAAAGGAGGATGGCCATATTTTTTTTTTAACAGAAGATAAGGAATAATAAGAGCTGTGGCTGATTAAATATCCACCCTAGGGCCTCCCCGGTGGTGCAGCAGTTGAGATGGGTTGCGAAGCTGCCCGCAGCCTCTGTGGCGCCAGTTCAATCCCCTGCTGCTCCCCGGGCACCGGAGGAGGGTCCCACATGGTGTGCAGACCTCTCCTGCCACCCGCTGCTCCCCTCAGCAGTGTACTTCAGTCCTTTTGCCTGCTCTGCTCCCCGCTCTGGCTCTGGTGAATTCTCTCACCCTCCCGCGCTTCTGACTGTACCCAGTGCTTGTATAAATAAATAAATAAATCTTTTTTTTTTAAAAAAGAGGCTGATTTGTTTAAAAAAATAAAATAAAATAAATATCCACCCTAAGATAGGTCCCAGGCCCACATTCACAAACACTATGTTATTCAAACCTCCCAAATGCCTCCCAAAGTACATGCGAACATGCCTGGTATACAGGTAAGAAAACAGAGGCCAGAAGAGAGGTCACCTGTCCAAAGTCATAACAGTGGTAAGAGGTTGGAGGGTCCTTCAGGCCTGCCTCGCTCTGGGAAGGTGTCACCTTTCCTGCCGGCAGGGACGCCTTCCCTACAACCAGGCTTGCACCAAGAGCACAGAGGTACCCAGCACGGAGCAAACAACTCTGAGAGCAAGTCAATGAAGGACCTGCTTTTGAAAAGCCCACTTCTAATGCTCCTAATTTCTATATTTAATAAAGCAGCTTTTAACTGAAGTGGGGAGGCAGGGGAAGGGCTTTCAGGCTCTTTTGAAGGACACTGTTCAGCCATAAGTACCTCTCAGTCACTTCTGCAATATGAGATTTTTTCTTTTTTGTTATCTGAGTAAATCACAGAAATGTTACTGAGCTAGATATGAAAGTTCTCTGAGAGGCACAAAATGCCCTGCAATCCTGAGTTATTGTTATTATCATTACTACTGTCATTACTGATGTCAGAGAGTTAAGACCTATTTGGAGCTGAAGACACACCACACTATAACCTGCAACATCCCCAATTCATTCAGATTTGGAAGAGTGGAGTGTTTATTACACTAACAATTCACAAGGAACAACTGTCTCCAAATCAGCTCTGTAACCAGTTGTACCTAAATTGGTTTGAATCACAAATCTGCAAATATTTCTATATTTAGAGATGAGGTGTTTTACTATTACAGAAAGCCTATTATTTTATGGATACAGCAACATTTGCTGAAAAATGTATTTTACTTAGAGGAATCAAATAAACAAATAGTAGGGAAGATATGTAAATCAGCAGAACATAAAAATTGTGCAGAACAAAAAGAATGCACCATATTGGAAGTATGCAATTTGGCTTCTGCTGACAGAGTCTTTATGAAATGCTAACATTTATTTGGTACCAATGATGGATGATCTGAGCGTTCTCAAAGGTAGTTTAAAAATGTGAATAGCACAATGGATTATGTAAATTCACTGGCCATATAATCCAATATTATTAACATTAAAAAAATCTCCAACAAGAGATATGGAAGGGAGGAGAAAGGGCAGAGCACCAGAACTTGGGGTGCTGGGTTTCAGGGTCTCAACATTGTGATCTGAGCCATTTGTGTGCTCATGGGGGGAAGTCCAGTGTCTGTGAGCAGAGGGAAGTTGAATCTGCCCTGAATCAGAAGGAGAATCACCAGTAGTATGCGACACATATGCATTCATTTTTGCATTCAAACAATCGACGTATATTTTTGAGCACTTACAGGACACCAAACACGGTCAGGCACTCAAAAAGCAAAGTTGTGCCCTCTAGGTGCTTCTACTTTAGTAGGGGAAGGAACAGTGAAGTAGGCACTGCCACCTGTATGAGCAATACTAGGACAAGATGGCAGCAGGTGTGGGGAAGCACTGTAGGACAGAGACCTGGTGCCCCAAGAGCAGGGAGTGATCCTGAAGGCTGGATGGGAGGGACAATTCTGGTGAAAAGGGTTTAAAACACAAGTGAAGCTGTGAAGGCAGCAGAGGGCTGAGGTCTCATGGAAGGGGGACTAGGGACACAGGATGGCAGAAAGAAACCAAGGTCAGCAGGCAAATGCTAAAGGCAGGGTAGCAGGCTCTGGTCCTTCCAAGCACACCTATGGAACTGGACAAACGTCTGTGCAGCAGCCTGGCGGCACCAGGAGCCCTAGCTCCTGATCTTCTGTGGCAGAAGGGACACTTGCTTTTTCATGACTAAGGAGGGTGACCTTTGCTCCCAACAAGTGTCTAACCTCTACAGAAAACAAGGGGTCATCCTTGAGACAGAACAACTAGGAAGTAGCATGGGGCTGTCCCAGGCACTGAAGAGACATGACAGGCTTTTCTGGACTAGCTGCTACATATCATGAACCAGTCAAAACAGCACAAGGAGGGGCCAGCAGAAAGGAATTCATCTGTTCATTCATTCGTGTGTGCACGTGCACACACATGCCACAGATACAGGAGGCCACGTGTTTAATACTTAGCAAGTGTTTCTTTTTTTTTTAACTTTTAATCCCCTTGGCCAGAGTCTAGAGATTCAAAGACAAATGAGATATAGGCCTGTATTCAAAGTGTTCCAGTTCTATTTTTAGGGAATGATTGTTGTCTATATAATCCTTTCTGGGTCCAGGTAGGCAGAAAAATCTCTGCAAATTACCTTTTCTAATGGCCCAGCATGTCCTGTGTCAGCCAGGGACCGCCGGTGCCGACTGCCCTGACATCGGATGGCTCTGGCCTCCTCTTTGCTTTTCAGGTTTTACTTTTGTCCGCATGTGCCCAGGGACTATCCGGGAGGGCACCACACCAGTTTTAAAAGGCAAATAAATACATGTCGAAAAAGTAAAATTTGTCAGCAAGCTTTTCAGCTACCTGCCCACGAACAGAGGGAGTCATGGAAAAGAGCGGAAGACAGAAGAGAACGATGATCTCCTGCCTGGGCCTCCGGGCGCCCACCAAGGTCCAGAGTGGAGTAACGCGCAGCTGCCTGCTATTTTCAGGATTTCACAAGACTTATGGACAGTACCTATTGACCACGGGGAGGCGGTTGCACTAACTTCAACTTGCAGTCTGGTTGACTTTCATGGGTAGGGCTCATCTCAGTGGGCTGACCCTGACATTTCTGACTAAGCAGAAGTTCTGCTGGGCATTAAATGGAAAAGTAACTTTCTATTTCTTACCTGTGGTGTGGGGAATAGAGCCTGTTACAATATGGTGTGGAGAGGGGCGGAGAGGATATGATAACAGGGATCAACAAGGAGGAAAACTCATTTTCAAATCATCTAAACCACTTTAGAGGTTACAATTCTGAGGTTACAAATCCCTGTTATGTGTACATAAGGCAGAGACCTCTGCCTGTTGACTAGGGACCCAACGTGGATGACACCCATGTTAAGTGACAGCTACTTGCAAAAGGCCTGGCTGACTCTCACTGGTGCGCAAAGTCCGGAGATAATCACCACCCTGCCACTGCCATACTCACATCACTTCCAGTCGGGCTGTTCTGGAGTCGTTCCCACCCTGGGAGATAATTTCACAGGTGTAGTCTCCGATGTCACCTGACCACGTCTGGCTAATGAGGAGGGACCCATCTTTCTCCACCACAATTCTGGAACTGCTAGATGGGGTGAGGGCCACGTTGTCCTTCTTCCAGATGTAGCTGCAGGCCAAGCAGAGTCTTAATTTAGGATCTTGGCCTCTGATTCTTCCCTGACTATTAAGAAGCAAACAACTGAGACTTGTGAATCTACTAAAAAGCATCCTGTAAAAGGATGAATTTTATGATATGTGAATTATATCTTTTTAAAAAAAGCAACCAGATATCTTGATCATAGTACAAAAATAGATGCTAAAGTTAAAAACAGGACAATGAAGATAACTGAAATATTTATCTGGTCTTTGAGTTTAAAGATAGAAGTGTGAAATCCTCAGCACACCAGCCTCCCACTAAAACTGTATCTAACTGTATCTAACAGTGGGAAGTTCTCTAAGGACAATAGTGTGGCAGGGATGGGAGTCAATGACTGCTTAAAAAAAAATCACCAGGGTGGAATTAGCCAACTTCTCAAAAAAACAGATCACATCCCATAAACATGTTTTCTTAAAAATCCAGCCATTCTGGCACATTGTCCTTAAAAGTTGCATTTCTTTCTTGGTTAGTTTTATTTATGACAATTTTAGCACATTTTCCTTTTCAAATGTGGAATCAGTTAAGTGCTCATCCAGCCTCTAGACTTCAGTGGGCTGGGCCACTCCTCACTACTGACTGGATGGGAAGTGCTGACTTTCTTTTCCAAAATAATTCAATTAAAGTTCCAAAATGGATGGAATTCCTTAATGAGGCCCACTATGAAAAAAAAAAAAAACAGTCATTTACAAAATATTTATCTGAAATTACCCCAACTCAGAGACAGAATAGGCTTGATTCTGCAAGGAGGAAAGGAATCAATTGCTCATTTGGGGGCATAGAATTCAGCTGAGATAGTCACTGAAGACCTGGTCTTTCTGGGGGGGGAGAGAAACTCTGGCCCCAGGGGTACCCCAAGAGTGAGTAACCTTATTCCTTCTTACGAAGGAAACTCCAATTTCCTTTTTAATAATCACACTTAAAAAGTTACAAGAAAAACACCACGATCCAAGGGGATTATTTTTGAGATCTCAGAGTGGCAGAAATCCAATCTTAATTGTTCTTGATTCTTCTCTTGAGTCGCAGTCCCAAGTCATTTAGAAATGAATGAATCCTTTTCCAGGCATGAGAACTGTCTCTAAGGCAGCCCCCAAGGATTCCCTAGGTAGCCTTCTACTTATCAGTTTTTGTTCATTTGTTTTGCATCCCTCATTCTTGTAACTAAACTGAACTTGGTTTTTGAGCTCTGGAAGCTCCAGAGAGACAGGTGCAGATATGAAAGTTCAAGATTTGCCAAACACCTGCCCAAGAATAGAGCGAGAACAGCTTAGTCTCCAGATTCAGCTAATGATATATGCATCAACAGCCATCTTCCTCTGCTCAGAGCAAAATGTTCCAGAAGGAAGGAAGACATCTTGATTCTATCCATTTGGCAGACTGCATGCCTTTTGGGCTAAGAGTCAAAACACTAGGATGGTGGTATCTTTTGAGAATCATTGCTAAGGCTGATTCTGAAAACTGAAAACTTTTCTGAAAGTGGCAGCTTTTTGGGAAGATGCGCACCATTGACAGCACCTGTGTTTGCTGCCACACATTCCCCTGGAGTATTATATTTATCATTGCTGCCTTCCCAGTCAGAACTCAAGCAAAGTCAACATGTCACAAATTCTTTGTGAATCTCCAAGTTCCCTTCTTCACATGTAGTTTCCACCCAATGTGTCAGATAACTGTGGCTACCTTTCTTCCATGCCAGGACTCCCTCAATCTCCATTTCACAATGAAACCATCTTTGGAGGAGAGAAAACCCCTCTGGAGTATTAGCACAGACCGAGCGCAAACACTGCTGAAATCCTATTCGATCCCTCTGGATTTTTCTCTCATTAAGTATCAGCCTCTGACAAGTACGTTTTACAGATAGTGTATTAACCTTGGCAGAAAAATCATGAAAAGCTGTATTGAAGTCATGAAGTGGAACATAGCTCACTGTAAATAATACATAAGGCTGGAGTAGAAAATGGGATTTGTGTGATTAATGATGGAGCCCACGACCGTAAGATGCTGTAATCAGGCATCTGTGGCTGAAATCAAAGTTCCAAAAATTCTCCCTTCTCATCTCAACTTCACTTCCTAAGCTCACAGAATAGTAATGAACCACAAACGCTAATTGACTTAGCTGACCGGAGAGAAATCCGGGGGTCATGAGTGGCTGTGCAGCGTAGCGTGGCGGTGGTTCCCTTAATCACGACCAGGTCCTCGGGAGGGTCGACAATGGATGTTCGATCTGAAAAAACACAAGTCACAACTCAGATAAAACTGTATGTGTGAAAATTTCCTCCCATGGAGGGTAACGTGTTGGTCATCTCACATAAAAATGTCCAAGTTTCATCTTGGCAAAACGAGTGTAAATGGAGCACTCAGAACAGTTCAGGGACTTGAAGGAGCCCTCCAAATTATAGCCAGGGAAGTTGGGCCTCCCTGCACCTCCCAGGTCAACTCTGGACCTGTAAATGCTCTGGAATAAAATGAGAATGGAAGGTCATATGCAAATACCTATTAGGTTCTTCTCGCTTAAGTAAAAATCTTGATTCTTTCCCAAGAAAATCATCAGTTTGGTAACTCCTAATGTCTAGCACTTAGGACTTTTCAAATTCAATCTTGTAAGGTTGTGCAATTATTACTCCCACTTTTCAGGAATGAAGACTGAAGCTCAGAAACCCAGTTACTCATTCCATACCTTGGAGCTGGTAAGGAGTTGCCTGGTGCTTAGTGGTTTTGCCTATACCAGCCGCAACCTGTGTTCTCACACTGCACACCTCTGAGGTGAATGCTGCTCTGGCACCAACAGAGCCCCAAATCTTGGAGTCACTCAGTTCAGGGGCCTTCCTCACTACTTGCTATGCCTCTGAGCTTCAGTGTACTTGTCTGTGTAAGGGGGATGTTGGTCACTGTTGCAGAGAATAAAGTAGGGAACAGTGTACAGGAACATGTTCTGCAGGCCACACAGCGGTTGTACCAACCACCCTAGTGTTGCTACGACTTTGAATCTTAGCAGATCTACAACATTTTCTGGTGACTGACCTATAGAGATTGAGATATAAGCTTTTAAGTGAATGGTTAGTTCACACATGATGAATCAGAAGTGGCTGACAGAGTCGATCACCAATACCACCAAATGGAACAAAACCTCTTATTTAGTACTTGACAATATTGGGGGGAATTTGGATTCATTCCTTTTAAACTTATGGTATTTTTCAGAACCCCTAGTAAGTTAGAAAGGGTCAGTTATCAAAGTGGACACCAATAACATCATAGAAAAAAGCCAACATACTAAAGCATAATAATTTTGTTTTTCTTCAAAGGTGGTATTTTTAACAAATTATCCCCTTGAAAAAGTTGAAACTTTCTCTCCTCACAGTTTTATGAAGATCTATAAGTAAGCATTGTCTTTTGCTCATGTACAATGATTTTCAATATAATATATAGAGGGATGTAGCAGAGACGAAAAACAGATGGTGAGTGAAGTTACAAGAAGGGAGGGCAGAAATACTTGGTGCTCCAGAAAACAATTTATGCTAACTTTTCATAAACTTGAATTGTAGGTAAAATAAGAATAAACCAAAGGTATAAAAATAATAAAGGTCTTTTCATTCACTTTTAATACATAGGAAACATTTTTAATATACTAAACATATTTTTGTTGGTTGTAATGATAATTACATTTATCCTAGAGAAAGAACATGCTTTCTCCAGGATTTTAATTCTTGTTTCAGTTTTCTTTTATAATGCTTATAAAATTAACCAACCTATTTGTTTTGCTATTTGAATTAATTTGAGATAATAGCCCTACTCTACTGACTTTAAAAAGTCAATCTTTTATCTCTCCTGAATTGTCCCAAATTGAATCTTTGAATACATTATCTAATTATTCTTTTAGAAGCTGAAAAATTAATTACTCAATAGATTTCTATAAATTAGTTGTAAAGATAATCATTCTCTTTTGATTATATTAGAGAGTCCCAGGGCATATGGACACCCCCTAAGTGCAGATGACACGGTGATTAAAGCCGGATTAATAGAAGGTTCCTCTTGGATGCTGTCCTTACTCCACACAGTGAGCGCTGCAGACGCCTTCAGGGAGCCCTCTGTGTTGGCTGCATAGCAGGTGTAGTTGCCAGCATCCTGGACAAAGACAGGGGCTATCTGCAGACCCCCAGACTCCAGGAGCATGAACCTAGGAATCCGTACGGAGCCGCTGGCCAAAATGTGGTTTCCTGAAGAACAGCAGAAGACAACGGAATGTTAGAGCCCTGTCTCTTGAAATGAAAGAAGATGATGTTAAAAAGCCACAACCAAGAAAGTAATATGAGGAAATAATCGAGTAAAGCGGAAGTTTTATGCATAAAAGTTACCAAACCAATTTTCTTTTACATCATTTAGAATAACAGAAACTGAGAATATCGCAATTGTCCAACATTGAGAAAGTTGTTGGTTAAACAAATTATGATTTGTGGTGATCATTTGTGTGGAGTGACTTATCTTTATTGCTATTCCTCTGGGTTTGAAAAGTTTCTATAGAAAGTCATATACATTTTAAATCTAAAAAGAAAATAAATAAAATAAATCCCCTTTTCTCGTTAATTGTCAGTGTCCCAGAGCCTCGTGTTTCTAAGCTATGTTCTGAGGGCAGGAATTGCACTTCTGAGAGTTGAGAACCATCACGTGGCTTTCTGGGAACATGAACCAGATGTAAGTTTGGAAGTTTCACCCGCCCATAGTCCACCATGCGTGACCAGTTAACCTCTATGAACTGACAGGTTTGACATGATGTGTAAAGGAGGGGCTGTGTGCACTGCTCGCTTAGTGAAATATGTGCCACCTGTGGCCTGGGTGTCATGAAGACAGTCTGAGTGGCACTATTCTTCATGGGAACTGAAATAGAAGTGGAATGTAGAGCTTCACACATGTCAAACTGGAGAGAATGAAAATGGTCCTGTGCTAGAAGCAACTTGCTTTCATAAAAAAATGGCCACAAACAAAAAGGGTATGTGAGTCTTAAATGTTGAATATTATCAGGGTAGAAGTTCATTTCACAAATGGGGAAACTGAGTCCTAGCAGAACTGCTCTAAATTCAATACCTCGTATTTTAAGGATCCTCAGCAGGCCTGAGGTACTTTTCTAAAGGGCTGAGACAGATGAAAGTGATATTTACACAATGTATTAACATGTCTGTTTCCTTTTCTAGGCCCGTAAGCTTCCTGAAGGCAGAAGTCTGCTGTCTCACCATCCCAGTAAGGCATCTAGCACCTTGCAGATACCGAGTACCTGGTTATTTAGTCTTTTACTGAGTGAACAAAAATGAGAACAATGAGACACACGCCTCAGCCTGGTGGGTTCATGTTCTATGTTGTTTGTACCACTGTGGGCGGCAGGCCTACCTCTCTTCCATGTGATGGCAGGTTTGGGAGCCCCAGACACCTCACACCTTAACACAGCTGTCATCCCATCTGTAACTGTGGTGTCCACTGGAAGCTGAGTGAAGGTTGGTGCAACATCTGAGCAGAGAGTTAAACAGGGACATATTCAGAGTGTTGTTCCACAAAAACGCTCAGACTGGTATGGTGAAGTGGTCTATGTGGAAGTTTATAGGGCTAATCTCAGAGACACCGCAGTGATAAACAATGAAAACATTTTAGAAGTGACAATAACCTGTCATTGTTTGTCTTCCAGGAATTGTCCATCTTTGTTTACAACCTAAAAAGCATACAGTCTCTTGATGTAACAAATACACAGTGGGAGAGTGCAGGGACCCGGGAAGAACAGCTTTAGATGGATATAAAAAGAGGATTTATTTAGATAAATCAAAAAAGTTGCTACATTAAGGAGGAAAAAAGCTGATTTTTGAATACTAAGGATCACCCAAATGATGGTAGTTTCTTTCCAAGATCCATTCTCCAAGTTAAAAAAACCAGATTTCAAGGACTTCAGCAGGGAACTCCTGGGAAATGTTGTAGGCCTGAAGTGTTGTGGGGTTCTTCATATTAATGGAGGCCTCTAACCTCTAACAGCCCTGAATCAGACAAAAGGAAGGCAGGAGTAGCTCAGGCTGGTTTCAGTGAGGGCTCTTTTGACTGCCCTGCTTTGCTAATGATGAAACAGAAGACCCCGCACATCAGTGACCTGTAGCTCCCAAGCCCATGTGAGAGCATCTGATGAGCCTGGGGCTGATGTCCCCAGCAGAAGTGAGAAGACTAAAGGAGATGAAGGCACAGCTGCCTGACTCTCCCTTCACTGGATGGGGATTCCTACAGATCAGAGTCCTGTTGCTTCTTCCTCCAAGCATCTCATAGGGCTGATCACGTCAACACACTGCTTGCACTACTGACTCACCTTAACTGATCCCCAAACTTCTGCTCTTACCCTCAAAGTACATTCCATAGCCATAAACGACGCCATATGCTTCTCCCATGGCTCTTTGATCGGCTGGCTGCTGTGTATCCCTCCATCCTATCTCCTACCCCCTTGCTCATCCAAGACTCCCTCCTCACCTACTTTCTTCTCCCTGCATACACACATAGCCTAGCTTGTCCCTGCAAGGCACCCCCCATGCTCCATGATATGCATGGCCCCCAAGATTTCACATGACAGGCCCCTCTGTCATAGTTCAAGTCTCAGCTCCAGTACATCTGAGAACCCCTTTCTAAGCATGCCTGAAGGGGCCTTCCCTGTTCTCTGGTCTTCCCAGGCCTCATCACTAGCGGAAGCATCTTCTCCTTTACTATCTTTCTCTTAGAAGCACAGAAACCAAAACCTCAGGGACCCAGCATGTCTGACACAGATGCTCAATAAACATTTATCAAATGAATGAATAAATATTGACTGCTTCACATGCTGTATTTTCCTTTCATTAAAGATGTTTTAAATTTTTTTAAAAAAATAACCATTTTGCAAAAAGGTCAGTGTAGCATTATCATAATCATTACTTTATTTGTTTCTCTGGTTGTCATGGTAGCCAGTTTAATGAGCACTGCACTGTCATTTATATTGTCGCTATGATCCTCATAAAACCCCTGTGAACTGGGTTAGGTTGGTTGCATTTTGGCAAGAAAACTGGGGTTGAGAGAAATTACATAAGGTGCCCAAAGTTTCTCCCTAAAGCAAGGGCCAGCAAACTACAAGCCATAGACCAAATGCAACCTGTCACTTCTTTTGAAATAAAGTTTTACTAGAATGTAGTGAAACCCACTTGATTGCCTATTTTCTTTTTCTTTTTTCTTTTTCAAAGATTTATTTATTTATACAAGAGCTGGGGTACAGGTCAGAGGCATGGGAGGGTGAGAGGATTCACCAGAGACAGAGTCGGGAGCAGAACAGGCAGACTGACTGAGCAGAACAGGCCCGCTGAGGGGAGCAGCGGGCAAGACAGGAGAGGTCTGCCGCTCCATGTGGGTCTCTCCCTGGCCGGCTGGGAATCGAACCCACACTGCAGAAGCTGCGGACAGCTTCATAGCGCTGCGTTCAACCTGCTGCGCCACCAGGGAGGCCCTGTTTGCCTATTTTCTGAGGCAGCTTTCATTCTGCTTGCATCAAAGGTAAGTAGGTGTGAGAGACCACATTCCTCAAAGCCAAAAATAATTCCTAGGTGGCCTTTGACAGAAGTTTTGCCAGTCCCTTCCCCAGACCACTCTGGCCCACAATTTTAAGTTAGGCATGGAGTAATTCTAACTAACTAAAACTCAGTTTCTACTTTAGTAACCAATATTATTTCCACTGCTTAACACAACACTGGCTTCCTATGCAGAATTCTAACCTGAAGATAAATTTGACCCTGCGCAAGGTTCACAGAAGTCATCCCTAGATCACCAACATATATGCATGTATCTCTAAATATTCCTCCAGTGTCTTTGTAAGTTCTGGCTGGCAAGAGCTACTGGCTATGTACATGCCGGCATTGATTTGCTTTCTCAAATGGCTTTCATACCTGAGGATATAAGCATTTTGTTTCCAAAGGGCAAGCATGAAGGTGTAATTCCATAATCATGAAATTCTACTTTGTTTTAAAAGAACAATATTACAACTATGGGAGATTAAAAAGAAAACCCGCAGATACTTGAAAACCTTTACCTTTATTTTATTTTTCAAAGACAAAGTGCCAAAGTATTTCTGTTAATGGAATAATAAAAGAAACTCACAAAAGAACCATCATTGTTCAATAAAACTAAAACAGAGAATGAATATTTTAAAAATGGTGAAAAGAGCAAAAGAAAAAGATTAGGAGTGAGCTATTCATGCAACATTCCTTCCAGTTCTGTCCAGAAAAATGGGGGATTTTTTTCTACTTCCCTTCAGCAAAGAGGAGAACTTAAGTGCTGAAAAATCAAGGCTTTCATAAGAACAGGGAGGGCACGAGGGATGGGAGGCAACTAACTGTCTGTATTTGCTGCTCACAGGCTCCAGCAGAGCTTCCCCTATACCTACAAATGGGCACAGCACGGTTTCCATTTACCATTGACCTCAAAGGTTGAATGGAGGTGACCACCTTCTCAGTGTCACATGGGGCCAAGGTTGGGAAGCCCTAGAGGTCTGGTTCTGCTGATGGGCAGTACTCACTGGTGACATCCAGGTAGGTGTAGGTCTGGATCTCCCCTCCTTCATTACTGGCAAAACACTGGAAGATTCCAGAGTCCCCTGGACTCAGCTTCTGGATGCGCAGGACTCCACTGGGGAGCACTTTGTACCGAGGATTCTGGAGCTTGCTGATGGACACGGCATCCTTGTACCATCGGAGGATAGGAAGAGGGACCCCTGTGCAGGAATGGAAATAGATGGGCATTAAAAATTAAATTTTAAGAATTCCTTATTATAAGGAATTCTTACTATAGGCAAAACATTTCAAAGACTAAAACGTTTGAGTTGTAATAAGCATGTTATCATCTATTAGTCCTTTACCTCCTCCCCCAAAGTATTTTCTCACTTTAGATGAGAGATCGGCAGAGAGGCATTAACAGGAATGAACTCAGACCCAGATACAATCCGCTGGGCTCCCCTGAGCTGCACAGCTTTTCACTCTTACCTAGACCGTGCACTTTCGACTGTGCTGTACCGTGAGCCAGGGCTGGGGATGACAGTCTCTGCTGCTCTGCAGGGCCTGATTCTGCCACTGGGGGCTCAGGGAAGGTCACACGGGTGGAGAGAGTACAGCACTTAGTCATATCCCAGTTGATGATGGTGCCATCTTAGGCAGAATACAATCTCTCCTTGTCTGTTTCCTCACTTGTGGAAAGCGAGAGACCATCGTGGCCTCAGAAGGTTGTGGTGAATATTAATCACATCAATATAGATAAAGCTCTCAGAGCTGGCACGTGGTTGGTGCTCAATGGAGAGTATCCCTATTAATTACTACAACAACAGAAACGTGTGCCATCTTTAAAGCCCTCTACTTAAGGAGTGGCGATCGCTGGTCTAAGTGGCTGTCTACTGTTTGGAGGGGCAATTGATTAGGTTAAGGAACAACCACACAAGATGTATTTGGTGAAAAGTTGAGGAGACATAAGAGATATTAAATTGTAGATAAGGGATAAATTGTCTTGGCCCCTAAGACAAATGTGAGCACAACAGAGGAGAAGGAGGGGCTGTAGGATGGCTCCATTTTATACCCCAAGAGCAGAGTAAGCCAAGGGAGCACAGTTGAGAGTTTGAGTGCTAGGACTGAAAGGTTTGACTAAGGTGAGATATTCGACAGTCACTCCGAATGGCCCCGTCCTCATCTAAACACTGCAGTGAAAATGAGGCTGCAGTCAAGGGCACTTCAGCTGCCCACAGTCTGGAGGCCTGAAGGAGATTGAGGGTTGGGTGTTTGCAGCTCACAAGGAAGAGCCTGGACTGACAATGACAGGGAACTTCCTCCCTGAGAGCATGGGGATTTCTGCTGCTCTTCCCCCTGATGGCTGTGGTCAGTGCAGGTAAGCCAGGAGATGAGTGGCTGCCTCCTCTTTACCCAGCACACCCCCCTGCACACACACACACACGTGGCCTCCTGCATGAAGTGAGCTCCAAGCAGGAACCATCAGACTCCTTCCACTGGTGGCTCTCCAGGGGCTTGGGTGACTAGCAGTGGGGGAAGACTGGCTTCTTGGCACTTCCTGATGACCCTTTCTGAAGCAGGAAGGGTCGAGCTCACCCAAGAAGGGCATGCTCGGCATACCTGAGGGGCTGTGCAGAGAACCAGACCAAAACACTCAGGGCAATCAAGTCCCAACTCACAGTGGGTACAAGTCTGCTGGTTGTGGATACAGGTGAAATATGCTTATTTCCAGATCTCAGATGGTTCAGTATGTACCTCTGTTTCTCCAAATGCAAAATGGATTTAAATAAAACCCATCCTGACATGGTTCATGGTGAAAAGTTCAACTAAATCCCTTGATTTAGGATGCTATGTAGGTATACGACGTTTTCTTTAATAAATAAAATTAATGTCATGAAATATTTCAACATAATGTATTCTCAGATTCTGTTCTTTGCCTTAATTATGTTTCCTGTCACTTTTCATTAAGTCAGGAAATTAAAAAAAATCCATTTCAAGGTAAAAGCATAACCAATTCATGTAAAATCTCATAATAGCAATTACATGATGTAGCTTTCATAAAGAATAACCACTTCACATGCTGCTATAGTTTCATTGTCAAAATTAAAAGAAAGCAGTAAATTATATGATGGCAATGCAATGTTGAAAGATCTGTTCAATATATATTTATAAGTCTATACTTAACAAGCAGTTTACCCAATGGAAATCATGCAAAAAGGAACATTCTCTTGTCAAAGGAGAGTTTAAGATTGTCACTTATTGAAAAATAATTGTTAGGAGATAGGGAACTAGGAATATTTCTATTTTGGGGCAGTTTAATGTCATAAACAGAAGTCTTATCCCACGCAGTATGTAGACTCTCCTTTCTAAAATATAAGCACTTTAAATATTTTTTTTTATTATTTATTTATTTATTTATTTATTTATTTATTTATTTATTTATTTTTTTAGGGATTGGGGTCAGAATGGGGGGATTGCAATTGTATGGGGAACTTTAAATATTTTATAGCTTCACTTTCAGAGAATTGTTGGCCTTAAAAAGCTGGTGTTTATATAAGACAGAGAACAATGCAACCATGGTAAGGAAAATATTTCTATTTAAAATTCATATTATGGTTCTCAGCCCCTTTTCCCCTGCTCCCCTGCGGTTGAGGTAGCAGAGTCAGCAAAGAGACCAGGAACAGGCAGATCTGTAAACAGAGGCCATGGGGACTCACCGGGAGCTGAGAACCAGAACTCCTGGTGGAACAGATCCTTGAGGCAGGGGAGGCTGTTACATACAGGACATGTGAGGATGGGGCTGTGGTCAGACGCTGGCCTCTGTATTTACCATTAACATGGTACCGGGCAAGACCACCACTTATTTTCAGAAATGAAAAATGACATGACATGCCTATAAATAGATGGCCTTTGCTCTAAGTCCCAGGACCTCTCTTGGGACAAGACAGGTGTCCTGCTCAAAGCACTGGCTTTGGCAGCTGATGGATTTGGGTTTGCAATCTCTTATCTCCATTAATCACATACCTGTGGTGGGGTTACCTGCCCTGTAGCTAAGGAGCAGCTCCTATGTACCTGACACTGGGCCAGGCCTTCACCAGCAAGATCTCTTTACACCTTCCTGCTCTGAGCCTTGATCACCTTATTTTACCTTGCTTTCTAAGATTTTATTTTCCCCACATATGTGCAGTGAGATAATAACATCTCTCATGGAGCTGTTTTGAAGATGAGCTAAATTGTTAGTAAACTTTACCCTCCACACTCAGAAGAAAATGCCCACCCTTGAGATGGACAGGTATTAACATAAAAGAAAAGCTCCTTTCATTTCTTGACAATCTTCAGAGCACTCACATAGCTTTTGTTAATGAAATTGCTTTAAAAAGCCTGTCTCTGTTAAGGCATTTGGTATAATTACTTGTGCTGCTGGGCATGAAATGGTGAAAGTGGACAGCTAGTAATCAAGGCCTGGGGCCCAAGGTTGGCATTATCTGAATAACAAAGGAAAAGTCCACCCAAAGCTGAACAGGCAGAAAAACAGGAATATTTCCTATTCAAATATTTAAAACAATTGGTCTTCCTAGGAGCTGACTTGGTCACTAGTCCCTGCCCCCCATGGATGAGAGTATGAAGCTCCAGCCCTGAGCCCTGGGGATGGGGATGGGGATGGATGGGGTGGGGGTTTGGTCATGCTCTCAGTGCAGCTGAAGGTGGTCGAGAACCTTTGTTGGGACAGAGGTGGGGGGTCAGACTTCCTTACTGCTCTCTGGGGTAAATATTACTATCCTTGCTTTGAAGATGAAGATGTGAAAGCTAAGTAAGGTCAAATACCTTTGTCAAGGTCACATGGCCAATGACAGTTGTACTCCATTCATTCAGCAAAGATGACCCTGCCCGAAAAATGCTGTGCCTGTTCCCCCAGCTCATGGCTGCCTGTTTGACCGCCTCCCACACTTACCCATAGCTCGGCACACGATGTCCACGGTTTCCTCTACTTCAACTAAAATCCGATTCTCAGGTTCAGCAGTAAAATACGGCGGCTCTTTAAATAAGAAAACACATAATAACCCCTAAGCAAAAGAAGAGTATTTCCAGAGGACCCTAATAGTCTGATATAGTTTGCGTTCCTTTTAGAAACTATTTTTAAAAACTTCATTAGTTACCATCATACACACAAACTCAGGATTCACAGAGCAGAGGCCAAAGGCAATTTATATTTGAAGGTTTCAGAAAGCAAATTACTACTTAGGGCGATGGCTACTTTTCAGTTTATGGGCTTGAATCATGGAATATCTTAATTCACATTTTAGAAGGACTATCCCAAGAGGTTCATAAAGGTTTATATTTACAGCACAGTATTTTATAGGCTAGTTTGCTTCAGTATCTAAACTAAACACCACCTCATGAAGCATGTCAAATAAAGTGGCACGGCGAGGCACCCAGCCTGCATCAGAGAACGGAGCAGCCTATTAACATATTTTTTAAAATCTTAGCAGTTCTTCTCCTCCAAAATATAGATTTAATACTTCAATAGAATGTAAACTAATAGCTAAGAGAAAACGGAGGAAGGGCCCCTCATCTATCTTTACCAACAAAAGAGACTCTTAGCCACTTCCTATCTCTAGATATTCTACTCGTTATTCAACACAAAAAAAATAGGGGTTGTATTAAACAATGAATTTCCTTGGAGAAATACGTGCAATATTTTTCTCAGTTTATTCAGCAGAAATTCAACAGTGGCATGGCCAAGTTCATCCAGTATTTAGGTGGTAGTGATTTTATTATCATGATAACAAAAGGCTGTTGTATTCACTTTCTGCGTGATAATTAATTTCTGGGCACTGTCTTCCAGAATGGTTTATTTTCATTGTACTTGTGTTGAATGTGAATAATATAGCTTGGCATGCCTCCTATATTGACTGTATCTAAAATGGGGTGGAGCTAAAGGAAGAAAAATAGAGTAAGAACTTAGCATTTCAAAGAAATGATCAAGGAGAACAGACTGGTTTCTCAATGGAGGCAGTTAGGTATCAATTCTGCAATTACCTGGATCACTCAAGCGGGAACAATCTGCCTGAATTACCTCCTCTGCTAAGGCTGCACCTTCACTAGGTGGAGGCAGAAGACTCGACTTAGTTTTGCATGTGTATAGACCCAGGTCTAAAGAAATACTGCACAGATTTAGAGTCAATCTTTTCCAAGCTGGTTTTTATTGCACACTCATATTCACACCAATCATGTCTCATTCATCAATAATAATGATAGCTGCAGTATTTATATTCTAACTATGCAGTAGCTGTTCCCATGTGTGGGTCATGCCCTGTATTCATCAGCGATGGCTGGAATCAATATCTACCATTCTGACCAGTTCAGAGGACGGGAGGGGGAAAAAGTTAAAACATCAACATTTGCCTGTGACCAATTACAGCTTTCCTTTCTTAAATTACATATCCTACTTTGAATTAGTTGTAGAATCTCATGCAATTTTAAGAAATAATGCATTCTTTGCTCAGTTGACTCCAAAGATAATGTCTTACAAAACTATAGAACAATTAAGATTCTGACATTGAAACAGTCAATCTAACACGATCAACCTATCTTATTCCTGTCCTTTTGCTCATGCTCCTGTGTGCTTGCCTGTGCCACTGAGCTCGATGCAGTGTCACCAGCTGTGCAGATATGTGCCTGCACCACCACAGAGCAGGTCTCTGACAAGGACCCCTCATTGCTGCCCTATTGTAACCACGTCCACCCCAGCATCCCATTCCTAACCTCTGGCAACCAATCTTCTGCTCTCCATCTCCCTAACACTGCGGTTTCAAGAATGTTTTATATATGAAATCACATAGTATGTAATCTTTGGAACTGGCTTTTTTCACTCAGAATAATTTCCTTGAGATTCATCCAAAAGCAGTTATACTTTGATAGTAAAAAATCCATACATACAAATAGTCAACATCTACAGGGCCAGACAATTCTCTGTGTACTGACTGCAGATGCTGCCAGGCAAAATGGCCCAATGTCTGAGTGGTGGCTTCCTCATTTGGCTCCCCCTAAGTGCTAGGGAGGGCCCTAGTCTGGGGTTCAGAGACAAGGGGTACCTGAGGCTGGCTGGAGCAAAGGCTTGGCTTTATGGCTGGGGTGCCTCAGGGACCTTGAGGCCCAGCCAAAGCCACTCCTCAGAGCACTGCCAGCCTCCCAGGCCAGCCAGTTCCCACAGGGGCTTGGCACACTCACTTTACTCAATATTCTGTGCCAAGGGCAGTCTCTAGGCTCTTTGGGCATGGTCTGGAAGAGCAGCTTGCCAGTACTGCCAAGTGCTCTCACTGGAGCCAATGCCAAGGGACATTTTAGGAGCTGAAAGCTGCGAAGGCTGGGAATGGCATGGGCAGAGAATTTGTTCATTTATTGATGCTCTTGCCTTGTTCCTGAAAGTCTTCCAGGTGGCTGAGTGAGTGGAGCAGGGATGCTGAAGCCCTGACAGGCCCACACAGCTCCTTCCTCATCAGAACATGCTATTATTTCTCCCACTGCTCACCTTTTATAGGACCTGAACTCAGCAGATGCTTGGAAGTGTTTTCTCTTGATCTCCAGCTACTTTTACACATAGTCACTTGAAGGAAAAAAACTGGAGGGAAATATCAAGCATGTCAACCTAGATGATACCATGGGTTGGACAGTGGGGAGAGAGCTCTCGTCACAGTGCTCCTGTGCAGACTTCATCACCGCTTAATCCTCAAGGGGCAAGTGCATGTCTTAGCAAATCAGCAACAACTCTTTCTAAAAGGTTTCACTGCCAGCACAGGCACACACTAAGTTTTACAAAATTTACCAACCTGTGGTCAATAAAACTCAGGTTGAAACTAACACTCTTATCTCTTTTAAAACATGATGAAGACATCAGGAAAATGTTCTCATTGCTGTATGAAGCTGGATGTTAACAAGAGGCCAGCATGCTGATGGCCCTCTGCCCAGGGTTCAGGCAGCATGAGCTCCAGTCCCCCCATCTCAGAACTGGAAGTGGGGATAACACTCAGTAGCCCCAAGAGGGCCCCTATCAAGCACCCCACTCTCCAAAATGCCAGAGTAACAAGGTGTAGGTTGATGTCTGAAGGAGGTGGCATGGCTAAGTTGCACAGTCTGCCCTGAGTAGGGCTTACCAAAGGCCCCAAAGATTTTCCCTGTTCTGCCTTCCTTTCCCCTCCATGGTCTCCTTAAGGAGCAGCAGATCCCAAGGTGTGCCCTTGACTTGCCATCTTGGTTCACACCCTGGTGCCTTTGTCCATTGCAGTAGGCAGAACAGCCCCTAGAGATGTCGCCACCCTAGTCATTGGATCTTCTGAAGATGCTCTGCTTCAAGGCAAGAGGTACTTCACAGATATGATTAAGGTTATGGATTTTTAAATGGAGATATTGTCTTGGATTGGGGGTAGATGTGCCCAATCTTAGCACAGAAACCCTTAAAAGAAGAGAACTTTTTCTGGCAGGAGGGGAGTTCAGAGAGATTGACAGCATGAGAAGAATTTGGCCTACTACTACTGGCTTCACTAGTGAAGGTGGTTATAATTTGGGGGATCTGGAGGTAGCTCCTAGAACCTAAGAATGACCCCTCCACTCAACAGCCAGAAAGAACACCAGTATTGCAGTCTCACCACATGAACTAAACGCCGTGCTGACTGAGCCAGAAAGTGGATTCTCCCCCAGACCTTCTAGATAAGAATTCAACCCAATCACAACCTTGAATGATCTTGGGAGAATGGGAAACAGACTAGTTGAGCCCTTTCAGACTTCCGACCTCAGACCTATGATGTCATATAGCATATTATTTTAAGCTGTTTCCCACAACAGCAACACAAAGGCATTATATGCCTTCTCATTTCTTTGCATGGAATGATTTTCTCAACTCTGTCTTCTTGGCAAATTTGGACTCAAGCATCGAAATTCAGAGCTTGAGTCCCTTCTTTTGCAACCCCCCACCCCTCGACTTCCTCAGACAGGGCCTCTACCCACATACTTTGGTGCCAATGATCCATATTTGTGTGATCCACCTATAGATCAGCCCCCCATATCTTTAGAAGTGTCTCAGACAATGTATCTTACATCTGTATTTTTAGTACTTTAGCATAATTTCAGAGAACACCCTTAAAAATATCTACTGAAAGAAGAGATGAAGGGTAGTAGCAAAGACCTTGAAATCCTTAAGCTCCTTTAGGGGAGGAAATGTGTCTGATTCTTCCTTGCAAATCCTCCTCCATTCTCTACCCATGCTAACACTTTAGCTTAGTGACTTGTACATACTACGTGCTCAATCAGTGACTGGTGCATGAACAGTGAAGGCAGAAGACGCGAGAGAAGCCTGGAGGAAGAGAGGGTGCACAGACAAGCACACCCTTGTCCCTCTGAAATCCTACCCCGCCTTGGTATTCCCGGACTGGCCCAACAACCCTGCATTCAAAAGCAAATGACCCAAATAGCATTTGCTATTTGCCTCACATGACTTTTCCTTTTATCTTAGTAACAGTTCTGTATTAGCTTTATTTTCTGAGCTTTAGTCAGTAATACACTGCCATGCAGATAAGCTCCAGCTGTGATAGGAGATCAATAAAGAACATAATTATTATAGGTCACATGTGAATATAATACCAGTCTTATGTAAAAACCATAGAAAAAGACATCTTCAGAGTATCTTAAAACAACACAAAGGAGTTACAAGACAGGTTATTCTTAGTCGGTAACACAGTTGCTAGAGTGTCTCCTGTTCTGAATGTAATACTTGTACTTGAATTTGCCTGAATTGTTGGTGGAAGCTCCTCACCCACTGCCTGTCAGGAGAACCTGGGCCCCTGCAAGTGCTGCATGTATTTGGTCATTCCTGCTGAACTGTAACTGCCCATGAAGGGATTGTCTTCCACACAAAAATCCTCCATGCCTGGGGTGGCTGCCACCTCACTCCTCCGTTGCAGACTCAATAAATACATGTTGTGCAATAAGCGGAGGAGGTAAGGGAAGAGGAAAGGAGCCAGAGGGAGAAAGGCAGGAAGAAGGGAGGGAAGGGAGAATGAAGAGAGATGGAGTTTTACATCGGGATGAGAAGCTCCCTCTCAGCTCTGAGAACCTCAGTGCAGCTACAGAAGAAGGTGCCAGCCAAGAGATGTTACAAGAACTTTGGCATTTCAACAATAATCGAGACATTGGGACTTCTAAATGATTTGTGTATAAACATGAAGATAGATTTGACACATAGAGAGAGGGCTCTCTGCAACAGGGACCCTTGTTGGAATTTGTGCGTGGGAGCAGGATACGCATGCTCACGGAGCAGGACACTGTGCCGGCAGCACTGCTTTGGATGTGCATAAGAGTCAATCTGTTGGGATGGATGGATGGAGAATGTACCCACTGTGTTTCACTGGATCTGTGGAGCACACTGCTCCACACAGTGGGCACTTGGCCCACTTGGCCCACTCCACACTGTGGGCACCCAGATTCCGGTGGTCAGAGGCCAACAGGAACAAAGATACACACTGACCATGGAAACAGGAAGAAGGAACATGCTGGGCCACCCAAGAGTGTGCCGTGTGTACATGTGTGTGGTGTGGGGGAAGCAAGGAGGTTATTGTAGGGGCAGTGGAGGGATAGATTAGGAATAGAATATTGGAGAAAGAGCAGCAACCTTAGTGGAGGTTGGAGGAGCAGGACGGGAAGGCCCAGCCCAGGATGCTGCTTCTGCAGGTGTGGGTTGCTGCAGGAAGTCAGCGGTGGCCGGTGCCATAGCCAGACCCCTGTGCTCCTGCTCACACCTCGGAAATTAAGCAATACAGCAGGGAGGCTGACAGGCAGCGTAAACAGTGCAACTACTCTGTCTTGTCTCATCAGTCTGAAATAAAAGTAATTGGAAGCCAAAATGCTCCTGCTCTCTTTCGTCTGCAATGTTCACATCGCTGGCTCTGCACAGTCTGCCGGTGACAGCGCTGCGAAATCAGTAACCGTCCTGAGGACCCTCCTTCCATGATTACTGGGTTTGGGGTATAATCTCCTAAATCACTCTGAATTGACAGAGCCTTTTCAAGGCTTTTCCAAGATGACTCAACCACAAAATCCTAAACCTGTCACAGCAAATTCTTATGAAGACGAGGTGACTTAAATCAACATCACAAAGAAACAACGTGTGCTCATGTACCTTTAAAAGTGGGTACACAGAGGGATGGCAGCTCAAGCAAATATAAAAATGATCTGCTTCAGGATTTAGATGTAAATGCAATATGTAAGTTCACGTGATAGATTTAAATATTTTTGAAAGGAATTATGATGGAAACAAACATCCTAGTTTGCAGGGAGATAAATTTCTTCTCTGGTTTAAATTACCTTAAGCTGTTTTAACACAATATAGTCCTGTCTACTAGAGATTTACACATCACAAATTTTAATTTTGGTGCAATCTATAATGTACTGTGCTCATAGCTATAGATCAACACTAATGAAAAAGTCCTCACGGGAATGGGGATGTGGTATTTACATCGATAGCTAACGCAGGGATGATAAAAGCAGCAAGAGAACCAGCTGAGACCCCTGGTGTAGATGCAGCAAGGATTTGTGACTCTGACTTGCTTTCTGTGAGTTTTAAAAATTCTTACACCTCTTTCAGAGGGACTGACAGGTTTGCCTGGTATGTATTTGGCAGTCATTTTCAGGCCACAAAGCCATTTCCTAATGATTTAAAGGAATGTGACATACTCAAGGCAAACTGCCTCTAATGCAATATTTCTTGATTCTCTTGATAATTTCATAGGAAGATAAAAACTTTATTTTTCTTAGTTTGCAAAGTGGCAAACAGTAAAATAGGTTATTTGAAGAGCAATGGCTCTCCAAAGGGCTTTCTGCTTATTTGACTTTTTCCTGTTTTTAATTCCCCTTCTTCTGGAAGAGAAGAAGTTAAGCAGGGTTTCTCCTTCCTGAGGCCCACTTCTAAGACACTCTCTTATCTGCGGTGGCGTCTGTTCTGTTAGATAGGCCACTACATAGTAATCACAACCACTTAAGAATAAAAGTGTCACAGGAGCTAAAAAAAACCACAATTTTGGAGCAACTGTACTTGCCTTACAGTTTAACATAATCTTATCATAATCTGAAAAACAAACTACGGAGTCCCTCAACCACTGCACGACGTACATTTCCTAAACACTGATATTTTCTAGCATTTACTGTAACTCAAATGTGCTTAGTTTTATCTCCTAGTTCAGGATGACACTTGGCTCATGCTCTAGGAAGCGTCTCTGCTGTCATTTTTTAATTTAACAAAAGGTAATATCTAATATTTTCTCTATTCTGGGTTAAAAAAAAAACACAACAATCTCTGAATGCTGATCATAACATCAAGTCAGAATTATGGTAAAGTTGAGAGGCACCCAGGCCAACACAGGAATGTGATTTATATATATACAACAAGGTTTTCACCTATTTCCCAAGGTTTCTGACTGGAAGTAATCAGAAGACCATTTCTTGGAAGTATTCACCATTCTTTGGATTGAATCAATCTGTATTTTTGGAAAAGAAAACTAGACTGGATTTGGAATGTGAACTCAACTACACTGCCATTTGCTGAGTTGAAGACAAAGTCAGTGAGACAGAGGTGTCACTGTGTTGTTTCTAGGGATGTGTCAGTGAGGGACTCTGACTGAGATAGTTTGAGCCTTACCTATGATAGAGAGGAAGGCTCTCGCCCTAGCAGGCTCAAAAGTGCTTCCTCTTAGTGTCGCCTCACAAACATACACCCCGGTGTCTGAAGATGTGGGATTGTTGATGGTGAGGTGTCTCCCAAAGCTGTGAAGCCCACTGGTGAGTCTCACTCCATTTCTTTTCCAGCTCACACTCAGCTCCTCAACAGGCCTGTGAGAACAAAGGGTATAGACACAAAAACTGTGAATCATCAAGATGGCCATAATAATAATTTTAGGCATTCAGCACAGCTTGACAAAGCTAATTCTACCAGGAACCATGGCAGGTTGAACAATGGACATTTAAAAATCAATCCAGATATAACTCTACTCCCTTACGGCATGCATCAATGATACATTCTCCTCAAGGGCTATTGAGCAGGGATAGCTAATTGCAGCAGCAATGGACCATAAGTGCTAATGATTCCATTTGCTCAGGAAAAGAATGTTTAAAATAAATACTACTAGGGGACACAGCTACATGGGAGGCGTGATCATGGGAACTCAAATCTGGAGCAACTACTAACTAGGCCGAGAACACCTAGGACTAGAGAGGAGTTAACTATTTCCTTTGTATTAAAAGTCTTACCTCTTCTCTCCTTAGTTCAGAGTAACTATCATTCACAGTTATCACCTCTCTTCCACCTCCTCCTATTGAAATTTTATATTCAACGTACATTTAATGTAGTTACTTATTTTCTCCTATGTGGTGCGGCCCAGCTAGACAAACAAGACTACCATTTCTAAAAGAGTAAAACCACACATGGTGTGTCATTCCACGAAGGGTAACTTCATGATGTTGCAGGTATTATGGGTTAGTATTCCCAAGTGGACAACCAGCTGCATACCTGGCATTGGCTATGCATTCCAAGGTGACCTCGCTGGACCCAGCTACCACACTGCTGTTTCCTGGGGGAATCACAATGATGGGTGCCATGGTTTCAGGTGTACCAACATCTCCTGTGACAGAGAAAACAACAGTCCATGGAACTCTCCTCAATGTAGAAGATGTGATCAGGACATGATAAATGAAACTTCTTGCTAAGCCACTCTGACAGGACACCCAGTCTCTCACTGCCCTATCCCAACTTTGGGTGTGGTCATTATCACTGGCTTTTTCAGATTGTGGACCAAGGTTCAAGTATAGCTAGTTTCCTGGGTGAATCTGTGGTGTAAGTGTAAGTGTGTGAATCAACTAGAAGGCCCAGGAACTAACAGCTTTACTTAGGATGAGATTAGTTTATTGTGTGGATAAGAGGCTTTCAAACTGAGTATTGTCCAAAATGCTTGCCAGATTTATTTATTCATATCACTTTAAGACTTTGCTTATTGACTTACCTAGTCTACCCACTATTTTCAAATCTGTTCAATTTCACAAATATTTCATATGTCAGAAACTCTGTGAGGCCCATGTATATTAGAAAGTGCCCAGCTTTCCTATTAGTGCCCAAATGAGATTCCCCGAAAGAAATGTTTTCAATGAACAAAGTGTTCAGCTCCATCAGCATACTTTCAAATCCTTTTTCCTTTTCTGAAAAAAAATGTCCTAAATCGGACTCTTTTTTGTGAGTATCAAACCATAAATAATTTCACTCATATTCCTGGTAACAAGGGAGAAAAAAAACAGGACACCTTTTTACTAAAATACATGTAATATCAAATTAAACTACCCACAGTACACTTTGCTACTGTTTATTTAGGGAAAATGGAGACTGAGCAAACATTTCTAGAATAGGAATTTCAATAAAGGATGGAGATGGAGGAGACTAGAAATAAAAATAAATTTAAATTACTACAAATGCAAAATGTTTCATCTAGTACTTCATGGGGACGTGACCCACCACTATTATGAGCAGCGGAAGAGAAGTCTGGCAAATGGAAGGTTCTAGCCTGTTGGGCTGGCAATGGGTGAGGCCCATGGAGAAAACAACAGGAAAAGAGAGGATTGGGCTCATCAACACTAATGTACCTCAGCTCTGTTTTCTGGCTCCAGTATGTGATTTTTGAATGAAAGTTTCACATGAATGAAGAAAAAAAGCTTCATTAAAACAAATGTAATGTTGTAAACTTATACTGATTCCATGGATATGAAACAGATTATCAGATGTCCTGAGGTCTCTTGGAAACTGCCAGGAGACCTTCGTCTTCCCAGACTCTGTGCAAAGTTCGCCCTCCAGGGCTTCTTCTAGCTCTGTAAAATTGTGGGGGTTTTGGGGGTGGTTATCAGATTTCTGAGGTAATGCCAGAGTACAGACACTTTTGTGATGGGGCAAAGGACGAAAGTGGAATGCCAATCAGATTAACAACCTGCCTGTCATCTGTGAAAGTTGCTGATGAGGAGAAATGACCTGAGAAGCTAATATTTGCAAATAGTTATGTGAAGTGAAGGAGAGCAGCAGTGAATGCTAAAAGGTCACGGAACATGGTGCTAATTTGGCATTAATCACTGCTCAGCCACGGTGGCAGAAGAGGAAACCCATGCTCAGCACTTGTCATTGCCCAGGGAGGACAGCTCCTGGCTGGTCAGCCTCAACTGTATGCTGACCCAAAAGATGTTCAAGAGACAGATTAGCACTGAGACCAAGCGTCAGCCCGTCGGGGACCACTAGGACACTGCACGTACCACTCCACCGTGGATTTGGCCGCACCAGTAGAAAGATGAAGCAGGCCTTCATTTTGATTCATGTGGAACAATAACTTGTATTTACACCACAGTATTCCTAAGTACCCTCACTCTATGCAGTCAGTGGGACCAGCTCAGAAACTTATTCACTTTGGGTCTGATAAGTGCCAGACTGTTCTCAAATCTGGGTCTTCTGATCCCAGTGACATGTCAGCTTCCCATGACGCTTTTGGAGAAGTTGCTGCAAGAGATGCAGATTAAAATGTCATCACTCCAATAAAATATTTCTAATACCCACATAAGGTCTCTGGTAAGGTGACCTTGACTTATGGAAACTAAAACAGTAAGATCAAAGCAAGGTTTTCTGAATGCAAAGCTGGTATATTGTCTATTGGCAGATTTGCATAAGTGACTAGGATCCGGATCTCTCAACAGAAAGGATAGAGCTTATTACAGTACACATTCGGGGTACACTTTCTTCCTTAAAAAACATTAAGAATTTTGATCAAATTCTTAAGTGCATATTGATTGAAAAGAAATGTAATAATCTCTCCCACTAATGAGAACGTTTGACTTGTCAGCTGTCAACTTCCCTTCAACTAGGGGGGAAACTCATCATAATTATGAAAAGACTCTAAATACCGGAGCGCAGAGATCTTTTCTGGGGATCATTCATTCTCACTAGAGAGGAATCTGACCTATTTGTGTGTCTGCCTATCCATCTGTCTATTTAGTTTAGCTATTGAGTATGTTGCATACAGTAGCAGGGGAAGGAAGCAGACTGTTCCAGATACAAACTGTCAACTAATCTTCCTGTTCTAATCTCCACATCCTAACTAAGCCCGCTGTGACCAAGTTCCAGGTTAAGACCTTCTTTCCTGGTGGCTGGGATTCCTCCATCTGAAAGCTGTGGTCCACAGCTCCTCTCGTTGTCATGTCGATCTGTCTCTTGTTCCTGTACTGCTTGTTAGCAGGTTTTTACTCCTTTGTTAATGAGAGGAGGTAATGGCTTGCTTTTCCTGACATTTTTAACCTTCTATGCTGACTCTTCTAACTAACAATTTTTTTCACATTCAATTTTTAGAAGATGCAAAGGAGAATATTCAGGTATTTTTCAAGGGAAAAAGTCTGTTTATTTCTACCATTCCCATAGTATCTGAGACCTAATATGCACTCAAATAGATACTCAGCAATGATTGATTAATTGCCTAAAAATATTTACCAACAATGATATAATACTTCTTTACTGCTAATATTACCTCTCCTGATGTTCTATACTAATGGCTCATTTTTAAAACAGCATATGCCAATGTTAAGAATTATTTTCAAGAAAAATGAAAATAAAATGGTAAGTGGAGTTTACCAAGACCCACTGTAGCCAACATTTTATTAAATGTTTACATTTACAAACATTGCCCCATTTAATATAATGACAAGCCAGTAAGATAGTGATAATTTCCTTTTTATAGATGAGGAAAGGGAGGTCCAAAGTCATATGACAGAAAAATTTTAGATGATAGTGTAGAAATAATAGTTTAAATTTAGTAACATTTCTACCCACAGTTCATAATCTTTCTTTTACACAATACTGTCTCCTAATAAAAACTTGGGTTGTGCTTAGTTACTCAAATATTGAATGAACTAGAACTTTCCTTCTCCGAAACATTTCCTTGAGACTTTATTGCATGCCTCCTGGGCTGGTTTTAGGTAGTTGGAGAGGAAGACATGAAATCAAAGGAGGATTTCTACCGGCACTAGGTAACTTCAGAAGCAGAAAGGCACATGCTTTAAATGAGGCTCTTTGTCGTTATAGGGATGAAGTAACAGGAGATGGAAAAAGGGGACTTGGTCCTGATCAATTTCCCCAGATGAACCCCTTCATCACAGAAGTGGCTGAATAGGGAGAGGCTGTCTAGGCTGCATTTAATTGAAAGTGTACTTGATGCATATCAGATTCCTCTAACAGAAGAAAAAGACTCAGCGTTCACCTGCACTGTTTAGTTATGGAATTACTGCAGATAAAGTAGGATAAATGGAAAACACCCATGTTACTGTAGCTAAACACTGCTTTAAGCAAGCAAAATAATAAATGGCAAGTCACACAACTCTATGTTGGGAACACAGAAATGGTGGGAGGTAGTGGACATGACATGGAAGGCAGTAAAGCAGCCATTCGGGAAATGCACATTGTTGACCCTGCGGGCATGCTTGGCATGTCATCCTTTCTTTTCAACTGTTTCAACCTGGACATGGGGATTCAGGGTGCTGGCCAGGTTCCTGGAAGCACACCTGAGGTGATCCCTTACTCCAGCGTCCTCCCTAGTCCCTGGCCCTTTATGTTTCTTCCCCTATGATTTCAAATGAAGATTCCGCACACCCAATAGCTGAAAGGCATAGCTGCGAAGGGAACAGAGTTTAGAATCCAATGAACATGGAAATGCCATGGCTCCTCCTCGCTTGGGAGCAAGTCACTTAACATCTTTGGGCCTTACTTTCCTTATTTGTGAAACAACCACCATTTCACAGGACCATTAAAAACAAGAACATAAAATGTTTTTTCATATATGCATGTAAGCTTACATGTGTGTCAAATGAGGTATGTACAATGTACATATACAAGTAAATGCATGTAAAATTGTATGTCCATACATGCATACATAATGCATGTTAAATAGTGTGCACGTGGTTCATGCCAGCAGTGTGTGTGTGTGTGTGTGCATACATGATGCCTAGAATGTAGAAAATGCATGTGAACTTGATGGTTATTAAGGTTTTGTTAGGTAGGAAACAAAGTCCTCACTCCCTGCCCTATCCTAGACTTTCATCCATCTCTCTGCCAGGGGTGTCTTTCTCGTAGACTCCTGAAGGTGCTTGAGGCCAGTGTGGTTGCTCCTCTTCCCATGTGTGTGAAGGTGAAGAATGCTGACCTGGAGGCAGGTCCAGGGCTCCATTCAGAGCCCAGCAGGTAAGTGCCTACACTTGGCACTCTGAGCACTTACATTCCCCATACCCCTCTCCTCATAAAGATTCCATAGATGTCAACATCTCATTAAGATTAATAAAAATCAACAAAAAACTACGAACCAGAGACACTTTTTGGGGGGTGGGGGGCGGGAGGGGAAGGATTGGGGTCAGAATGGGGCGTTTGCAATTGTATGGGGGAATATAAAAATAAAATTTAATATTTAAAAAGAAAAAAAAAAAAGATTAATAGCCCTCTTTCTTTGAGTAAAGAGTCTATACCCTAAAGAAGTGGAATTTTCCAGAATGTCTAAGAAAGTTTATCCTGCATTTTGGTTTTTGCTCTTGGAGTCACTGTCTTGAGTCCTGACTGACATCTGCGTGATCCTGGCAAACATGCCTCAGGACCTCTTGGCAGCAGCTAGCTCAGACAGGGGTGAGGCTACGGACTCCCTTACCTGTGTAACATCAGGTTTTCTCCTGCATCACTCCAGACATAATGAGGTCAAATGCTTTTCTCAACCAGGAGATACTGAGTCATATTTTCCCCGAGACATGCAACTCATGCATGACTTTCATGATGACGTGCTGTAAGGGCAGGATAGGACAGAGCGCAGGTTTTCTGATCCCATGCAGACCGGGTAAAGGAGGAGTCAGAGTCCTCAGTGGCTTTTTGCAGGTCTTTTATTGGGGTTCACCAGGCATATGGCAGGCACGGGTGCTGGGGGGCCGGGAGGCTGGCAGTCCTCCCAGCCCCCAGCAAATCTTCACTCTATCTGGGCTCTCTGCTTCTGCTTCGGGCTTCTTCTCTTTCGGCTTCTTGGCTTCTGCTGCTTCTACTGGCATCCCCGTGACGCAGCCCTTAAAAAGCACAGTCTAAGCGCAGGTGTACCCACTTCAGGTGCCTGCCAACAGGCATGCATTCAGGATCACAGGGTTCCCTCATCTATCCTGATGGGGGAGGGCAGAAAAGCCTGATTTTTTACCTTACCCTACACGTGCAAAGTGAGCAAACTATGCCCTTGTCACGCAAAGGCAGATGTGGTCAACAAGGTAACTTTGTTATGGGAAAGGCTGAAGTATGAAAAAATGCCACAAATTCTAAGATTTAAAAGAGTCTACAGCTCTTTAATTCTGAATGTGTCTTTGTTTTTGTAAAAACAGAATCCCATCAAAAGGTCAGCAGGTAATGGAGTCCACAGGAACATTTGAAACCTCAAAATCTTCTTGCTTCAAAAATAATGGGTCTAAAATTTGTATGAACAAAAGAGAAAATAAACTTGGAGATAAGCAAGGAGTAAAGGCTTATGAATCTCTTACTCTCTTAGTGTTGAGCAATACATTACTTGTCTCTCCCCTATCTTTTCCCAACATCCATCTGTTCAGATGACATAACAGTAAAATTCAGAAAACCTGTCATTTTGACAGAGAAGAAGTTATCCCTCTCAAGCTGGCAGTACAGATACCCTGGCTCTTTGGCCACATGACTCTCATTTCACCTTAGTGTAGGGATTTGTGGGTAGATCTGTCTACCCCCTAGAATAAGGAGGGATGGACATGCTATTCATCTTTGTATAAAAAGTGAAATGCCGGGGCCATAAGAACCTGCTGTAAGTACTTGTTGAATGAAGAACTAAGTCTGTCCAAATGTTTGCTGGTTGATTATTGTCATCAGGCCATTATCACTGCAGGATGTTAACAACAATAAGGGCTCTTCCTCTCAGTGTACTGTACTGGGTGCTATGCTAGTGATGGAGATACAAAGTTTAATTGCAGGATGTCAGTGTCTTCAAGGTGGCTAGGGTTTACCAGAGGAAGATATTTAACAAAGCAAGTACAAACAGGTTGTGGGTGTAGGGCAGGTGGAGGGAGGGTAATGGCAGGACATGGTAGTTTTGCAAAGTAATGAGTTTAAGCCTTCCAGTAGAAAAGCCTTGTGACAGATCATTGAAGGAATGCATCAAGCAGACAATGGAAGGAAAGGAATTTCAGAACAGACAAAAACAAAAACAAAAAAAAGAAGTACTGGTTTGGCTCATCCGGAAAACAGCAGGTAGTTCTTGATGGTTGAGGGGAAACTGAGGTCTGGGTGGCTACAGATGAGGCTGGTGGGGCCATCTATGGAGCATGGACTTTATCAAGTAAGTAATGGAGAATCAATGAAGGGTGTGAAAGAGCAAAGCTGTGATCAAATAAGAGAGACAATCGGGGCAAAAGGAGACTGAGCAGGACAGAGGAGTCTGAGGTTGGGGTTAGGAAGTCTCTGGGTTTGTGGCTTGAGTGGTTTGGTGGATGACAAAGCAACTCATCAAGGAAGAAAAGACTTAGAAGAAAGAGCAGGACTGGGTGTCATGATGTTGATGAGTTAGGAGGGAAGAGGAGAAGGGAAATAGTTCTGGAGAAAAGGTCCTTGTTTTACCCGAGTGGCATGAGGGGTCTGTAGGTGGGCAGATTTGGGGGCACTGGCTGGCCAGTGGTGTGTGTGTGGTGACTGACATCCTAGGAGCCAATGAGGCCACTCCTTGAGCATGAAGAATGGGAACAGAAAATATTGGACAAAACCCCAGGCAGAGGTGGACTCTTGAAGGGCAAGCAAGGGAAGTTCACAGAAGATGCTGAGATAGGTCGTCAGAGAAAGAAGATGGGAGAGGCAGAGGTCATGATGTTTAGGAAAGAGAAGCTATCCTTTGATCCAAATGGACAGAATTCCCATATATAGAATCAAGGCTACTTCTGTTCATTTTTTGAAGATGAATCTTTGCGTTTACCTTGCAGGCCAATTGCCATGGAATGCAGAGCTACATATACATAAAGCCCTGACCTTTACTAAGCACCTCACTGTACCCAAAATACATTAGAATGCTATAGAATGTGAGTCACTTTCGTTCAGTGCTAGAGCTTAGTTTCAGCAAACCGGCTGGCTCTAGCCAGCTTCAACTAGTACTCTGACGATATAAAGCACAATGTAACTGATCAAAATTTGATTCTTCTTGACCTCCTTCCATGCATAGCAGGGTGCACTGCTGTTATTTTGGAGGATGGGTAAAAAACAGATCCAAGACATTTTACTTAAAAAATATTAAGTAAATTTTCCATGTACCTATTGTTTTGCAACAGCTTGGAGTCTATCCTCTTTCCCTGCATTATTAAAACTACCTGGCAAAGGGATTAAGTGCTTTCCTGCCTGCAAAAGCATCTCAACAGGTGCGTCTGATCTCTTGAGACTATGGGAAACAAGAGTCTTGACAGCTCAAACCCTGAAAGACTGAACTCCCCAGGACACACATTCTTTAAGAAACTAAGAGCTACACTCAAATCTATCTATCTGAGAACCCATATAAGTGACTATATGTGTTCCCATATAATCTTTTTTGTTACAATGTGCTGTAGTGAAAGAAAGGGAGGCAGCAGCCAGACCCAGGTCATTCCCCAGGACTCCAAGAAGGTAGTATCTCCAGGCAGAATATGGGCAATTTTAAGATGCTTTTTATTGTGGAAAGTGAAATAAACAGCATAGTTTTTCTCCTCAGAGGAAAAATCTCGTTCAGTAAATAGAAAATTCCTCTCACCTTTTTTACATTTTAATTTCTAGTAACCTATCTCCTGAACAGGGTAAGTGGGTTAAAATTCCTGGGTTCATCATTTGTTGTATGTAGAAGTGTCAAAGGAAACGTTCCTGTTATTTTAAGCACCATGCACTTTTTCACCCATCAGCCAGACCCCAATCAGCATTCTCGAGGTGCCATGGCAGTTGGGCGTGGCGCAGGGGGCCAAAGGGAAGCATGTGGGGCAGGGGCCCAGTGGGCCCAGTGGGCGTGGACAAACCCATGACAATAACTCTGGCTGCTCCCTGGAGATGTGTGAGCACCAGCTCACTCGATTCTCCTTGTTTACTGCCCAACATTAGGAAGGAAAGAAAAATGGGAGAAAATACAGTGGTATATCCCATTTACAATTTTATCTTTACATGTACTTCCATTTTTATCTCAATACACTTCTGGACTTTCCTATTGACAAGAGACGATAAATAAAATAATATGACAGTTTGACAAATAATCCAGCAGTTTCTTTTCTTCTCATTTATAACATATTTGAAAACCTGCACATTTGGAAATGAATGGAGTGTAACAAAGAATGTATTTTCATCAGCTTTTTACTGGGCAGAGAAAAATGAAGGTGATAACAGGCAATTCTACAGTGGGCGTATTTATTTATTTATTTTGGGATGAGTACAAATTTAGCAGCCATAAAACATGAGTGTGGATTTAGGAATTGCATGACTGGACACTGGCGTGATTCAAATACTAGATTCAAGAGACAGCAGCTGATAACCTGTTTTTTATTTAAACGTATAAATGCATGATAGTATATTGTTTAACAGTAGAAGACCAGTCACCACTAAAAAATGGGGACTACACACAGATAGGGCAGATGAAGGGATCAGAGTGTGTGTTTACTTTTTAATATGAAATTAGGTCAGTTTTCTGAATGGCATTGTGAAATGACTGAGAATATAAGTAGGTACAATAATAGATCACTTTTAGCTTTAAGAAGATATGCCCTTGAATAATTTTGCCAAACATTTGGGCATGGAGCCCAAGCCCACCAGGGCAATTAATGCCCATCTAAGGCTATTAGCAAGGACAGTGGGGCCCCTTGGCAGAGGCCTTTGAAGACCTGGTCCTCTCGCACCTCAAGCAGGTTGACAGAAAGTTCTTTTCAAAGCTCAAATGAGAGACAAAAAGTACTTAGAGACTGGTAGATCTGTAGGAAGTACACTTATTAAACTGGAAGAGAGATATCAAAACCACATCTGATTTTTTTTTAATGACCATAAAGCCATCATTTTGAGGACACAAGCTATCTTGAGCAGTCATTTCTTCCCCTTCAAGCTACAGGGTTGATAACAGGTCACCCCCTTTCCTGCTCTTCTTCCTCATGGCTCTTACCTCACTTATTACTTACTGGGCTTGTTTTATGTATTCTCTCCCCATAAGAATGCAAGACCAGGAGCACAGGCATTTCTACCTGTTCTATTTTGGCCATACTCCCAGGGCTTAGAACAGTGCCTAACATATTGCAGCTGCTCAACAAATATCCATTGGGTGACATGGAGTGAAGGTCTTGGGACAAGCCTCACCTCCCTGGGTTTATGGTAGAACTCTTGTGGTTAAATGCAGTAGAGCCACACAGTTAACATTTTCTGATCATGAAAGACTCCCGTAGACCTGTCCTGTTCTTGACCCCTGGGTCACTCCATGGGCAACTTCTTAGACATGCCAGTAAAGACCAGGCCCCAGGTAATGAAGGCCAAACAGCATGACCTCTTTACAGTACCTCCCTCCCAGTTTGGCCTCCCTAAGCTTCAGTAACACACAACCACAAGGTACTCTGAAATATCTTGGCTGCACTCCTCTGTTCAGAGTGTGCCACTTGTGGCAAGTGTTTCCATTTCTACCTTCCCTCACTGTCCCCCCACCCCCACCCCCGCTGTCCCCCAAAATCCCACCTACCCATCAATGCCAGAGAACAAGTCACCTCCTCTATAAAGGCTTTCCAGACCTTCAGTTAAAATGACCTCCCCTCTTTGTACTTGCAGCAAACTTTTAAAGAAATTGTGGTTGAATATACAAACATGAAAATCACCATTTTAACCACCTTTAAGTATACAGTTCCATGGCATGAATTCCTTTTGTTGTGCAACAGTCACTAACACCCATCCACTTTCATTTTTATTTTGCACAGCGGATACTTGCTACATTGAGTGAATCTAACTTTACATTTTCCAAATAGATATCAACATCTGTTCCTAAGATAGTAACATCACTTCCCTAGTTAGCGTTTTACATACAAGTTTCAGTAGAACAGCATAGCTTTGCTCTAGGACATGTTTGTGACTATTTGCCAGGCTAAATCCTTCTGAAGATCAGATGTTCTCTATATAGCATGTGACTTAAGAACAGGATTTGTAACTATAAAAGTGTCATTAATAGATAAAACAAAGAACAAAGAAATTCAATCCTGAGTCCCAGCAGAAAACAGAAAATTATCTTAATAAATGCTTTGAGCATATAAGAGAAAGAAAAAAGAAACAAACAAGAGGAAAAGGGTCATAGTCTGCTCAGGTGATATTTTGAAAATCACAATTGTGCCCTCCTTAAAATACAGTAAAGATCCTTAGAAAGCCAGAATAAATTGAAGTTATTTTCTGTTGCTACAGATACTACTATTCAATGCATAGCCTAGAAATTATGGCAGCTGAAGCTCAAGAAAATTCATAGTCTGGTTATAAAGAAACCTGCTTAGGAAGCCATATTGCTGTTGAACAGAGTTCCCAGGACTGTTACTTTTTGAAGACTTTGCTTGATTGAAAGAACATATAATTGAAAGCTTTATATTTCATACCCTCCCTAAGTTATGTGAAAAACACAAAGTGTTTAGGGGTCAATATTTGAGAAATAGATTTCTCAAGGTTTCTGTTACTTATCAGAAGGAGCACCCCAATAATCAACAGATGACACTCCTTTTAATTTTCTTATTATATAAGTCTGATATCTTAAAAAAGCCAGAAATTCTTATATTAAAAATCCAAAAGCAAATGAAACCTTTCATTTATATATTCAGTGTTACATAAAACATAAATGCTGAAAGGTGGTCATATTCAGAACTGTATAAAATTTTTATCAATCATGTAGCATTTTCTTTTGTTACATGTTCCCACCTTAAAAGCAAATGTTCATACAGATATATTGATGGATACTTCCTCAGTGGTTTTCAGAGTCAATTTCTTATTTATTTCATTTTGAGGAGGGTAAATTCTTAAGATAGAAAATCTTGCAGGATCTTTATCCTAACCAGCATAAAGCAACTGCAAGTACTATATGTTCCCAAACAATAAACGGTAAGTAAAGAACATGATGGAAAGCCAGCCTATCAACCATATTCATTCCAAAATAATTCCAAGAATAGAGCAATGCACCATTTTCTGACATTAGATCCACAGACCATTTCTCTCTGGAGGGTGGAATGGAGACCTCACCTCACCTCGTCTCTAATTGGGCTGGTGGGGCTGTGCCCTCTATCAATATGGTGGGACTGCCTGCTCCCACTGCACCAGGCCAGGCTCTGGGTCCAGCTCTTCGGGTATTTATCATGCTGAGTGGACAGCCCTAACCATGAGAAGAAGAATTAATAATAAAGCTTAGCACATTTGGCTACAGAGCAGTGCCACATCCAATTTGAGTACATGGTAAGACAGAAGAGGGAAACTTGACTTTCTTGCTCTCTCCCTCCCACTCTCCTCTGCATCTCTGGGAATTAGGTGGGCCATTGTGCTTAATGAGGACCACAGCAAACAAGACCGCAGAATGAGCCTGGGTGCGCAGATGCTTTGATAGTGAAGAATGAGAACTCATAACTGCAGAGGAAATCCCCCCCCTTCAGTTTTCCCATCTCTTTTCTTTTTGTTAGAGGTTGCTGTATCAGAATTACCCTTGGGTGTCACAACAGAGGTACAAACAAATCAGCAGATCTTAAGAGAAGAAAATATTTCTTTTCCTGTCTGCCCTCGCTTCCTTTAAATGAATAAAGTCAGTCCCTCAGCACAAGAATAGAGTACTCAGCTAGAACAAGACAGTTCCTGATATGACCCAAGGTTATCTATTTAAACCAACTGGTTCTGTACTCAGTCTGCCATGAGGCAAGGTTTTTTAAAATGTCAACACAATCTCATTTATATTTTGGTCTAAAATCAACAGCAACAATAAATCTAACATTGATGACAAAGAGAGGGAGAGTATATGAAGCAGAAGCTGTATATACAAAGAAAACAGCCAAGATCCCTCTTAAGATACACACTTATAAATAGGTTATCACAGGTGTTACACAGACGGGATGTATTGCTGGCAGAAGTCTGTTCACATAGACTGGAAGGCAGGTGAATAAAACATAAAGTCCTAATCCCATTTATATGATTGTTCAAATATATTAAGAAAGAAGCTGATCAGTGTGGGTCTATTTAAAATGTGGAAGGTCAATGATTACTCAGCAAATCTGGACTGTGCAAACTATCAATTCAAACAAATGTACACTAAGCACATTTCACAGACTTAGCAGTCTTGTGTGGTTTTAAAGCAGTGTGAGTGCTTGGCACTCTGTGAGGTAGTGTGAAAACAGAATTATAGCGAATTTATAGGAAATCCAAAAGCAATTATGACAATTTTTTAAACAATAGGCATGCCCACCAAACCTTTCCCAAAACTTCCAGTAAGGAGACCATCTATTTATTTGAAAAATTGACAATTTCTGTTTAATACATGAACAACTTGCCTATAAGCAGTAAAATGCCCTATAAGCCAGAAAAGAGGGAGAAAGAGAAAGGGACTGAGCCAGAACAGCACACTTAGTAACCAGCATAGGATCAACTACCTACAAATGATGGGTGGAACTGACTTAAGGAGGTAGAGGGAGTCTAAGGAGCTTAGAATTGATCCCATATACCTGAACATAAGTCAAGGATTTCCCCCCCAAAAAAAATTATCTCTCCCAAAAGAGAGAGCTGCTTTTGGCTGAGTCCTTACAAAGTCTCTCAGATACCAAATGTTCTCTCTATTTTTTATTTTGGAAATTAAGTACTGTTTGGGAAAGGCACATTAGCATAAAATAATCCCAATTAGAATTTGTGATGAGTACATGAAGGAGACAGTTTTTAGAAATGGCATAGAAATTTATCATAGTTTATTAATTATTTTCTGGAGGTATGACCTCCCTGTGTAAGTGTTGGATATTGTTGTGGAAAAGCCTTTAAAGTATTATTTTGAAAATCAAACATGAATGTAGTACATCTACACTACTGGATGCTTTGCAGCTCTAGAAAATTATGATGAGACAGTGCTGTCTAGACTGATATGGAAAGATCTTTATGATATATTGTTAAGTGAAAAAGGCAAAGTGCTGAACAATATGTATAGTATATTAGTTTTGGGTGTAAAAGGGGGAAGAAATAGGCCATACATATTTGCTGTTATTTACATAAATAAAAGTAACAAGATAAAAAAGTTATAAAACTCAGTAAGACAGATACAGAAATAATTATTATTTTACAGGTAACTTTTTTTTAAAGAAATGACTATAGATAAGAGATTATAAAAGGTGATAAAATACAAGTTTTCAATATGCTTTTCTTCTCCGTGGTGCAAAATTGATTTTCCTCAGAGAATCTTTTCTGATTAATTTCACTCTACTCACTCACTATCTTAATTTGACATCAGTATTTTCAGTTTCTAGAACACTAAGAAACCATGTTACAAATATTAAGACCTTTTTATTTATATCTTCTAAATTGTTGCTTCTCAAACCTTCTAGTGTATATAAATCACCCTGGGGATCCTATTCAGACACAAATTCTAAATCAGCAGATCTGTAGAGTTGACAGTCTACTCAGCTTCCAGGTGAAGTCTGTACTACTGGCCACACTCTGGTTCCTGAACTTTTATTCATTTAATGGATAAAATCATGCTTTCAGCATATGGTGAATACATAATACACTTGTTACATGTCAACCAACTCCTTACTCCTCAAAGTGGGGCTGGGACCAGTGGGACAGGCCTCTCCTCCTCTCCTGGGAATTGCCTAGGACAGAATCTTGGGTCTCACTCTGGATCTACTGAGTCAGGACCTAAATACTAACAAACTTCTTAGACGATAAGTATGATCATTCAATTTGGGAAATTCCATTTTAAGTGATTTCATTTTTCAATTTAAAATATATTCACCTGTTTATCAACTGAGTAAAAAAAAAAAAAAAACCACATAAAACCACCCCATCCTGATTCCAATAAGAGGCCCATATGTGATCACACCCAAACGGTAGAGATAAAAGGCCAAGGAGAGGAAAAGGCTGAGAAATTGCAGCCAGAGTGGATATTTCAAATGCTGAACTCAGGCTAATCCTCCTGGAACACATGCTGTAGGGTAAATGAATTAATCAGGCTTTTTATGCCACTAGCCTCTGGGGTAATCACCCATGGCCTTGACTGAGTTAATGCAGAAGGTGCCTGGGACCGTGGGAGAGGGCACACATGTCTGATTGTGGACACCTGGAGTATGGGTGTGCATACATATGCAAGTGTGCACACCTCAGCCTAGATAAAAGCTAGATAAAAGCTGTGGCAGTGGCTACGAGAAGACTAGTTGCATGACTATAAGAGAGGTGATGTTACGGAGCAACCCCAATATTGCACGGGTTGCCTGGCTGTGGGTCCTCACCCGCGCGCTTAAAAGGGACTTATTAATACTCCACTACAGGCACACACAAAAGGTTAATAAAAGGTTTATTTATAAGGGAAAGGGAATTAAGGAAATGTACAACTCAGGGAGAAAATAGGGAAATAAAGTCTTTAATGCGTCCTACCCGATCCGCAGACCTGGAAACCTAAAGGCACTCTCAGAGCTGGCCGGATGCTGCAAGCTGGTGGAGAGCCAAAATGGGGGATCCTCTCCAAAGTCCACGTGTCCGGTTTTCTCAAACCTGGCTGCTTAACCCCACCCTCAGGTTCCAGTCACCTTCCCTTTGGTGGTGATGGGATTTGAAGTTCCCAGTGTCTTTGGCTTTGACCTTGGGTGGGTGTGGAGTCCACAAAGCCTGTATGGAATTAGCTTTAGGACATCCTTTTCCCCCTAACAGTGGGACCACAAGATGATGCCATAGAGAACACCAGAGAGAGGCCAGAGAAAGACCGTAGAGATTGGTGGGAGACTGGGAGGCTCAGTTACCTGCCTGCATCCCAGAGCCCTGCCTGGTCTCCTGGTCTCCTTGCCTTGACAGCTTGTGGGCTTGCCACTATAGATGCTCATCATACTTAGATCCCCAAAACTGCCCTAATAATTTAAGCCTAATCTGTTTGCTTGGGATGGGAGACATTATAAAGGCTCATCAATACTTGGAGATTTCTTCTCCTCCTTGCTACAAGGGAAGGATCGTCCTTCCCATCCCAACAAGTTATGTGGGGCCATGTCACTGGTTTTGTCCATGAAATGTGAATGGAAGGGACTTGTGTTACTTCCAGGCAGAAGTGTTGAAGGGCCCATGGAATATTCCCTGAGCCCTGTGCTATAAGCATAAATACTCCTATGGAGATGGCTGCATCACAGAACAGTGACACATCTCCAAACCTGGATCTGAGTAACTTTTTTTTTAATATTTTATTTTATATAATTCTTACATCATTTTTCATTTTTTGCACAATACATGCATTTTCATTTTGGTTATATTCCCCATACAATTGCACCCCCCCTTATTTTGACCCTAATCCTCCCTCTCCTCTCTGCCCCCCATAGTGTGTCTCTGGTTTATAATTCCTTGTTGATTTTGATTTTTACTTTGTATTAGTCTTTTTCCTGGTCCCTTATTTAGGTTTTCTAAATTCCTGCTATGAGTGAGACCATCCAGTATTTTTCTTTTTCTTTCTGACTTATTTCGCTGAGTATGATCCCTTCTAGCTCCATTCATGTTGCTGCAAACTGTATGTGTTTATCTTTTTGATTGCTGAGTAATATTCCATTGTGTATATGTACCACATCTTCTTGATCCAGTCATCTATTTTTGGGCATTTGGGTTGTTTCCATAGCTTAGCTATTGTAATAGTGCTGATGAGACTCAACAAAACAAAGAAAATAATCCAGTCAAAAAATGGGCAGAAGAGCTAAAAAGAAACTTCTCCAAAGAGGAAATGCAAATGGCCAACAGGCATATGAAAAAATGTTCAACATCACTTATAATCAGGGAAATGCAAATCAAAACTACAATGAGATACCATCTTACACCAGTGAGAATGACACATATTAAAAAAACTAACAACAACAAATGTTGGTGAGGATATAGACACAAAGGAACTCTCCCGCATTGCTGGTGGGAGTGCAAACTGGTCCAACCACTATGGAGAGCGTGTGGCGATTTCTTGACCTACTAAAGATAGAGCTTCCATATGATCCAGCAATTGCACTCCTAGGTATTTACCCAAATGCCACAGAAACATTAATTCCAAAGGGCACTGCACCCCTATGTTTATAGGATCTGAGCATCTTATAGTGAGCAGATCCCTCTTGCCCTCAAGACCCAATGCACACTGGAAGAAAACACTGTTGTTGTTGAAAGTCACCAGGATCTTCAGGTTGTCTTTATTGCGGAATGCCCCTGATCCATCCTGAATGATTCACCTGGCTTCCAGGAACCTCTTTAATCCATCCCCACCCAAATAATTAAACCTTATTTCCAACTTTTCTCCACCATCTCTCTTCCACTGTAGATACTGCCCTGTGTCTGTGGTTTAACCTCCCAGTTCTGTACCCGCCCCATTTCAACTCCTCCACTCCCAACCTACCTACAAATAACCTCATACAAATTCCAGCTCTACAGACATCCAACAAGGGCTAGATCAAATCTCTCTGCCTCTGAAAATGTCCCTAATCATTCTGACCCTTTCTTCGAAATCCTTCACAACCTCCACAGAATACATTACAAAATGTAACACTTCAATAGATATTTTGTTCAAAGGAGTTTAGAAGAAGAGTTCTACTGTTTTATCTAAGAATCTCAACAGAATTCTGAGATTAACCTACAGAAACACCTAGAGAAACATGGCCTTATTTTATGTTCCTTACAGGTTTGCAGAAAAGATCTGGAATACTCTTGTTGTTGCTGGACCTGCAGATCCAACTTGAAAGTTTTGAGAAAAACATAAAAACAATCAACACAGCTGGAAAGGCAAGTGCCTGGTACATGAAAATTAATACTATTGAAGCTGGCAGAGCAACTCTGGGTAAAATGACCAACATCCATAAAATCTTGAAGTCTATGTATAGGATCCATCAGGACATGTTCATCAAGTCTCAATAGTGAGTGACAGAATTTGGTGGCAAGCTTCGATCTCAAGAATTAATAAGAGGGCCAATAAAAGCCAACTTCACCCAGATCACAGTTTGACCCAGAGTGAACTGCACTGGTTCCAAACCCATAACAACAATTCAAGGCAGACAGACTCTTGTGAGGCTAGAGTTGACACAAGGAAGACAACAGTATCTGCTGTGTTTCCTCATGATGCTGAGAAAGACTTTTGGATGTGTCCAAGAACTGGATCCAAGGAAGCAAATTTGATCTCCTTAAGATAAGATAAATTACCTCCTCGAGGCAATTTAACTGAGTGAGAGAGCGCACTGATTTAGTTGCCCCATTTGTGTTTAAACCCTAGCCTTTTCACTTGTTAGTTGTGTGAACTTGGACAAGTTTCTGACCATCTTTGACTCTTAGTTTCCTTATTTGTAAAGAGAAGTATCTCCCATTGCAAAGGTTGCTGTAAAAATGATCAAACAAGATGGCATGTGAAGGGACGATCCCAGTCCCAGGCACAGAGCAAGGGGATATCCAGTGTTAGTCCTTGATATTTCTATGTTTTTACTTCCTGTTATTCTCCATCATTGTTGCTTCTTTTTTTTTAAAATTTATTTATTTATACAAGAACCAGGGTACTGGCCAGATGTGAGGGAGGGTGAGAGGATTCACCAGAGACAGAGCAGGGAAAAGAACAGGCAGACTGACGAAATACACTGCTGAGGGGAGCAGCGGGAGAGAAAGGAGAGGTCTGCTGCGCCATGTGGGCCAGGATCAAACCCACGCTGCAGAAGCTGCAGACAGCTTCATAGTGCAGCGCTCAACTGCCTGTGTCACCCGGGAGGCCCACCATCACTGTTGTTTCTAAAGAAAAGTTGTTCTGTTTCTACTGCTGGGTAGAATTAAAGCTACAAAAAACCAATCTTACAATTACATATTTCTTGACCTGAATTGTTCTTTGCCATACTTTAGCAGTTTCTTTTTTTATTAAAAAAGTTTTATCATCATAATCAAATAATATTTGCACATGTAGATAAAATGTGCATATATTAATAAAATTAACTTTTGAAAGGTTTTTAATTAAGTTGTAGAATTGAGGCATATTAAACTAAATAATATTATTAGCTCACCACAGGGAACTTTAAACTGAAAAAAATAAAGATTTGCTCAATTATCTAGAGAATTCAGACCAAAAAAATCCACTTGCACTGTAATCACCAGCTTGGCAGTCCTGATAGTTCTGGATACAGTAGATAATGACTATAATTTATGTTAACCAAGAATTCTATTAATTTTCCTATACCTTTTTGAAGTTATATCATTAATTGCTATTAATGTTTCCTAATCAAGACAGAGCCACTGACTGAAACAATTAACCTATTTCTGAAGGTGCAAATAGAGAGATAATTCATCAATTTCCTAATTTTTCCCCCTGCTGCAGCACTAGCCTGGCTTTTGTCACTAAATATGCTTCTACTCAGGACTCACAGCAGCTGCTGTCAGCAATCAAGGAAAAACAAAGAAAGTGTCGTTTATAAGGGTCACTCCTGCAGTTCTGTGGTGAGGAACAGCCATTTGTTAACTTAGGTAGGAACCTCACTCATGACTATAAATCCCACTACCTAAAAACATTACTCCTGCACAGAAAGCCACCTCAGAATTCAATCTATTTATGAAATTAGAGGATATTGTTTTCACTACCAAGCAGCATTCTCAAGTGACCTAAAGTTCCAGACAAAGCAGTTAGACAAAATAGTAGCAGATGAGACAGATGATTTCTTGCAACAGCCAGTGGCTCAGTTGGTTGTTAACATGCCATACCCTATCCCCTCTTAAGTGACAGTGCCATGGAAAGCACACGGGCTAGAAGTCCAACAGTCTTGAATTCTAAGCTCTGGCTTTGCCATGGACTCACTCTCTTACCCTGCAAACTCCTTTTTACTACGCGAGAAATGGGCTTTGCTGTTGTGAGGACTAAATAAAATATCAGATATAAGGTGTTTAGGACATAGCCTCTGGCTTATAGTAGTTGTTTCATAAATGGAATGCCCCAAAATATCTAAGTAAAAACAGGACAGAAATTAAAGAATGCAACATTTACTGATGGATAAATTCTATTTCATAAGTCATGGCATTGCTTTGAAAAGTCATACATTTTAAAAGGATCCTCAAATCCCAATAGGTTTATAACCTTTTACATATAATGTGAAGTAAGACCTGGCTCAATACCTCACAGGCAATTTCTAAGCCTCCTAAATCCCAGCTATGAAATTGAAGGCAGGAAAGAGTGTCAGCCCCTGCCTGCCCATCCCACACAATGTCAGCCAATGGAAACCCACTGGTGGATGGATGGGTCAGGAATTTGTCTGTGGCCCAAGCCCCAAACTGGGTGCCATGAGGACCCCCAAGGAAGTCCTGAGGGTGACCAGACTGTAAAGACTTTTATTGAAGTTCAGATCCCCACAAGTCCTGATGGAAATACAGCTCCTGCCCACTCTCTTTGCTGAGTGAAAAGAACTGCTTTCCACACAGAGCAGACTCCACATGGACAAGTGAAGTTGTTTGGCCTGGGTGACCTAGCTACTAAGTGGCCAAGACAGACCTGTACCCAGATCCCCAGGACATCAGATCCCACATCTTTAACCACCATGCCAACTGCCCCTTAGAAATCTTCAGCTTATATAAGATGGCAAGCATTTTCAGGGGTGAATTTGAAATCAAAACAATTTAGTGACATTTTCCTCTAGCCAATCCCAGAGAAAACTGGGGAAAGAGAACAGAAACAAACCTAACATTCGTTGAGCACCTACTATATGCCAGGAATTATGCTAAGTATCTACAGGTGTATTGTCTTTTCATTGTTCAAATATCCCCAGCAGACCACATCATCCTGCCTCAAAGAGTTCACTGAGTGAGCTGAGTCCTCTCAGTAAAGAGCTCTGTCTACAGACCTGCCAGCACCAAAGCCAAGATTCTTTCTGCTGTGACATATCTGCTGTGGTCTCATCAGTGCAGGTTTAAAGAAATTGATTCAGGGACTGGAAGGTTAGCATTACGGACTCGACTCTGTACAGTTGGGGATGATCCCCTCCCCAGAGTGGTGCCAATACTCCTCACAGGTGTTAGTCTCAGATAATTAACTTTCATTATCCCTCTTTAGGATGTAGAAAGGAGTAAAAGGTTTGTACAACTTATTGTAAAACCCCACTTATGCAAATGCAGAGAATTGTTGAAAACACAATTTCTACTTTATCAATGGGGAAAGGTGGAGCAATGGCCAGCCATTAGGAGAGCAACATGAGGGAGATCTTCTTGGGGTGTCTTCTCAGCGGGTTGGAGAACACCTGTGCGAAGCTTTCTGTACAGATACTCAGGGCTTTTATCTGAAACTGCCATAAATGCTTTCCCTTAGTATTTCTAAGGCCCCAAAAGGAAGGAGGGAGCAATGCGCCCAAAGCCTCTTATGCATTGCAAGGAATCCCAGCTAGCCCTTTGGAGAGTCCTGGAGACAGGCCAGTGAGAACCCACTGCAAGCAGCACGCAGCCTCCACACATTCACTCATGTCCATTCTGCTGAGGGATAAAGCTATTCACTTTGGTGGCTAGAGATGGATAGTGATAGTTTCTGCTAATGATAGGCACACCATTGCTTTTGCCAATAACGTGAGCAATGGAACATTTGTGTGTGCATCTCTAACTGCAGTTTCTATGTGGAAATTTGAATGTGCTTTTTCCTCTAAGCAAAGTTAGAGGGCAGGAATATCATTCAGTTTCTCCTCATTGCTTTTCCTTTTTTAAAAAATGCCAGTTGTGTTAATAGAGGGTAAAAAGTTTTCAAGTTATCAAAGGTTCTTTCCAAATACTGTACTCAACGTTCTTTTTGCCTCAGTGTACAGATAGTGCCCTTTGGCAAGAAGTTAATTCTAAACAAGGTGTGGTGAAGGCCCAGGGCATTAGAACTCCGCTTCACCAGTCTCTGCTCTTCAGAGACTGGGCTGTCTTGTTTTGCTTTATTATATGCTCACGATAAGCAGACAGACTCTAAGCTACAACAGGATAAGGAGTAAGAGGGAAAGAGAGCTGACAAATAAATTTTCAAGGTCAAATTAAGAGCTGGACCTAGCAGGTTATGGACTGCCTGAGAGACTCTAGCTGCTGTCCCCACATCGCCAGCTGGGTGAAAATTACAATGACCATAATTAGGAATGCGAATCCAAGACTTGAAGTACCAGACAAGTGGGTACTGTGAAGGCTGCCCCTTCACCTCTGTCACACACACATATAGGAACAAGGAAAACAAACATTTTGAGTGGGAAGAATTACATCAGATAGGAGGAGGGTAATGGGTGAAGAAATTCATTATCTTCAGTGCTGCTTTGTAAACCTGAAAATTAACATGCCAAAACTCTTGGAGGGATAGTTAGTGGGAAGCTACAAATGAATTGACAGAACAGAGAGACCATGCGAATGAGAAAAATGTGCTACTTCTCCCTGGTTGCCTCTCAGGGAACCTGGAGAAATGCTCTGAACACTGCTGCATCAGTAACAAAGCAGAATGTGAGAGACCCAGAAGGAAGTGTGGGCAACACAGGTGCTATGTCCTGTTTGCTGAGTGACAGTGAAGATGCTCATGACCAGGAAGGCTTGGGGTGTGGCACCCACAGGTGAGATGCTGTCTCAGTCCTACTACCAGCATATGTTTGTCCTGATGCTCTGTCCACCATAATCCCCCTATCCAGAGCCCTCATTCAAAGTCAAATGCAATTTGAATCTCTTCCAAGAAGACAGCCAAGAGCCAAGCTAGAAAATGCCACAGTCCTTCATCTGTCTTCTCCCAGATTCCTTCCATTCCACTGATCATTAACTTGATTCACTGTTCCCCAAAAGTACTTGGAAGTCTGACTCCTCCCTGCCTTAGGCAGGTCTTCCCTACCTCCCGCCCTGGACAGATACAACAGCCTCTCCTCAACCCTGTATCTGTAGTTACACTCTCCCAGGTTACTCTAAACTACTGTCATTTTGAAAAAATCAAACCTCTGTTTGCAGGTGATTTGGATGTATCCATTTTGTACTTCTTAAATACCTATAGAAAATCCAAAGAGAAAAACAAATAGGGAAGCAGCTGGATTAATGCTGCAAATCAGGATCACTAACATCCAGAAGAGAATTTTTACAAAACTATATGATTAAGCCTTGCCTGAGACAAAGGCTTAGCCATCTGATATTACCCATGTTTTGAAGAGGAGTCAAAGGGACCCTCTAGGATCCTAGCAAATGCCACCAAGGTTAGGATGCAGGAGTTAGCATAGTCTGTGGGGCGGGGTCAATCTGTGAATGCCCAGAAAGGGCACAGGCATGAGAGACTGTGCACCAGCTAACACTTGGCTTAAATTTGAGATAGCCAGAAATCAAGTAATGAATAGATATGCTATTCCCAAACCTTGATGGGAATCAGGACACCTGGAGAGCTTGTTTATACAGATTGCTATGTGCCATCCTCTGAGTTTCTGAGTCCGTATATCTGGGGTGTAGTCTGAGAATCTGCATTTCTAACAGGCTTTCAGCTGATGCTCACACTACCAGTCTGGGGGACTGGTACCCCCCCCCCATTTTGAGAACTTCTCAAACACAGTAAATGCAGATGAAAGAGCAGGGTCCAACAATTTCTGAATTATTTCTAGATTATTGCTGGAATCCAGCAATTTCTATACTTTTTCTGGGATTATGGCTTAAGGAATTCTATTAGTCCTGTAATAAAACTTCCTCATGCAATTAGATTGAACTGTAGTCACTTCACTATAGTTCACAAGTTCATTAATGTGGCAAGATGAAGTTAAGTAATCCTAACAATGAATTTCATAATAAATAATCTAAAAAAGGGATCAATTTAAATAATATAAAAAATATTCCCCTCATGAAACAGAACACTTCAGGCAACTTTTGAATCAAATTGATTTAGATGAATCAGAAAATCCGAATCAAGTAAAAAACCCACTGAGGAGTCAATGACATACTGTAAATATGAAAATGAAATAATTAGGTATCAGGAAATACTGCTTTTAGATGAGAATACAATTACCAAATTAAAAATGCAGAAGCCCTGAAGAACAGATTGGATGATCATAACATCAAATCAGTTTATTTGGCTGGATTTGAGAGATTTCCTAGAATTCAGAGAAAATAGACTGAGCTATGATGAAAAGACAAGCAAAATGGTCGATTGATCAAGACATCGAATATAAGCATGAGGCATTCCAGAAGGTAAAAAGAGAGGCAGTGAAAGAAAAACATTAATCAAATTACCAATGTGGAAAACTTCCTTGACATAAACCAAGAAATTGTGCATCTTCAAATAAAAAGGGCTTACTGAGCACCAAGAAAGAGAGAACCATTTTAGCCGCAGCCCAATAAAACGTTTCAGCTACATGGACAGATAACTAACACTTCCAAGAGTCCAGAGAGATATAACATAGTATCAACAAAAGAAAAACAAAAATGAAAACCAAAAAATTCCTCAACATTTAATGTTAGAATGGAATGAAATGACAGCTACAGAGCTTTAATGGAATTAAATCATATCACAAATCCTAAGGATGTCAATCACCCCCTTCTCAAGGAGTCTGTTAGTTTTATTCCATGTAGCACCCGATGGTATTTTGATAAACACAGCAGTCAGGGCTGTCGGTACTATTTGCTGGAAATTCCTTGGAGCAAATACTTCCCGCCTGGCAGATTTCATACTAGAAGATGATGTCACAAATATACACTTGAGAGGAGAGGCTGTCAATCAGCTCTTACTGGCATGTGCCTGATAGATACCTCACTTTCAACCCTCCCAATCCATGGTGCCCAAAGTCAGTTGGCCAAGACTTGTGACTAGTAGGAATCAGTCAACCAGAATAATCATCTCAAGATTTAGAGAGAGAGAGAGAGACAACAGTCCACCACTGAAGCTGGGGAGGCTGTGATATAAAATTGAGCCTTATGGGAATAGACTGGTGAAGACAAGGAATCAGGAGTTATAAGGAGCAAAGATGAGCAGTCACGAGGCTCCTGAGTAATTGGAAAGTGCTTGGATCCAAGGATTTCTATTTTCAGTTTCTCAAGAGACATGAAGGTAGCTCGTTCTCAGGCCATGTGATATCCTCTTACTTCTTTTTTTTTCTTTCCCCACTTTTACACTAGAGCTAGCAAGTTTGCATGGGTATCTATGTCTCGGAACTAAGGAGGTAGGCTAGAACACCCTTTAGCACACCAGATCCACTTCTAGGAATTTATTGTAAAGACACGATTTTGATGTCCACATAGATACAGCTAAAGGGTTATTTGCCATCCTGACTAGGATGGTGAAAATCTGGAAACAATCTGAATGTTGAGAAAGAAAGAGAGCTGGATTAGTGAACCATAAGTTAACTTAGAAGAGGAAACTATTTAAAATGCTATAGCAGGTAGCAGGTAAACAGTTATCAGTTTACAGATAATATAATATTAGGTGAAAAATTGACAAGATACTATGTGTGGTACAATTCAATTTTGGTAAAAGTGTTCAGTTTTTTTTGTATGAAATGTATAAAAACGTTAACAATCATGAGTCTGGGTTCTAGAACTGTGAATTAAGTATATCGCCTATCTTTGTATTTTTGAAAACAACTATAATTCTTGTAAAAAGAAAGAACACGAACTCTATTTCCATAGCATTTATTTATATCTCAGCTATATCAGAATCAGAAAGTCAATCTATAATTTGTCTATTTATATGTTGGCCTTCACTTGAGGAAAGGGATGGTGCTTATTTGTTTTTTTTGCCCGCAGTGCCAGAGGCCTGCACAGAGAAAGCCCACAAGTTATTATCAAAAGCCTTCTTTTACCACTCCAAATACTTCATAAAGTTGACTCCAGAGCAATTGCTTTAGGTCCACAACTATCTGAAACTTACATATATTGCTTTCTACTATTATTTATCCTGTTTACTGTTCACTGTTTATTACTCTTCGCACATTCTCCCTCCACCTTCCTTTTGGCTATCTTATCTGAGGTCACCAAAAACCACCCAAAGGCGAAAACTTCCAATCTCCATCTCTAGCCCCAGCCTGATAGTTAAAACGCCAATTTGCCTTCTGGAAATTTCCATCTTGGCACCTAAAACTCAATGTAGCAAAGCAGAATTCACTGTCTATTTTCCTGCCCTCCTTCCCTGAAATATGCTTTGTATAGTCCTGACCCCTGGAAACATCGACATCATCATCAACTCAAGGTAGAAACATGAAAGTCAGAGAAGACATTCTCCTCTCTTTAGCCCCACAAATTAATACATGATTAAATCCCATTGAGTCTACATTCTCCCCAAAACTCACAGGTATGGTCCCTTCTCTTAACCTCTTTGCCACTCTCTTATGTGAAGATCTTCTGGTATCTCATCTGACATATTGCAAAAACTTTTCCTCAAATTGATCCGTATACTGTAGCCAGCATGATCTTCCTAAAACACTCCTATGTCTAAAATCCTTAATTAATTACCACAGCCCATAGAAATGCACAGCATGTTCTGTCAGTGAACCCAAGTGACCCTCTGGACCCCATATCCTATTACTTCCCTGAACACAAATTGGCCCCCCACTCACAACAAAGCTATAGCATTCCCAGGACGTTGTCCTGCCTCTATAGAGTGTTCTCTCTGCTCACGTCACCTTTCGCCTAGTCCTTTCAACTGCATCCTTTTCATCCTGAAAGGTTCAGCTAACTCATTTCTGTAACGCTTTCCCAGAACTGGTTCCTCCTGTAGGTTAATTAGGCGCCCCCTCTCTGATCCCAAAGACCCTTGTGCCTATCTATACTAGTGGTCAGTAACGCTGATCATGTCTCTAATAGCTGTTTTGCTGATTTCTCTCTCTCAGGACATGACCTCCCTGAGGTCCCAGTCTGTCTGTGAGATGTGTGTGCAGCCTGTGTCTTGTTCAGCCTCAGGTCCTAATGACTTGTATCTTATTCCTTCAAGTTAGCAGTTGTTAACTGCCCCATAGGGTCGAGCACAACAACATATCATTCTTACCAGTGACTTAGACCCACAAAACATAATCAGTTTTGGAGACTTCTGAACCATTTCTTTTTAAAAGTTCAAATCGTTACAAATTTAAGTTCTCAAAAAGCAAGTAAATTAACCACATTGTATGGATGTTTCCTCCACATTCCATTTAGCTTTTAATCACTCAGTGGGCTGTGAAGGCCACTCTGGAATGCTCTGGAGTCATCTCTTAGCCCTTCTCACCATGATTGTCACAGATACCTTACACTCTGTCTTTCAGCAAAATATCATTTTGAAATAAGAGTCGGGAGAGAATATTCTGCATGGGTGAGAGCAAGCTTTAAACTTTCCTGCCTTGGTTGTTTAAACGCATTTTGTAAAAATAGCTACAGCAATTAGGCCGCGCTTGTGCAGCAACTGCAAACATACCATTTCTGAGTTCAGGAGCATGAAAACCCTCTAAGCCGTTAATCTTATGTTTTCCCACTTCTGCCACAACCTCTCTGTGATTTCAGTGCGGTTTCTCTATATGTATATAAAACTATACACATTTCTTCAATTTCCCTGAATTTTTGACATGATTTTGCCCACCCCCGCCCCAATCTCTGAGAGCAGAATGTTATAAACATTTAAAAGACTTGACATGAAGCCAATAGACAAAATGGTAGAAGACGAGCAGAAGTGTAGAAAAGGCAAACAATAATGATGTAGACAGCATAGTGCAACAGCAACTTGCCCCTAATTACGATAAAGGCCTAAATGAACTGTGTAATGTGCTTGCTCTAACCAAGTAGGAGGGAAAGCTGCAAAGCACTTTTTCTAAATGCGAAATGCTGAGCTCTCCCTAGAACTGAGCCTCTGGAATTGCTCCTTACATTTCTTCAACATCTAGAACAGCCTCTTCTATCTTTGTAATAAAAGCAGGAAGCTTCTAAAAAGTAGGCACTGCCAAGGAAGGGTGTGTGGTATAGCAGAGAAGCCTGAGCTCTTAGCAGTCACTGGCCAGACGTGTGATCTGAGCCCATCAGTCACCTCCCCGGGCCTCCTTATTTTCTCTGGTGTGTCTGAGTCTAAGACAGCATATCAGGAGATCAGTGAAAGGGAAGACTAAGAGGAAAACATGAAGGGAAAGCAAAGAGAAATGGCTAGGGGTCAGCATCTGTCTCACCCCAAATAAGTTTTCTTTTTTTTTTTCTGCTCTCCGAGCCAAGAACAGATAAATACAGACAAGGCCCTGGTGAACTTACTCAAGGAGGTTTGGGAGTTGAGAGTGTAATGGGAGAGGAAAAGGACATCGAGACAGCTGTGATACATTCCAGAGAAAATAAAGGAGTGGGGTGGGGGAGCAAAGGTAGAAGAGAAAGGCCAGCAGAGAGGCAACAAAAAGAAGGGAGCCCAGCAGAAACCAGGCTGCATGCAACCAGGAGAGGGGGTGTTACCATGCGGTCCCCTGAGGGCTTCCCTTCTGGTTTGGTTCACATCCCCAGATGCTTCCTGAGCATTTACCTTCTCTCCTGTCATTCATCGCCCTTGACCATAGACTCTCAGTTTTAAAGGGGCAGGTAGGGAAGGAATAAGAGGAAAACAGAAGAGCACAGTCTGGTTTCTCTGAACCCTTACATGGAAACCATTTCATCTGTGTAAGAACAGGCAGTGCAGTGGAAAGGTCACACGAATTCTGGTTAAAGGACTGAAATACTTCTCCAACCAGTCAAGGTGTAAATAGACAAGGCAAATGTTCCTCTTACCCCACTAGCTGCCACATCCTTGGTTTCCCTGCTTCTTGCTTCCATAAATATTTGGAGGCCGGTGCTCATCTTTGCTCGAGGGGACGGTGAGTGGACAGCCAGCACGCACAGGGCCCAGCCAGCATGCACAGGGCAGAAGGGCTCAGAGGCAAACTCTCCACGCAGCAGCTGGGGGAGGTGGTGCCTCAGGGTTGTCAATATTCAAAGGTTGGCTTTGTTATCTTCAGCTTCTAAAGCTTAGCTCGAGCAATCATTACATTTTTTCCTATATTATCATCAAAACCTTTGCCAGGCTTTTCCTTCTTCAACCTCTCTGGACAAATGCAGTTTCTAAAACCATACTCTGCAATACTAGTTATATATGCTCATTTGTTCATGCAAAAATGCAGAGGGGCTATGGAGCACCAGTTACTGTGAAAAGAAGATTTTGTGGCCAGATAAATTTAGGAATTCTTCCTCTTATTAGAATTCACAATATGGGCACTGGCACATGAAAGCAAAATCTGGAAGCAATAAGGCAGTTTTACTTCCATGGCCAAAGAGCACAATTTAGGAGTTGATCCTCCTGTTTCTCCCGTACAACCTAGCTCCATCTTCCTAAATAGCTGTCATCACAGAGCTTCTTGGCTTTAAACCCATCAGGGAGGTCATCGAATAAACGTTCAACTCTTTTCAAGTTCCTTTGTTGCCTGGCTTGTTTTCTGCTTCCCTCATGCCCTTCATCCCAAGTGAATAGGACCACGTGTTCATTTCCTGCCCCTCTGAGCCCTGCTCACATCGACAGTTGCCTAGAATGCTCATCCCATCTCCAAATTATCAGCTTCTACCATGCTTCCAGGTACATCTCAAATGTCTCTGTGGCAGACAAGCTCTTTATCCAACTCTCCCAGGTCATTTATTTGCACCCTGCATCTTACTGACATACTAGACCAGTGAGGGTAAGGGAAGGACCTGTTCCTTATTCATCTTACTCATTTTCACATAAAGTGATCTCCCTCCCCCCCTGATATAGAACCAGAGAGAAAACAGTAATCCAATAAAAGAACTGGCTGGCATGAGCCAGCTTCAGCTGGAAGACCACGAGGAGGTCACCTAATTTCTATTGCCACCATTTTCTTAATTCAGCTTCTGCTCTGAGAAAAACACGAGCTGGAGATCTAGCTCTACCAAGGCAGAGGGAATGTCTCACAGGCTGTGAGAGGGTGTGCACATTCAAGCTGACCCATGTTTTGTATGTGTCATTTCAACTGTTGTCCCAATTAAACAAGTGAGGCTATGAAGAAATTTCCCAACTGGGTCACTCTTGTCTCCAAAATGTTTAGAGCCTACAGAGTGAAGGTCACCTTGTGGAGGCCCCTTTTGAAAAGTCAGGGTGCAAGGAGAGAGCGAGCCTACAGAGCAGCATGCACAAGTGAACTTGAGGAGAAAGGAGTCATGGGGCACTGGAGAAGAGGTCCCCTCGCCCCACAGCGAGTGTCACTTTTATGGGATACAATAGGATGTCGATTATCTAGACTAATTGGGGATTTAATGATCTGAATAATCAATTTTTTTTGGATAATTGATCAAGATGGATGTGAGAAGAAGAATCAGCTAGTCAGATAGAAGGGCCTAAGAACTGACCTTTCAGGTGACCTGCATTCTAAACATTGACATTGAGGACTACTGACAGGCTGAGGCAGGGGGAAACTGGGAGATGAGATACTCCTGCCCTTGTAGTTGGATGTGTCTGGACTGCATATTTGTGTCAAACCCCACGGGGAGTCAGGCACTGCTTCTAAAAGGTCCAGGAGAGCTTCAGCCCAGGAGGGCAGGCTCACGTAGCAGAATAGTATAATCAATACTTTTGAGGGACCTCAGAAAGTTCAGGCATCTTGCAGAATGTTAAGGAAAGATTCCTTGAACAGAAGAGTCCGGCCTCTTCAGGCAATATTCTGCAACATGCAGCTATTTTGCCTATACATGCAAATTCCCCAACAGAGAGGCTTTATAAATATGGTTTTTAAATGTGCTCCATAAGAGACAATTTTGAACAGAGCATTGTGCTGCAGTGAAGCGGCTGCACAGCAGAATAGTCTGTTTTTGATTTGTCTCTCTTCACAATATTCAGATTCTTTCTCTACTGTGGTTCGTGTGCTGGAGAGGTACAGAGCCCTGCAAATTCCACCAAAAAATAATGCAGCTGTCTGCTGATATAGCACGATGCAGGGAGCCACTCAGACACTGTGCCACTGTTTCCCTGCGAAAAAACATGAGTTCACATCAGCATCACCAGCAAGTGAACAGTCCTTTTAGATGGCCTTTCAATCCATGAGTGCTTTTATTATTTTTATACATTTTAAATGAACCTTACCCTTGGCCTCTACTTTTTCTCATATAAAATATTCCCTTCCCTGGGGGCGTAGATGCATAATGATCCCTACTGCTCATTTATGTTTTCAAGGTTGTGTTTCAATCCTGTTGCATTTAACTTTTATTCAAAAGAGGCTGATTTATGTGTTAAGAAGTACCTTAATTTAAGCAAGTGAAGTATACAAAAAGATAAAGTCATAGATCATGGATTAAGAGAATTATTTAATCACTGAGATTCTCTGTAGAAAATGTATATGTTCTTATTCTTAGATTGTATAGCACATCAACAAACTTCATCTATACATACTTTTATTTGGAAGATGCTACACAGGCACTGTGGGGACCACAATACCACCCCTGCTCTCTACATGCTGCCTGTGCTCACTTTTGAGAGAGTTAGGGACTCACAAAAGTACTAAAAGGTGGATTATTGCTGCTGGGTGGACACACCAGCCTAAGCAGAGGCCACACTAGGAGGACCAAGGAGTTCCCACCTTACCCTGGTTGCACTCCTCACACTGGCCAAGAGCATCATCCACAGAACAGAAGAGGCATCTGTCTCATGGTTGAGGCAGGATTTAAGGCTGGAGTTACTGGTGACCATCTGGTCACTACCTGAAAGCTTGATTGAGAATTGAGCCAAACTGGGGGACAGCAGAACCAGAAATAGAAACTTAGTTCAATGAAGTCCAGCATGTCTCCAGTGTGTCTGAAGACAGTCTGCTCATGGACCCTCTATTGTTTGTGCCAAGAAATTTCCTATTTATTTTTAAAGCTAGTTCCAGGAAAAAATAATATTCAGGGCAACCAACAGGAAAATGGGCCAAGAGTTAGAACCAAAAGGACTGCCTTCCTAATCTGCTACCTCTCCTGCCTACTTAAGTAGAGAATGACCATATAGATGTGCCACAGATGGACAGTCCTAGAACCCCAATATTACCTATGTCGGTAGAAAGAATGTCCACAGAAGCAGGAGATTTCAACCCTTGTCTTACAAGTGTGGCTTCTTTCTTCATTATTCCAAGGAAAAAATTATTTCTTTCCTTCCTGGAGCCCCCATAAATGTGCAGTCTTTCCTACTCTACATATAAGAGAAGACATAAGTAAAATAGATTTGTTATGTGTTGTCTTACAAAAGAATATGATTTTCCTTTTGATATCTAAAATGTATTTTTTTTTTTTTAAATAGAGGCATGTTTTATTTATTTGTTTGTTTGTTTGCTTGTTTTCTTTATACATGCACTGGGTACAGTCAGAAGCACGGGAGGGTGAGAGAATTCACCAGAGCCAGAGCGGGGAGCAGAGCAGGCAGAATGACGAAGTACACTGCTGAGGGGAGCAGCGGGTGCAGCAGGAGAGGTCTGCGCGCCATGTGGGACCCTCCTCCGGTGGCCGGGAGCAGCCGGGGATCGAACTGGTGCCGCAGAGGCCGCGGGCAGCTTCGCAACCCAGCGCTCAACCGCTGCGCCACCGGGGAGGCCCATATCTAAAATGTATTAACAATGACTTGAAAGAGAAATACAATTATCAGTATTAGTTTAGTTGTGATGAAAGTTTGAGATGACTTGTTGTTACATTTTTTAAAGGAAGGAGGAGATTATTAGCAGACTTTTGTACCAGATGGACCAAATATCTTGAAATTTCTTCCATACCCTTTAAGGGGCCATTCCATATGAATCACTATTCTGTTTCCATATGACCCACCTACCTGGCCATAGTTGACTGAACCATTGATGGGCATCTGGCCAGCAGTCTATGAGGGCATCTGCCAATGTAGGTTTGGCACTGTGGGGAACTAGACCAAGCAGACCTTCACCTGGATTGAGCAACATTTTTACTTCCATGCGTACTTGTGCAATGAATTGTCCATCGCTTTCTGGAACATAAATGAATGTTTGTTTTTTGCATCTCAATGTGCAAAGTGTATTGGCCAACAGCAGGTATAAACTAGGTTATGAATAAAGTTCATGAACATTCTGTATGTTTCTTTACTACAGCCTCACTACATTAGACTATAATTTTTATTTCTCTTTATGTATCTGATTCACTGACTAGGACCCACACCTTCCTGTATTGCTATCATCAAATGCTGCAAAAAAAACAAACACTCATTTAGGTTCCAGAAAGTTATGGAAAATTCACTGCACAAGTACATATGGAAACAAAGAAGATTGCTCAATTGTGGACATCTAGTAAATGTTTGTTGAGTAAAGGAAAGCTAAGTAGTCAGAGAAGTTACAGAACAGACAAGGAATAATGTATTGATGCAGGAGTGAATATATATTGATTCAGCATTATCCCAAAATCTAAATCAAACAAACAAACAAAAAATACTCTCCTGAAGTAACAGCTGAATATAAGCAATACAGGCAAAAATATTCACTCAAGCCATTTATATTGTCATTGAAATACGCTGGATGCATGGTATACACAGCTGAGCAATATGCAACAAGAACTAGGCAAATCCAGAGCTAAAAAGCATTGACCTTAACTCTGAATATCTCATATGGTAACTAAGCAGAAGTAAGTTCACACCAGTGAGAATGGTCCATCTCAAAAAGACCAGAAACAATAAATGTTGAGAAAGTGTGGAGGACAAGGAAGCATCTTACACTGTTGGTAGAATGTACACTGGTCCAGCCCCTAAGGAAAGCAGTGTGGAGATTTCTATGACTAATTAAAGGCTGACTATGGACCTGCCACATGATCCAGCAATTCTACAACCTTGTATCTACCTGAACACTGAGAGGGGGAAGGGCATCTGAAGGGGAAGGGTAAGAATGGGAATGGGGATTGAGAACAGTGGACTATGGTGGAAGACGATGGAAGCTTTGGGGGTGGGTGTACTATGGTGACTATACCTGACGGGGTAAAGTTTCTAATGTCAAAACATGAGCAAAGTCAATAAAAATATTGAAAAAAAACAACAACATAGAGGAAAGTTGAAATAAGACCCTCACTACCTTTGTTGTTTGATTGTTACATTTTTGTGATTTATTTTCTTATGCTAAGAGGCTTTTCAAAAAACACAAAATGACCATTTCACATAGCAATTTTACCCCTAGGTATATACTCCAAAGACTTGAACACAGACTCTTATAGATACTTGCATGTGATTATTCATTGCTGATGTATTCATTCATAATAGTCAAAATATGGAAACAACCAAGAGCACAACAGCAGGTATATGGGTAAACAAGTTGTGGCACATTCAAACAGTGAAATATTATTCATTCATAAAAATAATGTAGGTCAAATACATACTACAATGTAGATGAACCTTATTTTAAGTGAAATAAGCCATACATAAAAAGACAAATATTGAATGCTTCTACTTCAATGAAATATTTAATAAATGCACATTCATCGAGAAAGAGGTTACTAGGAGTGGTAGGAGAAAAATGAATGGGGGATTATTTGCTTTATTAGTACAGAGTTTCTGTCTGGGGTGATGGAAACATTTTGAAAATAGATTTTAGTGATGGTTGCACAATGTTAAGAAAGTAATTTCACTGAACTGTACACTTAAAAATGGTTAAATGGAAAATTTAATGTTATATATATTTTACACAATAAAAAAATTCCTTTAAAGATTTCTGATATTTTATTACATGGCAGAATGAGCGATCATGGACCCAATCCCTGCTATAAGCACATAAGATTCTAGGCATAATAGAAGAAAGAAATTCAGAGCTAAGCTTGATAGAAAAAAATAAGACAACCAGTATGTGTCAGAAAATACAAAAGGTCAAAAAGATACAGAAATATTACCTGTATTTTGTAGGACTCCTTAATGTGAAAAATTAACTTCAACCACTTCCAAGGCAATGAAGCTAATGAAACAATGGCAGAGTAATACTTCTTCAATCCATGAAGACATACAATATAGCCATCATTAGGAAGTATCAACATATTCAAACAACAAACTTTACATTCCTGAACTTGAGACAATGGAGTAGTTTGGAAAAGACTGTAAATTAATGAAGCTTGAAATGAGTAAACAAAAAAATAAAATTCTAACAAAATAAAATACTAAGAAAAAAGAGCAAATATAACTTCTACAAAATGAAAAATATAGTCACTGGAATTAAAAACTCAAAGGTGAGGATAAACATCAGATAAGACAGAGCTAAAGTGAAAATAATTAAATGGAAGAGAGATCAGGGATTCTGCCAGAATGTTGCAGAGATAGATAAAGAGACAGTACCTATGAAGATACTATAGGTAAGATACTAGGCTAATAAGGAGGCCCAAAATATGTTTAACTAGGAGTTCTAGACATAGAGCATATAAGAAGAGAAAAGCAATATATTTAGAAAAAAATAAGGTTAAGAATTTTGGAATTGAAAATGACTTGATTTCTCAGACTTATTAAACAGGAGGAAATAAACTGCCTAGTGAAACTGCAGACAGCAAAGACAAGGGGGGAAATCTTAAAAAAACCATAGAGAAGATTACCCAAAAAGAATAATTGAACTGGCAGATTTCTTATCAGAAAAATAAAGTGGCTAGAAGAAAATGGAATAATAGCTTCAAGGGGTTGAAAGAAAGTAAACTATCCACCTAGAACTTTATACACATTCAGTCTATCATTCAAGAATGAGTGTAAAATCACCTCCAGTGACACAAAAGCATAAGCACAAGTATTCACTGTGGCTTTCCTTATAACAGAAAAACAGCCAACATAGTTTAAACATCTATATACAGGAAATTGGTAAAATGGTATAAGAAGTATGTAGCAGCTAAAAAAAAAAAGAACAGTGAAGATTTCTGAGAAATGATTTCCAGGATATTAACTCAAAATAGAACAAGATAATGAGCATGCAAGAAAATATATGCTTTTATATACAGTGAAGGGAAAACAATACCTTGCTGTTGCAGAAAGTGAGACATGCTCAAAATCACATATGAATGTTTTAAAAATATATAGGAAACACTGAATGAACTCCCACCAGTCAAGTTTGGAATGATCTGAACATCAAAATGAGTAATTGAAGGACTAAAGTGTAAAATATTGAATTAACAAAAAGAATATGAGCCAATTTTAAAAATAAAACAGAGACGGGAAAGCAGTTCTGAACAGGAATATATTGACTTAAGCATAGTTAAAATGGTAGAAGTTTTAAAAAATCACTAGTATATTAATCATTATGGTAACATTTGATTGAGACAGAAGTCAGTAAATGTGACACAGGGTAGAGATTATTGGTAAACAAAATAGTTGCTTAGTTTCAAAGCATTAACCACACATTTTTAAATGCATTACAAAGAAAAAAAAGTACCTTAACATTTGTAGACATCTGTAGGCCTCCACTTGCCCAAAAAATCACTTAACCAAAACCCATCAATAAGTAGACAAACTGCCAAGTGCCCTCTGATGTGGTTCACTGAGAGGGGCATAGTATTGCCTGATGTTTAACGTTACTCTAACAAAGAGGAAATAAATAGAAACATTCAAGACAGAAAAACTGTCTGCAAAAGTACTGACCTGGATTTTTTTTTGGGGAAAAATGTCAATGTCAAGACAAATAAAAGGCCAGGAAACTCTTACATTAAGGTTAAGGAAATGAAGGGGACATGAAAAATAATGCAATGGATAATCCTTAGTTGATGCTGGCATTGAAAAAAGAAAAGCTATGAAGTCTTTATTATTATAATTAAGGACATTGGAGATAGGTTATATATTAATATTAGATAAAAGTACTAAATCAATGCTGAATTAGAAAGAATGAATGATAGTTTTATTGTGCTTATGTAGGCGAATGGTCTTGTTTGTAGTAGATACTGGAATATTTCAAGTGGATTGCAAGTGACAAATTCTCAAATGTGTCAGTTTAAAAAACTGTGTGTGTGTGTGTGTGTTGTGTCGGGGTGGGAGGGGAGAGAGGGGGAGAGAGAGGGAGAGAGAGGGGTAGAGAGAAGGGGAGAGAGAGGGGGAGAGAGAGAGGGAGAGAGAGCAAGCACGCACAAGCCAGAGAGAGCACAAAAGTGGGAAAATGCTAGTAATTGTTGACTATAAGTGGAGGGAGTGCAACGCTCATTTTCTTCATTTTACATTTCTGCAGGTTGAAATTTTTCAAAATAAAAGTGAGAAGACAAAAGTGTGGTGAAGACAAAAATTTCCAATTTTAATTGGAAATTACTTCTGAAGGCAGTTCTTTTATAGGGACATTAACCCTGAAGGAGCGGGGTGTGCGAGAAGTAACAAGTGTAAACTAAGTTGATAAATCTATCTAAATAAGCATCATTAAAATATAATTTTGTATTGTCATTGTAACAAACTTTGGGATTCAAAACAAGAAAATACTAATACAGTACACAACAAAGATTGAAATATAATATAATATGTTGATTAATTTTAGACTTAATTTAATTATGTATGTTAAATAGCTGAGAGTAACCACTATAAAATGGAATTATTTATATAAATTTAAAAATATACAAATGTTGCTTTATAAAATTATGGGGATGGAAATAAATATTAGAGGAATAGAAAATTATGAATTAGAAGGAATCATACCAACTTCAGATTAATGGTTTCCATAGCAAAGAGAGAAGGGGATGGGAAGGTAACGTTTTCTGTAAAATTGTACTTCTTTAGAAAGTTGGATTTTTTCATAGTAATCTCTAGAGGATCATAAGAATTTACCAAGGACATCATCACTACTGAAATTCATATGGAACCACAAAAGACCCTGAATAGCCAAAGCAAACCTGAAGAAAAAGAACAATGATATCATGTTCCTAGACTTCAAACTATACTATAAAGCTATAGTAATCAAAAACAGTATGGTACTGGAATAAAAACAGATCAATGGAATGAAACTGAGAGTCCAAAAATAAAATAAAAAATAAACCCACACTTTTGCACAGTTTGGCTCCTATGACAAAGGACCCAAAGGTATACACTGCAGAAAGGGAAGCTTCTTCCACAAATGGTACTGGGGAAAATGGACAGGCAGATGCAAAAGGATGAAACTAAACCACTATCTCACACCATATACAAAAATTAACTCAAAATGGATTAAAGACTTGGATGTAAGACCTAAAATCACACAATGCATTGAAGAAAACACTCCACAACATTGACTACAGTGATGTATTGTGGATTTGTCACCAACAGGCAGAAAAACAAGAGAATATAAACAAATAGGACTACATTAAACTGAAAAGTTTCTGCACAGTGAAAGAAGCCATCATAAAAAAGGAGAAAATACATTGTACATTGGACAAGGAACTGATATCTAAGATTTAAAATTAATTCATGCAACTCAACAAAAAGAAAATAAATAGCCCAATCAAAAAATGGGCAAATTAAATGGACACTTCTCCAAAGAAGACAAAGAAGTGTCTTCCACTCCTTTCAAAGAAGGAGCAAATACAGACGACCACCAGGGCATATGAATAGATGCTCATTATCACTTATCATCAGGGAAACACAAATTAAAACCACAATGAGATACCATCTCACACCTGGAAAGAATGGCTCATATCAAAAAGACAAGAGACAACAAGTGCTGGCAAGGACATGGAGAAAAATAAACCCTTGTATGCTGTTGTTGGGAATGTGGGCTGGTCCAGCTCTTATAGAAAACAGTATAGAGGTTTCTTAAAATACTAAAAACGTATCTACCATATGCTCCAGCATTCCACTCCTAGGTATCTAACTGAAGAATGCCAAAACATGAATTCAAAGGGATATTTGCACCCTATCTTCTTTGTAGCACTATTTACAATATCTAAGTTATGGAAACAACCTACGTGCCCAAGGATGGATGAGTGAATTAGGAAGATGTAGCAGATACACACACACACACACACACACACGTACGTGTGTGTGTATATAAATATATATATATATACTACATATATATATTTATATACACACACACATACACACACAATGGAACAGTTCTAAGCTATAAAAAAAACTAAGATGAACTCTCACCATTTGTGACAATGTGAATGAAATAAGCGAAGTCAGAAAGGGAAAAGTATCAGGTGGTTTCACTTATATACAGAATATAGAGAAACTAAACGAAAGGTGAGACAGAACCAAACCAACAACAAACCTTAAAAGCCTGACTATGGAAGTGAGATTATGGGGTCAGAGGAAGGTGGTAAGCAGGGTGTAAAAGGGGCCTAACTGACTATAGTGGAGGACTGTGGGTAGGCTGGTATCTGGTGTGGTGTGGTAACATACATCTGAAGAGGTGTGATCCTATAACTCTGAATCATGCACAGTGTTGTAAACCAATGGTACCCCAATTAAAAAATGTTATGTTTGTTAAATTTGGTGGGGCACACTGTTATCAAACTATAGCTTTATACATATCTGAAATATTTCACAATTAACTCTTTAAAGAATACATTTGAAATTTTAGCATTTATATGGCCAGACAGAATGTGAGCAAGGGAGTCAACACCGAAAGGAAGAACTATGATTTGCTACGAAATTCCTGCAGTTGAGACATGAATCAGGACCCAAGGGAGCAGGGGCACTCAGGGGTCAGGGAATGTCCCCTGGAGAAGCATCAGAATGCACTCACACTACAAGACAACTGACAGGTAGACAAAGGCTTCAGCATAGAGAGACAAGGTGGCACAAACACAGAGTGAAGCAGAGGAGGGCATCTGAACACTGGCACACGGCTGGGGTGACTGAGGGTTGGTATGGGGGGAATGTTGCTGATGCTCTGCTGGGAATGCTTGAGTGCAGAAGCAGAGCATCATGCCTGGAGAGATGATTCTGGACCAGAAGATGAGGTGAGGGCGTTACCTGCTTTCTCATTCAATCTCTCCACAACCCTCAAAGGAGGTCAAGCCCACTCCCATTTTACAAATGAGAAAATTGATAATTAGAGAAAATGAGTGGTTCACTTGTCACATAATACACGGCAGACAGAGATGTGAATACAGTTTTCTGAATTTAGAACTCTGCTCTCAAAGACATTTCAACCTGGAGGTGGGAGATATTATAGATCCTTAAACAGGGAACGAGCACGAACAGATGCGCCATGAAAACAGCCCTGTGAAAGTCTGAGAGCAGAACATCTCTACAGGGGAAGTGAGGGTGAGACAGTCAAAAATTAAGGCAAATTTGGAGATCTCGCAACACCAGACCAAGGACGAGGAATGTCTTGGTTTTCCAAAATAATTCTCTCACACCTTTCATTTGATGTTATCAGTAAAACTGGCAGGATTACAAGAAATAAGGTACAAGAATTTCATAGTAAATCACAAATTTCATTTGATGTTATCAGTAAAACTGGCAGGATTACAAGAAATAAGGTACAAGAATTTCATAGCAAATCACAAATTTCTCATGATTAAAACTGAAACCAAGAAGAAACATAGAATTGTACTCATAAAATAATAAAATGAGTTACAAATGTACTGTTTCACCTTACTATTGATTGGAAAACCATTAGCCCAGAATGTATGATAATCTGTGGTTTGGGCTGTTTAAAGATACAATTTTCTCTAAGCAAATCCACAGCATAAACAAGCTACTAAGATGCATTTGGTCTAGTCAAAAGTAAACTTTTCATTTGTAAATGAAAAATGTTCACCGAAATAAAGCCATCATTTATTTATTAAAACATATTTCCAAAGAGCTCTAATTGCTAAGACTTAGTTTGATAATCAAGGGACAAAATGTCTTTAACATTATAAGACTAAATTTTTAAATTAGTCATTCAAACTTTTTACTAATTCAGATGACTTATTACCATAAGTCAGAAGTACAGAGATGCTGCTCTTTTGTTTCAAGAGCAATTATTTTCTTAAGAACAATAGGATGTAAAAAGCAAAAGAAAAATTATAAAATTGCAAAAATATTTGCAATAGATTATCTATTTGATTGGTCTAAAGCCAATCAAAAATGAACAAAGTACATAAAAATACATAACAATTTTCATTGTCCAATTTTAATTATAACATGCATATTTATATAATTTTCCACATATTACTTTGAAAATTTAAAAGTTAGTTAAAAAGAATTATTGAGAAAAGATATCCAAAGGATAGAATGACAAGAACACTGTACAGAAGGCAGAATATTTTCCCTATCTCTATGCTTTTACTCACACTGATTTTTCAAGCTGGAAAATCTTTGCCATCATTTTTAAGTCCAATTGCACCCAACTCTGAGGTTTAGGTTAACTGGCAGTCCTTCAGGGAAGCCTTCCTGGATAGCCCCAACCCCAAACCAACCTCTCTTGATGATTAATAGAAATACTATTTCTATACTTTTCCCCTTTCCTGCTTATGTTACAGCCACTGATGTTTGTGTTTTCTATTCCTCCTGGAATGTGGGCTGCCTCTTTTTCACAACACCAGCATGCCGACCGTGTTGTGGTCTATATGCACACATCATGGCTTCATGCAGCAAGTTCTTCTTCCATATGTGAAAAGAAGTGAATGGAGAGAAGTATGTTAAGAGCAGCATAGAAGGATGGAAATAACCCAAATGCCCAAAAATAGATGACACATCAAGAAGATATGGCACAGATACACAAAGGAATATTACTCAGCAATCAAAAAAGATAAACACATGCAATTTGCAGCAACACGGATGGAGCTGGAAGGGATCATGCTCAGCAAAATAAGCCAGAAAGAAAAAGAAAAATACCAGATGTTCTCACTCATAGCAGGAATTTAGAAAACCTAAATAAGGGACCAGGATCAGGAAAAAGGCTAATTATAAAAAAGTAAAAATCAAAATCAACAAGCAACTATAAACCAGAGACACACTATGAGTGTGGGGGAGAGGAGGGAGTAAGATCAAAACAAGGGAGGGGGAATTGGATGGGGACTATAACCAACATGAAAATGCATACATTGTGGGCCTCCCCTAGTGGTGCAGCGGTTGAGTGCTAGGCTGCGAGGCTGCCCGCAGACTCTGCAAGGGTCCCCCAGCGAGGGTCCCCCATGGTGCGACAGATCTCTCCTGTCACGCCTGCTTCTCCCCTCAGCAGTGCATTTTGTCAGTCTGCCTGTTCTGTTCCCCGCTCTGGTGAATTCTCTCACCCTCCCGCCCTTCTGACTGTACCCAGTGCTTGTATAAATAAATAAATAAATCTTTAAAAAAAAAAAGAAAATGCATACATTGTGCAAAAATGAAAAATGATGTAAAAATATATATAAAATAAAATAAATAACACACGCACACACAAAAGAGCAGCATAGAAGGAAAGGAAATACAAAGAAAGGAAAAAATACAGAAAAGAGAAGATAAAATAAGGGAGTAGGGTAAAGGAGAGAAAGGAAATGGCAAGGGAACAGAATGTGGGAAATATAATGAGAAGGCCATCAGCATTTGAAGAATCATAACAACTCTGTTGAACACTAAAAGTACATAAACAATAGCAACATTATTCACAGTGGCCAAAAGGTGGAAGCAACTCACATCATAGACTCAAGTCCATATGGATGAATGGATAAAGACAACATGGTCTATCCATAAAATGGAAATTGAGCTTTGGAAAGGAAGGAAATTCTGCCAATGCTGCAACAAGGCTGAACCTTGAGCAAACTATATTAAGTGAAAAAAGGAAAAATACTGTATGCTACATGAAGTATATGAAATAGTTGAAGCAGACAAATTCAGAGGCAGAAAGTAAAAGGGTGGTTTCCAGGGGATAAGGTAGGGGAGAATACATAATTATTTAATGGGGACAGAGTTTTAATTTGGGAAGATGAAAAAATTCTAGAGATGGAGTTGGAATAGTCGTAAAACAATGTGAATATACACACTACAGAAGGTACACATAAAATAGTTAAGATGGTAAGATGTGTGCTTTACTACAGTTAAAATTTATTGTATTTAAAAAGTATTGTGTTTTGGGCTTCCCTGGTGGCACAAGGGGTTAAGACACAACCTATGAAGCTATCCGCAGCCACTGCAGCACCAGTTGGATCCCCGGACAGAGAGCAACCCACATGGCACAGCAGACCTCTCCTGACACACCCACTGCTCCCCGCAGTGTATTTCCATCGATCTGCCTGTTCTGTTTCCTGTTCCATCTCTTGTGAATTCTCTCACCCTCTACACCTCTGGACTGTACCCCAGTTCTTGTATGCATAAAAAAATAAATCTTTAAAAAAAGTATTGTATTTAAAAAGATGGAGAGGAGTTTTGTTTCATTTATGATGTAATAAAGGGGATCAGATTTATTTTCTCACCTTAAACAGCTAGAAAATCCAACAAAATATATGAAACAGAGACTTTCAGTCACTGGGCTATGGGCAGCACAGGACACTGTTCTTCTCTCAGTGAAAGAGGACAAAAACTTATGTCCACTTACTGCATTTCCAGCCCAAGGTGAGGGAACGCAAATAGATTCCAGAGGACCTCCTGGGTTGACAAGACAGAGTTCAGAGTTTGGGGAGGCCAAGGAAGCTAAACCTAGTGGGATAGAATCCCAATGAAAAGGTCAGTGCAGAGATAAAGCCACAGAAATCTACAAAGAGGCACCCTCTGGCCTCCTGCTGGGTGGATCTGTGCATCTGTGATTATGCGGGAAAACAACCAAGGTGAGGGGGAGCTGGCAGTGTTGCCCTAAGAGCCCAACATAGCTAGAAAGAGTTTGTACTCCCACCAACTCTCATGCACAGGGCATTAGGGAGACTTCTCGCCAGAGACTGGCTTTTCAGGAAATGTTACAGCAGGGCCTTCAGGCAGAAAGAGAAGGGTGCCAGAGGGAAGCTGTATATACACAAGGGAACAAAGCACACCCAAAATTGTAAATATGTGAGTAAAGTAAGAGTTTTGTTTCTCGTTAAAAAAAATTATTTAAAAGAAAAGTTAGAGAATCAGTAAAGACATGGAAGACTTGAACAACATTATAAAACTTGACCTAATTGATATTTATAGACCATTCCATCCAACAACAGCAAAATACAACTTCTTTTGTAAGAGCACATAGAACATCTGGCAAATTATTTTAGGCCATAAAACAAATAATAAATTTAAAAGGACTGAAATCATGCAAAACATTTTCTCTGACCAAAACAGAATTAAACCAGAAATCAATAGTAGAAAGATATTTGGAACTAGCTAGATATCCCCAACTAGCTAGAATTTAACAATACATTTATAAGTAACCTATGGGTCAAAGCAGAAATTACAAGGGAAATTAGAAAATATTTGCCATGAATGATCATGAAAACCCAACATATCAAAAATTGGGGGTGTACCTAAATTAGTACTTATTTATAGCATCAAGCAAAAAAAGGAAGAAAGTCACTAATTAGTGATTTATGACTATGCAACTTCAAAATGAAGAGCACTAAAGACGGTGCAGAGGACGGAGAGCATGCACCTGGTCCTTCAGAGTGTTGGCATCTGTCCTCATGCTCACCGCTTCATAGGTGGCAAGATGTTGCACAACCTCCATGTGAGCACAAGAAGAAAACCTTCCTGGATGCCCTGCTACTTAGCAGATTTCTGCTCAATTCTCAGCGGCCACAGCTTTGTAATATAATTGTGTGTATCTGGAAGTATCTGGGTCCTTGGTCCTGGCTCAGCTAACTAATGGTGTTGGTGACATAGGGAAAGCCTCCAATAAAATGAATCACCATATAAAACTGAGGGATTAAATCATCATGCTCTGATACCTAAACATACAAATGACTTCTTGTAGTGATTGTGAAATTGAATCTGTACATACTAAATTCTTGAATTACTTTTTTATTATCATCTCTTTCTTCACCTATAAAGATTTCCTCCAACATACTGGATATTCTGCGCTTTTCTTTTTATCCTATAATAGAAAATCTTGCAGCATTCAAAGCCAAAGCGACAATATTCTTGGAGGACTAAATGAGCAAAACATCTATTAGAGACACATCGATAATTAATAGGTGTGAAATAAACATGGCATCATTTTGCTTCTGTTTCGATATACATATAATGTATAATGAAGTGTATTTCCTTTCAGTGGATTTGATGATGATACTGTAGCTATCCAGGAAGATGAATTGATGGAGATTCTGAAGCACTGCTAGGCTGCAAACTAAAGCACATAATTCCTTTCAGTGCTTCATTTCATTTTGGGAATTTTTACCTGGATATCCCATAAAGTTCTGGTAAGAAGAGAGTCATATCCCCCACCATCCCAGGGGCCTGGCACTGCTGTTCTGCCAAGGCTTCAAGGAGGATTTAGTAGAGAGGGAACACATAGATTCACACTGATATCCCAGTCACCTAGCTCCCAGGACGGGTGTGCAGTCCCCAAGCCCAGAATGTTGAAGGGGAAGCTGTTAATTTAGCAGGAGCCATGCATATTTTTAAACTGCTCCTGATCACAGTTGCAGGGAGAAGTAAATTAAATTTTATGAAAGCTTTGACTTTTAATACTATCGGTAGTATATTAAAGTGTTCTGAAGGTAATTTATGGTACATATTTTCTATAACTGGTCCAACTCCAATGATGGAAAGCTTGAAAAGCTTCAAGCATAAAGTACTTGAAACACTCCTTGCCATATTTAGAGTGGGAACTCTCAGGAGACATTGCTTAAGAGGCTTCCTGTATCTTTTAGTGAATTTATTCTCCTGTCTTAAACATCTGCAGTGCCTGGCCAGTGTGAAACCAGCAGGATGTCACTGGCAGTCAGGTTAAGAGAGGTTTAGAAGGAAAATGCAGGGCATATGTCCAATTCTTTGGCAGTGCCACACAGGTGGTACTTTGAGAAGATTTCCACATGTAAATCTTATACATCTACAGTAGACTATGGCTTCCTTGAAGGCCACTGAGTATTACATAAATACTGTAGGAATTAGATATATTTATTCAGAATGCTAATATGGTTTGCTTGCTATCTAAAGGGTAATTTTTAAAAAGTCTTAGTTGACTTGATGTATCAGGATAAAATACTGAGTGGATCAATCGCTACTTTAAATCAACCCGTTTTAGATGACATTTAAAGGATCAGAAAAATGATATGTTTTCCCCTTACTTTTCCAAGAAAAGATTAGGGAATTCAGAGCAGTGCTAATTTTTCTTTCCCTCTTGGACTAACTTAACTCTTTGGTGGGGGTGGAGGGTATTCACTTTGCAAGTAACTATTTCAGATCATTAAAGCAGAATGCTGGGAAATAAAATAGGTATTCTAGTGCAAAGGACAATTAAATGGTTTATGGCACTAACATTAAAAGGTTGGCTGAAGATAAACCTGTAAAACTCTTAATATTGGTCCAGGAAAATCAAAGTTAGGGAAGAAATGTCAAGTTGGAGCCAGGGTCAGATAAAGGAAGGGAAGAGGCAGGTAACTGGGATCATTAAGTCGTCAAGGAGGAAAAGGGTAATGCCCAAAGCCCAGTGAACCAGCCAGAAGGTGACAAGAGAGACCTGTGGGGAGAATCTGAGTGTTTGTGGAGATATCTAGAGTTGCCCAGTGTGTATCCACCCAGAGAGAATTGCTCTAATTCCTTTGTCTCTTAACCAGAAGCAGATTTGCAGGGAGAAAGCTAGATTGGTGATAAGTGCAGAAAACAGGACAATCAGGGATGCTTGAGGGAATGGAGACTGTTTAGCCTGAAGGAACAAAGAAGGGCACAGAAGGAATGAAAACAGGGTTCTGGTTCTTGAAGAGCTGCCATTTGAAATCCTAGTAGCAATAATAATTGCACTAGCATTTGCTCCCTATTCTTACAATAAAACTGAAATGGATATGATCACTGTCAGGTAAGCACACTCAAGAATGGGCACTAAGCAGCCTTCCCACAGTGTCACTAGGGTTGGCAGAGTGGACTTAGATCCAGGTGGTCTGACTGCACCTAATCTTATAACCACTTTGCTGCTCTATCCCAGAGGCAGAGCAGGGCCGAAGTTTAGTATAAGGTCATCAGATTTTGGTTCAATATAATAAAGAACTTTCTTACAATAGGAACTGCACAAAATAACACTAACAACTGTCCTATGAGTTAGGTGCTTTTTGTGTTCACTTCACAGAGAAGGAAATAAACGTAGAGGGTTTAAGATGGCCCATGTTCTGCGTCTGGTAAATGGCAGAATGGGGTTAAAACTCCAAATTTCTAAACCTATGATCTTCCTATTCTAGCCCTGTCTCTTCATAGTTTAGCATGTCCCTGTCATGTGAAGTGGGCCAGCACAGAATCACAAATCATCCTCGGAAGCAACGCAAGACCATCTAACCCAATTCTTTGTAAGTTAAGAGGTTTTGAGATCCACAAAGGAAGAACTGTCCTAAGGTACATAAGTGTGGCAAACCTGGATCAGAACTTGGGTCTGTAACTCCCCTACCAGATTCCTTCTGCTACACTGAGCCACTGTACAGCTGGATGAGCCCTAAATGAGAGTCTTCCCGCCCCATGCTTGACTTCATGCCTGTGCTTCTGCTGCTAGAAAACTGCAATACAGCTGTTCCTGACGATTCACTAGTGGGCTTCTGTAGGGAGTCTATACCTGTGAGACTGTTATTTGCTCCTGTTCCTATCACGACTTCCCAGAAGGTGAAAGGTACATACCATTTCATTAACTTGGGATTTGTCAAGTAACTTGTGGGAGCAGGTGACATGTGCCAGTTCCCAGCAAAGGCTTTACAAGATATGATGGGTTTCCACTTGCCCTCCAGTGTGCCTGCCCTCCACCGCGATAGGAGGAGAGCCCAGATGGTGGCTCCTCATTCAGCCTCAGCCTTGGCAGAGAAGATATGAGAGCATAGCCAAGCTCAGTGGAGCCAGAGCTGACTCACAAGATTCTTAAGTGAAAAATAAATGTTAGCTGTTAGATGCCACAGAGATATGGAGGAAATCTTAAATGCAGGCTATTGGTTGAAGGTCTAGAAAACTCTTGCAGGAAAAAGGGCAACCCAAGCTATGCAACACTGAAGCATTTGTCAAGAAACATTTGTGATAACTCAGAAGGTAGAATGAGCACCTTGTTTTCAAAATAGAATGGTACCAGTGTGAGTTGGTTGTTACAGGATGCTTTCACATACTATGCAGGGGGAAAAATGACACTCTCTTTGCCTCACTGCCATGAAAACACAATAGGAAGGGAGTATAGAAATTTCAAAACTTCCAGGATCTGCAGGATTTGAAATAGAACTATTCCTCACTAAATCATGATTGGCCATTAAGGTATAGCCTCCTGGCAAAGACCAGATCAAAGGTATGATGAATATTCCTTTGTTGAAATCTCCCATTAGGTTAACACAGCCCCAGTGGAACACCTCAGTTGAACAAAACAGCTCAAGGAAAGAAATCCAGAACTAGTCTTTTGGAAGCACAATCATATCAAAGTACTTATAATTGAGTCTTGAGGGAAAAGGACCTGAACTGGAAATAACTGTGGGAGTCTGCATGCACATGTAGCTGACTCATGTCACGAATTAAAAACAAACACAATGGTTTCAGGAGAGACAAAGCACTAAACATATTTTGAGCCATAATTAAAATAGATTGTGACTATTTGCAACCTAAATGATCTTTGGCTCCCATCTTTTCCATGGATAGGAAACAGGTTGAGAAATTTGCTCATCCATCAAGGAGGTCATATCTCCTTGTACCTTCCTCAGAGGTAAACAGGGCTGATGATGAAGGAACATAACTCCCAGAGTGCCCATGAGAAGTCAGGCAAACAACATACTGGAAAGCTCTTGCAAGGTGCACAAGGGCCTGACTGCGGAACATTCCACAGTCTCAGCCTTACAGTCCTCAAAATACTTGCCCAGAAGATATTGGGACTGCAAGGACTTCTGTGGGGCTCCTACCCTTCCTTTTCCCAAGTGGGAGTTTTATTGAACTTTCTTTGTTCCTCCACTAAATATCTGTGGTAGGGAATGAGGAAGAGGAAGCAGTTAACTTGTTTTTTTTGATTCATGAGACTTTAGGTCAAGAGGGGATGTTTTTGGACACAATGTGGATCTTGACAGCTTGGACTTTCAGCCTGATGCCATCAACTTCTGATACTTCTGGCTTACTTGAAGAGGACACAAGTGTATTGTTCATGGGGGAGGGAGAAAGTTATAGGTCATATTACATGTTCAGAGTCATTCCTTATCTCCCTGTTCTCACTGTGCTTTCCTGTCAGGCATGGCATACATTCCTGCCATGTTTGCTTAAGACTTGGATGTGACCTGCTTTGAAAAATGGAATATTATAGGAAGCAACCGTGTGTTATTTCCCAGCAAAGGTTTCAAGATTATGTGTTTCTGCTTACCCTCTGAAGCTTCTACAATGAAGACAGCTTGCTCCAGAGGTGGCTGCTGCATCACAGCCTGGGTCCCAAAATGAGAAGCATGTGTGGTCGGCTAAGGCTGGCAAAGCTTGGCCAAGGCCAACAGAGCCACATCTGACTGAGGGACCCCTAGCAAGAAATCAACATTCATTATTGTAAGCCTCTGAAATTTGCAGAATAGTTATTACCACAGCAGAAACTGACTAATACAATATTCATGCATAATAACCACTGACTCAATGCTACCCACAGAGACTCAAATGTCAAAAGAAATATAATCCAAGTCATACATGTAACTTTAAATATTCTCACGCCACACTGAAACAGTAAAAAGAAAAAGGTAATAACAAGTTTAAATATATATTTTATCTCACCCACTATATCTAGCAAATTATTATTTCAACATGTGACCAACACAAAAACAAACATGAGATAGTTTACTTTTTATTGTACTAAGTCTTCAAAATATGGTGGTGTTTTATACCTATAGCATATTACAATTTAGTGAACCACATTTTAAGTATCAGTAGATACTTATGGCTAGTGGCTACCATAAGGAGCAATAGAGGTCTACTGACTGCCTCTTCTTCCTGATTGGCACTTCTGTAAGTGAAAAAAATACCAGATTTGGTGTCCAAAGGACTGAATTCTAGCCCTAGTTCAGCTACCAACACTCTTTCGATTTCTGAACAAGGAATATGTCTGGGATTCATCTTAACATAAGGGATTAGAGGATCTCCCAAGTCTCTTTCTGCTTTTAGGAAATATCAAACTAATCTGCACTTAGGAAATCTCAAACTAATATTGACTGCTTAATCAGTCAAGGGTTCTTGGTTGTAAATTATAGAAACTGACTCAGGCTAATTTATGCAAAAGCAAGGGATGGAATGAGGGACTTCTGGAAGGTGCTCAGGAGTTCACAATACTGATGCACTTGGCTGGCCAGTGTTGGAAGACAGACCAACAGGAGCTAAGGTATCTCTGAAACAGTGTTCTCAGGCACTGTCTCCTAATAAGAATCATCTGACTGGGATGTCCCTGGCACTGCTGTTGGATTTGCCACTTTTGGACAACAGCAAGGTGAGTTCTACAGTAGCTATAGCTACAAAGGAGCCCAACCTTCCCTTTATCTTTCTATCACCCATGCTGCCTCCAATGACCAAGGACAGCCCAAGTATATGCCCGATTTCTGGATACCAGGGGCCCAGAATAGGAAAAAAATCACCTCCCTTCAGGGTCTCACTGCCATCTTCACCAACATGAGTGCCTGTGGAAATAAGGCACTTTTCTTAGTATTAACTCAAAATGGATAAGAGACTTGAATATGAAACCTGAAACCATAGAACTCCTAGAAGGAAACAAAGGTGGTAAGCTCCTTGACAATGATCTTGGCAATAATTTCTTTTTTTGATTTGACACCAAAAGCAAAGGTAACAAAAGCAAAAATAAACAATTGGGACTATATAAAACTAAAAAGTTCTGCACAATAAAGGAAAATAACAACAAAACAAATGCAACCTACTGAGTGGGAGAAAATATTTGCAAATCATATATATCTGATAAAGGGCAAATATCCAAAATACATGAAGAACTCAAACAACTTCACAACAACAAACAATCCAATAAAAGAATGGGGGAAATCTAAATAGATATTTCTTCAAAAAGACGTACAAACAGCCAATACGCACATGACAAGGTGCTCAACAGCACTAACCATTGAGGAAATGCAAATCAAAACCACAATGAGATACTACTGCACACCGGACTTAAGGGAGCAAAGAGATGCTTGTGGGTTTCTTAAATTTCAAGGTCTTAGAGAAAAACAAGGACTATGGATGGCTTTGTCTGGATCCTTGAAGTAAAGCTAACACATCTCATTAAAAAATTAATAGTAACACGGTATTCCCATATCTCCACTTAAAAAAATCAAATTTTGTAGTTCCTTTATTAAGTTCTTATAATTTTCAGAAGTGCTCACAGATTCATTTTTAGATAAAATAGAAAATTAAAGTGAACACAGAATATAGAAGGCAAAAGAAGAGAGTGGATCAAAAGACATAAAAACCTTGCAAATTCATGCCAATACTTTATTATGTAAAATACTGGCATCTCACGATGTGTGCATTCACCCTCCCAGGATTTTCTGTGCCTCTATATGATGTAAAAATGAATTCCACTCTTTCACCAATACTGATAACCCCTGATTAGATCTATGCTAGAATTTTAAGATCTAATTTGTGTATAATTTATCACAGTCATTTCTACCGTGGTGATATTACTATTGTTTTGTGATGATATACTATACAGTATGCCATTATTAAAGAATTCCATTCTGTGAACAATGAATACAGTAGCAGTCTGTTAATGCATCAACATTGATTTATTGGAAACATTTTCTCTTTGGGTCTGCAAAAGCCTTTGCAAATCTACTTTACATCAGCACAAATAAAAGCACAAGCCCCCCAGAGGTGAGGTGCAGCCTACGTCCTGTTTTGCTCTCAGTGGAATCCAGTGCCAATTCTATCCAGGAGGCCAGGAGCCAGACTGTGAGATGGAACAAGGTTGTGAAAACAACAGCAGATTAAGTGAGAATTCATTCAGAATTCCGAAGGAATTATTTCCATTGTTTTCATGACAAACAGCTGAGTAAGGACAACTTAGGAACAGCTGTGAGGATATGGTTCTCTCCTTTATCAGGTGGATCTGTGCAAGTCAGGTGGAAGGTACCTGCTTATTATTCACTAATGAAAGAAAAATTTCATCTTCAACCATCCATTTAAGTGGAGTACATCCAGTGACTTTCTGGATCTTGCTGGTCTCCTTTTGGTTAAATCATATTTTCTTAAAAATACACCACTTGGAAAGTATTTGTATTAAGGTAGCAAGAACTACATACATGTGTCACTTTTTCTATAAACAATTAGACAGAAACAGAGAACACACTCAGTGTAAATGAAAAATTTCAAGATCCAAGACTAGCAGATCTCACATCAGTTGCTGGAGTGGGTTGGGGGGGGGGATGGAGGGTTAATAAAATAAACATTAAAATGCATTTTTCCAGTTGTTTAGGTTTCAAAACAGCTGTGAGAACAACTGTTGACTGAGTACCCCATGATGATATTTCACACCAAAGAGATTTATTTCAACCATAACTTCAAGGACAGAAAAGAAAAAGACGTTATAACTAATACGATGCATAGAATGGAGAGTATTCATCTGCTAAAGAATCATCAGGACCAGGGGAAAATGACAACATGCTTTTTGATTTGTTAAATAACCAAACAAATACATCTTATTAGCAACAGCCACCTTGGCTCTGGGCATTTCTGATGAATTAATGAGCAACTGACATTTACAGCTCAAGGCAAAATTCTTCCAGTCTTTCAGAAATCCCCAGGAAATGCCCTAGGGAGTCCTTGATCATGATTGCTTAATTATTATTACTTCTCCACTGGGGAAGACATTTCTGATGTTCACAATGCCCAGTGGTCCCTTACCTGCTCTTTCTGGGCACATGGAAAACTGTACTTTTCAGCCTTCTTTGTAATTAGTTGGGGCCATGTGACAAATTTTCTCTAATAAAATGGGAATAAAAATGCATTATCACTTCTCAACTCAATGAGTGAAAGTCTAAGAAGGAATCTCCAGTTATTCTGTGACCTGACACAATTTGGGGCAGGTGAGGGACAAGGTCAAAGCCACATGGATCTCTGAATCACTCAGTGAATCCTCTGTGGGTGAGAAATAAACCCTTGCTGTGTCAAACCACCAATACTACAGAGTTCTTTATACAGCAGCAGAGCCTTATCTTCTTACCACTCAAATTTTGAATTAAAACATATCACTCCAACAAAAATGTTTAGCTAATTATGTTATTTTCTCTTCAGAGTAGGCTGACACATATTCCTTTATGGAATCAAATAGGCTTGGCATTTCAAGAGCCAACTTTTGACATAGGGCCAGGTGGAAAAGACACACAACCCAGACAGAATCAGACACCAAGTTCACTAAGCAACTGTTGAACTGAACTGTAAGTTTAAATATTTGGATTGACAGAGAGCAAGGGGAATTGTCACAGAGAAAAGAACAAAAATGACTTACAATTGTCACAAGTTGACTAAGTTACTTAGTCCATTAATACTCAGTTTTACTGTCTGTCAAATGAAAATAACATGATGGTCTAAAGCAGCGCGTGCTGTCAAAGCCTGCCTACATCCTCTCTGGCCTCTCTATGGCAATGCACATTCCAACTTCCTGGGGCCAACATCTGTGTCTTGTCACCTGACAGCTTTCCCTGGTGACTTGAGCCCACTCTGCCTTCATCCACAGTGGCCAGGTGAATGAACAACTAGTTTCCCTGAGTTGCAGCTGTCCCATGGCTTCCTCCTTAATTCCTGGGTGGGGGAACTGCAGTGCATGTTTTGCACTGGTTCCTCCATAGGTCCTCAGAGGAATGCAATTCCTGCTTTTGCGTAGTACTACTATACAGGAGGCGAAACCTCTGATTGGCTGCTAGAATCCCTTCCCAGTATAACATGTTACCTCCTAGATAAAACTACTTGCCCTGAAATCTTTCTGACTCAGATTCCTCTGGGGCAATCAAAACTCAGAAGTCAGCTTAGTGTGAAGGTGGGAAAATTCAAAATAAAACAATAAAACAATATGCAAAATGCAAAGTTCTGTGTCCTGTCCCCCAGAGTGCCTAATAAATGTTAGCAGTCATTCTTATCATTGTTATTTATATTGAACTCTGGGAGTTTGAAAAGGGAGAGGAAGACTTCAGTGAAACTGTACAACTAATAAAGGTTGGCGCTATGTTGGGAAAAGTATGCCAGGAAATAGACTAAAAATTTTAGTGACATCTATAGATGCCATAGCATTCACCAACTTAGGAGAGAAAGCAGAGATACACGAAAATGGCGCCCAGCCCATCAGGGAAAAGGTGAAAGGCTGAAGGAGCAGACCTGGCTGACTTGATAGGTCCATACAAAGCTTATGCATATACTAAACATACATCATACAGGGGACACTGATCAGAGGTCTGTGTCACATTCATTACAAAACGGGAGGAATGCGTATCCTGAGTGAGTTCCACCCTCAAGCCCCAGGGAGTCAGCTCCCTGAGCTGCTGTACTCAGGGAACTGTCCGGGGACATCAGTCAGGGTACATATGCTAATTCATGAAGCGGTGTGCCCCAGTAATAGCAGTTCATTTATAGCTCTCCCTTGAAACTAGCCTTCTCAGACTGTCACAAGTCAGCATGTTAGCAACCCCACCCCCCCGCCCCAGATCCCCACCTCCCATCTAAATTCCTTATGCCGTGTAACACCACAACTGTATCAAGTTGCAGCAAGCTCAAATGTGGGCAAGTTCTGACCCACCTCCTCCAACAACCACAGATCAGCTTCCAGGGGCTGTTGCTGGAGAAGCCTGGGAGACCAGGTATTCAAGAGAGATCACCTTCCTTCTACCCTGTCCCCACCATTCCTTCCACCCTGTTCCAATTTACCCACTTGGAGTGACCAGGCCAATGGTGAAGAGAGAACAATCTCATGTTCTCTAGGCCCAGGGCTACTCTTCAACAAAGAAGCCCCCTCTTCTATCTAATCTCCAGTGATTTACTGGGAGGGGTCATCTTTTCCTGCAGAAGTTCAAAGGCACCACCTCACAGATACATTATATCTATGGATACCAATCATGCTTGTTTCACAGGAAGTGGAAAATGTTCCTACAAGCTCCCATGGGTTCTGTGCTTCCCCACCACAGCACTTACTCTGGTTGGGGGCACCTGTCACCTCACAAGCCTGTGAGCCTCCCAAGGTAGGAGCACCCTCCGAATCTAGCAGGACCAGATGTGCCAGCATCTTGCATGGGCCTGGCACACAACTGGAGGTGACAAATTGTTTGTTGGAAGAATGTTAAACAACAATAAAAAAAAGTTTAATAAGGTGCCAGATCTCTCTGAGATTAAGTTTCCTTAAAGTAGAGTTAACTATTCCCACTGCTCAAGGTTGTCAGGAGTTCAAAAGAGGCCTTAGTGTTCATGTCAGACGTCTAGCATGTGGTAATGTCAATAAACAGCAACAACAAAATAAAATAACAGTGCATGCAGTTCAAACCTACTGAATACCTTTTATGCAAGAGGAACAAGGAAAGCGCCCTCACTGAACCTCAGTCTAGTAGTACATGATATAGCACCGTCATCAAGAAGCTGTAAACTGAGAAGTTATTTAGAAGGAATGAGATTGCAGAGCTTTGAATACCTTGCTAAGAGGTCTGGACCTCCCTCTTTAGATGACTGCAAACAAATCAGATTATTTTTAAGGCAGGTGTTTTAAAAGTAGGGTGCTTTAATTCATGTGGAGGCTTGAGTAAAGCAAAGAGATAAGACAGGTAGATGATGAAGACATTAACGTTACATCATGATAAAGACTACAGCCAGGTGAAGAGTCAGAGAGGAGGGACTAGATTCAAGTTCCACTGTCTTGAATCACTAAGCAGAGGGTCACTAACTGGATACAGAGTGGAGAACAACCCTTGGGTTTTAAATTCTGTCTTCATGACGAAGTATATATTTCTTAGAGTGGATATGAAAGGCTTCATAATCTGAGGTCCTTGGAGTCTTCCCCCGGCCCTCATGCACCATGGGTCCCTGCTTACCCTTCAGGGTGAATTTTTGGAATGAAGCAGCCTCTGTGTTATCACACAGAGCTTAAATTAAACCTACACACATGCACACACACCCCTGGATTAATGTATAGAAGACAAACTCATGATGACTGCCCAAAGGACTCCCTCCCTCTTTCAGATGCATCCTTTCCTTAAGGTTCTCATTAAGGAGGCCATGTAATCCTTTCTAGATTCCTCTGAGGTACAGCAAAGGGCTATACAAGTTCTTGAACTCTAAAGAATCCGTTTTTCCCTAAAAGATATCTTTGTAGAATCCCAAATGTGGACACAACATACATGCTGGATGAAGTGTATGTGGAGGATCTGCTGGTGCCCTGCCCACTGGCCACCCAGGAATCTGCTTTACCTTTGCAGGGGGAGGCAGGCTTTGTGGAACCCCACAGAAAAGCCTCTGGGCTGCATGAGTTGTGCCAGTAACTCAGAGTGGCAGCTCCTAAGTTCCAATTTCTTATGAGGATCACATCTGTGTGATCTTCCAGCCAACACTTCTACTGATCTATTGAAATGGGGCAAATGCTCCATTACTGAAATTACATGGGCAGGCAGCAAACGCCAGAACAATCTCTTAGATATGCATGACTGAAATGTTTTCTGCATCAGTATAGTATAGTAACTCAAAAGTAGCAGGGAAAGTCTAAATTATAGAGTATTTTTAAAAAATTCAGTTTCATTCATTTTAACTGCTCAGATGAACTGCAAACAAAGTGGTCCCAAGGAGACACCCTTGCCAAGGATGCTTTCATAAGAAGGAAGGTTCATTTGTAAATAGTGACATAACTGGTATCTAAGTCCTTAAAAAGAATTTGTTCATGTAAGTCGGCAAGACATGCCCCCTACAACACTATTTACATTTCAGATGGGCTCCACATACACATTTATTTCTCATAGACTGAGCAAGAGTAATTTCATTCCAGTTCAGGGCAGATGATCATAAATTCTAAATGAGTAGAATCCAAATGAAGGTATTTACTGGGTCCATGCACACATTTCAGAAGGACAGAATCAGTGTGTGTGGCCAGATTATAAAGGATAGAAGAAAGATCACAGCTGAGAAGGTGGCCCCCAAGAGAAGGTCTGTAGTGTCAGGAGCTCCAAATTAATGTTGGTCTTGACCTTCACTCCAGACACCCCAAGGTCAGCCTGCCTGCACCATCCAGGGTGGAGGGGCATTTCAGTGGTTCTTCACGGCCACCCACCTGCTCATGTGGGAGCATCTAGGTGCAGAGGCCCAGGCCCATGGTCATCCCTTCACATGAAGGCACATGTACGTCTGCCACTCAGGAGAAGGTAAAGCTAACACATTTCAAAGACATGTAAGTAAACCCTTTACAACAAGCATGCCGGTGTGCAAGCTCAGCAGAGTAGTTCTCCCCACTGGAGCCTAGTGGAAATGCTATTCTCGAGAGTTGAGGCTCTCTCCTGTTTTCAAAGGTGAATAGCCAGCAAGTTGCCCATCTCTTTCCGGCCATTCCAGTAACCTTGCAAGTATCTGAAGTCCATGCCCAGTAACCTTGTGCTATTTGAAGTCTGTGCTCAAGGCCTCCCTCAGCCCTCTTCACCAGGATAAGTGACCCATGATGCATAAAGGTTTCCTGACAAGTGTTCTCCATGCAGGCCCGCTGCTCATGACCAGGGCCATAGCGCTGCATGAGCAGAAGCCTCACTGGCACTTGATCTCAGCTGGCCTGGTCTGTGTCTTCCTGTCAAGGCTCTGTCAGCGACTCACTTCAACAAAGGGAACATGTTTTGGAGAAAACCAAATAAGAGAGCGAGTGGGCGGAAGGAACAGCAAGAAACCATCTGGGACTTAGCTCAGGTGCTTCTGAGCTGAAAGGACTTTTGTTTTTCACCTGTTGGCAAGTTCTTAAAAAAAACAACAGGGCATTGTTTTAAAATGTCACCACACATCTGTGCATCACTGCACTTGTATTTTGATCTTGGCAGCGCTCCAGGGAGGCACTGGAGTGTGAAGGGCCATCTCCTGCTGCCCTGGCACCTACAGCAGCTGGCTGTGCAGCCCGACTGCTAATCACAGGGGCAGGCCCTCTCACCCGCTGACCGTGGCTGCAGCTCTCTCCTCAATCTCTCCGTCTCAGACTCTTACCTGTAGGAATTCCTGTTCTGCAGTCCCAACCAGCAATTAGGAATTTACTTTTAACAGGTCTAGTATTTTAAAATCATTTTTGCCAGAAGCTAAGGCATGCCTAGCCGTCGTGATGTTGTGGCGCATCCCCTTTTCCCTGTGGAGTACAGCAAGAATTATGTTCATTAAAAATCTTTTCATAATGACATCCTTACTATCAAAGGGCACAGAGATGATTGACCTTGGCATCTAGGATTAAGGCAGCATTATTTTTCTTGATTACCAGCAGCAGAATAGAAGGAAATTATAAAGCCATTGAGAGGATTAATACAGCCTTGATCTCTCTCTCTCCTGGCTCTTTATCTCAAGTGATTAAAATTCTGCAGGAAAAAAAAAAATGGTCATGTAGCATACGCCGGCTGCCACAGACAGATACAGTATCAGCTCCATGCATCAGCTCGCTGTGACAGCCTGCGCAAAGGTTAATTATGCATGCTGTATATAGTTTTAATCACTTTAATCAGAGCACTGTTCCGCTAGAGACCAGGCTGTAACTTTTCTACAAGCAGGGGAAGTACTTCAGGCATGGTGGTGTTTGTGTAGGGGGAAAAAAGAAGAAAAATGGTACATTAACCACAAAAAAGAAAGATAATACAAGAGCTATTGACTGAACAACAAATTAAACTGGGTGTCCATCCTGAAAACACAGGGAATGTCTAAGAGCTGGAAGCTGCTGCAGGGAGGCCACACAAACTTTGAATGTCTCCGTTCAAACACTGAGGCCACGCCCGCACCTTGCAAGGCACAAGTGTAGGGATCAGAGGGCTGTGGCCTCTGCATTCAGTGAGTTCTGCATCTATGGGCAGGCAGCGGGACCTCCAGTCTTGGTGGCCGAGTGCTGCACCAAGTAACCTATAGCTACTTCTTCAAATTCCCTACAAGCTTCCCGATGCAAAGTGCCCAATTTGTTATTGTACCTCTACTGCTATCTAGTGACTATAAGGTTAGTACCAAATAGCCACATGCACCAACTGTTCATGTTCATCAGACCAGTATGTGCAGCAATACACTTTTAATCACACACTTTGAGAGCCACCAGGCTTTATCCTTACAGTTTCTTGATTTCACTGTCAAAGAGAAAGGATTTTTAAAGCTTTTTTATCACTGTGGGTAATCTAAAAACTAGGCAAGTTACTATACACAGAATAATGAGAATCAGTTGCTCCTGGACTGTGGAAGAGAGGAGATGGAATGCAAATGTTTTCCCAAAGAGAAATTATTGACCGATATAAAGTTGTAGTCCAAGGAATTGTCAGGGCAATTTTACATTTTCCATTATAAATATCGATATTAGTAAATATTAATAGTTTTTTTAAACTTGATGGTGTCAATTACAGAGATATGTTTACTTCGTAATAATTCATTCAGGTGAGATTTTTAGACTTTTCTGTTCCATTTCCATTAAAAAAAAAACAGAAACAACTTAAATGTCACAGGGCAGCTCTGAAGTTAAGAGAAAAATATTTTCTCTAGGAATAAAATGGGGACTCAATACAGGAAGGCATGTGAAAGGAAAAGTGACAAATGGGCTTGAGAGCACTGGTTTCTCTGATCAGCCCTCTGATCTCAGACCTCACTGGGCTCATTGACAAAGAGAGACAATTATCCAAGATGATACTTAAGTCCCCACTATGATTCTGATGAATCCAGTTTTAATGACAAAAGGACTTGGTTTATTATGAAAAGTTTTATTTTTAAACAACAGATTTTTTAAACTTTAATATGAAGACATTTTAAAAAGATACTTTTAGAGAAAAAATGTTCTTGCTTATCAAAAATATAGAAATATTTTATTTTATTCTAAAATTCCTAAATGTTGAGACATGTATATTACATGTTTTTATGGCAGTGTAACTTAGAACAGCTTTTCCCAAGTAAATTTGGTAATGTTTTATTGTTTAAAATATGCATTCCTTTTATCCAGGGAATCCACTTCTAGGAATGTACTCAAGGAAAATACATATGTAGGGCAAAATACACATATGGGGCTATTACATACATGTGTCTATTATTGGATACTATTATAAATGTATTTAATTTGGAAAGTCCATACAGTGGCATTCTATGACAATTTTATTTATTGACATGGAAACATGTTTGTGATATAGCAGTTAGGTATAAAAAGGAGGTATAAAACATTATATTTAGGCTATAGCACTCAAATTATGGACAAGAATTTGAATCCAGGTTGCTTTTATTCCAAATCTAGATCTTCTAAGGGTGTCCATTCCGTTATGAACATGTTGCTTCTGAATCTAAGAATTAAGATTTATTTATAAGTAGGGCCAATATTTGGGGGCAGAGGGAGAGAGGTTGTTTACCTTATCAAAAAAGAATTTGCTTTTTATATAAGAACAATATAGAATTCTAAAGGAAATCCCCATTGACATTAGAATATATTCCAATGCCACAAAAGTTATTTAGGGATACTGAGTAAAGTATGAGAGAGCTTTATTAAATGCTACCATTCAGTGAATCTGGCTCAAATTCTATATCCCTGCTTAGCTATAATAACTTGTCATTTAATGTCCTTCCAAAAACAAACAAATAAAAAAACAAAAACTTTTCCTTTTGCCCTTTAGGATCTACTATACATTGTATTTTGAGCTTTGCAATCTGAAATGTAATCTTCAGTATTTTAAACATGAAACATCTTAAGATGTTATAAGCTCTTTAAAGCCATCTAACTGTTTCACATTTCAAAATTATAAAAAAACACAAGAGAAAAAAGTGTCCTGTAGTCAAGTTATAACACAATCTAGTCACTTAAATAGAAAAAATGCTAGTGAGACTATGTTAACATTGTATTCTGTCTTAATTCTAATTGAGAATCCAAGAAATTTAAGTGATGATTGTTTCCACATCCCATGGTACAAGATCCTCAAAACATGACCTGCAACACTGATGTGAAAAACATGTTTCCAACTTAAAGGAGATTAACAGGCTAGATAAAAAAACTATACAAACAACTGAATAGATACAAAAGAACTTGATAAAATTAAATACTCATTCATGATAAAAAAAATCCTTAGCAGATATTGAGCAAACATATGACATCCTTAAAAGCCTACAGCTAGCATCATACTTAAGAACATTTCACTTAAGATTAGAGACAAGGAAAGCATATCTTCTCCATTCAATACCCTATTCACTTATAATGCATACAATAAGGCAATAAGAGGGAATAATGCAGTTTGGTAAGAAAAAAATAAAACTGTCTCTCTTCTTAAGATGACATGATCATCCACATAGAAACAAGAAAGTTCCTAGAACTAAGAAGGATGGCAGGATATAAGGTCATTATATGAAAGTCAATTATATTTCCTGTATACCAGCAAAGAACAATGGGAATTTGGGGATAAAAGCTTAGCATTTATCTTACACTCAAACAAGCCAAAAAAAAAGAAGAAGGAAATGAAACATTTTGGTGTAAATCTAAAAAAATATATGGAGAAGCTGTATGCCCAAAATTACAAAGCACTGATAAAAGAAACCAAAGACCTAAATAAATGGGAGTACCATATTCATGGACTGGGAGATGAATATTGTGAAGATGTCAAGTTCTCTTCTCCAATTTGATCTGTAGATTCAACTTAATACCAATCAAATAATCTCTACAAATACCTGATCAGTATCCTTCCAAATTTCAAGGTCATGAAAAATAAGGAAAAGAGAGATGCTATTACAGATTAAAGGAGACTAAGGAAACATAACGGCTAAATTCAACTTAATAGGCTGGCGTGGGTAAACAGAAAAATGACATTAATGAAAAAGCAGGTGAAATATTTTACTTAATGTTAATATGCCAATTTTAATTTTTTAGTTTTGATGAATATATTATAGTATGTGAAAGGTTAATGCTATGGGAAACTGTATGAAGTGTATGTGAAACTTTTGGTACTAATTATGTAACTCTTCTGAAAATCTAAAATTATTTAAAACTAAAAGTTTAATGTAATATGAGGTAAATGACATTTACTATGGTTTCCCCCCAAGGGATATGGAATTTCTGATCTAAGGAGAGTGTCTTAAAGTGACAGTGAGAGAGAAAAATAAAACTATTTTAAAATGATTTTACTCCTCTAAGTCCTGCTTGTTTGATGTAAATGTTACACCCTTAGCACTTAATTTTTCCTATTAAGCATCATCTTTCCCAGGAAACTGACACATAAGGTCAACTGCCTCACCTTGAAAGGAGGCAAAGTGTAGCAAAAATAATAGGAAGTGGCAATTACTTTGACATACAAGAATGAATTCATAAAATGAATTAATCTTCATATATGAAAAACTCATGGAGACTCTGGTCCCTATCTGTGCAGAATCTTAAAAACAAAGCAATATAACTTTACATAAACTTTTCTGAACATAGATAAAGGTTTTATATTTAAGAATAACACATTGCTAAATGCCCTTTATTATTTTGATCACTTTTTACTTTTAATGACCCAATGATAGCACTCCATTTACAAAGACCCTCTTACATTACATTTAGATGGATGAGCCAAAATAAATTCATGAGATGGGTAAGTTGTAATACTCAAGGAACAATAAATATCAGATGGCATTTCTTTCTAATAAAATGATTTAAACAGCATTTTCTTTTCCTACCCTGTGGGAATCCATATATTATTTGTTAAAGGTTGCAGGCAATGTGCTATGTTGGTTTTTAATTTAACTTTTCCCTTCTCCCCTTTGCTGGGCAGCACGATATTCCCATGGCCAGGTGACTGCCTGAGAAAGCGGTCCTTATCCAGGTAAGGACTCAAAATCTTAAAGTTCAAAGAGCTGGGTAGAAACAGTATGCCTATATTTCCTTATTGGCAAGGAAAATGTATGCAGTCCAAGAAGTTGACAGTTGAGCCATGGAAAATGAAGAATTACCTAGAAGAGAGGCTATGCACTGGTCAAAAGGCCAGGCCTCCAAAAGGCTCCACATTGATTCCCTGACACTCACATCCTTCTACACTTTACTGTCCTGACTGAAATCTCAGAGAAATGAGAATTGCAATGGTGCCAGAATGTATACACTGTGTTACTTTTCACTTTATTTTTTAAACAAATTATTCAATTGACCAGGTTCTATAACCAAGCAGAATCCACCCCCATCCTGAATCACCAAAATTAGTTGTGTTTTTCTCGAATGAGAAATGTCAATCAACTTCATATTTCCCTCTTGTATTATTGCCTTTCAGCAATGCAATATAGTAATTTATATGTTTTTACAGAGTAATGATATCATACACATATTCTTATCAGAGTATTAGGCAACAAAAGCAAGCAACGTAGATTTTTCTTACTCTGAAGGCTAAAATGATGCCCTTTTTTTTTTTTTATAAACAGCAGCTCTTGTGCAAGTTAAGAACAATTCCAATTTAACTTTTGCTATGGAGAAGGTATGCACTATGGTGTATGTAACTTATGTGCCCTTAGAGACACCCTTAATTTCTCAAGAAGTAAGAGTAAACAAGAATGTAGATTTACATTTATGTTAATGTGTGAAATTAGATGAAAGTTTAGATTATTTGCCATGGTAGAATTCAGTACTAAAATATTGGTAAATTCTTGTATAGGAAAGTATAGATGAAAGAGCACAATTTGACCACAGTAGCAGAATATATTACGTTATCTGGTTGTGAAGGCTTCCGTACCTGATATTGCATCATCTAGTAATAATGCAAACGATGTTTTCAACAAAAAAAGTAAATTTATTAACCAGATGTCACCCAGTCTGTAAATCCAACCTTGATAAGGTGGTTTTCTTTTCCTATTTCATTTTTAATAAAGTCTAGTTCCTCTCTACAGACAGTTTTAATCGCATTATATCAAGGGTCTGCTTGATGGTATTTAATAATCACAGAACTTCCCGGAGACAAATCCCCCTGCTTGGATGATACCAGTCATTAGAATAAACTAAACAGTGCATTTTTCAGAATCAATGGTTGGTGACAGGTTTGTTTATTGTTCATTAATAAACAATAAACAATAAGATGCCTAGTGGGTAATGTCAGGTTACTTGATTATATTTCCTTCCAATTTATAAGACTGACCTATGACTCATTGGCTTGGGTATTTCTTCTGAACTTTACATGCCTCAGAGCTGCAATCCTTCATCATGGCAGCTAAATATGCCAGGATTAACATCCTGCTAAACACTGAATTCAAAATTACTCTCAAGTTATGAAATAGGGTTTTTATGAGAGGTTTTATGTAATCTGTGAACTCTGCTCATCTCTAGAAAGACATAAAGGAAAAGTAATGGTTTACCAGAAGTAAATTTATCTCTTCCATGAAAGAAAAACAACAATAACAAAAAGAATAAGCTAATGCAGTAGAAAACCATGCATAGCCAATGAGTGATAGCTAAGAAATAAAATACACTATTGTTTCTAAAGAAAATTCTGATTAAACATTAACATTTTAACATTAACATTAAACATTTTTAAGGGTGGAAAAATAACCTGAAGATCAAAAATTGTATTTTAAATTTTAGAAAATGTTTTAATCAAAAGGAGCTTTGGCTTTATATACACACACATTAAAATAATCCAATTCTAATTTCTTAAGGTGTTTGGGGAAAATATGCTTTCAACTAAAAGCGCTTTTTTTTTCTCTCTGTATCAAAGACCTTTTTTTTACTTCAACCACTTTGAATTCATTTTCTCAGATTGATTGATCAAGGCCAATTTTTATTTCATCTGAATCCAATACAATAAAATCACCTAACTGGCCTGTTCTCTATTTGGTTGAATGTAATTTACCTCTTATATCATCATTTGGAAAAAAATGACTTTTCCATCAGTCATAGGAATGAAAACCCACACTCACATCACTGACCATGTCTACACCTGCCTGTGTATATTCTGTTTGTTATTAATTTGCCAGAAAGATAGAGGAAGAAGGTGATTGCAGCCTCTAGCCAGAGTCCCATTGGGGCACCTGGACCATTCCACCAAATTGTGGGCCACTGAGCCAAAGACTATATGTGTGAGAGCAAATGGTCTCAGTTAACAACTCAGTTCCCAAGAGCAAAGAGCTCAAATCTAAGCTCTTCAGCTTGGAAATCAAAGTCCTTTGTGGTTGGTCAGCCCTTACCGTCTCTCATGTTTTCTCTACTGTCACCACCCTCAACACACAGGATGTGGTTGTCATGCACAGAATAGTAAGCTTCCCTAACTCTAACTATCCTGCTGCCAAATCAAAGCTCAATCTCTCTCTTGAATCTGTGATCCACAGACATATATTCTCCTTCTCCCTCTTCATAACCTCCTGGGAATATTTGACATACCATGTGATTATACGCACTGTTTTAGAGAGCTGGTCCATGACCCATATTCATCATCTCATACTCACTCCCCTTCTGTAGCTATGAAACAGCTACTCTGCCTTTTCTTCCCCTAAACCTAAAAAAGTCCTTCCTTCCTAAGGCCTTTGTACTTTTTCTCTCTCTGCCAAGAAAGTAGCTGGCCCCCTTTCATCATTTAAGGCACAAATCACTCTTGGGAATGATCACCTTGTTGATTTGTGTGCTACCCCCATCTCCCACACTAGAATGGGAGCTCACTGGAGCAGGGTCACCTTTGTCCTGCTCACTACTGAATTCCCAGAGCCTGGAACACATCTGGGCAGTGAGAGATGCTCAATCAATATTTGCTGAATTAATGAATATATGAATATTTGCCTTTTGACATGAGTTGGTAGCTAAGAAACACTCCCGTTTGGTTGTTCTAGATGAGGGAAATCAACCTATCAATGATCAAAAGGACATCATGTCATATATTCAAAATACCTTTAAAAAATCTGCCAACAAAATATAATCATAATGTTCTATTCTTTTTGTCTTCTGCACATTACTCTGCCTCCCTTTCCTTCAAATGTGTGTCTAGAATCTCCTTTCAGGTGTACTCATTCCGTGTTACTCTTGCTGTTTGTCAAGGTATATTTAAAGTTTGATTACTTATGGCTACAAGGGCTTCCCTTCCTTATGAATCCCAAAATAAAAATCTAGATAGGTTTTTTTTGTGTTAGACTTGGGTTAGATAGATGAAAACCCATAAAAATGACAGGTGCAGAACTGAGGTGAAACAATCGCCTGGCTCCTAGCTGGTGGCTAGTCTATCATTTTTTTCCTGCAGGCAGAGTTCTTTATAAGTGACATTTCATATGTCAAAAAGAAAAACAAAACTGAGCCTGTAGTCTTATTTCTACTGCATTCCAGCTATATTCTACTACATTTAACTACAACCCATGAAAGATTAAATGCTCTTCTCCATGCTCTCACGTTTAAAGCTAATTCCACCATCACTTCTTCAAGGAGGATGTCCATGTCTACCCAACCGCTGGCTTTGACCACTCTCTTATCCTCACCCCAACCCATTTCACAGTGGCTCAGATACAACTTTCTGTAAATCTCATCTTCTAGGACATAGTTCATATCCCAAGATCTGGGGCCAGATATATCCTTCTTTCTACTGCTGTCAGTAAAATATGTAGGAGGACTCAAACCTGATGTCAAGAGGAACAGGTTTGACTATTGAGAAGTGGTATAAATTATGGGACATGTGCTCAGAACGGGCATCCCCAAGATGCCAATAGCTAGAGATCAAGTTAAAGTAGGAGCAAAGGAAAGACTGTTAAATGTGGAGAATTCTTACTGGGGAAAATGCTTCTTGCCAACTTCTGTTTTCTTCTTTGTAGCTTTAAGGCTACTCCCTTCTCTCCCTCTCCCTCTCTTCTTTCACTCACACCTTCTTCATTCATCTCACTAGGCAAAGGGGTGTAACTTAGCTAATTAGTCAATCTGGTGAGGAAGGACGGACAGAGTGTATGCAGCTTAGTTTCTTTCCTTTCCCTTACTCCCTCATTCCTTCCCTAAGCAGGTCACCCACAGCACACAAGCCTGCTCTGTTCCGCTCTGCTCCCCATTTGCCAGGGTAGAGGATACATATACTGTCAAGGGCTTCCTAAGACTGAATAGCTAAGTCCAACTCTGGTTTTGGTGTTAGGAAACCCACATTCCTGCAGGTCTTAAACATACCTCCAAACCATGCTTTATTATCTGTAAAGATAACATCTTAACTTCCTAAGTGCCTGACACTTTTCAATAGGCTGAGAACTCAGGCAAGAGAGTGTATTGTTTAATGGCTTCCTTAAAACATAATATTGCTGGCATATATTTACGTTCTCTCCTTCCCCAAACCTTAAAGTGACAGTAAAAGATTTTTTAAATTATTGACCTGTAAGTACAAAGTAAACAGAAGAGAAGATACTACAAATTTTGGAAGAAAAAACATTAAAAGGAAGCTACAATTGAAGTGCTTGTTTCAAAAGATTCCTTTAAAAAGCGAGGCAACTGACACTAGTGAACCTGTAAAAGAAGCAGGCTTTCAGGACTGCAGGTCTCACAGAAAGTTTGGTTGAAGTTGAGGCTGAAAATGTATTACTACATATCGTTGTACAGAGCTATTGCAGCCCTCTGCCACATTTGACATAAAAAGAATCTTTTGTCTCTAAAAATATTAGGAGCAAGTCAGTTCCAGACAGAGTGGTATTGGGTTGTTGGAAAAGTCATGATGCATTTTTGCAACAGATGGCATTTTAGTTCATTTTTGGAAGTACTAGAGTCATTTGCATCTATGTTATTGCCAGTCTTCTGACAGTTGACATTCTAACTTCATTCTAAGGGAAAAAAATGAGTGATTTGGTTGAATTTTGGAGATTTTACAAGTTGAAGATGGAAGACAAAACTGCATTTTCACCATATTTTACTCTTTTACTTCCATAAAAGGAAGAACTCATGTCAAGCTTGTGAAAAGTTGCATAAAGTTTACAGTAATAATGCTTTACAGAAATGTCAGTACTAATGATGGTTCATGAAATTTCATGCTGGTGATTGATTTCAACAATGCTTCTCAGTTAGGAAGGCCCATTGAGGTTCATGATGACAAAAATAAAATGGGTTTGATCGAGTCAAACCCATGTTACACAACACGAGAGACTGCAGAAACACTGAACATCCATCATTTGAGCATTCACGACCACCTGAAAAAGCTGGGATACATAAGCAAGTCGATATTTGGGTTCCTCATGAACTAAAAGAAGTTCATTTGATGGCATGTGTAGACATCTGCGATATGCTAATGAAACATGAGGAAAACAATCCTTTTTAGAAGTGACTAATAACTGGTGATGAGAAGTGGATTGTTGACAACAATGTTGTGTGCAAGCAGACTTGATCCCAATATGATGGTTTGCCTCAAACGACATCAAAAGCAGACATTCATCAGAGGAAGGCTGTGCTCTCAATGTGAGATTTTAAAAGTGTCGTGTTTTTTGAGTTCCTAACAAGGAACCAAACAATCATTTCGAATGTGTACTGTCAGCAATTGGACAGATTGAACGAATCCATCATCCAGAAATGTCTAGAGCTTGCTAATTGTAAAGGAGTTGTGTTCCATCACAATGCAAGACAACACACAAGTTTGATCGCATGTCAAAAATTATTGGAGCTTGGGGCCTCTCTGGTGGTGCAGGCGGTTGAGCACAGAGCTGTGAAGCTGTCCGCAGCCTCTGAAGTGCCGGTTCGATCCCTGCTGGCCTCGGAGCAACCCACATGGTGAGCAGACCTCTCCTGTCTCGCCCGCTGTTCCCCTCAGCAGTGTATTTCGTCAGTCTGCCTGTTCTGTTTCCTGCTCTGTCTCTGGCGAATCTTCTCACCCCCCAACGCATCTGGCCTGTACTCTGGCTCTTGTATAAATTAAAAAAAAAATCTTAAAAAAAATTATTGGAGCTTGGATGGAATGTGTTGCCACATTCACCATACTCGCCTGACCTTGTGCCATCAGACTTCCACTTGTTTTGCTGTCTTCAAAACTCCTTGCATGGTATAACTTTCAATTCAGATGAGGCTGTAAATCAGCATCTTGCTCTTTTTTTTTTTTTGCTGATAAAGATAGGTCCTTCTATGAACAAGGAATTAAGAAGCTCACTGAAAGATGGCAAAAGGTTATCGAACAAAACGTGCAATATATCACTGATTGATCTTTACTCTTTATATAAATAAGTGATGTTTGAAAAACAGAAAAAATATGTCATGACTTTTCCAACAACCTAATATTAAAAATGGATCACTTCATACCCATTAGACTATAGTGAAAAAAATAACAAAAAGCAGAAAATAATTGTTGGTGAAGATGTGGATAAAGCAACTGATGCATTGCTGGTAGAAATGTGAAAGTGTAAGAGGCTGTGGAAGGCAGTATGGTAGCTTCTACAAAAGTTAAGTATATAATTACAACATGATTCAGCAATCCCACTTCCAGTTATATGACTGAAGGAACTGAAAGCAGGGAGTTGAGAAGATATTTTCGCCTTCATGTTCAGAGCAGCATTGTTCACATTGGTAAAAATGTAGCCACAACCCAAGTGTCCATTGATGTATAAACAAAATGTGGTCCATCCATGAATGGAATATTATTCACCCTTTAAAAAGGAAGGTCATTCTGACACTAACTACAACATGGGTGAAGCCTGAAAACACGTTAAAAGAAGTCAGCGGGTAAGTGAGTTAATCAGACTTTTTATGCCACTATTCTCTGTTGCCGTCATCTGTGGCCTGATGTTCTTAACGCAGATGGCACTTGGGAGAGCGGGTGTGGGGCATGTGTGTCTGATTATGGACACCTGGAGCATGGGTGTGGGCATGCATAAGTGTGCAAACCTGAGCCTAAAAGCCAGGGATATAAGGGCAACAACTATGAGAGGACAAGCAGCATGGCTACAGAAGAGGCGAGACCACAAGAGAATGCCAGAGAGAGCCCAGAGAAAGAACATAAAGATTTGAGGGTGTTGGGAGACTTGGTTGCCTGCCTGCCTCCCAGCCCCTCTCCACCCCGCCGCGCCTGGCCTGTGCCTGCTTCCTTGCATGCCAGCCTCCCTGCCTGGTGTGCCTGCCCCTGGTTCCCTGGGAGAGCATTAAAGCCTAAAAAACCCTCCAATGGCTCAGGGTCTTCTTTGTCCAAATCCACAGTGAACCTGCCCTGTGCTTGCTTGCACAACACTGGCCGTGGATGATTCTACTTACATGAAGTCCCTGGAGTAGTCCAGTTCATAGAGACATATATAGGAGCATAAATTATGGGGAGTAAGGAGAAGGAGGCAATGGGAGTTATGTTATAGAGATAAAGTTTCAACTTGGAATGATGAAAATGTTCTGGAAATGGGTGATGGTGATGGTTACATCACAATGTGGATATACTTACTGCCACTGAATTATACAGTCAAAATGGTTAAAATTTAGGTAAATTCTATATTATGTATATGTTACTAATATATATTATTTTTTTCATTTTTTAAAAGATTTATTTATATAAGAGCTGGGGTACATGTCAGTGGCACGGGAGGGTGAGAGGATTCACCAGAGATAGAGTGGGGAGCAGAACAGGCAGACAGACTGAAGACACTGCCGAGGGGAGCAGCGGGCGAGGCAGGAGAGGTCTGCCACGCCATGTGGGTTTCTCCCTGGATGGCTGGGAATTGAACCAGTGCTGCAGAGGCTGCGGACAGCTTCACAGCGCTGCACTCAAACCGCTGCGCCACCGGGGAGGCCCTAATATATCTTTTTAAAGACAATGGAGCACTGATCTCCTAGGGGCTGAGCAGTGTAGTTTCTGCTGGAACTGATCTCAGATAAAATTCTCTAACGTATTCATTTCAGAGAGGCAAGCATATAGGAGACAGGAAAAGTAATATATTTCCTCTGTATTCCTCCTAAAGTGTTAGAATCATTTTGCTTAGTAGAATATTCCAATTTGAGGCCCAGATTAGGATACCAGGAAATGGGCTGAGAGCCCTCAGTCTTTCTCTGCCCACCTTTAAGCAGCTTGAACATGGATATAAAAAAAATTGCTGCAAATAAGCTACCAGTGTCTCAAAATTCAGTTTTGTTAGAAAAAGACTGACATTTCTGATAAATATAAGGATGAAACTAAATAAAAGTCACTGATTATTCAACATTGCCTAACAAATGATTCAGACTACCACTTTTGCCAAATCAAAAATTAGGAAGTGTTATCTGAGGTTTTTGATTCCTAAATATGAAAAAGTATCTGATAAAGTTACAACAATTACCTTAAGTTACTGTCATGTCAATCGCGGACAGGTTCATGGTTGATTTGGGCAAACAGAAAAGGAATCTTGGAGCTCCTGGTAGATCTGACAGGCCTTTGATGCTGAGGCAGGGGACTGGATGCACATGCAGACCAGCAGGCAGGGAGGCAGGCAGCGAGGCTGGGAGGCAGGCAGCAATTGAGCCTCCCAGCCATCTGTATTCTCTGCTCTCTCTCTCCCCACTCTCAATATCTCTCCTTTCTCTACCTCTTACAATCTCTTCGATCTCAAATGATCTCTCCCGGCACCCACACTTATAGGTGCACAACCCCATGTTCTCTGACTTCTCAGCCCGGGCGCTCACAATCATGGGCACGTGTGCCCTGTGCCCATGCTCCCAAGCACTTTTTTGCAAAAATATGTTATCACATGTGGGCAACAAAACCTGGGAGGAAAACCAAGCTGCAGGCGGTAGCTGTAGAGGCTAGCGGTGGGGGGCAAGAAAGAACCCGAGCCGCTCCATTTCCCTTAGTTATACATTTGGCACATAGCCTTTATGGAAAGAAAAAATTGCAAAAAATCATTCTATCCCAAAAAGGTATGTTTACCAAATCATCACCACATAGACTGAGATTACACGAGACTAGAAAGGCTGTCTAAATTAGGTGTTCTTGATCTTGGCTACAAAGGAATACCATGGGAGCTTTAAATAGTGCTGGTGCCTGGCTTTCTCCCCTGACAATCTGATGTAATGGGTCTGGGTGGGTTCTGGGACTTCTCAAAGCTCCCATGTGGTTCTGATATGCAGCCATGGCTGTGAGCTGGTCTAAATAAAGGAAACCAATTTCCTTAACATTGCGTAAGTAAATAGATCTGTAGCTGTGGCAACTCAAATGAGATGTTTGTTGGCAAGGAGTTTTTTCAGAGCTTGCGCTCAAAAAATGTTTATACAAAATAATACCTGGAAGGCTTTGTTTTCTGCTGGTTACCTGAAGCTGACAGCTAGTCTCCTAGATGCCCACTCAACCTTAGGGAGTAGTTGTGTGGAAAAGCCTATCTGTAGCCACAGTGAGGCACCCCAACAGCTGCTTGGATTGTTTCCCACAGAAGATACCCACCTTTACATTGGGACAGATGAACACAAACTCTTCTAATTCAGTAATCAGGACAGATAATTGCATCCTCGTAATTGTTTTCTTTTTTCAGCTTAGGTTCACATTGATGGGAGATGGTAAAATTAGTCCACAAGCCATGTGAAGTTTGCTACTTTGCTGATTAAAGCCTTAATTGATTCGGAATGTTTTACAAATCAATCTCTGAGAATTACTTCAGGCACATGAAGGCATCTTATAAAGAAGTGTTAGCCCCAAATAAGGTTTTGAATGAGCACCAAGTTAGCAGACAGCCCTTCTGGTGAAGACATTCAAGTTCTCCATGGTATGGAAATGAGTCTTACTTTCTCCCATTTGTGTTCAAATTACTCATTCCATTTCTTTTCCGTGGCATCCAAGCAGCAGGGTGTCAGCTAAAACTCTTCAGTTTGAAGCACACAAGTACTCCCCAAACCCCAAATGCCTATGCTGTGATCAGTCCCCCTGTAAGAGCCATGATGACACATAGGAGACACTCCAATTTTATAAAGATAATAAACAAAACCATGAGTGAATTTTGCTTGAGCAAATACAACAAAAAGTATGACTTAAGTAATTAGTGAAAAGAGACATTTCATCAATATTATTTCCTGACCTTTAAGCACAGTGTTACATTAACCTTTATGCATAAATGGACATATAGTAAGTTGTTTACCCACCCCCTGTCCAAACACTTCAGGATCATTTCCAGGTGACACTAGTACAAACATCCTGCAACTATTCCTCAAAGCAGTGAAACAAAAGATTATAAGGCATGGGAAGTTATCATTATAATAAATACAGCCGAAAGGTTCTCCAAAATGGTTGGATTAATACATGTGTTAATGTATAGTATTTTGGTAATTCCATCATATACCCTACCCAACACTGGATATCATCAAACATTTCCAATGACAACAATTTGGTGAGTAATATCTATATATTTTTTTTATTTGGATTTCTCTTTTTATAAGATTACTGGCAATAAGTAGTCATCTTCTATCAACTGACTTGTCATATGCTTTGCTCATTTTTTCCCCATGAGTTGTCTCTGTTGCATGTTGATTACGACTAGAACATCAAGACTTTGTAGATTAATTATGTTGCAAATATTTTCTTCCACTCTCTCGTCTCTGAACAGAACTTTTAAATTTTGATGCAATTAAATATTTTTATTTGTTCTCTTATTTCTTTATATTTTCATTTCTTATAAAGAATATTAGATATTCTTATACCAAGAATATAAAATATTCTTACACCAGTATTTTCTAGAGTCTTAACAGTTTTGTGCTTAACATTTATGTGTTTGATCTGTTTAGAATTTATTTTGGTAAGTACAGTGTGAAAGAGAGGTGTCATGGACACTGGTTGACTAATCTGTTTTGGCTAAACTTGATATTTTATATATTTATTTTATATGATAAAATATTTATTTGATAAAATATTTAGTTGTTTGTTTTTTTTTAATACTGTTCTTAGTCCTTTTTTTAAAATTGATCTGACTTATTCCATTATCTTTTCTCCAGTGGTTTAGAAGCATTCAATTTCTATTCTAGTGGCTGTCCTCAAAAATTTAACATGTATTTCAACTTACTTTTTCCTTATATCTAGACTGAATCAGTAGGCATGCCTTTTTCCTGAACAAAATAAGAAAATTAGTGCCTGTTCTTGTCAAGGCTCTTAAAATTTTAGTTCCTTATGGATAGTGTCAACAATAAACATTATTTAGATTTAACAGTAAGATACAGCAAGATTTTTTTCCTCCCTCAACAGTTTTAGTGTTAATGAGTTTTAATGTTCCAGTGTATAAGAATATGCAGTTATGCAATACTTTACAAGTATGAGGACTTACAAAATATATCTCTGTAAGATGTGCTGAAAGCAATATGAAAGTCTAGGCTTTGGAGGGTTTTTAAGAAATCAACTATGATTTCTATTATATCTTTCCAGTTTTACTGAGATATAATTGATACAAAACATTCTATAAATTTAAGGAGTAAAATATGTTGATTTGAAACATTTATATATTATAAAATTATCACCATAGTAGCATTTGCTGACATCACCATCTCATCACATAATTATCATTTCATTTTTATGATGAGTTCATTTATCTTCTCTCTTAGCAACATTTAAATGTATAATGCAGTATTAATATTTATCATCACTGTCCCGTACATTGGTTTTCCAGCTTGTTAATCTTATAAACAGAAGTTTATACACTTTTGTACCATTTTATACACTTTTGTACCATTCAACCACTGTCGCTCCATTTGCCACACCCCACAGACTCTGATAATCACCACTTTACTGTTTCTGGGATCAGATTTTTTGGATTATCCATGTAAGTGATATCATTCAATATTTACCATTCTCTGTCTGACTTACTTCATTTAGCAAAATGTCCTCAAGGTTTATTCAAGTTTTTGTAAATGGCAGAAATCCCTTCTTTCTCATGGCTGAATGATATTCCTCTGTGTGTGTATAACATATTTTCTTTATGCACTCATTTATGGTCACTTAGGTTGTTTTCATTTATTGGCTGTTTGAATAATGCCGCAATGAACATGGGAATGCAAATATCTCTATGAGATCCTGATTTCAATTCCTTTGAATATATACTCAGATGTGAGATTGCTGTAGAAGGAGGTCTTAAACTCAATCACACCACATTTGTTCCTGGGTCACTTCTTGCTCTCAGTATCTCCTACCTCCAGTGCTGCTCCTGACTTTTTGTAGATTTCCCTTCAATCCATTTGTCTGCTCTTTCTCTTCAGGAATTCTTCATAAGTTATCCCTTTTCCTTTTTCTGTGCTATCTCTCTATCCATCATCTATCTATCTTTGATCTTATTATTATTATTTGGAATGAGAGGGAAGGTTTTGGCAGGTTCTTATTTGCCATTTGACCTGAAGCTTCTCATACACCTTCCAATATTTTCAGGAGAAAATATTGTAGAATAAAATCAAATTGTCACTTTCATGTTATCTAATAAATATGGGCACTCAAAAGGAATTGCATGACTCTAAGTTCATGAGCAAAATATTCCTTAAATTGTATTCCATTTTCAGTGAAAGGTCTTTTTGACTGCATTGTGGAATATGGTCACTTTGTTTACTCTATAAAAATTTGATCTTTTTCAGTAGTTTGTAGAAGATACTGGTAATAAGTCTTGAGAATGTGGGCAAGGAAATGAGAAGGGGAAATGATTAACGTTATCAAAATACCTACCATGTTCTAGAAGTTCTACTTATATGATCTGATTTAATTTGCACAAAATTAAATCATGGATTGTTATGTTTATTTACATTTTATAGATGAAGCTTCTGAAGTTTGAAGAGTTTAGGTATAAACTTTCCATAGTCACAGGACTTGGAAGGAGCAGGGTTGAGATTTGAACTAGGTTCAGATGATTCCAAAATCCCTTGCTCATATTATGCTTACCATTCATTGGTGTCTAAAAGATTTCTAAAAAAGTGATATTTACTCTATATTTCTCAAAGTATTTATTCCTTAGAATTACAATCCTTATTCTGAACTCCTTAATTAAGAAATTTATGAGGCTTTATTTCTTTTAATAAAAGTAATGCATACATATACATGCACATATACAACATGTGATTATAAAAATTTTCCAACAGAGCTTTCATTATTAAAATTCACTTGACTAAAACAAAACAAAACAAAACAAAACAAAAACCTAAAGACTGTGAAACATAAAATGGACTACATTGTGAGGTCACTGAGGACAGTCATGTTTACTGTTATATCCCCGATAACCAACACCTATTCAATGCCCTCCAAAACTGTTGGATAAATGAGTGAACAAATTCCAAACTTACACGCCGGGTGGCAAACTGTTTCCAAGGTTAGTCTGAATGATAGATTATTTTCCATCATTTCAGCCAAAAAGAAATATATCAATATACACACCAGGCATCATACAAATGACAAACACTCCCTTACCATTGATAGTATGTAGGAAGACAAAAATAATTAGTGTAACCACAGTTAACATTCTGCCTTCACATAAGTTGATTCTTTGAAGGATTCTGGGGGCGGGTGACCACTATGATGAAGGTACATGGTATTTCAAGTCTAAAGAACTTAAAAGCTTTGATTTACTTAAATAGAATGTTTTAAAACTGAATTTCAAGAAAGAATTTTTTTTACACATATGGTAGCTTCCTCATCGTTTGCAAGACTCATAAAACTGATGTGTTTCTATCTGTGATGGCTAAGACAGACTGTAACTAATATAGTCACATCTACCAAACACAGGAGCTGTTCTTCAAAGACTTCGCTATCCATCATTCTGGACTGGTCAGTTTTCTGTGTTTCTATAGCATATCAGCCAGAATCATTTTGTAATGAAAAATTCAAAGTGTCTTACATAATTGCAAGATTATGTAGCGAGAGTAGACCCACACTCTTGTGCACAGCTTATCATGAACAAGAGGTACTGAAAATTGGCAAGGCAGCCTGCCCACTAATTTGGTCATCTACTAAAAAAAAAGTTCTACAAAAAGTGGAACTCTGATCCAAAGCAACGCTTTCTTCTCTTTATGTTCAGCCAGATTAACTCAACTTTGACTCTACAAGCAATCCTCAATGCACTGGTAGCATTAAATAGTTTAAAATACACTTCAAACACATATTTCCTATTAGGAACATATTTTCCTCTTATTTGTCAAAATATGTCAGGGGTGTAGAAATGTACTACTTTATTTATGGATTTTATTCTTTAATAACAGTACTTTAAATCTTATTTTTCTTCCTCTAGGGGGTGTCTGAAGCTATTTAGTCATTTAGCTTCAATGTCCAGTTCTTTTCCAAAGGCCATTTACTCCGCATTCACAGTGATTACCTATGAGGAAGGTTTACTGGTGAACTGTGTAAAATTAATCAGAGGCTTTTCATAAATCACATACTAAGTTGCCTAACACCAGCAAATCTGCCTTAGTGAATGAGGTACATCATCACGACACCTGTATGATTGGCAAGTTTTCACATCAAAGATATTTCTTATCTACATTATTATCCCACTGGGATTAGTATTTTCAAAATACATCTCCATTAAAGAGAACACTGGTGACAAAGTGAGAATATAAACACAGAATACAAAAAAGCATATTATACTTCTATCTTTATGGAAATATGAAGTATAAATTAGTTATAACTGAGATTTCAAATATGTTAAATACTTGTAACATTATTAACATGAAGTAGAAATTAAATATCAGTTTCTGAAGAAATGTGAAAATAGGAAAATTCCTTCATTAAAATGTTAATATCACAAATAATGCAATTACAAAAAAGACTGTATCATATCTTTGAGAGAGACATTGTCTCCTAAAAGCTTATTATTCATGATAGATAGCATCTTTGTCTGCTTTTAACAAGCTTCAAATGCATTTTAATAAAATGATAATTTTCACTCTAACAAGTGAAAATTCCAACATGTATTGTATGATTTTGAATTACTAATAATGCATAGATGGTGTTTTTACTATTTGAGTCATCCGGTTTGGCCAAGAACTCAGATAATTTTTAGAAATTAAAGAAAAGTATCTTATTGGTAGTAGTATAATTCAGACAATTATAAGATAAATTTCACTTTACTCAATAATTAATAATTGAATAAGACAATAGTAATTAAAATAAGTATCACTTTGCTACATGCCAGACATTGTTATACACATTTGGCATATATTTAATTAACTTCAATGTCCCTGTGAGCTGGTGTCATTGCTGGCCCCAGCAGAGACAGAAGAGGAAGCAGGGAGTGAGACAGAGTGGAGGACTCGGGCTCTCCATGGGCAGGGCCTGGCACGCCCCACTGCTGTCTCTGTAAACAGGCTTTTGTAAAGGATAGCAATGTGGAAGAAAGCAACATTCAGATAGGATACCTTCCATGTTTCAACTTGCTAGGCAACATTCAAGAGACTCTACCATGCCTACATTCCTTCTTACTTGTGAATTAATGGCCATTTCAACTTTGAAAATACATATTATTATTCTTCCAAACTTTGAATTCTCTTTCCAGTAGAGCTAATATGTCACTGTGGTGCCAAGCACAGCCTTCATAATTAAAGATCTGTTGGCTTTTCTATTACATACTCCCTATGTGAGCTTTGGAACCACTTTTAAAAAAAGATTTATTTACGCTTTTTGAAAGTTACATAGATAGGTACAACAACAAGAAAAGAAACAAATGCTCCTTCTACCCAAGCAGACTGTGGGCTGTAATACAGGTAATGGTCGCTCTCAACAACATAGCCATCTATTATGAGAACAGTTGTCCTCTCAGAATCATTTGACAAAATGAATTCTGCATCCTGCTTTAAATTGAAATTCACCAGTCAGCATAAGGTTCAAATGACTTTCAAATTTGAAACGTTTTCTAACAATATTCTCTGAAGTCAAAAATCACCCTCTTAATCAATGAATGTAATATCACCACTGTTTAAACAAGTTTTCCTCAAAAATAAACTCTACAGACTAGTAAATCCATTTTTCTGCAGATGTCTGAGAAGTTCAATGTCTTGGCATCTGAAACTATCCAGTCAGGGTTCTGCACTGGGTCCCGTGCTTGCCCTCAAGGTCCAGGGTCAAAGAAAGGTGTCATGAGGGAGGAGCTCAAACCTTGACTGAGAGCAGGCCACCAGCTGCTGTGTTATAAACTCTGTGACAGAGGCAGCGATGAGCCTAGGGAACGCGTCATTATTTCAGAAAAGAGGGACATGAGAGACATCTTGAAGATGTGTGGGTAGACACAGGCATTCCAGGCAGGGCTTTATTCAAATAATAAGCAGCAGGGGAGAGGGATACATTAATTTGAGGAGAGACAGAAAGTTGTGATGGAAAATTAAACTTGTAAACTTAGGCTGGGATAGGGGTGAAGAGTCTTTAAAAGCAGACCAAGGAGTGAAGAAACCCAAATGCCCAAAAATAGATGACTGGATCAAGAAGATGTGGTCCATATGCACAATGGACTACTATTTAGTAATCAGAAAAGATAAACTCATGCCATTTGCAGCAACATGGATGGAGCTAGAGGGAATTATGTTCAGTGAAATAATACAGAAGGATAAAGAAAAATATTGGATGGTTTCACTTAAAGGAGGAATATAGGGGAACCAAATACAACATCAGGGGAAATACAAAACACAACAAAACAAAGACAAACAGACAATTATAAATCAGAGACATGCAGCAGGAGGGGAGGAGGGATCAGTGGAAGAGGGATGAGAGGAAGGGAGGGAGGAGCACAGGGGACTGTGGTGATGGTGCACGGGTGCACTGGTAAAGGAAATTCTATGGGGACTACACAGGGTAGGGGGAGAAAGCAAACATTGTTTAAAAATGAACAATGATGTAAAAAATAGAATCAATCAATAAATAAATCAATAAAATAATAAAAAAAGAATCTAAGTTCTGAAGAAGGGAGTATCAAGTTTTAGAGAGAACTCGGTTGATACTGAATATTGTCACTGGAGTGGGGGTTGGCAGTTGAGGCATCTGCCAGCTACAGCAAAGGAAGTCCATGCCTTAGTCCTGAGCACTGGCCTTCAGAGCAGGGGGCAAAGTATCCCTTAGGAAAATTCCAAGCTTGGGAGGTTTTAAGGTAATAAATTTTCTGTTATTCAACTTCCATCCTTGCTTTTTCCAAAAAAAACTAGGCCTCCATCTCCTGACCCCAGGCTGTCCCACACACCTTCCTATCACCACTGCCCTCCTGCTTTGAACATGCCAAAGGGTTGTGGGTGACATGCTGGTGTATTGGCACTGGGGCGCTGGTGAAGGGCAAGTGAAGCATGTGCACGAGTGTGAAGTTGTACTCCTCAAATTATATAGGTATGTCAACGAACGGCAAACCAATAACATTTGATTAAAAGTAAAAGAAAGGCACACCTCACCCATGCGGAATGTCTAGAATTTACCACATGGAATACAATCCTTCTGGGTACCAAAATGGGATAAACAATTTAAATTCTTTTTATCAGGACACCAAAACACAAGTGCTTCTGAATCCATCTCATTAAGAATTTTATTTCCAATTAAATATTATACGTTTTACAAAATGAACAGGCAACCATAAATTAGAGAAATTTTGCAAGGGAGGGGGAGGCAGAGGGATCAAAACAGGGAAGGGAAGAGCACAAGGGACTATGGTGATTGTGAACGGGTGAATGGTGCTGGGAATTTTGTGGGTACTACACCTGAGAGGAGTAAGCAAACACTGTACAAAAATGAACAATGATGTAAAATAAATATATACATAAAAATATATTTTGTTTTATTGCTCATGAAATTTGTATGCACTATGGTATTCTGATCAATTGTGTCCTTAAAATCATCAACATAATAACTAGATACAAAATCTCTTCTTTAAGTTTATGGTCACTGGAAACACATAAATTTCAAATGCAATTTATACATGCCAAGTGTGTGCGTAGACACATACATGCCTATGTATGTGATGATGATTATGTATGAATATGGTAGGAAAGTAAGATAGGATGATCAGTGAAAAACTCAGAGGATTAAATTTGGATAAAATTCCATGCGTGTTGGTGGGGAGTGTAATTCAATAATGTACAGGACACCTCCAACTGTCAAAGAAAATATTTTTCATACACTTTTGAAATAGATGATATGAAATCACTGTGATAGATATCCCAGTGGGTCCATTCAGAAGATGATGTAACCATTTAATCTTTTATATGTCAATATTTATAATAAATATTCCTTGCAACGAGTTATACTTCTGAAAAGTTTTAATATCCTTTTAAAATTGTGCAAGGCTTTCAAAAATTCTTTCAGGAGGAAGTGTAGCAGAGCCTCTGAAGAGTCCTGGTCCAGGAGAGAGATGATGAGGGCATGGTCATGGGCTGTGCACGCCAGGTTCCAACCTGGGCCCTACTTACAGGTACTGGGGCTTGGCTGGTAGTATTCCAGCAGTCTGTTCTATTACATCTCTCTTGCTCTCAGCTTAGCATGTTAGAGGCTCCAATTAAGACTAAAATAGAATGCTATTCTTTCAGAAATAAAATTGACAGAATTTGGGGACTTACTGGAACCAAGTAAAGAACTGAAGTTGTTCCTGTGACTTCCCGTTTTATGACTCAATTGATAGTGTGAGCAAGAAATCAAACCTCAGGGCATGTAGATGACAAGTCTGAGGAGTCTGGCCAGGTGAAGGGCAGCTTATATGTGTGAGTCCCAGGAGTAGAAGTTAGAGTCACCAGAGAAGCTTATGCTTCTAACATAAGCACTCAATGTCAACAGAAAAGACCTGGGAGGTAAGGGAAGCTCCCAAGAAACACTGGGAAGGCAAAAAATAAAGAATCTCAGAAAAACCCTGAGCAAGAGCTGCCAGAGAGGTATAAACCCGAGAACACAGGCTGTGGAAGAGGATGGCCAGACCTGCATGAGGGCACGGTGAGGAGGACTGGCCTGGCCCAAGATTTGGAGGAATGGGTGGTCTTTCATCTGCAGGTGGCAGGTCTGGGGGGGGACCAGGCACAAAGCAGACTAAAGAGGGCCCCCGAGGGAGGAGGCTGAGGGGGAATCAGGGGGCTTGTGTGATGGCCACCCGGGGTAAAGACATGGTTCTCCAGAAAATGTGGTGAGCACGCCTATGGGCTTCCACAGGGCGATAAGAGAGAAAAAGGAGAAAATAAAGCCACACTTTCGGAAAGGACAGGTATAGAAAGTGGGGGTGCTGAGGCTTGAACAGGAGCAGGAATATGCTTCTGGAACAGAAGTGAGGTAAATAAGAATGAGTCAACATACATAAATTTGGAGGGAATTTATAGAGTGGTAGCTGGCTTCCCTTTTCTCAAATTATCAGGAGAGTGAGGTATGCAGGGAGGGAGGCTTGGGGAAAGGGATTCACATTAAAACATCACTGTGATTGAAGATGAAGGCTCTATGTTATTATCAGAAATGGCCTATCACTAGATAATCAAATTCCTTAAACAAACGTCCTTTTCTTTTTAAAAGCAGAGGATGGAATTCCCTTAGCGCATTTAGAATTCACACCTTATACTCTACACATTTTTATGCAATAAACATAATTTATAAAAAATCTTTACTGAGATTCCTTTAAACAGTATATTAACTGCATACCCAAAGGGGCATGGCTGCACATTTTTCTTCTCCTGTATGTGTGTATGCACACACATGTGGTTAGATATACGTCCCTGTGAGCTATTTTATTATTCAGCTCATGAAATTAAGAGAGAGTGTCATTTATCAGCAACCTAAACTTGTAGTTAATAAAATTTCTGGGGCTCTTTCCTCCTGCAATGTGCAAGTTACTCTGATTTACTTCAAACAGAAATACATATGTGTTATCAAGAAATACAAACCCACCCTTCTCCTTGAAGTAATTGGGAAGATGGTCTAAAATTATTAAATTGGATTTCTGCAAAGTTGTATATTAGGAGAGGAGCTCAAATAAAATATCATTTCTACTGAACTTATTCCAGAAACCACAATTTCAATCTGTTTATACTGACGGTCCAGCGACTTTCTAAATGTATCTAGTAATTTTCTACATTCACTCAGATATGTTATTTTATTTTTATTATTTTGGGGAATCACACAGACAAGACAGCAACCTATTGAGTGTTAAATATTCACTGAAAATGGAATTTATTTTTAATTAACCAGGCTGCATTTATTTACAAAATGCACAGGGAGAATCCATCTTTAAGGAGGCCACAGCTTAAGGGACAATGTCAAGAGTCGGTTTCTTTTAGGACTAGTTATGCTCTGCTTTCAAGTCTTACCAGCACACTGGCATACACAAACTTCAGACTGTCTGACCAGTTCTACAGGTGACTCTTTGCTTCATTCTTTTGATGGGTAATATTTTACCTCCTCTTATCTTCCATCCTAAAAGCCTCCAAACTCAGCTTCCCTCCCTCTCTGAAGTCCTCAACTTCCTATGCCCATGAGAACCTTCCAGCTTGTTCTCAACCCACCCTTCTCTGAAGCTTCACGAGATACAACCCTGGGTCAGGTAGATAAGTCCAGAGAGTCATTCTTTGTACCTTATGTGATAACAAATAGATTTGAAACATATATTCTGGCTAATAAAGTGTTATATAAAATCCCTCTTCTTGAGAAAATAAACTACACACTTTTTTGATGTGATGATTGAATTAATTCAGGAGGTTCTACTCATAACGGATTTTGACTACAGGATCACATGTTTTATAAATATCAAGACTCTTGTGTAATGAGACCAAATCAGAAGCAAGGTAAATAGGTCTGACTTTGGCCTTCAAGGCCTTAAGCAAATGGCGATGTCTTATCTGTGGATCTCAGATTGGAGAGTCTCTGCATTAATGGGCACTTTTAAGAGATTTCTCTCTCTCTCTGACACACACACATGCATATGCATATATAGACACCTTCATTGTCCAAATTAAGTTAAGGAAGTGGGCTTTTCTTTTGTATGATGGAATTAAGTTTCACAGTTCTCTGTTGCAAAAGAGATTAAATTGCAGGAAGTTGACTATCTGGGGGAAGAAGATCAGCAAGGACTGGAGCCTGATTGTCTTGAGAGCCAGAATTGAACTTCTAGGGTCCTCTGTGTCAGCACATCCAAGGCCCCTAGTGGTTAGCCTTTCTGAGGGCCAGATGAGCATATCTGAGTCCCCTCAGGTTAGCACAGCTCAGGGTCTCATTGATTATCAATGGATTTGGGGTCGACCTGACTGAGTCTTATTCTCTTTCCATCTCCCTACGCATCCACATAAGAAGTTCCCCTTTACCTTGGTTCTTTGTTACAATTTTGATTGAAATTCTATACTGGGCCAAGAGAACATTTAATCTTTCTATATTCTTATAAACCTCTGCATATATTCTTCAAATATTTGTTCTACAAAGCTTATTTAGTGTTATTTGGCTCATAAAACTAACGTTTAGAGTTTATCAGGTTCAAACTCCTCATTTTACAGATGAGAAGACTAAGGTCTAGATACCCAGCAGCCAAAAATCCAAAAAGCCCACACAGCTTCATCATAAGATGAGTTCTCTAGCAAACAGACTATGCTCTGGATCCTGAGACCAAATTGATAAAAAGGGCCTTCTGTATAACAATGTCTGAGTGCCTGCGATAATATTGTTTCAGTTCTAAAAGAAACTAATTAATTTTCATCAAAAGCATTATGAATAAAAAAATCAGATGTGCTGAAAAATGAATTAAAACTAATGAAGGAATATCATCCATTGAAAACAGGTTGATTTTAGTTAATTCAGAGAAGAAAGAGCCAAGTCCTATTTTGCAGGTGATAGGATTTTAACAATTTCTTCTCCATAATAAAAGATCTTTTTTCACAGCTAGAGACAAAGTTAATAAATCACATCCCTTCTGTAGTCACAAAGAAGCCAGGATATTCAACTTGGTCCAGAACACAAAGCAATGTGAGCCCACGCTATGCAGAATTCTGCAGTAAATACCAGGAGACAAAGAGTTGAAGAAAGTGGTTCTGGTTTTCCATTATGCTCCATGCTAAGACTAGAGACCAAGGTCCAAGCCTGTTAGTTCACCATGTTCAAGAAGTCAAGTGCATAGGTAAGTCATGGATACACAGGCCACAGAAGCAACTCTATCATAAGAACGCAAAGGCTGTTGCTTAGCCCCATTTCTCCCCCTTAAATCCATACTCAATGAGGGGGCTTGAGCAAATGTCAGATGCATCTTCACCAAATAGGAGTGTGACTTGGGTCACCTTCCTCTCCTTGGTTGACCTTCGTTCTTCTGAGGATCCTTTCCCAAAGAGATGTTGGTTTACGGTGGACCCCCGCAAATAATTGTAGTGTATTTCTTAGTTGTACCGGTAGTGATGCCATACCTCTTTGCTGTGGAGACTTAGAGTCCCACCTGCACCTGGGCTGAGGGTTGTCAGGGAGCTCCAGTGAATGAGAAAACAGGAGCGTATTCCCTCACCCTTGGCCAGCACTTCAGCTGGTCTGGGTTGTCAGTCTGGTAGACGACCCAGACCTTCCTCAAAGTGTTTAGTTGAATTGTCCAACTGGCTACAACAGTCCACTGACTGGGAAAGGATTCTCAGAAGAACCTAGGTCAACCAAGGAGAGGAAGGTGACCCAAGTCACACTCCTATTTGGTGAAGATGCATCTAACATTTGCTCAAGCCCCCTCATTGTGGGTGTGGAGGCACAGAGGACATGTCAGGGAACCACCTGGGTTTCAGACAGATTGCCCCCACTCCCTCCATGTAACAGGCAGCGAGCCAGGCTCCTGTTGGTCATCACTGTCAATTACTCATGCCAGCACAGTAATTCTTCCCTTGCCTGTTGGTCCAGGGACCCTTGTGTCCCCCCTAATAGAGGCACTGTGCCAGGATGCAAGAGCTGTAACCTAACAGAGCCTGTGGTTTAGAGTCAGGAAACAATGCTAGCACTGGGCTATGGGGGCTGGGGGGTTGGTGAGGGATGACCAGAACCTCTGTTCATGGGGAGGACTCTCTTTTACCACTGTTCTTTGGATACCCTGTAAGGGGCACAGCTAGTCAATATGGGTTTGACCAACTGGAATCAGTCTAGATTTTTCATTTCTTTGTCAATGGTTATAAGAACCCCTTCCCACTGAGGCTGTAGCCATGGCACTTAACAGGTGTCAGAGCTGAAAAAGTAGGTGATATGGGAGCAAGGGCCCCCTTTCATGTAATTTACTCCTGCTCCTTTATCTTCCTGGGCCTGGTCCCAATTGTACCATTTCCACTTGACCATATTTATGATTTATAGGATTTGATATTTTCTGGCAGTTCTGGGGCCTAGACCTTGGTGCTCATGTCTCTCAGGGCCCAGAAACCCAGTGGAGTGAGATATCTGACCTTCTTGAAAAAGGAGTAATTCTCTGATCCACAAGTAGTGGTCTTGTTCCAGAACTCTAGGGCCCAAATTGCAACCCTCCTTCCTATGCTTGACATGGACTTTCACAGCATCTCTCTGCAACAAAGTCACTCTAGCTCCATCAGGTCTCCTGAATCAAATGATGTCACCTGCTGGGAAGTTTGTTCCTAGATCCACCAGACAGCCCTTTCTTGATCTGACTCTTCTTCTTCTCAAAACTGACAGGCTTTTGAGCCACCCAGTAAGTGGCTAGGAGCAGTGTTCCTATGGGTTATGTATATACGTGGCATGAGGAAAGTAGCAAGGCACTATCAGGTCATGCTTGCATAAAACTTGTGGTAGATTCAGGCCCATGGCAGAATGGATGCCTGTGGGCTTGGAGGCAGATGGGACTTGTGTTGGAAGTTTCAGTAGCAGCTCTCATTAAGCTGGACAAAGTTCCCTTCTTCTCTCTCAATAAAATTGAGACTAGTGTTATCTGAGGCCTTTGTGGATTCTCTCCAGAGAAGTCCTTCCCCAATTTTAGTAAGCACCAGAATCACCTGGATAGCTTGTTAATACTCAGCTTCCTGGAACTCACCCCCAGAGAGTCTGGTCAGTAAGTCTGGGCTGGGAGCCTGAACATGTGCAAGCCTGGCACGCGTCCAGGTGATGCTGCCACTGCAGGTCCTCAGACCAACTTTGAGCAACTCTGCTCCAGCACCTCTGAGGAATGGGTCTCTAGAACTTTGCTCTTCAACAGCAGCAGCAGCAGCATCACCAGGGGCCTTTTAGCAACTGAGAAACCATGTTAAAGACTTTGAACATTTTTACTCAATTTTGTTGCATGAATTGCCCTTTGTCAGTTTGAGCTTTTGTTTTCCCACTGTCCTAAAACCCTCTGCAGGATTCACTTCTTCTGGGGGGTCTTGTTTCCTTTCCCTACCTCCTTTCCTGTGTTTCAACTTTCATATGCAAACTACCACTTTCACTGAACATGGTCTTCACATGTTTTAGTCTGTGTGTCCATAAAAGAATTTTGAAAAACTATATTCCTCTTCCATATTTTAAGTTTACATTTAAAATAGTTATATATCATTTCCAGGGTATTTTAAGTAAAATGTCAGATCACTCTTAACGCCAGGGAGCTAACCACCATGATGATACCTACCATCATTAACTTTTAAATTTCCTTTTTAATATCTGGAAACTTTACATTGATTTTTTTTTCTCCTTCAATTTGTGCACAGAATTTTTATTTACTGTAATACACATTATGCTTGAAAGTCTTTTATCACTCTACTATACTTCCCTACAGAAAAAAGGATAGATATTTCATTAATTTTTTTTCAAATTCTTGTGACCCTAAATCTCTAAATGTCGAAAAACTTTGGGATGGTTAAATATAATTAATAACTGTAATATTATTAATAAAACCTATATACATCATTACAAATTTTGACAAGTATTGAATAAAAAGCAAAATTTTATTAGAAATTAATCTTTTAATGAGATTAATAGGTCTGTTCTTTTAATTAGTTCTTGTATTCATGAATGAATGTTGTTCTATCTAAAATGAGAAAGCATTCAGCATCAATTTTATTTCTATTTGTCATTTTTATAAATGTATGCACTGAGAAAACTAATTTTCATAAATAAGTAGATGGGAATGGAAGTTTTGTTGTAACAATGTTACTCAATTCTTTGACATCATTCTTACTGCTAGACCCAAAATCACATAGTAATTTATCATCAAATGTAATGATCTATTGACTGACAACTTGATTAGGTCCTCCTTCAATTTGGCTGAAAGCTAAGAATTGTAAACTGCCTGACGTGTAAGAGTATTTCTTACCCAGTTATTAAAGTCATCCACTTTCTCAAACTGACCTCAACATTTGAAATTACCCTTTATCTGGCAAGTAAGGGCTTGACAGCTCAGAATAATGTACCAAGGAAGATAAGGATTTGGAGGGAGACCTTTCCTTTGTGAGGTGGAGAAACTACTATGAAAAGGCATAGGTTCAGTTACAGATACTTTCTCAGGCACATCGGTCTGGGAGAATACTTTTGGAAATTTGGGATGTGGATACTAATTCTCCTAAAAACACTCATCTCTGAAGACTTCAGGAGTAACTGATGCCTGATGTGAAGGTCCCTGATATAGATTAATCCCACTGCTAGTAGTGAGCAGGGTTAGTATACATAACTAATGGGCAGTGTGAAATACTCTCACTTTTTTTTGCCTAACTTATATTTTCCTAAATTCAGCTAAAGATTTCTCTACTATAAGAAAAACAATAGTGCAAAATTAATAAATAGCAACTGGCTTGTTTCCTTGTGAAGGGCATAGCCTGGGAGGGTTGGGGCATTGACAAAAAAGAGTGTGTGAGCCATGGAGTGTGAGCAGCATCCACTCAGCTCAAGCTAATTCTTATTTTGATGGGGATGTGGGTCAGATATCACCAGATTTTCAATATTTATGTAGACTCTCCTGGTTTTCTGTTCATATTTCCTAAACCGTTTGTTTGGAGCCCTTTGCTAGGGCAGAACTTTGTTCTTATCTTGGAGCTGGTAAGGTGTAAGTCTGTGAATAGAGAAACTTCTGTTGACTTGAGGTATTGCTGTTCCCTGTTTCTGTACCCTGTAAGGGGCAGCCTCCTACTCAGCTCTTCAGTCAACTAACTCTTAGTCAAGCTTTGGGTGGCAGTTAAGTATCAGGACCTCCCAGACTTGGCAGGGTATCCTGTCCTGGAGTTTCCATAATGACATGCATTTCCCTCCATGGCGGGGGGGGGGGGCATATACTTTCATTTTAATTATCTATTTACATGACCATTTCACCCTGGACTTCCCTAACTGTCCACTGCAGAGCAAGAGGTTAGTACACAGGAAATATTCTATCAATAGCTGTGGACTGAAGTAATCGAGATTGCCTTGTATACAGCAACAGAGGCTACTCACTGACCACTTCTTTGCAGTACCATTAATATAGATGCAAGTAGTCCTGGAACTCTACACAATTGCCATGGATGAGGGACTCAGCAATTGTATTTGTTAAGGGAAATATCCTTGCACACAGATCTTTGGTAAATAAGCCTTAGGTCCATATCCTGCTCATTTGTACAAGTGCTCTCAAGGGGACCTGGGAGTTTTAAGCCTTGCTGGTTAAGAGAAACCCTAACTACTACTAGGTAATGCCAGAAACTCATAGAGATAATAATGGGTCATGTGGATAATTTCAACAGCAGTTCTTTTTGTATTGTCCCTTCCAATGTGGCAGCCTGTAGCCACATGGCTACTAAAATTCATTGAAACAAAATTAAAAATCTACTTCCTCAATCATACTAATGACTACTGATGACGTTTCAAGTACTCAATAGCCTCATGCAGCTCATGATTTTCATACTGGACAAACAGAAAACATTTCTATCACCACAGAAACTTCTTTTGAATTATGGGTCATAACTTAAATCCTAGAGCAGGTAGCTAATGTGAAAGAACCAGGCTAAGATTCAGAAGCATTTCTCTCCAAAGGAAAAGACTGTTCATGCAAACGCCCAACTGACCTCAGAATAAAGAGACTTTATCTCTCACTTAAAAAAAACCTGCCCTTCATGTTGCTTAAAATCTGTAAATATTTAAAACTCCAAAATGGCTATTTTCCCACAACAAAGAACAGTACACTCTACAGGAAAACTAAAGCCTTTGCCTTGGGAGAATAATCTCAACTAACCTGACCATTCCAGGTGGGAATAGTAGCTCTGGTGTGGCCGATTCATCAGATATTTTTTAAAACTGGAAAAGTTTCTCTCAACTTTTAAATATTCACTTGCATATTTATTTTGAAGGTATTGTATGGGATAAACAAAGAAAGTAGAGTTAAGGAGCAAATAGAGCCCACAGATGGCTACTTTGGCCTTCTCATCTACAGTTATACTGTACCTCCGGGAAGAAGTCACCACAGGAGTAAGGAATGGGCAGTTAATATGGATGGACTCGTGCCTTCCCAGAAGCCCTCTGGGCTTGTTCATATATTGAAGTTCCAAACCTCAATAAATTGAAACCTTGATGTATTAAAGACAAGCCCTGTAAGGGGGGTAATTAAGGTAAAGAAAAGTAATAAGAGGGGAGCCCAAATTCAATAGGACCAGCATCCTTAAGAAACAAAAAAAACAGCAGAGACCTCTTTCTCCATATATGCACAGAATTAAAGACATGTGAGGCCACAGAGAGAAAGCAGCCATCCTCCAGCTAGGAAGAAAGATCTCGCTGAAACCATAACCTTTCTGACACCTTGATCTTGGACTTCAGCCTCCAGGACTATGAGAAAATAAGTATCTGTTTACACCACCCAGTCTGTGCTACCTCGTTATGGGAGCTCCCGCTGACTAAGACAGCTATTCCAACTTACACATCTAAGCTCTTTCATGTATATATCCATAAGTTATCTATATAACATACATAAGTTATAAAGAAATCAATTTTTATAAATCATATATTGAATGATTTAGAGATAAAGAACTTATATTAATAGTGCATGTGTAGAACAACTCATTTTTTAAATTACAGTTTGACATATTAGGCTTGCAGAACATGGGCACTGGTATTATTTCACATGACTCAGTCAGCTTTGCCCACAGAAGGACTCTGCCCATAAGAATAATGAGGCCCATGGCTTGAAGGCTGTAATTTTACTGACATGTTCTATTTCTAGCATAATTCATCTCTTGAAATTTTTCCATATTTTCTATATATAAGCCTGTGCTAATAGTCATATAAATAAGAAGTACTGTCAAGTATTCCTGGAAAAGTGTTTCTTTAACATACACTCTTAGTTATCTTTATTTTACTTTATCTTACCAGCCCTATCTTTTAAAGTGGGCAAAAGATTAGGAATGAAAGTGGGCAGGGAATGTGTGGGGAAATTACTATTCCCTGACTTAGGACATCCCCTAACACATTAAAAGTGTTTGTCTTTTTCTCCCACCAATATAAGCTCTGATGGCAGAAACTCATCTGTCTCAATTGTTATTATATTCCTAATGCTCAGCACAGAGTTGGCACTTATGAAGTATTCAATAAATAAATGCTGAGTGAATGAATTGATGCATTTGTGGATAGACAGAGGGAAAGATGAGTGGGAGGACAAATATTCTGGAAGAATTAGGGATTTAAGCTAAATGTCTAGGGACACTCTGTGGAAACACAGAAAGGGTGACTTTCTAGAGAACTTAGGAAAAGAATCTACTTTGAGACAAGAAGTTCAGGGAAAGAGGCTAATTTAATTTTTAAATGGAATGTTCAGTAACCCAGCCAATCCTAGTCTCAGGGCACATTGTCCTAGGCACTAGGTTAGACTGGGCAAGCTTTCTCCACTGTAACCAGAAGCAGCACAATCAGATGAGTGATCTTGAGACAAAGAGGTAAGTCAGAGTCCAATGAAGTCACAAAACAGAAAAACAGTGATTAATCAATTAAAGACATCCACAGGGACAAGCCTTCTGTTTCAGGACTCCTTACTAAATCAATCAAAGAAATTAAAAAATTAGAAGATAATCGGAATCTTAGGGTCATAGCAGACTTAAAAGCATTTCATACAACTGTCCACTTAACGAACACTAATGCCCACACTGACATTCAGGTCTGCAGGTAACATTTTATTAAGGCGATACTTAAAAGAAAGAACGAGATCTCCAAGGAGGGAAACATGGCCCCAAATCAAACCAAAACAAACACTGCACCAAAGGACAAAGCGAGGGTGGATCCTCACACTTAGGGGTAAGGAGAACCTAAAGGAGTTGTAAACACCAAATGAAAAGGTGCTGTAGGCAGAATGAGAACAAAACCAGTAAGAAGTTATCCTGAGACGTTAAGGTGCAGAGAGGATCAAGAATGGAGAGTAGGAGGAATGGTTCATAGCAGAGGGGTGACAAATGAAGACGGGAAAAGCAAGGCATTTGGTTCCTGCTGACTTTCATTTGCCCATTAAGCAAGTATTTATTCATTCCCTAGTATTTATCATGCACTTGGGAGAACAGGAAATAAAATTCTCTTCCCTTATGGAACTTATGTTCTGGTGGCAGATAAAGATGACTTCATAAGTGATCTCCTGCAACAAAGTTGTAGGAAATCTTCAGTCTTTTAAGACTCTTGGTGAGGACATTAGTATTGAAATGCAGTCTTGTGGGATGGGGTGGGGGTGGGGGTTAGAATTAAAAACAAACAGAGCAGACAACAGGACAGTAGTTACAACAGGCCTTAGTTGTAAGAAAAATTTCTAATCCAAATCTCATTTTCTTAACTCCGTGTTGGTGCATCTCTTTAAATGAAAGCTAAGAAAGCTTTTCTGGCCTCAGTAGCAGAATTAACTGTTCCCTCACCTGCGCTTCCACAAAATTTCTATCTCACTCCATTTCATTCAACACATTGTGTTTATGTCATTTTTTCTTCCTTAGGAAGAGCAAGCTCGGGAAGGGCAAGAATCACATGTCTGAGGCACTTTCTTTCCTCAGCATCAAACATAATGCCTCATAAATATTAGATGATCATTGTTTTCTGAATGAAATGCCAAAATGAAATCTGAAACTTTTTTTTTTTAATAGAGGCATGTTTATTTATTTGTTTGTTTGTTTGTTTGTTTTGTTTATACATGCACTGGGTACAGTCAGAAGCGCGGGAGGGTGAGAGAATTCACCAGAGTCAGAGCAGGGAGCAGACAGAGCAGGCAGAAGGACCGAAGTACACTGCTGAGGGGAGCAGCGGGCGGCAGGAGAGGTCTGCGCGCCATGTGGGACCCTCCTCCGGTGGCCGGGGAGCAGCCAGGGATCGAACCGGCGCCGCAGAGGCCGCGGGCAGCTTCGCAACCCAGCGCTCAACTGCTGCGCCACAGGGGAGGTCCTGAAATCTGAAACTTTTTAAGGTGGGGGGGGTGGTTAATATACTTGGAAAACAAGTTCCGACACAGACTTCAAAAGCCACGGCATTTCCATGTGTTCCGGAGACAGAAACATCACAGGAATGGTGCAGGGGTTCCAGAGTGGCAGTGAAAGCACGTGAATAGTTTCCACAGTGATGGTAAATTCACTTTTTTAGGCATTCCCCAGCGTTCTTCCAGGCTGGAATGATAAACTATTTCATGACTAACAGGCCAACATGGCAGAGCTACCCACCAATCAGGGGAGAAGCCAGAGGGAATCTAATGTGTTAATATCAGTCCTTTAGGTACAAATTTACAAGGGGGTACAAGCCAGCTCATCCTAATGGCAGTGCAGGGTTCAAGGAAGTAGAACTGGTATCTTGATGTTTATCAAGAATATGCTACTGTCATGATTTTTTTTAAAGTTGTAACTGAAATGAACAAAGAAACAAAAGGCTCGAAACACTGCTTATTCATTTTCTATTTCTTTATGATGGTAACATTTTTGCATAATTTTTTTCAAGCTCATTTTCTCAATTCAGGATAATTCCTGAGTAGGCTGAAGGAGTGTGATGGTGAAGCCATTCAAACTTTCTAAAATGAACTCATAACCAATGGTCAACTCAGCAGATGGTATCTATATGTAGGTCACCCTGATAGTTAGGGTGCTTCCCAAAGCCTTAAGAAAGGAAAGGGAGAAGTTTGAATTCTGCAGCACAATTGTGCTGGAAACTCCCAAATGAGAGCAAAGCTTTGTGTAATTCTGCGCTGTCTGAATTAATATAAGCACAGAGCAACATGCTGACAGAGAAATACATTAGTGTGTGCAACAATCTTCCAAGGAAAGTGAAGGGAAAAGCAGAGTGTGGTACATTTGATACCAGCCAGGACACAGAGCAACAGAATCCACTATCAGTTAAACAAGCAAACAAACAAGCGCCCATGGGGCCAGCTGAATGGGTCATCACTACCGACTTATTTCTTCTCTAGTAAAATAATGCTCTCAAACCCACCTTAAAAAGCAGATATTCCTGGGCAAATGGAAAGTTACACTGATACTCAGTGGTCACATTTCTTACACCCTCCAATGAAGCTTTGCCAAACACAGAGCCACACTATGCTCAAAGAATAGGAATTGATTTTGTGCCAAGGCGGATATTTTTGAAGATCCTAGAAGGTGAGAGGGTATAGGCAGAAACCATTCCTAAGAACTCACTAATTAGAACATACGGAGTCTACATCTTAAGATAAATTTCTGGTTCACTTATTACTTATATAAATTCCTTTTTTTTTTCAACATTTCAGACATAAAGTGTTCTTAGAAAAATGAGGAGTCTAAAAGTCTGGATTTCGTAATGGTCTAAGTGGTTTCTTACTTTAACAGATGCTTTACCTGATTTTCTTAAGGCTTGATTTAATATTCTCAACCACATTGTAAAGATCTACAATTTTAATTACCTGCTGTAATTGCTTTCTATAAGAGTCGAAAGAACATCATTTACAGTAATCAGTAATAAAACATTATGACTAAGTGGTAAAGGTAGAACTGAACCGTTATCAAGAGGTGACCAACTGTTAGGGCTGCATACACAAAAGCAGCACATGGATTTAGAATCTTCAACAAGGTTTTAAACATCAAAAATGATTCTGTAATATAATCTATAACCTAGAGTTTGAAAACCTCAAAAATTCTACAGAGCAACTACACAGGTGTTTCTTAATTTTCAGATTTAGAATATTGAACTCATTCAGAAAAAGAGAAAGAACATTGGGAAGGTATGAGTGAGATTATTTAGCATAGAAAGGAATAAAAGCTGAATACCAGGGAACTGACCATGGTCATCATTTGTATTCACCTACTAAATACAGTTTTTCCAAGAAAACCATATTTACAAGTAGCAACTAGTTCAGTGGTCTCATCGCAGCCAATAACCATTACATTGTTTAGGATTTCCCCAGACAAGAGGTGTAATGGATGAATGTTAGAGTTTATAAAATGACTGCAAGGAAAATTCAATTTTCCATCCTCCCATTTAAGTCTTCTAAATATTTCTTATCTTTTCATATCAATTATAGTGACAGAGAGAGCAAAGTTCTTGAAGAATGTAACATCTAAAGTAGTCAGAGGTAGGAAGACACTCACTGCGTACGTACGTTATAATGTTGAGTCACTCTCTATATAAGTTTTGAAATAATTATATTTATATATTATGAGCCTGAAATGAAATGATCTTAACTTCTCTGTCAACTGAGGCATGTGGCTGTTGGCTAAGGTTAAGAAATTAGATGAAGAGTGAAGGGTAAAAATTACTAGGGTTACTTTTAGTTACAGCTCTAAAACATGGGTTGCTCTGAGGCTGGCGGGGATCAAACCGGCACTGCAGAGGCTGCGGACAGCTTCACAGCACTGCGCTCAACCACCTGTGTCACCAGGGAGGCCCTCCCTTTGTTTGCCTGTATGAAAGACCTGGGTGACTTGTACCCAATAAGAGAAGGGCAATTCTGAAAAGAGCACCCTGAAACTCAGGCATCCTCAGGCAGATTCGAGTTTAGAAAGAGTATACGAAAGGACCTGAGACAGATTCACTCCCAGATCAACTTCCTGCTCATCCCCTTGAGTACCCTTAGAGATACCCATAGTATATTTTGAAGATTGTCAGTTTGGGTGATTGGGGATACTGAGCTATTTCAAATTTGTTCAAACTTGTTGAACAAAGATTTACCCTAAGATTTACCAAGGGTAAAAATAAGCTGAAGTAAATCACAACAAAAAGAAAGGCAGCTTGGGATGAGAAAAGATGGGAACGTGTAGAGAGAACAAGAGCAAGCAACAGAAGTGCTCCAGTTTTGCCTTGTGGGGATGGGGAGATAATTAGAGCCTCCAGCTCTTTTGATCAAGAGCTGACATTTGTACTATTATTCTAAACCTCATCACCAACCCATTTGAGGCTCAGAAACAAAATATCAGAACTGGCATTTATACTTACGTTTTTAAACCAAAACCATTACAAGAAAACTAATGTTTAATGCTATTTATTATGCAGATCAAGTCTCCGAGAGGGAGAGGGATGGTCCATGTCTTACACCTAAGCAAGTCATCCCAAAGGGAGATGTGAAAATTCTCTTTCTCAAAGAGGTGGGCAGGATGCACTCAAATACCTGTTTGCTTTCAGAATTTTCCCATGGGCTGTGGTTTCACCTTTGCCCGGTGAGGTGGATTTATGTCCTTGTGTATTTAGCTTTAACTACACTAACTCTTCCAGAATAGATAACTGGATACAAAAGTATTCCCTGGAGAAAAACCAGGTTTGAGTTACTCATTGAGCAAGCACACATAAACCACAACAAACGGCTGCACTGACGCTTGAGTGTCTAGCATGAGCTCTTCATCAGCCACATTACAAGATAAGCAATTCTCTGTAAGCAGATGTCCTAAGAATTTGGTCCAAAAACAGCTTTATCAGGAAGACCAAGCAAAATATGGATTTCCAAGTCACAAAATGTATACCGTGCCTTGGATATGAACTGAGGAACTACGGAATGAGACTTTCATGATTAGCCAGATACTTAATATGCTTTTTATTTCACCTTTACCTACTTTGTATGATAGGTGCCTGCTTATTATTTATAAATAAGTATACTCATTAGGGGTGAATGCTTATTTATTCTCACAGTGACTATTAAAAAGCTTTACAGACCACATGCTAGACTTAGTTCTGTCCATCACCACCTCTAGGATGTGGGGGCCAGTGCATGCCTATGCTCATTATACACCCCACTTAGCAGGTTTAACACATGCTACATGATTAAACTCATTATTTACTGTAAAGGCTACTTCCTATTTATGTTTCAGAACATTCTGACAGTAAAGTCTCCACAAGCTATATTGCCTAAGTTGGATTCTAACTCGGTCATTTGTAATATGGTCATGGTCTACAGACTGATTTTTAGTGTTATTTCAACCCATTCCTATTGCTTTCGGAATCCAACCCATGTCAGAGAACAATCAAAAGGCTTATGCCTGCTCCCCTTTAATGCAAAAGACACAAAGAAAGCAAGGTCGAATTTTATGGGCACACAAAAACCACATTTTACAGGGCATTTCTTTCGGACTGTTCACTGCTCATAGGCATTATTCTCGGGTAGGCACTTTCAACTACTAGACACATATGAGGTCTGCAGTTAAATTAGCATTATAGAGGACAAAAGAATGTTAAGTGGTCTTCAGAATTAAAAGCAAGGTTTTGTCAGCCTGAAAGAGGATCAGTTGAAATGATATCCTATCTGCAAATGTTGTTTGAAGAGGAGATATTAACATGAAAGGGGTGAGAAAAACAGGAAGGAGAGAGGCAGTCATTTCTTTTTTAATCTAAACTTCATCCCTAGTAGAGAATCTCATTACACGGAACATTCTGAATATTGGATCAGACCTGATGATGTGTCTAAGGTATGTACAATGGCCTTTAAACAATGATTGACTAATCACTTTACAGAGTTCTCATTGCCTAACTCTATTTCCCTCCCCTTCTTTTTAAAGAAAAAAACTTTTATTCATATATTAATTCAGTTCAGAAGATCTGATCCACAAAAGTTAACTCCATGTAAAATCTTCAAAGTGAAAACCAAAAACAGGTTGACAGGTTTATAAAGCTTGCCTGGATTTGACCTCAGAATAGAAATGTCTACTTTCAGGCAAGTTCAGCCCATTCTTTTTCTGGTGTGCACCTGAGCTGCGGGAGCCAGCCATGAAAAATTCATGCAGGATGCTTCAGCAGTCCCACCTATGTCCTTAACATCTGCTGGCTTCACGTCACATTAAAACTTCAAAGTGAATCCACCCCAGAGATGGCAGCAAGCTTTCCCTGGTAAGCGGTAGAATGGAGAGTTCAGAAAAGTCCTCTCCTACCTGACAGGAAATATCTGTGCAGAACATGCTGTAATTTATCTTCTTAACCATATAAAAGGGAAGACATGATAAAAGAGAACAATGCCATCCGCTAAACATGCACAAAACAGCAGGCGGTACCGTGATGGGACTGCATTTCACTTCTAATTGTCATGTTTTAAAAAATATTTATTTATTTTAATCTAAGCCTCTTTATCTCTTGCTTCCCATAAGCTTCAGGGGTAGCCAAAATATTTAGCAACTGAAAAGCTGGTGAGATTTTGAACTCTCAAGTGCATAGCTGTTTGGGAAAATACATCATTTCCTTCTATTAGCAGAGTGATTGCCCACCAATCAGTGGGATACTCTGAGGCAAGGCTGGCCCTGGGTGTTCCTCTCCTGGACACTAGGCTGTCCTAACACAAGGAACAGTTTACTAGAACGACAGGAAACAAGAGGTGGGACCACATGGCACTCTTTGGTTTTAAATTAATTACAATACAGGAATTTAATTTCCAGTCCCCTACCACCTTGATTGTATTCACTTCTTAAACCTCCCCTACTTTATTCTCCCGATGCAGGGGGAAAATTTATCTTCGTTAAGTGATAACTGACTGTAGTATCTTTTGATTCTTCAGAAATGCTGGCTGGAAAGTTTAAAAAATTTTTCATCAATCTTATTTGGTGTTTTTACAAATACGATATCAGAAAAAAAATGTTGAAGTCTGCATAACACACTATATCTTAGTACCAGTACAGCGAGGTCTCTAGAATCTCTAATTCCATAATAAATCTGCAGAGCCTGAGCACTTATTTAGTGTTTCCGGCCTCATGAGCTGCTGGCAGTGAGCTCTGGGAATGCGGTTTCCACTGTGCACAGCAGTCCCTGCTGTCCAGAAAGGAGCAAGATTTAAACATACAAGTCTGGGGCTTTCTGTAGCTTTATCAGGACTTCTGATCTTTCGAGTTTTCAAAATAGAACTTTTAGTGAGAAGATGCATAATTGGGTGCCATTAACGTCTAGCTAAATCCAATATGTCAACAGTCAGGTTCTCCTAAGAATTAAAATAAGATTGCTCCCTCAACCTCCTTGCTCCTCACATTTCACCTGTCCTGATGATGAACAAAGAATATATAAGGGAGCAGAATGCGGGTTTCTCCTAAGATGTAAAATAAGTCTGCCCATATCATCAACCTTATATCTCACCTTTTACACATTTTACCCAGTGCCAATGAAAAGATAAAACTATACAAGGGAACAAAATGCAAGGCAGCTAATTATAATATTTATGAGCTACTTCCAATATAGTTCTTGGCTGGATTCATAACTGAAATTATCGGGAAAAATTTACATATTCCAATTATCTAATGTCATGGTATTGCATGGGTATGGCAGCTTGCAAATTCACTGTATTAGTTTTATTTTCTACTGTTGTTTTTTTTTTTTATATAGTAGGCATATGGAAAACTAGGAGGTGCAGTCTATTTTATAATTTTGTGATGTTAGCATCATGTTAACCAGAATATTTGTGGAATTCTGCCACCCTTTTCTAACAGACTGAGGTCAATTTCCTTGTTTCTGACTCAGAATTACACTGATTTGACCTCTTACTATCATCCTATTATGTACATTACAACTGAGTGCTGAATTAGATTTGCCAAACAGAATAAATGGCTCTAATTGTAAAACTCAGCAATCATTAAAGTCATCACAATCTATTTGATAATACAATGTCCATCCTTTATTATCAGTACTGAAATAAATATCCTGATAAACCACATTGATTCTACTATGACTCTTGGTTCAGATTCCTTTAATAGCAGTATATCATATGCTGGATTTTGTGAACCCCACACCTAATCAAAGAATATAACTCTCCAAAGCATTCAAGAGGCCAATTTCTTCAGCCATTCTACAGTCTGCTGATCAGGATTCAAGTTCTAGGAACTATGGTGATAATGGTAACTCAGAAGCACTAAACCAGAATGGTGCTGGGCATATAAGGGCACACTCAATTAGTTCCCACAACTTCCTACCCCCAAATCTGTTACATTCACCCAATAAAACCTACTGGGCTTAAAGCAATCGTATCTCTCTAGGACCAACAGAAGCAGGCACTATGGTCCTATCCCAGGTACAAATCAAAACTTCTGAAATGACCTGAAGGTGAAAGCCTCCCTTCAAGGTATATTTGAAGATTTTTAAAATTAATTAATTTATTTGCTTTCATCATTGTTAATTTTGAACGGTGGTTGATTTCTCTCCTTAGGTGTAGTCCCTGTTGCCACCACCATAGCATACTTGAGCCATCACCATAGTCCCTTATACTCTCCAGGCCCTTGTTTTGTCCCCTCTCCCTCCCCCTCTCCTGCTATGTGCCTCAGATCTCTGGTCATATATACACAATGGAATACCACTCATCAATCAAAAAAGATAAACTCATGACATTTGTGGCAATATGGATGAAGCTGGAAGGGATTGTGCTAACTGAAATAAGTCAGAAGGAAAAAATATATATCAGATGGTTTCACTTATATCCAGAATATAGAAAACAAAGGGTCAGGAAATAGGTATTTTTTCAAAGAATAAAATCTTCTATAGACAAAATTATCTTGAAATTTATAACCATTTCCCAACTGTACTTTCTCAAAAGCACAATCACCGCATTTTACACTATGAAGCTTCATGCTGCAAACATTTGGTGCCATGTTCTCTGAGATCCAGGTTTTAATCACAGAGTTTAGAGTTCTTACTTCTGGTCATTTTCCCCTTCTCTGGCATTAGTACAATTTCTGCGACCTTCTTTCAAAGACCAAATATTTAAACTAAGTTTCCTTAAACTGAATTTTCCAAAATTAAACTGAACAAATCACTGTGATAGGTGTATTCTTTCCATCTTTCAGTTTTAGTTAAATCATGTAGATGAATTGATCAGCTGATTATGACTAAGACATATTGCTAAGTTCAACACATTAGTGTAAATATTGTCTCAAGGATTTTATTACTAAATTAAAAGGATATAACCTGTGTTCATTCTAGTCTCAAATAAGGCTTATGGATATAATTCCTTAATAATCAAAAGATTTCTTGTTGTTATAAAAAGTACGTAGTAACAGTATAAAAATCAAAAAAGGGTTTTTTTAATTCCCAAAACAAATAAGATCTCAGGTTCAGAATTATCAATTGTAGTCACAATTTTCTGCATGTCACTTCACAGAAAACAACTATTGACAGTGGATCAACATTAAACCATAACTTCTCTACTGGCAAGATAAGATTTATTGCAAAATGACCCATGAGACAGTTGTTATTAATTAAATCAAAATTAGATTGCTTTCAAAATTATTAGTTGGAATTTCAAAACTCACCTGCTACAGTCAAGGAAATGTATGGGCTGGTCTTGTTCTCCCCGTTCCGCTCGTTGACGGCCTGCACGTAGTAGGCCCCTGCATCTCCAGCTGTGGCTGCAAGTATGACCAGTTGATTCTGCAGTGTGATGGCTCTGTGTCAGAGAAGGGACAGTGTCAAAGCCGCTCTGTGGAACTTCATAATTGTTTTTTTTTTTAAAGCTTTATTTGTTTATACAAGAACTGGGGTACAGGCCAGATGCGTGGAAGGGTGAGAGGATTCACCAGAGACAGAGCGGGGAGCAGAACAGGCAGACAGACAAAATACACTGCTGAGGGGAGCAGTGGGCGAGACAGGAGAGGTCTGCAGCACCATGTGGGACCCTCGCCGGCAGGCCGGGATCGAACCGGCGCTGCAGATGCTGCAGACAGCTTCACAGTGCTGCGCTCAAGCGCCTGTGCAACCAGGGGATGCCCTGGAACTTCATAATTGTAAGACAAATTAACTTACTAGGCCAACTATAAGAAATATTAAAAGGTTAAAAAAAATCTGCAATAGTGTAATTGCCAGGAGGGCCTGAGAGCTCCAACCTTTGGTTGTGAGGAAGACATTATTTGGGGGGATAGCTATCCAGGGTTTGTTGAAACTCAGAGGTGTAGGTGGGGCTATTTGATTTGTGGTCACAAATCTTTCAAACAGAGGGTGAGACCACCAAAACCTGGACCAGGGCAAATGAATTGACTGTGATTTTTCTGGGCATTCTCATGAGAGCCTGCATCTATTTCTAAACTAATGGGCATAGTGTTGACCTCTTCAACTCAAGTCTCCCATCATCCCAGGCTCCAGGATTACATTTTTCCATCTGTGTCCTAGAAGTGCAGACAATCTGTCTACTTGATCATAATGGAATCCTTTTCCTATATCCAATTCTCATACAAAGAGGAATCTGTGAGACACATTTGACCCACTTGACCTCCCCTCAGAAACAAGAAAATTGAGAATCTGAGAGATTAAGTTATTTGTCTAGGGTAACACAGCAGATTAATATCAGGGAGAAGACTAGATCTCCCCATAAGCCATCCCAACCATTCCATACATAGACTCTGATCAGATTAGTTATTTAAGAGAGAAAAAGAAGAAAAATAATAAAGACATACTTCCACAAACCCAAGCAACTTTAAAATGAGTGCTTTAGTAACCTTTGCTCAAGCTATAATTCTGTATTCTTTTTGCTAACTATGGACTAGGTTAGGGGAGGTAGAATTTGTTCTTAAAAAAACAACAGAACAACGATGAATAAACTATTCCTAAGTGGTGAATTAAGATTTGAGGTATTCTGATTAACAAATTAAAAGCATTCTGATTAACAAAATATCATTAGTCTGTACTTTTTTTTTTTAAGAACACTAGAAATATCCTGGGATTTACAGCGACTTGTGTCTCTCCTACAATTGTGTTATCTACAGGGAACAGTTCTATTTGTTTGTTTTTAAATCTTAGATAATCATAGCCTTTCTAAATTCGATAAACTAAGATCTCGATTATGGAAATACAAAAAATATGCGATGTAACTTCTTTTGAGAAATTTTAGAGTAATAATAATCTTTTTCTTCCTGATATCATTTGGAAAGCTTTTACAAAAGTCTTGATTTGTATACATTATATAAGATTATGTTAGGAAGTTATTGCTTATTCAGGGTTCCCAGAGGATATAATACAGTTTGAGGTCTCTATGATTAACTTACCTCATTTCTCATTTAAGAAAATTTCTCTATTAAGGAATTTTCAATTTTTAGTCCCATAAAAATATTTCAAAAAAGTTTTACTATAATTATTTATGACTCTTTTATAGACTCCTTTATAAAACTATAGAAATTGTTCCATTTTATTTTAGTATATATTATACTGGCACCTAAAATTAAATATGAATATTTACTACACATGAAGTTATATATTTAATAGTACTTAAAGTACTTAAAAACTGAATATATCATAACTTCTTTCTTCAACAGCTGATTTTGGCCATTGTAATTTTAAGAATGCCTATTATTTCTCAGAATTATTGTGCAGAAATGCCTATTAATTCTCTGTATTATTTATGACATTGTTTCAAGGGTATTGAAATAAAAAATGCATGAATAAAAATATCAAAGCTTACATCTATTATAGTTTATCTTTATTTTTTCATTTAGATTTTAATTTCTATACCAGGTTAAGTCAAAAATCATGAAGAAAAACTTAATCTAGTGCCAAAAATAGCATCACAACAATGCCAAGACTTTGGGGGAATATTAGATTTAATTAGGATCAATTCCCAGAAAACTTTACTCTTTTTCCCTATCCAACTCTTTCTGAACATAGAATTTCAACAAAAGAAACTAATCTCTTTAATAACGACTTAAATATCTAAAAACATTCATCTTAATTTCAAATTCTGATAATTGCTGTGATACTTAAGAACAATGTTTAAAGATAGCCAGTGGGTACCATGCATCCATTTGGGGTCTTTGTCCCTGACAGACCCTCATGCTGTTGAGGTGCCCACACCTTCCCCAGGCACTGGTATGTGAGGCCCATTCCCACCACCAGGCTTGGATCTTGATGATCAAAAGTCAGTAAAGGGCGATGGGCCTGGGGCCCACTTTCTGCCCAATTAGAGCAAAGGGGAAGAACATACTTGTCGGGGAGGGGAGATCTTTTCCTCTTGTGGGGTCCTAGCTAGGAAGTAGGTTTTTCCTAGAACGTCATGTATGAACAAGCAGGAGGAAGGCATAATTTTGACAATCAAAACAAATTATACCAGAGCCTGGAGGCAATGAGGAAGAAATAAGCTAAGTAATATTTTAACATGGCCCTTATATATGTTCATAAAATATTCAGTGAAAATCTTAGGTTTCTGAGGTTGGGGCTGACTGTCAACCACTATTCCATATCTCCACAATTATATAGTAGCAGTGTGGTTTGGGGAAGTGACCCCAACTAGTCTATGTTAATCAAGATAATGTAATTCCCTTTGCCAGTGACAAAGAAGAACCCAGGCTTTGGTGTCTATCTGGTGACAGTTACTGATCTGGGGATAGATAAGTTAGATTCAATGACAGAAGGGCATTACACAATTACACTCCATTAATAGCAATAAGGCCTTTTCTCTCTCCCTTAGATGTGAATAAGGAAGCAAGCTATCTCAGATGTTCATGGTGGTAATTTTATGGCCATGAATAGAACAATCTTAGCATGAAGTTGATAATACTGATGGCAGGACAGAGAGAGTAGGAAGTACTTGGATCCACGATCTTGATAACGTAATGGTGTCAATGAACCCATTGTGAAGCTTATTTTATTTCTGGAATTTCTATTTCATGAGATAACAGACTCCATCCACTTTTAAACTTGTTTACGTTAGGGGTTCTGTTACTAGAAGTCAAATGCATCCTGATACAGAATCAAAGCAGAATATGCAATAGCATCCTAGTATGCATTTGAGAGAAAAAAATTAAAATATGCGTCCTCTGTGAATAGGAAGTAAATCCTATATGTGTGTTTCTATATACATGTATGCATGTGTATATATAAAACATTAATAGTCATTAGCTGTGAGTGGAAAGACTGCACATTATTTTCCTTTGATTTCTGTATTTTAAGTTATTTTTCCACAATAAATATCACTTTTGTTATCAGCAGAACTGTTTTCAAAATGAATGCCAGGGCATGTTAAGCAATTATGCTAGCAAAGTTTAATACTTTGCCTATAATAACTATTTGGCTTTATTATAATATAATTCCAAAGTAGTAATTTAAAACATATATTGACTTTATAGGAAAATTATAGTATTAAGTCAGAGAGATTTTGCTTTATTTAAAATTTTTAAAAATAAATGTATGCATGGCTTTATATAAAATTATTTCCTTAGCATTTTCCATCTTAATTCTACATTTTAAAATGAAATCTCACAAATCTAATATCTAATTCCAATGGAAAATTATAAAGAAAATAAGGGGAAAAAAACTTAGTCCAATATCTGTGAGAATCTATAGCTCAGGAAATCAGAACACTGAATTCTTAAAGAACAAGTTAAAGGGTTCCTTGTTACCAACTACCAGCACAGTAAGGGTTTTTATGAGAGAAAAAAAATCAATCAATTGGCTATAACTGATGGTACTTCACTGATGAAGGAAACACTGCAATTCAGCAAAAGAGGACTAATTACAATGTGTAGTTTCTTTACTCTCTTTCATGTTTTTAAATTGAGGCAACATTAGCTTACAATGTTGTATAGGTTCTAGAAGTACATTGTCTCACTTCAGCAAGGGCGTGGTTTGCACTAGGCCCACCACCAAATGTCAGAACCATTCTCCACCAACCAGTTGGCCCACCTTTGTCTCTGGTAACCACTGTTCTGTTGTCAGAATCTAAGGGTTTGTTTTTGTTCTGTTAGTTCCTTTGTTTTTTTTCCCTTTATATTCCACAAATGAGTGGAAACATACAGTATTTGCCTTTCTTTTGACATTTCACTTAGCATAACCCCCTCAATGTCCACTTATGTTGTCAAAATAGCTAGATTTCATCTTATTTATGGCCAAGCAGTATTCTGTTGTTGTTACTATATACTGCATCTTTACCACTCATCCGTTGCTGAGAACTTGGATTGTTTTTATATATTGGCTATTGTGAATAATGTTGCAATAAACATAGGAGTATATACATCTTTTTAAACTAGTGTTTTCATTTTCTTTAAGTTAATACCTAGAAGTGGGACTACTGGATCATATGGCAATTCTATCTTTAATTCTTTGAGGAACCTCTCTTCTCTTTGCATTTTCCTAATGATAAGTAATACAGAACATCTTTTCATATGTCTCTGTCCATCTGTATAACATTTTTGGTGAAATGTCTATGTATATTGCCTGCTTATTTTTTAACTGAGTTTTATTTTTGGTATGGTTGAGTTGCATGAGTTGTTTCTATATTTTGGATCTTAACCCCTAGCCATAGATATGTTTTGCAAATATCTTCTATTGAATTGTCTACCATTTTGAGTTAACAATAGTTTTTCTCTGTGCAGAGGCTTTGTAGATTGATGAAGTCCCATCTGTTTATATTCTTTTATTTCTCTTCTTGGAGGCAAATTATTAAAGACATCATTAATACTGACTTCAAAGAGTTTCTTATGTTTTCTTCAATATGTTTTATGGTTTCAAGTCTTATTATCAAATCTATCATCATTTTATATTGGCATAAGAGAGCGGTCTAGTTTCATCCTTTTGCATGTGGCTTTCCAGTTTTCCCAACACCATATATTGAAGAGACACCACTTTCTCCATTGTATATTTTTGGCTTCTTTTGCATAAATCAGTGGCCCATATAGGTGTGATTTTATTTCTGGGCTCTATATGCCATTGATTTGTGTACCTGTTTTTATTCTAATGTCATACTGCATTGGTTACTGTAGCTTTGTAGTAGAGTTTTGAAGTAAGGAAGCATACCACATTCATTTTTTTTCTTTATTCTTGGGATTGTCTTGGCAATTTGAGAACTTAAATGGTTTCATACAAGTTTTAATATTTTTTTTTGTTCTGTTTCTGTGAAAAATCCCACCTTGCTCTTAATGGGGATTGCACTAAATATGTATATTGCTTTAAGTAATATGACCATTTTGACAATATTAATTCTTTCAATCCATGAGCATGGACTATCTTTTCCTTATTTTCTTTCAATGGCATTTTATAGTTTTAAGTGTACAGGTCCTTCACTTCCTTGGTTAAATTTATTCCTTGGTGGCTTCCTTGGTGCCACAGGGGGTTAAGGTGCAATCTATGGAGCAATCTGCAGCCACTGCAGCATGAGTTCTATCCCTGGCCAGGGAGCAACCCACATGGCACAGCAGACCTCTCCTGGCTTACCCGCTGCTCCCCTCAGCAGTGTGTTCAGTCAATCTGCCTGTTGTGTTCCCCACTCTGTCTCTGGTGGATCCTCCCACACCCTACACCTCTGGCCTGTACCCCAGTTCTTGTATGCATAAATAAATAGATCTTTAAAAAATTTATTCTTTGGTACTTTATTCTTTTTGTTGTATCATAAATGATATTGTTTTCATCATTTCTTTTACTGCTAGTTCACTACTTGCATATAGAAAGGCAACAATAGAGTTTTGGATAGCGACATTGTAGCTTGTAATTTATTGTATTTATTATTTCTTTTTTAAAAAAATATTTTATTTATTTTTGTACAAGAGCTGGGGTACAGGCCAGAGGCTCGGGAGGGTGAGAGGATTCACCAGAGACAGAGCAGGAAGCAGACAGGCGGAAGGACCGAAAACACTGCTGAGGGGAGCAGTGGGCACGACAGGATAGGTCCACCACGCCATGTGGATATCTCCCTGGCTGGCCGGGAATCGAACCCATGCTGCAGAGGCTGCGGACAGCTTCAGAGTGCTGCACTCAACCCACTGTGCCACCGGGGAGGCCCTGTATTTATTATTTCTGGTGGGTTTTTGTGTGTGCAGTCTTCAGGGTTATATATACTATTATGTCATCTGCATGTAGTGACAGTTTTACTTCTTCCTTTCCAATTTGGATATCTTTTATTTCTTTTTCTTCCCTAATAGCGCCAGTGAGGACTTCCAATTCCATGTTAAAAAACAGTGGTAATAGTGGGTATCTTTTTCTTGTTCCTGATCTTAGAGGAAAAGTCTCCAGCTTTTCTCCACTCAGTCTGATGTTGGCTATGGGTCTGTCATATATGGCCTTTATTATCTTTGGGTATGTTTCTCCTATATCCATTTTATTGAGACTTTTTATCATTAATGGATGCTGAATTTTGTCGAATTCTTTTTCTGCATCTACTGGAATGATCATATAATTTTTATCTTTCATTTTGTTAATTTCATCAATCACATTGATAGATTTATGTATGTTGAAACATCCTTGCATCAACAGAATAAATACCACTTGGCCATAGTACATGATCATTTAAATGTGCAATTGAGTCAAGTTTGCTAATATTTTGTTGAGGATTTTTTCATTCGTGTTCATCAGGTAACTAACTTTACTTTTCTAGTTCTGTCCTTGTCTGATTTTGGTATCAGCATTATGCTGGCCTCATAAAAGGAGTTAGGAGGCATTCCCCTAGTTTCTGGGAATTTATCTATTTCCTCTAGGTTTTCCAATTTAATGGCATACAGATGCTCACAGTAGTCTCTCATAATCTCTTGTATTTCTGTAGTCTGTCATAATGTCTCCTCTTTCATTTCTGATTTACTTGTGTCTTCCCTCTCTCTTTTTCTTAATGAGTCTGGCCAATGGTATGTCAGTTTTCTTGATTTTTCTTTAATGAGTTCTTTGTTTCATTGATCTTTTATTTTATAATTTTCTATTTAATCTGCTCTGATTATTATTGTTTCCTTCAATCTATTGATTTGAGGTTTTGTTTGTTCTACTTTTTTTCCTAGTTCCTTCAGATGTAAGGTTAGATTGTTTTAGTTTTTTTGTTTGTTTGTTTCTTGAGATTAACCTGTATAGCCATATAGATTTCACTTTTTTAAAATTAATTAATAATTGATTAATTAAATTTATTTATACAAGCACTGGAGTACAGTCAGAAGCGCAGGAGGGTGAGAGAATTCACCAGAGCCAGAGCAGAGAGCAGAACAGGCAGAAGGACCGAAGTACACTGCTGAGGGGAGCAGCGGGCGGCAGGAGAGGTCTGCGCGCCATGTGGGACCCTCCTCCACTGGCTGGGGAGCAGCCGGGGATGGAACCGGCGCTGCAGAGGCTGCGGGCAGCTTCGCAACCTAGCGCTCAACTGCTGCGCCACATGGAAGGCCCCATATAGATTTCTCTTAGTACTGCTTTTGTTGCATCCCAAAGATTCTGATACGTGGTTTTTCATTCTTATTCATCTCCAGATACATTTTGATTTCTCCTTTGATTCCTTCAGTGACCCAATATTTATTCAGTATTATATTGTTTAACCTCCATGTAGTTGAGGTCACTCCATTTTTCTTTTTGTAGTTGATTTTAATCTCATACCTTTGTGTTCAGAAAACATGCTTGGTGTAATTTGGTCTTCTTAAGTTTATTGATATTTGTTTTATTTACCAATATTTGATATACCCTGGAGAATGTTACATGTGCACTTGGGAAAAATATATATTCTGCTGCTGGAATGTCAAATGGGCAGTTCCTAAGTGCTTTTGGCCCTTCACTTGATTCTCCCAAAATTTTCCTAGAACAGTGGCAACACTTGTTAGGTAGCAGTAAAGAAAAGAATTCTTTATTTCAGAAAACATGACACATGGTCCACAGAGTAGCTCTCTGGGGTCTTTGACCATTAACATTGATCAAAAAGGGGGAAAATGCCCTTAAAAGGTGGATGCTTTGACCCAAGAATTTATGTGTTTGAAGTATGGGCTGGGAAAGATTATCTTGCTAAAATTGCAATTTTGAAGGGACACTGTAATACACATGCCTTACAAAACATCAGCTTTCAGAGATATGACACTGACATATTTAATTATACAAATACTAGATTCATGGCTGATGAAAACTACCCAATGTTCACCACATAGTTGCTCAAAACCAGGAAGGAAGAACTTCTAAGCTGCGTATACTGCCATGGGAACAGAATCAAATAACTGCATTCACTTTAACCAGGTGCAAACTGCCCTGTCCCATAGAGTTTACTCTCAGTGTATCTGTAAACACTAGGTGTATTTGTAAACTATTAAGAAGTTGTAGGAAACAATTTAACAACTTTCCCATAAGAATTGTTGTGGTCCCAAAGGGAGGCTTTCCAGGGTTATTGAAAAACTTCCCCCTGATCTACGTCACGACTTGCAATGAAACCAATCTTTTGGTTTGGAAAAGTCTCTGATGATCAGTAAGTAATTTGATCTTCAACACTTTCAACACAAACTGAGATACTGTATACACACTGATTTATACATTATGATGAAAATTCAGTAAAATAAGAACATTGTCCATACTATAAATATGGGTGTTTAATTTGGGTCTGTGGTTTTACCATTACAAATGTTAAAGCAGTATTTGATTAGCTTCAAAAGACATTTAAGTACATTTTTTAAAACAGCCAGATGGCCAAAAAAAAAAAAAGCAGAACATTAGTTTTTTTAAAGTCTTAAGTAACGAAAGCATTTAAATTATCCTCTGCTTTACTTAAGTAACTTTTTAATAATTTAGTTCTAAAGATTAGTGTTCTGAGTATAATCTGGATCTCAAGTCTCATCACTTAATAGCAAATTCAAGGCAAATAACTTCAAAATTGATGAACTTCCCTTACTTGTATAATTACCAGAAATAAAATTGCTTCCAAGTAGTTTTAGCAATATTGAGTCTCAATAAATGTTAAGTAACCAGAAAGACATGTTTATTTAGTTAGAAAGTAAACACACACTCCTGACCATTTACCCTAGGTACAAGAAGAGCATTTTAAAAGCAAATGAAGAAACCTGTTTGGAAAACCTGAAATTCTTAGAATTTCAATCCAATGTAAATGATGATCTGAGTTATGTTCATTAACAGAAGACAGGAACACTCAGGATACATGACAAGAAGCATTGGGTAAATGGGCTTGCAATTTAGCACTATAGTGCATTGTAATGCAGGTTCCAATAACAAAGGGAGCCAACTAATTTGAGATCTATGTTTATCCAGTAATAGAAATACTATCCTTCTGTGGTCAAAGAAAGAACAAAAGATGACTGGAGAGGGAAAATCTTAGATATAGGAAGAGACCATTCAAGTCTTCCACTTAGTTACCCCTGTGGTCCATGGGGTGGGAAACATTTGGATTTAGTCCATGTAGAGGTCCTCTTCTGTGGCAGGTATAGCTAATTTTATAATGGCAAGTATATGAAAGCATACAATTAAATTTATATAACTTCACTTTCAATCTAATTCTTCTCTTCTATATTTACTGTCAACTAAATTACAGATATAAATGAAGATGTTACAGGGTGGAATTTCTAAAGCAGTAAATCTTTTGGATCTTTAAAATCTTTCAAATTTGAAATATATTCAGATACCCAAATGTCCTGCCTTATATAAGCATGGAACCTGAAAAATAGTATGTGGCAACAAATTTGGGTTGAATAAATGAATGAAAAGAAAAAAAATTGAGGTATTCATATTCACCTCTGTGCTCTGACTATTCCTTTCTGAATTTGCATCTACATTTTGGTGCCAGGCAAGGAGTGGAGTAATTTAACCATTTGTTACATATGTATGGGGCACCTGCTATGCTTACTTAGAACACTCTCCATGGAAGCAAATTGGGAAGTGTGGACATTGAACCAACAGAGGTATCTCCATGGAAAGAAGATAGCCAATATATATAAGAAGAAAAACATTAGCTTTATGAGGTCCCAAATGTGTGAAGCAAGTCTATGTATTCTGTAAAATTATAGAGGAGGATAGATAAGTCAAATAGGCAACTGACCATCACAAAGCATGCAGTCCAACCACATCTATGATTCCATGACAGCTTCATATAGTGTAAAATACATAATTAGGAGGACTGATTGGTTCTCTCACTCAGAAAATATTTACTGCTACAGGGGTAGGAGGACCACTTCTGGAAGTGACTGAGGAGGAAATGCCTTTCTTATTTCTGCTGACTCTTCTGCTCGTTCATTCCACCTTTCACCTGACGCTATGTCCATGGGTTCCTATGAGGCAGCACTTGTCTAAAGGGGCAATGCATCCATCTGTCTCTCAGACTAGGGGCCTTGCCTGGGTTCCTTGTTTACTTTCTAGGAGCACAGGTACTGGGTGTGTATCCTGGTCATCAGGCCAAACAGCAGCAGAGAGGGAACTTTGATGGACCATAAAGCAAAGCAGAGACATCCCTCCTGCGTGTACACTGTCTTTCTCTGGATAAAAGCGGAAAAGAGACCAAAACTTAGAGGTGTTTCTTCTCATCCAGCTCCTGGTAGTTTGCATAGAACAAGGCCTCCATTAATGTTAAAGATGCCCACAGTGACAACACCTCTTTTTCTACCAGCAAGATATTACTTTATAAGATGTAGCACTATAGAAAAACCAGGGCTGAAGTCGTCACAATGTGAGAGGCTCTTACAGTGATCGGACAAGAGTGACCTGGATGGAGCAAGGGACTTGCAGTCAGCCCTGGCCCTGATCCTGCTCCTCAGGTAGTGCACAAATTATGTAATGATATAAATGAGACTGTCACATAAGTTATGACTAAAGTTTTTGCTGAATATGAATCTCTTTCCTCAGGTGCATGTGTGAATAGCAAGAAATAAACTGGTGAAGTCAATATCCTCTTTTGGGGTAAAATACCAAATGCTTTCTATCTAGAATTTTAGTTAACAGACATCTGTACAAACAAGCACAGCCAGGTCACTGAATAATCAGATTATAGTCATGAAATCATCTGATGCTGCTTCTACCTAAAACAAAACCATCTGTTCAGGAGCCAAAGTGCAATGATTTAAAAAAGATATAATTATAACTCAATATAACTAGTGAAAAACCTGTTTCCAGTTTCCTCCACCCAGCTAACAAATACAAGCAGCAAAACCCCCTTTACAAGATTTTAATTCTGGAAATCTCAGCATGTATTAACATGTCATAAATAGAATCAATCCTTGTCCTCTAGGAATGACACTGCATAAAGGACTGGAAAAGAAAGGCAGAAATTACAGGCTAATTTGACATAACTAGTGAAGGATGGTTTTCATCAGGGATTTTTGCCCAGCAGAAATATATTTATTTATGGCAGTGTGTCTTCGAATTTACAGTTAGTCTTAAAAAGCATTTTAGTCTTATATTTATCCAGAGACCTATTGTCATTTTAGCTAATTGTTCCAGCACTATGCACAAATAAAGGGACACAGCAAATTTCTATTGTCATCATAGACAAGAGTAAAGTGAATGATAAACAAGGATGCTTAAAATATACATAAAAATAATTTAAAAAGAGAAAAAAATGTAATAATGAGACACTGCTACACACCTGGTAGAATGGCTAAAATACCAAAAACTGATAAATACCAAATGCTGATGAGGATGTGACGAAAAAGGAACCCTTCTTCAACTGCTGCAACATGGAAGACCCTATGGCAGTTTTTTACAAAACTAAACATATTCTTACCAGTTTCACCCCCTCTAGAGTGTCTATTTTTTTAAAAAAAAATAGAAAATAACAAGTGTTGGTTAAGTATGTGGAGAAACTGAAAACCTCACACATTGCTGATGAGTATGTAAAATGGTGCAGCCTCTGTGGAATATTGGTTGTATTTGAAAATGTCAAACACAGAAGTACCATCTGACTCAGCAATTCCACACCTAGGTATACACCCAGAAGAACTGACAAAGGGACTCAAATATGTTCATAGCAGCATTATTTATAATAACTGTCTTCATAAATAACATAACGAGATCTCTATAAATAGATGAACAGATGACCAACATACAATGGATTATATTCAGGCAAAAAAAAAAAAAAAAGGGATGAAGTTCCAAAACATGCTACCACATGAATCAACCTTGAAAACATTATGCTAAGTGGAATAAGCTGAACACAAAAGGACAAATATTGTATGGTTCCACTTATAAAAGTAATCTACAACAGGCAAATTCTTCAAGACATAAAGTAGAATAGAAATTACCAGGGGCTGTGGTTGGGGCTGGCAAGATGGGAACCTGAGAATGACTGTTTAGTGGTAGTAGTTTCTAGGACAATGAGAAAGTTCTGGAAATAGATTGTGATAATGGTAACACAAGATTGTTAATGTACCTAATGGCACTGTATTGTATACCAAAAATGGTCAAAATGGTTAAATTTATTATTTATACTTTATCACAATAAGCATTACATAGCAACAATAAAAAAAAGCATGAAGGGAACGAGGATGGCTTAAACAGAACTGATGTTTAGTGATGACAATTTTGCTAAATGAAAGGTTATAGCAAACTGCTCCAACCACTATGGAGAGCTGTGTGGAGATTTCTTGACCTACTAAACTTAAAGCTTCCATATGATCTAGCAATTCCACTCCTAGGTATTTACTCAAATGACACAGAAACATTAATCATTAATTCCAAAGGGCACCTGCACCCCTATGTTTACAGCAGCACTATTTACAATAGCTAAGCTATGGAAACAACCCGAATGCCCAAAAATAGATGACTGGATCAAGGAGATGTGGTACATATATACACAATGGAATATTACTCAGCAATCAAAAAAGATATACACATGCAGTTTGCAGTAACATGGATGGAGCTAGAAGGGATCACACTCAGCGAAATAAGTTAGAAAGAAAAAGAAAAATACTGGATGGTCTCACTCATAGCAGGAATTTAGAAAACCTAAATAAGGGACCAGGAAAAAGACTAATTAATGCAAAGTAAAAATCAAAATCAACAAGCAACTATAAATCCGAGACACACTACTGGGGTGGGGGTGGGGAGAGGAAGGATTAGGGTCAAAATAAGGGGGGGGGGTCAATTGTATGGGGAATACAACCAAAATGAAAATGCATAAATTGTGCAAAAATGAAAAATGATGTAAGAATTATATAAAATAAAACATCAAAACAAAGTTTATAAAGAAAAAGAAACAAGACTTAAACAAACATATGAAATGTGTGTTCTTAGGTCTTTGGACCTTAAACAGGGGAATTTTTCCAGAGTATAAAATCCAAACTAGAAGCCATTAAAAAATGAGGGAAAGACAAACTATGAAACAGATGGGCACCTTGAAAACCTCCCCAAAGGTAGGCTGTCCAAGAGTCCTGCTATTCCTGAGATGCTATGAACAGCAGCCAATAGGAAATACATTCATTTTATTTAGTGATAAAATAAAAACAATACATACATCAGCCAAAATTTGAATATTGCCATGACCAAGTCAGATACTTGTCCCCAAATTAAGAGTATCAAGACCAGGGTGGCTGCCCTGCCCGTGGCTATAGGAACCTCTAGTAGAGGATTCTGCAGGGTGTACCAGTGTCCTGTCTGCAGCCTCTTGATATCCTATCATTCCCAAAGTAGGGTGGGGACAGGGGAAGTTGACCTAGTCATGCTTATGAACTGTTTTGAGGCAGAAATGCCTAAGGTTGGTGATTCAAGCTTCTAGACAAGTCTGTTTCTCACCGTATCTTCTTATCTTCAGAATAAGGCTCCAGAGAGGCAATCTTCCTTTCTGCAGAAGAGCTGTGGGCACACCACTTGACCCTGCCCTGCATGAAATTGTCTGCGAAGGATTATGTCTTCAAGGCAGGATCAAGCACAAGGAGAAGCTACTATGAGAGACAGAGCTCTTCTGTATGAGCAAATAATAGTGGAGGGAAGACTAGGAAATCAGTAGTGGGGAGCTATTGCTTTTGTAAATGCTCTCCACCTTTCAAGTCAGTCACAGTATCAGTTCCTCTTTAAAAGAACATAATTATTACAAAAGGGTTTGACTCTTTGTTCAACTCTTTTTGATTATTAAGGGACAAAGCTGTGCCTGCTGAGCCAGGAGCACCCGTGCTGGCCGTGGCTGATTCAGAGTGCCTCAAGATTATAGCTGCTCTCCAGTGAAGGTGGATCCTCCTGGCCTGCCTCAGAAACCTTGCTTCCCAAACTATTGGTAGACACCTTTGTGTTCAAGGACAAATCTCTATCAACAATGAAGCTGAAACTAAATTTAGAAGACCCGATTTTTCTTTTAACTAGTTTTCTTTCTGACAATCACTCATCTAGGCATTGGATTGCATTGGATGTAGAAAGAATGTCTATAGTCTCTGTTTTGTCCTCTGTGGCCAGGCTCCAGGCACTGGCAAATAAAGCAGGGGCATGGCAAAATATACTATAGCAAGAAACCAACTTATAAACAAATCTCATAAACTCTCTGGTCCTTAAACTAAACTCTGAGGAAGAGCTACCACATCCCTTGTTAACTATGAAATAAAGACCATCCAGGGTGAAGTGTACCCCTTCCGTGCTGGGCTGAGAACAGGGGGCCTGCTTATTTACACCTGTGCTGGAAGCTATGCAAAAGAGGTGGAGCGGAGCCTCCAGCAGATTCATTAGCCAGAGTTGGAGATGGACACTGGTATTCTCCGGACTTCAGACAGGTTTTTCTGCGTCCATTTTCAGGCGGAGGGAACCTGTTTGGTTAGGGCTTATCTCTCTCAGGACAGACCCTCTCGCTGTTCCCTGTTCCTTCATCGCTACTGGGGTTGCCTGCAGTTCTCTGGAAAGAGCAGGAAACCCCTTTCATCTCTCTTTCCTCTTTCTCTTCTCCTTCCCTGTCTCATGCTCCCTTCCTTTCATTCCCTTTGTCTCTTCTTCTTTTTCCTTCCTCCCCCCTCCCCTTCTCTTTATCTCTGTCTCTCCCACTCTATCTCCCATACCCCCTTCACCCTTCTGTAAGACTCACATCAACCCACAGTGGCGCCAACATGATATGCCTGGTAGATACAGGCAACATGCATTTTTTAGGCAATATCACTCATACTGCTTGGTCACCCACATGAAAATAAAAACAAGAAAAATGGATAAAAATAGAAAAAATGGATAACAGCCACTTCCCCCAATGTTTCCACTTCTTGCCATTTTTAATGATCATACAGTCTATTTCCACAACAAACATAACACAATAACATAAAACATAATTGCCTCCATTTGTCTTCTTAAAGAACTGTGCTATGTTTGCTAGGTGGTGATTTTGGCCACATTTCTCAACAGGAATTTTAAGTTTGCCCCAAGTAATGTTTACCCAGAAGCCACATCCTAAAACAAACCAGACATGAGGTTTTGAGCAGAATGAAAGATCCTCTGCAAGAATCACACAAAGTAAAGCCCACTGAGATTCCCTGAAAGAGATGCAGACTTTTGCCCTGTGATGGGGCAGGAGAAGCCAAACACGCTAGGTGTCTCTGCCCCGACTGCCAGTCTCATGCTTAATATGTGAACTTCATAAGGGTCAGCAGAACAATGGTTCCCAAAGATGGCCATGTCCTAACCTCCGGAACCTGAAAATACGTTATCTCACTGGGCAAAGGGACTGTGCAGATGTGATTAAGCTAAGGATCTGGTTTTCTGGAGACAATCTTGGAATATTTAAGTGGGTGCAATTAATCACCAAGTTCTTAAAAGTGAAAGGAGGAGGCAAGAGAATCAAAGCTAGAGAGAAATGTGAAGGTGCGGTGCTGCTGCCTTTGAAGGAGGAGGTAAGGGCCAGGAGCTGAGGGATGCGAGCACTTCCAGAAGCTAGAAAAGGCAAGAAACAGACTCTCCCAGCAAGTACACAGCCCTGACACTCATTTTAGACTTCTGACCTCCAGAACTGTAACAAAACTAATTTGTGTTGTTTTAAGTCACTAAATTTGTGGCAACTTAAAAGTTTAAAATTTGTGGCAGCAATAAAGAACTCCTCCTTGGCTCTCTGTTTCTATCTGTAAAATAAGAGACCCTACCTAGTTCACAGAGTTATGGTATATGTTAAAAAATGGCTGCAGTAAGTACATGTATTACATACAGGACCTGGCACTGTAAATACTCAACAGTATACTTCCATTCTCACACTGACAAATTTAAATTTATGGCAAGACTGGTTTAGTACTTCCTTTGATAAAATGCTGGCATTCATTCATCCCTTTGAAGATCTTCAGTCATAAGCATTTGTAATCTTTCTATGCCTGTACTTTAAGGCTTATCAAGCTGTTAGGGGTAGCAGCAGAGATCTCGAGACACTCCCTTTGAAATCAAGAATAGAGCCAGAAAGGGAGAGGAAAGGGGTGAAGAAGCCAGGCTGGCTACAGGAAGTTTTGGGGAAGGAGCAAGAGAGTGTGTAAATAGAAGTTTTGTGGTTTTGTAACTGAATCCCCTCGGTGCCCAGAGGCCATGAAGCAAGGCAGCTTTGTTGGGGCTGAGGCCGAGGGAGACAGAGTAGAGCGTCAGAAGCGGCCATGTCATCTGGAACCTGCCAGACCCTGTCAATAGTCCTTTCAATGGGAAGGTCCTATAGTTTCTCACTCTGAGGAGCACTTTTTCTTGTTTTGGCCAAGCTTGCTGTTCAGACTACCAGGAATGAAGAGGGAGCTAAGAGAGAAAGGGATACTGACAGATATTGACACCCACCATGGAAATAAAAGCAGTTATCAGAAATGCATAGCTAAGGCCAATTAGAGAACTTAAAAAAAATAGTATTAAACAACTGGGTAGACTCTAAGGGTCATGGAACAGGAATTTATGCTTTTAATTATAACCTTGCAGTGATATTGAAAAGAGAATAAATTACATGCACTGTGCTCCAAAGAAAAGTAGAGACATATTAGAAAAGTTTTCATTAAAGCTCCAACAGGGAAAAAAAAAGAGGTTATGGTGATAAATTATTACTTTTGGCAATTAAAAAAAATCCCTGTTACATGAAATAGCTAATTATATAATAATACCTCATAAATGAAATAGTAATGTGGTCTTATTTTATCCTCCACATCTGTGTCTTTCTTTGCTCAAAAACTGTCAAAGTGGCAAGGCTAGTTTATGTACTTTGGGATACACTGGTAAAAATAAATAGTTAAAAATTGCATTTTATTGTGCAAACATCTGAGTTTGGGTCATTTCAGTTAGGGTAGGAGGAACAAAAGGGTTGATATGGAAAGGAAGTTAAAGGGAGTTAGCATAACCAGAACAGAGAATTGTGACAAGAACAAATCTGGAGAACCAAGAACAAACGATTTCAGCTTGCTGGTATACCCGGGTGTCCAATGCACCTCTGTAGGTCGATAAGAAATTCTAAAGGATACAAAGGACTTTTTTCTTTTGATGTAGGGATAAAGTGTGTATACGTAGGAGTCATACAGATGAAAGAACTCTAAATACTGTTATACTTTATGAATCATTTGGTATGTGATGGGCGAGGAAACAGAACTTTGCTTAGAAAAAGGAAAAAAAATTGCTAGTAGGCTGGAGAGTACATCAATATAGCTAGATATTTCCATCAATCAATAATAGGAATAAAGATACATATATGACATTACTTATATAAAAAGTGTGGAAAAACCAGAATAAAACATGAACCAAGCATCTTTATATAGTAATTTTTTCACTGAATTTTAAAACAAATATCAAAAAGTTCTAAATTAAACATTTTGAAGAACATGTAAACTCAAACAGAGAAGTAATGGACCCTTGTTTGTCAATTTTAAGACAATGGTATTGTCCTAAAATATTCATATGCCTTTAGCATGGAGAATTCAGAAGAAATTTCTAGAATAATTGGGAAAATGGAGAGGCAAGCCACATTTCTAGATAAGAGGATTACTGGATCATAAAGATATTTCATTCAAGATTTAGTTGAAAAGTTTAACAAAATTCTAAAGAATATCTTAATAGAACTTTCAAAAAGTGGAAAAAGATGCAACTTCTGTCCTAAGAGGAATCTTGTCCCAGAGAAGGACACTGCCATGCAAACAGGAAAAGCACCTATGATCTTTCTCTGAGATCTGCTTCTATGCTCTGTTATCTTCTTGATGAAGAAATTGTTTTTAACAGTGCAAGAAACCTCTCCCTTTCTACTTAAGTCTCTTCCATCTAATCTGGTCATCTGGGCACTGGGTATAAACTCGTTAGCATCCTGTTCACTCATATTTAAAGACCTCATTAGTCTTCTCTTTACTAGCCTAGACAAACTCAATTCACCCTTTCATTTAACAAAACTATTTTCTAACCTTTAATAATTTTTTCCTTCCTTTCCAACATATCACAAGAAGCAGGGTATGTCTCTAAACAAATCAAAGGAGCCAAACAAAGCCTGCACAAAATTAGAGAATCCATTCTACTGGTTTCCAGAGCAGGTTGCTTGTGCTCACAGAATTGTCTATGATTTTTAAAGCCAGAGGTTACGAATTCCATTACTTAGCATTCTCATGATGTTTATGTGTACATCTGATCATGAATCATTACCTTCCCAGAAACACTTTTATGACAGTTAAAGTTAGATTTATGGCCCTCAACTGGTACCATTCTGAGTATAATTAGTCAATTGCACAGATTTTACTATGTGACGCAGAAAGAATACAGGCCCATTCTTGTGACTTTATCCTACCATTCAGTACCAGGAAGAACACCTGCTACTTTATACAGTGAACACTTCAGAAAGGGCACATTTTACATTAGGTCTCAGCTCTCAATCCAAGGTGATGGGCTGTAACACATCATTGTCACTTTCCAGTTTAATGAAATTTAACTTTTCTTTATTAGTAAGAGAAGTGAGAAGGCCAGCTGAGTGGCAGACTTTAAATAGCAAGGGATCAAAGAAAAATTGCCAGCAGTGCAGTCAGTCCTCCCCCTTTTGCTCTTTAAGACACCAGTGCTCCTGACAAGCTCCATTTCTGAGGGAGTTCTGTGCACGTTACTTGTTTTTAGGCCCTCACACCTTCTCTCTCTCTGTCATAACCTCAGAAAATGATTGCTAGGGTTTTAGTTGGGGCCTTTTAGCAGTACTTGGTGAGGTGCTGGGGGTGCTAAGTACCAAATCTCATTAGGATGGAATGCAGGTGGTATCACTTCTTAAGAAACTATGCCCACCACTCCTGTAAGGAAAAGAATCACAGCCACGCATATTATCTCATCAGAGCACAATGCTGGACTCAGTCAACAAATTTTATCTCTTGGGCTGGGATGATTCTGGAGTCAGTCAGCTATGCCATGAACCTTGGACAAGCTGCTTGACCTAACTTAGGCCCTATCACCCATCTGAGAAAAGGAATAATGATGCCCCAGAGGATTGTGCAAGAAGTAACACATGCAGTGCTTCCAGCATACTGCCTGGCACAGAGTCCACACTTAATAGTGTAACAGTAATGACAATAGCAATAGCTATCATTTTTTATAGTAAGCCCATTAATCTTTTCTTAAGAGCCAAGTATAGTGTCCAAGAAATCATGTAGGGCAACAGACACAGGATCTAAAACAGATGTCTCCAGGGCCAGTTAAATAGAGAAAAGAGGATGAAATGTAGAGTGTGGATGCATCCCAAAGTTATCCCCTTGTTATATATATCTTTATAATTCTCTTTCTTTTTACTTTTACTTTTTTTGCAGATTTATTGACGTGTACTTGGTACATTAAACCTTTCTTCTTATTTAAAACTTAAAGAAGCAGCAGCTAGAATGGGACTGTTACATATATGATTCAGAAGAGTGTCTATGTCTCGAGGGATGGGAGAGGCAGGAAGGGTCCTTTAACCACACGAATGATGATTCACACGTTCAGCAGCAAGTTGGGCAGGTAAGTACTCATTACATTCTCCGTTAAAGATTTTTGTATTTCTGAAATAGCCCATTGTACTTTTTAAAGGAGGCAAAATCAATATGTAAAATGAACTCAACAACAGTAATTTTACAGAGATAATGTAAAAATAGGACAGATTTAGTATGTGCTAAGTGTAAGGACCCCACTCCCAATGCAGAGGCTGACAGGAGTGCCCTCAGAGCAGAAGGGCTTCCAGAATTTTAGTACTCTTCAGAAAGCAAGACAGGGAGGAGCCTGCTCCTGAACACCACTTCTAAAACTCATCAGGGAGGAGGTCCTCAGCTGTCTCAGACACATCCAGCTACATGACTGCAAGGTGTCTGTGATTGTGCAAAATTGCTTCTCCTACTTCTCGCCCTCACTCCAGCTTGGCCCATTCCTCTTACGTGTAGCCATTAAAGAATGGGCATTCTGAATGCTGACACCCATTTATACTTTAAACCTCACTTCCAACAGTTCAGTAAGTGGCAGAGGAGTGGAAGGTTAAAAAAAGATGCAGTTTATAGCTTCCCAAATCTAAAGAAAAAACAAGATTGCTTAGTTGCTGACAATAGCTATAGAATCGACAGACATGAAGGATGCAAAAGCTGTTAAAGGGCAGAGGCTCAAGGGTCTACTTAAAAGTTTGCGCTAAGAAAGAAACCTGAAGACTATCTAAGGCGCAAGGAAACCTTTCATCAGCTGAAAGAGACTGTCATTGTGCACTGAAATATTCAGGGCTAGTCATGTCAATCGCTGGACAGGCTTTTTTTGTAGACATGAATTTCTTCAAATACAGAGCTTTTCTATCCATTAGAAAATACATTTTATGTGTAGGGGATTACTCCATTAATAATCTTTTTTTTTTTTTCCAAACAGGAATACAAGAAGACTTAAAGCTAAGTAAATGAATCACTTACAGGATCTTAAAATAGGGGAGGGGTGCCTTCAAATTTAGAAATATGTTGTCTTTTATAGCAGACAAAAAAAACTGAACCAATAGCCCTCATATGTTACTATTACTTTTTATTTTTTATTTATTTATTTATTTATTTCTTACTATTACTTTTTAAAAGCCACATTTGGGTAGATATTTTTCACAACATCATACCACTTCTTAACAGTACTAATCTTATCATCATCCCATTTGTAGGACTCTGGAATCCTTTGACCTCATTTCCATTATCTCCTGTTCAACTCTCTCCATTATTGTGAAATGAATCCTTTTCTTTCCCATGTATGAAAGGTTTGATTTATTATAATGTTGCTATTTCAATGTTTGAAAGCTACAAATAAAGGCATTTATTAAGCTTTCTATATTAGAACGTAGGTTGGACTATGAGCTAGAGAGGTTACAGTGAACTGAAATCTAAGCAGGAGCCAGCTGCAGCCCTGACATTAAGTAAATGAGCTCCAAGTGTGATGTACAGAGAACCAAATGGATAGATGGATGGGTGCATGGGAGATTGGGCAGAAAGGAGTAAGAGTGCGTGGATGGATGTGTAGAAGGACGGATAGACAGATGGATGGGTGGATAGATGAATGGACGGGAAACAGAGAGCAGAAAGAGATATTTAGGTCTCAGATGAGGGGTATTCAATTGGACAGCGGGAAAGAAGATGAGAGCTTAAAAGGACTTGTTTATGTAATTCGTTTAGTGAATAAGGGTCAGATATTTGCAGGCCTGCTTGGCAGAAGAACGATGAACATATAGACACAATGGACACCTTCAAGAACATGTATCTTAGTAAGGAAAACGCAAACACTAATTATTCAATGTTCACTAGAAATGACTGAAGAAGAAAGGGAAGAGGGGGCAAGAAGGGAAGTGACAAATGACACATGCAGGTCAAAGCGCTCTGTAAAGGTACAGGACTCCGAACCCTCATAGGCAACTCCAGGTCAGGATCTGGCCAGGAGGGGCATGGAATGAGGGGTCCAGCATGGTCTGGAGCCAGGCAGTTCTTAACAGACCTAGTTTAGGGTCTATGCAAGTTTCAAAGCAATGCCAGGTATCTGGGAGCTTTGTTGCATATTTGTTCAAGGACCCAGACTGGAATTACATCCATAGAGCACATCTTGAACTGATTACTTTTGATTAGAGTTATTTCAAAAGCTATCCTTTCACAAAGAGGGAATTGGAGGATTCCTGCAGTTGAGAGGGCACTGGATGTGAGCGCCCATCTCCCCCTATCTTCTTCCCCACCTGGGAGGAGCTGGTGTCATCCCACTCAGCTTCCCACTGGATCTAGAAGGAATGAAGATCGAGGCAGGAATTACATTAGCAGCCTTATCCCATTAGCTAGTAGGCGCATTGTGCTGCTTTGGGATCATAGCTGATGGGCTGAAGGACCTTATAATAACCAGATGCCACCAAGTCAGTCTCTCCTCACGCCTTCACCATGACCTGGTCCATGTGACATGGTTTCTGCCACGGTTCCTTATAATATCTGGATCCCTAACATGTAAAACATTCAACTCAGTTCCCTTGGGTTAAATCTGCTCCTGGGCTCCTATTTCACTAGTTATAGCTCAACTAGGTGGACTGACCTATCAGCATTATGTTCCTTCTCACCTAAATTCTGGTTTTACTGACCAGCTCAGCCACGGCTAGGGCGATTTGTTTAGCAAGTGCTTACATAATGTTTACTATTCACCTGACGCTGGTCCAAGCTCTTTACAAATACCAAACAATCTTCATAACACCTTGGGAACTAGGCTGTTACTAGATACCGACATAAAGAAAGGTTAAGAAACTTGCCCAAGGTTACCCATCTAGTAAGCAGTGGAGCTGTGATTTAAACCCAAGCAGGGATGTTCCAGAATCCTGTGAAACTTCAGGCTAATTCCCCCATACTTCTATTTCTCTCCCAAATCAATGCAGCCTCTGTGCCAGCCCTTCCCATGCCCCCCGTCCAGCTTCCAGAGACAATCCCTTTCAAGCCATTTATCTTGTCATTTGGTATTTGCCTCTGTGTGAACCAGACACCTATGATCTCTCAGCTCCAAGCCCACCCTCTCTCCCTTGCTCCAGTATTATCTGACTGGGGCTCTGCAGATTAGTTTCAGGTTCCTTTGTCAGCCAGCTCTTTGTTCTGTCCTGCCAATGAGCAGCCCTAGGGAGCCTGGAAAGTAGAAGGAGGGGAGGAGGGACTCATGTCCCTTGCTGCTATTGGCTGTGGCAATGTGCCCTCAGAGCTAACTTTGCTCCTAGCATAGTCTCCACTCTGGCCTCCAGATTCTTCTGCACTCTCGGGAGCTGTCCACTGTGCCCCTCCAAGCCTTCAGCAGCTGCCACATGGTACCATTCCATGGGTCATTGGAGCCCAGTTCTGAGAGGGTGACCTCTCCAGCTCCTTGGTCCCCACAGGCTTCACCCCAACCCCTGTGTCATCCCAGACTTTTTGCTCTTCCAGCACATATTAAATCCCTCTGACTGAAATACCTAGTATGATTTCAGTTTTCCTGACTGACAAATATACATATCTGAAAGTCTTTACTCTGAGACTATTTAGCTTCTTCGAAGTGATTGCCTGACATCTAGAGTATGATGTAAACATCTGGTTGCTAGTGTCTGGAGCAGGGCAGAAGCTGGGTGAGCATGACCCTCATTCTGCATGCAGACCATGACTTTATCTCCTCATCCTCCCTCTATCCTCTGTTCCTATTATCCTAAATACAGGGTCTGTCTGGGGAACAACTCCTCTGAATAAATATTTGGTTCTGGGAAGTAGGGAATACATGGTGATCATAAATAAAGTTGGCGGATGATGGCTCTATATAGAAACTTTTCATTGGTCTTGCTACTTCTGTCCCGCCCCTCACCCCACCATTCACAGTGGATGGGGTTGGATGAGTACACTGATCTGCAGGCTCTTTGAACTTATTTTCTCAGTTCTTCTCATCAAGTTCCTGCTCTTGCAAATGCTTTCTATCATTCAAGGCTTTTGGAGCTAATCATCTGCTCCCACTATTGTCTTTCTTATTCCTTGCTTTGTGATTTATACTTTATTATTCTTTATCATTTTCATGGGGTTTCAAGAGGAAGAGAGAAAGGAGTGGAAAGTTAAAATTCCATGTTTAATCAAAAATTTGGATATTCTTTTCATCAATTATTACTTTCCTTTTTAATTCACAAAGTAAATACAAATTACATCCCAAAATTTCTAAAATAATTCAACACAACAAACCCCAAAATTAAAAAAAATATATATTTTAAAAGGGAATACCTATGAACACTTATTTATATGTATGAAAAGTAGTAAAAGCAGTTAGAAATAGAATTGACTTCTCCAGTCACTAGATTTCCCTCGGGTCAATCAAGTTCGTTCTTTCAGGATCTGTTCCTGAAAAACATTATAGCATTTAGAGTATGGTTACTCTTTCTCTCCTCCCCCCAGAAAAGAACTAGTCAGATGATGTAACCACACTAATCCGTGACAACACGAATTAGTTGGGTTCTGCTCCTAAACTCTACGCAAGACCAGGTCTTATTTCCAGAAGATGCACCCAGCCCAGATTCAGGTCGGAGTTCCCTTCATCTCACACTGAGAGGTGCTCTTTGAGGGTCATCTGAGGAACACTGTTGGATACACCCCACAAATGACCTAAAGGTATAGAAATAATGATATGAGAACAGTGCAGCTGGGACAATTCTAGTGGGAAATGTTACAGAATTTGACATCTTTGCCTATGGGAGAGAACTGCATTTCAAATGCAGGTGGGAGGAAGACATCACAGAGTGGCCACTCAACTTCACCCCCTCCAGTGTCAGAACATCCTGCCTGGCAGAAGTTAGAGTGCCCAAGACTACCTTATGGACTCCCACTTGGGGTTTCCCATGGACCGTATGGACTGCTGCTGACGGCGGAGGGAGAAGTGTACGTCTGCCACTTCTGACAAGCACGGACATCGTGTCTGGTGTGTAAGTCACAGGGGTCACGGGTCCCAGCCATCAAGTCCCTTACTCCCTAAGTGACAAGAGGCAGCATGCTGCTACAGATGTGGCACCTGAGGGTCTCTCTCCTACAGCCAATAGTCACAAGGTGGCTTCCTGCTTTCCACTCAGCAGAGGGACTGAGGTCCTGGGGTCAGCGTGGTAGTGCAGCTTTGAAACTGTCAGCCTCCTGCTGGTGCCAGGGGCCTCACTTCCCAAGGCAGGCCAATTCCTCAGCATTATCCTGGGGTCACTGTCAAATTCAGTCCAGAGCATGTCCCTGTATGAACACCTATGAGCTTCTAGCTCTTACTGAGTTCTGTTTCTACATACCCAACAATGACAGCAGCACAAACCCCAGCGTCCTAAGGCAGCACAGTCCCAGAAAAAGGACTGCTTATGTTTAGAAATACTTTTATGCAATACTTCACAAAACTACCAAATGTATAAGGGGCAGCAGAGAGAGTTGATATGTTACATTTCTACTAAATAGGTCAGCTTCAGAGTGGATTTAGAGTGCCGTCTCTGAATTAACTGTATTACGGTGAACTGGCCAGTGATATATAAGGAAAGAACAATGGTGTATCGAGCCAGCTTTTCTTTTTTTAAAAAAGAAAAGGAATCATCAAACGAGCCTTATTATTTATAAAAGGCACTGAGAATCTCTGAGATATAATTGAGGGAATTAAAGAGATTTTGCACCAACGCCTTAGAAAAACTAATGTTTAAAACTAGTTTCTAAAATTATTTCTCTCTTCTTTTTATATAGGTTCGTCTCTAGGGTAAGAAAGAAGACGCTATTCAAACCAGTTAGACAGCAGGAAGACTATGAGGTGTATCTTCAATGGGAGCAATTTTACTCTGTTGCCGTGCTTCATCACCTTTGCCTTTTTGCAACTGAAATAAGCATTTTCTTTGTGCTTTCCTGAGTTAATCAGAATTTAGATGCATATATTTAGAAAAAAGAATTTTTCTAATTATAATTAGCATTCAAAAATGCGAAACAATTAGTGGGCACAGAGGAAAAAAGATTAAGGGCTACACTGTAGAAAAGTTTGCCTTATGAGTTTCTTTTTAAAATATGATTTCAATAATAACTCTTTCTTAGGATGAAATAATTTTAATGATAATGAATATATTGTCAAGAGAAGTCACACTTCTTATTTGAAAGCCAAAACCAAAATCAGAGTTCATGTCTATCACCACTTCAGAGTAAAGGAAACTATGCCTATCAATTTGGTTAGAGCAAATGAAGACAACGTAGCTGACTTTTTCTACTCTTTTTTTTATTTTGAAAGTAAGATAGCATGCAGTTATAAAACAATCTGGTATGTTTTTAGGGGAAAACATTAGAAAAGTTGCCAAGTGGTGGCTGTGAAATAGGTGGTCTATTGAAAGCTAACACGAACCCAAAAATTCTGCTCAGCCCTGCAGCAGGCGGACAGCACCATGTACTGATTACACGAAGACAGTGGCTAGAAAAGATCAGAACAGACCTCTGCCCAGTACAGATGGATATACCAGTGACCAGAAGGTAGGAAGAAAGGAGGGAGAGAGAGAGAAACTGAGAGAGAGAGAGAGAGAGAGAGAGAGAGAGAGAGAGAGAGAGAGAGAGAGAAACAAAGGGTGGGGGAAGAGAGAGAGACTGACAGACTGAATGCAAAAGAAAGAAAAAAAGACTCAAGAGTGTTTAAGGAACAGATCTGCTTCTCACGGCTACCCCTGTTCTGAAAGAAACCACATCTGTGTGTTATGCACATGGCCCCAACTGTATTAGCTGACAGAGCCAGATAACAAGAGCCATACCCTAGTAAGAGTAAATGATTGCCTAAAACTGTGTTTATCTGAAATAGCATATTTACTCAAGGAATATTCACTTTTTGAGATTTTGCATGGGGAAACAAGAGAAGTGCACGGTTGTTTTAACAGGATGGTGATGTGATGAACTGAAGATGCAGCCACCATCCGCAGCAGCAAATGAATGGGTAATGTGTTGGGAAATCAAGAGAATGTCCCCCTCTTTCCTTGCACTCAGACTTAGGGCTTGGAAGGCTGCTTATACCCATGGACAACTGTAATTTTCAGATTAAATATGCCTGTATCTATTGGGTAATTTCCCAAAGGTATTCTGTTTTTTTATCCCCTCCCCCTCCAGTAGACAATTATTTTCTGAAGCATTTATACCAACAGTCTGATAATAGCTATTTAATTTATAAAGTTTCCCTACATTTTCCTTTCTGTTTTCATATTTTCTAATGACATATTTTCCCCTTGATTTCCTCTCTGTCTCTTTGATTCAGCTAGAGGATCCTTTTTATTTTAAGCGGCATAAACGAAAGAGATGCAGTATCAAGATCATCAACATCCAACAGCTGAGAACTGCTTTTCACACGTGGATATTTAATTAAAACCAAGTTTCATTCAGCTAACTGGGATCTTGATTATGGGATGGTTTTTACCACACTGAAAAGTCTGACTTCATAATGAAAAACCAACTACTGCTGAGTGTCTCCCATCTGTCTTTACAATCATTTGTAAATCTGGTGGTTGTGACACAGAAGACAGAGTTCAGAAATGATGATTTACTGCAGGACATTTTTAAACACTGCTAGCCCAGAATGAATTGCCCTTTGACGCTTAGAAGAGACAACTTGACCAACTTCAACTCCACACTCATTCTAGTCAGAATTTCTTGGACTGGGTGGTACACCTAGTCTTAAAGATAGTGTTTACTTTTATATATCAATCAATTCAAAATAATATCATTAGAAAAGGAACTGTAGAATTCTTGGTCAAATGATAAAAAAGGAACATCCATAATTTAATACTCTGTTAATTTTATTTTACTCTAAGGCATTCAATTAAAGTGTCATGCAATAAAAGCCGCTGCTACAATGGAATCCCAAATCCTATTAAGTGTCAAGGATGTTAAACCTACAAAACTAACAGATTCTTTAGTCTGAAACCATTTAGGTACTTTATGGTACTGCCAGCGAGACTCCCACCTGAATAGCATTTTACTGGAAAGGCAGTCTATAATGTGCAATCATTGAAGCACTTTGAAATAATCGACCCCATAGGGCCCTTCAACCTTATTCAGTTTACATTAAATAATTATGAATTCATCATTTTGTTTAAGCTTATGTTTAAAGCCAGTCCTTCCACCAAGTCTATTCTGTAAGATTGAATATATTTTAGTTTAGGATCATGTTAGATCTAAATATACTTAAACGTACTAGAAACATATGTGAAGTACTTGACTATGAGGAAATACAAAATACAGACTTACATTGTCAGTGCATAAATATAGATGTATGCAAGCTGTCTGCTGAGATATGAAGACATAAACTGTCAGATGAAACAAAAATATTCTCTGACTATATTAGTCAGATATAAAAGATGAAGAATATGAACTTAAACACAGTTTGTTAAAAACCATCCAACAGGAAATGCAGATTCTCAAGGAGGTTTTTTGCTCAAAGCCCAAAAAACTTAACAAAGGTATTAATTTTTAAATCTGAGCCATAAAGCCTCATTAAAAATATAATATCAACTTTGCATTTTCATGTTAACTTATTTTCTTTAGAAAAGTGCTACTAAAGTATGCACGGATGTTAGTACATAAAATTCTGGCTTCAGATTAACATATTTTCTTTTCTTTTTTTTTTTTTTTTTTAAATATTAAATTTTATTTTTATATTCCCCCATACAATTGCAAACGCCCCATTCTGACCCCAATCCTTCCCCTCCCGCCCCCCACCCCCAAAAAAGTGTCTCTGGTTCATAGTTTTTTTGTTGATTTTGATTTTCACTTTCTTATATTCATTTTCCTGGTCCCTTATTTAAGTTTTCTAGATTCCTGCTATGAGTGAGACCATCCGGTATTTTTCTTTTTCTTTTTGGCTTATTTCGCTGAGCATGATCCCTTCCAGTGCCATCCATGTTGCTGCAAATTGCATGTGTTTATCTTTTTTGAATGCTGAGTAATATTCCATGGTATATATGTACCACATCTTCTTGATCCAGTCATCTATTTTTGGGCATTTGGGTTGTTTCCAAAGCTTAGCTATTGTAAACAGTGCTGCTATAAACATAGGAGTGCAGGTGCTCTTTGGAATTGATGTTTCTGTGTCCTTTGGGTAAATACCTAGGAGTGGAATTGCTGGATCATATGGAAGCTCTATGTTTAGTAGGTCCAGAAATCTCCACACAGCTCTCCATAGTGGTTGGACCAGTTTGCACTCCCACCAACAGTGCACAAGAGTTCCTTTTTCTCCACATCCTCGCCAACATTTGTTGTTGCTAGTTTTTTTAATATGTGCCATTCTCACTGGTGTGAGATGGTATCTCATGGTAGTTTTGATTTGCATTTCCCTGATTACAAGTGATGTTGAACATTTTTTCATATGTCTGTTGGCCATTTTCATTTCCTCTTCAGAGAAGTTTCTTTTAAGCTCTTCTGCCCATTTTTTGACTGGATTATTTTCTTTGTTGTTGCTGAGTCTCATCAGCTCTTTGCAGATTTTTGTGATCAGTCCTTTATCATTAGTGTTGGGTGCAAAAATGTTCTCCCAGTTGGTGGGGTTTCTCTTTGTTTTTGTTATTGTCTCTTTTGCTGTGCAGAAGCTCTTTAATTTGATGTAGTCCCAGCTGTTTATCTTTCTCTTCACTATCACTGCTTTGGGAGATGTGTCTGTAAAGATGTCTTTGATGTGCAAATCCCGTAGTGTTTCGCCTATATTTCCTTCTATGTATTTGCATTGGAGCAAAGAAAGTTTGTTCAATAAATGGTGCTGGGAAAACTGGGTCGCTACATGCAAAAGAATGAAGCTTGACCACTACCTCACACCATACACAAAAATCAACTCAAAATGGATTAAAGAACTAGACAGATTAACATATTTTCTTAATAGGGACAACCATATTTGCTTAAAGGTAGGAATGCTTTCATTTTGTATACACTGGTTGTTACCAAGATGGTGTCACAATGGCATGGAAAGTGACCAGCACCATTTGGTTTCTATGAGCACAGATGAGAAATGTTTCCTCTGCCTAAAAGGAAGATAAAAGAACATTGAAAAAAAAGGCTTCAAATTACTTACGTAAAATAAAATCATGTTAGAAAGTGCCAGCTACCAAATAAAAATGTCCATTATTTCCTGCTGATCCCTTCTTGGCAGGATGTTGGTATTTTTACTGTTTAGAATTGGGGTAGGGGAGGGGGTACCACATCCCCTTTCATAATTGCATATATTTTTAGCAATATCTTAAGGACAACTTTTGGCAAAGTTCCTAAACTTAAGATAATTATTACAAAACAATATATAAATGCAACTGGCATGAAAAACTCTGAGTGGGGCCTCCCTGGTGGCACAGCGGTTGAGCGCTGGGTTGCAAAGCTGCCCACAGCCTCTGTGGCGCAGGTTCGATCCCGGCTGCTCCCCGGCCACTGGAGGAGGGTCCCGCATGGCGCGCAGACCTCTCCTGCCACCTGCTGCTCCCCTCAGCAGTGTACCTCGGTCCTTCTGCCTACTCTGCTCCCCACTCTGGCTCTGGTGAATTCTCTCACCCTCCCGCGCTTCTGACTGTACCCAGTGTTTGTATGAATAAATAAATAAATAAATAAATCTTAAAAAAAAAAAAAAGAAAAACTCTGAGTGGTCAATATCTTGGGATGTCTTCTTGACTCAGTGTTAAGTATTATACCAACAGCTATGGCTCTTCAGAACTCTGCTAGGGCAGCTTATGTACAAGGACATGAGTATTGGTTCAGATTCCAGTGCCACTGTGGATTTGCTAATGCACATCAGAGAATGTTTCCCTCCTGTAAGATGACAACCAAAACCTGTCCTGACTATCTCACAAGGTAAGGAACGAGTTGGATTATATAAGTAAACACTCTGACAGCCATAAAGTCTCATTCAAACATTAGACTATTTGTTAAAAGGCTTAGGGATATCTATTAAGCAGCATACCAATAAGGGCAAATTGGTGCATAGTCATCATAATATAAAGGGCAAGACAAAAGTCACTTCAAGATCAAACTTGTATTTCACTCAAGTCTGCAGTTAAACATTTATTTTATACCTCAAGTGTCTCTATCATAATAGAGGGCTGCTTGCAGCCTATAGAGACACATTTATTTCATCCTGTGTAAGTGCCAAGGGGGTAGAGAGTAAAACCTGTAAGAGCGAGTAATGAAATGGACTTTAGAGAAAAATATCATGATTAGCAATGAGGAAGAAGGCGTCTGAGGTTCGGGGAAAGCAGAAATGAAAGTGAACATGTGGAGTGTGGGGAATGGATGCAGATCTCTTGCTGGATTCAAGTTCATGCAGGTATACACTGCTCTATGCGATACAGTTCTCTGCATGTTACCATGGAGATGTCGAGAAGTTTCACTGTATGGTGGGTTATATAGGACTGTTGTGTGATATTCTTAGTCTCTGTAAAAAAACCAAGGTCAATTTCTGTTACATGTCTTTTCCAGAGTCATCTTTGTCCAGAAAACTATCTTATTGACACTTGATTTAGGCCTCTGTTTTAATTCTTCCAGAAAAATAATTTTTTTCTAGTGGCCTTTCCTTGGGTCATTTACTGTGGGCTGTTAATATGCTTTGCAGTGATTAATAACTACTGTGCACAGTGACTACATACTTGAAATCCATGCCATTTGTGTGGTGGTTTATGCACAATCACAAATGATTTTCATTGAAGACTTCCAACAAGCCCGTGAGCTAGGTTAGGAGAGGATGCATCAGAAAAACATTACACAACAGGACCTGGCCAAGTCCACTACACAGCGCTGGAAATGTCAAATAAGATTGAGAAACTGGTACAATTCGCTCAGGTGATAGTAATAGAGGTCTTAAATTATCCAGACAAAAGTCTGAATTGCATATTGAATATCTTTTCAGGCTGTAATTGGGAAGTAGCATGTGGGTACAATGCACAAGAAAAATAAATGTCTCCTCTGTGTCCCCAACGTACCCTGTACATTCATCTATTATTGTTTTCTGTAAACTGAATTGAATCTGCTTACGCTTATACCCCTGAAGATAATCCCTAAAAACTACTCTTTCACATCCATCCTCAGTTTCTCCCTGCCTGTCTCCCTCATTCCCTTCTCCCTCCCTCTCTGAATCTCTCTCCCTCATTCCTCTCTTCTGCTATTCATTCAACACATATTTACTGAGCACATGTCATTGGGATTCACTATCATATTCCAGACCTGAGGGGCCTGGCAGTTGGCCTGAAAGACAGTAGGTGCTGAATAAAGAAACTTATGAATGACATGGGGTAGGGAACAGATGCCAATTGATTAACACAGAAGACTGGAACAGGCAAAAGATTCACTTTTTCGGTGAATCAGTGCAACCACTAGTCAAGAGCAATAAGCTATAGAATAGAGGCAAGGACATTAATCAAGTAATTATTTTATTTAAAGAGATAATAATGACTGAGCATAAGAATTAAACAGGAAATGTTGAAAGTAACTACACAGAGAGCTAAAAATTACTTTAAAACATCATTCTGAATGACCGGGATAAACATGTGTCAAGGATGAAAAACTAGTCTGGAAAGAATGTGATCTGCAGACAATAAAGAAAGACTCCCTTGAAGGTTGGGAAGGCAGCCCAAGAAAAGCTACCACCAGCTTTAGGTAAAATATAGAGTGTTAAGCTGAACCACATACAATTGCCAGTATTCAATTGCTTTTGACCTACAAAAAATGGCAGCTGCATAATGGTTCAACTTAACAGAAATCAAAGAGGCCTAAAAATGGCAAGCACTGTGAAGAGAGACTATTAGGAGTGCATAAAAACAAATACCTTGAACAAGTTCTATACCTGTAATTTGACTTGTATTTACTGAAAACCGGCACATGTAGAGCAATGACCCAGGTGATTACAAAGTAAATGAAGTTGAACACTCATGAAGTTGGCTTTTTTTTCCCCCATGAAATTGGCTTTATCTAGGAACAAGAATGAAGAACATGGACAGTATTCCATGAGGATCAGACCCTGCTTGCCCCCTAGTGACTGACTGGGCATTGCCCAGCCTTCAGGAGACCTTGACTGGTGGAGCCTCTAGAAAGAACTCACCACAGACACCAAAGGTTTCCCTCTGAGAAGAAATTATGAGTTTGATAACTCAACAGTCTCATTTAGAAGTAGTCCCATCACGGTCTGTCTGACTCTGAAGATCAGAGTTAACCACATACCAATACTACAAGTTATTTTTAAAAGGCTAGACAATAGTGGCATTCTAAAGAAGATCATACATCATGGAAAATACATCCAAATTTTATAACTGTGATTATAAAAATGATACGTACTTTTCTTTAAAAACTTGAAAAATGCCAAGAAATAATCTGGCAAAGATACCAATTTCTGAGATGATAATTCATATCGTTTCCCATGATAAATGGCTTACACTGGAGCTTTGTTCAAAAACCAAACCCATCCTACAAAGCAAGGAAAAATGCCATAGGTGTCAGTCTCTGCAGCCAGCCCCCAGACAGGCTGAAGGGATTTAGAACCCAAGAGACTAACTTGATCATACTTAGGGTGACAAAGTAAGCGAGGTAAATTTATTATAAAAATGGCCTCAATTCTTCATTCTCCCTTTATCCATGTACTCTTTGCAATGTCTTTTAAGTTCCTCCCAGTAGGAGAAGGAACCTATCTCCCCTGCCCATGAACTGCCAAATTGTGATTTGGCAGGCACAATAGAGCAGAAGGGGGGTCATACCAAGCTGAGGCCCAAAAGCCTGCCTTGTGCCCTTCCTCACTCTCCTGGAATGCTGTGATGCCACCAGACAGCCCCAGGCTGGCCTGCTGAAGGTCAGACGCTATATGGAAAAGAATACAGCTGTCCAAGTTGAGACAAACCTCTATCAACCTGCAGCAAGCTGATTCCCAAGCACACACGAAGAGCCCAGCGCATCAGCAGAGCCACTGACCTGACCCGCACGGACCACAAACATGTGGATGAACACATCAAGATCAGAAAAGCACTCAGCTTACCCAGGGGTGTGTGAGCAGTAATAAGTGCTTATGTGACCTGGAAGGTGAGCTGGTTAGGGACCCAAGAACTGAAATAAGAAAGAGAGACAATGACAATCCCCAACTAACAGAGGAAAGTGACCCAGGTCTGGTGTTTCCCAGCCTCTAATGTAGCAACAGAAGGCAATCAAAGCAGGCTCATCCCTCACTTGAGCTAAACAGAAACCTGTCACTATTAGAAGGTATGTCCAGCAGCAAAGGCAAGGGGGCCCATCATTTGGAGCACCCTAAGATCCAGCAGTCAGATAAAAGGATTTTCCTTTCCTACAGGCCTAATACTTCCGTCCTCACCAAGAGCTCACAGGCAGCAAGCAGCCGTGGCACGGGGGCAGCTTACCACAAGTGTCCAGGCTGGAAAGTCTCTTTGATCTCATGGACCTGAGACTTTAGCCAAGTGCATTAACCTTGGAAGTGATTTCTGCCCTCCACAGGCAGGGGCTTCCAGCCAAAATAAGAGTCCAGGACAGAATTCCTGTCTCTCCACTCAAATTTGAGACTGCTCTCCCTGACCTAGAGATACCAGATAGTAAGCCTGGGGAAACTCCTCTGCTCCCCTGGATAGCCCCAGAGAACTAGCAGGAGACCCAAAGGCACCAGACAAACCAAGCAGATCAAAATAACATTACAAAGGCTCTAAAAATTAAATTGCTATTGTCACAAATTTGACAATGCAGATGAAATTAACAAACTTTTTGAATAACAAACTTTCCAAATTTGAAAATTCCATATACTAACAACAAAACGAAAGCAATAGCCTTACTAGCCCTACACCATTAAATCCCATCAAGATGATAGAAGACAAGGAAACACTTCCAAATCAATCTTAGGAGGCCAGTGTTACTCCGATACCAAATCCAAACAACAGATAAGTATCTCTTATAAACTTAGCAGTAAAGATCCTTAATAAAATATTTGCAAATTGAGTCCAACAATATATAAAAAGAATTATTTGTGCAGTGACCAAGTAGAATTCATATCACTTATGCAAGACTGCTTTGAATAAATACATATAATCTATCAACAAAGAAGAAAAACATACAATCACGTCATTTGATGCAGAAAAAGTATTTGACAAACCCAAAATTCATGATAAAACTTTCAGTGAGTTAGCATAAACTAGTAGTATGTAGAGTATAGTATACAATGGTAGTGTATGGAGTAGAAATACCTCAACTTGATAAAGAACATCACAACCAACATACATCTAACCTGATACTTAGGTGAGAAAGATTGGGTTTTATACCTAAGGTCTTATTCCCATCAATACCTGCTTTCACCACACTCATTCAATATAGTACTTGAAGTTTAAGCAACCACAACAAGGAACAAAAGACATACAGATTGAAAAAGAAGTGAAGTTGTCCCTATTTGTAAATGATGTAATTGTCTACACAAAAAATCCCAAGGAATCTACAAAGAAAAACCTCCTGGAATTAATAAATGTGTTTAGCAAAGTCACAGGATGCAATATAAACACACACACACACCCCCCCAATCAATTATATTTTCATATACTAACAACAAAACGGAGAAACTGCAATTAAAAACACAATACCACTTATTCTTGCTTCAAACAAAATGAATACTTAACTATAAACATGTGCAGACTCTGTATACTGAAAATGATACAGTTTTGATGAAAGAAATAAATCAATCTAAATAGGTAGAGACACATACTGTGTTAATGGATGAGAAGATTCAAAATAGTAAATATGTCAGTTTTCTACAAACAGGTCTATCCCAGCCAGACTTTTTGTAGATCCATACAAGATTACTCTAAAATGTACATGGCACAAAGGCACAACAACAAAAACAATTTTGAAAAAAAAGAACTTTAAGAGGCATCACTCTACCCTATATTAAGACTTAGCACATAGCTACTGCAACCTAGATAGCATAGTATTGGTAGGTGGACATACAGATCAATTAGACAGAAAAGAAAACCCATAAATATAGAAAAAAAAATTGAAAAGAAAATTAACCTTAAGCTTTATGACTTAAGCTTTATTAACATTAAGCTTCATGACTAATCAAAATTAATTCAAATGGATCATGAAACTAGAAAATGAAAAACTATAAACTTTTTGAAAAAGACAAAATGTTTGGGGCCCTAGTCATGGGATTAGGGTTTTGTGGAGAACTCTTAGACTGGACTCTGATAGCATTATCCATAAATAGAAAAACTGATTGATGAAGTTTTATCAAAGCCTTTGCTGTGCAAAAGAGCCTGTTTGGAGGATTCAAAGACTAGACATAGACTAAAAAAAATATAACCCACATATGCAATGAAGGACCAATATATAAAATATATAAAGAATTCTCAGAACTTAACAAAAATTCAGCTAGGAAATGGGCAGATGATGTGAAGAGATATGTGAAAGAAATCTACAGATAGCAAATAAGCAAATTAAAAACTGTTCAACATCATTAGCACTGGGGAAATGAAAATTAAAACCACATGTATCTGGATAAAATAAACAACAGTGACAATATCAAATGCTGGTGAAGATGCAGAGAAACTCAGTCATTTATTGCTGATAGAAATGCAAAATAGTACACTCTGTAAAGCAATTTGGCAATTTCTTATAAAACTAAACATCAGCTACCATATCATGTAGCAATTGATTCTTGAATATTTACCTTGAGGGGAGAAAAGCACACGTTTACACAAAATCCTGTACACAGATGCTCACAGTTTTATTCCTAACAGGCAAAAATTATAAGTAACCCATATTTCCTTCAATGAGTGAACGATTAACCATACTCTGATATATCCACAATATAGTATATTACTTAGAAAAAATGAATGAACTACTGGTACACACAATAACTTGGATGGATCGCAGTGGAATTAAATCCCAAAAGTTCACATACTATGTGATTCCATTTATAATTCCTTTATGAAATGACATAATTATAGAAAAGGATAACAAGTTAGTTGCTGGTAGGGGTGGGAATGTGTTAGATCAAAATAGGTAAGTGTAGTTATAAAGGGGAAACAGGAGGCTCTCTTGTGGTGATGGAGATGTTCTCAATCTTGACTGTGGTGGGGATATACAAGCCTACATGTGATAAAAATACACAGAACTAAACACACATGTGGGTGCACACACATGTGCACACATACAGAGAATTATTAAACCTGAGGAAATCTGAAGAAGATTCGTGAATATTTAACAATATCAGTATCTTTGATTTGATGTTGCACCACTATAGTTGTGCAAGATATCCCACTGGGAGAAGTTGGGATCTCCCTGTTTTATTCCTTACGAGTGCATGTGAGTCTACAACTACTTCAAAACGAAAGATTTGGGGACCTCCCTGGTGGTGCAAGGGTTAAGTCTCAGCACTGGGACTCTATCTGCAGCCACTGCAGCATGAATTTGATCCCCAGATAGGGAGCTGTCCCACATGGCACAGCAGAGCTCTCCTGTCTTGCCTGCTGCTCCCCTCAGCAGCGTATTTCAGTCAGTTTGCCTGTTCTGTTCCCTACTCTGTCTCTGGTGAAACCTCTCACCACCATCCCCACACCTATGGTTTACACCCCAGCTCTTGTATGCATAAATAAAATAAATCTTTACAAAATGAAAGATTTCATTGAAAAAGCTCTACTGTTCAAAATTCAATGGAAACCACAGATAGGACACCAAGAAAAAGTTCTATTTTTGGCACCATTTACCAGATGTCGCTCAGCACACATACCAGATGTGGTCATTTCATAATAAACCCACCAGGAACTTATGACCCTCTAATAAAGTTCTCCATTCTGTTCTGTGTTGCCACAGCAGATCTACTAAACAGGATATCAAGGAGGAGGAAGGGAAGAGTGAGTGAAAAAGCAGATAATGCCAGTCTGGCCATGCAGTGGGTAGACTGAGAGAGGGAGAAGAGACTTCAGTGGGAAAGATGTAACAACTTTAGAAACTGTAAAAACCGGGCCTTCCTGGTGGTGCAAGTGGTCAAGACACAACCTATGAAGCTATCTGCAGACCCCAGCTAGGGAGCAGCCCACACGGCGGCGCAGCAGACCTCTCCTGTCTCGCCCACTGCTCCCCCTAGCAGTATATTTTAGTCAATCTGCCTATTCTGCTCCCCACTCTGTCTCTGGGGAATCCTCTCAACACCCCCCCATCTCTGGCCTGTACCCCAGTTGTTGTACGCATAAATAAATCTTTTTAAAAAAGGAAAATGCAAACACCAATGATTAATCAATTTTCAGTCTTCCTATAGCTGTGTACTACAGCTTTTAGATGCCACACGATGGAAAGTGTGAAAACTTCTGACAGAATCTAAGAATATGCATATAATTCACTCCAGCTATCCAGTGGCATTGGAGTTTTCAAGATGCAACACTAGATTTTCCTAATGGCACATGCCTGAATGATCTAATCAAGTTATTAGACACAGTCTCTGATTCTGCTGCTGGGTGGTGAAGTACCGAGAACTCGAATAATAGAAAGTCGGCCATGTAATTAAATATGTTTTTGAGGCTACTCATGTTTATTTAGTTTCCTTAAAACTTAAGTTTCAGCTGATAATGTAATAGTTCATCAGCATGCTACATCTGCTGTATTTGCCCATTGCAATACTCTCCTTGAATCTGTGGGGTTTTACCTTGTGTTTTATTTAGGGCAAATCTATGCTATTATATGTTCTGTAAAGCAATGGTTTCTATGTTGAAAGTTGGTACTACAGGAGAGGAAGTTAGGCTAGCTACAGTATTCACAGCTGCTTTAAAGAGAATAAATGCAAATCTCCTAAAATAGAAACTGGCTCAGAGTACGCATTCCACAGCCATCTCCCTGTGTACTGATAAAAATTCATTCTATGACAGGCAGTGACCTGCAAGGAAGAAAACTATATCTTTGTCTTGTTATATTTTTTTTTGTTTCCTTCTAGATAATTCCAAAGTTAGGGTTTTTTTGGTCTCATTTTATTTTATAAGGGAACATATCTTAATTATGAACATGGAGTCTCAGATTGCTGGTTCTATTCCCCAATTCTTCCTTCTGACAATATTTTGTGGGGTCTTGTTATCTAACACCTCAGTGCCTCCTGGTCTATAAAGTGACCAGAAGGAGTTAAACAACCTGGCTGGGTTGTTGGGAGGGGAAATAGATTGGTACTTATAAAATATTTAGACCAGAATGGTGTCTAGACACAAAAACCACTGTGTACTTACCCTATGCATTAGCTATTATGGATTTTGTTTTATATCAAAATAAGTAATAACAATATAAAGAACAGAAAACTAAAAATATAAAATATAAAAAGTAAAACAACACTACAATAATTTCTTGTTTTTAGGTCCCCTGGCCTGATGGGCCCTCAGCTCAGCTTCATTTAAAATCTTTTAGACAATTGGGGAGCTGCTCTTATTCTCATTATCCTCAGCAATAATTTCAAACATCTCCACTTAGCTGCCATGTCAACTCCCTGAAGCCCGTCCCATGGTGTAAGTGTCCATCTGTAGCCACAACTTGTCTCCTGCCTCCACTGGGGGGTTCTCCCCAACCTTCTTTCCACAACATCTACACAAGCTCTCCCTTGGGTTTATGGAGTGCACTACTGTGTCCTCTCTCAGCCAAAAGAAAGGACCTCCCTTGGGCCTCCCCGGTGGCGCAGTGGTTGAGCACTGGGTTGTGAAGCTGCCCGCATCCTCTGCAGCGCCGGTTTGATCCCTGGCTGCTCCCCCGCCACCAGAGGAGGGTCCCACATGGCGCACAGACCTCTCCTGCCGCCCACTGCTCCCCTCAGCAGTGTACTTCGGTCCTCTGCCTGCTCTGCTCCCTGCTCTGGCTCTGGTGAATTCTCTCACCCTCCCGCGCTTCTGACTGTACCCAGTGCTTGTATAAATAAATAAACAAATAAATCTTTAAAAAAAAACAAAGAAAAAGAAAAAAAAAAAAAAGAAAGGACCTCCCTTGATACCCATCCTACTCCATCCTCATCCAAACTTTCCCCAAATGCACATAAATTGTTTATTCTTTTTTCTATCCCTTTACTCCTCTGGCTTCTCCTACTAAAAGAGGATCCTAATTTCCAAATTCAAATAGTGACTACAGGAACCAGACCTTCCATCAGATACTGTTGCTTCTCTTTTGTGACATTTAAATACAAACACCTTTGGGTATATTATTGTAAAGGCAATGAAATGAGCTTTCACTGAGGAGTGGTCATTACTCAATCCCACATATTTGTTGTGTACTAATAAAACTAATTGCAAAAAATTCATGAGGGGAACAGAACACAACACCTAATCTCACCATTTATTAGTATTTCTAAAGTTAAAATAGCAAAAAATTACCAAAAGTCAATCTTTATTAATCACTTAACTTAAAAGTCAGGCACCATTCTAAGTATTTCATATTCTATATTATTCCATTTAATAATTACAGCAACACTATTAACTAGGTACATTACTACTACTAAATTGGCATGATAACCCCCATTTAATGAATAAGAAGTGACTTGTCTGGATAAACACCAAGATAGCCTGACTTCAGAGACCTTACTGGTAACTACCATTCTGCTTATCTCCCAAAGTGAAAAATAAGATAATACACTCTGCAATTCATGGTGACTGGATGATTTTCTTGGAATAAAAAATTTCCTGAAGCATGAATTTAGAAAACGTTCAGACTGACAAAAAATAGATAACTAGTTTGCTTATTTTACATTAACCAATGCAAATCAGATACCAAGGAGATAAATATAATCATATACAACAAGAATAATGCCCTCTATAAATCAATATTAGAATTTGCACATAATTCAAGATGCCAGCGCTCAAACATGACATATCTATCCATCACTGAAAATCTTGGCCAACTGGCCAGAAATGTCATCTCTTGGAAAAATGCCACTTTTTAATAAATGATACACTTATTAAAAACATGTTCTTATGAAGCAAGTGATTAATTCTTTGCATTGTAGTGTTATTGTTATTGGGTTTTGTATTGCAGTGAGAATGATAAGCTAAGAAGAGAATAAATACTTTAAAACACGACCCAAAAGGATCTAAATCCCACAGGATTGAGAATACATCCCACTTTTTTTAACATAAAATATTTAACAATGCCCACTTTACTCTTATTTAATTCACAGATAAAACAATCAGACCTTATATATAATTTTAAAATGTCAATGTAATACCCTAAGAGTGGTATAATGGAGAAATCAAAGAAAACTATTTTATATTATAAACAATATTATAAACAACAAAATATTCTATTTTAAGCAATATCAGAAACAATAAATATTATAGTTATTATTTACATATTATAACCAATGAAAAAGAACAAACTATTAATATACCATACAATAAGAACGGATCTCCAAACTATTATGTAGAGTAAAATAAACATTAAAAAAAAATACATCCTGTATGATTCCATATAGTATAGTACAGGTCGAATGAACGATTGCCAAAATTTTGGTGTCAGTGTTGTCATATAGTTTTAAAATTATCGCTATTGAGAATCAAAGGAAACTCTGATTTATGTCATTATTTTTTCTAATTTTATCATATTAAATTTTAAGCTGAGACTTAAATACTAATTAATTAAAAATAGCAGTAGTAAATTTCACATATTAACAAATACAACATATTTATGAAAGATATTTATATTTTCCAAAAAAAGTTAAAATAATCTCACTGTTTTATGCTTTTTAAAATCTCTAATGTTTGGTTTAATAGAAGACAGCTGGATCCTCATATCTACTCTGCATTCAATTTACATATTAAAATACATATTGCAAATTGCTTTCTCTTATTTCTCCTTTATATCAAAGCTAGGGCATTATATTGATTTTTTTTTTTTTGGAATTGCATGTGTAGGCTTTTTTTTATTTATGAATTTTATTGCAGGGGAGTAAAGGGAACATGATTAAATATTTGTTACTTTGTTGTAACAAGGGAGGCTTATTTTGTCCATTGGCACTAACAACACTACCTTAGATCATGTTTTAAAGTACTTATTCTTTCCTTAGCTTATCATCCTCACTGAAATATGAAAACTAGTAGCAATATGCACTTCAATGTAAAAAATTAATGTCAAGTAGTTAAGTCCCACTGAATATTCACAGTAGTATGTGATAAAAAGGCAAAATAATATCTAAGTGTTATTGTAAGAATAGTTTTGACCCATAGTCCCTATTCAAGGGTTTCAAGATCACCCATGAAGCCCAGACCAGAGCTAAATTAATCTATGGTGATAAAATCAGAACAGTGGTTTCTTCTACTTAAAATTTGTATACTTTACAATGTATAAATCATACCTCAATATTTTAAATTGAGCTGTTAAACAAAAGTAGTCAGGCTAGGTTAAATAATAATAACTATTGACTTATTTGTAAATGATAAAAGAAAGGAAATTATATTTATTGAAATAAAGTTTCAAGATAAACATTATTAAAGTAAAGAAAAAAAAAGATACTACATATTCAGAAATAATGAATTTTATTTTTAAATGCAGGGCCAAAATAATGTGTTACATTGATATTGCCTAGAGTTCTGACAATGGATCTCACAAAATACAGCTCATATCCTGAATTTCCAACATATGCCAAGTGATAGATCCAGTTTGATAAGAGGGAAAAAAAACTAAAAGGTTATAATAGTACAGTCATGCTATAGATTTTTTGGGGATATTTTTTGGGGATAGATTTTTTGGGGATTTTTTGGGGATAAGAGTAAGACTTCAAATGGCAGGTAACCCCCCAAATCAATAATTTAAATATGTAATTTTTAATGTATTTCATCTAGTCATATTACAGTATTACATAAAAATTCAGAGTATCTCAAATTTCACAGTATTCTAAGTAAATATAGAGCATGACAGTAAATAACATTATAAATACTTCTATTAATAATGGATTTTAAACCTTTATTGTCTGATATCTTCACACTTCATGTTCTTTTACTAATTAAAACACATTTGGTTCTGAATCTATTACAATGAATCTCAGATCCCCTCTGTTACATATTTGCATTCCACAGCTACAAAATGAAGACAGATACAGGTGTGTTGCACTGGCATCTCAGGCCTCATCAGGGCATTTCTGAAGTGGTGAGTGGTTTTTGGTAAAGTTCCCAACAAAACAAAATAAATTTTTTCCTTAAATTACACAGTAACTACATTTATGGAATATTTCAATATATTAAAATTCTACAAAAATATTATGTGTTTATATTTTTAAATGGAATGCAAGGGTCAGATCATGGCAAAGTATTTCTTTTTAACCTATGTAGACAACCAGTGGTATATACAGTTTTTCTCCCCCTTGCACAGGACAATCCTGGGCACTGCAAGTGGTCGAGTCTGGCTCCTGCCCTCTTAAAGACTGCTGCCATTGGGTACACAATTGCCCCCACAAACCTCCAGTAGGAGGCAGTCTACCTCCATTAAATATTATTGATCTAAGGATTGTTTAAGGAATAGTAGAAATACAGTCCCCAAAACAGAATCAAAAGACTACCATACATTCACTCTTAAGTCATGCAATGTAAAAATATCTTCTTGGAGCTAAAATACACAACCCCACAAAAAATATACTTGGGTACTCAGTCATTCACTGATGTTTTGTGACTATAGTTCACTACAAGAAAGCATTCCAAACAGTAACTAAAGACTTGCTATACGGAAACAATATTCTTCTTCCTGCGTAGGGCTGAATTTAAAAAGTTTGGCCCTGAAGTGAAATGCTCCACATTGCGCTATACAAAAATCTAAGCAAAGACTCACTTTTCCTAAGTCAAGAAAAGATGAATTGACATATGAATTCATTTGTTGAGATGAGCTGTCCCCAAGTAACTAAATGGATCACTAAGTATGGATTAAAAGAAAAATGTGTTTGATTAAAAAACAAAGTAATCACTGGATTAGAAAAAATGAAAATGAAAAATCAGTCAACTTTAAAAAAAATCTGCGTGTAGCTTAAAAATGAAAATGATATAAATGGGATCTTTGGCTCTTTCACCTAGGGAAACATATTTAAAATTTTAACAATCAAATGTTCACCAATCTGCCCCCCCCCCTCAAATTAACAGGCAACTATAAATCAGAGACATTCTACAGGGGAAGGGGAGGGAGAGGGATCAAAACAGGGGAGGGAAGAGCACAAGGGACTATGGCGATGGTGCACAGGTGAACTGGTGGTGGGAATTCTATGGAAACTACACTTGAGAGGAAAAAGCAAACACACAAAAATGAACAACGATGTAAAGTATAAATAAATAAATTATATAAAAATTTAAAAAATGCTCACCAAGGAAACGTGCTTCATTCTATATATTTTTTAAAGATTTATTTATTTTAGGGCCTCCCTGGTGGTACAGAGGTTGAGCAATGGGTTGCGCAGCTGCCCGCAGCCTCTGCAGCGCCGGTTCCATCCCCGGAGGGTCCCATATGGCGCACAGACCTCTCCTGCCGCCCACTGCTCCCCTCAGCAGTGTACTTCGGTCCTTCTGTCTGCTCTGCTCCCAGCTCTGGCTCTGGTGAATTCTCTCACCCTCCCGCGCTTCTGACTGTACCCAGTGCTTGTATAAATAAATAAATAAATAAATAAATAAATAAATAAATCTTTAAAAAAAAAAAAAAAACAACTTCTACACTAAGAACTAAATCCTCTCCACCCCCAAACTTAAAAAAAAAAAGATTTATTTATTATGTACAAGAACTGGGGTACAGGTCAGAAGCATGGGAGGGTGAGAGAATTCACTAGAGCCAGAGTGGGGAGCAGTGCAGGCAAGATGGACCAAAGGCACTGCTGAGGGGAGCAGCAGGTGAGGCAGGAGAGGTCTGCTGCACCATGTGGGGTTCTCCCTGGCTGGCGGGGAATCGAACTGTCGCTGCAGAGGCTGCAGGCAGCTTCGCAGTGCGGCGCTCAACCGCTGCGCCACCAGGGAGGCCCTCTGTATTCTTGATAAAAGAAATTTTTGCAAATATGTAAAAACTAAACATATAACATCTAACCCACTCCTAGGAATCTATTTAAAAGAAGTAAACATGTAGGTTCAGAAAAGATTGTGTAGGCAAACGTTTACAGCAGCTTTCTTCATAATCATTCCAATAACCTAAGTATCCTTCAACAGTTGCATATATAAACAAATTGTGATACAGTCAGACAATGGGATACTACTCATGGTTAAAAGAAATGAACGGCTGATTTATACACAACAGCATGAATACATTTTAAATATGTTTTCCTAGGTGAAAGATCCAAAGATCCCATTTATATCATACTGAAAAAGGCAAAACATGTTTAGACACAGATCAGTGGTTACCAAGGGTTGGAGGCACAGGTTGCCAACAAAGGGAATACACAAAAACTTTCAGGTTGACGGTGCTATTCTATATGGTACAGCAGTGACAGATACACAACTCAGTGCTTCTGTGAATCCCACAGAAAGGTATACAGGAGTGAACCTTAATGTTTGCAAACTAAAAAACAAACAAAAAATCAGCCAGGATATTGGAAGATTCCAGAATGGGATAAGGACTGTGTCAATGAAAGACCGATGAATGAAGTGCAAATGTATGACAACCTCATGGAAGGGAGAGAGAGAGGAGATGAAGTAAATAGAATTGGAAAACAGCGATTTTTCTATATTATAAGGCTAAAGAATAAAGGAACAGCGTAAACACAGTTTGGTTGGTAAATTTGCTTCTCACTGGGTATGAATTAGCAGTTCTGAAACTAGTGTACATCTATGCTAACGTTAAATAAGTATATAAATTGTAGCTAATGGAAGTTAGCCTTCTCACTGCCAGAGAAAGAAATTACAAAGAAGCGGCCTGGAAAAAGGAATTATCCTATGGTGCTGGATTCCAGTCAGAGATAGCTGGTTGAACTCATGGTTATTTTAAAATATATACAGATAAAGACTTGTGCACAAATAGGGGATAGAGTGTCTACCTCTGCCCACTGGAAGCCTAGAAACAGTGACAATTGGTAGCAAAGAGCCCACCCAGCACTCAGAGGTCAGTCTATGTTTCCCAAAGATATCAGGGAACTTTTTTTTTTTTTTTTAAATCTTTTTTTTTTTTTAATTTTTTTTTTTAGAGGCATGTTTATTTATTTATTTATTTGTTTATTTATTTATTTATTTGCTTGTTTTGTTTATACATGCACTGGGTACAGTCAGAAGCGCGGGAGGGTGAGAGAATTCACCAGAGCCAGAGCGGGGAGCAGAGCAGGCAGAAGGACCGAAGGACACTGCTGAGGGGAGCAGCGGGCGGCAGGAGAGGTCTGCACGCCATGTGGGACCCTCCTCTGGTGGCCGGGGAGCAGCCGGGGATCGAACCGGCGTCGCAGAGGCCACGGGCAGCTTCGCAACCCAGCGCTCAACCGCTGCGCCACCGGGGAGGCCCGATATCAGGGAACTTTAGAAAAGTAGTTGATTCTGCGGCTGGTGCAGGTGATATAAGAAACGAACCTGGAGTATTTCATGGGCCCAGGGAGTAAGGAAGTACTAAGAAAAGCCAAAGCGACCCCGGCATAAAACTGCACAAATTCCCAAGGTCTAAATTTGAGCTACAAATTAAAGATAGGCTATACTCCAAGGAATAACATTAAAGATCAGTGTCCACAATGATATAACAAATTGGATTGGATAAATAAATGGGAAGAAGGGATAAATCTTCATTGCAAGTGAATTCCAATTAGCAAATGTAGAAGGAATGAGGGAAACAGAACCTCACCATAATTGCGACACAGGCATTTCTCACTGACAAATGCTACATTGCTGGGCTAGAGTTTAAAGAGAAACAGATCTTTGCGTAGCCTCAAAGTGTCTCTCCCAGATACTGATTACAGTGGTGGTTTGAACATAACCCACACATTATTTGATGATCTTCCCTGCAGAAGTGGAGCTTAATCCACCCCACTCCCTCTTTTCTGCTTCTAAGGAACTGTGGTATGAGAGAATATACACATCTGGTCTTTGTCTGGGTTTCTGGCACAGAGTTCTTAAGCCCTGAGAATTTCCTGGGTGATAAGAGTGACAACAGCATCTTTTCTTCTAAGGAGGTGAGGCTACTCTTGGGAGGCTCCTAGAAAGTGTCAGCATGGGGACTAGTAGACAAGAAGACCAAGCCCTGATCAGAAGCTTGGAACTTACAGCTCCACACCTTCCTTTCCCAAGGAGGGAAGAGGTACTGGAGATTGAGTTAATTGTCAAAGGTCATGATTTCGTCAATCATCACTAATAATGAAATGTCCACAAAACCCCTAACAAATGAGGCTACAGAGCTTCAAAGCTGGTGAGCACATGTACATGCTGTGAGGGTGGTGTCAAGAGAGGGCATGGAAGCTTGGTGCCTACCTCTCCTGACCTCCAAATCTCTCTCTGTGTGATCTTTTCCATCTTGACTAAATCCTTTATGATAAACCCACATTAGTAATAGAGCACTTTCCTGAGCCCTGAGTTGTTCTAGTGAATTATCAAGTCTAGGCATGGATCAAAAGAACCCCTTAATCTTTAGTAGGTTGGTCAGAAGTGTGGACAAGCTGGGCACAGCATTTTCAGCTGGCATCTAAAGTGGGAGTGCCTGAACCCTTTGCCTGTAAGGTCTGTGCTAATCCCGGGAGTCGGTGTTAGAGCTGAATTGGATTGCTGAAGGGCCAGAGTTGGTATCAGAGAATTGGAGAATTGGTGTGAAAAACATCACACATTCCTGAAATAACTTTCAGTTAAAGAATCTAGAGAAGATAGGAAACATACTCTGAGAAATCTGTCAAACACCACCTTCACCAAGTGATCACAGAACTGAATACAGCAATAAATTCATGCTGATATCATGAACCTCTAGATATGATGCCATGCAATACCACTCATCTCTGTGATATTTTTCCCCCAAATCTATAACTCCAGTCTAATTATAAAGAAACATCAGACAAGCCCAAGGGGAGGGACATACCATAAAACACCTGTCCAGGGCCCTTCAAAAGTGCCAAGGTCATAAAAATAAGAAAAAAGTGAGAAATTGTCTCAGATTGGAGAAGAGTAAGATATGACACCTAATTGTGATGTGGGATACTGGGTTGGATCCTAGAACAGGAAAAGGACATTGGGACACGAACTGGTGAAATGCAAATAAAGTATAAAATTTAGATTTTTTTTTAAAAAGAATAAACCAAATTATTTGTCCAACATATGGATAAATGTCTTGTGTATCATGCTGTGTGGAAGAAACCTGATTCCACACTATGCATCAATGTCTAGGACACTCTTCTGACCCTCTGCAAAACTATAGGGTCAGAAATCACATCCATGGTTGCCTGGGGGTCAGGCGTGAGGGATCAGAGAAACCACAAAAGGATGGATAGAGAGCCTTTGTGAGATGTTCTGTGTCTTAATCATGGTGGTGGTTTTCAGATTGTGTCCACCAAAAGAATGACACTTACTGTGTACAGACCAAAGGTAAATATTTTAAATATCCCAAGATTCATCTTAATTTATAATTTCCCTCTTAGAATCTTCTGTTGACAAAGTGAGAGACTGAACATGATTGAACAGATTGAACAGATCACATTTGATATCAGAACTCTGTCCCACAAGGGAAGGGGGTAGGGATAAGATGGTCGGGACTTGGTTTGTGACTGTAACTTCTCTATATTTGCCCCTCAAACCTTTTCTAGCAGAGGAATAGTCAGAAAAAAAAGCCAACTATGCTCTCCAAACAAATCACATATGGGTCTCCTGCTAGTGTACCCATTTCCAGCCTCCCCAGGCTTACAGCCTCCCCTGACTCATCACCTCCAACAGGGGCACCTGAATGCTTCTCTTTTCTTTTCTCTTTCCCCACTCCTCTGTCTGCCTCTCAGTTTCTGTCAAAAGCAAGCTCTGAATCAATAGCTGCTGTTTATTTTCCTTTGGTCTTCCTTTATTTCCACAGAAGCAAAACCACTTTATAAAACAAAGCCTTATCAGAAATTAGATAAAACATTGCCCAAGTGCTATGTAATCAGTAATGTAAGAAGCTCTGGGCATCACAAATGAACAGTGGAATGGAGGCTGGTGAAGTCTCCCTATGCTGCAATTCCCTTTCAAAATCACCAAGACCCTTTTGAACTTGTATTCCCTAACTAAGGCCATCATTATTTGCACACTAGCTGTTCAGTGAAACAGGTACAATCTTGTAGAATGAGAATTTCTTTCATCATTTCTGAATTATTCACTGAATATTGTTATCAATGGCAAGGGATTTTCTGTTGTTGTTACTTAGAAACCAGATCTTGCCACTATTACAGTCAGAAATTCGAGAATTGCTTCTTGGGGACAGGAGGGACAGGAAGGAAGGCAGGGTATTAGGAAATACAGGGGAAGAGGAAGAACAGAAAAAGAAAACGGTCTTTTTTTAGTAAAAGTTGACTTTCATGAATGGATAAAGTAGAATTAATAATGAAATGCCTCCAAGGACTGATAAAATAATTTCACTTCACAATAATTTAACATTTTAATGCTCCCTATAAAAGAGTTTTCTTCCTCACCACCTGCAACAGCTTGCCAAGCTATTTGGATTTCAGGGAAAATATTAATATGGGCTAAATTAGCTGATGTAAAATTTAATTATTCTGACAGAACAACACCAAGCAACAATTGCTGAAAGAAGCAATAAATTAAGAAACCTTCATGAAAATGCAATATTCAATTATAACTAAAATAAACTCCCTAAGATGTGAACCAGGACAACTATATTAAATACTATGAATTTCTCAGGGAAAAAAATTCAGTTTGGATGAATAAAAACTCTCCAAGAGCCAACTTCATTAACCAGTATAACATCAAAGAATCTTGGAGTGACCAATTAATTTAAAACATCTTTTACAACCAATTTCCATATGGTCTCATCACTTATGTTTATAGCTTGAGCAGAAGTCTTGACTAGAAAGCCAAGAGAATGCCTAGAAAGATCAAGGTTCTTTAAGAAATATTTTCCTTATCCACTCATAAATTTGATTTTGGGGGGGTTTACTTTTTCACTTTCCTTTAAAATTTAATTTTATGGGTAATGCTGAATTCTCAACAACATATTTTATTCAATATAATAAAAAGAAGAGAAAAGGACAGCAAATACCAAAGGGCTCAGCTTTAGCTAGTTCAAAATATGCCTTTTGCAATGTATTATTTGCAAATCACAGCCATATTTAGCCTACAAAAGTCACTTCACCAGCCCTAATGGGTCCCTTTATGTATTTCATTGATAAGAAACACTTCACTACAATCAGGTTCCTCACAATGTCCAGTGATAAGCATGACTACAAACTGGTCACCTACAATGCCCCAGCTTTCTAGATGGGAAGGTCCAGAGCCAAATACAATGATTTGTAAGAAACTTCTTCTGCCTTGGGGACTGCACCCTTCTGTTTTCTTCCTTTTTTTTTTTTTTAAAGACTATGACTGCACTGCATTTCTCTTTTCTTGCCATAAAAGTTAATTAAGTGGTACTAACTCTTTAGCTTAGAAAATTTGAATTCCTGTTTCTCTAATTCGGAGACGTTTTTGGCTTTTTCTTGACGATGATGTTTGACTACAATGGTATGTGGCTTAAACATCTAAAGTTTCCAGAGGAGTTCAGAAATAGAGTTTACAAAATGACAGTTTGGTTTTTTTTAATTTCCATTAATTCAGGTTGGCAAAACAGTAACGAAATTACTATAAAGTTAATATTGAAATTATAATATTTCCAGATATTGTTATTTGAAAACTAGTTATGGCATCTAATTTATGAATTACTGTGTGTGGAAATGGTCCTCCACCCTTGAATTCCCTCCGTTTTTCGTCACTGTCCCAAACATCTTTATGAACAGACAACAACAGAATTTGAAGACTCTGTGGTAGTTCAGTGGGTCTCCTTTTATTTGGTTAGAGAACTAGAAGTACCAGTGTTGCATACCCTTTATCTTTTAGGGTGAGGTAATAGCAATTAGGGAAAGTTGGAATTAAAGGCTGAGATAATAACCAAAATTAGATAAGAAAACTAGAAAGAGATAAACCAAACCCACAAAACAATTAAAAAAAAAACTAGTAACAAAAAAACTAGAAAAAAATCAACATGTTTGTTATAGATCTATTACAAGTTTTGTTAAAATGCATAAGGGAGAATAGAAAGAAAGATTTAAGGTTTAATATTTATTCAGAGGTAACAAATCAAAATATTTCACACATTGGTTCCCCAAATACAGTTCTTGCCTCAGATGATGGGCTTCATGATTCATAATAATAAAAATATAATAAATACAGATTCACAGAGTTTTAAGTATAAGGAAAAAAAAGAGAAATCCATATAGTCCCAGATGATGTAAATCTATGCTGGAATTTCAAAGTCAAACTCTCAAAAAAGCAATTTCTATAATTGTTGTTTCTAAAGCCGTATATCACATTTTGACCAAGAATTTTAAACTTCTCCCAAAGCACAGTAACAAAGTTTCCCCTTGAGCCTTGCTTTCTCATTTTGTTTGTATTTAATTCTATTAAAATCCTAAGGTCAGATGACATTCAAAGTATTGGGAATGCTTTCAGAATAGTAATTATGTATCAAAGTGAAGGCGTTGAAACTGTGATGTGCAGGAAACTATTTAAACCAAAGAAAATCAAAAGAAAGGGGTCTTTGAAGTCCTAAACATGCATTAAGATAAAAATAATTGATGTAATAAATTCATGACATAGATTGCAGTCCTTAATAACAGTGAATAAAACCTTATGGAAGACAAATTAACAGAGTCAATTTCAGGCTCAACTATCAGCTTGGGCAAGATGAAAAAAAAAATTGCAATATATGTTCAATTATATAGGCACGACTTAGAAAGTGTTTATTAGTTAACTTTCTCCCAAAAGGTTGTTTTGAAATGGAAATCAGAAGGTAAAAGAAACACTACGACCCCCTAATAGTAGAGCATTCATTTCCTCTTCTGCTCATTAGAAATCTGTCTCACATGAAATATTATCTAGCCTCTTGCCCAAAATGTATGATGTTTCTTAAAATTAAAAGTAACCAATTTCACAACTGACCCAGGAAAAGAAATGGAAGCATAAAACAACGTCACCAGGGCCTCCCCTGGTGGCACAGGAGGTTGAGCGCTGGGCTGCGAAGCTGCCCGCAGCCTCAGCAGCGCCAGTTCGATCCCTCAGCAGCGCTGGTTGGATCGCCGGTTGGTTCCCCGGCTGCCGGCGAGGGTCCCACAAGGCACAACAGACCTCTCCTGCCGCCCGCTGCTCCCCTCAGCAGTGTATTTCGTCACTCTGTCTGTTCTGCTCCCTACTCTGGCTCTGGTGGATTCTCTCGCCCTCCCATGCTTCTGACTGTGCCCAGTGCTTGTATAAATCAATCAACCAATCAATCTTTAAAAAAACAAAACAAAAAACAATGTCACCAGGGCTTTTAGAAGACAGTCTTCAAAGGAACTGTAGAGCCCAAGCAGGCCAGGTGCTGGGGTATGGCACCTTTATGGGCACCACTGAGACTCCTTCCCAGCCAGTGTTAAACCTCCCTTTTGAGAAAAAGGGCCTTTCCAGATGAAGTCTGCATGTCTGGCAGAGAATCATCACTGTCCAAGACTCAGCTTTGTGAAAACAGTTTGCCCTGGACTTTTAAGGGATGATGAAAGAGCAGGGACATCTTCAGGAATAAGACACCCACTGACCCCTTCTCCACTCCCGTCCCCAAGTTCTCCTTTCTCCCAGACAGTCTATGGTCCCACTCACCATTCTTTGTCCTCTGCCTGCAGTGCCTCTTGCAGTGAAGGAGTGCAACAGTAATGGATTATGATGCAGTTGCTAACTTCAAGGTTTATGAGACAGGAAGTAAAGGAGGGATCATACCAGTTTTATTATCCTCTTATTTGATACCTTGAAAAGAACTAACAGACCTTCAAAGACTGAAATACACAGGAAATTATCAGTTGAAATTTAAGTTTCATTTTAGTGTCTACATGCCCTAATATGAGAAGTGCAAGCGCTCAGGCTGAAGTTGCACAGGGACCAGGAACACTTTGGACAAGCATAAGGAGGGATCCCAGGGGCAGGCCCACTCTCTGGAAGGAAAATGCAAATTCTCAGAAGGGAAGAATTGGGTAGATGTGGGTAGATAAGATTACTACACAAGGAGGACAGCTTTGACGTACATCTCTTCTCTGCTGTCACCACATTCGGGCATCTCAGAATTTATGCAGAAAAGAATGCGAGAGAGAAAGGTGTGCATACATGGCAAAAGCAGGACTCTGTTAACCATTTGACTCTACCAAATATAATCTTTTATTTCACTATCCTACCTATAAAAAGAATCATGAATAAATTACATATTCTATTTAAATACTTTAATAGTTATTGATTTGGCACATAGTAGATGCCAAAATTAAATGGTTTACCTCACTTTTTACTCTTCTGCAATGCAGTTAGTACCTCTTTAACATTTCTTACTGTCCATCTAATCACATTTTTTGTTTGAATCAAAAACACATTTTTTAAAAATGACTGTAACAGCCTACTAAATCTCTAGTCCTCTTTGGTAATAACAAACTGATACTATTAAGTGATTTTTAATTGAAGCAGTCAAAATAACCATATATTCTTAGAGCAAAACATTTGTGCCAATTTTGTTCAATAAGTTAGGTCAATTTTGTGTTATGCAAATAAATCATGTCTTGCTCCCTAAACCAGATAAGACTTTCCATGTCTGTAAAGCATGTGTGAGCTTTGTATTAAAATGTGTGAAAAATGTCTGAATGTTAACAAGAAAGCAAGTTGAACTAATTTGTGTTGCTTTACACAGTTGGGAGAGGTACATTTTGGTTCATTTTTGTTTCTTCTTTATAGTACAGACTTGGTCCACAAATCTATCTTCATCACTGCTATTTTACACCAGGATAGCTACATCCTTGAAAGTTATAGGGTGCCCTTACCTGTGTGATATGGAAGACTAGAGCTCTAGAACTCCAGCCTATTCATGAGTCTAAAAGCAAACTCATTTCATGTTCCTGGGATATGACAGGAAGAAAAGAGGATACAAGGTGTTCTCTCTTCCTGTACCAGGGCTTAAAAATGAGCAAAGCAGGAGTAGCAAAGGGTTCAGCTATAGTAAGCCACTTATGTCATTGATCAGAACTTTTCTAATTTCAGATAAAGAGGTGGTATTCCTCTAACCTTTCTTTAATACATTCATCTATTAGACATCTGATCAAATTCTGGGGGCATGGGATAGTGAGAATATGATCTGTCAAAATATTCCCATTATTGGTATTTTCCACTTACTTGTTCTTTTTATCTCTCTGACATTCTGAAGTGTGTCCTAACAGATATAATTATTGTTAATCATTTTCTGCACAACTGAAAAAAAGTCCAGATATGATTAACCAGATATACTTGAACAATAGTAATGCTGTGAATAATATTGAAATTAAAGGTATATGTAGAGCTGAAATTCTGAGTTTATATATAGTAATTATATAATTGCATCAAGTACTTTTAAGTTTTAAGATTTGTTTTTGCTCCCAGTCAAGTAAGACAGGGATGAGATTTAATTCACCCTATGATTTTCCTATGGTAACAAAACCAGAATTTTCTCACCTCAATACATGATGCATGAAGAAACTGAACATGTATTAGAATTTCTAAAGCAAATGCCCAAGGCTAACCAGTTTCAGTTTCCCTCCCAGATCCATATGATTGAATAATATATTTCAATAAAAACTTCAAACCCTAAGAGTCCTTAATGGAAAAGTGTACATTGAGGGAGTTGGCAATGAGACAAAGCCAGTATTAGCCTAAACTCTATTCTATTTCACAGACGTTTGTATCATGTCACAGAACCCATTATAATATAGATTAATCATTTAAATGCCCCAAGATAAAACTGAACCTATTTTCCTGAAAAAACACATATTTTTTTTCTAAGTAAATAGTAATACCTATTCATTTTAGAGAATTTAGAAAATAAAGGAGTATATAAAAAGCACCCTTCACCCTGCCACACACACACAAAAAATTTGCAATACTTTCTGTTTTTGTATACATTTACACACAATTTTTCTTATTCGTAACTGAAATTAAAACTGTACATGCAGTTTTATATCCCATTTTTATGACCTATAATCATTACAATATATAATAATGATGTACTAATATTAATGATATCATTAAGATGATATAATTCCATATTGTGGTAAGTCTTTGAAAACATCAATTTTACATTCATTTACTAGTTCAAATCTTAAATTTGCCTGAAAGGTTTTCATGAGGTCTCACCCTTTCAATCTTATCAGGTCACCATAATCCCCTCTCTGTGTCCCCTGGTTTTATCCTCTTGCTTCTTTGAACCTGTCTCCTGCTTACCTTCACATGTGCCACTCCTCCGCCCTCTTCTCCCTGACTCTTACTACTAGCTAACCCCTCACCCACCAAATACAAGTACACACACCCAGGATGGCTCAATCCTCCAGGGAAAGGCACTCCTAGCTGTAGTACTTCTCTTTTAAGGCTAGTGATTATTTTCTCTTTCTCTGTTATTTATTTAATGTTTGTCTTCCTGTTTTCAAGGTGATATTCCTGGCACCTAGCATCATGTATTCCATAGAGGTAGTGTACAATGATTTAGTAAATAAAAGACTATAATTTTTTTTTTTTTTAAGATTCATCTATTTATACAAGAACCAGGGTACAGGCCAAATGCGAGGGATGGTGAGAGGATTCACGGGAGACAGAGCGGAGAGCAGAACAGGTGGACTGATGAAGTACACTGCTGAGGGGAGCAGCGGGTGACAGGAGAGGTCTGCATGCCATGTGGGACCCTTGCTGGCCGGCCAGGATCAAACTGGCGCTGCAGAGGCTGTGGACAGCTTCACAGCGCGGCGCTCAACTGCCTGTGCCACCAGGGGAGGCCCTTTTTTTTTTTTTTTTTAAGATTTAAAAGACTATAAAATCTTAACAAACCAAATCCAAGATATGTCCTACTACTTCTCAAAATAAATTCCCAAAAATATAACTGTCAAAAATTACATGTTTTGATTACTTTTGATAAATACTGTTATGTATCCCTCCAGAAAATAGTATAGTAGACATTTTCCTCTACACTAAAATTTATACACAAATACTACTTATTATCATATCTTTAATTTTTAGATGTTGTCTTTTTGAGAGTGAAAACTATATATTAGTGTTCATGTATTTTTAGTTTCCATATATTTACCTGTTAATAGGTATTTCTTCTGTGATGCCCAGGATGTCAGCATGCCTAGATCTCCCAACATCACAAAATGATGTACAAAATCATCTTCCCCGTGCTCATTGGTTTGCATAGTAGTAACAATAAAATAATCAAGCATGTCCACCCCAATAACACATTTCTTTCTTTGGTGACTCAGTGATACAGTGACATTGGATAAATGTGATTGTACATGTAAATCTAGGGCCCCCAACTAAAAGTTTTATATAACTTGTATGAATCTGCATGCTGAGTTTAAAAGCCACAAATCTGTAACATTAAATTTAATTAGGGCAAAATGCTATTTAATATAAAGCCAATATTCAAGAATAACACAGATTAAAATACAGAGTAGTTTTAAAAAACAATTGTTTTAATCACTTCCTGATTAGAATAGCTAAAATAAGCTTCACACACATATGGTGCAGCCAGTAGGGTGCAAAACTCCCACATAAACCACTGCAGGAGAGTGGAGTAAAGACAAAGAGTGTCCCTAGGAGCTGGGACAACATGGGGCTATAGATTACTGTTTAGTTCTTCAGCAACACTGGTGGGCTGACAGGGTCTTCCTAAAATCCCGTTTGTTTCAAATGCTCTGGAGAAACTCAAAACATGTTTGGTGGGACAAAGACTGTCCAGTAGCTCCTTAAATCCTTTTCTAGCATTTCAGAAACTATCTATAAAATCTGCAAAAGGTACAAGGGTTGGTGTTCTATGGCATTTGGTGAAAAACACCAGTGACAGCTGTTCAATATTGCTGTTGCCTAAGATAGGAATACTAGTTAGGGTTAATAAGAGACTGATCAAAACCTTAAAAGAAAAACTGGGAAAGAGATGTCTATAGGGGGTTCTGGAAAGTTCTGAGACATTACAGAAAATTTAGCAGGCTGCACTCATGTGCAGGGAAGACCTAAAAAGACCCTAAAATCTCACTGTTGACTGACCTTGAAGCTCTGAAGAAGCAAGAAGTGAAGGCAAAAGCAGTGCTGTAAACTGCATGCCAGTGTACAGAAGACATGCCTCAATACATACCCAAGCTCCCTGCCTAAGGCCTGGAGTTTTATTGGTTCAATGCCATTAAAGAATGCTCTGTCCAGTCATTAACTGACCACTGAGCTAACATAAAATATATATTTTATATATATTTAACATACATAAATGTAACATAAAATGTCATATAAAATATATATTTTATAGAATTAGTCTGGGAAAGTCACTAAACAAACAACAGCCCCTGTATAGAACTGTTTCAGTAGGAACGTAAAATATTGTGGTTGCTGCGGAAGTGGTGGTTCTTCAAAAATTATAAATGGGATTACTATATATTATCCATACCACTTTTGGGTATATACCCAAAAGAATTTAACACAGGGTCGCAAAGAATTATTTTCCCTCAGTGGGCCTCTCTGATGGCGCAGGGGTTAAAGAGAGAGCTATCAAGTTATATCTAGCCACTGCAGCATGAGTTCTATCTCAGACTGGGCAGGGAGCTACCCACATGGCGCAGCAGACCTCACCTGTCTCACCCGCTGCTCCCCTTAGCAGTGTATTCAGTACATCTGCCTGTTCTGCTCCCTACTCTCTCTGGTGAATTCTCTCACCCAAATTCATAGCAATATTATTACAAGTATCTAAAAGGTGGAAGCAAATTAAATTGCCACCAACTGAAGAATGGATGAACAAAATGAGGTAGAGATAGACCATGGGACATTATACATCCTTTAAAAGGAAGGAAATTCCAACACATGCAACCACATGGATGAACCTTTAGAATATTATGGTAAGTGAAATAAACCAGACACAAAAAGACAAATATGAATGAGTCCACTATATGAGGTAGCAAAGCTGTCTAACTCAAAGAAACAGAAAGTGGAATGGTAGTTTCCAAGGGGAGAGGGGAAGGGAAAATGAGTATGGTACATAGTTAAAGAGTATAGAGTTTCAGGTTGCAAAACAAAGTTCTGGTGGTTGGTTACACAGCAATGTGAGAAAACTTGACACTACTGAACTGTACACTTAAAAATGTTTAAGATGGTAAATTATATCTTATGTGTATTTCACAATTAAAAGTGAAAAAGAAACAGAAGCTAATATGCAGAGAAAGATATGAAGCAAATTTATAGAGAGATAAAAAAAATAAAAAGTAGAGGGTTTTAGTTCCTGCTTCCAAGTCTGTTCTGAGTCCCACCGGGGCTCCTAAACTATAATTCTGAGGACACCTCTATAGTCTAATTATAAATTCTTTATTGGGCTAAACCAGCTTGAGTGAGTTTCATGCAAGTATAGGAATCTTAACTAACTTGCACACATACTGGAGAGTGAGGAACAGATGACGCTGAAGAGACATTGTTTACTTCATAATTCTGCCAAGAGCTTTTGCTATTTGCTGATTTGGAAAATACAGATGACTGGGCATAAAATATACTGCCCCCCCCTTCCCAAGAAGGCTGATCCTAAATAATATAATTTGTTTTAATGAAGGAGGCTGTTCAGCGCAAAAAGTATGCTGTATGAAGTAGCTTAGATACACATCTGCCACACTCATAACAAATGCCCCATACATCTCAAAAATAATTTGAGAAAGGCTGGCGGCCTTTGATATTTATGTTCACTTTTCCAATTGGAAAAGAACTTGTGTTTAATTCACGGTTATTTCATTTGATCAGGTTTTGGAAGGGAAACTTTATCTAAGCTGCAAATGGCAACTAATCTCAGATAATACCTTCAACTGAAAGTTTTAACCATCTTACTGAGCTACTGACTTAATGCTTAAGGAGTAATTCCATTGCAGATAGATTCGCAAATGTATCTCTGATCAAATATTACTTTTAACATCACCTGTAGGTGAATCAAAGTCTGAATACAGATTTTGTGATTTTTTATTAATTTGGATAGACTCATTTCCCCATGCCGATTTGTGTGAAGAAAAAACAACAGGTTATGCCAATGTTGATTTCATTCTTAAGCATGCCACACAATTCATACACCCCTACCCCCTCTCCTTCCAGAGCACCAGTGTGCATTAGGCCTCTGCTCCAGAAGTAGTAGCACGTTTAATGAGACAAATTTAAAAGCAACTATAGTTAAATAGCAGCGTGATACTACAGGTGACTAAGGAGAGCTATTGTCCTAAATTCCAGTCCTGAAGAAAACACAATGTTTCTATGAGCCTTCATAGAAAAGCTATTGGTAAGGACACAGCCAGATTGGAAGCAATAGTTCCCAACATGAATTCTTAGTGCAATAGCCTCTGAAATATCTTGAAGCCTTTTAAAAGTAAAAAAAAAATATATATATATTGGGGCCTCTCCTTGAAGACCCTGGAATCCTGTTTGTAGGATTCCAGGGTAAATGTCCAAGGTGGTTTGATGTGCATTCAGATTGAGAACCGTCTGTCCTGAGAGCTGTTAAATCGACTGTAAGAACTGAGATGGAACTCCCACCGTACCTCATGAATGGAAGGATAGTGAAACACAGGCTTTAGAAATACCACACAGATACAATCAGTGCAATGCCCAAGATATGGAAACAACCTAAATGCCCCAAAACAGATGAACAGATCAAGAAGATGTAGTATATGCTGATTTGTGTAATCAGCATATACACGTATATACACACACAATGGCATACTACTCAGCAATCAAAAAAGATAAACTCATGCCATTTGTGGCAGCATGGGTGGAGCTGAAAAGGGGTGATGCTAAGTGAAATCAATCAGAAGGAAAAAAACAAATATATGAGGGGAAGGGGAAGGAGTGATGAGGAGTGGGAGTAGGGGTGAGGGTGAAGTGCACAAGGGAATATGGCAATGGACTCTGGGTGCTTTGGTAGTGGGAGAACTACAGTGACCACACCTGAGAAGGGGAAATCATATAATGCCCCACATTTTAATTAAAAATAGAAAAAAATATACCAAACAGAGAAGCAACTTCTAGTTCCCCCTACTCGCTCTTCTATCCATTCTCCCATTTCATAAACATGTGATGTTCATTTCTAGTCCTTGTACTAGGGGATAAGGAAACAAGAGTCAGAAAAGAAATCAGACATAGCTTTTGGGCTAGATGTGACCGTGGATATTAACCACTTGAAAGGCACCTCAGAAGCCTGTCAGTCACCACCATCACAAAGCTCGGCACTCTGACCACCAGAGCAGAGACACTGAGAAGCTCTACCTCTGGAGAAAAGATCAAAGAATTCTTTTAAAGCAAATAATACATTTCTATTATTTGTGGTTTCTTTATATCAATCATGAAAAATAACTCACTAATTTCTATTGAATGGAATACAAGTAATCTAGAATAGCTATCTAACAACATATATTTAGAAAGCTTTCCAAAGTATTGACTATTTTCCTGTCCTGTTGAAGTTCTTCAGGGAAAATACCTTTTTGGAAACTGAATTTGATTCAAGTTGAAGACCCTATGCATTGCATGAGGAGGCATTTATGGTAAATAAGTTTGTAAAACTCTGTCATGCTTATCCTTAGGGTGCTAATTCTGTTTCATTTAGTTGGGGGGAAAATACAGATGTGTGGGGATGGACTCATTTGTGTAGACAGGTGGCCACAATGCAAGCCTGTAACTACCAAGATTACTGCTGGTAACTGGATTGCCTCCCCAGACTCCAGGACAACTCCCAGTCAAGATAAACTCATTCTCCACAGCAAGCAAAGGTGGCCACTTTAGAAAAGTTGCAGAGCACATAAGGATACTCTAATTACCACACCAACATGCCAATGACATCTAAACCTTGAACTGCTTCACAAACACAGCCTTATAATGCTTAGTGCAGCAGCTATGGAATCCTGAATGAAGGTTTCACATCCTCTCTGCCAACAAATTCCATTTCACTGAGTGTGTTCCTAGACATTTCCTCAATTAAACAAATAAAGAAGACACATGGCAAGGATTAGTGTCTGCCTCTCTCACTCTTTGAACACTTCACATGGAGAAAACAGAAAAGGCTGACAGAAATGCTGTACATACAAAATGTATAAAGTAAACATTGATTGCATAAAGTTTTAGAAAAAGACTTCCTTATCTTGGAATTTTGGGGAGCTCTACTTTAACTAAGCTACAAGTAATATGGTAGCTCTCTCCCGACAAAGTGAAAAAACATTCTTGTTACTCACATATGTTTATAAATACTTCTGTATTCCTTTGATCATAACAATTTGAAAATCGGCAGTTTTCCCAAGCCCTACTGGCAAAACACAGTAGCTGGAGTTCCCTAGTTCACTATTCTCACCACCTGCTCCTTAAAAACGGAAAGCCAACGGGAGTTCTATGCAGTCACTGCTAACAAATACTCCTCTCTTCATCATTTCATCTTAAAAATAAAATTACCAGGAGGTTTTTCCTCCACAGGGATTCCATTCTTTTCCCTCTTTAATCTATATGCTTTTACTTAGTTCATCTGAACATGCCATATTGGAGTGGTGTTTGCATTCCTGGGGCTTCTGTCATCATCATACAGGTGACAGAATGACTAAGAGATAGAAAAATTACCTACTTAAAATGCCTAGTTAAAATGCCTGCCAAGGTGGAGCTCACCCACAAAGTTGAATAAAATACATGATGTGTTTAGTTCCAAGTAATACTACCAAACATAAAAGAATATAAGAATTCTGGTAGAACAATGGCAATACTAGCTCAGCTATCCACCTCTCTGTGTCCACTTTTTGGAGTAGAGTCTTTCCACATTGACTCTGGGCTTGGTGGTGTGACTTGGTGCGGTTCATAATATAAGAGGCAGCTTAAGAAAACACTTTGAAATTTCCATTCTCTCCTCTAGACCAACTCTGTGAAACAAGCCCACTACATCCTATGGAAGGGTGTGGCTGACAGGCGGCAGAGTACTGATTCCCTATATGAAGTCATCCCATCCACTAGTCCTCCTCTAGTGGTCAGTGATGCACCAGAGGTCCCAGGTCAACAGAACCACTTAGCAACCACTCATGAGAAATAAAAAGTTATCCTTTGAAACCACTAAGCTTGGAGGTTTGTTACACAGCAATAGCTAACTGATACACTACTAATGGAAACAAAGAGAAAATGAATTGAGAACCAAAATTTTCAAAATAAAAGTTGTTCTGAGGCAGCATGATGCTGCATTTCAAAGACTGATGGTGATGTCATGGAAAAAAAAAAAAAACCTTTAGTTTGAAATCCAAAGCAACATCTTCAAGACCAGAGTTGGTAGGGTACTACTGCCAAAATAGATGATTATATGTCCCCTCATCCCCCTGTACTCTCTGACTACATCTGAGGCTTTTCCAATTGGCTACTTCTTGATCGGTTTGCTGTAGCTGGTTTCCTGGAAGGAATATGGATCTTAATTTTATAAGTAAGGAAAAATGATCTAAGATCTGGAACCCAAGCCACAACTCTTGCATGTCACTGGCTTCTTTCCCAGAGAAAAAGGCCATTTGTCACCACATTCTCTTGCTCCCACTGCCAGGACACTTAATCTTCTGATGGGCTCTTCCTATTGGCAGGAGTCCTCACTCTCCCTTCCTAGAATCTTCTCATTCACATCTCTATTACCCTCCACGCCCTACCCTTCTGTCATTTCACAATCTGCTTTTTGAAAAAGTGGACACAGATGGGCCCAGAAGATTCAGAGTCTTGGCAAGAGTTTGTGCTATCCACTGGCTTCAATCCAGAACTATTCTCACTAGGCCTAAGAAAATCAGACTGATGCCTCAGCTGTTGGATTTGTTTAACAGCAGGTGATGAAGCATGAAAACCATGGGATAGTCCCACACTGTCATTAGCCGACATTTGATAAGCAGTATATGTGGAGATAGAAAATCCCTCCCTATCTCCTAGACCATTGCTAGACTCCTAGCTAATCACTGATTAGCTCCAGATATGAGCATTCTTCAAATCATGTATCTCAAAGGAATCCTCATTAACAGTGACTCCCAAGCTCTGGGCCATTTTTCCCTATAGAGATTTCCTTCCAGGACTATCAAATCCATATGCACCCAAACTCTTACCAGTAGACTGAATAAGTAATGAGTTTCAGTATGTATGTATACATACATATATACACATATACATATACTGTTATTTTTTTAGATGTTTTGATTAACAACACGAAAGTAACATTAAATATCTTGATAAATCCACAGGCATGACACATGAGTGTATATTCTTGTGCACATGCCAACATTAAGCATTTTGTTTCAGTGGCTGAATAATGAGAGGTCAACAATTGACACTCCCTGAAAATTGTGGTGACTTTTTAATGAAGACCTTTTTATGTCTTTGTATTCCAACACACTGGGTAGAAACCACTGTTTTAGAAGTCACTCTCGAACATTTTATAAGGTTCATTCTTAGGTTGATCTAGAGTCAGAGATATCCTCTAGGGTTATCGAATTAATCTTTCAGACTAAACCAAACATACAGCAAGTCTCAGAGTCATGGGAAAGGTATCCCAAACACCAGCGGCAACATAGTCAATCATGCAGGTTTCGCAGCCTGGGCACTGTTGACAATTTTGGTAAGATAGTTCTTTGCTGGTGGCAGTGGAGTGGGTGAGGAGAAGGAGGAGTGCTGTTCATTTGTTACAGGATGTCTAGCAGCATCCCTGGCCTTCACCTACAATAAGTCAGTAGCACCCAGCTGTGACAACCAAAAATCCCTGGATAGTGTCAAATATGCCCTAAGAGATAAAATCTTCCCCTAGCCCCTGAACCACTGTTGGCTACTAAGAGAATCTGGAGATAAGACATATGTAAACACTTCCAACATCACAGTCATGAAAGTGCATGGTTTGTGGCAGAACCAGTCTTATGACAGCACAGAAAATAATGTAGAAGGCTCCAGTGTCTGCTGGTGATAAGCTGATGGCAAATGTTAATGGTAAACCCAACATCACACTTACTTTCCAGAATACACAGCAATGGAATGAAACCATTTCCTATTTAGGAATTCTGATTACACATTAGATCAGCAGACAGAAACAAATAGAACTCTGATTAAATCAATATGGCAACAAGGTTGCTTTTAAAACTAAAAGTAACTTGCTCCTCTCTCTGCCATGTAAACAATCAGCTAGGGATGCTTTTCCAATACTTATTTATGATGCAAGTGAAAAATTTAAAAATCAATTCCCTTCAATGGAGGGAATCACTGTTGTCTCCCTACTAGCAAGCTTGCTTTCTGGTCACAACATGTCATGCCTGTAAAGACCAAAAGGCATATTCCCAAGAATGTCACTCAGACACCTACCTTATTCATGATCTATTTATCATGGAGACAGGCAATTACAGTTTGATTAGCCTGTAATAAATGGTGTTTCTCTCCAATATAGCTAGCAAAGTGGGTAAGCAAAAAAAAAAAAAAAATCTTTTGGTGTGATTTACATCCCTATGGACTACACAGCAGAAAGGGGAAGTTGGTAAATAATAAGTCACTGGATAAAGGGAAGATTTGGGCTAAGCAGTAGAATATTTGCTATATTGGAAGGAAATGATTACATTGCAATGGAGAAAATCAAATAAAAACAAATATTTCAGGAAGCTCTTACTAACAGTATACAAAACAAACAACTCCACTCCTGAAAGAGGGGTGAGAACTAAACCTCAAAATTTGCCATAGGCTTCAAAAAAATTTATAAGATATGCCCATAGTTGAATTACTACTTCCAGTTTCACTGTTTACATATACCATCTGTCTTAATATCAAAAAGCATTAACTTTGTTCTTCATGCTGATCAGAGTTAATGGATTTTAGTGAGCATATCTCTAAGTCCAAACTTTAAAAAACAAAGTTTCTTTCCATAGAGTGGCCATATTTTGCTTGAAGTAGTGTGAAGAGTTTGATGAACTGGGTTCCAGAACTAAACTAAAAGTTTCTTCAGCAATGACGTTTTCTCTATGAAATGGGAATTCCTGCATGACCTCACCCCTCATTGGATGCTGGGATGATGGAGCTTTAGACAAATGCAAGGTGATGTGACTTCACACATACTTAGCAAATCAGCAATTTATTTTCCCCTGAAGAATTTTAATAGTGTCCCTCTTGCTCTGAGATATTGACATCTGAATACAACCTTATTTTTCTCAAACCAGTCATTATTTTGTGATGTAAGCATGTTTTAGCCCAGAATCAATGAACTGTTCAATACAATTGAATTCCAACTGCAGTAATTTTAGAAACTTTATTACGATAGTAAATTGTGGTTTCAAATCAGATATCATCCATGACCATGCTTAGAGGAAAAGACTGTGTAAAACCATATACTCTCACACTAGCACCGGCAATTTTCTCCTCTCCAATGGTCTTGGTTTTGAGAAACTGAAATCTGTCTACCAATGGCTGAGTCCCGAGAGACAGAGGGTGCCTGATAGCTCTACAATGCAACATCATCTCTGTTACTGGAGTTCCTATCTCTCTATAAAGTTTGTGTTAAAACACAGAGTGCACCACCCTGGTGGCGCAGGCAGCTGAGCGCAGCGCTGTGAAGCTGTCAGCAGCCTCTGCAGTGCGGATTCGATCCTGGACTGGCCAGGGAGATACCCACATGGCACGGCAGACCTCTTCTGTCTTGCCTGCTGCTCCCCTCCGCAGTGTATTTCAGTCAGTCAGTCTGTTCTGTTCCCCCCTCTGTCTCTGGCGAATCCTCTCACCCTCCCGCAATCTGGCCTGTACCCAGATTCTTGTATAAATAAATAAATCTTAAAAAAAAAAACAAAACAAAACATAGAGTGCAAACAAATAGTGAGGATGGACTGAAGCTTTTAAAATAACAGTAAGTTTTATTAACAGTATGACTGTTCTCTTAAGGAAATACTATCGCAGTTCCTCTGTAATTATGATTAGAAAACTTTTATGTGAAATTCATTAAAAGTTAAGTCATCTGATATCAGGGGACCACATCAGAGGGTTATTTAACAGATACTACCTCTGCTGCCCTTTTTCCAGCACTTCACCAAGGGACAAACAGTTATTTCCCTATTTTAAGGCCTAGACATACACACTTCGGATCTCAGATTATAAAATTCCTAGGAGGGATGGTGAAGGACTCCCTTTCTTAAACCCTGCACTCTTTCACCTCTCTAGTAAGAATAAAGGTAAATTTTTCTTATAGTTTTCAGAATACCCTAGTAAGTTTTCTTCCTTAACAGATCTCTAATCAGAAAAATTAAATCCTTTATTAACTGAAAATGGATTCAACTCTCTAGAATAATTTTTCCCTTAAAAGTACTTGTCTAGCCTCCTATACATGGCAACACAATGTAGCTTAAAAGAAAAGTCTAAGTAATGTGGTTGAAGAGAGATTTCATGGCAGAGTTGGCCTGGCTGTCCACCAAAACCCACTTTCTGCTTCTAAAATACACATTTATACCTGGGAAGCCGCTCTCCAGCCAGAAATTGTATTTCAAATCCCTGTGCAGGCAGGTGTGGTTATCCCGGCAAGTAGGAACACTCTTCCCAGGTAGTCAAGCTTCTTTATTACTCTTCTTCCCTACTGAAAGCCCGAAGTAGGTTAGGAGTGGATGGCAGAACTACCGAGGAGGAGATTCGAGACACAGATGCCCTCCCTTGGCAGTTCCGCCATTTACTCCTAAGCCCAAGGAGCAGGAGCTTTTCTATCCTGGGCTTTTCTGTGAATGAAGCCACTCTGCTGTGTTTGAGTTTTGTGTTTCAGTCTATTTGTGATCACAGCTGCCCTCACCTAACAGAGTGTACTATTAGGACACCCAGGAGATAAAACACAGCCACATGGAAAGGTTTTACTTTACCTCACCTCTCAGCACAAACAAATAAATACTGCTAAGACACAAGAAGCTGTTGGAGCAATGGAATGATGGCTGTTTCAAGTGCCCTGTTTCTGGTGAAGGAAATTCTATGGGGACTACACTGGGGGGTGGGGGCAGTGGGGAGACATTGTTTAAAAATGAACAATGATGTAAAAAATAAATAATAAAATTAAAAATAAAGTGCCATGTTTTGTTTTCTAAATACGTGAATTGTCTTTTTGCATGCTTTCAAACTACTAATGAAAAGAGTGTATGTTTGAAATTCAGATTTTACAATAGAAGTTTTATTATCATTAGATGAACAAAATATGTATAATTCTCTCACTGATTTTTCTAATTTGTTACTCATGTGTGAATAAAAAACACCTGAAGAAGTAATCTCTTTCAACTGCATGATTTGTTAAATCACCAAGGCATTGTAACAGCCCTAAGAAGTTTCCTTTTATCCACAAATATTGTATTTTTTCAAAAGCTTATATTTAAGACATAAAATTGCTATTCTAATATTTTAGGAAAATGCTCTCTGATTTCTATGGTAATCTTGAATTTATGGCTATACCCCAGTACACAAAGGCAACTTACTAATTTGGTCTAATTTATTTACTGTCTCATTTTGAACTCTTAATTCATTACTCAATAGGGACAAAGCTAAATTTTGGGTACAGGAGCTTTTTATTTTAGAACACACTTGAGAAAGGTCTGAGACAGAATTATATAGTCACAAATTCCTGCCTAACACAGATATGCTATCTGGCCTTGCAAAAGTTACTTAACCTTACTGTTTCTGTTTCCCAAGTGTGAAATTGAATATTACATGTTACTTCCTTCTTCTCCCAAAGAGTAATGTGAAGTTTAAAATTTGTAAAGCAATTTCAAGGTGAAAGGAGTTTATAAATATGAAATATTCAGGCTGATTTTCCTCTCCACCTTGGGAAATTCGTGTTTCCTGAGAGTGGAGGAGAAAAGACCAGCAGGGGAGTGAGAGCACAGCCCTCCAGCTGGGCGCACACTCTGCCCCAGCCTCAGGCACTGCCCAGAGAATGGGGAAGGGAATGGGTGACCTACTAGAGCTCAATCCCGGCCCTGAAGACCCTGATCCTGCGGCAGGGGACACCTGGCTCTTACAGTGCATGCCTGGCATCGGGTCTGAGGGTGCTGTTTAAGCAGACTTTAAAGGTGCCCTTTTGAAGCATTTCCCATGTGAGCAGAATTCGTTGTGCTATGGAGTGTACATGGAGCACCCATAGGAGTCCCCAACTCTGAGGAAGGACACAGATAGAGATGGAGGTCTGATGCAGTGTAGAGGGCAAGCTACTCCAGGGTGCTCCTTCCTGGTGGGAGTCCTGCAGTGAGATGAAAAGCCAGGTGGCCTTTGGTGATTAAAATGTTTGTCTACACTTCTCTAAGCTGAGCTGACTCCTCAGGGGGTCCCTTGCTGCGACTGACTTCCTGGGGGCAAAGACTTCTTGATTATTTTCTTTGCTCATTCTGCTCTGTGCTTAGGGTTCCTGAATGTAATGGTGGCTGTGGCATAAGATATGACCTACTGGCCTCCCCTTCTTGCAGGAAGTCTCCCACGCCAGAGCCTACTTTTCTTGTCTATCTTCTTGGCAAGATTTATTGATAAAAATATTGAGAAAATCAAAGAAGAACTGACATACAAGGGAGAGTTGAAAGGATGGCAGGCAATTCATGAAGTCCTGGTGAAATGAAGCAGAGTAACTTCCTACTCTATCCCAGCTCTGTACCCATTTCGCATAGTCCCCATCTCCCTTGCTTTCTCTGATCTTGTCCCATCTTCCTCTGGGAATACCGGACACCCGTTACAAAGGATGTCTGTTTAAAGCAGATAATAGATCCTTTAAATCATCAGAGAACACCAACAGAGGCATTAGAAAATCATTGTGAGGCTATCTATCCAAAATTTAGAAGCTTGTATCTTGAAAGTCTTATCATTATTTCAGTTTTGCACACTGAAGCTGTATTTCAATTACTTAAAATAACTGGTATTAAAATAATTATGGATTCACAAGAAGTTGCAAATAAATACTTGGGGAAATCTTGTGTATTCTTCACCCAGCCTCCCCCAATGCTGACATCTGGCAGAATAGCTCTAATACAATGTCAAAACCAGGAAACCGGGCCTCCCTTGGTGGCACAGCGGTTGAGTGCTGGGCTGCGAAGCTGCCCGCAGCCTCAGCAGCGCTGGTTCGATCCCCGGCCCCTGGGCGAGGGTCCCACATGGCGCGCAGACCTCTCCTGCCACCCACTGCTCCCCTCAGCAGTGTACTTCCTCAGTCTGCCTGTTCTGTTCCCCGCTCTGGCTATGGTGAATTCTCTCACGCTCCCGTGCTTCTGACTGTATCCAGTGCTTGTATAAATAAATAAATAAATCTTAAAAAAAACAAACAAACCAGGAAACTGACATGGTGAAATCCATAATATTTGATCAGATTTTCACCAGTATTGTATGCACTCATTTGTGTGTGTGCACAAATACACTTCTTTTCAATTTTATCAATTATGTGGCTTTGTATAGTAGCTACCCTCACAACTATCATACGGACTGTTACATTACCATAAAACTCCTCCAGTTATTTCTGCATAGCTACATTCATCCCCTGCCCCCCATTACAGTTCCCAATTCCTCCATCTTTATAACTGTGTCTTTTGATGAATACTATAGAAATGGAATCCTAAAGTATGTGACCACTGGAGATTGGCTTTTTTTCAATTGGCATAATTCTCTGGAGGTCTATTCAAGTTATATATACAAAGAATATATCACTTTTATTACTGAAACAGTATCCATGGTATGTAAGGAGCATCGGTTTTTTAATCATTCATATATTGCAGGATATTTGGGTTGGGGTTGCATCTAGCTTTTGGCTATTACAAATAAAGCTGCAATGAACATTCATGTACAAATTTTTGTGTGAACATAATTTTCACTTCTTTGGGATATGCTCAAAAGTACAACTGCTGAGTCATACAGTAAGTGCATTTTTAATTTAGGAGATACTCACAGAATATTTTCCAGAGTATTGTATCATCAGCAATATATGAGTTTCTCTACATCCTCACCAGTATTTGGTGTCATTGTTTTTTATTTTAACCAACTTGATATGTTTGTAATGAAATCTTGTGCTTTTAATTTGCCTTCCCCAATGGCTAGCATGTTGAATATCTTTACATGTACTTGTTTGTGATTTGTATGTCTTCTTTGATGAAATGTCTGTGCAAAAAAAAAAAAAAAAAAGTCTTTTGCACATTTTCTACCAGAGCTTTTTTATGTCTAATTCTGATAGTACTTTATATTTTCTATGTCTTAGCCTACTCTAGATATATCTGAGTCTTTGTCAGATAAATGGCTTGCAAATATTTTCTCCATGTCTGTGATTTGTCTTTTCATTCTCTGAATACAGATATTTGCAAAAGATTTTAGTTGTGAAAATATCTAATTTATCTTTTTTTCTTTTCCTTCTGTGGGTCAACTTTTGGTATCATAAACCTTAAGAGCTCTTTTCCTAGTCCTTGGTCCCAAAGGTATTCACTCATGATTTTTTCCTATCAGTTTTATAGTCTTACATTTGCAATACATGACTGTTTTACAAGTTCTTTTCAGGAAATTCTAACATCTTATTCACTGCAATTTTGGCCTTAGCTGATTGTTTTCTCATTTAAGTTGTGACCTTCCTGGTTCTAGGTATGGGGAGTGATATTCAATTGTATCCTGGACATTTTGGAGATTATGCTGGGATACCTGATCCTGTTTCAAGTTTTTATTTTAGTAGGCATTTACCTGATAGGATTCACAATATAGGGTCTAGTTTTTGTAGGCTATAGTTCCAATGCCAATTTATTTCTCAAAGGTATTCTGATCTCCTTCCTTCTGTAGGATCTGTTGGGGATCCTGCTCTATCCTTACTATTGCTGGCTTTGGAACAAAAAGTAATCCTCTGGGCCAATTCTACCACTGGGTAGGAAGTGAGGGATTCCTGGCCTTCGGGACTAAGAAAGTTTCTATGGCCCAGTGAAACTGGTAGGCAACTTGCCCAATATCGGCTGGTGCCCCATAGGCACAAGCACCTACCTGGTCCACCTTTAGCCACTGGACATGGACTATAAAATGCTGGGTAAAGTAGCTTTTAATTTAATACAATTTCTGGTAAGTAGCTACATTGATTCATTTGTAGTCTTTATTTCAGCTGCAAAAAATGAAATAAAACCTTAAGTTTGCAATAATATTTGGACAATTTATGACAATCTCCTGTATTTGTGAACAGGAGAGTCTAATATCTCATTAACTGATGCTAATTATATGTGCAATTATTTTGGAATAGAGTGAACAATAAGGACAATTACAATCTTAACATTTAACAGATTTTTTAAGTCATCATTTGAGAGGTTGAACCAACTGAGAGATGAGTGTTCTCTCTACTTGATTCTTCATTTCTTTTTTATTTAATTGAGTTTTAATGCTACATAATATTGATTCACAACTTAAAAGATTAGAATTATAATCAATCTAAGCCCACACTGCATTCTCTCAAAGCCCATTTTAAAGTCTAAAAATTGGTGTCATTTATTAATTTCATTGTAATTTGCACTTAATTAGAACCTCTCCATATTTGAGACTTACATACATAACAACTCATTCCAGCATGATTGGGAAATAAGATGGTCTGTGAAAGCAAATTTCCCCAACATTTGATACTAAAAGCCTCAAACATGGAAACTTGTTTTAGAATCATTTTAGAAAAAAATTTTCTGAAATTAATATTATTTTTTCCCTCCTTAGATAAAGTATATTAAATGACATTTAACCTTTTCTTCAGGTCTCAGGAACATTTTCACAATTTGCATACTGTGTGATACTGTAGTGATGATAAAATCATCAACTTAGATAAAATACTACAGAATTCAATGCACATTAAGGCTATTATTTTACTGGAGTGACACAGACAAATTAAGTACATCTTTATACTCAATTTCAGAGGAAACTGAGTCTCAAGGAAATTGAATGGCTAACTCATAATTACAAGTAATCAAAAGACAGAAAAAGGAATAAAAAATTAAGATTCACACGTACATTTATATTGTCAAAGCTCTTTTCACAAACAGAACTTCAATTATTTCTAATAACAATACTTATTATCTTTCATATTTTATAACAAAGAAACTGAAGTGCAGAGATTTTACCCAACTGTCCAGTCACAGGGAGAGTGCATAGAGACTCTTCCTCTGGGTCCTGTGCTGTTTATAGTATGTAATATTTTAGGCCCTTTTCAATCAAAACTCCAGAGCTTTGTATGCTGCACCATGGGTGCAGGTTATTTACACCTTCCCAATGTGCCTTCAATGGCTGCATTTTGTGATTCTTGGCTCCATATTTTGCATTCTTTGGTTTCCTCACTGCTGTTGGACTCCTGGTTATCTCCTTACTGCTGTCTGCACACCTGACTCTCACTGTTTCTAATCTGATATTTCAAATAGACTGAGATGAAACAGCCTTTGAATTAGAGTCTGAGGGGCTCTCTCTTTGAAATCAAGTCATGAGTTAATGTGATATGTACTCTGACTGTGTAAAGCCTGCTCTGTTGATTGCTGATTCAGTTTTGTTCTTGGTGGCAATGGCTACTGGATGCGTGACTGTCAACCAGTGACAGGCTGTGACTATAATATCTTACATGAGTCAATTACACAGTAATTAATTAAATATTAAATTTTGAGTGGTTTTTCTTTCAAAGCTAGTATATTCTCCAGATGAAAGCTCTGGTTCAGATTCCATGATCAATGATCAAATACTATGACAGCAAAGCTGTTGAAAGGTATCTGATGACTGATGGGATCTTATTCAAATGGGGTTGGCATATGCTTGAAAAGATTCTTTTTTGTACTTTCGGTTACAAGTATTGAAGTCTAGACCAAACTTCATTCAGTACTAAAAAACAAGAAAGTCAGTTTTGGGAGAAAGAAATAGGAGATGTTGGAGATAGTGACAGCAATGGAGGAAGAAATTCCTGAGGGGAAGGAGAGAGAAGTGTTTAACAATCATCTGTTCCATTTTCCTCCTCTCTGCCAGCAACACACATTCATTCTTTTTTTCCCCCTCACCCCACCCCTCCTACTAACTACGTCCATTCTTTCTTATACTCTTTGGAAACCCTTAGTTGTATTTTTTTTTTTTTTTGGAATTGGATTTCTTGAGGTGTGGAGAGAAAAGGCTCCCCAATTGTATTTTATATTGAGTCTGTATTCCCAAAGGATATTCAAGTTTAAAAAAAGCGATTTTCTTTCTTATCCTAATAGAGGATGCCAATGTCTTCATCATTAGTCAATTCATTGACCAGTCAGATTCAGCTTTGAGAAGGTCTTATCTTGGGGATGTGTTCACATTTCCCAGCTTGCTGAGGGGCTCCCTGTACCCTTTGGCTGCCCACCATCTTTTGCTCCTCCAGGCTTAGTCTCCTGCTACCTTCCAGGGGAGACAAACTGTCTCCTGCACCCTTTTGTACCCCAGCCACATGAAATTCCCTTGGTTGTTTCTATCTCCTTAAAACAGGGCCATGGATTAAAGAACAGTTAGTATTCTGGGTATTAAGTGTGTGGGTTTGCACCTTGACAGGGACTTTTGGGAAAAACTACTCTAACCCAAAGTAGAGAATCCAGTGGTAGCACAAAAAGTTCTTTCCTTTGGGTCCAGGTATACATATATCTTTATCTATACACACATACATATGTGTATATATGTGTATATACACCCACATATATAATGTTTGCATATATATATTTGTAACAACATGACTACTGTACTCTGTGGGCCTGCTTTATACCCACTGTGCATCCTGAAGGCAGTGAAATGACTAAGTCATCTTTATAACAATGATGATTTATAATAATTTTATGATATTTGCTTTGTTCCAAATACCCTGCTAAGCCTTTCACATACATTTTCTTACAGAACCCTTGCAACACGTTATTATGTAGATCCTATCATGATTTGATGTACAAACAAGGAAACTAAGCTTTAGAGAGAAAGTAACTTATACACAAAGGACAACAGTCCCAGAGTGCTTTTTTAGGAGGGTCACTTGTGGCAGGTCTCCTCCCTGGCTTCTGTTTCCACATTACAGCCAATGCACAGAAGACTTGTTTAATGTTCAGTGCAGTTCAAAGATGTCCCACAGTGCTCAGAATAAAATTCAAAGGACAGAAATGAGCTAAAGGGCGCTGCAGATTCTGGACCCTGCTTATCTCCCCATGCCCATCTCTGCCACTCTTTCCCTGACTCATCACACCCCCACTACACTTACTTTTTTTTCTTTATATAATTCTTCAATTACAAATGCAATAATGTGACTTTAATTTTAGCAGAAAAACAACATAGGTGCATATAAGTGATGTCACAAACATTTAAAAAAATCTGAAACTACTTAATTTAATTGACATCATGTAACAGCACTAACTAAATATGTCTGTTAAAAATTTTGGTTCAGGGCCTCCCCTGGTGGCGCAGCGATTGAGTGCTGGGCTGCAAATCTGCCTGCAGCCTCTGCAGCGCCGGTTCGATCCCTGGCCAGTGGGAGAGGGTCCCACATGGTGCACAGACCTCTCCTGCAGCCTGCTCCTCCCCTTAGCAGTGTATTTCGTCCGTCTGCCTGTTCTGTTTCCCGCTCTGTCTTTGGTGAATTCTCTCACCCTCCCACGCTTCTGACTGTACCCAGTGCTTGTATAAAAATAAATAAATCTTTAAAAAAAAAAATTGGCTGAAATTTACAAGATAAAAGAATTATGCATTTTTGCAGCCAAGGAGAATAATTACTTTCCTTAATTATCATACAATTTAAGGTACATTGCTTCAAAAATACATTTACATTTTCAGAATCCTTTGGTTCATTTATTTAATTGATTAATTTATATAGATTTTACACCATTGTTCATTTTTGTACATTATTTGCTTTCTCCTCCCATAAAATTCCTCACTTTCTTCTTGCATCTTGAACAAACTCAGACTTTCTGCTTTGAATTCTTTGAGGTTGCAATATTCTTTGAACTTGAAATATTCTCACCTCAGGTATTTGCCGCATGCCTGCTCTTATACTTCAGGAAACAACATAATTGTTGTTTCCTTAGAGTAGCCTCACTTAACTTCCCACCAAAGTAACCTATCTGAATAACTCTATTTCCTTCACATAATTTATAGCTATCTGTAATTATCTTGTTTATTCATTTGTTTACTTGTTAGTGACCGGTCTCTCCCATGTAAACTTTATGAGGTCAGAGACCTTATTTGTATACTCTCTGAAGTGTAAACCCATACTAAATAAATATTTCATGACAGAATAAATGATACCTTAATAACAATGATGATGAATAACAGTCTCATAAATTAATGGAGATTATTCTCACTTTAAATAAAAAAGGAAATCTGCAAAAATATTTAGAAATATTTTTACATTGTTTAAAAATTTCAAATCATACTGCTTCCCATGATAAAAGAGAAAGTATATAAACTTTCTTAAATTACATAAATTGAACTTTTGGATATAAAGCTTTTCTACTTTCTGAACAAAAATCCAAATTGCTATCAAATTATAGTGAATTCACAAAGGCATCTCCTGATTTCCCTGGAAATAAAATTTAATTTTAAAGTTTGAAGTTGGTATAATATAAAAGTATACCTTTCATGTGCACATTATGTTTTAGAGAAAAATCTCTATATTACTACCACAGTAATAAGGATCTCAACCAAGTATTTATTAATGATGCAACATTCAATATACTATATAATGGCATAAAGTATTTCTATCTGAAATAATCAAATGCCAATGCAACCCTTCCTAGAACATTTTCTAAAATAGATATGGAGGTTGGTGGCCAAGATTGTGGCCCCATTAGCTTCTGTTGTCCTTTCAATCAACTGGGAGCCCCTTTAGCACAGCAATAACACAGCGGTAGTAAATTAGGGTGTGCATGCTCTCTCACTACATGTGCCTCAGATGTCACTGTTCTGTGTTAGTATGTGAGAGAATCAGCAAGTATATAACCAAGAAAGAGTATACTGAGGAGCACCAAAACAGAAGACAGAATTTCCTTAAACAGCTTATTATTATATCAGAATTATCCAACCAGATCACTGTTGTTATTAACTCCAACATGAGAACTTTAATAAAAAAACAATCAGATTTGGGCAAAGGATTTTTTTTTCTAGTCACATTAAAAGAGCATGCATTAACTGAAAAACCAGTGAACAAAAAAGTTATTGTGAGTCCAGTATGTGATGATCTTGCATTAAGCTAATCTTTCTGAAGAATACAAAGGTCTTTCACAAGACCCCTCTATAAAAAATCCAGGTAGGAAAACAAAATGCCTACATGAGAAACGATGGAACAATGAATTGCAGCATATGTAGCTTTAAGTAACTCAGACTCAGTCATTTAAAAACGAAAGACATCGAACCTCTACATGTCCTGAAAGGGTTTAAAATGTAAAAGTTGTTACACGCAATATCGAAAGTTGAATAAGAGATGTTTAATGAGTTTCAAGAAAATCTCTGATTTCTTTCTCTACACAGTCAAATAAAATAGATAAATAATTCAAAATATTCATCAGATGATAAAAAAAATACAACAAAGAGCACATTAGAGTCCTGGGGCACATGGTACAGGTGCTGCTCCCTTGTGTTTGCCACAGAGCTCAGCACCGGGGTCCTGAAGACAAACACCGGAAGGAGAGGGCCCAGAGTTGCAAGACTACATAAGATCTGGTAAGCCAATTTCTCCTTTGATATCAGAAGGTTAGTTTATCTCACAATGCAGTTAAGAAAAGTTTTTCAAAAGCCTAATTTCAAAACAAAGATCTTACTTTAAAAACAGGGAATCACTTATTCAAGTAAACAAACAAAACTATAACACAATCAATAGGAAGACAACTAAAACAAACCACTTACCAAACCAATGACAAGTTTTTTTAAAAATGGGAAAATGTTTGCCAAAGGGATATCTGAGGCATCTCTTTGTTTATAAAAATTTATTTTGAAATAATGGAATATTGGAGAGATGATACTGAGAACAACCATGTATCCTTCACCCAGATTTGCCTAAAGGATGCACTTCGAGTAAATATAGAGCAATGGAAAACAGAAAAGTGACACTGGTATCAGGGGTGGGCATAGGTCAGCTGGCTTCCCTACAACTACAATCAAGATACAGAACTACTCCAGCAGCATAAAGGTCTCCATAACACTACCCCATAACAGACATATCTACCTCATTCCTCTCACTCTTCCTAAGCGGTCACCCATTGATTGATTCTTCAAGAATGTAATTTTGGGGCCTCCCCTGGAGGCACAGTGGTTGAGCTCTGGGCTGCAAAGCTGCCCACAGCCTCTGCAGTGCCGGTTCTATCCTTGGGCACCGGCGAGGGTCCCACATGGCACGACAGACCTCTCCTGCCGCTCCCACTGCTCCCCTCAGCAGTGTATTTCGTCACTCTGCCTGTTCTGTTCCCCGCTCTGGCTCTGGTGAATTGTCTCACCCTCCCACGCTTCTGACTGTACCCAGTTCTTGTATAAATAAATAAATCAATCAAAAAAAATGTAATTTTGTCATTTCAATGACAAACGTTATATGACCAGAATCATACACTAGATAGCCTTTTGGTTTTTTCCATTCAGGATAATTCCCCTGGGATCCATCCAAATTGTTGAATTGTTAATGGTTCTTTCCTTCATGATGCTGAATGGTATTCTATGGTATGCATTCAAGTGCACATTTTGTGTAGACAAAGGTTTTCATTTCTCTGAGATGAATGCTAGAAAGAGCATTGTTAAGTCTTCTCATCTGTGTATCCTTAGCTTTTTTCTCCATTTTTTTTTTTTTTTTTAAGAAACGGCAAAACTAATTTCCAGTGGAGCTTATTTACCATCCGTATATACTTTTTCATGAAATGTCTTGTCTTTGGCCTATTTTCTAATTAGATTTTTTTTTTTTTTTTGCAGAGTTTGAGAGTTCTCTGTGTATTCCTATGTATTCTAGACATGAATGCACTCTCAAATACGTGACACACAAATAATGTTTTAAAGCCTATGGGTGTCTTTTCATTCCATGAATGGAATATTTTGCAAAGCAAAAGTTTTAAATTTTGATGAATTCCAATTTATTGATGTTATCATTTTCTGTTATCATTTAGTGTCATATCTAAGAACTCTACACCAAACCCCAGAGATTTTTCTAGGTTTTCTTCTGAAAGTTTAATACTTTTACATTTAACATTTAATTCAACACATTTGAGTTAATTTTTGTATGAGGGTCCAGGTGAAGGTTTACTTTTTGGCCTATAAATGTTCAATCATCCCAGCACCATATATTGAAAAGACAATTCTTCCTCCATTGAACTGCTTTTGTATCTTTGTCAGAAATCAGTTGGCTGTACTTGTGTGGTTCTATTTCTGGGTTCCCTATTATGTTCCACTGATCTATGTGTCTATCCTATACCATAGAGTCTATCCTATACTATAGAGTTTTTATTCATTTATCTATATAGTGAAAATTCAAATTGGGTAGGGAGAATCCTCCTTTTTTTTTTTCAAAATTGTCTCAGCTAGTCTAGCACCTTTGTTTTTATGCACATTTTAGAACAATATTTTCTATACCTACAAAAAAATTTCTGCATGATATTGGTAGGAATTGCATTAAACCTACATGTTGATTTGGGGAAAATTGACTTCTTTCAATCTACAAATTTTTAAGAGCTCCAAAATATTGGGTATTTTATTTCTCTTGTATTTTTTAGTTTTCAGTCCCAGGCCTTGAATATGTTTGTTAGATTTACACTGAATTATTTCCTTGTTTAAATAATTATAAAAGGTATTGTACTTTAATTTCAATTTCCATATATTCATCACTACTATACAGAAATGCATTTGATTATCATGTTGATCTTACATCCTTTGACCTTGCTAAACTATGATGCTTAAAAAAAAAAAAAGACTCCTTGGGATTTTTCCAGAGAAGCCATCATGTAAACTGTATATAGGGACAGATATTTTTTTCCCTTTCAATCTTTTATTTCTGAGCCTGCTAGATATTCCATTACTACATTGAATAAGAGTAGCAAGAACTGGGTGATAAGAGTGGAATCATTACCTTGTGTCCAGCCCTAGAAGGAAGTGGCCCGTACATCACCATTAATTATGATGTCAGCTATAAGTATACCTTACACACATGCTATTTCTCAAGTGGAGGAAGTTCTCTCTATTCCTAATTTACTGTTATTCTTTCAATCAAAATTGGGATTTGAGTTTTTTCAGATAATTTTTCTACATCAATTAATATGACTTTTTCTCTTCAGATTGTTAGTTAATATGTTTCATTGCATTGATTAATTTTTGAATACTGAATCAGCCTTGCATAACTGGATTAAATCCCATGTAGTCATGAAGTATAATTCTTTTTAATGTATTACTGAAAATAGGGAGGACTTCATTATAACTCATAGGGCATGTAAATCTGTGCTACACACTCAGTCTCTTTTTAACCACTCCAGTAGGCATCTTGTTACAACCTAGGAAGATTGGAAGTCTAGGCTCTCCACTTGGCCTTTCCTGGTGGGGTTTGTAAGTGTGGCCCCAGGGTTTTTTTTTTGTATCTCTGGTTGGAGTAAAGTGTTTACTGTCTAAAAGCTTTCTGTCTTACTATTCAATCGATTGCCCCTTTTGTGGTCCTTTTGCTTGAAAAGGAAGAGTTTCGTGGAGGATTCCTGCTCTGATCCCCATTGGCATCTGGGCTTTTGCCTCTGGCATCCATTTCAAGATATCTGAGCAAATAGAAAGCTCAGGGAACCAATCACTGTGTCATTAATTGAGCCCCAATGTCCCTAGGCAGTCTGCCTTCTGTTCTCCAACTTTCAGTCTTCTGAGATTTTCACATATGATGTTCAGGGTTTTTAGCTGTATGTAAAAAGGAGGAATGGGGGCAATACATACTCCATATTTCCAGAAGCATGAGTCAAGAAGATTCTTATAACAGTCTCTTTCTCTTTTATAGATTGATGATCAGCAAAATAAGATTCAAGGATCATTAACGCACAAAAATGCCGGAGGAACAATAACAACAGAAAAACCTACTACAGGAGTAAAGTGAGAAGTAAAAGATAAAGCATGAACTGTACATCAAGTTTAGAAGCAAAAACAAGTACCTCTTTCTTTTTGCTTAGGGCAAAAGATAATGACTCTGAGATGGAGATAGATGGTCAAAGAATTGTACAGAGCAAAGAGGAAGAAGACAATAATTTAAGAAAAAGGGAGAATTAGAAGTATGGTAATATCACATAGCCTTAGGAACAAAAAGCAGGAAACCTATTTTAAGATTTCATGTCAACTTTTAATGAGGGAGGGAGGTTCTCCATATTGTTAGCCAAACATTGCTCGATTCCATTAGTTGAAGACGAAACCAAATTGCTCAGAAAAAAAGCAGAGGCAGAAGCTCCAAATCGGCAGCTGACATCCTAAAGACACACTGTAAATTACAGTGGGAGAAACAGGGATAAGTAATTAGCACTACACAAATTTCAATATCTGGGCTTTTCTTACAATTAGCAGACACACAATTTAAAAATCATAGCCCTGCACATAATTATTATCATTATTTTCCAAAGGTAGTAGGAAAAATGCCTAGCACAGAATGGTTGACATTCTTTTCATTCACTGTATCTGGTTTTATTATAAGTAATTGTCAAACACAGGGCCTCCCTGGTGGTGGAAGGGTTTAAGATACAATCTATGAAGCTATCTACAGCCACTGCAGCACAACTTCGATCCTGGCTAGGGAGCTACCCACATGGCACAGCAGACCTCTCCTGACTCTCCTTGTTACTCCCCTCAGCAGTGTATCTCAGTAGATCTTCCTTTTCTGCTCCCCACTCAGTCTCTCATGAATCCTCTTACCTCACACACACTCACGTCTGGCCTATACCCCAGTTCTTGTATGCATAAATAAATAAATCTTTAAAATAAAAAAAATAAAAAAGTTGTCAAAGACAGCTAGAGAAGAAAACATAGAAAATAAATGATTTCTTTCACATTCCAGTTCTTATACTTAAGAACTTGACAGTTTATCCCTTTTAATGTCTTCAAAGGATTTCTAAACTAAAGCTTCACTCAGCACTGCTCTTCTATATGCAAAGTAAATTTGTCTCACATACCATGTTACTTATGTTTTCTTGAAGGAATTACAAGGGTAAATATTTGAAATCTCCTAGTTACTAGTGTTAGACACCCTAGGGAGTCTAAGACAATGAAATACTGTTCTGGTCCAGCGACTTACTTTCTTATAATTATATTTTAGTCTCCAAATCCAACATACTTTTAAATATAATAATTAGAGAATCAATAACTTAGAAACTAATTAAATATATTATTTCATTCTTTAATTTCCTTAACATTGTTTTAAAAGTTAGAACTTACAAAAGGATTCAAAATTTAGACAGTAATTACTGTTGTTTTTTGAGTAAAATATTGATGATGATGCAAAGGAAAAAAGAAAGCTCTATGAGAATGAGAAAATTGAGCTATATCTTTTAGAGAATATTCACCAAGTCCTGAGTAGGGAGAATGAGAATTATTTGCTGAGGTAGGATTTTTGATCACCTTTGGTCAGTGATCCACCCAATCATTTGATCAATCACCAATCACTGTGTTAGTGCTCTCTGTATGTGCAGCGTACCCCTAAGGGGGCAGGACCCAGCAAACACACGTGATACAATTGGTAAAAGAGGGATATGATGGGGACAATGATGGTTAAGATCATACAGAGGAGCATCATTTGAACCAAGACAACAATAAATGGCAGATGTTAAGTGAGAATTTCAAGGCAGAGAAAGGAGCATAGGCTGTCAGTTGGAAGGGTATCGCTCCTAAGAAGCAGTTTAAGACATGGGAGCAAGAAGAAATCACCCAGAGAGATTATTTTGAATGATAGAAAACAAAGAGGATCAAACAAAGAATGTATAAGAAAACCAATGCTTTGACAGCAAGGTAAAAAAGTAGAGGCCTCCCTTGTGACCTAGAAGTTAAGTCTCAGCATTACCACTGCAAAGGCCTGAGTTTGATCCTGGCCAGGGAGCTACCCACATGGCGCAGCGGACCTCTCCTGTCTCTCCCGCTGCTCCTCTCAGAAGTGTATGTCAGTGGATCTGCCTGTTCTGCTCCCCACTTTGTCTCTGGTGAATCCTCTTACCCCTCCCCACCTCTGGCCTATACCCCAGTTCTTCTACATAAAAATATATAAAATCTAAAAAAAAGCAGTTAAGAGGAACAAAAGGAGAAATAGTGAGTGATGAGGAAGGCAAAAAAGAGATATGTCAAGAAGCTGAAAGTCATAACAGCTCCAAATACTGCAAAAGGCAAAATAATGTAAAAATGTAAATTTCCCATTAGCTTTGATAACTGGGTTGTCATTGAAGACTGAAAAGAAGGCAACTTCAGTGGAGTCTTCTGGGTGTGTTAATGATCGTCTTTTTCAATGTTTCCCACTGATATGCTGGCTACTGAATCATATTTAGTTCTCGTTTACTTTCAGGAATTTGTATTACTCAGATTAACACATTATATAAGGAAAATAAAAAATATACATGATATAAATCTTAGTTAATTAAATATATTTAGCTCAAATACTTAATGTATTGGTAGTGCATTTCTCCATGTATTGTATTTCTGATTTTGTAAGAATATTCACATCTACATAAGGTAAGAGGCAACGCATGGACTTGTAATAATAAGGATATTTTCCTTACTATTTGTAATAGTAAGGATATTTTCTCATACAAAAAAGGGGAAATTACTAAACGAGAAATTAGGTTCAGAAAAAAATATAAAGAAGTACAAATTTGGGGCATATATATATATATATGTATATATATATATGTTTGGTGTGTAGTCTATAAACAAATCAGCATTACTTTAAAGTAGCAATTAAAGTAATGTCGGAATTCTGTTAATTGTAAAAAATAGTAACTTATTAATATCCTAAAGAAATAATATGGTATATCTCTATGTTAATATATTATATAGTTTAGTAGGACATATATATAATCTGTGATTTTATAAATTATTTTTCTAAAATTATTCATGTATTTAATTCATCTTGTACCTCAAGGGGCACCCTGACTTCTTCCTATAATAAGATATTTTTGTTCTATAGCATTTTTATCCTGCTTTAAATAATCATACAATATAAGAACATTTTGAGTTGTTTTTGGTTCCTCACAAGTCTGAAATTCAAAAACTCTAATCGATTTTCATGACATTTGAATTTAAAAGGTAATGCTAAAGTATGAAACATCAGTGTGACTACCTGAAAGAAACTGGTGAATATCCTGCTAAATGGTAAGAAAAAGAAATGAGTATTTTCCTATCATAAGTTAAAGAAATATGCATCCAAATAATTTTCCTTGAGAACAAAATCATCTTACAAGGACAAACATACTATATTTGAATATTTACTGTGGGTCACAGAGTCATTTAAAGAAACATTAGCCCAGTGAATTGCCTGTAAATCCAGGCTAAAATATTAGTGTATTTGTTTCTGAAGTGTTTTGAGACTATACATTATGAAAGGTGTTATATAAATGCAAAGTATTACTTTTAAATTAATTTTTTCTGGAACTGAAAAGACAAGTCATATGGCTTTTATTAATGTAAAGTTTATCTTGACCTTGCAGTGGAGAATATAATCAACTTGAAAAATATTAGTATAATGTTATATGGAATTAAAACTAATGTGGAATCTTAAAAAAGAAGAATTGCTTCCTACCTTCTAAACAAGATTGACTGTGTGACGTTAGCATGGTGACTTATCTGTAAAAGTTATACTATGATCTCATAATTCAATATTGGTAGGGTTGCTTGATGTGTGATTTATTAGGCTTCTCTTTATCCTAAATGCCAGCAAAAGACAGGGTATCCAGTGGGCTTACTTTTTCATTTACTACATATAAAATCTGAAAGAGAAACAAGATGAGAATTATAAAAAGATAAACCCTTGTAACTATCATTGAACATAACAGTAAGCCTCAGATGAATTATTAAAATTTTGGCAATATATGCCATTATTTTCATGGTCCTCAGTGGGAAAAAAAGATTATGTTACGGTAAAAAAAAAAATCAATATTGTGTGATGCTTGAGATGTAACTATAAAATGTCATTTAATTCTGGATTCATGGTAATCGTCATGTGTAAATGTTCAGCCAGCCAGCACTGGAAATAATATCAGTCATGAGGAGAAATGTGGAACATCACACTGAAAGTAACCAAGCTGTCTGTCCCAGCTGCCATGCCCTATCTTTTCAAAAGGTTAGATCTGTTCTGGGTTATAAACTGTAAACCTTGCCTAAGAACATAATTGCCACTGGGTACTTCTCCAAGGCAATATTCTAAGCAATGGACAAATATATTTGCAAAAGCATTTAGCCAATACGCAGCGTAGCTTAACAACTCAAATACAAAATATTCATTTCAGCACTATGATCAAAACAAGTATTTCTAAACTGGAAATATTTTTGTTTGCAATAGAAACACATGTTCTGGTTGTCAAAACATGCCTAAATAACACATTATTTTTGCAAAAGGTGTTTAATTTGGTAAATATATGCCTTTGTAGACAGACTAATACAAAATTTAAGTTACTTTTTTTAGCATTGATTTAGTATTTTGTATTGATTCATCAAGAAATAAAAATAACCTTCAGTTATTTATTCATTCAATCTCAGTAATTGAGCAAAAACTTTATATTTATCATCTAATTTAATTCTCCTAACCAAATGTGAGAAAAGGTAAGAAATCTGAGGTTTGGAAAAGTTAAATAATTTGTTCAAAGTTTCCCAAATTGTAAAAAAGTTATAATAGACTGTATTGAGTAATAAGCAATGACAAGAGTAGATGGTTTTAAAAGATTTCTTAAAATAGGAGTGTTTTTTTATATAACAAAAAATTAGAGGTAGGAAGTCCAGGACTAAGTAGTATGGCAGCTCAGTGATGTCTATCAAGAATCCTACTCCCTCTTTTTGTAGCAACAAGGGAACCAGTGAACCAGGCCCAGGAGCATCACTGTAATTCAGTATGGTGGTCAGGCGGGGAAGCACAGGGTGCCATCTCAAACAAAAGTCACTCCTGTTAGGAATACCAATGGTTTGACCATGAGTGGGATTCATCACAGAACAGAGACAGGGCTCAAATCTAGGCCTAGAAGAGTCCATGGCCCACATTACTCATCATCATGCTATTTTTTATTATTTTCCCTTTGATGAGTTCACCTGAGAATCCAAGATGAAAAATGGAAGATGCTTTATTTAACATCTACTCTGACATACTAAGATTCTAGATGAGGAAACAGGGGTCTGGAGAGGGAAGTGGTTTTCTAGAATTCACACTGCTAGTTAGAAGCAGAGATCAAATGTATCTCGATACTGGATGATTTTGCCCATATGTAGAACACAAAGAAACAAAACAAAGGTACTGATAAAACTTAACCAAAATATACCCCAAAAATATGATTGCAGAATTGAGGCTACTAAAGGAAAAGGGAAGATCAGGGTGAGACAAGGGGGAGGGGCCTAATGGTTTATGGCAAAGGACTATGAGGGCTTGGCTAGTGGGGATGGTGTGGTAACAAAAAGTTATACAACCATGAAGTAGTAGAGCCAAAACAAAAGCCCACAACTGATTCTCGAAACATCAGGCAATGTTGACTACAGCCTCCTAGACACTGCATTGCTCTTCAGGATCTTCAAAAGGTTTGCATACTCCTAACTAACCAAGATACACTCACAGAGACTCAGTTGTTTTGGAATAGTAATAACACAATTAATTTTGCATACACGACCCTCAGAAAGGAGTAGGAAATAGCTGCATCATTTCCAAGCTGAGCACTGTCTTAAAGCTCTTACTACCTGGCTATCCTGAATGCAGTTAGGAAAACAGTTCCCAGAGTGGTTTCCTTTTGGAAATCTTCTCACCAATGGAAGTAAAACCTTTTCTAATGATCTTTAAAGGCGACAATTTGCCCCTCTAACTCCCTCTAAGCCTCTATGGACTTTCTACTCTGCTTATGAATGTGCTGAGTCCAACTCAACAGAATGAAAAGAGGGTGGTGCTATAGAGATTTCAAAGCTATTTGAAAGTAGAAATCATAATTACTATTTTTCCCTTTTTCCCCCCCGCACACCCAGAGAAGCCACAAAAGCAAGACTCCAGCCCCTTTTGCTGCCAAGGGAAAAAGAGAGTCTTCTGGAAGAGGTAAAATTCCTTCACATTCCCTTCTGATGCCTCTGGAAATGTCACTTCACAAATTAAGTTCAATGCATGGGTTGGAGGCCCAATCCCCTGAGCATTCCATCCTCCCTCCATTCAATAAATCATTTTAAAATTAACCTTTTTATTTTGAGACAATTTCAGATTCACATGCAGTTAGAGAAAAAAATACAGCAGAATCCTTGTACCTTTACCTAATTTCCCCAAATGGTGACAGTCTATAAAACTACATTATAACATTACAACCAGGATACTGACATCAAGTCCAGTTACATAGTCTTTTCATCACTTTAAGGATCCCTGAGTAGCACTTTATTATCACACCCACCTCTGTTCTCACCCCTATTTCACTGACCCCTAACAAACTCGGTGTTCTCCATTCCCGTAATTTTGTCATTTTAATAATTTTATATTAATGGAATTATACAGTATACGACCTTTTGAGATTGAATCTTCATCACTATAATGCCCTGCGGATTCATTTAAGTTGCTGTGTGTATCAATGTTTCATTTCTTTTTATTGCTGAGTAGTATTCCTCACTGTGTATGTACCTCAGTTTAATTATTCATTATCCAATCCAGGGACACTCAGGCTTCTCCAGTTTTTGGTGGTTATGAATAAAAATGCTATGAATGTTCATGTACTGGTTTTTCTGTGAACATAAATTTTCATTTCTATGAGAATAAATGCTTAGGAAATAGTTTGCTTGTTTTTGTGTTTTTTTTTTTTTAAGTACTATTTTAATCCACTTTTAAGGCTCTGGTTAGAGGTCAGCCTGGTTCACTTTCTTAAGCAACTAATAAGTTCACATTCTCTTGTGGGGTTCTCCCACCCCACGACTGGTCTCCACCAGCCCTAATGTTCTGGGACTAGCTAGCACCAATAACTACCGAGAGCCCTTATACCATAGAGCCCCCTGAGTTACTCAAATTAGCCAATCCACCTGCTGCCTGAGAAACCTTGTTAATCCTTGCCATATATAAGTTGACCTCCGTGGTTCTAGCTTGTGATTACCCCTACCTTGCATCTCCTTTCATGAACCTGCTGGTGCCTGACCTCCTTTGGAGTCATAGCAACAAAGACTCTGCTATTCATTCTTTCCATAGTCAATGTGTTGTGTTCTGCCATCAGCGGAATCTTCAAATCTTGTAAAACAACTAAGAGTGCATTTCATGGGTTTTATTTAAGTGTATGTTTAGATTTATAAAAAAAAAAAACCTGCCAATTTATTCCCATAGTGGATGTGCCATTTTAAATTTCAACCAGCAGTACTTGTGGACGACAGGAATTGGTTTCTCTGTTTCTCTTTTCTTATCTCCCTATAAGTTATTTAAACATTTTTAAAGACTACATAGTGATTTATTCCTAGAAATTTTCAGTAACTAGTTTTATAAAGTTTTCTTAGTGGTTATGTAACTATTAAAATATATAAATATAACTTACTGCTCTGAATGATGTTTAGGAAATCCCATTCAGGTTCCTTTACCTGCTCCACTTTTTAAATGTAATTGTGTTAAGCATTTCCTCTCTATCTACTGAACACTGTATCAGCTAGTGTTATAACTTTTGCTTCAAGCATCAGATATGATTTAAGAAACTCAAGGGAAGTAGGAGAGTTTATTTAATTTACCCTTAGTTTTATGCATTCCAATGTTCTGTTTTTCTTTCTGAAGTTTTAACATTTCTTTCATTATCATATTCATTCTGTTTAGAAAATTTCCTTAAGCTATTCTTTAAGGATGAGTTTGCTAGCAACACATTCTCTTAGTTTTCCATCACCTGAGTTTGTCTTGATTTCCCTTTCATTCCTGAAGGATGTTTTCACCAGATATGAAATTGCTGTTGACAGTTCTTTTCTTTTGGTACTTGAAAAATGGTTTGCCACTTCCTGCTAACCTCCTGGTATCCGATGACTGCTGTCACTAGAGCTCATGTTCCTCTAAGAGTAATGTGTGTTCCCTCTGGCTTCTCTGAAGACTTTTTCTTTTTTGTTCATAAGTTTAATTTTGATATGTCTTACTGTAAGTTATTTTCATTTATCTGAACTGAGAGATTTACTCATCTCCTTAAATTTGTAGGTTTATGGGATTGTTTTTTTTTATTTTTTGGGGGGAGTGCAACTTGGAATGTTTTCAGACATTATGCCTTCAAATATTTTTCAGTTTCACCTTGGTCCTCCTCTTCTATTGGTTTTGAAAATACAAATGTTAGTTCTTGCTATTGTCCCACAAATCTCAATGAGTCTGTTCATTTTTTCCCCTGGTCTGTTTTTTTCTCTGTTGTTCAGATCGTGTGAATTCTTGATTTGTCCTTGACTTCATTGATTCAATCCTCTGTCATATATATTCTGCTATTAAATGGTGTTCTGCTGGAGAGTCTCACCTAGGGAGACTATTATTTTGGTTATTATATTTTTTAGTTTTTTAATTTTCATTTGTTTTTTATTACTTTTACTTCCTTGCTGAAATTTCCTATGTTTTTAATTTATTGTAAGAGAATTTATAATTAGTTATGGAAGTACTTTTATGATTGTTGCTTTAAAATCTTTTCCAGGTAATTCCAACAACTGTTTAACTCTCAATTAGTGTTTGTTGATTGACTTTTCTCATTCAAGTCTTGATTTTCCTGGCTCTTAGTAAAGTCATCTTCAATTATGCCCTAGACATTTTAAGTAGTAGAATCTATCATGCACTGATGTGTAGCATAAGGGTCAAGGTCCATCTAACACTACCCTAAAAAGGACAGAGTACCTGTTCCCACCATCTCATTGCCTCTGAATGATAGTAAAGATAACTGCACTCTGGGTACCACAGTCACCAGGAAAGGAGATGGAGACTGACTCTAACTACTTTTATTGCTGCAGAGTAGGGCTAAAGCTTCTCTACCCATTGAGTTTAAGTGAAACAAGTGTGGGGGTTGAAGACTAATGGTGACTAGCCCCATTTATCACCATTCCTTAAATCTTTGCTGTTTTGTTGAGGTGATGCTCAGCTCTCTTGCAAAGTTGGCTGACAATAAATACCCTGGTAGGGGAATCAGAGTGCCAACTGTTTCTGCTGGGCAAGAGATAGAGGATTGCCAAACTATTCAGCCCTGCCAACACCAACCAGTGGGAAAATCAAATCACCTGCCTACTTAGAGTAGTATGTGGGGTGCAAAATCGACATTCCATCGGAACCCAATGAAGTTATGAAGTGGGGGTGGGCAGGAGGTGCTTTTCAATTCCTGTTTGGCTAAAGTGGATGGGCTTTACCAAAATGGTTTTTGCTGGTAGACCACTCTTTTCCTTTGGATAAAAGCAATAATTTTCTTGGAGTTTTTTTCAGTATATATGTCTGTGACTGGGAAAGTTTAGAGTTTCTACAGCTCCTTGTCTAGGTAACATGGGTCCCAATAAGGAAACTCAAGGAACTCTTGAACACCATGGTCCTTAAGTATCAGAATCCCTAGGTTGGCTGCCTCTTCTTTCCACCTTTCAGAGACTACCTATCATGCTTGTTTGATATATCAGATCCAGTGACTCTTAGTTGTGATAGGGAGAACCTGGCAAGAATGGGACTGTTCCATCTTGGCAGAGCCTGAAGTCAATAAAAATTTCTGAATGTTTATTACATGTCAGGCCCAGGTGAGTTTCCTGTCCTCATGAAGCTAACTAAATATTAAAAGAAGATTACATAAAAAGTAACTCTAATAATCTATGATGAGTTGCTCAGAAGGCAGTCAAAGCCCACCTCCTTTCCACGAAAATTTCCTATTTGCTCCTTCTGTCAGAAACTGTTTTTTAACATAGCTCAAAGGCATGTATCTCTTAAAGATAAAAAAACTTTAAACATAACTAATTATTTGTTTATTAAACAAATATTAGGTAAATACAGAGTATATGCTGGATCCTATTACAGGTATTGAGAAAGAGCAAACAAAACAATAAAAAGCCCTACACTGATGCAGCTTACCTTATCTTAGAAGGGAGAGCAAAATACAATAAACATAACCCCTAAAGAAACTGTAATTCACATTCATTCACTCAATCAATTTATTCAATATAAATGCCTTGCTAGGTAATACCTTGCCTGAAAATCTCCCAGTAAAAATTGCTATTTGACATATAAATCCAGATGGCTGTTTAGATCCTGCTCTGTTTTGAGAGAGGAGAGCATGATGTAGTATAAAGGGTGACAATGTGCAGTTGATATGAAAAAACAATTTTCAATAAAGGAAAGAGAAAATACAGAAAGCGGAGGCTGGTGATGCCAATGGGAAATGTCCTGATATGTGGAGGGTCAGTGCTTTCACTGTGGCAGAGACTTGAATTCTGGTGCATACAATCCAGTACATGTATGTGCCACAGTGAGAACACTACCATTGATTGGCTCTGTTTCAGACCTCAGGATAACTGTGCATGATTTGTGACAGCTTCATTATGGAGGAGATTTTTCCCCTCTGAAAATGCTAATATATGAATCACAAAAACTTTACTTTCGTCAATGAGGAAAACCTGTGGCACTGTTGTAAATGAATTAGAATCAGAAGATAAGGTTTGTGTTTCAGTTCTGCTGTTTAATAAACCCTAGGGTAAGATCTTCATTTTCTGATGCCTTAATTATGCCTATCATCTCTCAGCATTGTAATTAAAGCAAAAACATTTTTATAAATGCTGATGTATAATTTTTAGTATTATAATCTTCATCAGAGAATCTGACTATGGATGTTTTAAAATTCTACCACTCAAACAGTTACAATGAAAGATATATTATTCAGAGTCTTTTTTCCCACTTGGAATTTCTCATGGTTTCACCACAGGGCATTCAGATGTTTGATTATGTGATGCTCTGAGACTCTGGCATTAGGTAGTACAGTGTATGGACAACATTATCCTTTCAAAATAAGAAAAATAAATGTCTACATTCCAAAACAGTCACATGCAAACAAGTGAAACCAGACCATTATCTTGCAACACACACAAAATTAACTAAAAATGAATTAAAGACTTGACTTAAGTCCTGAAACCATCAAACTCTTAGAACACACATAAGCAGTAAATTTTTTGACATCGGTCTTGCCAAAACATTTTTTGGATATGATACCAAAAGCAAAGGCAACAAAACTAAAATAAATAAATGGTACTACGTCAAGCTAAAAACAAAGCAAGCTGAAACAAAATGAAAATATAAGCAAGTGAACAGGAGAAAACATTTTATCTTTGATAAAGGATTAACATCCAAACTATATAAAGAACTCATCATATAACTCAACAGCAACAACAAAATGTAATCTGATTTAAAAATGGATAGAGGATCTAAACAGACATTAATCTAAGAAAGACATCAAATAGCTCACAGATATATGAAAAGGTATTCAATATCACCAATCATCAGGGAAATGTAAATCTAAACCATGATAAGATATTACCACACATCTGTTAAAAATGATTGTTACCAATAGACAAGAAATAACAAGTGTTGGCCAAGATACAGAGAAAAAGGAACCCAGATGCACCAATGGTTAGAATGTAAATTGGTGCAGCTACATGAAAAGTTCCTCAAAAACTTAAAGAATAGAACTACCACATGATCTGGCAATTCCACTTCTGCCATTTATCCAGGAAAGACAAAAACACTTGAAAAGATAAATATACCCCCATGTACACTGAAACATTATTTACAATAGATAGGATCAATGAATGAATAAAGAAAATATTATATATAAAAATATGATAAAATATATTAAAATAGAGAGTAGAATACTATTCAACCATTAAAAGAAGAAAATCTTGTCATTTGTGACTATGTGAATGGACCTTGGGAGTATAATACTAAGTGAATTAAGTCAGACAGAGAAAGACAAATACTATCTGACCTCACTTATATGTGGAAACTAAAATAATGAACTCATGAAGACAGAAAGCAGATTGGTGGTTGCCAGAGGTGGGGAAGTGTGAAGTGGGGGAAATGGATTGAAGGTAGTCAAAAGGTACACACTTCCAGTTATAAGATAAATAAGTTCTGGGCCTCCCTGGTGGCACAAGGGGTTAAGCACCGCACTATGAAGCCATCCGTAGCCTCTACAGCATGAGTTCGATCCCTGGCCGGCCAGGGAGCAACCCACATGGAGCAGCAGACTTCTCCTGTCTCACCAGCTGCTCCCCTCAGCAGTGTATTTCAGTCGGTCTGCCTGTTCTATTCCCTGCTCTGTCTCTGGTGAATCCTCTCACCCCCCCCCATACCTCTGGCCTGTATCCCAGCTCTTGCATGCATAAATAAATAAATCTTTAAAATAAAAAAAAAGACAGGGCCTCCCCTGGTGGCACAGATGGTTGAGCACAGCGCTGTGAAGCTGTCTGTGACCTCTGCAGTGCTGATCTGATCCCGGCCAGCCAGTGAGGGTTCCACATGGTGTGGCAGATCTCTCCTGTCATGCCCGCTGCTCCCTTCAGCAGTGTATTTCGTCAGTCTGCCTGTTCTGTTCCCCCGCTCTGTCTCTGGTGAATCCTCTCACCCTCCCGTGCATCTGGCCTATACCCCAGTTCTTGTATAAATAAATAAAACTTTAAAAAAAAAGATAAATAAGTTCTGGGGATGTAACATAAAGCATGATGACTATAGTTAACAAATAAATGTTTTTAGGTTCTCAAGTTCTTAAATTCTCAATTCAAACTGTGTGAATGATAGATGCTAACTAGACTTATTGTGATGATCATTTCACAATATATAAAAATATTGAGTCCTTATGCCATATGCCTGAAACTAATATAATATCATAAAAAATAATCACAATTAGTTAACATATTTAGGATCAGGAGTGCTACTGTCTTTAAGGGAAACAGAATGGCTGGATTGGAAAAGGGCTAGCTTAGGTCCTCTTAAGTGCCACAATGTTCTATTTCTTGATATTGCCTATGCAGATATTTACTTTACAATAATATATTCAAGCTGCACAAATATATTCTAAATCTAATAACAGATTTAAATATCTAGATTCACAGGAAGATACCATTACAGTAAAGTTCTCATGTACCTTTCATCCAACTTCTCCCAAAGGTAAGATCTTATGTAACAATGGTATAACTTTAAAATACTGCGGGGGTGGGTGGGAATTGTATGGGGACTATAACCAAGATGAAAATGCATACATTGTGAAAAAATGAAAAATGATGTAAAATATATAAAATAAAAAAACAAAAAATGAACAATGATGTAAAAATATATAAATAAAAAGAAAATTTTAAAAAAATAAAGGAAATTTTAAATCATGGAAAAAAAAAAGAAAACATTATAGCCATTGGTATAATCCCTGGCCCGATTTAGATGTCACCAGTTTCACATGTAATAGTTTGTGGGTGCTATAGTCCTAAGCACTAAGTTGTAAGTTCTATGCAAACCTAGCATGTGTATCTTTGCACAACCACCACCTTAGTCAAGATACAGAACTGTTTCAGCACCACAAGGTCCATTTTGCTACCTCCCTTATATTCATATCCTTCCATTTCCTCTCTCCTTCCCCCCAAACCCTTCTCCTTAACTTCCAACAAGCATATTTTTTCTCTGTAACTGTGTTGTTTTGAGACTGATACATGAATGAAAGCATATAGTATATTAACCCTTTGAGACTGCATATTTTTCACATATCATATCCCTGAGCCCAACTCAAGTGGCCGTCTCCATTAATAATTCATTTCTTTTTTATTGTCAGGTAGAAGTCCATGGTATGGATGGACAACACTTTGTTTAATCATTCTTCCACTGAAGAACATCTGGGTTGTTTCTAGCTTTTGACTAAATACAAATAAATCTCTAAAATCTGGCAATTGAAAATAAAGCTACTATTAATGTTTGTATGCACACCTTCGGTTCTCTGGGACAAATGCCAAGAAGTGTGATCTCAGGGTTATATGATAAGTGCATGCTTTTCAGAATGGCTCTGACCGTTTCAGTGCTCCCTCCCAGCAATGTAGGAGTGACTCAACTTCTCCACATCTTGACAATATTTGGTGTTTTCACTACTTTTTTTATTTTTTTATTTTAGCTGTTCTAATAGGTATGTAGTGAAAGATCACAGGGCTTTGAATTTTTATTTTCCTAGTGGCTAGTGATTTGTAAAATATTTTGGTATGCTTTTTTATTCCCTTCCTTTGTTCATTTTCTTTCTTTTTTAAAAAAAAAAATTATTTATTTATTTATACAAGCACTGAGTACAGTCAGAAGCGGGTGAGAGGATTCACCAGAGCCAGAGCAGGGAGCAGATCAGGCAGACTGATGAAATACACTGGTGAGGGGAGCAGCAGGCAGCAGGAGAGGTCTGTGTGCCATGTGGGACCCTTGCCCGGCAGCCGGGGATCAAACCGGTGCTGCAAAGGCTGCAGGCAGCTTCGCAACCCAGCGCTCAACCGCTGTGCCACCAGGGAGGCCCACCTTTGTTCATTTTCTAATTGAATTCTTTCTTAATGTTGAATTTTGAGAATTATTTATATATTTCAGATAAAAGTCTTTTGAAAGTTATGTAATTTGCAACTATTTTATTTTTTCATCCTCTTTATGGCATCTTTCATACAGCAAAAGTTTTCAGTTTCAATAAAATCCAATTTATTGACTTTTTTCCATTTATGAATCATGCTTTTGGTGCTATGTCTAAGAATTCTTCATGAATCCCTCAGTCATGAAAATTTTCTACTGTCTTTCCTAAAGAGTTTTGTAAACTTAGGTTTTACATTTAAATTTATATTATGCTTTCAGTTGATGATGAAGATGATTTGGTATGAGGTTTGAGTTGAAGTTCAATTTTTTCCTTATAGATGTCTAATTGCTTCTGTCCCATTTGTTGAAAAGATTGCCCTTCCTCCATTAAATTGTTTTCTTTAAAATTGTGGTAAAACAAACCTAACATAAAATTTATAGCTGTAACAGAATAAAATATTCTCACAGCACAGGGCTTGGAGGTGGAGAAGCAGCAGCTTCTCATTGCTCTCCCTGTCCTGTCTACTCCAGCTCCTTCTCTAAATGCCTCCATCCCTAACATTGAATCTCAAATCATCGGACTTTATTTCCCACTAGCCCTTCATTGTTATAGTCAACTTCTGACACTGTCTCTCACTTTTTGATGATTATATCTCTTGATCATAATCTCCTTATGCACATTGATAGTCTCAATCAGCATACAGTAAGCCTGTGCTATCCGGAGATATTTCTGTGTTCTCACTTTTGTGCCTTAACAGATTTCAAAACTTCAAAAGATTTAAAAATTCTACCATTAAACATCTCCCTGTTGTTTCCTATTAACAACCTCTTTGAATTAATCCCTTATTCTCCATAAAAATTATATTTTAAAGAGATTTTGTTTTTATTTCTAAGAACAATGTATAATCATTTCATCAATAATCTCAATATTCAAGAAGAGGTAGTTGGAACTCAGTTTCAAGATATGCTTCTCAATCTAAACTAATATTTAAGTTTTCCTTTCTTGGTGAGCAAACTATTACCTGTCATATAATGAAATTCCAGCAACCAAATATACAATGCAAGAAGGAATGCAGCCCTGAAGAGAAGCTTCATGTTGATGGCAGACCTTTTGACTTTGCACAGTAAAAAAGAAAAACAAACACAGCAACTACCTAATGCATTAGGAAAGCACAATATTCAAAATAGCATGAGACAGAAATTAAAGAATGAGTCTATTTGCAGTTTCACAATGGCTGTTAATAAACTGATATGGTAATATGCCAGCAGGACTGTGGTATGCCAGTATTTTTGACATGATTAACCAGTTGATAATAAATTATTAAGAGTTTTAAGATGTTCATATAAGCTTATAAACAACTAGGAAAGGAGAACATACTGAAAAAAGAACTAGTCAATAATAGCCATGACTGTAGTGAGAAGACTCTTTCCAGAAACACATACTTTTATTTCATCTCTGTTCTCTCTTGACACCATCTAGTTCTCAAACCTTTCCATTCAATGAATGATCCAGTTGATCACAAACTAATCCCACAGGATTTGTTACTGAAATGCTTCATTCTAGTTTCACATTTCCATTTTATCAAATGTAGCCAATTTCATATCTGTGGGGTAAGAGTACTACAGAAAAAAATCAATTCCATTTGGAATTCATTTTCTGAAAAGCTTGGTGTATCACTGAAAGTTAAGAAACACTGCCTTTAAAATTGGACAAATGCTACAAAAATATTTGGAGTTTTAGTATTTATTTACTATCATTAAGATTTGCCTTATAGCCAAAAGAAGTAAAAATTTATTGTCTAAAAATCATCAAAAAAAGCAAACGAAGAAGAAATTATTTGGAATCCTTCAAAAGAAAACTGAAAAACACACCTTGAAAAAAATTATTTTAAGAGTTAGAATACAGCTTTGATTCCCAATTTATTGCCAACACCAAAAGCGGGTTCCCCAGAATAGATGCCTATCTAGACAGGAGTTTGCTTTCTACACACTGGAGGAGAGCCAGGGTTTTCGTGGGGTGAGGGAGAAGAGTAGGAAAATGGTGCCAGTGAAAATAACAGAGTTCTATTTTGGATTCGTTGAGCATGAGGTGCCTTTGAAAAAATCCAAGCAAGTGGCAAGAATAGGCCACTGAATATATATGTTTGAAACACAGAAATGTGGCTTTGAGTCTCCTGCCAGTACAGTAATTGGTGTGTTAGTGAATAGAGTTAGATGAGATTGCCTACAGAGAGAGGATGAGATGAAAGGTAAAGAACTCCAAGGACCAAAAATTGAGGAAATCCAAGATTTAAAGCACAGGTAGAGAAAAAAGAGATGGCAAAAGGCCCAGAAGCAAAGACAGGAAAAATAAACAGAAGTGTGCGGTGTTATGGAATCCAAAAATAAAAGAGTATTTCAAGAAGGAGAAACTGTTTTTGCATTCTTTGGGTAGAAACCTAAGAATGGCATTGATGGATCCTATGGTAAATCTATGTTTAATATTCTGAGGAATCTCCATACCGTTTTCCACAGGGCTGGACCAGCCTACCTTTCCAACAGTTCATGAGTGCTCCTTTTTCTCCACCTCCTTCCCAACACTTGTTGTTTCTGGTCTTTTTTTTTTTGTGTGTGTGTGTGTGTGTGGGACCCTCCCTGTGGCCGGGGAACCAACCGGCACTACAGAGGCAGCGGACAGCCTCACAGCCCAGCGCTCAACCACTGTGCCACCAGGGGAGGCCCTGTTTCTGGTCTTTTTGATAGGCACCATTCTCACAAGTGTGAGGTTGTATCTCGTTCTGGTTTTGATTTGCATTTCCCTGATGGTAAGTGATGATGAGCATTTTTTCATGTATCTGTTGACCATCTGTATGTCACCTTTGGAGAAGTGTGTATTTAGCTTTTCTGCCCGGTTTGTGTGTTTTAGTGATATAAGTTCTTTGTAGATCTTTGATATCAGCCATTTGTCAGATGTATGCTGTACAAATCTTTTCTCTCATTCAATAGTGTCTTTTTGTTTTAGTGACAGTTTTTTTTTTTTCCTTCTGTGCAGAAGTAAAGGCAAGAGCCAAGTTTACTTAGGAGAAGAACTGAAAATTTATTCCATTTTGGTAGGAACAGAAACAAACTGTTGTGAGTTAGTGTATGAAAAAGATGTATGGAGACCCTATTTAACCTGCTCATGGTTCAAATGTCCTCATAAAGAATTCTACAAGGTCCAGAGTTGATAAGTATCTATAAAATCTTATTAAACAAAGTGAGAACTTTCACAAATTTCACTTTCCTCTATTTCCCCATGTATTTCAAATTTGAGATTTTTAATTCCATTATTTCTTACTTAGAAATAATTGAACGTTCAATTAGAGTAACCAATATATTTTATCACTTTGTCATTTACCAGTCCTTGTATCTGCCTTTCACCAGTTTTTTCTTCTTATACTGTGCCCTTTTAAAGATTCTTTCAAAGAAGTTTGACAGGCAGTAAAATTCTTGAGCACTTATATGGAAGATTACAATAATTTTCAAATGGATCACAGCCATATTTCCCACATGACATACTCTTTCAGATCCTTGCCACTTCCTCCATCTCTTCTCTAGAACTCTTCTCTAGAAGATGAAATCTCTTCTCTAGAACTGCCTCAACCAATAACAGAATGGTGACAATAACATTATATGACTTCCAAGGTTAGTCACAAAAGGCAACACAGTTTCCATGTGGTTCTTCCTTTGGAGATGATAGCCCTTGAATGCATCTGTCATGTTCTGAAAAAGTCAAGACCATATAGAGAGGCCAGTGTGGAAAAGAACTTAAGTTTTTGGCCCTTAAACTTCAACAAATTCCTAGGGAACTATCAACACCAACTTGCAACCAAGAGTGAGTCATTTTGGAAAAGGAGGCTATTGTCATTGGTTGAACTGCCCCAGCTGACATCATGTGGAGGAAAGATAACTCACTATGCCTGCCTAATTTGTAGCTACATATATAAAACAAATGATTGTTTTAAGTTAAAGTTCATGTTGGTTTATGAAGTAGCAATAAATATTGAGAACATCCTGCATGTTTTAAATCTACCATTATTTTAGCTAGATGTAGAATTCTAGGTTTATGATTATTGCCACCATGAACTTTGGTGTTTCTTATACATTTCTTATAAAGTAAAACACTCACTTACATTATGACCCAAAAAGTCCACTATAGGAATTTAACTAAGTGAGATGAAGACTTAGGTTTACACAAAAACATTCCTCTGAATGTTTGTAGTAGCTTTATCAATAATTGACTCAAATTGGAAATACCCCAAAAGTCTTTCAGCTGGTGAACAGAATAACAAACTCAGGTACAATCACACAGTAAATACTAAGGAATAAAAAGGAACTAACTAGTACATGCAACAGCATGAATGAATCACAAATGCATTATGCTAAATGAAAAGAAGCCAGAATCAAAGGTTATATACCGTAAGATTCCATCCATATAATATTAGAAAACTCAAAACTCTGGGGACAGAAAACATGTCACTAATTAATAAGGGCTGAAGTTGGAGGGAAGAATTGAACACAAAGAAGCAGGAATGCATTTGGGGGTGATGGAACCATTTCATATTTTGATCATGGTGGTAGATTAAAAGCCACTTGTTTGTCAAAATTCACTGACTGTATAATAAATGTGAATTTAATACATTCATTTCCAAAATGAAGCACAAAAGATGTTACCTCTGGATAGAAAATAGAAGGTTGAAAAGAAGGTTGAAAGGAAGACATCTTTTCCTGATAAATTTGTTACCATACTCAACAAGGGGGCAAATATCTCCTCGAAGTGAGGCACATTTCAAAGACACTGGCATGTAAACAGGACTGTTAAACCTCTGACATTGAGGCAGATTTTCTGTTCTCTCTTTTCCTGAGAATCATGACCTCCCATTTCCATTTTCCAATTAAACACCTGTCTCATATTATCTTTTGCAGAACACTTTCTCTATTTATTGTGGTTCCTCTGCAGCCCTGTAATTTCAGATGGTATGTAGCACAGTTTTTCCAAGAAAACAATTCGATGCTTTGTCATGTCTGGATTTTCATAATACAGGTTTCTTTAAAATTTTAATTAGTCAATGATGAGGCAATGAATTAACCTTTTTGTCACCTCTGATCTGAAATCAGCTGGGCCTAAAGGAAGAAATCATGTGGTTAAAATATGGTCCTCTAGGTTTTTCCCTTCCACAGGGATTATTATTGTGAGATATTTCCTAGAAAAGGAGGAAAGAACTGAAAAGGTTTATTATATGTCACCAAATTGAATTTTTTAAAAGTTATAGTTTTGTGGACCTATGGACAGTATAATCCAGAGATATGAGATAATTATCCAAAGTTAAAGAGTGAAAATCTATAAGATGTGTTTCACCAATATCAACTGACCTAGTCTACTTAAAGCTTAAGGCTTTCATAAAAGGATTAGAGAGAGAAAGCCAGGACAGGTTCAAGCAAAATAAGTGTCCATGAATAGGGGAGGGCCTAGAGAAACAATGAGACATACGATTACTTGAAAAATAGACTACTTTCAAAATTATAGTGGTAAAATTTGACTCAGCTGCACTATCATCTTCCTGTTGAAGGAAGGACTATAACTAATGAGAGTGGGAGACCAGGCTGAGTCAGTATATGACTTAGAAAAAAGAAGTTCAAAGAACAAATATTTGGTTGTGTTTTTCTTACTGAATTGAAAAGAGAAAAAAGAGATGAGTTGGATTCATATTAAAATCCCAGGTAGACTGCGGTAAAGATAGGGAGAAAGTGCTCAGCCTCACTATAGCCCAGAATAAATATTTGTTAAAATAGTCCAGCTGTTTTTGCCTGCATGAAAACAATTTTGTAGTACAACTTGGTCTCCTAGATATTCCAATGCTGGAAAGAAGTTGGGCTGCAGAACAGATATGCACATAGCAATCACTGGGATATGCAATTCCTTGCTATAATCAGGTATTTGGCTTTCATATCACTCTTAGTCCTCTGAGTAGGAGTAATTCCAAGAACTCAGAGGAAAAAAATAAACAGTTGGCATGTGCAAAACTGAGGACATGATTCTGGATATAAAAGCCATATGATATCCCCTGATAAGATTTTCTCTCTTATTGTTGAAACTACAATTAATAATGGATCTTTGAGCACTGAATACCAGAAAAAAATAGGCAAAATTTAACCATGTATGAAATAAGTGACATTGCAAGGCACTTCGTATTTCATATACAATCTCCAGAGTGATATATCAGTAAAATTTACCTAGTGAAGTAAAATGGAACTTGAACTGGGAGATTAAGGCAAGTGAGCAATTTCAGTAGCCAGTCACAGGGTAAGTGACCCTAAAAAGATAGTGGGTATGGAAAGGAAAGGTCATAAAAGAAAGAAAACAAAGAATATACAGGAGTCTTTTCACATAGACAAAAAATATATAGTATGTAAATTAGGGATACAAACGGAAAAGATAACACCATAGACACTTAAAAATTTCAGAAAAAAATTTTAAGAGAATATCAATGCCATATGACAGGGAAAGATATCTTAAACAGGTCTGCAAATGTATTAACTATAAAGGAAAATACTGATAAATGCAACTGTAGTAAAAATAAGTTCTTCTCATCAATACACAGGATTGTATATTGATTTTTATACCAGGAAAGGTGTAAAAAGGCAAGTCACGGAGATGATAAAAATATACAAGCAAAAGACTTGTACCAAGTGTTTATGAAGAACTCTTAAAAATCAATAAGAAAAAATTAATAACAACAGAAAAACTGACAAAAGATTTGAAGATTAAATATATACTTCACAAGAGAGGAAATGTAACTGACAAATAAACATATAAAAAACATACTAAGCTTCATTACTATCAGGAAAATGCCAGTTTAAACCACAGTGAAGTGTAACCAAGCACACCCCTAGACTGACAAAAATTTAAAAATCTGACAATACCAAGTATTGATGCAGAGTTAGAGCTTTTAATATCCACAATGATGGTGGAAATGTAAATTGGTTTAAACAGCCTGAAATATCTAGTGAAGCTGAAGACAGGCATACCATATGATCCAATAATTCCATGAATCAGGAAGCATGTGGAAGTGTAATCATAGAAGGATTGTTCACTGTAACCATAACTGCAAACAAGATTAATGGCCATTAACTGCAGAATGATAAACTGTGGCATAGTCATATAATGGGAAAACTATACAGCAATGAATATGAACAAAAAAGAATTATAAATATCAACATGGGTGAATCACAAAATCATAATTTTGAACTTAAGATGCAAGACATACATAATTACATTATTTTTCATTCTATTTGTATAAAATTCTCAAAACATCAAAAATCATAAGGGATAAAACTCTAAAGAAAAGCAAGCGTTACCAAAGGTCAAGTCTTCTGGTTGAAAAGTGGAGGATAACTTGAAAGGGATTCACAGGAGGTTAATAGATTGTGTTCAGTGTTAGAACCGGAGATGATTACATGGGTGCTTGCTTCCTAATCATGTCTTATTCTGTACTTTGTGTTTTATGTGCTTTGCTGCATTTATGTATATTTCATAATTAAAGATACTCCCTCCTCCCATTTCCCACAAAGAGAATATTACAGAGTTGGCAGTTAATACAATGTGGGGTAAGAAATTGAAAATGGAAGAATCAAGTTTAGAACCTGTGAGAATGGGAAAATGGTGGTGGCATTAGTTGAAAAATGAACATGAAGAGTAACTGGATTGGGGAAGAAGATAGATTTCAAAGTAACAAGCTTAAGGCAATGTCCTTTATTTGGCCAAATACTTGATACAGAAATATTAAAGGAGAAACAAAGACAGATAAGAAGTTACAGCAGAAAGTAACACATGTTAATTTTTTCTATAATATTGCTGTATTATGTTTAACTTAATTCTGCAGAGATGCTTTCCTAAAATAAGTTACATGAAATAAAGTAGATAAGTGACACTTTGCATGATGATTGTTAAAATTAACTTAACTACGCAATAATGGGAGTAATGGATTAAAGCTTACTGGAATCTTCAAGTTCTTTTACTTAGATGAAATACCCAAAAGTTAATGCTATGTTCCCGTTATACAATCAGTGATATTTCAATTTGCTCCTATCAGTGGTAACCAGAATCACCAGTCCTTGAGAGACATTTATAGTTTTTCATTTAGCCTCAACATTTCAAAAACTAGCTTCAAAAAAAATCATTATAGTCCAACATGTTGTTCTACAAATTACTTGTATTAAAAAAGAAATAAATGATGTTATCATTTTAATAATGGAATACATAGAAGCTGCAAGAGTCCCAAAGATGCATTTTTTTTAGTAATACAATTGTGATAAAATTACATTTGAACAACAATATAAACTTCTTGGATATGTATCTCTCAAATGAGAATTTACCTACAGTTAAGTCAGAAGAGCCTGGCAGGATACATAAATATGCACAAGAAGTTGCATGTGTTATAATTCACTGGGAGTTTTCTTTCCTTTATCATGTATTTTTCTTTTAGCAACACTTAATGGAAAAAAACAAATCCCCAACACACAATTTTCCAAACTATAAGAGTAGCCAAACTAACAAAATACAAGTCCTTAAAAAGAAAAAAGTAAATTACAATCCAACTTCAATTTGAAGTTCAAAAAGAGTGTGATGTGATTGTGCTGGTCAACAACGCCTGTGACTCATAGCAGCTACAGATAAGAATAAATGTGAGGCATTTATTCTTATTTCCATCAGCTTACTTTCCCACTGACATCCTTAAGTATGCTCTCTCCTTCTCCTTGATTTTTTTTATGTGCACAAAAGTGCTTTAACAGACAGATAAGTATGAAAAGAAAATCAGTATTAGTCGTAAATCAACCAATTCATTCCAACAAATACTGATTACCTACTCTGCACCAGGCACTATTTCAGAGTCTGGGGATGGATCCACAGGTGACTAATGCATGGTGTCTATCCTCAAGGAGCTCACAGTGCAGAGAGAAACCAACAAACAGGCACTATAATTTATGGCTGATGAGACTAACAAGAGAGGTGTGTAGAGGAGACATCAGACAGAAAAAGGAACAGAGAAAAGCAAACTCCAAGCCAGTGTGTGGTGCTTATCAGACAATTAGATGGTCAAAGCTAGAGCTTTCCAGACTCTATTCCCTGGGCAGGGGCTGATGGGAAATTGGGGCAGAGCTGGGGCTTTGACCACTAAACCACTAGGGCTTTGGCAGTTAAACTGCTGCAGGGTTGGCAGTTAAAATGACATTTGGGCAGTTGAAAGGTTGGAACTTCAGCAGCTAAACCACTTGTAAGGAGGGGTGTCTGTGGAGAAGTTGCCAGTTTCCAGGTGTGGTTTCAACTTGGACCTTAGTCTCTGCTCAGCAGACACTATCTGGAGTAGGATGGACTGCATCTGGTCACATACTGGCAGTTTGCTTGTTCTCTCTCTCTCTTCTCCTCCCTTCCTCCCTCTCCCTGCTCCCCTCTTTCCTTACTCCCTGTATAAATCCTGTTGTTGTTTTTTTTTTCTCCCCATGTGGCTGCTTTAGAGTCATGCCCTGAAGCTATAAGTATGTGGGTGAGGAACCACCAAATAGGTCACCCTAAATCTCTTGGGTTTGCCCCATTTCATGACCATACAGAAATCACTCTGAAATGGCCTCCATGGGCAATGAGGGTGAGATAAGTGGCTTGAGAAATATATTCAGAGAAAGTAATACAGAAGTTGAAATCTGAAATTCCTGGCATTCCAGGTAGGGGAGCAGCATGGGCAATGACAAAAGAGAGTCTAAGACAAGAGTCTGGAGCAGCTGCAGCACACTATGCAGATGGCTGTCTTATTAAGGTCAGAAAGAGACAGAAAGCCAGAGGCAGGCAGCAGCCAGGCCAGGACCACAACTCAGACCAACTGAAGACAATGTGAAACCATCGTCCAAAGAGATCCCTACAACCTACAAGGTAAAGGCTGGATTGCAGGGTAGATCGGGGCAAAGTGGGTCCTGGAGATCAATTCAGCATCTTTATAAGAATCTAAGTAGAATAATATACTGAACCGCCCCCAAACAAAGGTCATGTCAGTGGAGAAAGAGAATTTCAGGAGTCATTGGGATTTCAAGGACATAATGGAAGAATCACATAGAAAGTACCCACATGGCACAGCGGACCTTTCCTGTCTCGCCCACTGCTCCCCTCAGCAGTGCATTTCAGTAGGCCTATTCTGTTTTCACTCTGTCTCTGGTAAATCCTCTCACTCCCGACACCTCTGGCCTATCCCCCAGTTCTTGTGTGTATAAATAAATAAATCTTTAAAAAAAAATTTTAAAAAGTATCCTAAGTATTTCTGTCTCTTCATTAATGAGACTGACTGAGAAACGGCCTTTATCACTAACACCCAATCGAAATCTGTTAAGAGAAGGAGAAAGTCAACACAAACAATACACAGTATTTCAAATGTGAATAACCAGTTAACACTTTCCTCTCTGGACTCAGGCAAGGGGGCACTAAACAGAATGCCACAGTTTCAATGTCACAGGAAAAGGCCCACCTCTCCACAGACTACAGGTCACAATCACAAATAACTTCTAAATACTACTTCTTGCTGCCTTTTGCTGTAGCATTATATCCTTTTCTCCCCTTATGAGAAGGAGGTAGTGAGGGAAGAAAGCAAGGAAGGAAGGAAGGAAGACTCGAAGGATATCAGGCACAAGACAAGCTTCATTTATTCATTTAACTAATAAAATTTCTTAAGTATCAATGTGTAGAACACTGTATTACATGCAGGAGATGCAGAAGTGAACAAATTTCAGTACCTGCCTCAAAAAATTTCAACCTATCTTGATTTAAGTAGGGTATGGAACAGAAATAAAAGCAGAATTATTCATAATTTTAACTAATGTATAAATTCACATGAGTTATCCCCTTTATTAAAGAAAGCTTAAAGAACTTGCTAGAAGTCTTCTCAAATGGGAATGAAGTTAGAGTGAGTTTCCATGCATGCAGGTGTGTGTGGAAATGCAAAAGAATTCACAAGTGGATGCTCCTTCACAGATGACATCAGACCCATCCATAAATTTCCACAGACTTGAGAAAAGCAACAAAAGTCAGAGAGATGGTGCTTGCTAGTTTCTTGGAGACTTACATCATTAATTTATTTCTCTACTTTCAAATAAACTCAAGGATCTTCAAGTTTGTCAAAAATACCCACTCAAAGTTATGAAGATCTTAATGAGTCTATTGATATGAGCAGATATGATATGACAAAAAATTAAAAGTCTTTAATTTCCAGGAAGAAATTTCTTTAATTTCCAGAAATTTCTTCCTGGAAATTAAAGACTATGCTTTAAAATCACTGTTATTTTTCCAATATGAAGATATGAAAGTAACATTTGCTATTTCTTAGAGGCAGTGTTTATTTACCAAATTGTTAGAATTCATACAGGTTTCATCTACCTCAACAAGCCAAAAAAAAAAAAAAATCCCTAGAAAGAGTTACTAAAAGCATATTAAAAACACTGTTCTATTTCTATTTTTCAAATGTGTAAGAACAACAGCATAGGTAGGCTGTAAGATGACCAGAATAACATGTGCATGTGAGGACAGAGTACACATTAGATTTTCTTAGTATATTTTTCACAACACAATTGCAATTCAGCTGGACTTACCTGGACTATAGGACCTTTATGATTACAACAATGGCTGTGACTAAGAGTGTCCCAGTGATGCAGCCAGTTGGCAACCTCTGACTGGCCTCATTTTTTATACTTCCTTGAAGGCATGTGTGTTTATAGCAAGCTTTCTACCAAGAGGAAAGAAAAATGTCTCCTGTGGCAAAATGAGAAATGCTCACTGAGCTCATTTCAACAGGTTGTTTCCACAGCCCTGAGCTCTGTTTATATAGAAAACAAAGGGGACTAGAAGAGAGTAAAAAGGTGAGACTAGTCATTCTGTGAGACTAAAATGAGATGCTGTGGTTAGGGAATACCTAGTGGCTAATTTTTTCTCAAAATCACAATGTCTGGCATACTATGGCAGCATATCAAGTTCTCCTTATAGTGACAATGATGTTTTACTAAGAAAAAAATGCTTTGAAAATTAAAGTCTGTTCATGAAATATTTCTGCCTTACCTAGCATTTACAGGATAGTTAGCTAATATTAGATTTTTTTTTTTTTTACTTTCCAGTCTTCCTTGTAATACAGAAACTTTGAGACTAGGAGGGAAGATAAATAATTATAATATGGCAAATTTTACACCCTCCAGTACACATAAACAATGAGTAGGGCATCTTGGTTCGCCTGAGGACTTAGGGGATTTATAATGATACTATCCGGAAGTCCCAGAAATTAGTTGGTTAACCAACAAGTCACACACACGTTCCTGCTGTACCATGATCCAAATACTATCTTTTTTTTTTTTTTCAAAAGATTTATTTATTTATACAAGCACTGGGTGCAGTCAGAAGCGCGGGAGGGTGAGAGAATTCACCAGAGCCAGAGCGGGGAGCAGAGCAGGCAGAAGGACCGAAGTACACTGCTGAGGGGAGCAGCGGGCAGCAGGAGAGGTCTGCACGCCATGTGGGACCCTCCTCCAGTGGCCGGGGAGCAGCCGGGGATCGAACCAGCGCTGCTGCAGGCAGCTTCGCAACCCAGCGCTCAACCGCTGCGCCATGGGGGAGGCCCCCAAATGCTATCTTTGTTTTTTCAACTTATCCAGTGCTGTGTTGTGCAAATCCCTCAAATCTACCTTAAACCTCTAAGAGGACAACTTCACAGAACGCAAACAAAGTCATGGAATCAACCCTGAATCAGATGTGTCACAAGCATAAATTCAATTTCCTTCTGTTTCACTTAGTTAGAAACTCAAGAGGAAAAATGAAAGTCTGTATGGAATAAAGTTCCATTTTTACATAATCCCTCCAAAGTCACCCCATTTGAAGAGTGAAATATGGGTTTTTATTTCTCTGACCTAGGATGTTTCATTATCACAAACCTTACTCAAAGTTATTATCACAATTTTGCTCACTTCAAACATGGAGGAATCAAAGCCTGGTACCACTGTAGATAGATCTAAAAGTATGGAGTCACTTGACTCAACTTTATTTAGCATATTAATTAACATTAAAGTAATTTAAAGTGGGCCTCCGTGGTGGCGCAGGCGGTTGAGCACCACACTGCCAAGCTCTCCACAGCCTTGGCAGCACAGGTTCGATCCCGGCCGCTAGGGAGAATCCCACATGGCGAAGCAGACCTTTCCTGTCTTGCCCGCTGCTCCCCTAAGCAGTGTATTTCCTCAGTCTGCCTGTTCTGTTCTCTGCTCTGTCTCACCCTCCCTCACATGTGGCCTATACTCCAGTTCTTGCATAAATAAATAAATCTTTAAAAAATAAATAATTTAAAGTAACCTAAGCATTCCTTCTAAGTTCAAAATGAAATTAAATATGTATACTAGTTATCCAAGACACATAATATATACATTTATTATGTTTACACACATAAGCACATATCTGGATATATACACATGTATATAAACGTATGTGTGCACACACATGCGTTTACATATGCACCTACGTATAGATATGTGTGTGCACGCATCTATTTCTCTCTATACCCCTGATGCACATTGGAGGATACAAAGACCTAAACATTTACTTTTGTTGTGCTCAATAATTGTACCACTTCCCTCAGCTGGAGTCTGGAACTTGTAATCCCCAATAGCAACTCTTGTTAACACCTTTCTTTTTTTCGGGGTCTCAAGAAAGACAGTCTAGTTCCTACCTTCCCTTGTTTTTTGAAATTGGCAAAAGCAATCACAGAGAGTTATCAGAAGTGATGGGTTTGTTTCTTTTAGGACTAAGGCAAATCAGAGAGCAAGGGAGAAAATGTGCCTCTGGCTTCAAGTTTCACCTTATGGATTATTGTAGTGCTTCCGATTTCCTGTAATCAGAGGATGCCCTTTTGGGGAGCACTATGATGTGTTCTGGTCATATCTTAAAACCTGTATGATTTAGTTACAACTCACCAAAGGATCTATTTCGCTACTGCTTCATTAATTCCACCTTACCTATTGCTACTGAGAGCTTGGACTTCTGTTCACATAAAGGATTAAAGAAATAATTTTCATGCCTCCAGATAGCATGAAAGTAATCAGAATACAAAATGCAATTTTGCTTTACAAGATTTATTTTAAGGGAACTAACTCGCAGAGAATAATACAACCATTGCCATTTCCTCTATTTGAAACACTCAAATAAGTAATAACAATAATGAGAGTAATAAAAACCACTTATAATAAGAACAGTCATGATGTTCTGACTATGATCCGGATACTTGTCTGAGTTCTTTAAATTTTCAGGTGCTCACACAGGTAATCCTTGCAAGTCTGAAGGATTTTATGGAAGACAACACTAAGTACAGAGGGGCTGAGCAAGATGCCCAAGGTCACACCACTACTAAATGTCAGGACTAGGGTTTGAAATAAGGCAATCTGGTTGATCAGAGCTCATATTCTTGGCCACTATTTTACATTGTTTTTTTTGCAAGTTATAGTCATTATTCTTCCTAAACATAATAGGAGCAGTAAGATAATAACAAATGCTAAGACAAGGGCATTTTCCACTAACTATTTAGAAACTGTATTTTTAATATATTATCATTAGATATTTTCAAAAATTCTGTGATTGACACAAGCCCTTATTTTATCATTAGATCAAAGAAATGATTAAATTTTATCCAGGGCATTCACAATTTATTTAAATTCATATAGAGTGTGTTAGATGAAAGGCAGGCACTGAACAGCTAGACATTCCACTCACAACTAAAGACCAGAGATAAGCCAACGGCAGGTTGCCAGTTCCTACTTCCTCTCCAACTTTAATTAACATGAATACTGTTTCTCATTTATTTCCACAGACAAAATTTTTAAATTTAACTAAAATTTTATTCAAAATACTAACCCACACACAACAGCTTCAAGTCAGATTATGCCTTCTGTGTGTATATCCAGTTTTAAAATAATAAAAAGTTAAAAAGAGTATTGATAGTAAATTAGTTGTTCCAAGTACTTGGCGTGACACAGGATTCATATAGAGTACTTAGCTCAGCAGAGCATACATAAATGGTCATCTAGATCTTTACAGTAGGCAATAAGAGCTTCCCAACGATATTACTGAATGGCAGGGATGTGTTAAAATGACCATGGACATGTGTAGACTTCATATAGGAAATGCTAAATACTCTAAATTATTCAGCATAGGTAATTCACAAAATCACTTCATGCATTAAACTATAGGATCTGACTATAAAAATAAAGTATATATATTGTACATATAACCACAGGACACAATTCATCTCTTAGATATAATACATTACTTCATCTAATAATGAATGGGCAAATGTAGACTAAAGAAGGAAAGATTCATGCTCTCAAAGATAAATAAATTTTGAGGATTCCTCCCCATTATAACCATCCAAGGTAATAAGTGCAATTCTGTCAGTGATGATAAAGACCAAGCACTAAAACATGAAGAAAAATCATCCTGGGTGAAGCATGAACTAGTGCTGTTATGGTTGCTTGATCCCAAACTTTCTAATCTGTCTACCACACATTTTTTCAAGAAGAGCTATCTAATTGATAGCTCTGGCAGAGAAGGAAACCAGCCTTTCCAAGCAAGCTGCAGAGCTGAGTCCATTAAGAGCAGGTTTTACTCCCAAGGTGATAAAAACTGTAACAGGACAGACTTTCCCCTTTCTTTCTCTGTATGTCTCCCTTTTGTTCCTCATGTTTCCCGTTCTCCTCCTAAGTTTTGCTGATCTCTTCTTCATTTTCTGTTGTGGAGGCATTTCAGCTCCTGTTGACTCAGACGACTTCTGGACTAGAACCAGGTAAAAAGCTCTTGTTGTGAACTCCATGACATCAACACTCCTGCTTGTCTCCTCCCTTTCTAGCTGTCTTTACCTTTTTGGGGTATCTTATTTCTCGACCCTTTTCTAAATATTGGAGGACCTCAAAGTTAGCTCGTCTCTTTTTTTTTTTTTACTGTCAAAAATCTCTCTACCTATAAGTCATCATTCTTATGGCTTTAAATATTACCTTAGACTGATGATTCTAGCCCAGGATCACTGGTTGCCAGGTCCACATCTTCCCTTTGAGCCCCAAACTTGTGCATATCCAAATGAGTAGTTGATGATTCACTCAGATCTCAAACTTAAGATGTCCCAAAGCCATTCTTATCCAGCTGTCATTATTTCAGTAAATACATACCCAACTGCTCAAGTCAGAGACAAAAAGCCTGATGCTGCTATATTCCCAGTCCATCTCTAAGTCCTGTTCTACACTTTTTATCCTTGTTTTGCTCTTTACTCATAAAATTATTATTAATTCTATTTCATCCTATAGCTTTTATTTGTCTACTTTTTCTCTATTTCCTTTGCCCTTTCTCATCTAAGCTATCAGCAACTTTTGCCAGGATGTTTACAGTGTTTCCCATGGATTCGGTTTCCACCTTTGTCCCTTAGGACCTGTTCTTCACAAAGAAGCCACATTTTTTTTTAAAGATTTATTTATTTATTTATACATACAAGCACTGGGTACAGTCAGAAGCACGGGAGGGTGAGAGAATTCACCAGAGCCAGAGCGGGGAGCAGAGCAGGCAGAAGGACCGGAGTACACTGCTGAGGGGAGCAGCGGGCAGCAGGAGAGGTCTGTACGCCATGTGGGACCCTCTTCCGGTAGACGGGGAGCAGCCAGGGATCGAACTGGCACTGCAGAGGCTGCGGGCAGCTTCACAACCCAGCGCTCAACTGCTGCGCCACCAGGGAGACCCAGAATCCACATTTTTTTAAAGCTAATCTGAACATGGCACCCTCTTAATTTAAAATCCCACATATACTTCTGTGGTACTTAGAATAAAACCCAAATCTTTTTCCATAGTTGCATGATCCCGGCCCTACTGACTCCTCTCAGTCACTGTCCCTTAGCACCACTGCCATTTTGGCTTCCTTTCAGGTCTCAACCACAGCAGACTCTTTCCCAACACTATACCCAAGACATCCAACCCATTTCTCCTGGCTCTTTCTCTTTCATGTTCTTGGGAACAGCTTCTTTCATCACCTTTATATTTATGGGTTTGTTCATTTGTCCATTTTTCCTCTGTTCATTATTACCCAACTGAACATTCTGTGAGAACAGGACCCAGTACCTGCCAAAGTGTATAACACAAAGGAAGAATCTCGCAAATATTTATTAAGAGTAAAGGAACGTCTTTTCATTACCCCAGGAAAAGGACCAAGAAAAGATCCAATGAAATATTTAATGATGATTAGTGAAATGCAAAAGGAACAAAAGAAAAAGGTCAAATGAATAAAGACCAGATAGGGTGTCAATAGGCCAGCGTATATATAATTCCTTTTATATGAAATGTCCAGAATAGACAAATCCATAGAGACAGAAAATAGATTAGTTGTTGCCCAGGGTCGAGAGGAGGGAGGAATGTGGAGTGACTGCTAACAGGCATGGAGTTTTCTTTGGAGTGATGAAAATATTCTATTAGATAGTGGTGATGGTTGTACAGCTCTATGATTATATTAAAGACCACTGAATTATATAGTTTAAGAAGGTATATTCTCTAAAAAGAATTTATGATACGTAAATTCCATCTCAATAAAGGTGTAATTTAAAAAAAAAAAAGACTCCAAAAGATGATCTGTGATGAGATGGCTACAATCCATTCACTAGACTATTCCATTGATCTAGTCTCAGAGCCTAGCACAGTGCTGACTGATTGACAGACTAGATGGATGAATGATGACTCTGACAATAGGGACTATCATCTGGATGCAAATAATCCATAAATTAGATCTAAGTAGGTTTGGTCACATCTGATAACAGCAAAAATAATGAGCCCTTGTGAAGAAATGATTCCACATTCTAGAGAGAGAAATTCTGTAATTCACAAAAGGCTCTAATATCTGTCATGGTATTTGATTATCACCCACAGAAAATAAAATCCTGTAAGATGTATTTCCTAGATGAAAAAACAGAAGTTTATAGAAGCTGGAAACTTGTCCTGGGACACCCAGCTCAAGGCATCATGGGCCAGAGCAGAGGGTGCCCCATGCCCAGCACAGGGTCCATTTTGTCATATCACAACCCTTATGGGCAAACCTAGATCAACTTTGTCATATGCACCCACAATAATAACCAGAAAGGTATCATTCAGTAGTGAACTCCATCCTTGGTTCAGTTACTAATATTTGATCTTAAATCATGTAGCCACTGTCTTCCTCCATGCAGTCATCTACAAAATCTGTGTGATAAGATTTCTTCTGCTTTCTTTATGGAATGCCATGAAGTTTTAAAGCATTTTTGCAGAAAGAAAAGAGAACTACAAGGCTTCCACAACATTTGCAATGACAGTATCTACAATGACCTCCATTACTTAGCTGCGCCCAGAAGCTTCTTCCTCTTAAGGATAGCCAGTTCCTTCCCTTCCTCAACTAATCAACAGAATGTTTTCACATCAGATATTCACAGGATCAGTTTACCCCACTGTACATGTTGTAAAACTGAGTCCACAAACATTAAGTGAGCCTTGCACTCACTCAGAAAAGGACTGAAAAGTACAGCTGGCTCTCAGTCAGCTATTCTAAGGTAAATTAAGTATGCTTTCCAAACCTACTCTGCTCCCCTAACACTTTACATTTATGTAGGACCTTTCATTCTACAGTTTGTATTACTGGACCACTTTTTTTTTTTTTTTTGAGAGTGGCCCCTAATCTGGTGACTGGTGTCTTTTTTTTTTATTAAATAATAAATTTTATTTTTATATTCCCCCATACAACTGCACATGCCCCATTCTGACCCCAATCCCTCCCCTCCCGGCCCCCACCCCCCAAAAAGTGTCTCTGGTTCATAGTTTTTTGTTGATTTTGATTTTCACTTTCTTATAGTTATTCATTTTCCTGATCCCTTATTTAAGTTTTCTAGATTCCTGCTATGAGTGAGACCATCCGGTATTTTTCTTTTTCTTTTTGGCTTATTTCGCTGAGCATGATCCCTTCCAGCGCCATCCATGTTGCTGCAAATTGCATGTGTTTATCTTTTTTGAATGCTGAGTAATATTCCATGGTATATATGTACCACATCTTCTTGATCCAGTCATCTATTTTTGGGCATTTGGGCTGTTTCCAAAGCTTAGCTATTGTAAAGGTGCTGCTATAAACATAGGGGTGCAGGTGTTCTTTGGAATTGATGTTTCTGTGTCCTTTGGGTAAATACCTAGGAGTGGAATTGCTGGATCATATGGAAGCTCTATGTTCAGTAGGTCCAGAAATCTCCACACAGCTCTCCATAGTGGTTGGAACTGGACCACTTTTTAAAACACAATCTCAAGACCTCTGCAAGGTGCACTGCACCCAAGAATGCCACTCTCCTCCTACATGGAGGACACCAAGAGGACACAGTGTGATAAATTTAAAGGGCCACCTCTCACCTGACAGATTTTACCTTCCCCATGCTCCCATTGCCTTCAGCTCTCCCCTTGTGTCCCCAGTCCTGGAATGGTACACTTCTGTGACTGTCTTTGACTTTTAAGTGCGTCCCTGACTTCCTTCTCCCCCTCCTCTGTGTGGAGAAATTTAACTTTTGTGTCCAAAATTTCTGCTTAAAGACATATTGTCATATGTGTGTGTGTGTGTGTGTGTATATATATATATATATATATATATATATATATATATATGTATATATCCATATATATGTGTGTGTGAGTATATATATATCTCCTTAGAATTCATGTATAAATTGACTTTCACTCTGATCATTGGGTCTCCATGGATATGCAAGCAATATGCACCCTGGAGAGTCACCAGAGCTGCCCTTAAGGACCTTGCCCTATACATGGATTACAAATGAAATAGTGTTACATCTCCTTGACTTATTAACTCCAGCAGTATTCCCTTGGCCAGAATCCAAAGTGTATTTCCTCATAAGGGAATTTCGTGCTTCAGGAGTAACTTTCATGGATGATGCCAGTGCAATTAGGTTCTTGTTAAGTGAACAGATGAGTGAATGAGTAAATGACCTGTATTTGGGGGAGAGCAATACTGATACTGATACTGATAGTCTGAAAAAGAAGCTAATAAAAGTCACTTATATTTGACTGCGTAATGAACTATACATTAGATGCATAGGCGCAATGGCTCTTTAATTATCCAGTCAAAATTAAGCCTGGCCTGAATTTTCCAAGGACATTATAACAGGGGCGCAGGGATGCAGATGAGGAGGTTAGAGTGGCATATCTTTTTTGTTTTCTGTATCACAGGTGGTACCACTGACTGAAAATTCATTGCCAAAACTACCTTAAAAATCTATACTTTATACTTCCAAGTGAGTTAGTAAATAGTTTATTCAAATATTAATGAATGTTTATGTCTAAAATTAGAGAGTAATGAGCAGAAATGGGGATGATTATAATAGCAATACACTACATTTACTTTATACATTAGAAAGAGTTTTCATATCGGTAATTTTATCCACCAAATAAATATGTCTCCTAATAATTCCAAGAACTCATTAGCAAGCTGCTCTTTCACTTCATTTGAGATATATCAGGTCATCACCTTTGTTGGGAATAAATGATTTGTCTAAGGTCACACAGTTAACTAAGTGACAGAGCTGAGATTGAGACCCTAGTTTTCTGAGTCTCAGTCCAGCACACATTGCTCTACATCACCTCCCCAGAATAAACCAAGTACTATTATTCATTTACTCATTCAAGAAATTGTTACCCATTCATCCAGTAAGTATTAACTACTTGTATGGCCAAATGCTGCTAAGTTTCTGGGTCTTCAAAGACAAAGCAACTGTCCAATTAAAATGGGCAAAGGACCCAAATAGACATTTGTCAAGGAGGACATACAGATGGTCAAGAGATACATGAAAAGGTGCTTAACATCACTAATCATCAGGGAACACAAATAAATTATACAATGAGCTATTACCTCACCTATTAGAACGCTTATTAAAAAAAGACAAGACATAAGTGTTACAAAGAAAAGGGAATCCCTTGTGCACAAATGGTGGAAATGCAAATTGGTGCAGCCACTTTGAAAAACAATATGGAAGTTCCTCAAAAAATTAAAAATAAAATTATCATATGATGCAGCAATTCCACTTCTGGATATATATCTAAAGGACAAGGATTCACTATTTCAAAGAAGTATCTGAAGGCTCATGTTCATGACAATATTACTTAAAATTGCCAAGACTTGAAAACAACCTAAAATGTCAAGTGTCCATCAACAGATGAATGGATTAAGAAAGTTATACACACAAGCACACTTGTAGAGTTATACACACTCTACAGTCATGTTTCACTTAATGATGATGGGGATAAATTCTGAGAAAAGCATCCTTAGATGATTCCACTGTTGTGCAAAAGTTATAGGGTATTATTACACAAACCTAGATGGTACAGTCAACTACACAGGTAGACTATCTAAAGGGACCACCATCATACATGCAGTCCATAGTTAATGAAAAAAAGTCATTAGGTAGTACATGAATCCATGTGTATTAATGATATAAAATGTATATAATAGAATGTTACTCAGCCATTAGAAACACTTAAATTTGTCATTTGCAACAAAATGGATGGACCTTGGAGGCGTAATGCTACGTGAAATAAGTCATATAGAGAAAGACAAATGTTGTAGAACCTCACTTACACGTAGAGTCTAAAAAAGGAAACTCATAGAAACAGTAGAATGGAGGTCACCAGAGGCAGGGGTGGGGGAAGTATGGGGAAATGGACTGGAGTGGTCCAAAGGTACATGTTTCCAGTTATAAGATAAATGAGTTCTGGGGATGGTGACTATAGTTAACAATGTGTTGTAGATCTGAAAGTTGCTGAGAGTAGATCTTGAAAATTCTCAACACAAGAAAAAAACGTGTAATGATGCAACGTGTTGGATGTTAACTAAACTTACTGTGGTAAACATTTCACAATATATACATAAATCAAATCATTATATTGTATACCTAAAATTAATATAAAATTACATCTAAGTTATATCTCAATAAAACCAGAAAACTTTTTCCTTGCTTCAAGGCATTAATGTTAGTACAGAAGGGGGTTGCCAGATATATGATAGTCATAAAGAAACACATTATTTAGTAGTACATACTATTATGTACATTTTAAAAATAACTTCCTGTTCATTACGGTTGCTATTTCAAAACATAATGTGGATACAGATGTTAAAGCTAAGAAAAGAGCAAGGTATGATTCAACTAACACATTCCAGGCTTGGCAACTTCAGAATTTATTGTTCATTAAAACTGTATTTTAATTATCGTAGTTTTAATTAAAGTATTATGTAGAGTTGGTGAAATGCAATTATGTGCAACTGACTTAAGATGTATAATAGGCTAATATTTATAAAGAAATGCATTATTGTCACTAGATCTGTTCATGTAAATTGAAGTGGTATTTTATTTTCAAATGAAAAATTGATACATAGAATATTAAATTCTTGTCATTAACGTTAAACACTACATTGCCAACTCAAATGGAACTGAATCATTCAGAGATCCCCACCCTTGGGCTATTCAGTCTAATGGCTTCCAGCTGTGATAAAATTTTATGCCAAAGCAGTAGGCTCCAGGTCAGCTGCCTGTACCACTAACAAACATTCCCAAAGTGAAGACACTTCAGTGACCTTCATTGCATGATGCAGACCTCAAACTTCAACATCAAGCTACTGCTAGCTACAGTTGATAACTCAATCTAAAAATATATAGGTAACCCTCCATCCAATACTGCCCAACTTTCTAAAAGAAAATATGTAATTCTTACAACAACCTTAGTCCTCTTTTCACTATGCAGTGAGGTTCTGGTACAAAGCACAGCAAGGTGGAGCCTCTGTCAGCATTCTGTATAGTCATGTACTACATGACAGCTCAGTCAGTGGCAGGCCACATATATGATGGTGGTCCCAGAGCCTAGGTGTGTAGTAGACTATACCACTGAGGCCCTGTAATTATGCTCTTTGACTCACACACTGATGAAACTGCCTAACAGTGCTTCTCTCAGAAAATATTCCTGTCATTAAGTGACGCAGACACAATGGAGCAATGTAATACCTTCATGCTTTTTCTTCCCTACTTTTATGGACAATAATTTGTCCCAGGGTAATATCAGCTCAGATAATGGGACTGCTCCTGGATATGGTTGGAACAACAACAGGACCTTTCTAGGCTTTAGATCAGCACTTGGAAAAGCTTGAGGGCATCTTTTAGGAGCTAAGGTATCCCTGGGCTCCAGTATATTCTCTATCCCTTCTCCCTGCCCCCAGCTGTCTCTAAGTCTTATAAAACATCGACATGTACAGACACACACAGCCTCATCTATACAGAATATTTTTAATGTTACCATCACGATATACTTTTTGGGGGAGCATGAGGGGTTGCCATAAAGAATGAACTGTCTCCACTTCCTCACTGAGAGTTGGTAAATTATTTGTCATTCATGTCTTGTTATATCTTAGAACAACTCCAGGAGGAAGAGATCATTCTCTCTGCCTCATACACAAAGCCCAAGTTTCTGACCTCCCTAAGATAAGTAACTCTGGTCTGGGTGTCTTAGTTTGTTCAGGCTACTATAACAAAATACCATAAAATAGGCCACTTACCAACAAGCAATTATTTTGAACAATTATAAAGGCTGGGAAGTCCAAGATCAAGGTGCTGGCAGATTCAGTGTCTGAGCAGGTTCCTCTCCCTGGTTCACACAAGGACATCTTCGCACTATGTCCTCACATGATAGGAAAAAGGTGAGAGGGTTGTCTGGGGTCTCTTTTATAAGGGTACTAATCCCATTGTGAAAACTTCTACCCTCTTGTCCTAAGCTTCCTTCATGATCTAAGCACTTCCCAAAGGCTCCACCTTGGGCATTAGGTTTCACTATATAGAGGCGGGGGAGTGGTGAAATATTTAGTCTATAGCAGTGGGATTCCAAACCACTAGACGTTGGGACCCAACATCAAATGCCCAAAAGAATAATTCTAGGGCCTCCCTGGTGGCATAGCAGGTTGAGCGCAGCGCTGTGAGGCTGTCCACAGCCTCTGCAGCACCGGTTCGATTCCCGGCCGGCCAGGGAGATAACCACATGGCGAGGCAGACCTCACCTGTCTTGCCCGCTGCTCCCCTCAGCAGTGTACTTCTGTCCTTCTGCCTTTTCTGTTCCCTGCTCTGTCTCTGATGAATTCTCTCACCCTTCCGCACCGCTGGCCTATACCCCAGTGCTTGTATAATAAATAAATCTTTAAAAAAATAAATAAAAGAATAATTCTAGGTGACCTTTGCCTAGTCTACTCAAAGCAAGCACCACTGAAACCATCTGCAGGCAACCATCAAACTATTTCTCCTCTTTCTCCTTCCAAATCCCAGCACTTTTGAAACCCATGCAATCAAGCTTTACTACCATTTAGTGTCCATGTATCCCCTTGTAGGTGCTGATGGCTCTCCCTTCTTACTAGAGAAGGAATCTCTTTGGTCCCCATCTTACTTGACTCCCCAACTCATCATCCCAGGTGGTTTAACATCCAAGCCCATGGACACTCTTAAGTCTAACTCTGTGGCCTTGTGGTTCAACCCTCTTTCCTATACCACAGACATTTTCCTCTTCATTGACTCTCATGGTCTTCCCTAAATCCCACCAACTCCTCTAAAAGTTCCATTCTGAATTCTAGATCTCAAAATACCCAACATCTTGGTCCAGCTGTCCTGGGAAATAGAGCCCCTGCAACAGCTTCTATGTGATACTTTCCTGATCAGCAGGAAGGAAGGCAGATGAGAAGGGCAGCAGGACCAAGCTGGCCACAGTTTTATAGCTGTGCTTGACCCACAGGATGACTTTAGAGTAGCTGCAGAAAGCTACATGTTGGGGTACAGTTCATCTGGGGTACTGTGAGAAATTTATCTGCTGCTCCATTATCTGGAAACTTCAAAATCCCATTATCTTAAGTTCACCCCACAGAAATTTGGTCATCTTTCTAGCCTGAATCACCTGATCACTTAAGATCAGGTCTAGTGATGGAGGGAGCAGCCAAGGTGAAGAAGAGAGGGGTCTGGGCCCTAATACGAATACTTTCTCTCATCCCCACTAAATAATTCTATTTCAATTTTCTGTGTCTCCTAACATGGCATCTTGAATTCTATCACTTCTCCCTATCCAACTCAGAAACGACCTAGAGTTATCTCTGTCTGGCAAACACGCTTGACATCCTTGTTTCTCATCCATTTGACCGTCAGGCTAAACTTTAACCTCCTGGGCAATTACACCAGAACCTCTCAACTCTGCTGCAGAAATCCATCACCACACACTGCAACCGTGCACTTGCACTCAAATGGCATCATAGACCTGCTGCTTAATTTGCTCTTACTCTCTGGATGATTATTTAATGACTTCACTTTTCTCCTTTTGCCACACTTCATTTTAAATGGAAAACCTCATCCCAATATTCACAGAGAAAATAAAAATCCACAAGAAATCCCTCCATTTTTCACAAGCATATCTGCTGAATAATATGCTTCCAAACCCAAGTTGTTACTTTTATTCTGTCACAGCAAAAGCTGCCCTTGCTTCTATCAAAGGCTGTCCCTTGAAATACTACCACATTATTTATGAAGCCTGTGGCCCACCATCAAGCTGGGCCTTTGTTCTCATGCTAGTTATGTGGGTGTACAAGTCACCAGCTTCTCATCATCTCCAAGACTTCACTCCTCTAGGTAAACTCACACTCACTTGGAGTTTAACATTCTCCTCAGGTAGTGGAGAATTTCCATTAGCATATAAACATTAGCTTGTAATATTAGCATATAAAGTTTTCCCACCTTAAGCAAAAACCAAACCCTTAACCCCAGGTACCCATCCTGTTTAATCAGTCATTCTCAATAAAAATTTCCAAAGAATTATTACAGTTGCAAACATTTCCTAAAGAAAATAATGAAATGAAGACCAATATTCTGTGTCCTTCTTGATTCAGTATCTTTTTCCCTCAGGTTCATTCTTAGTGGGTCTAAAGTTCTAAGAAATGTAAATTCTTGTCTCATCTGAAAATATCTTCGTTTCTCCTCACTTTCAGATATTAATTTGGCTGAATATGGAATTCCACATTGACAATTATATCCTTTAGCTTTGAAGCTACTATTCTATTATCTTCTGTATTACTATCTTCTCTATTGTTGCTGCCCACTGTCATCTAATTGCTGTTCCTTTGAGGCAAACTGAATTACATGTATGGTTGCTCCTAAGAGTTCTCCTTTTAAAGTTCTACAGTTACACTACAATATATCCAGATTTGGACTTATTTTTACTTATCCTACTTGGAGCTTATTCTGCTTCTTGACTCTGAAGATTCATCATTTTAGGAAATAACACAGCAATTATCTTTGAGTATTATCTATCCATACTCTCTCCCTTCTTTCCTTTGCAACTCTTTTTAGATGTCTGCTGGTTATCCTATCCTCTATTGCCCTTGTTCTGTCTCCTGTGTTTTCCATCTTTTTATCTCTGGGCTTTATTCTGAGCACTTTGCTCAGATCTACCAGAACAATATTTCTCATTTTAGTTGCATGTCTGTTCTTTCACCCATTCAACTAACTTTTGAAATAAATGATTGTATTTTCCACTTCAAAAAATTTGGTTTTTTTCCTACTTGGTTCTTTTTAAAATCAGTACATTAAATGATGTTCAACATCATTAACCATTTGGAAAATACAAATTAAAAAACACAATATTTAGGCCTTCCCCGGTGGCGCAGCGGTTGAGCGCTGGGTTGCGAAGTTGCCCGCAGCCTCTGCAGCGCTGGTTCGATCCCCGGCTGCTCCCCGGCCACCGGAGGAGGGTCCCACATAGCGCAGACCTCTCTTGCCGCCCGCTGCTCCCCTCAGCAGTGTGCTTCAGTCCTTCTGCCTGCTCTGCAACCCGCTCTGGCTCTGGTGAATTCTCACACCCTCCCGTGCTTCTGACTGTACCCAGTGCTTGTATAAATAAATAAATAAATAATTCTAAAAAAAAAAAAGAAAGAAAAATATAAAAAAAAAAACCCACAATATTTATAAGCACACACCTATCAGGATGGCTAGAAGAAAAAAATAGTGATAACGCCAAATGCTGATAAAGGAGCAGAGAAACTGAATCACTCATACACTGCTTGTGGAACTATAAAATGGTAAAGGCACTCTGAAAAACCATTTGGCATTTTCTTAAAATAAAAAAAAAAAAACATGCAACTAAGTTACAGGCCGTCACTGCACACCTGAGCATTTATTCCAGAAAAACAAAGACTTACGCTCACCCATAACCTGTATAAGAATGTTTATAGCAGATTTTGTCTTTCAACAGGTGCATAGTTATGTAACCGGTATGGCCATATGGAATATGGCACAATAAGAAGAAAGTAATTGCCCCTACATGCAATGGCCTGAGTGAATCAGAGAATTATGCTGAGTGAGTAAAGCTAATCCTAAAGGTTATAGACTGTATAATTCCATTCCATTCCTAAGTGCTAAAATTAGATCAGTGGCTTTCAGAGTTTAGAGAATGGGTAAGACAGGAGCATACGTGTAGGATTACACCTCTTCAGATGTATGTTACCACACCACATCAACCAGTGCTTGACCTGTCTTCTGCCTTAGTCCCTATCAGAAAAGCATAGGTAATAACAGGACCAACTCCATCTGAGCTGCTAAAGGATCAAATGAATCATTCTCCAGAAAATACTTCAAATAGTTCCTGGTACTCAAAAATATTAGCAATTATTATCACTAAATATTACCTTGAAAATTTCATAAATTTATGTCAAATAAAAGTTGTTAGACAAGATTTCATACTCTCATGACATTAATAAAAAATTCTAGAAGAGGCAAACTAAGCTATGGTAATAGCTATGGTAATAGAACTAATTGGTCTAACCTAATAGGCTAATTAGATTACTGGGCAGGAGGAGGGCAGGGGAAGGGGTCATACCAGCATGAGGGAACTGGATAGGAGTGGTGACTATACCCACTACACATCTCTTAAAATTTATCAACCTGCACTCTTAAAAATCTGTACTGAGGGTGGTATGTAAAGTTAACTCAATATAGCATTTTAACATGTCATCTACAAAAATATATTTCTCCTTCATCAACAGCATTTTTTCTTTAGGTTTGTAATACTTATAACTTTTCCTTTTTGGTGAGGAAGTTTAGAAATATTACATGACTTTTTTTCCACATTTCTTCATTCACTCACTCAGCCAATGCAGTACTGTATGTCTGTTATGCATGTCACTATAGCCAACTACAGTTATGAAATACATACATAATTTTTGCTGTTCTGATGTCTTTTTAAATTAGTATTTGTTTGTTTTTAATTGAGGCAACATTGGTTTACAACGCTGTGCATGATTTTGGGAACTAGGCTCACACTGCCTCAGATGTATGTGAGTACATCACACCCACCACCCATATATCTAGAGAACAAAGATGTTTTAGATGGTCAGTACCTAGGGTAGGTTAAAAACTACTTGAGGGAACAGAACCTACCAATGTGATATAGCAACGTAACTCTCAATTGTTAACGTTTGAAGGCACAATGTTTAGAAGACAAGCTGGAAGACTGGAACATGCGCCAGTCACAGGGGATGTGTGGCAACAGGAGGTCATCCCTGACCACACAAGTAGAGTGGGGTCCCCCTCCTTCTTCTCCAGCTCAGTCCTCTCATACCCACATTATACTTTCAGCATGATGTTCAGCCTCCTTAGAACATATCTGATGATTAACCTGTTTGTACCTTGTACACTACTCCTTGATGGCAAGACCTTTGATGCCTCACTTCTGTTCGTAGCTGCTAGCACAGTGCCTGGAACAAAATAAGTGCTCAATAAATATCCACTGAATACATAAGGAAGAAAAAGAGGAAAGAAGAGGCAGAAATGGCCATGAGCTCCCCTTCATAAGTATTACTGAATGTTAACACAAGAAGGGAACTTGTAGGTGACTGGTAAGTCTTCCTCTTTTCTGATGTTAGAAAAATGGAGTTCAAGGAGAGTAAAACATTTGTCCAACGTCAGGGTTAATGGTGGAAGCATGTCCAGATCCTGCATCTTTGAGTCTCTTCCACTTACAACAAACATGGCTCAATTCACACATACAGACATATTCTATAAACATTTACAAAATGCCTATAAAATATAATATAAAAGGTTTAAAAGCATGTTATTTTGAAAGCCCAGTTAACCATAAAAATATTTTTACAACCAGACCTACTTCATTCAAGCATTAAACTGCAACTTCCAATACAAGTGCTAATTTAAACAAATCTTTCTTGAAGCAATTGAAATGAAAAGGATGTAATAACTTAATGGATGTTTGAGTATTTAAGCACGGACAATTATGAGTCAGACTGTTTCCAAGTCACCTGGGGTGCTGTTTACTGCCCATACTTCACAATTCAGACCTTTCCTGGCAAAGCTGACTGGAGGTTTGAAATATTTAATCTATAAACTTTGCATTCCCAGAAAAACACATGCAAGTACACTTGTGCTTACACATTCCTGTCAGGTAGTCTACAGGATGCAATTTGAGCACAAGAACCTGCAATTAAGCAAAAGAATGGCATTGTACAGAACAAGTTTTTGCGTCCTAATCTGATAACTGCCGACATAAATTACCTCCTGGAGGTAATAGAAATATTGCATGACATCAACATTCACATTTCATATGTTGAGAAATAAAAGAAAACAAAGAAATATATCAAGACTGAAATAACATAGAACAATTTTATTATCAAACTAGACTATATTTATAAGACAAGGCTATATTCATCTTTGATATGCAAAGATTGCAAACTAACTACTTGGATTCAGAAAATCAGAAAAAAAAAACATGTCTTTTTTCATCTTATCAGCTAAATAAAACCCATAATTGCCTATTCAAAATTTGAAGTATAACCTATAGTCAATACTTTCAAATTACTGTTTGCCCTTCTAAAATATATTTCTCCTTCATCAGCTGCATTTTTTCGAGATTTGTTGTGCTCCCCTACCCCCAATTTTGGTAAGGAAGTTTTCATGATATATGATTACGATATCACATGACTTTTCACATTTCTTCATTCATTCATTTGTTCATTCAGTCATTCATTCAGCCATTCCAGTACTATATAACTGCCATACATAGCACCAGGTCAGATAAGGTTATATTATAAAACAAAAATGCTTTAAATGGTCAATATTTAGGAGTGGTTAGAAGCTATTTGAGGGAACTGAACCTACTGAAGTATAAGGAAATGTGACTCTCATCTGTTAAAGTTTGAAAGCATGATGTTGAAAGAGCTGGGCATTGAGGTAAGTGCCACTCACAGGGTACACGGGTCAGTCAAGAGTATATCTGACAAAGGACTGATATCAAAGATATACAAAGAACTCATAAATTTCTATAAAAACGAAACAAATAACCCAATCAGAAAGTGGGTGAAAGGGTTAAACAGATACATCTCAAAGAAGACACTCAAATGGCCACAAGGCACATGAAAAAAAATATTTACCATCACTCATTGGAGAAATGCAAATCAAGATCACAATGAGTTACCATCTCCTACCTCTGATTCCATGTCTCAAATAACCCCACTTCCCACCCCGAATTCCCTATCCCATCAACCTGTTTTATTTTCTCCTCACCATTTATGGCCACCTGACATATCCATCAGGTTTGTGTCTGTTTCTTTCCACTTGGATGTAGGTTCCCTGAGGATAAGGACTTTCTTTTGCTAGCTGCTCTATGCTCTGGCTAGTTTCTCGCACAGACAATGCCCTCAGCAAGTACTTGGTGAAAAAAAATGGTAAAAAAAAAAAGGCAAGAACTTTGCCATTTGGGAAACTTTGCTATGGGAAGCGGCTCAAGCACCACCACCAGGACACATGCTTCAGTTGCTTCAGTTACTTTTCTGGGAATGAAGATGAATTCCTGCAGCTATTTTCCCTACACAATTTAACTTCTCATTCAACAAGTATCCACCTTGAGAATAAAGAGGCTGCCAGTGATTAGGTGCTGATTTTGCAGATAGAATCACCCCCGAGGTCTCCTGTTGTTGTGTACCCTCTGCTAAGACACCTAATGATGCCTATTAAGAGATCATTTTCATTCCTTCTCCCACCAGGACTCTGAATTTAGTTGGAAGGTCACATTTGCCTACACTTTGTCAAAAATATATGAAGTTAGGGGCCATTTGGCCCAATACAAAAAGGATAAATAATGCATATGCAGGCATGTTCAGCGCTGATGCAGGCGTGTGTCTGTGTGTGCCCATGGCTCATGGCAAACCCGGGCTAGCCTACAATATTTCAAATTGAAAGCTGGTTTTCTAAAAAAAAGAGAAAAAGTACTAAAGTAGTGTATAGAAAAAGTAAATCAAAATCACGAAGAAGGTTCAGCAAAATAAAGTGAAAATAAACTAGTCTGATGCAGAAAAGAGCACAAGATTTAAGAATCAGTCTGACAAGTTTTGGTTTCCAGTTCTGCCATTCATCAGCGTGTGCCCTTGGGCAGGTCATTTAACGTGTCTGACTTAGGTTCTGAGAGCTCTAAGGGCAGCTAATTACACCTGCCTCAGAAGGCAGTTGGGAGGACTAGAGAAGCATGTTTAAAGTAGGTACTCGATAAATAATAGTTGTTGTTAAAATTATTAATAGTTTAGTCTACTCATTTTCCAAGTTGGGAGACATTAGACATACTGTTGCCTTGAAAATGAAAAAAAAATTATAAGTCTAAAAGTCACATTTTAAAGGTCATGAAATAAAGGGAAGGGTGGCAAAATGAAGTTCCTCTACTCCATTACAAAGGTACCTTTCTTGTGCTGTGTTGGGAGCAGACCTCAGATAATCTGGTTAAGAAAAAGAAAAATACTGGATGGTCTCACTCATAGCAGGAATCTAGAAAACTTAAATAAGAGACCAGGAAAAAGAATAACTATAAGAAAGTAAAAATCAATATCAACAAACAACTATGAACCAGAGACACTCTATGGGGGGTGGGGGCGGGGAAAGGAGGGATTGGGGTCAAAAATAAGGGGGTTGCAATTGTATGGGGAATATAAAAATAAAATTAAAATTAAAAAAAAAGGAGGTGCAGAAGTCTGACCTGTTTCAATTTGTATGAAACATTGTGAGTCAGATACGATGCCTCTTGGAAGTATAGAAGAGATCTAATGTCATCTGACTCTTGTCTGCCAACCATTCGGACCAGGTCAATGCAGAAACGCCCTTCTATCTGCCATCTGAATCTGAACTTTTTTAGAAGTGGTAAGTAATGTATCTTTGATGTATAAATTTGTGGAGCAAACCACGTGCCTACTGATTTATGATCTCTTGCACAGCAGGTACTTAATAAACATGGGGGTGTGATGATGAGGTGGAAAATATGAAACTAAAGGGCCTTGCAAAAGTGTAAATATCCATAATCAGCCCCATCTTATCTCTTTCAAAAAAAAAAAAAACAAGGCATACTGGCATATTATTCTACTGAGATTGGAAATTTATCAACAGCTTCACGGTTGTAAGTAGGCCATTTATTTGATGTGACACTAAGTTAAAGCCCTACTAGCATCTTTACATTATTAGCTCACCAGGAATTAAACAGTCTTTAGCACAAATTTGCAAGTAAAAAAATATAAAAATAAGAATTGTTATTTCACTCTATAGCCTTTCATAGTTCTTGAATAAATATTGCTTCATGAGTGCAGATAGCTTAAGACCATAAGTTAACAAATGAATCAATATATAGTTATTCAGTACTCATTTAAAATAATCCTGCCACCATAAATTGAGCTGCCATTGGCATTAATTAGAAGCTTTAGTGTTTGAGAGCAAGCTTAATTCAATCCACCTGCTTTCCTGCTCCCCCCACCCCATCTTACCCACCCACTGCATCTAACAACTCTTCAGCATTCATCAAAACTTTGCTCAGCCACATTCCACTAAACATTAGAACCTTCTAGAATATTTGAACAGGATTCTATCATAGGTTGCCTTTTCCCATGCAACAGTCTACTAAGAGAATGAGAAACTGACCCCAAGTCTTTGTTTTCACTATTACTCAAGATGCATAAGTTACTAAAATCAATGTAAAGATGTATACCTTAGCATATTTTAAGAAAATAAAGAAAGGAGAGCAGTTATTCCATTTTTAATGTAATTGATAACTGTTCTAGAATTTTAAAATACGGGTTTTAAGTATTTTAATACTTTTTTCCATTTCCAATAATCAAAATTTGTGAAATGAGCTTCAGAAAAGTCCAGGTTCCAGCAAGCTGGAGTGCCAGGAAAAAGCAGTGACACTGGGCTTAGAGAAGGATCCTATGAATGCTCAGGTTGAGGAGGAGCAAGAGATGCCCATGGTTATTTCATAATCCCATTAGAAACCTATTCAGCAAGTGACCTTACACATAGCCTTCTTGGAAAAACAAGACAAAACAAAACAAGAGTTCTTTCCTCTGATTAATTTTTATCTATTTGCAATCATATGAGAGCATAAATATTTGACTTTTAGGCTAAGCTTATTGCACTTCATGATTTTTTCAGAAATACTCATGTCTTTATATCTGGCATATCATCTCTAAACCACATTGCAAAATGCCTAATTATTAAATATATGCCAAATGTTCTTTTTAATTACTTTAAACTTCAAATGAAGAAATCTGTTTGGCATTCAATAAATATCTTGAATGTGGGATAGGCAAGAACACCTTGAAATAATGCTTAACTAATCACAAAGCAACTATTCTGCAATAGATGGGTGAGCCACTAATTAGATGAAGGGAAATAAAACTGTCATGGTAGGATAAAAGGATAAAGAGAAATAAGTGGTAATTACTGTTTTATCGTCAGAGAAAGTAGTATCAAACATGGCTCAATAAAATAGGAAAAAAACCCCACAGCTCTATAACTGAAAACCAGCACTCATTAATTTAGTACTTTGAGCCAAACACAACTCAGGGATGACAAAGATACTGCAAAATGTGCATTCAGAATGGAGAAAACAAACCAAAAAGTAAGGGCACGCGGCATGCTGAATAATATTCTATGACTATTAAAATGCTTAAAAATTTCCAAATTAGTTTGAAAATAGTTGTTTATTAAGGATTTATGTAGGATACTACACAAAGTTATTCTTTTCAAAGCTTAATTGGCACAATTAATATGTAAATGGTGCCAACACGTTTAATAAATTGTATTTTAAAGTTTAGGACAACTTACATTCTGTTGCTTGGAATAATCTTGTGCCCTTCTCTGAACCAAGTCACTTGAGGTCTGGGGCAGCTGGTGATAGGCAATAAGTTGAGAACAGCTGCATGGCCTTGAGAAACTGTTCTCCTCTGGTCTGTAGCTATGAAATTTCCCATATCTGTAGAGAAAAATCAGACTTTTAGCATTCCAGAAACCTCCTTTTTGAAGAGGGAGGTCAAAGATGAAAATAATGATATTTTATAGGAAAGTCACCAACATTGCTATAATTAAGCAATAAGACGAAAGAGCACAAGCAGCAATGCTGATGAGTGCATATTTAGTGGAGAAGCGAAGCGTGAGGCAAAGCTGTGAGCCTCCCAAGTACCCTCAAAATGCATTAATCAGCAGAACTTCATGGTCTTTGTGTTCCTGCAACAATACAATGAAATGCTGGCAACTGATCTTAATATTGAAATTAAATGTTGAAAAGCATCCTAGTGTCACACGAAGCAGTGTTCAAAGAAAAAATGCTTTTAGGAAACTCGAGTTGAACCTCAAGTTCCCAAATTTTTAAGCAACTGACACTTTTCTGCTTAGTCTAGTCTTCTCTTCACTTCTGGGTGACTATTTCCTTAACAGATATTTTGGAGGAAATATTTTCTGACCATGATTTAGTTTTCATAGGACTTTCTAAACTCCATACTATTGACTTAATTTGGGGCAGAAAAGTTTTGCTCCAGTCTTTGTTCTTCTGGTTACCAATATTTTAAAAATAAGGTCACAGGGAAAGACACAGCCATTAGAATGTGGATATGTTATCAATTATAAAAATAGTAACATTTGAAATTTTGAAAAATGTCCATATTATAGTTATGTACAGATAGATATGTATAAAAGTAAATATGACCTAAATATTTTTGTCTGAATGTATATAAGTTGGAATAGTCCACAGAAATTCCCTATTATAAAAGGATTTTTTGATTCAAAAGAAATTATTTCTGTTACAAGCAGCATTTAATATTATAGGTAAAAGATGAAACAAATTAATGAAAATATTCATGGTTATTTTATCAAGTGAAATTTGTTATCAAAGGAGAAAAGAGAGATAAAAGACAATCTAAAAGCTAGAGACACAGGACAGAAACAAGGATTTAAATAATTTAGCAAGAAAAGTACACAATTTAATTTTCTAAAACAGAATTTAATATGTTATAATAAATTCCAACCTGTTAACTTATTCGAATATATATTTGGGTATTGATCTGAACTTTTAATTTATTAATTATCTTTTCAATTATTCAATTGAATTGAGTTCTGAATTATTCTGCAGACAGATTTAGTGGAATGATTCAACCACCACAATTCAGAAAAATTTAAGCCTTCTTAGTAATTAATAAAAAACATGTATATAGTATCAGCATCTGATTTCTAATTCAGTCATGAGTAATTATAGTAGAATAGAATAACTAAAATTATCTTATTTTATATAGTAACATTGAAAACTAGAGACCTTAAAGGAGTGAAAATAACAAAGGAGAAAATATTGTCATCACTGATTAACACAGCTCACTTTAGTAGCTTTTAAGAGTTTTCTAAAACCTACTGGGACATAGTAATGTGTGATTAAATTTTTCATAATACTTTTTGCTTTCTTTTAAATGAAGAGATACTTTAGTAGTAAATTCAAAGAATAATAAAGCAGACAGACCTATTTTTATTAATTCTCTACTGGGCAGACCCATTTTGGAGAACGAAGCTTTTACAACTGAAGGATACCCAAAAGCAGGGAGCTTGAATTTTAGTGTAGTATGTAAGAGAAATAGGAGAGAGAAGTTGGCCCATATGAAGTTGGTCCTTCTATAATCCAAAATCTGTGAAGAGAAGACTATTTAATATGGTCTGCCTGCTTTACTGTAATAATAATTAATACTATCTGGAACATTTATTTATTACCCATGTACTTTTTATTCTGCAGCTAAAGGATTTCTAAACAAATCAGCATTGGCAAGAAATGATTATAAACTGATGATATTTTATCTAATTAGGTTCAGTTTAACTTTTAAACATTTTGAATAAGCGTGCAATAAAAGCTAGGAGCAACTAATTGATTCACAAAACAAAGGATGTCTCGTTCTTTATTTTTTTCAGTTAACTACAGTGCCTTATAGGGACCTTAATCTGTTGAATTGAAAAAAACAGACATTTATTTACCATATTATCCTCCACCCTCATCATCATCCTCAGAATAACCACTTTGGCCCTTATCTCTCAACCAATTTTAGTAATTATTCTATTCCAAGTAGAATCCAAGATAAAAATCTCCTTTCCTACAATGTTAAAACTGATTTTGATTAACAACCTCACAGACACTTTGTTATTGGTATCTGGACATCTTTTCACGTGCACGTACATGCAACTTGAACTTCCGATCTTCTTTGCAAGAGTGCTCCCATTCTGTTTCGTACCACACAGCGGTAAAAACCAGCATCATGTCTCTGTAAAGATGGAATAATATACCTGAAAAACACCAAAAAGAAATTATCAATGGTTTCATTTTGAGAATAGTTCTGACATCTTAGCTACATGTTCAACAAATATTTTATTTTTGGTTAACTAATAACTATGAAACCCTCCCTGACCAAAACACTACCTGAAACTTTAATTTTATTGTGAGATATAATAAATCTCTGTTCCCCAACCAGGCTGTAAGTATTACATAAAGCTAGATCTGCCTTATTCATAATTGCACCCCTGGTCTTGGCACAGTGAGACACATATAGTAGGTATCACTCACGACAGGTTGAATGAATAAAAGGTGTTAAATAGCTAAAACTTATGACACATGTATCAGACTTCAATAAGATGTTTTTATAATTTTTTTCAGAATATCTAAATATTGTTTCTAGAACTAGCAACAGTCTTAACATAATGGGTTACATCACTCTATATAAAAGTTCAAAGAATGCTTTCAAGATAAGATACAGATGTCATTTATTAAGGTAAAGAAAGTGCATCATGATGCAACTTTCTCGACTCACAGTTGTAGACATCTCTGAACAAAATTTATACACATTGACTTTCAAACTTTCTGGATGGGGGCCTCCCCTCGTGGCGCAGCAGTTGAGTGCTGGGCTGCGATGCTGCCAGCAGCCTAGGTAGCGCTGGTTCGATCCCTGGCCGCTGGCAAGGGCCTCACATGGCGCACAGACCTCTCCTGGCGCCCACTGCTCCCCTCAGCAGTGTTTTTTGTCAGTCTGCCTGTTCTGTTCCCCACTCTGGCCCTAGTGAATTCTCTCAACCCTCCCACGCTTCTGACTGTACCCAGTGCTTGTATAAATAAATAAATAAATCTTTTTAAAAAAAAAAAACTTTCTGGATGATTGAAAAGTCATTTCATTTGCATTTTTCATTTCCATGACTATAACTAGTCATTCTTCAAATCAATGCTTTTCTTAGAACTTAAGTAAAAATTTTTAAGAAAAAAAGTAGTTAGAAGACTCATTTTACATAAAAATGCAACTTTAGGCTTACTGTTAGTTTGATAACTTCAAATGGCTGAAATCCACAAGCAAAGAGAATAACCAAGAGTCACTTGAAGTGAATTTTACAGTTCTAAAAACCGTATCTTTCATGTTACCTAAAAGAGTCCATTAATTGGTTCACAAACAAATCAAGAATAAGACTTCATGTTAGATATTTTTCACATGTGGGAGATGTCATCATAAAAAAGAAAAAAGAGTAAAATCCAATCAATGGTAGCTTTATTGTCTGAAAAAGAAAATGCAGTGATGCTATCCTTTTCAAAAAAAAAAAAAGTTGTGGTAATAGTTATCTGCAAGTAAAAAAATTTCAGCTAAAAATTGCAATGTATGGTATACTTTATTTGCTCAGTTCCTAAGTTTACTTTGAAGTCACTTATAGACAACCAATTGCTGATCTTTTCATTGAAGTGTGTGCAATTAGAAAACTTTAGCAAGGAACTAGTAAGCATATTTTTAAGTGAATAAACATTTGGAAAATACAGATAATTCAGTATTAAGCAAATATTAATCAAAGTATGTTTTCTTTCTGATAAATGCCTTGAGAGCCTATGGCAAGATTAATAAAATATTTTATGAAAAAACATAGCTAAGTTTTAATCTTCAAAATTTCATTCTGTTCTTAAGAATGGTTCACCTCATACAAAAAATTAATTAGTGAAGATCATCAGAATAATATCAAACTGAACACAAAGAGTCAATGCCATTTATTTAAATTACAAATCAAGACTGGAAGGATGAACAGCTTTGATTACTATATACTGTGATTACAACAAGGAGGAGTTTTGAGAATAGGTTAGAACAAAGTCAACAAATTTTTTTGGAAAAGAATTAACACAAGTTATTGGAGTTTAAAACTATAGAACAGTTCTGTCATTGCAACATAACCATATTTATATAATTGTTATTCATTCTATTTTTCCTTTTTTGCAATATCCTAAATAGATTTTAAATTCTTATGAATTTCCATAGTAATCCTATGTACTAATGCACAAAAATAGAGAAACAGATACCAAATTGAATATTAGGCATATGCTGTTTTGTACCATCTCTTTAGTCTAATGCCTCACCAGGGGAAAAAATGAACCAAAAAAGTTTCACAGTACTCCACCTATTACAGGAATTTCTACACAAATTATGTTCACCTAACAGATGGGAATATTCATCCATTGTAAGTCTATTGTTTATATACACACATTTTTAAGCAGAGAAAGTTTCTTGGCTCTTTATAAGAAAGTATGATGAAGTCTTAGCACCATATGTCACTAAAATATAGAAAATGCCTGCTCCTATTTCAAATAAACACAGCATGGAATGTTTGTATTCACTGTATCAAGGAAGAATTCTGTGTGATTAACAAAACGTTTTCCAAGTCTAGTTCATTAATCAGGAATTAAAAAATTAAAGAATATCAAATACAAAATTACAACAAAACCAAGAGTTTAAGTATTCATTTCTGCCAAGTTGAATACTTAAGTGCTGAACTGTCACTTGGAATAGGCTACAAGAACAGAATTTCTTCAGGAAGTAGTTTTAGTGACTCCATTTCAGTCCATCAACAACTATGTAACTAATCCTGCATGGAGTGGACATTTGATAATTTTTTGTCCACCTAGGATCTGTACCACTTTACTGAATCTGGAGAAGTCTCCACTCTGAGTATTGATGAAGATAGAACCCCATATCTATAGGGCACAAATGCAAGACACCATGTGACCACCAGACACAAGTACTCTGGATTTTCAGATCTGGGGCCAGTGATGCACAGGAATGAACTAAAGCAGAATTTGCCAGACAGCTGTGATGGTGACACCCTGTGGAGCCCTGGACCAGGGGAGCAATGAGAGTGGCTAGTGCCAAGCAACAACATCCACCAGTATCAGAATACCACCAGTATTATCAGAATACCACCAGAATACCAGTATCTGATACCACCAGTACAGTGGTATCAGAAGCAGGACCCTCAGGTGACTGGCCCTGGGGGTGGCTAAGCTCTGATGAACTCAGCTCACTCTTCTCTTGCCCAATCTCCAGTCAGCCTAGTGAATGTATGAACAACCTTAAGTCCATGCAACAAATTAAATTTTCCTGAGCACAAATCACTGAATTTTTATAAAATGCATGATAAAACTACTGAAAAATAATTTCATTTTAGAATAGTTACTGCTGAACAATTCTTTCCAACAACTAACATATATTATACAGACCTACATTATATAGGTATCTGAATACAGGTCTCCAGAGACCTATCATAGTTCAGAATAATGAAGCCACATCTTCAATATTAGAAGAAAGTCCATACTTTCCCTTCTAAAGTCAGGAGACATAATTTATTTGTGAGACTATTTAATAGATCACAATTCATAAGAATTTCCATGCCCATTACAATTCAATATCTCCTTTCTTTTAATGGAGATATGCATACATTTTATGACACTCCCGAAAAACTATTTCCCACAACTTTAATTTTTTATGCTGTATGAAAGTATCTATTTTGCATTAAAATAACCAAGTTCTATAATAAACTTTCTTCCTGGCCCAAAACTCATTCTTATGTTTAAAGTAAAAATGGGGTTGAAAAAATAAATAAAACAGTAAGTCATTTATATCCTTCTTGGAACAATCTCAATTCTTTTTTGGAGATAAGGTTAATATACTTTTTTAAAATTTACTTTTATAAATTTCCTATATGAAAAAATTTTATTACTGATTTTACCTTTTATTTTAGATGCATTTTTTATAAAAATGCATTGATTGACTATTGGTTTATATTATAGCATAGCTTCATTGATAAATGTATGTAATTAAAACAAATAATCAAAAGTAGAATGAGACAATTACTGGCTTTTTCTCAAGCAAAATAATGTAAAAGCCAGACTGAAAGTTGTTAAGAAATAGTCAGTGATCCATATCACTAATAGGTCCTAAGCACTGGGAAAACTAAGTTATGTTCTGATTCTTTAAAGTAATCAGTGTGAAGTTAAAGTAAACAGTGCGGTGGAGATGGAAGCTAGCCAATGGAAACATTTTGTTTGTAGATGTTCTTTAATATGTATTTCTTAGTTAAAATTAACAGTACATTGAAAAGGGCAATACATAGATCTCTGCTGGGGGTGGCTAAGGATGTATAGAATCTGTCACTGCCATTGGTTGATAATATAAATTTGGGGAACAAAAGCCCTTCAGGGATCAACTGGATGCTGAGTATCCACACCTTATTACTGACATCATACTATGAAAATTACACTTAAGTTTTATCTTCATTCGTAATTGCAAAAGCCAATCCAGGGTTTCAGGAATTAATGTTGAAATGTCTTTGAAATCTTTTTCTGGAATTCTGGTTTATGTGATTCTGTTCTCTAGTATGAACAAAGTTTTGGGATCATTCATTCTTCATTCATTCCTAGTTTTCATGATCAAATCACAGCAGAAAAGGAGCAATTCACAACTAGTAAAAGAGGGACACATGATTGGAACGGAAATCTCTTGTAAGGAAATAATGTTCTTCCAAGTCTATAGGAACAGAGTTTCAGAAAGCCTTTAAGAAGACACTGATTTTCAGGGCCAAAATATTTTACTCTATATTTGTTTACTTAATTCTTTATGTTACTAGTGTATATTTAAAAAAGCTTACGATCAGTATATCAAACATTGATGCATGAGGGGAAAATGGAAGTTTTTACACAGTCAAAACTATCCATACTAAGATGCAACACAAAGATGACCTAAATTATGAAGTACTACAATCTAAGCATAAGTGAACTAGAAACAGAGTAAGTTTTCACCTGTCTTATATGTGGACAATTAGGATACAAATTTTGACATACTGGCTAAAGTTCTTTGCTTAGATTCCAAAATAGTCCTTAGAACCAAAAGGAATTAGTTCTCTAAATCCAAATCATCTCCAATAAAAACTTGCATAAACTCAATGCTAATTTTGTTTCAGAAATTCTCCAGAACACAATCATATCTAGTATGACCACATGCAAATGAAAAGGCAGTCAAAGTAAATTCATAAGTAAATACAAATAATACACCATTTTGTTGGCAGGATACAAGCATTGGAGAAGGCCATATTAATATTAGAGATCAAAATCAAATCAGATAGCACAAGTTACATTATATAAGCCTTGGAAGTTAATGTTGATTACTTAGTATTGGAGTAAGATGAGAATAGTCCACCCACTTTTACCTGCCAAAGTTTATTTTCTCCTTTCTATAGACAAAAAGAAAAGGACTTAATGCCTTATAAATGAAAAATTTCACTTTGTTAATTCCAGAGTTCCTAAGTATTGTGTGATATAGAAGAAAGGTCAGAATCACGTTGAAACCTTTATACTCAGTGTCCAACTATTTCCACTTGGCCATGAGGAAATAAGAAAGTTACCCCAAACCTTCAGCAACTTGGGACTATCATCTGGGACTCTACTTATTTTAGACCAAATAGCAAGACCAGTATGTCTGAGTCAAAATATAACCATTGTTGTGAGTTGGGCAATTCAAAAGAGGACAGGACTAATGAAGTATTAACTAACAGAAAAGAATCACTATAAGCCAAGGTTGGGACCACTGCAGCTGAACATCTTGGGGAACTAAATCCTTTGTGGGAAGACATAAATGGGAGTCACACTCAAATAATCTATGAAGGTAGAAACCAATTGGTTACCTTTCACCTAAGAATACATTTTCATTTTCAGAAATACAAAATTTATCTATTTATTTTAAATCAGATATCAATTTTATTTTCAACTTTCACATAATCCTGTATTTTTTAAATAACTTAATTTTTAATTGTGACAACATCTTAATTAAAAAGACCTTTACTCTTTGTCAGTGAGGGGCTCAGAAGATTAAAAATTTTAAAAAAAATGCATAGTGATTTCTTGCCCATGCTTTAGTGATGAAGTATATTTGAGTGGTTTGCTCAGGGCCTCATGACTAGAGAATATGTCCAAGGATAAATATGAGAAATTTTAACATGCTAACAATATTGTCTTCAGACACATGAATATGGACTCATGGATTATCTGTTCACTTATCTAGGCCTTCTTTAATTTCTGTAAGCAAAGTTTTATAATATTTAATGTAAAGACCTTGGAAATCCTTGTCAGATTTATTACTAAGATTTTTTTATGCCATTTAAAATTTTATGCATACACATATAAAATGAAGACTTTTTTGCTATATGTATAAGTGAAGTTTATATATTGAATTTTGTATACAGGGATAGAATTGATTTTGGTATACTGATCTTGTGTCCTGTAATATTTCTAAACACACATTAATTTTAGCATTTTTTTGTAAATATTTTGTTCACATATCATATTACCATCAAAAAAGAGAGAAATACTTCTTTCACAATCAGGACGCCGTTTATGTTTTTCTTTTCCTCCTTATAGCACTAGTAACTCTCTACTTGGAATTTTTTAGCTTCTTGTGTTGGTAGTTTGTAGTTTTCATCATAGCATTATTTTTTCAAATATTTTTCCATTTGGGATTCCAATTACACATATATTTGGTCATTTGAAATTGTCCTGTAACTCATTAAAGTGCTTCCCTGTGTTTGATTCCTTCGTTTCTTCTAATCTGCCTTTCATTTTGGATAGTTCTTTTGTTATATCTAAGCTTACTAACATTTTCTGCAATCTACTGATAGTCCCATCCAATGTGTCTTTTATCTCATAGGTTTCATTTTATAAGTTTGATTCCTGCCTTTTAATATCTTTCACATCTGTACTTAACTTCAATCATATGGAATACAGTTATAATGATTCAATGTCTCTGCTAATTCTAACATGTTTCAGCTTTGCCTTGGCTTCAAGTCATTGATTTTTCTCCACATTATGAGTCATACTTGCCTGCCTCTTTGTATTCCTGATAATTTTTGACAATCCTAGAAAATGTGAATTTTATCCTTTTGGGTGCTGGATATTTTTATATTCCTACAAATATTCTTCAGCTTTGTTCTCTGATGCTGTGAAGATAATTGGAAATAGTTTGACTATCTCTGATCTTGTTTTTTAAGATTTCTTAAGCAGGACAATTGCTGTATTTTATCTGGAGTTAGTAATTCCCTACAACAAACTCAAGACAATTCTGTATATTCTATTCCATAATCCATGAAATAGAGATCAAAATACAAAATACCCAATCTATGAGGATGGTTCCCTTCACAGCAATGCCTCAGATTATGGACTTGATTTACTTATCAAAGGAAGTGTGAAAGAGGCACATGACCAGGGGATCCACTAGTCCTGTTATTTACTGAGTCAGCTGGAAGTAGCCACACTAACAAGACAATGGAATTGGGAATATATTTGCCAATATACATATGTTGAAACAATGTGTATAGCTAAAAGGTTAAGACTTAATTGGCCCCAATACTAATGGCTGGTTTGTGTTTCCTGAACTTAAATTCTTTTGGTTCTCAGGGGGAAACATTTCCCACAGAATATAGAGTAAGGAATCCAGGGAATTTATAATTTGCCCTGGTCACTTAGCTCTCTTCACCAGTGGACTAGTAAAGAAAGAAAGGAATTACAATATTGATAGAAGTAAATTACTAAAATTACCATAAAACAGGAGGGTTGTTGTCATTTGGTGAAGGCAAAGAGAATGTTAGAATACAAGGAATTCAGGAACTCATTGGAGTATGCCCTAGTGCTTCCAGGAGTAGTCACAATTATTGTACCCATGGTATAACAAGGCCATGACAATAAAAGAAATAAAGAGCTGGCTCTCCTTACCAGCAAGAAAATAGACTGAAGTACTGAAAGTTAGAGATATCTAAAATAGGCCAGAGAGGAAGAAGAAAATAAATATTAATTACAGTCGGGAGACTTGCTCAAATAGCAAGAAAAATAGCTTGGTGTTCCACTAACTCTTTTGTATAAAGTCTTGTAGAAAGTGTAGCTGACTATCCTCTTGGAAGGGACTCTGATGGATTGGATTTATACTGGTGAAAGTGATGCTGGGGTGTTCAAAACATGAATGCGATTTGATTCACTTGTACTCTATTTCAAAAGTTTCTTTTTGGCACTACCTTTTTTGGAGTCACTGTTATGGTTAACAATTCCAGTGTCTTAACTGGCTTCATACTGGTGCACAAACCATGCCTCATACCTATTGGGTCCTGTCCTGGGACTTCTCAGACACCACAGTCAGAATGTTTAGTTATTCATGCTTGAGATAACCAGAAAAAAGGGCTAAATGGCCATGGAGCCAGAGTTCATCAATTGAGTATAAAAGCTATTTATATATTCTTCTTTAACCCTTCAGATGGAGCAATTCTAAGATGCATTTCATGAGGTTTCAGTGGGAAGTTTCCAGTAGGATTAAGTTTCAGCCACCTATAATCACCACCAACTTACGAATGCTCGTGTTGGTTTGCACTGTCTGCTTTCCCAATTTCATTGGCACTGCCTTTGTTCTTGCTGCCTCAGGTGGTCTGATTTCCAAGCAGACCACCTCATAAATCTTTTTTTCAAGCACCTTCTCCAGAGAATCCAAGATTAGTAAACATAACGAATCTGCTTAATTTGTTGCAAATATTTTCCTGATTAATTCTTTGTAGACGCTGTAAAATTTGGTATGGTTATCTATGATGTGTTTTTGGTGATTTTTTTCCAATGCTTTTTATATACTGTACTTGCATAGTTAGAGATCATTAGTATTTCCATTGTTGTCTTATGGTTTCATTTTTTTAACTTAACTCTTCAATGTATATGAGACATACTTTTATGGCTGGTGTAAAATGAGAATGTATTTTGAAAACTGTTATGAAATAATTGTCTTCTTTACTATTGGTTCTAATGTTTACTTGATTATATATATATATATACTTTTTTTTTGCCTATACTATGGTGTAGTTTGAAACTCTCTCCCAGAATTTTTCTGCTTACTTTTATACCACTAATATGATATTTAATTATTATGATACTTTAATATGCTTTAACTCCTAGAACAAAAATGTTCCTTCCAATTATTCACCTAATGCTTTGAATATTTGTTGGTATTCTTTTCTGTTTATATTTCTAGATGAGCTATATAGAACCACTTCATCATCCCAAAAATCCTATTGGGATTTTTATTGAAGTTGGGTTAAAACTTCTACAATAATCTTTTATTGAGATATCCTACTTTTCTTCATGTAAGTTCTATTCATATAAATATTCCATGTATTTAATAACTTTTATGGGCACTATGATCATCTTTATCCTTTTATAAGGCATAAGAAATGGTAACATTTCCCTTAAACATTTTTACTGGAAAGAAAAAAATCCATCAAATTTCTATTGTTATACTGTCATCAATATTGAACCACAGAGACAGATCATTTAAGGAGACTAAGATTTTCAACAATTTATAGTATCCAATAAGTCCTCCTGATATAACAATTAGTGTTGTACCTCACATTAAGAAATATTAGCATATATACATATACTTTGAATGCAATTGCAAAATACTTTCATATCCCAAAGTAGAAAATAATTGAGAATAAATGTTTTCTGGATAAAACAGATATAAATCTGCCAATGACACCTACGCAAACTTTGTTTAATTATTGAACTACTACTATTTTGCCAGCGTACTCGTCTGTGCTTAAACATGGATATATGCATCAATATAAATAAGGGAATATTTGAAACTCACTGACATTCATTGTTTATAATATAAGCAGCAAAAAAAAATACTATTTTCAGTCAAAGCAGGGAAATATGAATTTATGTGATATGCTTCTTATAGGGCTGTTTTTTTTTTTTTTTCATAATTGACACCAAAGGGAGGGGGAAACAGCTATTAAATTTCAGGTAGGCAATGGCTACCACGTTCATAAAGTAACCATGTTTTTCATTTGAGACTTAGAGCAGTCTCATGAAGGCTAACAGATGACCATTGAATGTGTTTATTGGAAAGAAGTAAATGAAAGAGCAATTTGAAAAAATAGCATGAGATTTTTAGAGAGGTTTTATTATCTTGAAACAAATGATGACAAAATACGATGAATTCTTGATAACCCATCTCTGTCTGAGGCCCTCAATAAACAGAACAGTTTTTATCAAGTCTACCTCAAATTGTTCTTGCCTCAAAGCAGCCCATTTCTTCTTACTGAATTTCTAGTGAAATGGTAGTGAAATATATAACTTATTCTAATGATTCATATATAGTGAGTCACTCCCTTGGTTTTGATTCAACACAACAACATGGCTTTGTCGTCTTGTGGATTACCCAGACTGTGTTTCAGATTAGTAGGCGAATTTGCTACTGCAAAAAACAACGGAAAAAGTTCCACCCCCTCGCATATTTTTAAGCTGACACTACTTTGTCGTAAGATTAAATAACTGTATATGTAATAATATCATAGTGTATGTTTTGGTATTTTAAAATAAAAAACTTAACTACAGTTTAAATGTATCCAATGGAATCTAAAAAATACAATGATTTTATATCTACATTATCCATTTTTTAAAAAATGAATTCTTTAACAAAACTTTCATATTTTTTAAACGCTCTGAATTTGAATATAAAATCTATTTGCCCCAAAGAATTTTATTCTAACATGACATGCTCTTTTACCTGAAAGATACTTACTGACTACCCATAACATCTCCAATGAAATAAATATATATATATATGGCAACTGAAAAATAATTTCCTTTGACCAAATAATTCTAAGTGCCTAAAAAAAATTTTTCTTCTGGATCATATGCTCGCTGTAATCATTATTACTACAAAGTTAATCAAAACAAAATAAATTTATTACACAGTTTTACAAACAATGAAGAAAACATATCTCTTAATGAGACAGAAATATTTTTGTCAATTAATTTATAATTCATTGAATGGAAAGTTACTGGTAGAATGAGCAGAACTGGACAGAAATTAACAAAAAAAAGAGAAAGTATTGTCCATATATTTGCAGAGTTACTTTAAGGTGTATGTAGAAGAAATAAACAAGAAGAGGTCAATGAATAGCAGCAAGAAGAGCATTTATACTGAAGTAATAAAAAAAGATGTGGATTTAGATTATCAAATACTCTTTATTTGCAAAAAGTTAATGAAAGTAGCTTCTAAATGACTGTTTGACAAAACATAAAGCACTAACATCCCCATAGAGTATTTTCCTTCTATGTCAAGGTAGAACATGGATTTGAGAGGAGCAAACAAAACCTTTCAGCCCCTCTTCCTCCAGTATGCCACTGAGTCTCCAAATTTCTCCTTGTTTCTGAATGGGGTGAAGTGCTGTTAGCATGTGCTCCATAGAAGACTATTTCTCAACTAGTTTCTTTCTAAAAGTCTTGCATGTTCTCATTCTAATATACGTCAATGGCTAAATTTAGCCACAGAGCACTACACTAAGCTTGCTGCTTGGAATAAAACAAGGTGCCCTTGCCTGTGGTATTTCTGACAGATTTACTTTGCTCTCATTGAACATTTCTTGAGGCACAATATATTCTTTGGTAATAGTTGGGGAGTGGGGAAGGGAAAGTTTTTAACAAAAAAATGGATATGATTCCTGCTGCCCACCTATATAGCCCTTGAATTAAGAACCCCAACACTGGTTAAGATATTCTATCTCTAGTGTCATATGTTGTCCTTAAAATAAACAAATACAAAAAATGAGAGGGGAGACATCTAAAGTTTTTAAAAAGAGTCCAATATTTTACTCAAGTCCAGTATTTTGAGCTGTGTGTCTGTCTTGCACCACTAAGACAAAGTTCCACAGGAAAACTCAAGATGGGGAGGGAAATACCTCGCAAAATGGAGAAATAACACAAAGAAGGTAGAAAGAGAACTGGCAGGTGCCATACAAAAGCATGTTCTCAAGTAGCTCAATTTCAGAAACCACACACATGGAAACAGAAGATCTAGAAACAAATCCTCTACCACTATCCACGGCTGTGTACCCAAGTTTCAGGATGGCCATTATAGACCCGTATTACTACTACTAAAAAGTAGTTCTGGAAGAACAATCTGTATTCTTATAAATCCTATTCCTTTTTCCCCATAGTGCACAAGTCATTAAGACATTTTTTTTTTTTAGAAACCTCTGAAGTGGCTTTTACTTATTCTCATTTTACAGATGTGAAAATAATGTCAAATTGGTCAGAAAACCTTTCCAGAGTCATACAGATAATCAATTGAATAGAAGTATTTGGACTCAAGTCATTTGCCATGAGGGCCTCATTTCTCATATATGATTCTCATTTCTAAATTTAATATTTTCCCTTTCTTAGACCCCTCCTAACAAACCAAAATCTACTGTGGTGTAAACAATAATATATAATATTTACTAGAATTTATTAATGAATTGGTTTGGGGTCTGGAAGTATTCTTTTTTATAAAGACATTAGAGCCTTTTAATACAATACCACAACTGAAGCATGATAATCCCCAGTTTGTGGATATTGAAAGTGGGGCTAACAGGACACTTACCAAGGTCAGACCACTAGTGATAATTGGTTTTATTCAAACCTAGCTCTGTCTGATTACTCCCATATAAGAAGATTCCCTAGTAATACAGACTTCAAGAAGTAGACTGAAAAGGGAGGTCACAAAGTCATCTCTACAAAGGGCAAGATAATAGACATGATTAAAGCAAATATAACATTATAAGGTGGAGGGACAAAACTGAGAACCAGCGAGGCTGTGCCTTTAACCAAGGGTAGTGGTAACCAGGCAAACAGTCCTCTGTGGGGCTAGGCCTTCTGACTGGTCACATAGGCTGGAAAGACAATTTTTATATAAAACGTCACAATTGTTAAATGCTGACAATCAATAAGATATATATGTTGTCTTTACACACACACGCGTGCGCACACACACAAGTATTTAGATGGTTTTTGAAATAAACACAGCCACATTCTGGACAGGCTGAATGGAGTTCATAGATGGCCAGATTTTAACCTCTGAAGTAGATTGTGAGAGGTGGGCTATGCCCCATTTTCAGAAGCTCATTATTCTATTTAAATACCTCTATTTTGTGATCTTATATCTCTGAATCATATACAGTGTTGTAAACCAATGTTGCCTCAAAAAATAAAGTATCTCTATGCAATCAATTCCCTCTCTTCATTTAAATGAGAACATGGTATAGCTGACTTATGTTGACTTTGGGGGATCCTGGATTTTTTAGGCCATCACTAATTCTGCATCCTAGTCATAATCACAGCATTTAGTACAATAATCCTCACATAGAATGGAGGCTAAATAGATAAAAACCTGGAAAGATCTTGAGCATTGCAGGGAGCTACTGAGGCTAGCAAACCTGGTGAAGTCACACCTTAGCTGTAAAGCTGATCTCTAGCTTCCCCCCTCAACCCAGCCTTTGTCTCTGCTCCCAGCATCTAAGTCAGTAATGTAGCCCCAAGCTACAATAAATAAGTTCAATAAATTTTTTTGCTGCTGTGTAAATACTCATAACCCCACTTTTTCTAATTCCAACTTTCTACATTAGCCTAAGAAGTTTTTGTTTACTGCTCAGAGCTCCCAAAGTGACTGATGGAAAAAAAGATCTCTGTTTAAACTTTGTGTGCTCCTTAGGTACAAACAATGCTGGTGGGTGGGGCTGTGGTCATCAGAAAGCAATTTTATCACACTGAAGCTGCTACTTGCATTCCTCTGTAACTATCACTTTTCTGGTCTGGTAATTTCACTAACAAGCTTATTTTCACAAATATAATGATAGACTTCCTAGGGGTAAATATGGCCTATATATCAGAATAGTAAATCACATTCTAATTACATGTTCAAATCTATTCCTTTATTCCTTAGCACATTACAAATTCAATCCAATATTTTCACCTCCTTGTGCTACTATGGCCAATAAGACAAAAAATTCTAAACACATCAACCTGAAATGGAATCTTATTTTCAAGCAATCAATTACTTATATTCGCTGGTGTAGGTGGTGAGCTCACTGTCATTGAGCATCCACTTGAACTCCAAAGGCCAGCTCCCTTCAGCAAGGCAAGTGAGAACAAGGCGGTTTCCTTCCAGATGGATCTGTGGTAGGCCTGGCTCCGTTTTAAAATATGGCACAACATCATCTGAAATAGAGAGAGAGGAAGAAACTGAATAAAATACACATGAAAATGGCATTTATCTAATTAATCAATCACTTTTTAAGACTAATTTTAAAAAGTAGACATGATCACTACTTGGCCCAATCAAGCAACAAATAATTCTGAACCTCCTAGAAATATGCTATACCCTAGACATTTCAACAGTCTGAAAGCTCAATGATAACACCATTTGAAAGCCTCTTAAAGGTCTCACTCCCTAAGTAACTTCCATTCATGATCAATACTTGTTTCTCAAAGGGGACGATTGGGCAATCTGTGCCCTCACAAGATGCTGGTTTTAAGTAGCATTCTATTCTCAAAGTACAACCAAGGTATACACAAAGGTTCTAATAGAGAAATTTTCTCATATAAGCTTCAACTGGTAAAACAAAAGAAGTAGTATAATTAAGGTTAACATACAAACATAAATGAACCACAACCTAGTATTTATTACATACACATACACACACACACACACACACTTGTCTCTTTCAGTGACTTTCAGTGTGCTATAGAATTGGAATCTGTGAATATTCATATAAGGGAAAGTGACACAGAAATGAGAATGAACCAGTCATTGCTACATACAACACATACCACAATGAACTCACAGACAAATGTGGTAGAAGATTATTGGTGCTGTGATGGGGGGCATGGTGTGATAACATATATTTGTAGAGGTGTGAACCTATAACCCTAAACGTGTGTTATAAATCAACATTATTACCTCAATAGACATATTTAAAACAACAACAAAAAAGTTTATATAAGTTGAAAACCAGGAAAACTACTCTGCTAGCAATCGGGATGGGAGATGGAGAAGGCAGGGTGATAACAGGGCAGCTTAGGGAGGGAAAGACAAGATCTATTTCTTGATACAATTACACTGAGATATTTACATCGTAAAAATTCACAGATTTCCCCATAAGATTTGTGCAACTTATATATAAGAACATAGTATACTTAGCTTCTAGTTCTAACTCCACCACTAATTAGCTTCATGACCTTGATCAGGACATGTGGGTTTATGTTTATTCATCAGTAAAATAAACAAAACTGGATAACTTCTCATTTTTCTAGAAAATACCCAAGGTACACCTGCATAATCTGCTTCCTGTCTAGCTTTCAGGCCTTCTACCCAATCTGCTTGCTCACAAACACCCTAGCCACACTCAACTTTTTCACTCTCTATCAGGCCTTTCTGACCTCAGGCCTTCACTTGATCCTTTCCTTCTAGCACAGAGCATGCAGATCACGTTCATTCTTCAAGCTAAATGAGCCTCCTCCCCACCAATACATACTGACAAACCATGACATTTATTTCATTCAGTAATTATCAGATTTTGAAATGAGAGTGTTTATGGATTACACCAGTGCATCCCCATCCTCTAGTTCAATCACTTCTAAATTTCCAGCACCTAGGGCAATGCCAGAAACAAACCAGATATGAATAAATACTTGTTTAGTGTATAAATATAATAAAAATGATATAAATATAAAAATATTATATAAATATAATAAAAGACATGCTCTGTGCTAGGCAAGTTCTTTGCAGAAGGAAGCCACAGTAACAGACAGTATTCACTGAGGATTTACTACGTGCTGAGAACTGTCCTAAGGGCTTTATATATACTACCCCATTCAATTCTCACAAAAGCCCTATGGAGCACATGCAATTATGTACCCATTTTACAGATGAACAAAGAGAGGCACAAGGAAACAAAGCAACTTACTCAAGACCACCCATATAGTAAGTGGTAAAATCATGATTTAAAACCCAGATCATCTGCTCCAGGATCTGCCAATCTATGTATTACGATTCTAAATGTCATACCTTTCTCAACAAGGAAAATTTCTTCTCAAGAATCCATATCTTAGTTTTAAATTTTTTATAAGTTTGTGTAATTACTAGAGTTTTAAGTGAAAATTACTATATTTTAGGTAAATTAAGCACCAACTCTCATATTAACAGTGTTAATATTGAGACTGTATTTTTACATTAATCTCATACATATAGGCGGTCTCTTTTGTATGGATTAGATAGAATGCAGTATGCAATTTATTTTGCCAGTATGCTGATCACTGTATTCCATTACTAGTATATTGGTAATACAATATTACCTCTCTTTTAATAGTATTCATTTTTTTATTCCAATAAGTAAATGTTAAAGTGCATCTGTGAGTGTGGTAAGGGCTATAATAAGGAGATGGCTGGTCAATGAAATGGCATTCAAGAGCGAAGAGCTGGAGGATCAGTGGGCACCCAGGGGCAAAGTCCCTGTGGCAGAAGCAAACATGGCAAGTAACTACGGAAGTATAAAAAACTGGAAAACAAGTAGGGCTGTAGATGCAGAGAGAGTGAACGGAAGCAGGGTAGGCAAAGGCACAGCCTTGTTTCACATTATCCCTGTGTGACTATCAATGGTGATCTTCCACATTCAAAGTGTTCTCATGAGAATAAATTATATGAACACTTTATTTATGGGCCTTCACCAAAAAAACTGTCAGCATTATGATGACAATGACTTGCTAGTATTATATACAAAAAACAGGACACCTTTGAAGGGTCTGTGTTGTTAAAAGAGCATTCCAGGGGCACCAGGGAGAAGGAATTAAAGAGGGATCAGAGTAGAGGGAGGCCAGTTAGGAGACCACTCAGTGATACAGGCTAAATGATCCAAAAGGTTAGGGTTAGGGTTCTGGTTAATTTGACCAAGGTAACATTACTGATTGTGGTAGTGGACATGGAGAGAAATACATGGCTTTAAAACAATAATGAGGAGGCACAAAAGTTATATTGATGATGAATACTGGGTGAAGGAGAGGAAGGGGTCAGGAAGGAGTCTTAGATCTCTCACTTGTATAATTTTCTGCTCAATGAATATGTGTTACTTCCGCAATCAGCACTAGGAGTACAAAGACAATTAAGACACGGTTGCTGTCTCATAGAGGTTATGGTCTAGGTCTGATGCAGGAACAGAGACAGTAAAGGGTTAGATGCTGGGGTGACCAAAATATGTAACTCAAAGGCAAGAGCAGTCAGTCCTTGCCCTGTTTGTAGAGTTCCACCTGCCTCTGCTGCATGCCACATGTTCCAACCTATAATTTCAAGTGCATTCTTAAGTTTTGATTGTCAACCATGTGTCCAATTTCCCTTTTTGCTAAAATCCTCCACTCTTGTGACCCAAACAGTCTAATAAAGCTGACTTGCAGTGGATATAGCTTTGATACCTTGGAATTTACTGAGCTACAGGCTTTAATAATGTCCTGCCATTTGCACTATATTTAACAATAGAAAAAGAAATGCCACTTCAGATGGTTCCAGTGTCGTACAAGAATGAGTCATAAAAAATACATCTTTTTGAAAAGAAAAAGCGTCAAGATAGACGCTCAAGAATTTGAATTTGGTTTTACAATTGACAGAACATCATCAATTTAAAATATTATGGGATGACTTTGAATTTAAATGACACCATAATTCAATATTTTTACAGAATTCATGCCACTAAACATGCCTATACTATGTACAAATTATGCAAGGCACTGTGATCTGGTAGGAAAAGACATTGTCATAAAGAATAGTTTCATAGAGCTGGCAAGCAAATATCTTACAATCCAAATGATTGTAGAATAGTGTTTAGCACAGATGCTAACATAAGAAAAAGGGAGGGCAAACATGTCAATGCACTGGAATTTTAAGTGCCTAATTTAAAATTATTACCACAGGTATTATAATATAGATTAGCCAATATACTAAATACCATAGCTATATCTCTGAGTCTAGTTGTATTTACCATTGAAATACATATAGTAGGTCATGACATTAAAAGAGGACATAAAGGTAGCAAAACCAAAAGCTTTAGGAAGAATGAGAGCAAAAGAGACAAAAAATTAGTATGCAGGTCTACACGGACCCCTACAAAAGCATGAGATCTTTATATATATAAATGGGGACAGAAAAAATTCTGAAAAGATCTATAAAGACAAAAATGATTGAGTTATCTGTGAGATAAGATTATTAAAATTTGACCTAAGGAAATGCAAATGGTCCACTTAACACTCTTTGAGAAGTGTGTGTGTGTGTGTGTGTGTGTGTTGTGGTATGTGTGTTTTTCCAAAGAAAATTAGACCTCCCCTTCCTCAAGAAAAATGAGCAGACATTTAACTATGTTTCAGTATTCTAACAATGAACATTATAAGACCCTGGAATAAATTACTAAGGAAAACTGTGAAATTTCCATTTTCACATACTTTTAAATGGAACATAAATCATTTATGAAAGAGAGAATTTCGTCTGTCTGGATAATACAGATTTAAGGTCCATCCAAAGGAGAGGAATGGACTTAATGTTCTCTCAAGACAACATCATAATTTTATGATGTAGAAGTCACTTCCCTAAATGGACTTTTAAGGTTTTTAGATATAAAGTAAATGGATTTAACTTTACCTGTCCAATGTGGAGATAATTTTCTGTGCTCATCTAAAAAGGAACCATGACCCATTTGCCACAGTAAAAATCATTTACATGGGGAACAGCTGGAGGAAAAGCTCTGAAGCAGAGCCATGTGCTGTGGTTCGAGGTCTTTCTTTCCACTCTGAAGAGGGATGAACTGCCATGGGTTCTAATTATCTGCTTCACAGTGGAGAATTCAGGACCTATTCCTAGAAACTCCTTAACAGCAAGAACAGGCAGACATTAACTATAGATACCCAAAAGGTCAAGCTTCCAGTTATTTTTGTGCCTCTGTCGATGAGAGACCTTTGGCTAAAATAATGGCAATCTGTTCATCAATTTCCCCTTTTCTCCTCCATTTCAAAGTTACAATAAATAAGGAAATAATAATAAATTTCTACTTAGCAGAGGAATCAATTGTATCATAAATAAGGGAGTCTGAGCATGGGTCCCCACATGTCTGGAGTGATATGGAAAATCATCGTAATCAGCACCCTCCATCAGGTGAGCGTCCAGCAGCAGGATTAGGAGTCACAGCGTGAATGGAGCAATCAGCTGGAGCAGGACCTTTTATTACTGAACTATGCTTTTTCGACAGCTGAATTTCCCAGGGCAACTAATCTTTTGGTTTAAACCACTAATCTTCCTTTCAAAACTTCTTTTACATCAAATTCAAACATTTTCATGCCCCAAGCTTATGAATTTACCATTAACAGAAAGTTTTATTTTTCAAATCTCAGTGAGAAACAAAGCATGGGGGATTAATGTTTCATTTGTGAACAACTATTCCGGAAAATATGGGTAGAAGATCTTTTTCCAGTAAATATAGTCATTCAAATTTCAGCCCCTAGCAATTTATGTACACCTATTGAAGCCAGGGGTATAATCTGAGAGTGAGGCATGCTTTTTTCGTAAGAGTAACATTAATCTTTTAAAGACAACAGTTAAGCATTTCAAACATACTTCTGAGGTAAAATTTAAATATCTGATTCAGATGTGGTCTACTATCGTTAAATGTGCCACCATGGAAAGGTCACACTGCAGGTTGTAAGACGACCTCCTGAGATAGTTGTCTTAGGACAAGGTTCTCCAAGATATAGGAGTAGCTGATTCCAGCTATAATTTCTGTGACCACCTAATTCGAGTCCTTTCTGATGGTAAAAGTTGAAATTAAGAAGGCAGAAGAGGAGAAGGGCGAGAAAAGGAGAGGGGTTAAAAAAGAGAAGGCGGGGCCTCTCTGGTGGCGCAGGTGGTTGAGCACTGCACTGTGAAGCTGCCCGCAGCCTCTGCAGTGCCGGTTCCATCCCTGCAGGCCAGCGAGAATCCCACATGGCATGGCAGACCTCTTCTGTCTCGCCTGCTGCTCCCCGCAGCAGTGTATTTCAGTAGATCTGCCTGTTCTGTTCCTGCTCTGACTCCAGTGAATCCTCTCACCCTCCCGCGCATCTGGCCTGTACCCCAGTTCTTGTATAAAAATAAATAAATCTTTCAAAAAAAAAGAGAAGTTGGACGAGCAGAAGGGAGAAAGGGAAAAAAGGGGGGAGGGAGCAAGGGAGGAAGCCATTGATATGCCTTCATTCTCAAACTAGATAATTATCGCTCCAATAAAATTGGTTCAATCATCACAACGAATTCTCAAGCTTCATTCTCCTAGCTTATAAATATGTTCCAGTGACAGACTGTCAAATATAGTACAATGTACAATCATGTTCTGAGGGTCTGAAAAAAATCAGCCAACTTCTTTGTATGTCACTTTATATATTTTTACTACTGCCTTGTAAAATAAATGATTATCAGAACGTGAAGGTGCAAGATCATGATATTAATTGTACTCATAATCCACAAAACTCACTTGCTATGATGACTACAACTAGGTTTTTTCTTGCTGTACACTCCCTCTCAAGCCTTTCTGATGGGGTCTGACTGGCAGGTGAGTTGAAAGTTGAGCCACCACAGCATCTGCCCCACAGCCACAAGCGCCTCACCACCTTCAAGGTTTCGCAGCGCTCCCACAGGAGAGCAGCCATGGTACGGTGCATGCACAGGTCCTGCTCCACAGTTAAAAGGCACTTCATATATATACACAATGGAATATTACTCAGCAATCAAAAAAGATAAACTCATACCATTTGTAGCAACATGGCTGGATCTGGAAGGGATCATGCTCAGCAAAAGAAGCCAGAAAGAAAAAGATCTGATGGTTTCACTTATAGGAGAAATGTAGAGGATCCAAATAAGGGATCAGGGGAAAAAAAGTAATTATAATAAAGTGAAAATCAAAATCCACAGGCAACTATAAACCAGAGACATTCTGCAGGGGAGGGAAGAGCATAAAGGACTATGGTGATGGTTCACTGATGAATGGGTAGTGGGAATTTCATGGGGACTATAACTGAGATGAAAATGTATACATTGTACAAAAGTGGAAAATGATGTAAAAATATAGAAAATAAAATGATAAAAATCTTTAAAAATAAATAAAATCAACATTTAACAATCAAAAAAAAAAAAAAGGCACTTCATTCCTCTAGCCCTCATTTGCCAGGTGAATCCTGCTGAGGAGCTCGAGATCCAGGAAGCGAGAGACTGGTCAACAGGCCAAGGGCAAAAGGGAGACAGGCAGGAAGCCATTGCTTGAGAAGGCTTTCAAAGGTCTCCCATGGCTGAGGTCTCCACGTCTCAGTCAGAGCAGGAGCTGAGGGGGCAGCAGTGCCCAGGAGCCCAGGGTACCCTGCAAGAAGCAGGCTTCACAGGGACTCAGCTACCAAGTGTTTGCAAAAATGCAATGATTCAGACACACTTCTGAATGCTGCTTCAACTATACAGGGGCTTGAAAAGTTTTTGAAGGCTTATTAAAAAACTGTCCCCTTCCTATGACAAAGGAATTTTTTTTTTTTAGATAAATGTACTCCTCCACATCAACAAAGAAGCACACCTTTGTGAGCCAGTGTGCCTATAGGAAGGCACCTTAGAAGGTTAGCATATTGCAGGACTGCCACCCCCATTCCCCTACCACACATGCACCCCACACCCCTGGGGGAGATCTCTGAGGAGCAGAACCAGCCTGGCAGGGATGGTAGGGACATTAAGCCTGATTATGGACAGAGTATGGAGATCCAGGGATCAGCACACCTGAGCTGTAGGAACAAGAAAAAGACAGAAGATGTACAACCCTCTTCCAAGTGTATGTCTTGTCTTTTCAGGAGGGAACCAAAATCAGAAGGGAGAGAACAAATCAAAGCTTGCATAGCTTATTCCTAGATCTCACCATAAAACCATCATCTGTGCTCAAAAGTTGACTAGAAAATCTGGGGGATTTCTCTAAGTAGTACATCTGCAGGATTCTCTGGATATTTGGATCTGTGCATGTGAAAATAGGGAAAGCAGGAGGGTTCCTCAGATTCCCATTAAACAGCACTGTGAACAGCTTGCCAATGCATTCAGCCAGTGGGGAAGTCAAACTGATTATCTCTGTTTTCTCTGAAATCAATGAGAATTAACAGCATATTTACAGGAACTCATGGGGTAAACCTACCCTTCCAATATTTTCCCCCAAGAAACCATTTGAGCTTTCAGTGAGATTAATCTACAATGAAGCTGATGGTGGACCATAAATGGTTGTATTTATGTACTGGTTTGATCCTGCACTGTGTTCATCTATTTCAGCATATAAATTAATAATAAGAAGAGGCAGTGGGATAAAAGCAATTACCCTATTTTTCTAAACTGAAATAAGCTTCCAGCTCTCCAATATTTTATTTCAAAGTAGAATGGAACTAAATTGTCATTTCTATGGTTTGTAGTAAAAACATATGACCAACCAAAATAAGAAGAGAGTTATCAGAAAGAACCAACATTTTTCTTGCATATGGTACAATAGTTCTTTCAAATAACCCTAAAAGTCCAACTCACATTAAATAAATGGCCAAAAAAACAAACAAAAAATGAACTCATATTTGATTTATTTTCCCTGCTCAGATGTTTACTGGTAAGTTTATATCACATATTTAATGACATAAAAATTGGAATTCTAAAGATTCCTAAATGTTGAAGATTTAATTTTAGACCTCAAAAATTACATGTGAAAAGAACTTCCTATAGATATCTAAGTTCAAGTAGATTTGACCTTTGATTTTAGCAAAATTAAAGTCAAAAAATGTTTCTCAAAGAGAAATACGCGTACATCATGGTAACTCAGAGCAAGAATTGGAAGCCAGACCTCCTGGGTTCAAATCCTAGTTCCATATCTTACCAGCTTTGCAATGTGGGGTAACTCAACCTCCTCTGCTTGGACTTCCCAAACAACCAAGTAATAAAAACAACTTTTTTTTAGAGCAAATATTCTCAGGCTTTTTGGTCTCAGGAAACTTTTGTGACTTTTTAAAAAGTTATTGCTTACTCTCAAATCTTGTTTATATGGGTTATATCATTCTGTATTCATCACATTAAAAAGTAAAACTGAGAACTTTAAAATATTTATTAACATTAACACTGTAGTTATTATGTTATCACAAAAGACCTTTATGAAAAACAACTTTATTACTCAAAAATATTATTGAAAAGATTTGCATTGTTTTATATTAATTCAGATTTCTTCAATGTCTGACTTGATAAAAGACAATTAGATTCTCACATTTGCTTTTGCATTTAATCTCCTGAAATTCTGTTGTTTAGGTTGAAGGATATGGAAAAAAATCCAATCTCCTATAGTCATGTGGTCAGAAAAGGAAGGGAGATTTTAATAACCTTTTCAAATAATTGTGAATATTCTTGATACTACACCAAAACAGAACAAGAAACAGTTTCATGAAGTTAGTTTCAACATGGCATCTGAAAGTCTATCAGTGAAATTCTGGTGTTTTCCTCCATTAAAATCTTTTGACCTATCTTGCACTTTTAATGGACCTGTTACACATGGATGACATTGTTGGTGCATTGTGTTGTGTAACTCTTCTAAATGTTGACATATTTCATTATATGTTATAAAAAAATATAATGTTATCCCATCCAAAAAGTACTTAAGTAATGGGAAACTGTTGAGTTCATGGTGACATATACAAGATATCCAAAGTTCTAGTTTTTACTTAATAGTTCATTTTTATTAGCAACAAATATTGTGAATTGTCTTTGCTGACATGGGACTCATTTTGATCATTTTCAATAAACTGCTGTCAAATGCCAAGTCCGAACTACCATAGTCTGTTAGTCACTACTTCAAGTGAAAATAGGGTACTGTGAAGGGGGGGGGGGCGGGTAAAATATTGAGTTCACAACTCAGTCTCACAAGATGTGGCCTAGAAACACCACCATACTTCAGAATACATTTGAAGTATTTCGTGTAGTGGCATTTTTTTGATGCAGACTACATAAAAGACATTTATTAGAGTTAAAACTTAGTAAAATTAGTAATGTTTATCACTTCATCAAGGATATTCTAAAGGACAAAGGATATGCTTGAGGTCCAGGAGTCTTCTCATGATTGTTTCTGTATCATCAGTAAAATCTCAACACAGGGGAAAGAGAAAATATCTCATGAAATGTGTTTGACCTCGTGGATTCCCTGAAAGTGTCTCAGATCACACTTTGAGAATGGCCACCAGTGAGTTGTTACAAGGATTAAATTAGTCAATGCGTTCAAAGTGCTTAGAACGATGTTGGTTAGGGAAGCATAATATATGTCTCATCAGACTTCATTAAAACATAGAGTCATTGTAGAAATGAGGCTACCAGAATACCAGAAGGGTGAGAGCAAAGAATGGAGGGGCCCAGTGGACTCTGGTAGAGGACTATCAGTGCCTTGGTGGTGGGTGTGGAGCAGTAACATACATCTGAAGGGATGTGATCCTATACCTCTGCATCATATATTGTGTAGCAAATCAATGTTGCCTCAATAAAAAATAAAGTGTGAACAAAAGAAAAATCATACAGACACTGGATGAAATTACATCTTCCTATAGAATGCTGAATCTTGTGCTTCATTTAAAGTACTTTTATTTTTTGGCTTTCTTTTAAAAAGTATACATAAATCAGGTAATAGTCTTAAATGTAGATAATTATTAAGTTAAAGAAATTGTTCAATTTAAAAAAATGGGTTTATTTATTTTTAATTATATGAACTGAGGTAGCATTGTCCTACAACATTGTGTATGATTGAGCTGAACAGATGTGCGTCACCACACTGCACCCACCACCAAAGCACCCATAGTCCTTTACCCTAGATCACTGCCACCCCTGCCCCTTTGTTTCCATTCTTCCTCTCCTCCCCTTCAAGTAGCCTCAATCCTGCAGTTATATTTCTAAGGTTTGTTTACCTTCAGTTTTGTGAGTTTCTTTGTTTTGCTTCTTTATATTCCTCATATGAGAGAAATCAACCAGTATTTATTTTTCCCCTTCTGACTTATTTCACTTAACATAACCACCTTCAGTTCCATCCATGTTGTTCAAGTAGCAAGAGTTCATCATTTTTTAAATAAGGGTGTTTACATTTTCAATTATTTCATAAGTTTGGAAGTCCAAATATTAATTTATTTTTTCTTTCATTCAACAAGTATTTATTAAATGCCTAGCAGAAGATCTATAAGATGGAAATGCAGATGTGAGTAAAAAAATAAAAATCATACCTTCATGAGGTTTATATTCTTTTGTCCAGGGAGATAAAGAATAAATAAATAAACAAGAAAAATATATAGCATGGTCTCTTTTGCTAAAGCTCATATTTCTTCTACTCAAATTATGTCATATGTGGCTGATAAAAAGGGAACTGATATTGATATAACATAAAAGTTGTATTGATTTATACATGATTTCCCCCCAGCATATTAATGTTATAATGTGATCTATACAAGCTTCATCATTTACTAAACAGTAAGCCTTAAACTATAGCCTTAAACTATACGGAAGCAATTAACAACAATAATAGCAACAAAGTTACCTTAAAGTTAAAGAAGTACCTCCTTAATTTAGTGTTAGTTGTGGCTGGTTTAAGAACTAAAAGAACCATTTCACTTCCTACCACTTTACTGAGAGAAACTGCGAGTGCAATAAATAACCAGAAAGGTTTTTTTTCCTTTGTATCAAAACAGCAAATCAAGTGTTGCAAAGTTCTACATGTTTTGGGGTACTCTGCCCCTTAACACTATTGTCCCCATACGTTCTGTCATGTTAGTATGTGATTTCGCAGAACATGGAATTTTTCAGGAACACATATGAAATAATAAGAGAAACACCTGTAGATAATATAGTGATAAATGCTATAGGAAAAACAAATGGAAGAGAAAAGGAAAGAGAGAACTTAGGGGGAAGGCCTGCAAATTTAAATAAGGAAGATAGGATAGCTTCCTGGAGTTGATGGCATTTGAGTAAGGATCAGAACAAGCTAAGGAAGGGAGTCACACACTTAGAAACAGAAAGAGGACTAGGCAGTAAGAAAAGAAAGTAGAAAGGCCTGCCAGGGAAGCTAGAGAGCCTAGAGTATTCTAGGAACACTGGGAGGATAAAATGGTCAGTGAGGGGCACTACAGGAGTGAAGGTAGATAAAAAGGTAAGGATTAGGAGCTCACAGGCATCATGGCCTTTTGAATTTTTCCTATGTGCCACTGAAAGTCAATGGAGAATTCTGTGCAAGAGTGACAAGCTTGGGCACAGATTCCATGGCCCATAGGGATCACTGTTGAGATTAGGCTGGAAAGGCAGAAACTGAGAAACCATTCAGGAGACTGCTGATTGATCCTAATGAGAGTCAAAGACAATCAATGCATAGTCATATATTCCATTCAGGGAACATTCAACAGGTAAGGTAAACTGAGGTATAAAAATGAAAATATATAATTTCCTACAAGTAAAATTAGATGAAATGATCAAAACTACAGAAAAGCCACTGTTAGGTGGCTAGTTGAAAAACTTAAATCATTCAGGAAAAATGAGAAAAAATACATAATTAGGAGAAAATTGGCTGTATCTGACTTCAATCTTCCAAAATTTGGTGGAAACAAATTGGAACCCATGGTGGTAGCAAAAAAGGTATTTTCCATGTTACCAAAAACCAATTTTTAAAAGTTAAAACATAAAAGCAAGCAGAGATCAAACCAAACCAAATGACCTCTCAACACATAAACCTACTAGGAAGATGATTAGACTCTAAACATTAATGATGACTAAGCTTTGTCTAGAGTTAACATTTTCTTACTGTTAATGAGATGCAGGAATGACTTCTTTATGCTTGACTTAAAAGCAATCCTCCCTTTTGTCATGGTAGAAGCTTTATAAAAACAAGGACAGGCATTTCTTTCTTATATCTGTATTATCTCTAAACCAGTAAGCAGTTGTTTTTCATACATTCAGTAGCATATTTAGGCTAATATGCACATGAAGAGAATAGGCTGGAAGGATGGCTGGCTTAAGTTTGAACATGCATTCATGAAAGTTTCCCCAGCAGACCCAGGGGCACCCTCTTTTGCATTGGACCCACAGCCCAGTCTGATGGATGCAATTTGGGAATAAGAAGAAAAAACATCCTGAGAAGGTGTCTTCAACATTTTCTTCAAAAGAATCACAAACAAGCAGAATTATACAAAGATGAGCTGAGCACTTTCAGAATCACCAAGGACCCCAAGTAAAGCAAATTAAAAGGGAGGGCAGCCAACCTGTGGTCTTGGTGCATCTGGAAGACCAACTGATGTTCCCAGACCCGAGGGGCAAGGGACAGGAAGGACTCGCCCAGTGGACATGGTCCCAACTATTTCCAGTTCCTCTGCACTAGAAAGGGAGGCCAGGGTCAGTGACAGCCAGACAGAAATAAATAAAGACAACAGCCCTTTTCAAAGTCCTGAGGTGCTGAAAAGGGAAAGTTCATTTACTTCATAAACTAGTTTTTAGTGTCAAGAAATTAGTCTTAATGAATAAGACTTTCTTTTTTTAAAGATTTATTTATTTATACAAGCACTGGGTACAGTCAGAAGCGCAGGAGGGTGAGAGAATTCACCAGAGCCAGAGCGGGGAGCAGAACAGGCAGACCGAGGAAGTACACTGCTGAGGGGAGCAGCGGGCGCAGCAGGAGAGGTCTGCACGCCATGTGGGACCCTCGCCAGCGGCCAGGGTAGCCCAGCGCTCAACTGCTGCACCACCAGGGGAGGCCCTGAATAAGACTTCTTAACCCCAAACTTGTTCTCACAGATACGGAATGAATTCAAACACTGAATCAACTCAAATACTTTCCCAGCAGTAGGGCAGAGGCAGGATTCTATTCTGTACTCCCTTAAGTTCCAGGGGCAGCACCTGTTCTGCCCAACAATGTTCTCACAGATGAATTATCTTTTCCTAGACAGTTACCTCAACTCCCCAACTCCCTACAAGCTTTCAGTGGGCAGGAGGGCACTGACTCCATGCTAAGCATCCCCACTGGTTACTTTTCACCTTCACCTCAAGCATGGTAATAAGCAATATGTTAAAAACCCTATTAGTCAAACCAATCAAGACATTCACTTACATGTAATACAAAGAAATCAAAGGATTAGACAAACTTTAAAACTGACCCTGGGAAGCTGACCATAGATCTGAGGCCTCCAGGAGGGGAGGTGGGGAAGAGAAGAGAAGGAGGGGAGAGCACAGTGACTGTGGTGCAGGATTATGGTGCAATGGTGGTGGGAGACTCTTGCGACCACACCTGAGGGGAGAAATCCTATACTGTGAAAAAATTAACAAGGATGTAAAATAATGGTACTTCATGAATACACACACATATGTGTGTGTGAGAGAGAGCATATATATGTATTAAAAAAACATACAGCAAACATACTTTCAAATTGTCGAAAAGTTTAAGATGTGGCAATCTAAGCTATTAATGGAGTTGTGATTTAGGAAAGTTCTTTGTCTAAACCGGTGACATTTTCTCAAACAGAGCTCCCTCAGCAGGAGTCTCCAAGCTTCATCAGCCTGCTGTGTACTACACAATGGCATGGAAAAGAATGTCTAGTAGCAGTTCAGAAAGGAAACAGAACACCAAGATTAGTAAACAGAGGATAAAATACAGCTCAGGAAAAATAACCTTCACTGGGCAGAATTCATCTGCAACAATACACAAACAGCATCATTAAAATGTGGCAAGAATGACCAGGAGGTAGACAGAAAGAAAAGGGCAGTCAGTGGAATTATAATTATCCGGACATTTAAAAGACTTAAAATAGAAGGCAGTGTCTCAAATCTGCAAGGCTTGAACCTTGAATGCTCCTCATTTTGCAAGGATTCTGCTATTCTGAAATGTCTGAATGTAAGGGGGTTGGGGGGTGGCAATTATATTTTAAAATGGCGTGTAATCTTTTTACGATAGATAGCTGACATTTTATAGTAAGACATCATTTTGATTTCAAACTGTTGGGTGATTCTTATAATGACTTGAGGAGCTCTAAGGAAATAAAGTATCAGCAGGTGGTCAGTCAAATACTAAGAAATTCCTCACTCCACAGGCAGTAATCAGGTTGAAATACTTCCTCCATTACTTCCAAAAATAGAACAGATAGTGATACACAGGCCTTCTCAGTTTCAAAACTATAATTTCCACAAATGGTAAAAACATATTCATTTGTTTCTATAAAGAACCATCAATAAACTTGCTTGTAATCTGTAACGGCATCTAAGAAAAGTAGCTTTTGTGGGGAAATTTATTTAAATCAGAGCCTCTCAAACTTTGGTGCCCATTCTAGGCTGATTACTCTGATCCTGATACACTACAGAATGCTGAGGATCACCAATTTAAAGGTTTTTGACAAATTTCACAAACATTTAAAATATAAGTTTCATGTTTGAAATGCAAAGAAAAACAATCTATTGACACACCCTAGCTAGTGTGTACACACACACACACTCCAGATGGATTTGAAGATCACAGATCACAGCTTCTGCTGTGGTCCCATCATGATTATTAAACCTTTCCCATCCATCAGTGCACAGTAGGCCCACTGCAAATTCTACCAAGAAATATACAAAAAAAGGCATTTGGTGCATATCTTGGAACATTACTGACATTACAAAGATTTGTTTTTCTGAATGTCAGTACAAGAAGTCAGTGCAAAATATTTCTTTAATTTTATGACTTTCACAACATACCCAATGCCAAGGCCTCTGGGCAGACGCATAAAGGACATCCAGAAAAGAATTAATAATGGTAAGGCCTCCCCTAGGTGGCCAGTGATCCTTCCCATGTCAATCAGATGAAAGTACTGAATTAACAGCTAGGTCCTGCCATACCCTGCAGGCTCAGAACAGTTTAAAAAAGGTCTATTGAGAGGTTTCAAAAACCTAGGTCCTGGCACTCAGTATTATGATGCTGCAAAAGGAAAAGGGTAGGCCATCTAAAACCTAAAACTCTTACAGATAAAGGTCAAATCTCTGAATTGCCTGTAAGTTGATCCAAGCTGCCTTCCTCAAAATAGTACAACTCTAAAGTTTAAATGTTAAAATACAGAGATTCACCTTAAAAAATAACATAATTAAAGAATTATTATAATATAAACAGTAGTCTTAACTTTGGATGTGCATTTGAATCTCCCGGGGAACTCTAAAACATGCTAATGTCCAGGGCATATTCCAGACCAATTAGCTCAGAATGTCTGGAAGTAAGACCCAAGTATCAGCATTTTTCAGACCTCCCTTGTGATTTAAACCTGTAGCTAAGATGAGAACCACTGAAACGAGCTAAAGGATACCCGATAGTTATTTGAAACTAGCAACCTTGCCCAAAATATATTTAGACTCAATTTGAATTAATAAAACTCCTTTGCATAAATTATTACTGTGATTTGGTGATTTTATACTTGTTAGTGTTTATTTTTTAGGAGCTAAACAGAATAGGTTAATTTTGGCATAGTTTATTTCATTAACTTTGTGCTACATCATTTATAAATAATAAATCTTTACTCCACAGTGTGATTTTCCAATTTATCCACATTCTGCCTTCTCCATTGTATTTTGACATCTTTCATACATCAATTAAAAAAAAAGATAAAGGAAACCTAATCAGGAAAGGAGGTAATTTAAATCTATTTCTTTTACTTCAACCAAGTAGAATTCAAGAAAAACTGTATGTTTCTATTTCCAATCTATGAAAGTTCAACTTTTATTCAGAAGTACCCCTAACCATTGAGGAAACTGAACAGGCACTCCCCGCCCCCAAAGATCTGGGAGCACAACCTGAGGATACCTGATACAAGTGAGATATTGAAATTTAAGTTTTCAAATTTCTAAATTCATGCATAATTTACCCTCTCTATAAAAGACATACATTTCTGCTAACATAAACTTCTGTTACGGAGCAGCCACCCTTTTCCCCCTAACACTTCCACTCACCATCACTTTCACTTTTCAGTCTCTATACACTTCTGTGTATATCCCGCCACAACACCAGGAAACTCGTTCAAGAAGCATACAATTTGGCAACCACAAAGATTGAGAGCTGGGCAAAGATTTCATTTATCCACACTTTTCATATTGCTCATATAGTAAGACTATTCAAGAGATTTTTATGTAAATCGCATCAAATGTCTTCCAAATATGGGGAGATAACAGCAGCCAACCCTAACATACATAAAAACCTAAATGATGCAGGCTATGGAGATAGAGTTGGTGAGCAGACGCACAGGTGTCAGAAAGGCCCACACACAATGTGTGATTAAGTATCCTTATCACCCTGAGTCTGTTTCCATATCTGTGAAATGGGGGTAGTGATTTTTATCCTGCAGAATTGCAGGAGTTAAGAAAGGTGATATCTGTAAAACAGCTGTTAGTTAATATCAGTACAAATTAACTCCTGTCTCTCACTCAGTGTTCCATGTCAAGAAAATGAAATCCCAAATGAAAAAGAAGCTTCTTTTGTGTAAATGACAACTTCAAAATCCCTTCTGACAGGCAGAAGCATGTGAAAATGACTATGAAGAGAAGAGCAAATCAAATGCACCCTTTGATTCTTTTATTTCTTTTGTTTGGATCCTCCAAAATAGTGATCCAAAGTGGTTTCTTTTTTCTCAAGTTTCTCACATCTAATAAATTACTATATTCTAAAACACAGCAAGAAGAAACTAAATCAACCCAATACAGATGTTGATAAAGCCCGATCAATTTAAAATGAATAATTCAATCAGGAGGTGTCCAAACGGTTTCACTAAATCTTTTTCAACATCTTTCTCACACTTAACATTAAGTCACTGACTGAAAAGATTTTCATTGCCTCAACAATGAATCTAGGAATACAGCCTCTGGACCCCAGGATTTGGCACTTACCCAGCACATTCATCATCCTCACACAAGTCACAGAAGAAAAACGAAATGCTCTGAGCTAGGGGTCTTTTATAAGTGAATTTTCTTGACCAGAAGCTCTTTCTGTTTGTATACACATTTGTGTTTTTTTTTTTTAATTTTATCCTTAACCTGCCATAATCTGCAAAATGATTTAATATAGACTTTACTCATTAGTTTATTATTGAAATGTTTTAATTTAAACAAATCAACTAAGTATCTGCAAACTAAAGATAAATACTACTGAAAATATGATGTTATTGATTCACGTTATAAATTTCAAGACTGATCTTTTCACAGTCACTCTCTACCTAAATAAGAGGAATACTTTGCTTTCAGGAGCCTTACATTTGACCAGCAGATCAGATTGTGACAAGCCACTTCATTTCTCTGTAACTCAGCTTCCTTATCTGTAAAATGAGAATAATAGCGTAAAGGACTCTTAGATTCCCAAAAGCATCACCCAGAGTTCCTATAAATGCTGAACATCCCTGGTACGTTTGAAATAAAATTCAATTTTACAAAGAATTGATTTACCACAGCTTTTCAAGAGCAATTCTGTATTGGCATAGACATAAGTTTATTGGATCAATGAACCATCCAACACATTTCTATTGAACTTTTAGTACATGGAAAGCATTGTGTCAGCTATAGAAACACGAAGGACAAGACAGGGCCCCTGCCCTAGAGGAGCTTATAATTCTGATATGGAAATCTGATATACACACACAGAGAACTAACAATCCAAGAAAAGCTGTGGAGGAGTGGTGATTAAGTTTATGTGTCAACTTGACTGACCAAAGGTTTCCAGATAGCTGGTTATACATTACTCCCCAGTGTGTCTGGTGTCTGGGAAGGTGTCCTGGGAAGAGATGAGGATGTGAACTGGCCTACTGAGTGCAGCAGGCGTCACTTCGCACTGTGGTTGGATCTACCAACCTGCTGAGGGCAGAGGAAGAGTGGATTTGTCCTGTCTGGCTGCCTGAGCTGGGGTGTAGATCTTCTCCTCAGTTCTTGGTTCTCAAACCTTCAGACTCAGACTAGAATCTACACTGTAGGCCCCGTGGCTCTCAGGCTTTCAAACTACATACAGCACCAGTTTTCCTGGGTCTCTACAATGACAGGTTATGGGACTTCTCAGCCTCCATACACATGTCAGCCAATACCTACAATAAATCTTTCTCCCCCCAGCCCCTTCTTCTTTCTACACCATAGATTTTTCCTATAGATCTATCCTATTATTCTTTCTACACCACAGACCTATCCTATTATTTCTCTGGAGACTCCTGGCTGAGCCAAGTAAGAAATGCTTAAAATCTCAAACTCTCTGAATCCCTTCTGACCAGCATTACCTCACCATCCTCTCCTTCCATTCCCTAACTTCCCCTCTCTTTAACATCAATTTGACTGTTAAAATCTCACTCTTCCCTCCTACCTACGTCTGTAAGCAGTTTTATGTTAGAACAGACTGTGTCTGAACCCATACCCAGTCATTTTATAAGATTTCACACATGCCAAAGACTCTCCCCCATGTCCCCCAATGCTAGTCCCCAAACTCCTACACTGTGTCTTGCTGTCCTTTCCTCCACCTCTTCTTCCTCCTGCTACAATTAGCAATTATGACAACTGCTTGGCTACAATGCCACTAACCTTGTTCTGATTCTTGCTGCTGTTTTTATAAGGGGGAGGGGGGAACTCTTATGGAATCCTTATTGCTTTGACTGTCTCACAACTTCTCCCACATGTGACCCCACTGAAGAAGTGGCAGATCTCTGTCTCCACTGAGTGCCTTCCCCTTGCCTACGCAAACATTAAGAAATCCTGCATGACACTCAGATGACAGTTAAGGTTACTCTGTCCTTGGACATAGTAATAAAATTGCTCTGCCATTCTTTTCCACACATTGTGGGAGGCCCAAAGGCCTCCTCAATTTTGCTGCTAATTCCTAAGAGTTCTTGCGGTCACCTTGCCAGGCACACTAGCTCCCGCTCACCACAGAGGGATTGCAGTTAGCTAGCTTCCTCTATTGGTACAAGCTGACCCAGTAGAACTTAGCTCTTTCACTGCTGACACAAATTCCTCCTGACCAAGACACTGGACCAACGTGTACGTGTGAAAGTCACACTCTATTGAATGGCAGGTTAGGAGTAGTCTAATGACAGCATACCTCCCTGCTCCTCTGTTGTGCCTGGGCCTACTCTCCCCCGTCAGTCCCATCTCCAAAGTCATCCATCCCTATTTTATTTAACACAGAGATTTAGCTTTCTTCCACCCTACAAGCTTTAAAGCTGACATTTGCATTTCCAAAAATTCATTAGTATTTCTGCTGAAACAAAGAGCCATATACTCTGTCTCCTTTAGCAACAAAATAAAATTGCAGAGGTCTTAAAAGGTCAGTCTTCCTCCTAATCCCTTTGCGATCATTCTCCTAAAGTTTTATTTCCCCACCGACAAAAGTTATGCCATATCTTTAGAGGCAAAATCAGTGGCTGCAATTTCTTTTGCTTTTAGTTTTTTCCCCATTTCATCTATCTCTCCCTTTCTTCAACCCTAATGTACTACTATGCTCCTGCCCTCCACCACCAACCTTGTTGCTTACATGGCACAGCTCCTAAGTCACATCAGCCTACTTGGCAGACACATCAGTCACTTGTGACTCCTCTGAAGAGTTCTCAGAAGGCACATTCCAGGGTGCTCATGGAGGAAATCCATGGGAAATCCACCGCCTGGTTTCCTCCCACTCCCCAATGATTTCTCTCTTTAGAAGTTAACACCCCCACGATGGCCAGATTTTATCATCCCTCCTCTCGGTGGCTGCTCAGGAGCACAACAGGCCAGCATTTTATCTAAGTCCAGGAGGCAAGGAGCAGCTCAATCAAAATAGAGCTCAGAGTGAGGGACCAGACAAGATTCCAAGTTAGAACTGCAAGTTGAAGTGATCAGGCAAGCAGCACCTGAAGGGGTGCAGGGAGAAGAGAATTCCACAAGCTATACCTCAGATTCCATGGTCAAATATGCTTAGAAACGCCACAAAATAGAACCCACATGAAAAAGTCACAGAGCTTATTAAAGGCTCTTCGAAATCTTGCAATAAAGATCAATTTATTTCACAAACTTCATTCAGCACAGAACCCTCTCATTCACAACACCTCAAATGAGGTATGTAAAGACATACTTTGGAAAAATGATTTATCAATTTACTTTCCTTACTGTACAAACTGGAGAAATTTCTCCATTATCAACCACCTCAGATTAACATTGACTCCCTCCTGGGATGGTGAAGTGTGAGGTGCTGATTCCACAACTGGGGTTTCAGACTCATTTCTTACAAGACTGTAGGCTGTAACCTTACTCCAACCAGGCTTCTCACTGTGCCCTACTGGGCCCTGGCTTTACTCTGCTCCTAGTGTCCCTTTCTTGGGACCTACCTGCTGCCTTCTAGCTACTGCTAAATCAGTGTACAGCCACAGAAGCCACCTTCTCTGTGCAGTTTCCTCTGACCTTGCAGGTGGGCGTGGCTGTTCCTTAGTGCCCTCATTTGCACCCACACCTCTCAGAGGCACTTAGAAACTCGCTGCCTTTTCTTTAGCACTTGTTTCATTTCCCCTTTCAAAATATACTCTCGAAGGTCAGAGTTACATCTCTCAAGGAGACTCCCAACTAGAGAGTCTCACACATAATAGTTACTCAACAAGTGACACAGAAATGAATGCTCTGAACTAGATAAAAACAACCTCTCAAAGACATAAGTATGGATGTGTAGTCGACTGTTCTAGTGATGGATGGCTAACTCTTTGTGTTTTAATACTGTTCTGACCATAATCTGATTTCAAGGTAAGTAAAATATTCTTTATGAATCAGCCACCTTTAAGAGCAATTTGGCATGAAAAGAGTAAAGTTTCTAAAAGGTAACATAATAAACTGAAAATTTGTTTACTAAGAAAGTGGTTTACTCCCGGAAAGATGGAGAATGTTATTTTAGAGCAAGAACTGCCAAATTTACATACTTTCAGCCTTAAATGATAATCCTCATTAGTCTGAGAGCTGTAAACAAGGTCGTGCTGATATACAGCCCACATGGCTATAGCCCAGGGCCTAACTGTAAGAAACAACCAAAGAATGTTTACACCAATTTGTTCATCGTCTCCAATTTGAGTTTCATTATCAAAATGCCTTTACTCCCCACATTTCCATCCTCCTTTAGGACTAGTCCTGAGTAACAGAGGAAGGACTTTGGGGCTACAGTCAGCATTGGGTCTGTGAACTCCCAGGTGTTCACCACTAGCCATGCAACTTCTTCACTATCCGCCACAATCCTCCCCTATATGTGCAGCTCTTTACCACTGCTGATGACTTTAATAAAACCTCTGCCACCTGCAGGCCACAGAGCTAACTGGACATAAGAAACCAGAAAATGTGAGGGAGGGCTGAACTGGGTAAGGCTAAAGGCCTGCCCAGACAAGCTGACGGGACTCTCCTTTATTGGCAAAACTGGAATAAAAATTAGAACTGAAGTCCCTGAATTCTTAGACTAGCACTGCTATTACTTTCATCAATCCCCCCCCTTTTTTTTTATGAGAAAAGAAAAACCAATTATGAGGGGAAAAAATAAGATGAATCCAGAATGCGGGGGCAGGAGAGGGGGGAGAGCAAAGGGAGAAAACCTCACTGCCTGTCTCATTGTTATAAGTTAAATCAAAAGGACCCCTTCCTTATGCATCTCCCTCAGCTGTTTCTTCTTCTCATCATTTTGCTAATAGCGTCAGAGTATCTTTAAACAGAATCAACCAAGGCATTCATTGTGTGCCTCTTTGGTGTATGGACATAAAAGAGATCGTTTGGGAATACAAGAAATGAGGAAATTATAGGCTCTGCCTTCAGGAAGCTTGTAACTTGGTTGGGGACAATATAAAGAAACAAAAATTTAATGCAAACCAGTTCCCTGTTTGTAAAATAAAGAACTCTTTCCTCACAGGGTTACTCCAAGAAATAAAATTCTCAGTTTATTTCCCTTTAATTTAACTTAATAGACATGGAAAGCTCTCAGCACAGTGCCTGTCATAGACAGAGTTCAATAAATAGCAGAAAAATGAAAGCATTCCATGGGAGTTCCACGAGAGAGGAAACTTCTATTAAAAGGCCTGCTGCGGGCCTCCCTGGTGGCGCAGGCAGTTAAGCGCAGTGCTATGAAGCTGTCCACACACAGCCTCTGCAGTGCTGGTTCAATCCCCGCCGGCCACAGAGATACCCACATGGTGCAGCAGACCTCTCCAGTCTCACCTGCTGCTCCCCTCAGCAGTGTGTTTCAGTTAGTCTGCCTGTTCTGTTCCCCACTCTGTCTCTGGTGAATCCTTTCACCCTCCCACACATCTGGCCTGTACCCCAGTTCTTGTATAAATAAATAAATCTTTTTTTTTTAAAAAAAAAAGCCTACTATACAGATTACATTTGCAGTAAAGCAACTGCAGCAAGCACGTCGGGAGAGCATGAAGAGTCCACTGCTGGGCAAGCAAACCTCCAGGAGTCCATGAAATCTGGAGAGACTCTGCCACCACTTCACTAAGGGCCCCACAGTCGCATGGCCCGGATCAGGCTGGCTCTGTGCATTGCTGGGCTCAGGACCTGGGCTGGATGCCTATTGCTCCCCATTTGCCTCTATTCCTTGTCTTTAAAATGATGTTCACTATTAGGACCAGTCCTAGAGTGCTGTTACTAACTCTGTTACCGTCACTGGTGTCAGATGCTTTGTAAAGAAGTGTGAAGAGGGCCTCTCCTGGTGGCGCGGCGGTTGAGCGCTGGGCTGCGAGGCTGCCTGCAGCCTCTGCAGTGCCGTTTCATTCCCCAGCCACCAGAGAGGTCCCACAAAAAAAAAAAAAAAAGTGTGATCCAGCAATTCCACTCCTAGGTATTTACCCAAAGGACACAGAAACATCAATTCCAAAGAGCACCTGCACCCCTGCGTTTATAGCAGCACTATTTACAATAGCTAAGCTTTGGAAACAACTCAAATGCCCAAAAATAGATGACTGGATCAAGATGTGGTACATATACACCATGGAATATTACTCAGCATTCAAAAAAGATAAACACATGCAATTTGCAGCAACATGGATGGAGCTGGAGGGGATCATACTCAGCGAAATAAGCCAGAAAGAAAAAGAAAAATACCAGATGGTCTCACTCATAGCAGGAATCTAGAAAACTTAAATAAGGGACCAGGAAAATGAATAACTATAAGAAAGAAAATATCAAAATCGACAAACAACTATGAACCAGAGACACTTTATGGCGGGTGGGGGGCGGGGAAAGGAGGGCTTGGGGTCAAAATAAGGGGGTTGTAATTGTATGGGGAATATAAAAAATAAAATTTAAATTAAAAAAAAGAAGTGTGAAGAAAGGAAATGCAAAGGTGGGGTGGGGTCACTATGCTATGCACCTGAGGTCCAACCAGAGGACATGGATTTAATATGAAACGGACTTGGAGGTAAGTAATATTCTCCAGCTCAGCCAGGTTCCGGGGGATTTGTGTGTGGCCCTAACTTTGTAAGGTAGACTGGACCCAGGAAGTCATATCTGGAGGTAGCTGCAAAGGCACCATGGAAAGATGATGAAAGCCAGTCCCAAGGGGATGGAAGTGCAGATGGACACACACCCCAAGTCTGTTCTGTTCCTCAGATGCCCAACCAGCTACTCAGGAAATTAAATTGCTACCTACCTCCAAACATAAGTCTAGGTAATTCCAGCAGTCACTGACTTCTGCTTTGCTGAGAGTATGTACATAGTTTACAAGTACACACCTCCCACCTAAATCAATAAAGCATCATGAAAAAAATGCAGCAGCTCTAAATTTCTGGGGTAATAAACATAATCAAAAAACATTTTTTTAAAAATTTGTGTACACTGGCTTAACACAAAGCACAGCCATGACTGTAACTCACATAGGTGTAAGTAATGTCTCTTACACTTGAGAAAAAAATGGTAGAAGTGATTACAAGTTGCTTTTTTCTAGCAACTTCAGGATACTGGCAGTTTGACTATAGCACAGTCAGAATATTCAAGTAAAGAAGTTACTGGCTGGATGACCGAGGTCATGTACCCATGAGCTGGATCAGTTCTGTAACAGATCAACATATTAAGGTGCCAAGGACCTCCACTTGTCACCACTGCCATCTGGCTGCACAAGACTTCTTTGCTCCGTGTTTCTGTGCTTGCTCATCAGTCCCTGAGGAAGGCACAGGCTCTAACTAGGCAATATGCCCTCACCTTGTGTGCAGAAGCCCTAACTAGTTCAGAGTCAGATCAAGGTGTTTGGTGTAATTTCAGAAGCCTTTACCTGGGGCAGGCCACTATCAAATCTGTAAACAATGGTGACCCCAAGGGACCTACTTGGGGGTGGTGAGCATAAAAGAAAAGTCTGAATAGCACAGCATTATCATTCTACATTATTTATAATGATCCATAAGAGATCCAAAGCACAACCGACTTGATGGAACATTTTATCTAGAGCTGGAAAAGATAATGTCGTTTTCTCTAATTACAATTTTAAATTTGATCTGAAATGTAAAGTCAGATGTGATTTTCCTCATTTTTTCCCTTACTCTTTTCTTTACCTTTGAACATAATCTGGGTAAACAAACACATTCATAAGAGTAGCAGTAGCACTGAATCACTGCTGACCTGGGTCACATGGGAAGTACTGAGCAGAGATGAAAGCTTCATCTCCTATTTCTCCTGGCTATTCATGGGCCTCACTCTGGAAAATGCACCTTTAATAAAAAATAAATAATAGATTTACAGCCTCCTGGTTTGTAACAAGACAAATGCTATTGTGTTTTGGGTTTCAACGATACCTGATAGACTGGGAAGCTTGCTTTTAATTCATTCCCGTAACTTTAAAAGACCAAAGAAAACTTGATGGATTTGAATGCTATTAATAAGTTAATCTCCCAAACTTTCTTTAAACAGATTTATTGCCTTTACTAAGATGGTCCCTTTGAAATTCTCACTTAATGGAATTTTATTGTTTATCTCTAGATTTATTTTCTTGATCTTGAAAAATCAAAAGTCAGTCTAAACCACTATTTATTGCCAATGTTTATTTTTCCCCCTCCAGCAAATGCTTAACTACATTCTTTTAGCTTACATAAAAATATCAATGAAATGTTGCTATGCTCTGTCCCCCCAAAATTTATATATCAAAGTCCTACCCCTGACAGTGATATTTGGAAATGGGACCTTTGGGAGATATTAGGTTTAAATGATGTCAGGTCCTGATAATAGGACTAGTGCCCTTACATGAGACGAGGAGAATGTGTGTTCTCTCTCCTAGCTCCTTCTTCTCCACCATGAGGACACAGTGAGAAGGCTGATATCTCTAAGTGATTCCTTACCAGGAACCACATTGATGGCACCCTTATCATGGACTCCCAGCTTCCTAGAACCGTGAGAAAAGAATAACTATTGTCTAAGGTGCCCGATCTGTGATACTCTGTGAAGGCAGCTTGAACCAGCTAAGACAGAGTCAATTCAAAATTAAGGATCTGTCCTTTGAGAAGCAGAGGAAGCATTCTCTGGGTTCCCTGTGAGTTCATGGTAGTGAGAATTCAAACAACTTGAATGGGGCTGGAAGAACAACTCAGAAATCACCCCCTACACTTTGCAGATACCAAGTGGCTCCAATATGATGGCTCACACTCAGATACTTTCTGTAATTCACATTACTGATTTGTGAACCTGTAAGCTACTTCTATTCTAATCCTAGATCTCTCCATAAGTGTAGTTTTGTTCACCTTTACCACTTGTTCCTTTCTTTGGTTTAATAATTGATTTGCTTCCAAACATTAAATGAAGTGTTCTCTTTCTTATTTTCATGAAGCCAGGCAGTAAGTACAATGTTGATCCAACTACTTTACATGTAACTTCAGCTCACAGAACATGTATGGAGGAGACAGTGTTGAGTGGGGATAGAGGTCACGCTTTGTAATAGGCAGGCACCCAGCACTGACCAGCGTCAAGGGGGAGGGGATCCTTCCCACATTCATATTCTAAGAGCATTAAGAACACTGGCCCCACAAGCTGCCTTAAGCCCAGGTTCAGGCATCAGTTTAACAATAGCAGAAATGGCCATTCACCTGCCAGGTCACTTCAGGTGTGTTTACAATCTGCTTTGGAAGGACAGCTGAGCCCTTGGCTCTGAAGCCAAGTTTGTCCATGTTAATACAATAAACTATTTGGAGCCCTTCAACCTATCAGCAGTATTCAGAGCCAAAATGAAAACAACAGCCCCACAAACAGCGATTACTAAAATACAGCCCTCCCTTTAGCAGAGAGTCAGTACGTGTGTGTAGAATTAATGAAGTTGTCATAAAAAAAAAAAAGGAGTGCAGGTGCTCTTTCCTGCACTCCTATGTTTATAGCAGCACTGTTTACAATAGCTAAGCTTTGGAAACAACCCAAATGCCCAAAAATAGATGACTGGATCAAGAAGATGTGGTACATATATACCATGGAATATTACTCAGCATTCAAAAAAGATAAACACATGCAATTTGCAGCAACATGGATGGCACTGGAAGGGATCATGCTCAGCGAAATAAGCCAAAAAGAAAAAGAAAAATACCGGATGGTCTCACTCATAGCAGGAATCTAGAAAACTTAAATAAGGGACCAGGAAAATGAATATAAGAAAGTGAAAATCAAAATCAACAAAAAACTATGAACCAGAGACACTTTTTGGGGGGTGGGGGGCGGGAGGGGAAGGATTGGGGTCAGAATGGGGCGTTTGCAATTGTATGGGGGAATATAAAAATAAAATTTAATATTAAAAAAAAAAAAAAGAAGAAGAAAACACAGTACTAGATTTGGCCTAATCTCACACCCAAGGGTTGTTCCCCCCTTTTCTTTTTATTCTTTTCTTTTCTCTTTCCTCTCTCCTCTCCCGTTCACTCTTTTCCTGAAGGGCACTGCAACAAGAGAAAGGGAAGAATGGTAGGGATCTCATGGGTTCCCAGCCGCTTTACAATGTTAAAATGCAGTGTTACTTTCATACAAAAACATTTTTTTTAATTTAAATCTTAAAAAAGAAAAGGAAGAACAGAAATCACAATGTTACCCAGACACAATGTTACCCAGGGCAGCCAGGTTCTCAAGCAGTCTTCAGTTTTTCAATTTAGCTCAGTCATGAGCTAATCATAATAACCCACCCAGCCCCTGAGGAGAACATCATTTGATTATTGTTCTTCCTATTCAAGGCTGGTTTGGGAGGTGGTGTTCATTAACCAGGTGCTGGGGGTGACTGAAAAGACTCCCTGTGGCCTCACTTCTCCCTGTGAGTGTATGAATGCTATTCCCAGAGGACAGCTGCATCTATTGTTGTCATCTCCTAACACGGGGTCCTCCAGCAAACAGATTCACCCCATTTCCTATTGCTAAAGAGGATGTGGAACCCCATGACTAAAACAGAGAAGTACTCTCTCTGCTCAGCCCCCTCAGTTTTGCCCACTGCACCTGCCTCTCTGGGGTTATTTGCATTCCTCTCACCTACCTGGTCACTGATGCTCAATATTAGTCCCCTGCCCAGTGCCAGCCCCTGTTCTGCTACTGATCTGGTCCTGCAGTTCCTCCACCAACATACTTCATTCTCTACTCACAGAGAAGAGAAATCTTCAATTATCTTGTCAGATCCCTGCAATATTCAAAATTAATCTAGAGCTCACCACTGCTCTGGGATAAAGCCTAGATTCCTTCATCACAAATGAAAAAAGAAACTCCCCATGCCAGTCCCACCTGGCTCCTGACCCAAGATGTACACATGAGTTCATAGGTGCTTTGTAATTTTCCCTTCGCTTCTGAGTGGTCACATGTTATGCAACTCAACCATAGCGCTGTCCCCCACCCACTCCTATCTCAAGAACTCCTACCTGCCCATCCACTGAAACTCTCCTTCCAATGGGAATTCTCCCTGCCCTCCTTATACGCCCATTGTACCCCATCTGTCACCACCACCACTTACACACTGTATAGCTGTGCAACTGTCTGAATCCCCCATATAACCAGAAGTCCAGTGTGGGCCATGAGTAGGTCAGTCTGTTTTACAATTAGGTGTTCCACCTAGTACATGCCTTTCACTTAACAGTCACTTGACAAAATAGCCACTGAATGCATGGCTATCCTTTTTCACTGGGTAAAATTCATCAGAATAAGATAATAACAGCAATAACAACAGAAATGATAGATGCTATGTTTACTGCTTTTATATAACAGAAGTTAATTTGCTGAGCCATTTTATGTGTTATTTTTTTAATCTGTGTTATTTTTGGCTCTGGCCCCTCAGTGGTCTGTACACCTCACAGGACACGTATGGGGACAAGTTCCTCCAGACATGAGGTCAATGCTACGGCCACATCTTGATATCCACTATGAGTATGATCTGCATGCTCCTATGCTAGAAGATCCTGATCCTAATAAGGCTGCACATTCTCTCTACGGAGGCACTTTTGCCTAGGATTGCCATTAATTAAAACTATTTTACTCTACAAAAATTCATGAAATACCATTAAAAAATTGAAGGTTTAGCAAAGTAACAGGACATAAATGCATGTTACTTGAAATTAGGAACTACTGACTTACTGGTCCTCCTATCATCTTCCATTTGTGCACACAGTAAATGCCCACTGATGTTAGCTGAAATGAATTTTAAAAATTAAACACTCCTTGCTGGTTGAAAATTTTATTCCACATGATGTCCTTTCATTCATGGTTAGATGCTGGTAGTTGATCATTAATTCTGTATATTCAGATGTTCAAAATGTAGAATTTAAAGACGCTCTGATACAACTAGGCACCTAATTGTGTAACCTAGGTAAGAGAAGAGGATAACAGGGAGAGAAGAGAGAATGACTGATGGTGTTTTAAGGACCAGACAGATGTTACCAATTAGTTTTCAAACTGCAGACAGCAAATTTAACTCAGCATTAAGAAAACAGGTCACTTTACAATTCCACATAACTCATGCTAGAACTGCTTGTCCAAGTTAAAAATGTGATCCTATTGTCTGATTTCCAAAAGTGCTATAGTCAGTGAGCTCCTTGAATTTTTCAAAGTTGATTATTCTAAAAAGGACATTTAGGTGGGCTAATAGAAATTATTTAAAAATGTGAGCTCAGGCATTCCCTAATAACAAACTCTAAAACAAAAAGCTACTCTGATAACAACACATACAGCATACAATCACTTCAGTAACGTTTAAAATGAGATTTTGTAAATTGGTAATATAAAGTGCACAATATACTACAGAGTTCCCTATCCAGAGAAAGAGAGAGAGAGAGAGAGAGAGAGAGAGAGAGAGAGAGAGAGAGAGAGAGAGATTCCACCACTACATTTAGGTAAATGATGAACTTCAATAATCAAATTCTCAATTAAATTAAATTACAAGGACTCTTAGCTGGAATTTTAGAAACAAGCATTTCAACACAAAGACACTAATTTCATTAAATAAATATATTTGAGAAAAATATAAAATATTAGCTCCCTGGGAAAATGTAAAACAAATGTGTGTTCTCTAAATACAAATATCTCAGTACATATTCTGACAGAGAAATTCATACTACAGATGGTAAACACATAAATCACCACAGATTAAAGAAACATGCATGAAAAGTAAGCAAGCAAACTGTGATTATAATGAATTCTAAGCATTTATGTATTGGCAAAAATCACTGAACAAAATAAAGAACATTAATTTGTGTTAAGACAAAGGACTTTGTGGAGCAAAGCTTGAAATGCCTTCAGGGATCCATCAGTTCAGTAAACGGCATGGCTCTCCAGAGCGTGCCTAGGCTTGCCACGCAGTGGGATATGGCCAGGCCACTGCCATCCATGATTGTGGCCTAAGTTATAAATATTGTTATAAGTAAAACTATCATGAGAAAACAAGAATTATTTCCAGATAAGATGAAATTTGAGACAGGCCTACAAGAGCAATGGATTACATGGGGATCTTCATCATCCAGTGAGATGCAGAAACAGTTTTGGGAAAGGCAACCATTCCATGATGCTGAAAAAAAAAAAAAAATACAGAGAAGCAGCAGCCTGAGGCTTGTCCCAAGACAACTGGATGCTGGTTCTACACAGAGAATAAAGAGCCAATGGTTTCTGTCCCCAGCTCTCTCAAATGATGGAGCTGTTGTCCATGATTTAAGATTGTGAAGGAAAGAGAGTAATAGGGAAAAATTGTCCTGAGGTCAAAGTTAGAGAAAGACTTTGAGTCTCTGGGACATAGAAGCAAAGGTAGATGATGGTTTATCACTCATCAGACATACCAGGGGACACAGTTCAACGAAAACAGCCAACTAAGTGTCAACTGTATATCACAAAGAACAGACCCTAACAAGTTTAAGGTCAAATTCTTTTTCCAGAAGTAATTTGTAATTGATGATGATGGAGTGGAAACAAAGCAGAAGCAATGATTCCAGTACAGACAGCCTGGCCTCTCCAGCAGAGGTATCACAGGTTGAGAGATCACCTTGAGAGAAGAATCTTCATTTCTCAGACTGGCTAGCATGATGGGGTGACTTCACTGCCAATGTAGAGAGAGGGTGACCTGGAGGTCCTTGGAGATTCTTCATTAAGGCTTTGTAAGGATACCACTGCCACTGCTCATGAAATCATAGAGTCTCCCACATCAAACTTTTCAACACAACATGCCCTACTCCTAGCACCATGAATAGCCTTGCTTCTCATAAATAAAGTATTTACTTTATCTGATAAGCTCTGAGAACCAGACAACTGGGTATGATTCCCTTTTCCTGTTGGTTACTACACAGCATCTCACTAAAATCAGGCAACGTCATGGCAAGTGGTCTAGACCCTCTGCATCTCCCACTCAGTCTCATATCTTGTTCTAGTTTGTGGACCTACTTTTGTTTTGTCTTGTTTAATCTCACTTCTAACTGTTGTATTTGTTTTTGCACTCTCTGTATCCTTTCTACCACCTTTAAAGCTAAGATATAAATTTTAAATGAGTAAATAAATATAAAAAATACAGACTCATTAATTTTTCAAAAGAGAAAATTAAGGTCCAAAGAATCACTAATATTAATGTGATACTAGAAAAAAACATATGCCACACTAAATATTCAGCAATAAATTAGAGAAGTTAAACTAAAAATAAATGTCTACTTGTATAGATACTAAATCAATTTGTCTATAATTCCTTTGGTAAAATATATTCTATTTATTAACAACATAAAATGGATATATGCTCCTGTGTAGGAGCAAAATTTGTTGGAATCCAAATAGTGTTTGAAGGGATCTGGTGACCAACATTATCCATCACAGATACTCCAAGATGAGATCAATTGAGGAAAAAAATCATCTCATAACAGGGAGACTGCCAAAGGCCACAGCTATATGTCACCAAAGATAGAGTCATAAATTATAAACACTCTGTCTGCCAAGGCTCTGCTCTTTACTATAGACTGCTGGTGCAAATCATTTCTGAGGTCCTTTGGAATGTGGTAATTAATAACCTTAGAAGACATGCTGAATATTTACCAGAAGAAAACCCACAGGGTAAGAACAGAGAAGATCAAAATTCAATTCAACAAGAACTTCTTAAATGTTATCCATTTTAGGGGTCCAGAGATCAGTCACCCAAAGCCCCTGACCAGAAGAATCTGAAATCTAGTGAGAAAGAAAAATATCTGTATACTGTGTACATAACACAAAGAACATCAATTATTGCTATAAACTGGTAAAAAGGAAAACATTTTTATCTGGAGATAAGCTAGGAAATTAGATAAAGTACATCAGAGTTGTCTAAAGGAGTTGATCAACAAAGATTAATATATTCAATTAACTGACCCATACATTACTATTAGTAACACTGGTTCAAACATAAGATCTTTTAATGGTCACTCCCCTGAAAATCAAGAAGGTGAGAAAGCTAGCAAATAGGCAGCTACCTTAACCCCCACCTTGATCAGATTCAAAGAATACCAAGAGGCAAACCCCACGGTTTATCATTTCTTACTGATACTTGTGAGGTGTTAAAATGGAGGAGATTAAAGGTAAGTAGCTCACCAACACACTCTACACATTTGAATCAGAGTGCCATTGAGACTAACCCTATTTATATCGTTATCTATAATACAACCACATAATATATATTTTATTTCATTTTCCTATTCACTGTGGTAGGGTAGTTCTATCAGAGCAAGGATTTTTGCCTATTTTTGTCTACTTTCTCTAAATGCCAAGACATACAGTAGGCACTCAATAAATATTTGTTGAATTAACAAATGAAAGATGACCCACAAAAAAATAGTGCATACCATTAACCCAGTGTTCCTGTTTCTAGGCATAACACAACAAATAGTAGTAGCTAGCATTCTCCAAGTACTTACTATATACCTGACACTCTTCTAATCCTATTATAGGTTTAAGCCATTTAATTCTCATGCTATGAAGAAAGTGAGGCAGAGAGGATGAAATTCTTGCCTAACATTAAATGGTTAATAAGTGGTAAAGGTGCAGCAGACCTCTCCTGTCTTGCCCGCTGCTCCCTTCAGCAGTGAATTTCAGTAGATCTGCCTGTTCTGCTCCCCACACTCTCTGGTGAATCCTTTCACCACCCCCACATCTCTGGCTTACATTCCAGTTCTTGTATGTTTAAATAAGTAAATCTTTTTTAAAAAGTAAGTGGTAGAGCACTGTTTTTTCCTCTCTAAGTAGATAACCTGAAATGTGACCAAATAAATACATGAAAAGATGTCATACACTGTTTTTCAAAAAGCACTCCAAAATCTAAATACTTAAGAATAAGGGGCAGCTTTTATAAATTACAATATATCCATAAAGCTAATATCATATATCAATCAAAACATGAATGCTTACAAAGCATTTTAATCATATTAGATATGGTGTTAAACATAAAAACAGAACACAAAATTGCATGCTGTGATCTCAACTCTATGTAAAAAATAAAAATTAGAGGTAAATGCACCAATTCTCTCTTTTTAAAACTTCAGGAATATGAGTAATACATGATATTTTATTATTCTTCAATCCATGGCATTTTATTATTAGTCGTTCATGCAATATAGATGCATAGATTGATGCACAGATATCCCCTTAAACCCAACTCCATACTCATCCCACCAAAGTACCAATTCTAATGTTTTGTGGGTACCTTTCTATTTGAATGTGCTTTACAAAATGTTAGCAAATACTTTGAATTCAAATGAATGATAATATTTTGCTAGTAATTTCATTCTACTTTCTATTTTTCAAACTACATAAATTCTGTAAACTTTGACTGTGCTCTTTGTGTATAGTATCTGCAATTGATTTTAATTGTTATCTGTGTGGCCACCACATCTTACTCAACAGTTCTACTAGTATGGCACCCAAATTTCCTGCCTCGAGAAATAAATGTTGCCACAAACAGCCCATACATATACCTTATTCAACTACTGACAATGCCCTTGGGATATATATCAAGGAGAATAAATGCTGGCATACAGAGTTTGTGTTCCTAATTTGATTAGACCTTCCAGACTGTTCTCCATCACCGTCTCACAGAAGACTACATTCCCACCACCAATGCATGAGAATTCTTAAACATCCCCAGGAACATTTGCATTTTTCTGCATTCTAATTATTACTAGTTTAACAGTGATTGTCACATTGTTGCTTCAATTCTCCTTTCTCTGATTACTAATGAGTTTGATGATTTCTTTACATGCTTGTTAGTCTTTAGGGCTTATTCTTTTGTTAAGTGCATGCTCATATCTCTTTCCTATTTTTCTACTGGGATTAGTATCTCCTTCACATTGATTTGCAAGAGTTTCTTGTAGTACTAGACATTGATTTGCTATTAATCTTTTACAAGTTTTGAGCACTGCACACATCATCTCCCATTCTGTCATCTGTCCATTTGTCCATTGATGCCTTCATTACACAGAAATCCATAAGTTTGATATAATCAAATCCATTGATTTTTCCCTATTGCTGTAAGCTTTTGTTGAAGAAATTTATCAAGTTCTTCAACCACACAACTAAAATTCTGAAAGAGATTGAACTGAATTGAAAGATTAATTTAGGAAGAACTGATGCCTTCTTCATACTATATCCGAGAGAATAAAAGTCTCTTTATTAACTCCTATAACCTTTGTCTTTTAGGTGAGTTGTAAATTTTCTTCTAAGGTGATATTGTGCATTCTTGATTAATTCATAAGTACCACATATTTTTGCTATTATAAATGGTATCTTATGCTTTATTCCATTCTTAATTAGATAGTAATATACAGAAATTATACTGATTAATGTAGATTGGGCAATGTTACTGTACTTATTAGTCATGATAACCAATTAATTATATTCCACTGATTAAGATGCCTTGCCTATAAATAGCAATAATTTTATTTCTTTTTCTTCCTATCATTTGGGACATTACCAAATGCTGGTTAGTGGCAGCAGAGATAATGAGCCTATGTGCCAGACACTTTTGCTTGACTCTTTCAAGCTCCATTCCATTCTCCCTCCATTTTGATAAGGCTGAAATCTAAAAACTACATTTCCCAGGCTCCTTTGTAGCTAAGGTTCTGAGGGCAACCTAGGATCTGTCAACCAGAAGAGTTGGAAGAGATAGGTAAAGGCCATCTTCCTACTCCAGTGGATGGTGGGATGGAAAGTTCGAGAAATGTGTTTTGTGTTGTCAGGATCTGCATCAGTATCTAGCTATCAACTTGTAGGATAAATGCAAATAAACAGCTTTTTAAGTATCTGATCCATTGTATCCCATCTCTTTCAGTTTGGAAACTTTGTTTACTGCATTAAACTGTGACTGATAGCAGCATATTTGTTGGGTTCCCCAATATTGGGGAGAATGTCTCTGAAATTTCTCCATTAAGTATAACCTTTTATTTTCAATCACTTTAATCAATTAAATTTTAAAAATAAAATTAATCTTTAGATTTTGGCATGTAACTGTAAGGAAGCTTCCATCCATTCCTAATTTGTTGCATTTATTTGTGTTTTTAAAATCATAATTGTGTTGAATTTTATCAAATGCTTTTTCTACACAATTTGAATATTTTCTTAGTCCTTTTAATGTGAAATATTACATTCAGAGATTTCCTGATAATGGTTTTAGTAGTTTGATGAAATGAGTTGGGCATCTTTCTTTCTACCTTCTATTTTCTGGAGCAACATGTAAAAGATAAAAAGTGATTGTTTCTTAAAAGTTTACCAGAGATCACTCATAAAAGTCTCCCCAGAGATTTTTGGAGAAAAGGTCTTAGACTACTATTTCCAAGTATTGGTCTAATCATATATTGGTTTAATCATGTTCTCTTTTCTTCTCATGACAACTTTATTTTTTCTGAAAATGTATTCAATTATTTAGGTTTTTTTCCCCAAAATGTATGACTATAGATGTCTTCCTATACTATTTTATGATTTGAAAAATTGGTCTGTAGTTATTTCCTCATTTTTTGTTCATATTTCATTTTTCTTTCCTTCTTGCTCAGTCTGTCAGAGGTCTACCTTCTTTATCTTTTAAAGAACCATCTTTTTATTTCCTTAATCTTATCTAGTACTATCATTGTTTTGCATTTAACTGCTTTCAGTACTTACTTTCATTATTTCCACCCTTTTTGTTTCCTTAGGTTTTATTTCATTTACCAACTTTTGAGTTGAATGCTTGGCTCGCTTATTTAACCTTTCTTGTTTACTGATAAATGGATTTGAGACCATAAAATCCCTTTCAGCACTGTTTGAACTATATCCCACAATTCTGACATTTAATGTGTTCATTATCTTTCAATTCTAAATATAAAAATATTCCATTTTTTATTTCTTCTTTTAACCCAAGGCTTATTTAGAAATATGCTATTTAATTTAAAACCATAAAGAATGGGGGACAGCAATCGTTTTGTTTGTTATTTCTTATTATATTTCATTATACTGAGGGAAACAAATTTGTATCATTTTCATTCTTGGGAAGTTATTGAGGCTTCCTTTATGGCATAACACACAGTTTGTTTTGTAAACATCCCATACAAGGCCCCAAAAAGTCACATTTATGTTGAGTATACAGTTTTAGGCATATTTCTAATAGCTCAAGCTTAATGATAGTGTTATTCAGGTTTTCTTCACATCTGCTATTAATTTTTTCACCACAGAGTTTATCAGTTTCTGAGAATAGTGTGTTAAAAATCCTCAAGCACAATTGTTGATTTTATCTTTCTTTTTCTTTGCAGTGCCTCAGATAGCTGAAAACAGATTGTATATTTTCAACCTGTATTGTTAGACATCTTATGTTTCTGACGGCTAAACCTTCTTGTTCTAATATTCCTTTCATCAGTATGTAGTGTGCCTTTTTTTTCCTTTCTATTTACTTGTTAGTGCTGTTTCTCTTGGTTCAGTTTTGTCCACTACATCTCTTTCCTGTCCTTTTATATTCAACCTTTCTCTGTCTTTCTTTAAGAGTATGTTTCTTGGAGACAATTCCTTTTTATGTCTTTCTTTTACATCCAGTCTAAAATTTTCTTCATAAACTTTTATAAAGAATAACCCTACAACATAATTTTAATTACTGTCAGAATTTCTGATTCTTTGTGAGAATTTTTTCATATTTTCCATGTAATGTACTTTCTTTTTGATTTAGCTCCTCACCCTCCTTTCCAAATTTTGATTAGATAAATAAGTTTTCTTCTACTCGCTTAAAAACCACATCCATATTTTTTTTTCTTTTTCATTTTTAGTGGCTGTCCCAAGATTCATTCTGAATGTTTATTTATTGCTACAGTCAAGTTCCTTTGTTTTCCCCTCCATTCAATAATGCAGATCACATCTAGATTTTCAGTCCTTATTTTGCCCAAGGTTGCCCTTTTACTTCAGTCCTTGGCCTATTTAAGGTGCCAAAGCACTTTCCCTAGGGGACTTGGTCCTCCTTATTTCCCTTGTATCTTGTAACTGCTCCTGTGTTTGCTATGCTGAACATTTAAATACTTCCAATATGTTTCACTGTGTGTAATATATTCCCAACTTCCTGGGAAGTTTCACACAAGACTTTGTACAAACATAAGTTCTCGAATTTGAATGACAATTTGACTGGTAATAAAATTCAAGGTGTTAGGAAACATGAAAGTAAAATTTCATGTGAATGTATGTGGTGCCACTAAATTATACACTGAAAAAATTATTAAAATGGTGAACTTTGTTATATATTTTACCACAATTTAAAAAATAATTTAAAACATTTTCCTATAGACCGCCTGACACCTCTGGCTACATCACACTTCTCAACTAGACAAACATTCAAGTGTGTTCAGTCCTGACAAGGGGTTCCTCATGTTTTTGTTGTTAGTCTTTAGCACACCTATTTCCCTTGGGCTTTTATATCTTCCTGAAAACTAATCTTGTGGTAGGGAGTCAGAAGTCTATGATAGTTTAGAGTCTCAGCTGAAAATAAAAGTCTATGCTGCTTTTGTATTTAAAACAGAAGAATATGCCAGAATATTTTCAGTGAGCATATTTTACTTGAATAAACAGAAAATGATATTTTAAAGGTAGTGGTCAAAGCTGAAAATGGCAAGTTATTTTTGGAAACTGCACAATATGGCCTGAACTCCTTAGAGACAGATCTGCTTTGCACTTGGAATCATTTTTCACTAGGGCACTACACAGTTTTCTGAACATCCAAATTATATTCCCCAGGTGAACACTGGCTGTGAGACAGCATATTGTAGAGAAACAGCATAGCATTCTGTCTTAGATCAACTATGTAAACATAGCTGTAGGTTGTTGAAAAACAGAGACCTAAAATATTTATTATGATTGCATATTTTCTTTGTATTTCCCCCACTGGCATTTTTGCTAAATTAATCTTTCTCAATCCATTTTAACATGAAAATGAAAGCAAATGTGAATGTAAACAGAGAACTGAAAAGAAAGTGAAATACTCATAACTTACAGGTTCTTTATAAAAAAAAAATGCTCAAATACAAGGCAACCCTATAATGAATTTTGTTTAGCTCCACATTCAGAAAATCCTATTTAGCTTCCTTTTTAGAAGCACTTCATTCTGGAAGGAACCATATGTTCTTTGTTGCTTGGCCTTGGATAGCTTCTCCTGTAACTTTGGAATGCAAAAATGTAAAGGCCACATGTAATCCATTGGAAGAAGCTAAGAAAAGTCATCAAATTCAAATTTAGGGACCCTGTCTTGGTTCAAAAATGACTTACAGAGCACTTACTATGTGCTGGGCATTATGCCTGGTCAATAACTACCGTAAAGGAAAATAAATCACACACACCCTCATTAGCAGGTCTCTTTAGGAGCAGTCTTCAGGAGAAAAACAATAACCACAAAAACCTTTATACTCCCAGGGACTTCCACGTCCCACAACCATGCTTAGAGCATCTAGTGTGTAGAAAGGCACCTGGGATATCTGTGTGGGAATAAATATGTGACCAGAAAGGAAACAGTGTTTTTCTTTTCTCCACTAGAAGCCTGAGCCTTTATGGCTCAAGAAAGCAGCATTCACAGATAATTAGGAGGGAGTCTTAGAAGTATTTCTTACACAAAGATGGCCCAATATCCCAAAGACAAGCCAAATTCAAACTGTTAGGATGAGTGATTGGATGCCCCCAAGAAAAGAGGGAAAGCTCAAAGCAAGCTTTCTAAGAAAACTCTGGAGACAGGTGAGGAGTAAATGGAGATTCCCTGGCATGCCTCTTATGTAAGAAGGATAATCCTACCTTACTCTTAACAGGCTTATAATCTAGGGATGTATTTTCTGGACATTTTAGGGAAGGGGCAGGGAAAGATCATAAATACCTTCAACATATGAACTATATAGTAAGGTAAGCATCAGAAAAGAACACAATGGGGCCTCCCTCGTGGCACAGGGGTTGACGTCTCAGCACTATCAAGCTATCACCAGCTACTGATGCATGAATTGATCCTGGCCAGGGAGCAGACCCACATGGCACAGCAGACCTCTCCTGATTCGCCCGCTGCTCCCCTCAGCAGTGTATTTCAGTAGATCCGCCTGTTCTGCTCCCCACTCTGTCTCTGGTGAATCCTCTCAACCCCTGCACCTCTTACACACCAGTTCTTACATGCATAAAAAAAAATAAATCTTTTTTTTAAAAAAGAAAAGAACACAATGTAGGAAAGGAATGTAGAAGTGATAGTAGAAGAGAAATTTTAGACAGAATGTAGAAAGCCTCACTGCAAATTTAACTTGAGTAAAGACCCAAATGAAGTGTAGGAGTGGGGTGCTGTTGGAAGAGCAGGTCTAGCAGAGGAAACAGCAAATGGAAAGGTCTGAAGGAGCAGCAACTTAGGCAAGCTGAAGGAACAGCAAGGAGGTCAGAGTGGCTAGGACAGTGACAAGAAGGGGATGGTGGAGAAGAGGAGCCTATGAAGAGGGACATGAGGACCCCACAGATCTCGTGAGGAGGCTTGGCCTTCCTTCTAGTCAGTTGGGCAGCCCACGGAGAGTGCCAAGCAAAGCATCATGCAATCTGACACAGTAAAACGTGCTGCCCAATGTCGACTCAGCTTGGGGACAAGGGCAGATGCAGGGAGACCAGTTACAAGGCAACTGCATGAACTCAGGTGTGAGATGTTAAACATTTTACCAGTTTACCTGAGTAAAAATCAATCCAAAATGGGCAATGACAAATTTGACAGGCGTGTTCCACAAAGTGAGTCAGGGGAAAGACTCATATAAAGAAAGTACAGAAGCAAAGAAAGGAAGTTATTCTGTTGATTCCAGTTTAAAGTCTACTTGATGCTTTGTGATTGGTCATCTTTGGAGTTTCTTTTTTTAACATCGAGGCATTTATTTACAGGCTTAGATTTTGGTTTATTAAGATACCTGCTGTGGCATTAGAACCACTGCAGTGTAGTAGTGCCTCTGCTTAATTAATTTAACAGAGAGGATGGTAACAGACTGGTAGCAGAGTAGGGATAGTTAAAAGTGATCAAACACAGGCAATATTTTCAAGATAGAACCAGCAGTATTTCCTATAGACTGTTTGCAAACTGTGAGACAAAAAAACAAGTCAAGGATGACTTTTTTTTCCCCCCCAATCAGCTAGAAGATTGAGTTGCCATTTACTAAGACAATGAATTCAGGGGTCATGTTAAAAGGGAAGACATAAGTTTGTAATGAACATATAATGTTTAAACAGAATGTCACTAGTGAGACAATACATTTTTCAAAAACAATACAAATATTCTAAAGATATGTGATAGGAGTATTCAGGATATGCAAACCATTTTCCCAAAAGCATGATATTATTTTTTGATAACATTTAAAATATTGTTGTGATTAAACAAACAATCCAAATATGAAGTAGAATGCAAAATTCTTGTGAGATTTTAAGATAAAACACCAGACTTCAAAGAAGTGTACTAGTGACAGGTGCTTTGAGCTATATCTGGTCTCCTGGGGCTGTGTGTTTCTCTCTTCTGCCAATACAAGTTTTTCTGTGTTCTTCCAAGCTCTGAAGATCTCAGTATTTTTTAAGTTTATTCACCATCAATCATCTTTAAACATTTACTGAGTATCAAGCACTATACTGGGAGCAAGGGATACAGCGTAAATAGAACACAGTCCCTGCCCTTGTGAAGTCTGCACTCTATGTTGATATTAAGTTCATCTGTGTTTGTTTTGGTTTAGGTGGATTTTTTAAGGAAAAAACCGTGTCATCTCTATTTATACTTTGCAGAGTTACTTTGAGGTTCAAATATTTATGATCATGAAAACAGTTTAGAAATTATAAGTAGATATGCAGGTGAAATGAATAGATATGGCTTTTGCACTGAGGCTCCAGGCAGATAAAGTAAATGCTATTATAAGACACTTAAGGAATGAATCAGAACACAGTAAAAATGAAAGACTATGTTTGTGGGTGCCAATTACTACATGTGTGCACTAAACTGGGCTCCTAAGTGTCCTGGGACTAAAGAAAAACTTAAGTGTGCATTTATTTATTTTGTTTTCTGGCAAAAGAAACACAAAAATTAATTGGCAGAGGAAATATTTTTCCTGGAAATAAACCTAAGCAGGGATAACATGGGTCATCACGTAAGCCATGCTGTTAACAGAAAGGACAATGCTGTTCACTGTCATTTTACAAAGGCGACAACTGCATTGTCCAAACCAATGCTGCCTATCCTGATGAGCTATAAAGTCAGATTGCATAATAGTAAATTACTCAATTATCAAATCCTGCAAGAATCACTGCTTGGGATTTTATTTCCAATTACACATCTGACTTTTGCAATAGTGATGAAAATAATTATATATATATATCATATATATTTATATCAGTTAAGTTCAGTGTCTGAGCTAGACTAAAAGCTTCAAGGAAAATATCTTCAGCTAGAGAGGATACGCCTTCTTTCTTTGTTCATTCTTAAAGTTTAAAAAAAATCCTATATGTAACAGAAAAATTTAAAACATTCAGCCATTGCTTCTAAAACCCATTAGCACATGGATCAACCAACTGACCAATCAGACAGGTGACCTCAAGTACAGTAGAAAAAAGAAATGTTATGAATGTTTATTGTTTATCTAATAAAAATGCATGTTAGAAGTACACAAATACTGTTCTTTATTTAAATGCTATTTTGAAATATTTTTGATAGTCTCTAATATAGATTGGGTTGTCATTCCAGAGGGGGAAATTTTTACTAAACTCAAAAGTTGTGAAATTAAATATAAGTTAAAAATCATTTTTTGCATTCACAATCTAATGGTCATTTGGTTTTCTTGCCCTGATGACTACAGACACAGACAGCAGCAGTTTCTGATTCCCACAGGTCACTGTAATGGCTGTGTCTAACCCATGGCTCCTCACTCTCACCCCATTCATACTGCAAAATCTCTGCCTCCTGCCCGCACTGTCCATGCAGCTCCACTCACCACCCTTTGGCCAATGATTGGAAAAGGGTTGGACATGTGTCCCAAACCACACTAATTTCAATATTCCTTGGAATTTTTTTCAAACTAATTCCTGGAAAGATTCCTTTCCTTTTGATTGAAGGACTGTTAGGATAATACCCTGGAAGCTACCCATGATCCCACTGCAGGCAGTATGTGGAATATTCATTTGCAAATTCAAGCCAAAATTCACAAAAAAAGATAAGATATGGAAAGAGAGTGTGTCCCAAGTTCCAGTCTCTCGTCTCCTTTCTGCCATTCCAAGAAATTCTTTTGCTCCAGCAATTTCTTTGAACCACATGAAACTGCCATTTCTGTAAATCAAATCTAGCCTACTTTTGCAACTACTGTGACTATTTCAAACTGGTTCTAGCTTAAAGATCAGGTCAGATTTAAGCCATTCGGGACCTAATGAGTCTTTGGTGACTATAGTTGTCAATATTTAAGGGAGCTGCCAAATTATGTGAATATAATCCACTGCTCCCCAGTTTTGACTTGTATTCACTTGTGCATGTGTATGTACATGCACATGTATGCTGAATTCTACACAATTTAAGCAAATGTGTGGATTTATGAGTCCATCACCACCACTAATACATTGAACATTTTCATCACCACAAGGGCCCCTGGCATTGCCCTTCTACAACCATAGCCACTACCTTCTTTCAACCTCTTTAATGATTATAAGACTCTTCAAGTTATCTCCTTCATCTTGGTTGAGATTTAGTAGTTTGCAGCTTTTGCCAAATTGGTCCATTTCTTTTAAGATGGCAAGTACCTGAGCCTATTTGTCCTTTATTCTTCATAAGGCTTCAGGATTTGCAATGGCACTCCCTGTGTCCTTCTGATATTAGTGATTTGTGTCTTCTGCATTTTTTCTCGCTCAGTCTTACTAGAGTTTTATCAATTTCATTGATTTTTTTCAGAGGCAAGCTTTATTCTTCATTGATTTTTCTCTATTATTTTTGTATTTTCAATTTCACTGTTTTTGCCTTTTATTATTTCCTTTCGTCTGCTTGTTTTTTTAAAAAAAAAACTTTCCTTTTTAATTTCTTGAAGTAGACACTTAGATTTTGAGAGCTTTGCTCATTTTTAATGTAGTATTTGGTGCTATAAATTTTCCTCTCAGGATTGCATTACCTACATCCCTATATTTTGATATGCTGTGGTCTCATTTCCATTCAGTTCTATGTATTTTTGTTTCCTTTAAGATCTCTGGGTGACATGGATTATTCAGAACTGTGTTGTTTTATTTTCACTGGTTTGGAGGTTCTCCTATTGTCTTTCTGTTATTGATTTCTCCTTTGACTCCCCTGGTCAAAATAGTACATGTTCATGAGTTCAACTGTTCTAAAGCTTTCAGAGGTCTGTTCTAAGGCCTGGGATGTGCTCCATCTTAGCATATCTACAGAGAACTGTTGAGAAGAAGGCATCCTTTCAATGCTGAGTGGCGTGTTCTAGAAATGCCAAATAGGGCTGTTGGTTGATTGTGTTGTACATCCCTCCAATATCCTTACTAATTTTCTGTCTAGGCACTCATCCTATATAGATTCAGCATGCAGGTCTTGACCTATTTTTGTTGGCTGTGGTTACAATAACAGCCAATTATTTTAAAGATGTAGTGTTCTTTCAGTCTGATTTATTAATCTGGTGCCACTGGCACTCCCACTGGTGTTGCTGGTATTGCCTTATAGGGTAAAAGGGGTTTCCCCAGGCCTTGGATGCCCAGGAGCTCTCAAAGGAAAGGGGCAGGGAGTTGAGTGGTGCTTCGGGCCCACAGGCTAGAAGAGAGTTCTTTAACCCAGCATATACTGTGGCAGGATCCCTTTGCCAGTGAACCAAGGCAGGGGAAAGGATTTCAGGTCCACAGGGATACAGACAACACTGGGCTGCACCATTTGTTGTGACAGGACCCCCTAGAGCAGGAGCTGCCAGGTTCCTAGGTATCTCTTAGTGAAAAGGGTAACTCAGGCCCAACAGTAAAAGTAATATGTGCCCTGGCCATTGACTACAGGAGGGACCTCTACTAATCGTTGGTGGAGCCAGGTTTACTCCTGTTTGATCCAGAAGGAAGGGACATACCTGAGCCATCTTCTGCTGATAGCTCAGGGGTGAGGAAATGCCAGGTCTGGCTTGATCTTCTGTAAACTGGGGGAATGTGTCAGACTCTGTATTGTTCCTCCAGTCTGGAAGTCCCAAACCAACTTTCAGAATGTGTTCTCTCCACCTCCCCCTTCCCCCCTCCCCTGGCACCCTTGCACTACTTCTAGGGTTTAGAGTCATACATAGTAAAGAAAAGGAAAAACAGGTCTATGCATTTTGGAAGTCTAAGTTTTTAAATTTTTGACAATGAGTGAAATCCTGCTAAGTTTAAGATTCCTTGTTGGAACATACTGTCTCATAGATTGTGATGAACATGAAATAGATAGCACATGTAAAGTTCTTAACTCACTGCCTTCTATGAAATAAGCACTCAGAAAATGTCAGCTATTGTTGCACAATATAAAGCAACAATTAAATTTTATGAAAAAAAAACATGAATAGAAAAGGCCAGAGGGATAGCCATTATATAATTATATCTCTGGATAGGAGGATCATGGGTATTTTTAAAATGTCTTCTTTTATATTTCTCTGCATTTTCCAAATGTTCTACAACTAATAGTTTTTAGTTTGATGATAAAAAGTATTTTAAAAATGAGTATAATCTGAATATATACTTTATCACTTTTAAAGGTAATTATTTAAATATCTGCTGCACAATCTTCAGATAAAATGAGGAAAGTGACAACTTCAACAATAAAATCCAAACTTATTTTCCATTTCTGGGCTTATGAAATATTAGTATAAATTGACTGGACCAAAACATTTAACTGCTGCTGCTTTGCTCTGAGACTGCAATGATTTTTTCAAAGTGTTCTCATTTCCTTTTTAACCCTTAGAATGACCTAATTAGCAAATCGCATGACAGCTAAGGTAGAAAGCTTAATATGATTCCCAGCCACGAATAAAATAAGATCTTACTCTGGTCAGCCCAACTCAGAAACACAGCTTAGAACCAAGTCAACAAAGAAGAGCTCTCTAAACTGTGACCCAACAAAATCAAAATAATTACCTCCAAAGAAAAATTCTGTGTCATAAATTCTGCCTGCCTTTTAAGTCTGTTTAGTCTAGATGTGAGAGGAGAACACAGGTAAAAATTTGAAAAACAGAATGTTTCAGTGAACATTATCAACAACATCTCCTAGGACCTCTATTTCAAATAAGCAGAGTTTGCCCAGATAGATCTTACATTTAGGAATTGTGTCACACTGAAATCTGATTGACTTGTGCTGTAAGTTCAGGGCTTCATTTTCTCAATTAAGAGTCTCTTAAAGTTTGTTAACTTGTTTTTTTTTAAAGATTTATTTATTTATTTATACAAGCACTGGGTACAGTCAGAAGAGCAGGAGGGTGAGAGAATTCACCAGAGCCAGAGAAGGCAAAGTGATGAAATACACTGCTGAGGGGAGCAGCGGGCGTGGCAGGAGAGGTCTGCATGCCATGTGGGACCCTCGCTGGCAGCCGGGAATTGAACCAGTGCTGCAGAGGCTGCGGGCAGAATCACAGCCCATTGCTCAACCGCTGCGCCACCAGGGGAGGCCCAAGTTTGGTAACTTGATGATCAACATCTAGGTCTATATAATTCTCATAAGAAAAATTTTTTTGAAAAAAACCTTTCAAGCTTTTTGTTGTATAAGACTATTAAATTTAGGGGGAAAGTAAGGTCAATTAATTGGATGTTTGTGTTTTATTTTTGAATAGCTTTAATTGCAGAATAAAAGACTAAAGAAACACGCAAGTAAGTGTGAAGTATAACTAGCTCAAAATTATTTTATGATACTATACAGAGTATACATATAGGCAAATACCCTGTTTTAAAGCAGAAAAACGTCACAGAAGGTTGTGTCCAACTTTAAGCATGCTTGACCTATAAAGTAAGGGAGAAAGAGAGCAGCTGATTCCCCACATGGACTTGAAAACCTCTACCAGGATAATCTTGGCAGATTGTATTACATATGAACATTAAAAATTCATTTTATATCAAATACCATAAAATAGTACACAGATGCTCAATTTAAATTATTCACATACCCATCAGGTACTGATATATTAAAGTAATATGACCTATATTAATAAATATTGCATTATAAACACAGATGTGCCCTTTTTGTTGGGGGGAGGAGTTGGAAACCAGGTTGCAATGCCTGAAAACATTTACTCTGGCAAAAAAAGTTATAATAAATAAAATATAAAAGAACAAAAAGAAAACAGTTTGAAAGAAAATTTACTTTTCATGATTAAAATAGGCTATTTTCCTGCCCTATTTTAAAAAAAAAAATTATCAAAAGCTGGTTGAGGCCCTCCCTGGTGGCGCAACCAGTTAAGAAACAACCTATGCAGCTGTCCGCAGCCTCTGAAGCACAAGTTCAAGCCCAGCCAGGGAGCTACCCACATGGTGCAGCAGACCCTTGCCCACTGCTCCCCTCAACAGTGTATTTCAGTCAATCTGCCTGTTCAGTTCCCCACTCTGTCTCTGATGAATTCTCTCACTCCCCACACCTCTGGTCTGTACCACAGCTCTTGTATATATAAATAAATCTTAAAAAAAAAAAAAAAAAAAGCTGGTTGAGTATACCAAATAATATTATACAACTTATTTTAATCTTTAATTCCTTCAACAATGAGGAATGATAAACAGAATGCTTAAACTAAGCTAATATGTTCATTTTAACCAGGATCCAAAGCAATATGGCCAAAAAAAAAAAAAACCAAAAAAAAACCATAAATTAGTTGAACTTTAATGAAGTAAAACATTTCCTTAAAATATCAATACATGAAATGAAAGGAAATATGACAAGAGTTCTTACACAAAACTTTTCTTTTTAAAACTACTACTTGTCAAAGTAATATTAATCACTCAAAACATTTCAAATTTTACTTCACATTTTGATGACTACAAGAATGTTTCTCAACATATCTGTCAAAAGTAATAATCAGCACAAGAGAATTCCTGACTTGTTCTACATCTTCTCAAAGTTCACTTTTAGTAGTCACCGATCCATCAAGTATTAAACTAAATTAATAAGTGCTAGATAGGCAAAGCAGTATTCCAATTAACACTGTCCCAATAAAATCAGAGAAGGAGTAAGAGTACATAACCAGTAATAAACAAGGAGAGGTTTTGAAGGTTGCAGACCTGAGACACATGCTTTTCACCAAGTGGCCATCAGGACTAAAATGACCTAATCCCTGGTAACATATGCAGTCCCCATAATGTTTACTTTTGCTATATGTTGATTTATAGTATTATAATTATCTTAAGTCTATATCACAAAAGGGAAGAAATATAAAGGTTTAAAAAATTCCAGGCTATTGTGAATTTACTTAAACATCACAAGATAGCTAAAAACACAACCTCTTCAGTAAATTATTTGCAATCTCTTATACCAATATAAATACACATATACATATGTATAATGTACACTATATGTAATCTACACACTATATAGAGATATACATATGTTGAAATATGCACATATGCATAAGTATATTGAGACATCTGTATGTGTATATATACATATACAAGCTAAAAAGTCACATTGCCTTTATAAATATCACAATCATGATAATTTAACTGATGTTAAGCATATTATATATTTTATATATCTAAAATTTATTTTCACATGCATATTTTATTTATTTATTTTTTTAAGATTTATTTATTTATTTATACAAGCACTGGGTACAGTCAGAACCACGGGAGGGTGAGAGAATTCACCAGAGCCAGAGCAGGGAATAGAACAGGCAGACTGACGAAATACACTGCTGAGGGGAGCAGTGGGGAGGCAGGAGAGGTCTGCGTGCCATGTGGGACCCTCGAGGGCGGCCTGGGATTGAACCAGTGCTGCAGAGGCTGCAGGCAGATTCGCAGCCCAGCGCTCAACTGCTGTGCCACCAGAGGAGGCCCCCACATGCATATTTTAAAGGAATGTAAATGGAGCTAAGTATTGTTTTAATTTTAGCATTAAATGCACCAAAATAGGATTTTTTTCTCTCTTGATTAACTTGGCTTGAGGTAAGACTTGGCCTATTCAATGAGAAATGAGTCAAAAAGTAAGTCATGATTCAGATGTCTGTTTATATATTAATTAGCTTGCAGTAAATAGAAGGAAAATAGTAAACAGTATGACTGCATGTGCATTAATAAAGTCATTTACAAAAAGACAGTGTTATTATTCAGGGCCAATTTAGACAATTCTGCTAACTTTCAGTTTATTATACGGTATAATGGTCTAAATTCATGCTCAAAAGCAAAAACAAGCCCCAAACCCCACTGTGTGGAGACCCAGTACCTCAGAGTACACAGGATGCCCACATTCTAAATTCAGTCTGGCATGCACTGTGATTGATGCCACATCTCCATTCTATTTCACACTGAATACTGTAGAACATAAAACTGCCTGTTCTGAAAAGAACTTTCTTTTGCCCAAGGGATAATAGTTAGCACAATATATTATTTTAAAAATTTAAGTATAATGACAGTTCACAAGGAATTCTACATAGATCAAATAAGTGTTGAGATGTCAATATTTCAACCTTGTCTTTTGTTGTCGGTTACAAATGGATGTGAAAAAAATATGTGGAAGAAAAATAAGTAATATTATAAAATAATATTGTATCAATCCTGTGATGGTTTCCACAAAGAGAATGCATCCTCACAGAAAAATTAAAACTCATAGATATCACATTTCATAGCCTTCAGAATTAATCCAATAAATTCTATAGTCTATTAAAAAGAACTGTGTGTATGAAAGATAACTAAACATAGAAGTCTTAATACCTTCCATGTTTTTCTTTGAGTTTGTAAATATACTGTACTTCCAAGAAAATGAAAAAGATAATGGAGATTGACAGAAATCATATAACAGGAAGTTCTACCTAGAGATATAATTCAGATGGATGAGGGAGGAGGGGCTTCTGGCCTCCCACACAGTTGATAGCTTGATACTAAGCAAGATAAAACTCTACTGTTGTTCTTTATGATCGATCTTAACATAGGCCTCTGATTAATGTTAGAGAAGGAGTTATTTGGGGGTCAAAGGAGTGACATTTCTCTTTATGACCTTATTAATAAATTAATCTATAATAGATAAGACATAAAAGAATACCGACTCCAGATTTCACAGGAAGCCTTAAGTTCATCAGAAATTTTTCAATATAAGATAAATATGGGAGTACAATATGGATGGGTTTCTTTCTGGACTCACAATTCTATTCCATTGGTCTGTGTGTATGTTTTTGTTCCAGTACCATACTGTTTTGATTAATATAGATTCACGATATAGTTTAAAATCTGAGTGTGATACCATAACTTCCCTTTCTTTGTCAGAATTATTTTAGCTATTTGAGGTATTTTGTGGTTCTATATGAGTTTCAGTATTGTTTTTTTCCATTTCTTTGAAAATTACATTGGAGCTTTGATATGGAAGTACATTGAATCTATATATTGCTTTGGGTAGAAAGGTCATTTTAACAATGTTGATTCTTACAATCCATGAGCAGCCACCACCCAGTATTACTAGTTCTTTAAAGCTATGTGGGACTGCACTTTCCTGTTAGCTCAGTTAGGTATGGAACTTTGCTTCAGACAATGAAATGCAAGCAGAAGCTGCAGGGTTCACTTCTAATCAGAAAAGAATGGAGTCAGCAAGCTCTAGATCCACCACACTTCCTTCCCCTTAGGCAAGCATCACAGCATTTGAGATGGTGGCTGCTCCATCAGGCCAGGTCTCTAAGGGGACTGCAATAAGCAGAAATTTGACTTGCCCCTACCTACCCACACTGGATGTGTACCATATGAATGGAATAAACTGAAATTTAAAAAATCAGACTCTAGTGCAATGCTCTCTTGATGCCCCACACCAACTTCACGGGTAGCTGGAGATCTATCACAGATTTGATCCATGCTATTTTTTACCCTCCCTTTGCTGACCAAATACACTCCACTCTAAATTAAGTTGCAAAGGAAAATGTATTTTAAATTATTCTGGCATTTATAAACTGTTGGGAACCAAGATGGATACATATGACCCTTGGAAAGTAAAGAATTCTTACAGAACTATACTAGAAAATTTATAAGTAGTCAAGTATGCCTCCATAGGCATTTGAAAATGAAATTGATCCTATAAAGGCCAGATAGTCAGAAGCATTTACTAAAGAGAAAAGCCTTTAGCCAAGAATAACAATCCATGAGGAAAATAATTCAAATATGAAAACTATACAATTGCTAGGGCTGAGGAAAGAATTAAACAAGTTGAACAGCTGCATAGATGGCTAGTGATAGTTTATGAATAAAGAAATAATTATATTTCAAAAATAAAATATATGCTATCTTAATGATAAAAACAAAAGGTTTATAACTCAGATTGCTCTTGGTGTTTTTACTCTCAGGTAGCCACTGGATCTTTTGAGGTAATTTAGAAGCTAATATTCATTAAATGCTCTAAAAAGATCATCCCTTTGCACAGAATAAACCAAAAATGAAATTCAAATCATATGTATATCAAATTTAAGCTACATTATAAAAATGAAGTCCATATAATTCCTGCCCATATCTATAAGCAAGCATAATACAATCCTGCTTACCAGATTCAGTGCTCTTCTTGCTGAGAAATATAAGGAAAACCATTTCAAACCTTTTTCTCAGAGGTAAGCAAATACCATCTTATGTTTCCACACATGCCTTTATGTGGCTGTGTCATCTTTATTATCCATTATTAGAAATGACCCCTAGAAGGGTATGAAAGTTCAGACGATGACAATGGAAGTCACCTCTCATCTGCCTAGGGCAGGTTATGCCTGTACTCCTTTCAGATTTGAGAGCACCTTCTCCCTAGTAATAATGTCTGCCCCTTCAGGGTAAGAGTCTGGCCTTGTGGCTTTACCTCACAGTCACAAGAGAGAACAATCATGCTCATAAAACAGAAATTAAAAACACAGAGTAGAACAGGGAGGTAAAGGGAAATGAGACCTATTTCTTCAAAAGGTCAGCTCCTATCACAAATGCCACCTCAATGGTGGAACCTCAGGTTTTTTGGTTGGTGGTAGAAACATTAGTTTGTTGACTTTAAAAATAAAGTCAGTTAGCTTGAAGAGATCACTCAACATATTTTAGCAAGAAGTTTCAAACACAAATAGGAATTACTTGTAAGATTGTACCAGCATGGAGATAAGAACAACAGCAGCAAATGCAAAATCAACATAAAGGCAGTTCTCTCCAAAAGAGGCACTTTGGAATCAGGAATGAGATAAACACTGAATGAATGAAAGGTGTCCTCAGCAAGGTCTGGTCCCCTCACCTTTTCTGGTCCCACTTTGGGGGGCAAGCAAGGTTAAGTCCATTTTACTTTCCTTCTTAGAAATCTTCCTTTGTGATGCTTTTTCTTATGTCTCCATTTGCTCTTACAGGAGATCCCTTTTACAACTCTATGCCTTCCCTCCTAAAGTACTTCCAGTAAACAAAAATAAAAGTGAACCTATCCCAAAACTTCTAAGAGAAGTTTAAAGAGAGATAAGTCCATACCGCCAATAGCTACTATCAGGTGTTTTTACAGATGAAGACCTTTTATTTTAGTAATTTAAATATTTTAATGCTTTTATTGATTTCGAGATTGATGTCATTTTAATCAATACTACATGAACATTTACTAACAAATACTAATGTACTATATGCCAGGCACAGTAACATGAGCTGGGCACCCCAAGATGTTTCCAATGAAAGTCTCTATACAGGGGTCTTTCTCTCCTAATAGCCAAGAATGCTGCCCCGGAACATGGGCAAAGAGTCAGGCTAGCTCTGCAGACCTGCACAGAGCAAGGAGTCACCCCCATAACTTGTACAAAGCATAGGCTGAAAGTGATCATTTTGATACATTGGATCACCTTTCCAATATTGATATTGGGCAAAAAATAATGTTCTAAGTTGTTTTATGTGAAAATTTTACAATCTCTAGATTTCTGGGTCAAGATTTTACTTGTGGCATATGAATATTATGTAACATCAAATGATAATACAGTAGAAATATACCACAGATCAATAAGGAAATCTCCATCTTTCTGAGTTAGACCTCTACAATTTGGCTTTGTCATAGACTACTTATATACTGATTAAATTTTTAAATCAGTGTGAAATAAAATAGTATTGTATTAGATTTTCTTAATGAATTAGTTTATGAAATCTTAAATACATAGCCTTCTTCCCTTCAATTTTTTTTTTTAAAAGCAGGGTTCTTTTTTTTATTATTTTTTATTTTTATTTATTTATATAAGCACTGTGTACAGTCAGAAGCGCGGGAGGGTGAGAGAATTCACCAGACCCAGAGTGGGGAGCAGAGCAGGCAGAAGGACAAAAGTACACTGCTGAGGGGAGCAGTGGGCAGTAGGAGAGGTCTGCGCGCCATGTGGGACCCTCCTCCAGTGGCCGGGGAGCGGCTGGGGATCGAACCGGTGCTGCAGAGGCTGCGGGCAGCTTCGCAACCCAGCGTTCAACCACTGCGCCACCTGAGAGGCCCTTCCCTTCAAAATTTTTTTCTGCGTTTCTTTCTTGAATTACATAACAATATATATTAAGGATATTTAGGTAATCATACTATTAAGGTGATTCTTTAATGACACATTGGGTTAAATAGCTTACTCACCTGACTCATGTACTGGAGCGATATCTATCCTTATGAATGGATTCAATCTAAGCCAGCAGTCATTTGTTGAAAAACTGCCCTATTTCAGACACATGCCTAAATGCAAAAATTTATGACACAAACTAGGGGAGTTCACAGTCTTGTGAAAGAGAATAATAAGTAAAAAAAAAAAAAATTTGTTAAGTGCCATATGTGGTGCATACAGTGTTATGGAAAAATGACAAGGATGTATTTGGGATAGCTATAGGAGGACTAACATTTTATTTATTTATTTATTTTTAATAGAGGCATGTTTTATTTATTTATTTATTTGTTTGTTTTGTTTATACATACACTGGGTACAGTCAGAAGCGCGGGAGGGTGAGAGAATTCACCAGAGCCAGAGCGGGGAGCAGAGCAGGCAGAAGGACCGAAGTACACTGCTGAGGGGAGCAGCGGGCGGCAGGAGAGGTCTGCGTGCCATGTGGGACCCTCCTCCGGTGGCCGGGGAGCAGTTGGGGACCAAACCGGCGCCGCAGAGGCCGCGGGCAGCCTCGCAACCCAACGCCCAACCACTGCGCCACCAGGGAGGCCCGAGGACTAACATTTTAAACTGTCCCTGAAGCATAAGAAGAAGCTATTGGAAAGCAAACATACAAGGAAAGACATGGAGGTCTGGAAGTACACAGAATGATCAGTGTGTGGCTTAGACTATGCCCACTGATATCCATTGTGATACAGCAATAAGAAATCCATCTGCATAACTTTGAGCACATGAAAGTACGTGAAAGGAACTTTGTAAAGGGCTTCATGTGCTCAGCTTGACAGCTTCTAACTTACAGAACTTAAAATTAATTGTAAAAATTTTTAAAAAATAAAATAAGCAGCTCTCCTTCCCACCTGTGACTATGCAGGTGCCTCTTTTTCTTTCTCCTTTTTCTAATAAACCTGTCCTTTAAATATATGTATAAACATCTTCTATTAGTCAAATGCCTTAAATTGGACATAATTTGCTATACAAAGATATACATTGTTCAATTTTGACTTAAAATGAATGTCACTTGAAAAACATAGATCATGCTTGGCAAATGGAAATTACTGTGTTAAATGTCTGAGAGACTTTGGATTCTGTTCTTTGGTAGATAACATGACAGCAAATTAATACTGAGACTTTAGCTGGGCTTCCCTCCAATAAAATAAAACCACCTAGAAGAAGATCTACTGTCATAATTTTCCCCAGACAGACAAGAGGAAAACCTGTCCTATCATGGTTAAGATATAAAAAGAGTGGTTCCCTTGGACAGCTTCATGTAAATCCTTTGATATTTTAAGTTATAACATTATGGACATATGAATAATGATTTTCAAACGTCAAATTAATTTACATGGATTTGGGCTCTTTTTTGGCAAAGTTTTATGGAAATAATTTTAAAAGCAACTTTGGTCAAATTGATACCTAAGTCACAGTATGAATCATATTGATGGTGGACCAAAAAAAGCTGTTTAATGTTAATGCATTATTTCTACATAAACAATTCACTCTGATCTATAATTACTTGACATGTCCATAGCATATGTCACAGCAGATATCAGTCAACCTTCTCCAGATTTCTGAAAGTCTTCATTCACTTCTTTAGATTCAAGTTCACTGCTCTCCTTTAGCTTTTTAATTGCTCTTTCTCGGTCTTGTTGGGAGATTTTTTTCTTCTGCTTGCCCCTTAAATGAAAGTTCCTAAGCAGCCTGAACCTCTTCTTATCTGATTTGCTGGAGAAGACAATGTAAAGACCTAAGGACAAAATTTGATGCACAGATATTGTATTTGTCTTTCAAAGTACTGCAGATTTAAATTTACAAACCAGGATAATTGATGTTATCATCAGACATTTGCTTACCTCATGGCTTTGCTTTGTCTGTGTTAAGTCAATGTACACAAATTTAAAAAACTGTTTTTGATTTTGTTTATTGCCCTAGAAATCTAGAGCTTCTGCATAAATAAATAAAAATAAATCTTTAAAAAATATTAAAATGAGTAAGAATACATTGTTCACAGGGCAATAAGAACATGTATGGAGTCAAAATTACATTGAATTTTGAAATTCAATATTTAAAAAAATAGAAATTCAATATTTCTGAATGTGCCCTCAGAATTAACAGAAGGAAACTTATTAATTAAAATATAAAATTGGGCCTCCCCTGGTAGCACAGGCAGTTGAGTGCCGCACTGTGAAGCTGTCCGCAGCCTCTGCAGCGGTGGGTTGATCCCAGTCGGCCAGTGAGAATCCCACATAGCTCTGCAGACCTCTCCTGTAGAGCCCACTGCTCCCCTCAGCAGTGTGTTTCATCAGTCTGCCTGTTCTGTTCCCCGCTCTGTCTCTGGTGAATCCTCTCACCCTCCCGTGCATCTGGTCTTACCCCGGTTCTTGTATCAATAAATAAATCTTTAAAAAAATAAAATAAAATAAAATATAAAATTAATGAAATCTAGTCTGATTTTTTTTTTTAAAAAAAAAAAGGCCTCCAAGATAAAGATGGCAGATTGAAAGCACATTTAATTCTCTTCTGAAAGTTTGTTAAAATGACAGTAAACAGATTTTCTTTTCAAGGCAAAGGGATCACAGGAGAGAATACAAAACGGAGACAGATGGAAAATGTTGTAGCAGAGGGAAACATTACAGCCATGCAAGGAGCTTGAGTCAGAAGTGATGATGGGGAAAGCAACAGCCACTATGATTTTCATGGGACATCCCCAAAGGATTTGTAGTGGGTCTACCACAAAGAGGCATGAAGGGGAGCCAAAGTAAAGAAGCCTGCCTGAACAACAGCTAAGACAACAAAACCAGTACCCACCACGCACAACCACGTGCTTACCCAGAGCATCTTGTATGCGCACTAGAGGTTCACACTCCAGAGAGAGTAACACAAGTGTACTTGAACTCGGAGACACTGAAGTAATCTCAGCCAACACACCTTCCTGCAAACAGGGAGATGACCTGAATTTATGCAGTCTGCCCCAAGCCAAATTCCTCAACACAGGCAGCCAGTTTGTCACCCTCTAGGCAGGAGACTACTGGACACCTCTCTGGGGAATCTAACCTGCTCGAGGGAGAAACGACAGTGCCAACACCTAAAGTCAAGATCCTCAGCTTCACAGTGCAGTCAGATCACCCCACTAGGGCTCAGAGTTAGCAAGCTGCTTAGAAGGAAGCTATTCAGAGTGGCAGCTTGATGAATACCTGCTGACAGAAAACTGGAATTTTCTTATAACAAGCATGAAGTTTGTTATATTTCACAACCCCAAAGCAAAATGGGGTTTATTGTAGTAAACCCACATTATAAGGAATATAATACAAATTCCATAGCATGACAAATACAATACAAATTCAGATTGCTTCACAATCCAACTCACCCTCCTCTCCCACTTCATTTCCTATCACAAGTCCAGGATAGCAGCATGTAGAGTCGGGAAAACAACTGCGCAGTCACACAGGCCTGAGATCAAGCCCTGGTTCTGGCACCTCCTACTCATGTAACTTTGGGCCAGTTGCTTAAACAATAAGAAGTTTTTAATTTGTGATGAAAACACACAAATACTGATATAAGGTATAATACAATAGTCACACAAAAAAGCACATAAACTCCATTCACAAGATGCTCAAACATTAAGACATGAACCCATTTTGATATTTATCATATTGGTGGTGACAGTTATTTAAGTGGATGACTGGATAAAGGGAGGGGTGGATTTGAAAGAGCTTTTTAAGTACTTTAAAGAGATTATTGGAATGGATTGTATTTTAAATGCAGTGGGTAAAAAACTCATCAAAGGACACAGCTTTAAAACTCTGCATTTTATCATGTGAATTATATTTCAATTAAAAAATAGAGACCAGAAAAAATTAACATTTTTATTGAGGTGTTATTTAATAGTCAATAAAGAATGTGGTTTTATAATTCAGTTAAACAACTACTGATTGATAATCACATCTTAATAGCATGGTACTTTTTATTAAAATGGAGATTCCCCCAATAAAATATCAATTGTTAAAAATGGGAAATAATCAAATAGCATAAAGGAAAAACTCACTTCAAACTCACTGTAACAAAACAAGGATTGCTAAAATTTGCTTTACTTACTTCCAGACATTTTTATATGCATAGATTTTTAAAAAGCATTCTGTTATTACAACTCAATCATGTAGGGAGAAATTATGATTCAAGAAAAAAAGGTAAAGAATTAATAATTAAATTTCTTATTAATTTAAAAATCATAGCTACCAGATATTGACTAGAAAAAAATGTTGAAAAATATGTAAAATAATTTCCAAGATGTAAGGGAAAAAATACAAGATGCTAAATAGTACTTATGATTTATGTGTACATTAAAGAAATTTGTTTTCTTTTAATGTACTTCTTTAATTTGAGTGCAGATGGGGGTAGAAAGACCTATACATAAGACATGTATAGGTTATAAGACATATTTTGTCATATAACAAAGGTCAGGGTTATGAGCAGAGGGACCTAAGCATGTTTTAGAAAGCTCTCATTTTACAGCTGACAAAATTTTAAAGCAGAGCAGTTAAGAAACTTGCATAAGGTCACACAGCTAATAGGTAGCATAATTCAAGCTGGACAACAGTCCTTTTAGTTCTCAGGACAACTTCATTTTCACACTGTAACCATAGTATAAGGCAATCAAATGCTATTAAAATTAAGAATCAGTCATAAATTTATGAATGTAAAATTCAACACTAATGTATACAATTTGAATAATGTAGATTTTATTTTTAAATTAAACCAACAAATAATCAAGAGTAATCTTTACAACCTGCCATAGTTTTGTTTTAATGTAACTTAACACACTTAACACAATCATGCTAATGAAAACTAATGTACAAGCCTTTTTATTTTATTGGCTTTGATCTGAAATAAATTGATACATTTTATTAAATTAAACCATAAGGCTAAATGCACTTATTACCACTTTATAAGACCCTTAGCATCTATGAGTAAAGGGATTTGAGGAAAATATCTATCAATGTTCTTTCTATGAAAATATTGAACTTTCCCTGTGATAGCCGCCTATTTTTTTACATTGGTTTAAAACGTTTATTTTTATGTGAAATAATTTCTCTACAACTAATTTTTAAGATGAAGAAAATGACCCATTATCTTATCTTAATTAAGGATCACAGTAATAAAGTATCACTTAGGGGAAGTTCCCAACCATATAAGTGGCTAGCAATTCTACCAGAAGTAGTATATGTGGTAATTTGTTAGTCTAAACTCTACTTAAGCCTGGAGTTATAGTGAACTTTGGGAAAGTGGAATTGTAATGCTCCTGAAAACATACTCCCCACATCCAAAAACAGACAAGGATTCTGCTCCAGATCCTTCTAATAACAGATAACATTAACATTTAAAAACCAAAACAACTAACAAGCTTTCAGAAGTTATAAAGCCTTCTCTGATAAGTCAGTGCAATGTCTAGTAACCCTAGAAGGTTTTTTTATGCTTAATTTAAATAGCTATTTAGTTTTGCTAGATAAGTATGAAGACCTTCATACATAAGAAAAAAATACACACTGACAGTTGGAGAACTCCACTGAATCACCTCACAAAAAAGCACTGAGGTCAATCCATATGTAAGAGGTTTATGGCCAAAATCACAAGAGGAAAGTCTCCAACATGAAAGACAGAGACTAAACAGAGAAATATAAAAAAAGATGCAAGCAGCAGCATAGGCAATGAAGAATACCAGAAGAGCTAAGAAAAAAATACTGTAAAACAATGAAGGGGAAAAGTCAAAGAAATGGACAATAGGAAAGAAAAATAGATGAAAATCAGAAACTTAACCAGCACATACAACACGAAACCAGCAATAGTTCTAAAGATAAAAGATAAAAAGAGAGAAGGAAGCTGTCAAAAAAATAATATCCCTCCAAAATTCCAATAAAAATGAATTTCCACATTTTAAGGATGGAGAAACTAGTACTACTATTTTTACTATAGACTTACTGAGATCATTTTTTCATATAGTATTAGGTTGATAAAAATTTTTAATTGGGCCTCCCTAGTGGCACAGTGGGTTGAGTGCAGGGCTGTGAATCTGCAGTGCAGGTTCCACCCCAGCTGGCCGTGGTGATACCCACATGGCATGGCAGACCTCTCCAGTCTCGCCTGCTGCTCCCCTCAGCAGTGTATGTCTGTCAGTCTGTCTGTTCTGTTCCCCGCTCTGTCTCAGGTGAATCCTCTCACCCTCCTGCACATCTGGCCTGACCCCAGTTCTTGTATGCATGAATAAATAAGTCTTTAAAAAATTTAAATTTATAACACTACTTATTACATACTTTCATAATGTCTGAAAAATACACAAAATTTATTTCCACATCACCCTCAGAATAATAAAAATTTCTATATTTAAGTCACATATAAGTAATACCTAAGTTCCTAAGTCATAGTACTTCAATTTCCTTTAGTCTTTAACAACGGATGGCATTCAGATTTTCAATTTACTTAGTAATGCTCACATCTTTCAGCCCTGTCTGTACTTTTCATTTAGTATTACCCTGTATTGGAAATGGAATTCTAACCAGTCTGACCAACAGCAATCCTGATTTTCAAATATGTGATAAGAAAGACTGAGATTATATACCACATACACTCAAGGATTTCATTCTATCTTACTCTATGAGATCACATTATTTAGGCTAGCAAAAACACTTTAATTATTTTTTGCATATCTATAGACATAGTTCAATTATTTTCCATCTTTACCTGGGTACTGTGACTTTTTGAAGCATTATAATATTTTTCTGCCCTTAGGTATCCATGTTAATAAACAGTCTATTCCTCTCCATCTCCCTCCAACTCCCATATTTTCACCATTTATTGATTGCTTACATTGGCAAGTGGAAGATGTTTTTGAGAATGATTAAGTCCAGAGGCAGGGAGCAGAGTAAGAAAGTAAAAAATGCAAAAGTCGACAAGGGATGAACCAGGGCCATGAAGCAGAGATTAAGAAAAGGAGAGACTTTAGAGACTGTAACTCTGAATGGAGAGTGTGAAGAACTCTAGGATGATTCTCTGATTTCTAGTCCAGGTAAAGGGATGACTAATAAGAATCCCAATAGAAAGAACAAGAATCCATCCAGTATTTTCTTTTTCTTTCTGGTTTATTTCACTGAGCATGATCCCTTCAAGATCCATCCATGTTTCTGCAAATGGCATGAGTTTATCTTTTTTGATTTCTGAGTAATATTCCATTGTGAATATATACCATATCTTCTTGATTCAGTCATCTGTTTTGGGGCATTTTGGTTGTTTCCATAGCTTAGCTATTGTAAATAGTGCTGTGAAAAACATAGGCATGCAAGTGTCCTTTTGAATTAATCTTTTTGTGTTCTTTAGTCCCTTAGATGAGGAAAGCATACATTGTATAAAAATGAAGAATGACGTAAAATCATATAAAAATGAAGAAAGAAAGAACAAGAATCTCACAAGAAAGAACACAGACTTTTCTTTTTAAAAAAAGATTTATTATTTATACATACAAGAACTGGGATGTAGACCAGAGGTGCGGGGGTGTAAGAGGATTCACCAGAGAGAGTGGGGAGCAGAATAGGCAGATCTACTGAAATACACTGCTAAGGGGAGCAACGTGAGAGACAGGAGAGATGTGCTGTACCATTTGGGTTGCTCCCTAGCAAGCCAGGGATTGAACTCATGCTGGCGATTGGCGATAGCTTGACAGCTTAATAGCGCCGTCTTTAACCCCTGTGCCACCAGGGTGGCCCCAGACTTTTTTCTTTATCAAGACTCACAATGTTGGGGCCTCCCCGGTGGCACAAGGTGTTAAGACAAACACTATTAAGCTATCTGCAGCCACTGCAACACAAGTTCAATCCCCAGCCAGGGAGCTGACCCACATATGGTGCAGCAGACCTCTCCTGTCTCATTCACTGCTCCCCTCAGCAGTGTATTTCAGTAGATCCACCTGTTCTGCTCCCCACGCTATCTTTGGTGAACCCTCTCACCCCCTACACACACACCTCTGGCCTGTACCCCAATTGTTGTATGCAAAAATAAAAAAATCTTAAAAAAAAAAAAGGACGGACAATGTTCTTTATCGAGATGACAATGTTCATGATAACTCCCTGGAATAAACTAGAAAAGTTACATTAAAAAAGCACTAGGCTTGGAGATGGGATAGAGTCCTAAAGCCATTGATTGTGCCACTACTTGATATAAGTAAGCTCGGAAAGAATACTCTCTTAGGGTTCAATTTACTCATTTGTGAGGGAAAGTGAGGCACCAGCTCTGACCCAACATACCATGAGCCAATGACTTCTCAATAATCATCCTTTCAGACCAAGCTTCCAATCCAGAAACAACATACAGAAATGTGAATGCTTAACACAGCTAACTTAGAATAATAGCACTAATGTAGCCTACTTAATTCATAGGTTTGATTCTCCTGGATTCTGACTTGCCATAAACAGCAATCCCTAACAACTTTGGTTCACAGTAATGGAGAACAAAAAAGAAAATCATGAAAAGAGAAGTAAGAGGAAGCTACAACTGGAGAAGAAATGGCAGCGTGTTAGTAATCTGACCAAGAAGAAGGAAAAAAAAAAAAAAAAAACCTTAAAAGTAGACCTTACAGTCAACTACTTCATGTTAAGAAACAGTGGTCCTGAGTCATCAGAGAAAGCATTAAATTGCATTGAATATCCTCTGATTAAGAAAATATAGGAAAGTAAGATGGTAGAAAGTGTGTAATATATTTTATAAAGATTCCCATCAAATATGGTTAAATTTAAAAGATTTTAGTCCTTGAAGGTGTAAGATTCAGTTACCTGGAAAACTAATTTATGATCACTTACCTGGAAAATTCCATCTTATTCTGGAAAATGACCAGATAAATGGGCTGTTACTGAATGTGCTACTTCAGTACAAATAAATGAGTCAAGTTTAAAACAAAACTTAATTTCTAGACAGCTTATTTTACCTGAGCTACAAAGTATTTCCTATAAATTCTTTGTATATTTAAAATATTAATGTGTAACATTTTACATTGTTCAGATAAGCATCCTAAATAGTATATCTAAATCATTTATTTTTCAAGAATAAACTCTCCCATGTACCACTTCTTTTTTTAATTTATTTATTTATTCATACAAGAACTGAGATACAGACAAGAGGTGTGTGGGGGGGCTGGGGGCGGGGGGGCGGTGAGAGGATTCACCAGAGACAGAGTGGGGAACAGAACAGGTGGATTGACTGAAATACAAAGCTGAGGGGAGCAGTGGGCAAGTCAGTACAGATCTGCTGTACCATATGGGTAGGTCCCTGGCTGGGGAATGAACTCCTGCTGCAGTGGCTGCAGATAGCTTCACAGTGCTGTGTCTTAACCCCTTGTACCACCAGGGAGGCTCCCCATGTACCACTTCTACAAATGTTATTAACTGGGGAGAGGGGAAGCAACAAAAATATATTATAAATAATGAAATTAATTATCTACAATAATGGGGGAGAAAATAATATGGATAACAAATAATATATTAAAATAATTGACATTTGTTATCTCAAACATACTTAAATAGTGGTACATGTATAATTATTTATATATTCAATATGCTCTAATAGCCCTACATTTCCTGCTGGTTAGAATCTGAGTATGGCAAGCAAAACTAGGATCTCAGGGAAAAACCCCAAAGGACAAACAGCTGCTCAAAATGCAGGTAATTTTTTATTTAAAAAAAAAAAAACTAAAGTTAAATATATCCTCAGTGTGGTATTTCAAATACCCATTATTCAAATAAAAACAATTTCTGTTAGATTTCTCAACTACCCCTAATAACTAAAGTCAAAATAATCATAAGCATTTCAATGCAAAACTAAGGGTATATAAGGGACATGGCAATAACAGAGGACACAGATTAAGCTCAACCTAAAATGTGGCCCTGAATTATTCAAGCAAAAAGGTGGACTTGTAAAAAGACCCACATTTAATATCAAATGAAAACTTCATGTGATTGAAGGGTCAGTACTTTGGTCTGATAGTCAGGAACAGATCTGATCTTCAGAGTAGAGTTCACATTAGTCAAATCTTATTAGACTCTTAAATGAGCGATTCATTCACTGGTACGTGAAACAGTTATTTTGGTAGAACACTGTAACAGCATAATTCCAAATACCGGTCATATCATTTCAAAACCAAAAATTTAACAGAAATGATTGACAGTGTAAGAAGTGAGAAACAAACTTAAACAATATTGAGATTTAGTCTTCTGAATAGTGGTCTATATTTTTACACATAGTGAAATAATAAGGTAATGATTAATTCTTTCAGAAAATGTTATCACACAAATTTGTTCATAGATGTTAATTTCATAGACTCACTAGTCTGCTCATGAAGTAAATGGATGCTGATATTTCATGTGTGAATTTAGCTACTGCGGGTCACATTTTTATTTCTCATTCATGCACATATGGTAACTTCATAGTCAAGGTAATTTTAAAACAGATGATTTACCTTATGTGCCTATCTATTTGAAAGTTTCACTCTATCCATATTATCGCAAGTAAACAGCAGGAATACCATTTTTCCCTCTATTATTCATTCTGCCCATATACTTTTCCTTTGTAAAACAAAAGTGAATTTAAATCGAAGTTCCACTATCCCTTCCCTCCCCTTCCCTTGTCTTTCTGACTCAGTTTGCATATTTCTTACATGGCTTATTGTCATTCTAAGAATTAATTACCAGCACGTGTCTTCTGGTTAGCATATAAGTTAATAACATGATTAAAAACAAGTTTCCCTTTAGTAATTTGGAAAGCCCTAAAATTTTAATAAATATTTAGCCACAGAGAAATACATAAAATCTATGAACTTTCGTTGGAAGTGCAATGGGGGTGATGAACAACTGTCAGGAATACCACAGAAAATATTCTTACACCAGAAATAAATCAGCCCTACTTTTAGGCAAGCTGAAATGGATCATTCTAAAACTCCATGGTTTAATGTATTGTTATTTTTAAATATGTGCAAATTTTGCTATTTTGAGCTGATATAATGGAGATATATACATATAGATATATAGATATATATAGAGAGAGAGAAAGAGAGGCACACACACACACATTACAAATGTGAGTGTGAACTGGTGCTGGTTTTTGAGACTGTAATTTGACAATACTTCTCAAGAGCCTTTAAAAGTTCTTATTCTTTGATCTAGTTGTCACATACTTAGAACTCTATTCAAAGGAACACTCTTACATAAAATTTTATCCATAAAAAGTGTTCATCACATAATAGTGAAAACTTAGAGCTCTGAAACTATGGCAATGTTAAATTATGATTTATTTATTTGATTGGATTATATAATTTTGCCATTAAATTGTTGCTTAAAAATGTTAAAAAGAAGGGAAAATGGCTATGATGGGGACATAGAATTACATAGATAGTATGACTTCAACTATGTAAAACTACTCAAATGAACAGTAAAGAAGCATGACAAAATGGACTACTGATTATTTCTGAGTGAGTAATTTTGTTCTTTTCTTTATATGCTAACTATAATCTCTTTAATGAACACACATTTCTTTTTAAATCAGGGGGAAAATGATGATGATGTTAAAGAAGTGAAGTGTATTTTCTATTTTGGTGGTGTAATAGAGGGCCTGACAGGCTAGGGTAAGCTAATGCAACTATTTCTCTGTAGCTTCAGAGAAGTATCTTCACATATTTCTACAATTGCTAAAGTGCCTTCCAGGATGAGACCCCCAAGTCAGATCAGATGAAGCACTAGTTTGGAGGCAGACTTGCAGCTCACCCTATACCATGAGCCTCTGGTCAGCACAAGGCCCTACCTAACAACCCACTCCCAACAAAGCTACCAACCAGAGACTGAGGAGCCACCTTCCCCAGCGCAATCCCAGCATTTCCTAAACTATTGTGATTTTTTTTTTTTGTTGTTTTCTTATTTTGTTTTAAACTTCAGCCACAACAAGGACTTTAAGTACTCTGGGATATCAAACATTAGGCAGAAATAAATAAAACTCTCTCCCTGTAGTAGTAAATAAATTCGAATTCTACCTCCCCTGACCTCCATACCCTCCCTCTGTGCCACGGTCCTTTCCTCCATCTTCGAAACCAGCATCAGCATCTCCTTCTCTGACTCTGCTTCCATCATCACATCTCCTCTGAAGCTAACCTGCCTTCTTCTTATGGGACTTTTGTGACTGTGTGTTACCAAAGATAGTCCAGAATAATCTCCCCATCTAAGTCATAAGGGACAGTTTCAAAGTCCCTTATGTCATGCACAGTAATATATTCACAGATTCCAGGGATTAGGGTGTGACTATTTCTAGCAGGTCTTCACTCTGCCTTCCAGGCCATTCCCCCCTACCTGCTAAAACCAATAATTACTTAACTCCTGGCCACCCCTACTCCTCGCTGATGAAAATTTCAGCACTGAGGCACTATCTTTTTCATACTATCACAACCCCTGTCACCATTCATTGTGTGCACAGATGATTTATCCATCATGCTAATCTCTCAGTTCTTCCCTGTCATTACTTCTGAAGAACATTATCCCATGCAACCTGGTCACACACACCCCCACCTTGTCATCATACTCTAAAGACTTTTATAAAATCTGATCTCAAGTGTCTTGCTAAGTCCCCATTCGCACACTCAATCACGGCCACTGTATTGTACAATCAAACACTGTGAGAAGGCAATCCTACTACGATACCTCCAAACGAGAATTGACCTCCACCAGGGCCTCTAATTCATGACAACTAGAGTATCTTTACTGTTCACTCCTACAATCATGTCCAGCCTCAATCCCTACCCATTTAGAGTCCATGTTCCATCACTATAACCATGACCCTACAAGCATCCGTAACCCCTTTGTCCTCTCTCCCTCTACCATAGACCCCTGTGATATCACAGACCCAATATTAACAAAACCCCATGTTCCACCCAACACAAATAGTTGAACATGTTTTGTGGAAAAAACACAAAACCAAGCTGCCTGGGTCTTACTTTTTTTTTAAAAAAAGATTTATTTATTTACACAAGAACCAGGGTACAGGCCAGATGCATGGGAGGGTGAGAGGATTCACCAGAGACAGAGCGGGGAACAGAACAGGCAGAGTGAGGAAATACACTGCTGAGGGGTACAGAGGGCAAGATAGGAGAGGTCTGCTTTGCCATGTGGGGTTCTCGTCAGCCAGCCGGCACTGAACCCATGCTGCAGAAGCTGCGGACAGCTTCACAATACGAAGCACTCAACCGCCTGCACCATCAGGGAGGCCCAGGGTCTTAATTTAAATGCCATTATTACAGTGATGGAGCCTAAAATCATTTACATCAATAACCCTCTGTAGAAAATCTAGACTCCTAGAAGCAATGAGTATAACAAGTCCTAGCTGTGGTTTCTAAGTTCCATCCTTCAATAAATGGGAACCAAGGCTCCTTGAAAGAACAGTTGATTCAACAAAAAACAAGGTAAGTCTGGAAAGTAAGTGTGCACCAGAAAGTAAGGAAATATTCAGAATGAGGTGGATATGTCAAAATGTTACACAAATCAGTCTGAAAGGGCTCTTACTACTAACAAGCAATAAAATGAATAATTATGGTATAATATGCAATAAACAGATTAATGTGAAAGAAAGTTCTTCCTTACAGTAGAATGTCTGTTAATCAATGAGGAACAAATGCTGGAGTTTAAAAAAAAAAAACACCATTTGGTGGCCACTGTGGTGCTAGGTGGTTCAGGTGGGAATTGGCAATGGATGCTAATGCTTGTGGTGGGAGAGGTTTGATGTGGAACATAATATTGGTCTTCCCACAAAATATTGATTAATTACTGTTGGGAGAGACCCCACGTAGTGAGCAGAAGGGCCTTGACCTGAGTTCCTAAGGCAGATCAGGTCAAGGCCCTTCTGCTCACTACACGGGGTCTCTCCCAACAAATTACAAAGCAAAATTGGTTGCCAGGTGACCAAAGCTAACATTACCAATACGGGATATGCTGACATCATGTGCCTCCAATTAGAAGAGAACAGTATGAATGAATTCTGTGGTATCCAGTCAAAATTCCAGCCTAGGACTGGATAGGAGGAAGCACTGGAAAGATTCAAGTTAGGGACATTCTGAAGAATGAAACACCTAAACTCTTAGAATTATCAATATCATGAAGATGGGGAAAAGACTAAAACACCACTAAAGCTTAAAATAGAAATTAAATGCAACATGTGGATACTGGAGCATACAAGAGAAGTTGCGGGATGGCAGGCAAAATCAGGGCAAGATCTGTGGATAAGATTGGCAGTGTTGTATTGGTTTCCCAGTTCAGATGCAATTATGTTCTTGTTTTGGTTTTTGGCTTTTTTTTTTTCCCACAAGTCCAAACAAATACAGAGTCTTACACTAGTAAAAGCCTAGATCTCAAAGAGGATAAATCCTTCACGGGAAATAAAATCCAAACTCTTACTAAGCCCCATAAGGCCCCTGGATCACCCCTGCTGCCTCTGATCTCACCTCCTTCTACTCACCCCTAGTTGACTACAACTAGTAACTCAGCCCCGAACCTTCCTTCAGTTCTCAAACACTCCATGTTAATTCTGTCCCAGGGCTTTTCCACACTCCACACCCTTCCCTACACTGCCCCTCATGCCATCATATAAATCAGATCTCTCTGCTTGAATGTCATCTCTCCCAAAAGACTTTCCCCAACCACACCACTCATGTCTGAAGCTCCATCTTCGCACCTTTATTTTTTATAGTACTTTATTTTCTTTATAGAACTTAACACCATTAGCAACTCTAGAATGTGCTTGCTAACTTGTTTGTTCTCTGCCTACCACACTAATTTGTCATTTTTATAGGAGTGTCACATTCACCATGGAATTCTTATTACTTATGTGGGTAACACACTGTGGGCATATAAAAAATATTTGCTAATTTGATACACTAAGAGGAATGCACATGTAACAAACTTTCATGAAAGAGAAATATAATCATCTGAAGATGTGGATTTACGATAAAAGGCAAAATAACTGGGTTAGTAACCACTAGCAGCATCAAGAACAGACCACCAAACCAGAGATATGCCATTAATTATAGAACTTATGTAATTATAGAATACTGAAACTAAAGATAGATTTATAGCAATTTAACTGACAACCTGCGGTGTGAACATTAAAAAAGGTAAGTGGAGAGCATATCAAGGAACAAAGTTTTTTTCGGAGTTGCCCAAATGACAAATATCTTCATAATAATATAAAGCTAAATCTGGAAGATGTATAGGATTCAAAACTGCATACTCCAGTGGTTTGTACATGCATCAAGAATGAAAATCAAGGAAATAAAAGACCATCCATGGCTCTGTGCGGCTGTGAAAAAAGAAAAAGAAACAGAAACAGAACACAAATGAGACAGATTGATGGCATGAAGGAAAACTTGACAAAAATAAATGGAACTGCAGGAAACAATCATGATGGTGAAAAGAAATGAAAGGACCCATTCCATCCAGTGTTCCTAAGCAAAGTACTAGAGAAAAAGTATAACAAGTGAAGATAAAATTCTACCACAACACTACCTACAGAAAATGGGAAATTTTCCATATATATGTAGTACATACACTCCTATCATAACATACAGGGAAATATATGATATAAAAAGGAAACTGATAAAATTTCTAGCTAAAACAATGATTATTATATCAAGTCATAAGGGAAAACTGACTTTAATATTTTCTCAAATGTATAAAGATATTACCAGTTTACAGTGAAATAGGTATCATAATAAAAAATCATGGTAAATTCTATAATGTAAAATTGGATGATTAAAATAACAAATCCCATAAAGGACGAAATGTGAATTATTTGAGAGCAGGGATATATTATTATCTCATTAATCTCTATCCTAACCCCATTTTAAGTCCTTGTAAAATTTGAATTTTATTTAAGTGAACAAAATAACATAGACAAGTTATTACCTTAAAGTTAATAGTATTTTATTGATCAGAGATTAGGGAGTTAGGGAATTCCAGGAAGAAACAATCTTCTACAACACAACTGAGAAATAACAGGGCACCTGGGGTAAGCCAATGGGAAGATCAACTCTAAATATGTCTTCCATGTTGATCTCGCCCATCCAGGGGCATCCCTTCATTAGAAATGGGACTCAAAAATTTAAAAAGTCAACAGAAATCAATCCTGAACAAACACAAGAGTAGAGGCATTTGCAATCAAAAGGATATTGTACATGCAACAACTAGAAAAACATTTTCCAGATTCCTGATGCTGAGGGACACTACTGAGTTAATTCTGCTCTCTTAGCAACCAGTCACATTTACAGACTGGACTTTGGAAGTGGAGGTACTATGCCTTCAACAGTTCAGAAGATATGAAAAATAAGACATGGGGCCTAGATCTTAAGAGCCAAGAGGATTTTCCCTAAGTGCAAGTGAACAAACCATCCAACATAAACTTGCAAGATAAAGCACAGCCACTGCATCCAGACAGTCTCCTGATGGTTTGAATCCATGCAGGGATGCCCACCTTTTACAGAAGTAATTTGTTTTCTTGTGTACACAAACTCCCACTTCTACTCTCAGGGAGCTGACAATGTTTGGAGAAAAATACTCACTTTTCTCCCACTAAATCCATAATCACAAACCTCAAATGGGTCCTTCATGCTGCCTAGCAATCCTACTGTCTGGTCCACTCCCTCTTCTACTCTCCTAAATGATTATTTTATACCCCTTTCTTCAAGTCTCCCACACCTCCTACCTTTCCGCATTTTCGGTTTGATCCTATTTCTCTGAGATAGTAAATGCAACCAGCAAGATCGCTGCACAAGCACTCACCATCTCATCCACCCATCCATACCTGTATGTCCTGCCCTCTCTTCTGCTACTCTAGATAAATTGGCCATGTTCCCATCTAAAGCCAAAATCTGCATTTGTACACTAGATCAAGAACATAATTCCAACAATTTTACCCTCTCTTTCTCTATCATTACCTTTTCCCTTTTTGCTGGATTTTTCTCCCTGAGCCTGAAAATATTTTCCCATTAAAATTTAAATTCTCTCACTCCCTCCTCCCACTACCACTCTCTTTCTGTAGCCACCTTTCCAAAAAATCCATCTTTTCGGTCTCCAGTTGCTTTCTTTCCATTGTCTAACCCACTAATACAGATGCCAGGCTCCTCCCACTGTTGCTCTGCAGAGGTTTGCACAAGTGACTTCCCTACCCCCCTGACTTCCAGAATACAAGTCTCTGGTTTCCTTCTGCCTCTCTAGGTGTTTGGACTCAGTCTCCTTTGTTTCTTTTAATTACCCAGGATTCTAAATATTGGAGAGTCCTAAAACCAAAAGACTAGTTCTCATTTCAGTCTACACATACTCCTTTAGTGATCTCATGCATTCCTGTGGTTTTTAAACCTTTTGTTATACCAATCATCCCCCCTGCCATTTTTATTTCTAACCTGAACTTCTCCAGAGCCTAATCCCAGCTTTGTGCATCCTACCGCCTTTCTGACAGTGCACTTGGATGTCTAATAAACATCTCAAAGTGAACACATCTAAAGCCAAGCTCATTAGTTCATCCTCAAGCCTGTTGCTCTCACTTTCCTCATTTCAGTGAATAGAAATATAATTTCTCAGGTCAAAATCGTTGATGTCACTCCATTTTCTTTATCCTTGCTTTTATAGGTGTGCACATGTGCATGCACACACACGCACACTTCATATCCAATCTGTCAGAAATTAACAGTGTTAGAATCTTTGTGCACTTTGACTTTGCTATGACATGTCAATGAATTTGAGTGGGGTATATACCAGATTGGGTTCCATGTGGTGTGGGTCACATACCAGTCACATGCAGAAAAACCATTAGTCTGCAACAGAATAACTACTTAAAAACTCGTGCTTCACTACTATAAAGTATACCTTTAATTAGACAAAATACAAGCATGTGATAATTTACCTGATCATCAGATAACATGTCTTCCTTTAAATATATAGAAAAATATTAACACTTGCTTGTCTTTTTTTTTTTTCCTTAAGTGAAACATCTATTCAATTTTCTTTAGAAAACACATACATGTAACAAATTGCAACTTGGAATTTCTTTTAAATGACAATATTGATAGGTTTACTATTTCCTAGTGATTACTTTCTAAGGTTTTCTTAGAGATCAACAATCTGCTTTGGCATATGGGTCCCACTGAACATTTTCCACAGAGCTTCCTATACCAGAGTTTCCACTACAACATCACAATCTCTATTCCTAACCTTTCTGATCCTCCATCTGTCCCTTGTGAAAGTTCGCATCACATTACAAAATATTTAATTATCTGTCTTCTTTATTGGACTGTGATCTCTGTAAGGTACCATGTCTGAATTGTAAAACAGTTTTATGCTTAATACTTTGCTGGCTCATAATAGTTATTCAATAAACATCTATTCAGGAAATAAATAAGCAAATGATTCCTCTTATATAGGTAAGGGAAATTAACAGAAAATCCTGAGGTTTTCAGTTGGCAAAAAGGAGGATGGGCTCCCTAAACAGGAAGGACAGGAAGACAAAAGACAATGTATAACTCTCAGTGCATGAGTTTTCTTCCAGAAATTCACATGCCTATCATTAGACAAGGCAGATGAAATGGAAGTGGATTTTTGCAAAGGAATACAAAAAAGTAAATGAAAGCATCAGAAATGCAATCATTTATAATAGCAACAAGCACGATAAAAGGTTTCCTTTGAACTTGAATGCATTCCCCCACAGTATTCCCCTACTAAACAGTAATGTTTAGTAGAATCTATATGTCATTTATTGGGCAGCTATTAAAGCAAAGAACACTACGGGGACAGAAGAAGTAGGAAGGCAAATATGTTATTGTCCCTGGAGTAGAATTTACTTCTGTCTAAACTAAAAGCTCCTAATTTTCCCTTGTTTTTATTTTCTAGCTTGAAGAAAAATAAAAGTTTTTACATTGCTACAAATCAAAAATCTGTCTGGTTTTTAAAAACTGACACAGCATACTTAATATTTGATAATTATGATTTCAAGGTTTAAAGTTTTCCTCTTGCTCTGGAAAACTGAGAGCCCCAAAACTCCACATCCTGCACTCATTCTGGTACACTACAACTACAGGAGCATCATGAATGCCCACTCTGCATCCTATTGGGGTAAAGCTGGTGAAGTCTCAAAGAAGACTCTACTCGTCCCATGGTTCTTAACAAAACCTTGGAAGATCAATAGGCATTCACCAAGTAGAGAAGGTTTGAAGAAAAGTCACTTTCATTGACTAATCCAATACTTAGTGAGAACCTATTATGTGCTGAGTGCTTACTGCATGCTTTCTCTCTGGGCACACACTAATCTGCTTCATCTCTCCAGTATCTGTGTTTCATCCTCCACTGGGTGAGAAGCCCTATGGCCACACAGACTACATCTCTGAGATTCAGTAGCTAGCACACTCCTTTGCATGTGGAAGACATGAGTCCCAGTTTGTTTGCTGAGAAGAAAACCAGTTGTGTCATTTATGACTTACAAATGTATTTGCAATAGTCGGTGGATCTTAAACAATTCTGTCTTTCAGGTCAACTGCATATAGTATTTTTAGGAGAATTTGCTCTTTTTAGTTTTGTCAAAAATATACAAATATTGTCATTTCTAATTCAAATGTGATACCTAAATGTTTTCCCTTCAATTTAAGCCTAATCTACATAACCTGTCTCATGATACAAATGTTAAAGGTATACCAATTTACCACTTTGTATTAAATTACAAATTTGCCTTGAAGACGGTTTTTTTTTTTTAATAAAACTATTACCCAAGCCCTGCATAGTGTAATTAAATAAGTCAAACTACCCCTTAGGGATCTCTTTCTTACTTTGAAATGAAATTTTAGAGCCAAAGCGTGCCTGTAACCTTTACTGAAGTCATGTAAATTCTAGTCTGAATTTAACAAACTAATCAGATCTCCTTAAGAAGGGCTCTGACATAAATAGTTGTGACTCCACCCCCCCCAAAAAAAAAATCAATATTGGAATTATTTTAAAACAAGATCATGTTTTTCAAAGGTCACTATGACACTTTAAAGCTAGAACCACATATATCAGGATCTCTCCAAGCTTATCAATTTGCCCTCAGGTCTCAGCAGTTTGAAAGAGAACTGAATATAAGAAGCACCTCCAAAGATCAGCCTTGGTGATCCTAATTATCAATGATTGATTAAATAAGCATCTCAGGGCTGCTGCTCCTATAAGTCAGATACCATATTAAGCACCAGGGCACCAAGATGATCAAGTCCCTGCATCCAAGGAACGTATTTATTTTATGCCTCATAGATAAGTTAACTCCTCAAAAACTAGTAAATATATGGATATATTTATTTAGCAGGAAGATTATTCAGCTTAGTTTAAACTGTGTGTCTGAATAGTCTCTCCAATTACCTCTAAGAATAGCTGCAGAGATAGGGCACTGCATAAGAATTAAAGTCCTGAATTTTGCTTCTACTTACAACACTGACATGCTGAATGATTTTGATAAAATAACTGCAGATTTCTGAATTTCAGCTTTTCATATTCAAATAAAAAAAGGTAATTCTTTCTACTCTGAACAAGTTCTGAACACTGCTATCAGAAAAGAATGCAAAGCATTAAAAGTCTGACACACAGTAGGAAAACTGGTCATTTTTACTGACATCACAGCTTCAAAAAGAAAAAAAAGATTTACTCTAAACAATACAACCAAAAGATAGCACAATTACAGAAGTACCCTCTGAAAGTTTATGAATTAGAATCATAGAAAGTCCTATGATATCAATATTTAAGATGGCCAGTAAAAAGGTACTTAAGGAGGCAAGACCAAATTTGCTCCAAGTCTAGATGACAGCAGCACCAGCTTACCTGTCCTAACTCCGCCTTCAATCCAGTCTCTGCATATCACTGCCAAGATTGTTATAAAACACTCATTTCTTTCTAATTCTACTTCATTGTAATCTTAAGAGGCTTCCCATTTTAGGAAATTATACCTAAATTCCATTGCATGGAAACATTCATGTCAGAACCTTGCAAACCTTCTACAATTTGTATGTATTATTTCCTCTGTCACATAAATACATCATGCCCAATACTACATCGTATTTATTCATGTTGATCAAGTTTTTTCCACTACCCTATAACTCCTCAATCTTTAGAATATGAAATTCCAAAGTCATCAAGGGCCCACTCAGGTGCTTCCAATAGGATAAAATTTTCCATATTCACAATAGAGAGACTATCCTGAATTATCTGGGTGAGCCCAATCTGATTACCTGATCTCTTAAAGCAGAGAGGCGTAGCAAAGTGGACATTTCTTTGACAGGGGCTCCAGCTGCTCGTTTTTGAGAGTGTCACATGGAAAACATGAGAGGAAAAGTGGTACCCTCTAGATGCAAAGATCAGCTATGGTTGAGAGTCAGCAAGGAAACAAGGCTTCAGTCCTACAGGTGCAAGGACCTGAATTAAGCCAATCTGGATGAACTTGAAAAAGGAGTCATTCTCGGAGCTTCCAAAATGGAACCTCATTCAGTTGGCATTTTGATTTTGGTTTGTGAGACTCTAAGCAGAACAAGTTGTACCTCACCATATGAAAACTTCTGGTCTACAGAAATGTGAAATAATAAATGAGTGTTTTAAGTTACTAAATTTGTAGTAATTTGTTATGGGAGCAACAGGAAAATAATCTGCTCACAAATATGACAGCACAAAATCAAACAAGAAGGTATTCAGGCCAAAATACAATTTCAGGCATGTTGTCCAAAAATATGTCATTCTTTGTATGCTTGTAATTTGGTTAGATAAAGGATCAACATGCCTACTTGAACAGGGAGAACACTGAAGAGTAGGATTAATGTTTCAGTTTTGTTTTTTTTTTTTAAGATGTATTTATTTATGCATACAAGAGCTGGGGGACAGAGCAGAGATGTGGGGAGTGAGAGGATTCACCAGAGACAGAGCAGGAAACAAAAGAGGCAGACTGACCGAAACACACTGCTGAGGCGAGCAGCGGGCGACACAGGAGAGGTCCGCTTCACCATGTGGGTTGCTCCCTGGCCGGGGATTGAAGTTATGCTGTAGAGGCTGCCATTGCTTCATAGTGTGGTGCTTAACCCCTTGGCACCAGGAAGGCCCTAATGTTTCAGTTTTTATTAAGGAAAACTTAGTGAGATTCCCATAGCCAAACTGAACTTTAAAGTAATAGGGTCAAATAAATTAGAACTATTGCTTAAGACAGACAGGTTATTGGCTTCAACTGTTTTTGAAATAAAGTGAGAAATCTATGCTAAAGCTTCCAAATAGTCAACACTCCCCAATGACCCAATGGGCTTATTTTGATGCATTAGGGGTATAGTATGCAGCAAAAAGCCAACACAGTAGCCTATAGAGAGATTGTACACACTGTCTTGCTATTATTAATGCTATACTAATGAGATAACCATCCAGTTCAGAAAACTACACAGAATGTTCTTAACTCTATTGACAAGTTAGATATAGATCGATCAATGAAACCAGCTCTGAAGGAACACAGGATTAAACTGTGAACTTTAGGTAAAAATCCTGCAACCGCACCATTTATAAGATCACTGTGCTAAAAGATGGGTAGGGTGTGACTGTTACCCCAAGGAGAAGATTCTGGTAACTTCGTATTTAACATTTTTACCTATCTGTCACAGCAGCAAAAATATAATGAAGGTAGTAACTTTAATCTAATTAAAACAACTTTTAAAAAAGTTTTTGGGCCTCCCCTGGTGGCGCAGTTGAGCACTGGGCAGCGAAGCTGCCCGCAGCCTCTGCAGCGCTGGTTAGATCCCCGGTTGCCAGGGTCCCACATGGCACTCAGACCTCTCCTGCCACCCGCTGCTCCCCTCAGCAGTGTGCTTCGTCAGTCTGCCTGTTCTGTCCCCCGCTCTGACTCTGGTGAATTCTCTCACCCTCCTGCGCTTGTATAAATAAATAAATAAATCTTTTTAAAAAGAAAAGTTTTTTTCCCCAAATGCAGAATAACCTGTTCAATGAGGAAAACTTGAAATACAAAAAAACACATGCACAAACAAAATCATCCATAATCTCAACATCCAGAGATAACTGATACCTTTAACAAGCTGTTAATTGGCTTCTGGCTTATTTATGCAATATTTTTATTCCAATACATGTATATTAATAGCCTTTTTACAAAAAATAGTTTACATTTTTTAAGGATTAGCATTAAGAAGGCATTTTCCACAACATGATTTTTTAATAATCTATTGATAAAATGCTATTGTTTGGTTCTTCTTTTATTTGCCTCTATTTAAGGCAATAAACAATTTTTAAAAATTTCTTCACATTTCTGGATATAATAGAGTCAAAGCTTGACTTACTATTCACTAGCTATATAATACTGGACAAGTAACATAACCTTCTGTGCCTCCATATTTTTAATCTGGATATAGATATATCAGCAGTACCTACCTCATAGATGTATGGTGAGTTAGATAACAGATGTAAAATGCTGAAAACAGTGTCCAAAACAAAGCAAGTGTTACATAGAAGTTAGATATTATTGTTGTTATTTCCTACAATAAATTCTAAAATATGTTATTAGTGGGTAAAAATTCATACACTTTAAGAATTTTTGCTATGAATAATTTTTTCTTAGAGAGTACAAAATAAATCATTCACCTATAAGAAATGCATTTTACTGACTCATATCAATAGTGCATATATATTACATAAACAACCTATTTGCTAGGTCAAATCAATGCTGTAAGTATAAATATCATAAAAGTCTTACTGAAACATGAAAAATAAATTATGTCTTGCCAAGGAAGGGTCTAAAACTACAACTTAACTTGGCTCTTTAAGTCAGGCTGCTCCAACAAAAAGAGACAAAGCACAAAAACAAATTAATGGACAAAATACTAGCTGGATTAATGAGAAAAAGTATTTAGCCTAAGAAAAAGTATTTGGTCACTGGCTAAAGTTAGCTCATAACAAAGGAATTTGTTTCTGGAAAGAGCAATTTCAACTATAGTGTCAGGTGTTAGAAAAAATCTTATTTAATGATAACCTAGTAGAAGAAATGCACATGGAATTGTCCAAATGTGCTAGGAAAAGAAAGCATTTGGTGATGGTAAAATTCAAAACTAATAGATTATACAACAAGAGCTGAGAGTCTTATCAGAAGAACAGTGGACATCGTTGACAACTTAGTAGGTCATACTCTATCAGGGGATATAACCCAACCTGCTCGAGGGATCACATATTCTGAGCTAGGAGTCATTAGAGGTGACATATCTATGGCTTGGTAAGCTGTCATAGGCTGTGACCTAATGACACTGTTTCAATAAATTTTTGCAGAAGCCTACAAAAATGAAATAAGAACATCACTTCACTCCTCTTTTTATAGAAACAAGATGTGTTTCTACCTCTGATGATGTATAAAACCCACATAGGTAAAATTCAAGAGGACATAGAGGAAAGCAAATTAAAACAAGTAAAAACAATTAAGAGGATTTAAGAAACCTATACATAGACTAAAAATATTAGTGTTATACAAAACGTAACGGTAAATTGGGTATGTTTTAAAATAATGTTGTAGTCCCAGCTGTTTATCTTTGCCTTCACTATCACTGCTTTGGGTGATGTGTCTGTAAAGATGTCTTTGATATGCAAATCACGTAGTGTTTCACCTATATTTCCTTCTATGTATTTTATGGTTTCTGGTCTTACGTCTAGTTCTTTAATCCATTTTGAGTTGATTTTTGTGTATGGTGTGAGGTAGTGGTCAAACTTCATTCTTTTGCATGTAGCAACCCAGTTTTCCCAGCACCATTTATTGAACAAACTTTCTTTGCTCCAATGCATAGTCTTTGCTCCTTTGTCAAAGATTAGTTGACCATAAATCTGTGGGTTTATTTCTGGATTTTCTATTCGATTCCATTGGTCTGTATGTCTGTTCTTGTTCCAATACCATGCAGTTTTGATGATTATGGCTTTGTAGTATAGTTTGAAGTCTGGGAGTGTGATGCCTCCATTTCCTTCTTTTTTTTTTTCAGTAGAGCTTTGGCTATTCGGGGTTTTTGGTGATTCCATATGAATTTCATCAATAATTGTTCTATTTCTTTGAAGAATGACATTGAAATTTTGATTGGAATTGCATTGAATCTGTATATTGCTTTTGGTAGGATGGCCATTTTAATAATGTTTATTCTTCCAATCCATGAGCAGGGGATGTCTTTCCATTTCTTTGTGTCTTCTTCTATTTCTTTTAACAGTGTTTTACAATTTTCTTTGTATAGGTCCTTTACCTCTTTTGTTAGATTTATTCCCAAATATTTGATTTTTTTTGTTTCGATAATAAAAGGGATGTTTTTTTTTATTTCTTCTTCTTCAGATTAATTGTTTGTGTATAGGAAGGCTACTGACTTTTGTGTGTTGATTTTGTATCCTGCCACTTTATTGAATTGATTGATAAATTGAATTAGTTTTTCTGTGGAGTTTTTGGGGTTCTCTATGTATATTATCATATCATCTGCAAATAGTGATAGTTTGACTTCTTCTTTTCCTATTTGGATTCCTTGTATGTCTTTCTCTTGTCTTATTGCTCTGGCTAGGACTTCCAGTATTATATTGAAAAGCAGTGGTGAGAGTGGACATCCTTGTCTTGTTCCAGATCTTAATGGAATTGCTTTCAGCTTTTCACCATTGAGGATGATACTGGCTGTTGGCTTGTCATAGATGGCCTTTATGATGTTCAGGTATGTTCCTTGTATCCCAAGAATAAGAGCTTCTGCACAGCAAAAGAGACAATAACAAAAACAAAGAGAAACCCCACCAACTGGGAGAACATTTTTGCACCCAACACTAATGATAAAGGACTGATCACAAAAATCTGCAAAGAGCTGATGAGACTCAACAACAACAAAGAAAATAACCCAGTCAAAAAATGGGCAGAAGAGCTAAAAAGAAACTTCTCTGAAGAGGAAACGCAAATGGCCAACAGACATATGAAAAAATGTTCAACATCACTTGTAATCAGGGAAATGCAAATCAAAACTACCATGAGATACCATCTCACACCAGTGAGTATGGCACATATTAAAAAAAGTAGCAACAACAAATGTTGGCGAGGTTATGGAGAAAAAGGAACACTCCTACACTGTTGGTGGGAATGCAAACTGGTCCAACCACTATGGAGAGCTGTGTGGAGATTTCTGGACCTACTAAACATAGAGCTTCCATATGATCCAGCAATTCCACTCCTAGGTATTTACCCAAAGGACACAGAAACATCAATTCCAAAGAACACCTGCACCCCTATGTTTATAGCAGCACTATTTACAATAGCTAAGCTTTGGAAACAGCCCAAATGCCCAAAAATAGATGACTGGATCAAGAAGATGTGGTACATATATACCATGGAATATTACTCAGCATTCAAAAAAGATAAACACATGCAATTTGCAGCAACATGGATGGCGCTGGAAGGGATCATGCTCAGCGAAATAAGCCAAAAAGAAAAAGAAAAATACCGGATGGTCTCACTCATAGCAGGAATCTAGAAAACTTAAATAAGGGATCAGGAAAATGAATAACTATAAGAAAGTGAAAATCAAAATCAACAAAAAACTATGAACCAGAGACACTTTTTGGGGGGTGGGGGCCGGGAGGGAAGGGATTGGGGTCAGAATGGGGCATGTGCAGTTGTATGGGGGAATATAAAAATAAAATTTATTATAAAAAAAAAAGAATTGTGAAATGCAAAAAAAAAAAAATTCTGGGAAGGTTAAAAAAAATAAAATAATGTTGTACAAAATGTAACAGTAAATTGGGTATGTTTTAAATAGTAATGATGAACATGCTGCATGATGGAGCACTGCTTTAACCTGTAAAAAGGAAATACAATTCCCTCCTGACCATCAGAGCAATTGCTGCTATTCTTTCCATAATCTTAGGAATAAGAACCTTCTAAAAATAAAAGTGGTCTCCATACGAGTTTCAGTACATTTAAGAATGGTGTATACAATACAAGTCACACAGGGTTTGCTTATAACCCTAATCCTCTGAGATAACACAATCAAAGGTCCCAAAATCCAGTCTTCGGTTGTCAACAACAGAGAACTACTGGCAGACTGATCTGATCCAAGATGACACTACATAGTTCTCTAAGTGAGTGCTTTTTTGCGTCCCTGAATTAGTAGTGAAGTCCATTACAGTTAATGAATTCTTAAGAAAGTAAGTGCTTTTCTTTGAATTATTTTGTATCAATTTCTTTTAAAGTAAAAATGTATAAAAGTGGATATATTTCAAGTTGTTAATTGTCAGACAATAACAAGAGTTCTTCACTCTAGACTTTCATGAACTTTTCCAAATTATCATTTATACAAACCCATAATAATTCATTTGAAAGGCTATTATACCCTAATTAATATATTTTTAGAAGACTTTGTAAAAGTACTATTAGTAGCACATGAGAAAATGAATTCCTTAAGAGGTCATAGAAACTCTAAAAATTCGTCATTAGAAGTCAAGAGAATGTTTTCATAGAAAGTTCAACAATTATTTATTTCTTAAGAGATAAAACAGGCTTTCAAAGTAAAATACTTACAAAATTGTTTTACTGTACTTTGAATCATTAGCCTGTAGCAAATTCCAAATATAAAGATTAACTTTGGGTTAGAACAACATAAAATAATAATCATGTAGCAGGATGATATGATCTAGGTAGCTTTTATTCAGGCATTTTGTGGGATGTGTGTGTGTGTAAATTACATATAGGTGCTTGCATGTATAAACATAGTATATATGTAAAATACATGGTGCATATAATATATATAATACATATGATGATCTTCATGATTACAGTTATATGTATTATACAGTTATGCAAATATATATAGTTTGTGTATATATTTTTTGCATTATACTAAAGTCTATTTTGAGAGCAAACTAAAACAGAATAGCTTTTGAGTTAAAAGAACAAAGGAGTGCTCTAGATTTTTCTTATACTTTTTTAACTTTTTCAATAAAAATAACATTTTAAATAGTTCTCATCTGATGAATTATAAGTATAAAATAACAATTGGTAATGAAATAATTACATGTGCAGAAAGCCCTTGTAATTATACTACATGAACATTTTGAAAGGTCAAAATGAAAAATTTCAGTGAAGTCTCTCATGCATAGTGAAGAGTATTTTTCATTAGATTTGCTTCACTCTTCAAAAATTGATCAAAATAAAGTGATTTATATCTGAGACTTTACAACTAGTGCATTTGTAACTTTGAGTAATTTGTAAAATCAAATAACTTATAAAAGCAAGTGAGTTGAAAAAACAATGCAAAATGTTTAAAGCAAAATTTACATCACTGTCCCTTTGGCTAAACTACCACACAATTCTGAAATACCTTCTAAATGCTAAAACAAGAAAGTTACTAAAAAGCCTGTCTTTTAAAAATATATTCTAGATTATAGAGGGCCTTGCTTTTATCAAAAATACAACTCTACACATAAATTATTGAGCACTTAACGGCTCAGTATGTGTTATTAAATGAAATAATTCATGAAGTTGTAAGTACAGTTAAAATTAAAAGGGTTAAATAAGGGATTTATGTACATGAACCTGTACTAAGCAATTCATAGGATGCCATTTTTGTCCTCCAGAATACCTTGCCAATCAGTAGTACCTCTCTTTTTTAATTCAATTTAGACACAACAGAAAAGAATGGATTTTTTTCTTTCCTAAAAAGCAGAATTCTTTCCTCCTAGAAATCACTCCCCAGGAACTCTTCCAATGAAGAGTTAAGTGTTAGCTCTCAGTCCAAGACAGGCTCATCTTTACAACACAGTGAACAGAAGTCACTGCACTCCAGGTATGGTCTCCTCCAGGCCATTCCAGCTCCCATCCTTTGTTTCACCTGCCCCTTCAGCCCACGGATGACACTGGGTGGTCAAGGGACCAAGAGTTTCAAAGACTCCTTCTGAGTATCATAAGACCTCACATGAAAACTTCACATTCAGTGGTGAAAAGAACCTTGGGGGGGTTATTTATATAATTAGCATCAGAAATGTTTCTGCTTTTTCATATATAAAAAAATAAATACAAGTAAGATGGCATAGAGATGGCTACTAATTTAGTACAATATTGATTTTCTCATTTCTTAGTAAGGTATCTCCTAATTTTTAGCTGGACACAAACACAGTTCTTCGTTCCATGGACTTAGCGTTTCAGCCAGAATGGTGAAGTGTAAGTACTATGAAACAACTTCTGGAAACCTCCTTAAAAAAAAGTGAGCAAGTGCCATTTTCCATATTTTTCTCTGTTCATCAAAGTTGGACCAGAACATCCCTCTAGAAAAATAAAGAGACACACTGATAGAGTAGTGGTGAGTCACATGGAGTGTGAGTCCCAGTGATTCTGGCCATGCACACCAGCCCTAGACTATCTACCTCTCATAAGAGAAAAATAAACTTCTCTACAAAACTGCATGAATTTTCTATTGAAAGCAACAAAAACTAATCTGATTGACACATACATTTGCAACAAGTAAATATGTGAGTTTTAACTACATATTTTTCTTCCTTCATTAACATAATACACAAATTAACACACAAAAACAACCCCAACAATGGACGATTATATAACATATTCAACTTACAAACTGCTGAAATACTGACTATAAATCTCTTATGTAAATACCATACTTGTGATTTTGAGTAAAAACTGAAAATTCCATTTGACAGTGAATCTGTAGACACTTGCTCTGAAACAATGGTAACCTGTCTTGTCCTTCTGCTCTTTCCTTCTTATTTCTAAAATACTAATATTTTCTTTTTATTGTTTGCTATAACTTTATCTTTTGACCACACAAGTCTTAAATCTTCATTATGAGACTACTAAAAATGACAAGGATTTGACTAAAGAGATTCACAATGTATAAGTAGGCTATTTTTTAAATGCCAGTTATTATCCAAGTTGGTACAGAAGGTTAACACAATTCCAAACAAAATCCTATAATAGAAATTTTAAATGTAAATATTTATCAACTTCCTGGACAATGACTATACATCTCAAAGTAGTATAAGAAATCATTAAACATACAATTTAATCTACTCAGATCATAATTACTTTAAAAACTAAAAATTTGCAGTTAAAACCAAATTTAAAAAGAAAACCACAAACCTGTACAAAATATTTGTAACAAATATGACAAAGTAAAGATAGGTGAACTTCTTTACAGAACAGAGTTTAATCACAAGTTAATAACAATTTAAGGCTATGAAAACAAAATGTACAAGACAAGAAACACAAATGACTAATACATACTTGAATAACTTTTCACCAATGCAAAGGTAAGTAAACCAAAACAAGAAACCATGTGTCATAAAATTAGTGAGATTTTTAAACAAGAAATTTACAATAGTAGTTATCTATAACTGAAAACCAATACAATGCTTTATTGTCAGTGCAAAGCAGTACAACTAAGCAGGTAGCAAAAGCAGGGATGTTTGTGTGTGTTGGGGGAGGATGGGGAACAGAACATCTTAGTTTGCATCCTGGCCTGGCCCTGTATTTATCATTTTTCTGGGTTTCAGTGTCTTCAGCTAAACATGGGGTAGTTAACGGTCCCACCACACAAACTGTTGGGTGGATTTAATGAAATAAAACGCCAGAAAGACCAAGCGAGCACGAAAGTAAGAGCTAAATCAATGTTGACTGCTTTTGTCTTTATTAGCATAATTATTGAAAATAATCTAATAATACGTATAAAAATCCTCAAAAATGTTTCTGTTCTCCAAACAGTCACTTAAATTCGCAGAATATACTCTAAGAAGTTAATCTAAAATACAAGAAAGGTTTTTACACACAATTATTTTAATGGCAGTGCCATTTGTAATTTTGTAAAGGTGAAGATAACCAAAATTTCTAAGAACAGGTGAATATTAAATCTCATTACAATCACACAGCTCTTAAAAAGACATGATACATTTTTAACAAATAGGAAAAGCAGCTTTTACGATAATATTAAATGGGACAAAATGGCCACAAATTATATGCACCCAAAATCTCAATTATTCACACCAAAAACATAGAAAAAGATCAGAAGGAAATAATACCACTAAGATTGGTCTAATCATAGAAAAGTATAATTACGGTTGGTTTCCTTTTTTGCATTGTCATTAAATTTTTTTTGTGTTTTACAAACTTTCTACAATGAGATTATTTTATAATGAAGAGTTTAAAAAATAATTGCATAATACTACCACTTATAATTACCAGGAAAAAAAAGTGGATTAGAGGGGATTCCACAATATTAAGAAGAGAATAACTGTTAAACATTTTGACAAGTATTTAACAGTCTGACAATTTGATTAGCAAATTTACTAATTACTTAAATGTTCACTAAGCAGGAAATTTTTAGTATAAAGCTCTAAAGTAAGTAAAATGACCTAAATACTCTACTTATTGAATCTTAAATATTTTAAACTTAAAGGAATTGGTGCTATTTTTGTACTATAGTTTTATTTAAAATCTTTCATCATAAAATCTCAGAATATACAAATAGGTAAACATATCATCAATCTGCAAATAAGAGAGTATGAATAACTTAAATAATGGTTTTCAGAGTATACTAAATTGCATTATAAATGTTTAGTAGCAAAGAAGTAAAACTGCAATCATCTTATAAAAATTAACAGACAGAGTCTGAGTGAACTTGAACAGAAATAAGTATGACCTAGGTTACTCTTGACTCCTCTTTCTGGGACCACATGGTTTTATGAAACTCTGTTGGTTCCACCCTTACAGACATCCTTACCCCCTTAGCCTTAATTGCTGTAAAAGCCCTGACTTGGTCCTGTTTCTCCCTTATTCCTAAACAACTCAAAACAGCAGCAAGAGGGGTTCTTTTCTGTTGGATCTTGTCACTTTTGGGTCTGATGGCTTTCCATCTAAAGCAAAGTGAAAACCAAAATCTTTACAAAGACTCTAATGGCCACACCCCTGTTACTTTTCTTTTACCTACCCCTGTAGCCTCTAGCTTGTGATCAGTCTTCCAGCTGCTGAACCTTCAGAACATTCCCCTTTGTAACATCTGCACTCACAGAACACTTTCCAAACATAGTAACAGTGCTCACTCCCTCAATTCTCTCAACCAACGTCATTCCTCAAATGTCACCATCTCCATGGTTGAGTCACTCAGTCATGGTGGTCTCCCATGTAGACAGAAGTTATATGTGTTACTATTAAACATCATTCTGCCTTTTTTTCTTATCAGTCTGTCTGGTGCATGTATGATTATCCTTTGACTACTAGGTTTAAAACAGTAGGCAACAACCCATTATTTATCCCTTGCCCTTTCTTTCCTCATGGCACTTCTTGCCTTATACAGCATAATTTATTTTATTATTTATTATTTGTCCTCCCTGAATATGGCCATGATGAAAACTAAATGTGGGCAGGAATTTCTGCCTGGTGTGTTTATCAATGTATCCCAAGCATCTAGAGTTTAAATGACATGTGGTACATGCTAAATAAAAATGTTAAATGAAAGAAATACTACATTTACCATGCTAGACAAGCATACCATGAGAAACCTACCTAAAATAAATTTAAAATGTATGCTTCTCTTTTTTAAGACGAGTGACACTTAATATCTGTATTTGTAAAGGTGATTATTATCAAACATCAGGAAACTATCCTCCTTGAAGAGAAAAACATGCACTGGAATAGCTAAAAAGTATGTCTGAAAGGAAATATAAAGACATTCCTTCTCCAGAGCTAGCTAACCTCTTGTTATCTTCAATTCTTTATTCAATCTTAATCCTCAATATGCCACAAATTATTTTTTTCTTAAAAATCAGAACATAAAAAGGCAGTTGAAATAATGTGACATGATATAAGCAACCAAACACTGCAAGGTCTGTAAACAAAGATATAGTTAAAATTTCAAGCAGCCAAGATAGTATCAATAACATCTATTGTGGCCACTGAATTTTTACCATACGTCTGACAAGGGGCTGATATCCAAGATATCCATGAAACTCAACAACAACAACAAAAAATCTGCAGGAGAATATAAAAGGCACTTCTCCACAGAAGACATACAGACAAAAGGCACATGAAAAAATGCTCATCACCAGTTATCATTAGGGAAATCAAAACCATAATGAGATACCACCTCACACCTCTGAGAATGACCCATATCAAAAACAATAGTAACAAGTGCTGTTGAGGATGTGGGGAAAAAGAAGCCCTCGTGTACTGCTGGAGAGAATGTAAATTGTTCCTTGCTGTATGGAAAACAGTATGGGATTTCTCAAACATTAAAAATGGATCTGCCATAGGACCTAGCAATTCCACTCCTAGGTCTCTACCAGAACAATACACGGCACTAATTTGAAGGGATATACACTCTCCTATGTTCTTTGCAGCACTTTACAATGAACAAACTATAGAAACAACCTAAATGCCCAAAACAGATGAGTGGATTAAGAAGATGTAGTATAAATCTGCAACATCTACCAGCTTTTTTAAAAAAAAAGAGGAGCTCTTGTCATTTGTGACATCAAAGATAGAATTGAGTGGCATTATGCTAAGTGAAATAAGAAGGAGAAAGACAAACATGGCACGGTATCACTTTCAATTTGGAATACAGAAAAATAAAACAAAGGATCAGATAAAGCCAAGCCAATAACAAAGCCTAGAAATCTGACAGTAGAACTGAGGCTACCAGAGCAGGAAGGGTGGAGGGCCAGAGGCCAAAATGGGGAGGGAATACAATGGACTGAGGTGGAGGACTAAGGGTACTTTGGTGGTGAGTATGGTATGGTAACACCTGAAAGAGGAGATCCTATACTTCTAAATCACAAATAATGTTGTTCTCCAGGGCCAGGCCAAGAAGCTCATACCACTAATATTAGAAATAAAACACAAATAGACAGCCTGCCCATCCTGCTTGGGCAGAATTACTGCCCAAGCATCTGTGGGAGGGCTGGTACCTTGAGGGTAAGATATTAAACACAATTCCATTGTCTAATACAACTTAATTTTACCCAATATTCTGACTCATTTTTTCGGAAGGATATGTATGTAAACATGTCTCATAGGTATGTGTGTGGGGTACACACACACTCACACACCCCTAAATCCCTTAGGTTGCCATAAAATGTTGAATTTATCACTGTTCCCTGCTGCTTTCAATAAGGTTGACCTCCATCAATGCCATGGCTATTACTAGAACATTCCATTTTAAAACATTTCAGATGCATTTATTCTTTAAGAGCATTAGCATAAACTACATGCCACATTCAATAAAAGCAATAATTACTTCCAACGAATTGTATTCATTCCTTCATTTGTTAAGTCCAACAAATACTGAATAAGAACCCACTGGGAGACAGTTTCTAACCTCAGAGAACTTACAAACTAATGAGGAAAACAAACAAGTTTGGGGCAAGTTCAGTGCCATACAAGGAGATTTGCATATAAGGATTCTATGTGTTAAGAGAGAATGCTCTGGAGGATTAGGAAAGGATTCTGGAATTACATATTGAAGTTGCAATCTTAAGAGCGATAATTCAGTAAGGCAAGGGTAATGATGAGCCCAATTCAGAATATACTGAGTTTGAGTCCAATGGACAGAAAAGTCAACAGCCAGTTGCCCACATATTAATAAATCTGAAATAAGAATGAAATAGGGTAAGAATTCAGTGATATCAGGCAAAAAAACTGGCTGTATAAGACAAGGGGAGGTTAATGTATATTTAAATGTTAATTAAAGGAAGTCAGCATTGAAGAAGGAACTGAACTTAGAGGAGAAAAACACATTTCAAATATAGAAGAAAACATTAAGCAAATATTTATTAAGCACTTACTATGTGTCAAGCTTTGTTCTTGCAATGACACAAGCAAAGACAGGTTAAAGCCTCTACATAAATCAAAGAGACAAAAAAAAATAGCAAGTTAAATAATAAGGAACTTCTAGGGCCTCCCTGTGGCACAGGTGGTTGAGTAGGGCTGTGAAGCTGTCCACAACCCCTGCAGTGCAGGTTCGATCCCAGCTGGCCAGGGAGATACCCACATGGAGCAGCAGACCTCTCCTGTCTCGCCCACTGCTCCCCTCAGCAGTGTATTTTCAGTCAACCCACCTGTTCTGTTCCCCACTCTGTCTCTGGTGACTCCTCTCACCCTCACACATATCTGGCCTGTACCCCAGTTCTTGTATGCATAAATAAATCTTAAAAAGAAAAATACCAGATGGTCTCACTCATAGCAGGAATTTAGAAAACCTAAATAAGGGAAGAAGACTAATTGTAATAAAGTAAAAATCAAAAGCAACAAGCAACTATAGACCAGAGACACACTAAGGGGGGGGGGTAGGGGGGAGGAGAAGAGGGATTAGGGTCAGAATAAGGGGGGGTGGGAATCGTATGGGGAATATAACCAAAGTGAAAATGCATACAGTGTGCAAAAATGAAAAATGATGTAAGAATTATATAAAATAAAATATTAAAAAACTATGAATAAAAGTAATAAAACAAAAAACTTAATAAAAATACTAAGGAAATTCTAGACATTGTGGAATAACTAGCTATGGATACCTTCTAGAATAAATAATTATAAAACAGAACAAAATATAAAAAACAATTGTTTTTGGTCACAAATGATGCTTGAAAAAAAAAGGAAAACTAAAGCAATGAATCCTACAGTTGCCTTAGGTTTCTGCCTGGAGGCATTTATTGGACCAAGTCATGGGGAATGAGAGCCCAAACAGGGCATCATGTTATTTTTAGCTGAGAAGATAGGATGAGAGGAATTTGAAGGCAGCATACTAAAAAGGAGGAGCTCTTCAGAGAAAGAACTCCAGAAATGTGTGTATGGTTCCCCTTGACTCTGAATGTTAATCTGGAGAGGAGACTTCTAGGGTAAGTGCTGGAGTCGACACAGATAGAAAACATCAGAGTCCTACTGGACCCTCCTAAAATACTTGAGGCATTTACTAGAAACCCTGGACAACAATGCATTATAGTTTGGATGAAATAAATACAACAGTAAAGACTACTCTTTACTACTCCTAACAAAACTCAAAACTTAGACTTGCAGGTTTCAAGCAGATACACATGTAATTTATGTTTGCCACCAGAATAAAAACAAATACTTTTTAAGGAAAATGAAACTCAACTCTTAACCAGGAGAAAAATTACAGAATATAAACAAATGTAGAAATGACAGAGATGGTGAAATTAATTGGAAGAACTTCAAATGAACTCTTATACAAATGTCTGAGGATTTAAAGTAAAATAAGACATAAAAAATATATATTACAATAGGGGGACCAAAAAAAAGAAGTATTTAGAGTTGAAAAATACAACACCTGAAATGAAGAAGTCAATGGATTTGCTTAGAAGCATATAAACATGGAAGAAAAGATTGGTACATTTGAAGAGAGAGCACAAAAACTATCAAATTGTAACATGAGGTGAAAAAACTACATGCCACATTCAATAAAAGCAATAATTACTTCCCATGAATCATAAATAGCATATGTAAAACAGGGAAATCAAGCATTATGCATACCATTGGAGTCCTGAAAGATGATGAAGCATTTGAAGATTGAATGTTTAAATTGTGACAAAAGACCAATAAATGCAAAACAAAATTAAGCCAAGAAAACATTCCAAGGTGCATCACAATGAAATTCTTGAAAATTATAACAAAAACTCTTTTAAAAAAAGCATCTGGTTTCGGGCAAGAGTTAAATTACACATGTGGAATACATAAAAGTTATTACGGACTTTTTATCAAAAACAATACAAGTCAAAAGACAGTGGAAGAGCATTCTCTTTTTTTAAAGATTTATTTTATTTATACAAGAGCTGTGGTACAGGCCAGAGGCATGGGGGTGAGAGGATTCACCAGAGACAGAGTGGGGAACAGAACAGGCATACTGACTGAAAACACTGCTGAGGGGAGCAGCAGGTGATACAGGAGAGGTCTGCAGTGCCATGTGGGAATCGCCCTGGCCGGCCGGGAATTGAACCTGCGCTGCAGAGGCTGCGGACAGCTTCACAGCATTGCACTCAACCCACTGTGCCACTGGGGAGGCCCCAAGAGCATTCTTATCTTTCAGAAAAAAAACAAAAAGTTGGGATTCTATATACAATGAAAACATCATTCAAAAATAGAGCCAAATTTTTTTTTTCAAATAATAAGAGAATTTATTTTTGAAAGACCTTAACTTCAAGAAAAGTTAAAAGTGATTCAGGCAAAAGGAAAATGTTAAAAGATGAAAAACAGTACCTACAAAAAAATAAAGGGCATTGTAAATGTTCTGCCAAACATGGGCAAATAAGAATGTCTTGTTTTTGAATTTCTTTTTAAAAGATAATTGAGAGTTAAGAATAAAAATTAAGGGCCTCCCCTGGTGGCGCAGGCTGTTGAGCGCAGAGCTGTGAAGCTGTCCGCAGCCTCTGAAGCACTGGTTCGATTCCCAGCCAGCCTGCGAGGGTCCCACATGGCACAGAAGACCTCTCCTGTCACGCCTGCTGCTCCCCTCAGCAGTGTATTTCATCAGTCTGCCTGTTCTGTTCCCCACTCTGTCTCTGATGAATTCTCTCACTCTCCCACACATCTAGCCTGTACCCCAGTTCTTGTATAAATAAATAAATAAACAAACAAAAGAGTAAAAATTAAAATTATTGTGGCACTCATGCCATGTATAAAAATATATGATGTGTGTTAGTATAAACAGGAAGAAATAAAAGTATGCTGTTTTAAAAACTATGAAACACTGTTAAAAGAAATAGAAGACACAAAAAAATGGAAAGACATCCCCTGCTCATGGATTGGAAGAATTAACATTATAAAAATGGCCATCCTACCAAAAGCAATTTACAGATTCAATGCTATTCCAATAAAAATTTCAATGACATTCTTCAAAGAAATAGAGCAAATATTGATGAAATTCATATGGAGCCACCAAAAACCCTGAATAGCCAAATGTCCCCTGAACAAAAAGAAGGGAATGGTGGTATCACATTCCCAGACTTCAAACTATACTACAAAGCCATAATAATCAAAACTGCATGGTATTGGAACAAGAACAGACACACAGACAAACGGAACCAAATAGAAAATCCAGAAATAAACCCACAGATCTACAGTCAACTAATCTTTGACAAAGAATATGCAATGGAGCAAAGAAAGTTTGTTCAATAAATGGTGCTGGGAAAACTGGGTTACTACATGCAAAAGAATGAAGCTTGACTACTACCTCACACCATGCACAAAAACCAACTCAAAATGTATTAAAGAACTAGACATAAGACCTGAAACCATAAAATATATAGAAGGAAATATAGCCGAAGCACTACATGACATACACCTCAGTAACATCTTTAAAGACATATCACCCAAAGCAGTGATAGCGAAGGCAAAGAAAAACAGCTGGGACTACATCAAATTAAAGAGCTTCTGTACAGCAAACGAGACAGTAACCAAAACAAAGAGACACCCCACCCACTGGGAGAACATTTTTGCACACAACACTAATGATAAAGGACTGATTAAAAAAATCTACAAAGAGCTGAGGAGACTCAACAAAATCAAAGTAAATAATCCAATCAAAAAACGGGCAGAAGCGCTAAAAAGAAACTTCTCCAAAGAGGAAATGCAAATGGCCAACAGGCATATGAAAAAATGTTTAGCACCACTTGTAATCAGGGAAATGAAAATCAAAACTACAATGAGATACCATCTTACACCAGTGAGAATGGCACATATTAAAAAACTAGCAACAACAAATTTTGGCGAGGATGTGGAGAAAAAGGAACTCTCCTGCAGTGCTGGTGGGAGTGCAAACTGGTCCAACCACTATGGAAAGCTGTATGGAGATTCCTCAACTTGCTAAAGATGGAGCTTCCATATGATCCAGCAATTCCACTCCTAGGTATTTACCCAAAGGACACAGAAACATTAATTCAAAAGGGCACCTGCACCCCTATGCTTATAGCAGCACTATTTACAATAGTTAAGCTATGGAAACAACCCAAATGCCCAAAAACAGATGACTGGATCAAGATGTGGTACATATACACAATAGAATATTACTCAGCAATCAAAAAAGATAAACTCATGCAATTTGCAGCAACATGGATGGAGCTAGAGGGATCATGCTCAGCGAAACAAGCCAGAAAGAAAAAGAAAAAAAAAAAACAGATGGTCTCGCTCATAGCAGGAATTTAGAAAATCTAAATAAGGGGCCAGGAAAAAGACTAATTATAATGAAGTAAAAATCAAAATCAACAAGTAACTATAAAGTAGACACACACTATGGGGGCGGGGGGAGTAGGATCAAAACAAATGGGAGGGGGAGAATTGTATGGAGACTATAACCAAGATGAAAATGCATACATTGTACAAAAACAAAAAATGATGTAAAAAATATATAAAATTTAAAAAATAATAAAAAATGAAAAAAGTATGCTGTTTTAGTATATTAGCTTTTATATGAAGGTATGTAATATATATAGACAACAATAAATTAAAGTAGTAGAAATTAAATAGATTTATTTAGCTAATAAATCAGAAGAAAAGATAATAGGTTATACTTTAAAATGCTAACCAAAAAATTTTATGAAAAAAAGAAAATTTCTACTATATCCATTTCAGGTACATGCAAACTTTATTTTTTATGGAAAATTATTCTACAAGTCAAAGGGGCTTAGCAGAGAGAAGAGCCATATTAAACATCTAAACACATATTAACACTTGAAATTTCATAAAATTTGCTTGTTTAGATATACTGATTTGTATTAATATGCAAGCCACATAAGAGGTACTCCATAAATAGTCACTGAATGAAAAATTAAGTTGTATGTGTGTGGTAAACCAAATCCTTATAAATGGTTGTTCATGCTTTAAAGATCTACTTCTAATTATTTTATTTTTAAAAGCAGTACAATCCATTTTCCAAACAAAACCTTATGTAGAACTACAACCTATATGACAAATAAAAGAAGTTGGAAGAAGGCCTGGGGACAACTGCAGACCTGCCATTGGTTTCCCTAACAACCATGACAATCTCCAAGTACATCTCTGTGAAACTAAGAGTTCATGACACAAAGTCCAAAAATGTCTGTATTATATAATTCTACAGACAACTATGGAATAACTGGATTTTCTAAATAGTTTTATTGAGATATAATACCAATTATAAAATTTACGTATTTAAAGTACACAAAGGAATTTAGCATATTTATAGTAGGGCCATTGTCACAATCTAATACTAGAATATTTCCTCACCTCCAAAAGAAAATTCATAACCATGAGCAGTGAATCCCCATTCTCCAGTTCACTTCCAGCCCAAGAAAACTACTAATCTTTATTTCTACATAAACTTTACTGTTCTGGACCTTTTTTATAAATGGGATCATAAAATGTGTGAAGGTTGTAACTGTCTTCTTTCAATGAGGATTTCAAGGTTCTTTCATGTTATAGACTGTATCAGTATTTCACTTCTTTTTATTTCTGAATACTATTCAAGTATATAGATATACCACATTTTATTTCACCAATTTATCAGTTGATGGACATTTGGGGCTCTCATGAATAATGTCCTAGGAACATTCATGTACACATTTTGAATGGATATATGTTTTCATTTATTTTGGGTACATGACTGAGAACTGCTGGTTGATATAGTAATTGTATATTTGATATTATGAGGAACTGTTTTTCCAAAGTGGCTGCATTTTACATGCAAATCAGCAATGTGCAAAAGGTTGTTTTCCTTCTGCTGCTTGTGCTTTCAGTGTAATGGCTAAGAAACAATTATAAGACAATTATAAAACAAAAAAAAATCTCATATTAATATTTTTTTACAGGTGGGAGGTAGGACTCCAAACATTCTTTTCACATGGATATCCAGTTATCGCAGAACAATTTGCTGAAGAGATGATTCTTTTCTCTATCTTCACATTTTGGTTAAAAATCAATTGACTATCTTTTTCCTTCTAGCTTAGGTCACTGAGCATAATTCCTTCCAGCTCCATCCACATTGCTGTGAATGGCATGAGTTTATCTTTTTTTGATTGCTGAATAATATTCCATTATGTATAAATACCACATCTTCTTGATCCAGTCATCTATTTTTGGGCATTTGGGTTGTTTCCAGGTTTTACCTATTGTAAATAGTGCTGCAATAAACATAGGTGTACAGGTGTTCTTTTGAATCAATGTTTTTGTGTCCTTTGGGTAGATTCCTAGTAGTGTAATTGCAAGATCATATGGTAGCTCAAAGCAAAGACAGACAATTATAAATCAGAGACATCCTGCAGGAGAAGAGGAGGGAGAGGGATGAGAGGGAGGGAGGGAGGAGCACAGGGCACTGTGGTGATGGTGCATGGGTGCCTTGGGGAAGGAAATTCTATGGGGACTCAATCTGAGGAGGTGGGGGGGGAAGCAAATATTGTTTAAAAAATTAAAAATACAAAAATCAATTTACTATCAAAGTGAGGGTTTATTTCCAGATATTCAATTCTCTTCCATAGATCTATATGTCTTTCTTAATGCCAATACCACACTTTGTTACTATAGCTTTCAAGTATTTGAAATTGGGGAGTGTGAATCCTCCTCCAACTTTGATTTTCATTTCAATATTGTTTGGTTATTCTGGGTCTCTTGTATTTCTATGTGATTTTAGAATCAGTTTGCTGAAAAAAAAAGATTTGCCTAAGATTTTTTTTTCCACCCAGAAATAATGTTTTATTGTTTGGGTTTATCTGAACTCAAACAGGAGGACAAATAAAATTAACTATCACATACTTATTTGCCTAAGATTTTGATGTAAATTGCATTTAATCTGTAGTCAATTTGGGAAATTAAACCATTTTAACAATATTGTCTTCCAATCTATAAACATGCCATGTTTTCCATTTATTTTGATCTGTTCTTTCTTTTAACAATGCTTTATAATTTTCAGTGTACTAGTCTTATACTTCTTTATTGTTATTCTTAAGTAGTTCACACTTTTTAATCCTATTGTAAATGTAGTTGTTTTCTTAATTTCACTTGTGGGTTGTTCACTGTTGTATATACTCTGTTTGACAAGACTTAACTATCACTGACTGAAAATGAATATTTTGAGATATTATGAATATCATAAACCAAATAATCAAATTCTTCCAAATACAACTGCTGGAATTTGAGTCTTAATGAATATTTTCATACTCCCTCATTTTCCCTGCAGCTAATAAATTCTTAAGAGCCTTGTAATTATGTATAATTTAAATATTTCATGTTAATATTCACTTGCCATTTGCAGGGGAGGAAAAGATTGCAGCAAGCATACCACTGTCTCCATGTAATTTTAATTAAAAGAAATCCAAAACATTAGATAATACAATGGCATCATTATCTAGTCCACTATCCTGAAGACAATACATAATATTAATGATTATATCTATTTAGGTAATTTCAATTCTAAAAAGAACAAAATATTTTTACAAACATTAGTTCATTAATCCCTACAACAAAGCAAAGATTTGGTAGGATCAGCATTAACATTTTCATCTCAGTTTATAGGGAATAGTGTATATAAAAACAATGAAACAATGTGCTCAAAGGAATTCAGAAAATCAGAAGTTGGAAAAGTGATTTCCAATAAAAGGGCCTCCTATTTGCCAAAAAATATAGATATGTACCTATACAAAATACGTATTTCTATATGTAAATTCAAAATTTGTATATGCAATCATGATTTAAATGTATTAGAGATGCTATTAAAAATGAATCATCTCATGAGCCACTTTGTAGGAAAAAATTATTAAAAAACAGTGACTCTAAAGAATGCCCAATTAATGATCCTTGTGCACACCTAAATTCTCATCTCTTAGGTGTGGTTTTGTTTTAAAGGCAGTGAAAAGTAAACCACAATTATAGCATCCATATGTTTAATCATAGTAATCAAATGACAATGAGTTTATTATTAATGGAATTTTTGTTAAAGTTTTTTCTACCACTAGAAATCTGTTATAACGAACATAAAAGTTATGAGGAGCAAACGCCTCTGGTCTAGAAGAATTAAAAAAAAACAAGAATAAGGATAAATTAAAGTGATTTTAGAACATCTAATATTCCAACTACCTGCAAATCAACAGAAACTCCTTATAACACTCTTGGAGAACATAACAAGAAAGAAACATTTCTCAAACAAAATCTCCCACTATTTTTGAGAACATGTAGATAATAAATGGAAAAAGTTGAAGTAACTGATCTGTTTCAACAAAAAGTAAAAGACAGATGATGATAATTATGGATCAGTAGTATTTACTTTAGTAACTAGGAAGATTAGAGAACAAATTAATGAATAAATCATTTCATAATCAACTAGAAAAGTACATATACTAGATCAATTGAAATTGCTTAGGAAAAATTTACTCTAGAAAAACTTTAATATTTCATCAATAGAATTCTGTTACATGAATATACATTCAAAAACACAAAATAAACCTAAACATGTTTCTGAGGCACCAAATTCTAAAAATCCACACCTTAAAACATTTAATGCACAGGTCAGTCCCATAGGCTGTCATTCAGAATCTGTTGTTATAATCTTAATAAGGTCACACTCTTCACTCCCTAGGCCACAGCAGATTTAGAACATGAAATCAGGGAAAGGGAATGGAAGGTAAGTGACAACATCTAAAATCAAAGAAGGGGAATAAAGGAATCTTCTTCAGGGAATCTGATTGGGCCAAGAGGAATTCTCTAAAAATATTAGCATCAAGGGTGACCCAAAAAAAGAGTTCCAACAGATTATTTTTCTAGGAAACACAAAGTTCCACCCATTTGCTCAGCACTTAATATCAGGTTTTTTTTTTTTATTCTGCCATCTTGTATTACAAGCAGTACCTATGATTAACAGCCATCTTGGAAAGACTTCAAAAAACAAGTTAGAGATCAATGCAATCTTAAAGAAAATAAAACCAATTTGGGGAAGTTAAGACTATGCAGAGAGAAGACGACTTCAAAAAATTTTATCATTAAAATTCTCATATATAAAAAAAATTATCAATTAAACAAAAACAGGATGCTATATAAGGAAAAAGAATAAAAAATATTAAAAATTAACTACACATAGCAAAAAAAAAAAAGAACTGGAGAATAAACTTGAAGAAATTTCCCAGAAAGTAAAACAAGAAGGCAAATAAATGCAAAATGAAAGAAAAAAATAGGAAATAGAGGGGTAGTTGAGGAGATGTAATGTCAGAATAAAAGGAATCCCAGAGAGACAGGACAAAAACGAGTGGGAGAAAACCTTTAATTAGAATTGTTAGAATTTAAAGAATTCTAGAGAACTTCTCAGAACTGAAGGAAATCAGTTCTGTGTTAATGAAATTTATTATGATAACTGAGCCCACACGCAATGGAATAAAATTATCATCATAGTAAACTTCACTGTAAAATCAAAACATTAGGGCAAAGAGAAGTTTGCCCAACGAATAGCCAAAGAAAAACCACAAGATTACATCATATAATTAGAAGTGGAATAGCTTTTAAGTTCTCAAAAACAACAATGGAAACAAGAAGACATTGGAGTAATAACTTCAACTTATATCCAACCAAGAATTCTCCGTCCTGCCAATCTAAAAATAATGGCAGAGTGAAGGCATTTTTAGATATAATAGATATCAAAAAACCCATCTCCTGTACAGCATTATCTGAAGAAACACTGGAGGATGTGCTCCACCAAAACAAGAAAATGGCCTGAGAAAGAGGGAAACATGAAATAAGGAAGCATGAGACCCAGCACAGAGAAGCAGCAAATGGTATCCTCAGAACACAAGAACAAAATCCTAGAATCAGAGCTATGCAACTAGTGTAGAGGGGATTGATAAAACTTCAACAATGTGACTCAGAGCTAGGCACCCTGTCAGAACAATGATCCCTTCTACTCTGCTTTTTAACCTCCTCTTCAACCAGAACATAAAATACTAAGGTGAAAGTGAGCCAGACTCTTATCTGCTTGGCTTGTACTAGCTACATGTTAATGGAGTTGTGATTCTATCCCCCCACCAACAACCAGCTCCATGCCTTTGTCAGCTGAGGAAGTTCCTTTCATCCTTGGATGGCAATTTTCATCTACCCTGGAGAACTGAATGGGTATGGTGAGCTAGGAAATACTGAGAGAAGCACTTATGTCCTCTCCCATGTCTCTGCCAGGCAGCTCACACATACCCTCACAACAGCCTTGCCAGTTGTCCTACGTTAAGCCAGATGTTTTCAGGACTTGTTCATGACCTTGTCCACTATTTTCCCCAGAGGGGCTTTGTAAAGTATGGGAAAATGAAGCTCAGCTATGAATCAGAAACAGTTCCATTTCTCTATTTATGGAAACCTATAGAGGCAACATTCCCTTCCCTTACACAGTTAACACGTATACAAGTTACTCAATTTTTCAAAAACAACAGTAAGTTGTTTTTGCAAAATAACATGAGGAAGGAAACATTACAGGTTTATCTCTAGGGGAGAGGGAAAAAATAAGGGAGGGATGTAAGTTGGGTACTTTAGGTCTTCATTTTATTATTATCCTCTAACCATAATGCATATTTTATATACTCATCCTCAAGTAGTATACATCTCACAATTTAAAAAAACTGAAAACAAAAAAAAAATGGCTCAGTCATTAAGAAATGATTAGTTAACAATCTCCTATATTTCAATAAAGCAAGTTGGTGCTTTATTAAAATGAACAAAGAATTATATTGCTTTCATAATAATGGTGCAATGATGTCTGGAGCAGGGCTACAAAAAGAGTGATGGATGTTATCTATTAAAAAATAAAATATAAAAAAGATTAGGTAGGTGATATAAGGTATATACACAAGTTAGTGTTGCACATATGGTTTTTAATTGCTGAATGAAATCAAAGCATGAAATAAATTTGGAATGATGTCAATCTTAAAGAACTCATTTAGTGCTTTGTGGGTACAATCTCAGAATTCAGAAAAAGAAGTTTCAAAATAATTAATGCAGAGGTATCATCATAACCAGGAATAACAGAAAGGTAACACTTGACTAAAATTTATTGGTATTACAGTATGATATGCAGCATTGTATTTTAAGAAGAAACAGAAAGGATAATACCATATATTTTAATTAAATTCTGGATTTCTGCATATTTTTATCAGTTAATAAGAATAAGCTCCAGATAAATTGGAGCTCATTCCCAAATTGGTCTTTACCTGCCCATAAGGCCAGTGGACTCCCTGATATGCCAGGTACTAGATAAGTGTTGTTCAGAGGAACCCAAAAGACAGACCTGGGTGGGAGATAATGTGGAGGAGCACACAGATGAGAGCTTAAATCCTGTCTGTGGATGACAGTCTCAACAGAGTGAAAAGTGAAAAAAAAAAGATGAAGACAGTTAAAATTCAAGCAAATCTAACATTGAATAGGCAGAAGGAACACATAAAAGAGTCACTGTGTCAGTGATACTGAAGAATAAGTGAGAGGTGGTATTAGAAGCCAACAGAGCAAAACAGATTTAAGAACAAAAAGTAGTAACAGCTGTCAATAGCAGCTAGTAATTAGCAATAGCAATCAGTAGCAAAATAAATCTTTATTTCTCACACATAATGTGCTAGGTTACACTTTAAGCACTTGACACATCTTTTTTCTCTTAATTCTCCCAACAGTGAATGCAAGGAGACAAGTATAATCATTACCCCATTTTATAGACTCAAGACTCACAGGGGTAAGGAAAGAGCTCAAATCTAAAAAGCTGATAAATAAGGAAGCTAGTACTAACATCCAAGTCCATCTAAGTTTTCAACTTTTGCAAACCTAACAAGAACTATAAATTTAAATAACGGGTTTTTATATATCATCTTTAGAACACAAACTATTTTGCATAAAAAGTGAGAGAAACCTCAAAACCTGTTGATGTTTCTCAAGGCAGACCATGAGGTTTTTTGCCAAAACCTCACACAGACAGAAGACTGGGATTAATGTTACAGATCAGTCCAAAACAAATTTCAAGAATAAAGGTTTAAAACTTCAAATTAAATGTAAGCCAATTTAGCCTTAGGGTTTTAAATGACCAACTTTTGGAGGGCTGGTTTCTTTAAATCAATTACCATCAATATAAGCCAGATGGCTGAACTGTCAAAGTGGATAGAGCTGTCTGTATGATAAGGTCACTGCATCTGTCACTGAATGACTTTGGAAAAGGTGTCACATCCAGAAACTCCCTAACCTCACAGCCCATGTATCTGAGAAAAGTCCATCAGGGATTAAAATGAGCAGTGAGGGGATTAGATGGGGTTACAGATTTTGACAGTGTTTGTCAAATTATTGTTTGCATTTTTATTTTGAGAGTAAAGAAAGGAAACAAAAGCAAAAGCTCTCCACAGTCTAGATAGAATCCAAGGGGTTTATCAAGGTATGCAATTTTATTCCTTCATCTTTAAACCATTTTTTACTCCATTTTACTATAAACAATATAATCTTAACAGGCACCATACTGTGTCTGATATCAGGAAGGATATTACCATAATTAAATGTTATTTCTGTGAGGATATGTGTGTTACAGGTTGAAACAAGATCATATATGGTATTATATTGCAATTTGCAAAATCATCTCACTCCTGCTGCTTCAGAAACTCACTCTATAATAGCAATGACTGGAAATCTACAGTACTTTCATAATAAAGGCACAGTGATGTCTGTAGCAGGACCTACAAAAAGAGTGATAAACATCATCGATCAAAAAATAAAATGTAAAAAGAGCAGGCAGTTTGACATTCCACAGAAATACTATACTTACTCACACAAATCTACAAGCACAAGTCCCCTTGTGTATATTTCTATTTCACAATTTCAACACTGGGGATGCCTACCAATCTGAAAAATAAGAGTAACTGTTGCATTTATGTTGAGGTTACATTTGTGCAAGCATTTTTAGGGCCTCTCTTTTTAGTTAAGTCATAGATGAAAATTAAGCCTTAAGAATAAGCACTATCTTGCCTGTTAATCTATGCCTCTATCTCAAATGACTTTAACTCACAAGTATTTGTTGTGAACATTTTTCATTGAAAAAATGACATGACCAACAATATTTTTTTAATTTCTCTGTGCTGAGAATATGTAAAGGGTAAATAAATGAACATGGGGACTCAAGTTGTTTGACTGATTCAAAACCACAGTTAAATCAGGTGATCTCTGAAGAGAGTCTGGTCATGCACTTACTAACCTAAATGTGGGAGGTAAAAGGATTTTATCTTCTAGCCTATAGAAGAAATTAGACAAATTTAACTTGAATTTGTATACCTTCACTATACTAAATGAATTAACCAATGGTCCATTCTTTATATTTTCAGAATGTAACAAATGAAACTGAATTGAGAAGTATAATGATCAAATATAGGTACTCTTCAAAAAACAGAAATTTAACATGTGAAAATTAATTCTTTTGGAATTCAGTAAGTATAAACCAATGTACTATACTTGATCTGAATCCTCAGTCTTAAATTTTCACTTTAGCCATGCAACCTGTTGCAATTAACTCATTTATTAATACAAAACAGTATTATTTCCCCTATATTTTATAATTAGGGAGCACAACATAATAAAGTATTAGAGTGCTGAAAATACAGTGTTAAAATAAGGCTTGAATCCCTGACAAGTCCTAGAAACTTTAAAAATATGTCTATGTACGACAGAGGATGGAATGATTTAATTCTGAATTCTTTGAGTAAACTGTGGAAACTACAAACACAGCTATAAACTATGGGGTCAAAACTGATGATAAAATAGTAACAGCAACAAAGTATATAGCACTTGATTCCATACAAGACACTATATGTGGAGTTTCAGGAATGCTAACTTAGTTGATCCTATAGCAACCCTATAAGATAGACACCATTATCACCCCAATTAGTAAGGAAGAAGCAGGGCTGACAGTTTAAAGTCACACAGCTATTTGGTGTTAGAACAGGAATTAAAGATTAAGACCTGTACCTCCAGAGTCCAAACTCTCAACCATCAAGTTATATTGTCTCTACTGCTTGAGAAAAGCATACCAACTTTATTCTACCATGAAGCGCTAACTTGATTTTATAGTGACAGGTCACTGAGCAAATATGATAAATATGTTTTAATTATACACATTTTTCTGGAATTTATGAATTGAAATTTTGAGAGGTAGAGATAAACAGATGTATACAAGAATAAGATGTGAATTCAGGACCATTGGAATATCATCTCATTGTCACCAGCATTTTAAAAGCACATTCATTCAGACAATCTAAGCAGCATGTATGAGACAGAGTTGTGCTGGAACCCAGACCCTAGGGGCACCAAGGAAGCTCAAGGTTGCTCATGGTAGGGCACAGTGGAGGAAGTGCAAGCTGAAGAGGAACAAGGAAATAGATAATGGAGTAGTTAGTTTGTGGAGGTCTTTGTGGGAAGCACAATATCCTCACTTTTATTTAAAAAAAAAAAAAAAGAGAGTAACTGTCTCTATTGTAGAGAACCTACGTGCAGAGAAACCAGTTAGAACTGCTGCACAGTTCAGCTGTGGGTTTGAACTAATGTAACAAAAAGGAGACAGGGGTTTCAGAGAGACAACAGTTGTGAGGGAATCATAACAATATTGTGTGCAGCAGGTTGTATATTAAGAAATGTTTTGAGATTACTTTCAGTTTCCCCTTGAAGAGAGATAATACGACCCTCATTAACCAACACAGGGAGTCCCCAGGGTAGTAGCACTTCAGGGAGACTGAGCGGAGAAAGGAGGTGATGGCATCCCATTAGGTGAGGAGGACAGTGCTAAACACTAACCCATAACAAATAATAGTGTGGGACCTGAGAGAGTTTAGACTACAGATAAAGAAAAAGATAGATGGCCTCCCCTAGTGGCACAGCGGTTGAGCACTGGGCTGCGAAGCTGCCCGCAGCCTCTGCAGCGCCGGTTCAATCCCTGGCCGCTGGCGAGGGTCCCACATGGTGCAACAGACCTCTCCTGCCTCCCCCGCTGCTTGCCTTAGCAGTGTACTTCGTCAGTCTGCCTGTTCTGCTCCCCTCTCTGGCTCTGGTGAATTCTCTCACCCTCCCGCGCTTCTGACTGTACCCAGTGCTTGTATAAATAAATAAATAAATCTTTAAAAAAAAAAAAAGAAAGAAAAAGAAAAAGATAGAGACATACATGAAGCCATGGGCCCAGGGATTAGGGGGTAGACACGTGATGAGAGAAGTCCCCACATCACTTCTCGCACATGATAAATTTTTACCAAATAAAGCATATGTAGTATCTCTGAATTATGAGGCATCATGAGTAAATGAGGTGATCCAAGTAGACTAACCTTAGAAACATTTACTCTTATTTTAAGCATTAGGTTAAAATTGTTATAACTTTGGTGGTTCCCCTGTATACTCTCTGTCATTTTTAATAAAGTATATAAAACATAACTTTTTCATAAATTTATAATCTCTAACATTAATCTTCTTACTCTAATGTAATGCATGATACACTGGCAAGTTACTGATTCATAGTTATCACCACCTTGCATGTCCCTAGACTATGATAAATCCTTTCCTTTTTTCCAGGTGTGATATCCCTATCACTTCTCATTGTTCCAACTAGCACTGCTTATCACGCCACCCCTCTTAATTTCTATCTTTAATCTGGACTATAATAGAATAACATATATTCTTAAATAACATATTCTTAAATTTGTATATAAAGGAAAACTATTGATTCAGACTGTATAAAATCTGTCCCTATGCAACAAGAAAAAGGACTGTATAATAGTTATTTTGAATGTTGAGAGGAGGAAGAAGTATTATTTTATCTTTCTCTAAGGTGGTTGTAACATGGAATAATAATAAATGGAATGAAAGTTTACTCAAAAATCTTCTAACCTTTTAAAATTCACCTAAGAAATGGACCCTTTCAATGAACAGCCTCTATCACAACTTATTCTTCTGCATGCTCCAGCTATATCAAACCATTGAAACATTTGATGATTTCTGAACTGCTTGAACTGATATTTCCAATTCAAACTGGAAGGCTGGATGAAGGATTTGTAATGGAACTTTGGGACCAATTCAATCTGGTCATTCCATGTACAGACAGACTCAGACTGATCTACTATAGCAAATCCAATGTTCCATAAGTCACTGAGACCATGTCATAAATGAGAAAGGACGATCAAATGCAGTATTTGTGAGCTAACTCAAGAATAATTCCTTTAACCTTGCAAGAGAAAAATTGAAACTGAAAAGTCCTAGCATTGCAAAAGCTCTGACTCATGAAGATAGGATTCATAAAATTCTTTCTATATTCTCCTTATTTTCAGTTAGTTAAACAAGAGTCCAAGAAAATCAAGTATCTTGAATAATTACAACTTTTATCGGTGTGCACACTTCATTATAAATATATATAAATCAGAAGTAAACAGTACTCTGCAATGAGAATACACTACACCAGAGGTAATATTTTAAATTTTCTCTTTTGAGGAAAAGCATCATTAAAGTATGATGAATACAATGACTCAGCGGACTGAGCTCTGGACTTAGAGATTAAAAACTCAGGCTAGCATTTTGGCTCTCAAGTAATGTCAAGTACGCATAGATCAGATCATAGGTAGGTGGACAGATAAAAGACAGACAGACATTTGAATCTTCTCTTGGAATCTTCTCTTCGAACACTATATATATATATTTATATATATCTGAATTTATATGTTCATTTGAATTTATATGTTACTTTTTATTTGAATTTCAATTAAATCCCAGTATTTTCTCAAGACACATTTAAATACAAAGATTTTGGTCATCAGTCAACAAAGGCCATATTAAGTTCTATGTTCAATCAAGGAGAGCAAGCTAAACAGCTGCATCTTTCTGTTTACCATTATTGACAATGAGTTGGGATTTTGTTTTATAATTACAGTCTTAATAGGATGTCAGAATGTTATAAAAAAAAAACATAACATCAGTCAACCAGAAAGCAACAGGGTACTTGTTAAATGGGAACTGTTGAGATACAGGATCATGTCTGCTGTGCTGAGGAGGAGGAACTCTGATAAAGAACTGCTTTTTCCTATGCCCGCTGTCCACAGATCCCTCTGGTAAGGTCACCCAATTTCACAGACACATCTGTCAGGCACCAGCTTTTTAATTAGAGACATTACACTTTAACTCACAAATCTGCCCTCACACATAACAATTTTAACAGAGAAGAAAGTTTGAGATGAACAGAAAAGGCTTTTGTAAACACTTTGGATTTAAATATACAATTAGTTCTGTTTCTTCTTGTTTTAAGTCCCTAAAAAGCATCTATTAAGGGAAATTTGTTTTATCCTGCCAAATGTCCAAATCACATCTGGCTTTGCAAATGAAATCAACACCTTGAGTTGTATCCAGAAACCAACAGGAAGTCAATGTAAATTGGAACAAAAGGTAATGTGTTCCATATGGATAGAGGATTTTAAATGCCTATAAAATGTTTTATAAAAGCACCTGTATTCACTGCACCAACTAAGGGGTGGTCAGTAAGATATTTTATCTATGCTAATTACTATTTCTAATTCTTAAATTCTGTTCAAGCACAAAGAATCTTTAAATGGCTATTTTATACCCTGATTGTTGGCATATGAGAAAAATTATTTGGCCTGCAAACAATGTTGGATTTATTGCTCTGGTTCATTTAAAAAGCCATAACTCTCAGGTTACTTTCAGTGGAGCAAAGAGACAATATCTAAAGTTCTATCTCAGCTAAGAAAGTATGCACTCTCTTAATTAGTAGCTGCAAAAAAGACTTCAGGAGCGATAGAGCTATACGTTTATTTCTTCTTCTAAGTAAATCTCATCAGACAAAATTAGGCAATTCTACAGAAGTTAAGACTGCTGTCACAGTGGTTTATGAATAAAGAAAAAATGCTTTAATCTTTAATTCATTTTATAGCCAATTCAACAACGTATTTCTGAAACATCTACCATAAAACAAAAACTGCACTGTTCAAAGTTCTAAATAGTGGTTCTCATTTTCAGCTGCATACGAAAGCATCTGGGAACTTTACAAAATACTGATGCCTGGGTTCTACTCAGCAGCTCTGATTTAATAGGTTGGAGGAGGCAGTCTGAGCATCAGCTCCCCAGGTGATTTTTTATACCCAGACAAAACAGTTGCTCTACTCCAAAGATAGGTTCCTCAGTAATTCTAGTCTTCTAAGACATTGTACAGGGATATATTTACAATACTCTATGTTGTGGTGTTACGGTATGAAGATATACTGCCATTTCTAGCTGCAGTCTCATTGTACATTGTCAACATGGGAAACATATGAACAGAAACCAAAGTGAGTCCCTTAGCAAACCAGGATGCTATACATCCTACTCACTTAAAACCACTCCTATAACATGCTCAAACTTTTTCCAGGCAATCCAAACTAAATCCTTGTCCTTTTTCTCCTGTAATCTATAAAGTAGAGTAATATGAGGCTTATAGCAAATGTTCATGAGCACAAGGTTTGGGGAAAGTGAGCAATCTGTTGATGGTGGCTATATCACTGCTGCAATTTTGTGCCCCAGGATGAATGCTACACAGGACTGAATGCCAAACAGAATCAAACGTCTCTGTGAGAGTTGGACAGTAGGAGAACTGTCTACTCTCCTAAGTTTTCTCCTTGAGTTACAAGAACACTCCAAGAAATGAGAGACAATATAGTGCATCAACATCTAAAAGAAGCTACCTGATTTGGGAGAATCTGGGAGACTGCCCAAATGCGGAAACTATACCTCCCATAATTACCTGAAGCTATAACAAAAGAGAAGGGGCAATCACAGATCACCTAAGTGAGATACGTGGGCTCAGGTAGTGCTTTCCCACTCAATCCATTTCAGCAAGTCCAGTGTTTGAACCTATATGTATTCATTCATGTGTTCACATTGAATTTAATTCCTAACAGAAAGTCAAATGGAGGTATATGGCAAATTCTTAACACAAAATACAGTCTCTAAAGAAATATCAGAAGAAAAAGAATGCCAATCTTTAAAATGATATATAAATATATGAATGACTGGCAATCATAGGAACACTTGTCAAATTAATGAATATATTTCTTCTGCGCCAGGTATACCTAAGCAAAATTTCATACTCCTCCCCCAAGACTAACAAAACAATCCTGAGAGAGCGATTAAGAAACATAAATCCTCTGAATTCATTTCTCTTCTACTAATTGGTATCAGTGATAAGGACTATTAACTTAAAATATGCCTATTTCCAATGAAATAATTTAATTCATCATTCATATTAAATTACCTGGCTGCAAAGTAAAGAACTTAGCAGTTGTAAGACACACTATACTGAAAGTAATAATTTTACTTAACACAGATTTCCTTTCACATAATTGGTACCTACATCTAAATATCAGAAGAAATAATTCCAGCTTGAAGGCAAGTGACAATATATCACTTTTGTGCATTCTCTCAAAAAATAATGAAAATAAACAAATGATCAGTAAGCGCAAGGGGAGGGGGGGTAAAAAGTTCTTCCTGACAATTAGTTATCCAAATGTATTTTCTTTGAGTATTTTATGTGTAATTGGCAATATCATTTCTTCATGACAGGACTCATTTAGTGATACTACAACTTCCCATTAATTCAGCATTTTACAACAAACTTAAGCAGTAATTAGTTGGTATGAATCTTGCTACATTACCATACACACTTTGTGACCAGATTTTAATAGGACCATCTCCTCTGTAGTCACACAATGGTGTTAAACCAATTATTTTTTATAAGTTGCCTTAAAATAAATCTATTTTATTTTTCATATTCGCTTTCCTTGGGCTACAAATATACAGGACAAATAACATCTTAATATAAACAAACTAGGCACCTAATCACCTTGAGTTGCACTTCAATCTATCTCCAGATATGTATCTCTTATTATTTCTAATAATTAGTTTCTGGAAACCCAGGGCTAAGTGTTGGGTACAAAATAAAGACACAGAATCTGCCCAAAATTCTAAAGTTCTGAGTTATAAGGAAAACAGTAAAAAATATATATCTGATATAGCTATAGAGAATTTCAGAGTAATCTTTTTCAGTGAGGCAGCATTTATTAAAAACAAAAATTATACTAAACTCTCCATGATAAACTCAACCATATGTTGCCAAAAAGGTGCTTATTTATACCTGAGAAATAAATATTCAAATGAAGTGTGTGGTTTGTGTTAGATAAAATATTCCGCTGCATGTACAATATTGGTTTTCCCACCCAACCACCATCCCTGAACCCCTACCACACTCTGCTTTTTAACTTTCTCCCCACCACCATCCCTTGTATGCTCTTGCCCTTTTGTCCCCACTTTCCCTTAAACTGATTTCTCAAGGTGTTTATTAATGTCCACAATGTTTTGTAAGTATTGTGCTTTGTCCAACTTTGCACTATGTAAATATCTAGTATTTATCTTTGTCATTCTTACTTGCTTTTCTGCCCATAATACCTTTGAACTTCCTCCAATTTGCTGTAAATGTCTGTATTTCATCCTTTTCATGGCTAAATAGTATTCCATAGTGTGCATATACCACATCTTCTTAATCTAATCTACTACTAATGGACAATTAGGGCTGTTTCCATGTTCTAGCTATTGTAAATAACGCTCACTGCAATAAATATTACAGAGAATATAATTTCTCTTGGCATTAATGGTTTTATGTTCTTTGGAGAGATGCCTAAGAGTGGGATACTGAGACATATAGTATATCCATTTTTATAGTTTTAAGATAAATCTAGATCACTTTCATAACGGTCTACCAGTTTATATTCTATCTCATTGAGGTTTTAACCTGCATCTCTTATTGACAATGATAATTAACATATTTTATACGTCAATTGGCCTTACAGATATTCTCTTTGGTAAACTATCTGCTCATATCTGCTGCTCATTTATTAACTGGGTTGCTTTACTATGGCTGAATCATATCATTTTTTATATATCCTGGATATTAACCCCTTGTTTGTTAAATATTGTGGGAATATTTTCTCCCATTCAGTAGGATGTATTTTCTTTCACTGTGTAAAAGCTTTTTAACTTAAGGTAATCCCAACTGTTTTTGCCACAGGGATGGAATCTCCAAAATATCTTTAACACTGAATGTTTTCCTCAATATGTTTATTGCTGCAGGTCTTATATCTAAATCTTTCATCCATTTGGAATTTATTTTTGTGTATGGAGTTAGAGTGCTCCAACCTCATTCTTTTATTTATGACCTTTCTGTTTTCCCAGCACTATTTATTAAAGAGACTCTCCTTCCCTCATTGTATGGCTGTGGCTACCTTATTACAGAGTAGGTACTGACATGTGCATGGATTTCTGTTATAACCTGACATATTTATCCATCTATCTATTTTTGTGTTAATACCATATTTGTTCATAGTACTGTTACTTTACAGTAAAGTTTGAAGTCAAGTAACTTGATACCTCTGTTTCTACCTCTTTCTTAGGATTGCTTTTGCTATTCAAAAACCCTTTGTAGTTCCACACAAATGCCAATCTTTGGGTCAATTTTTTGGAAAATTATTGGAATATTGATGGAGATTGCATTAAATTTACATATCACTTCACGCAGGCTAATTTGATTATATTGATTCTTCCCATGCATGACAATGGATGACCTTCAATTGTCTGATGTCACTATCTAAATCCTTTAATAAGATCTTGTAATATCATCATTCAGGTCCATCATTTAGATTAGTTACAATCATCACTTAGGCCCATCATTTAGGTAAATTCCAAGGCATTTGATTCTTTTTGAAACAATTATAAATGGAGTTATTTTCCTGATTTCTTCTGCTTCTTATATACTATTTGTATATAGATCTTTATATGTTAATTTTGTAACCTGCCACTTTGCAAGATTTATCTTATATTTCTAATAGTTTTGGTGGCGTTTTTATGGTTTTCTATACATAAAATCAGGTCATCCATGAATAGCAACTATTTTACTTCTTCTTCACTGACTTGGATTCCTGTTTTTGTCTGATAGTGCTGGCCAAAACCTCTAACGCTAAGTTAAACAGAAGTAGTGACAGTCTTATCTCCTCTCTAAACTTAAGAGAACAGCTTTCAATTGTTCACTATTAAGTATTATATTTGCTGTTGTTTTCCAGTATAAGGTCTTTATTATAGTGAAGTAGGTTCCTCCTATTCCCATCTTGTTTAGTTTTTATCATAAATGGGTACTGAATCCTACTGAATGTTTTCTCTATAGCTATTAACATGATTTTTAGTTTTACTTTTTTATATGATGTATTATATTCATTGATTTACAAATAATAAAACATTCTTGCTTTCCTGGTTTAAATCCACTTGATCGTGATCTATAAAGAGCCTTCTCATATACTGTTGAATTCAGCTTGCTAGTATTTTGTTGTAGATTTTTGCATTGTTGTTCATCAGGTATATTGGTCTATACTTTTCTGATGATACCTTAAAATTTATTGGGGAGCATTTCCTCTTATTTTTAAAAACAATTTCAGCAAGATGAGCATTAGTATTGTTTAAAGGTTTGGTAAGATTCATTTGTGTTTTTCTTCTTTTTTAAATTTATTTATTTATATATATTTTACATTATTGTTCATTTTTATACAATGTTTGCTTTCTCCTCTCAGGTGTAGTCCCTTTTACCAGGTAAAATTCCCACCACCAATTCACCCATGCACCATCACCATAGTCCCTTGTGCTCTTCGCTCCCCTGCAGTGTCTCTGACTTCTAGTTGCCAGTTAAATTTGTTTTTTAATTTATTATAATTATTTTTTCCCTGGTCCCTTATTTGGTTCCCCTATATTCCTGCTATAAGTGAAACCATCTGATATTTTTCTTTTTCCTTCTGGCTTATTTCACTGAGCATAATTCCTTCTAGCTCCATCCATGTTGCTGTGAATGGCATGATTTTATCTTTTTTGATTGCTGAATAATATTCCACCTTACACCACCAGTAAGAATGGCACATATCAAAAAAACAAGCAACAACAAATGTTGGCGAGGAGGTGGTGAAAAAGGAACTCTCCTACATTGCTGGTGGGAATGCAAACTGGTCCAACCACTATGGAAAGCTGTGTAGAGGTTCCTCAGTCTACTAAAAATGGAGCTACCATATGACCCAGCAATTCCACTCCTAGGGATCTACCCAAAGGACACAAAAACATTGATTCAAAAGAACACCTGTACCCCTATGTTTACTTCAGCACTATTTACAATAGGTAAAACCTGGAAACAACCCAAATGCCCAAAAATAGATGACTGGATCAAGAAGATGTGGTATATAAACACAATGAAATATTAGGATGATGTATTTATTCTGTTCCTTGAACCCTGACTGTTCCCCTGCCCCAACAACACACACACACACACCACCTCTCTCTTCCTACAGGGTTGTGCGAGGGTTCACTATATCCCTCAATAAAATGATACAGTTCACATTGGTGGCCCTCCCCACTGGGCCCTAACAACATCAATATTCCACTTCCCTGTCCTCATACCCCTTAAATTATAGCAGTGGGAAAAACTGTTGCTACTTGCTCCGGGGAATGGCAGAATTCCTTTGGTTTCCCTACACTGACATATCTCTTCCCAAATTACCCCTATTTAATTGCATGATCTGTTTTCTGTCAAGACCCTGACTGACAAACTGAGAAAACCAATTATCCTTTCAGGGAAATTAATTGTTAAATTGTCACATAACATAGTATAGAGGAGCTGAATATCAATATATTCAAAACATAACTATACAAATATTCCTTGAAGATATAAGAAAATATTTGATGACTTTTGATGAGGACTCCTTTTAAAAGACATGAAATTTAAAACATTTAAAGCACATTAAATCTTTTTCACAATTTAGTGACATCAAAACTCAAATTTTTGTGGGACCAAAAAAATCAGTAGATTTGACAGGCAGAACTGATCAAATAAGAAATTATTAATAATGAAAACATATAAAGACTGTCAAAACATCCATAAAAGATACAAGCCACATAATAATAACGTGAAAGGATATGTTCTATCAGGAATGCTATAAAGTTATAGTAATAAAGTAGTATTAAGTGTAAAAAAAGTACAGGTTTTACAGTACTATGATAGATCAGATACCTTAAATTACACACCTGTAAATAAAAATGTTAGGTGAATTATTTAAAAAAAGGGCATTCTAAAATATATTACTGATTTGAGCAAGAGAATAGGAGTTGGCGGAAAGATAAAATGACTGGAGGACTCTAGGGACAGTGAGTTTTTCCCATCTTGCTGAAGTCTGGTGGCCTGGAGCTTCCAGTGTGATGACTACCTAGGGCATAAGAGATTCATCATAAAGTCTGCGGTCTCTACAAAGTAGGAAGGCTTGAGACTTCTGAATTAAGTTGGAATCGCAAAGTCCTTTGAGCACAGTGTAAAGGTGAATGAGAAATACATACCCATATATGAGAGAAAAGCAAAGTAACAATTTGACTTAATGGAGTTGAAGAAAAGCTCTTTCCAGAAAATTTAGAACCACCAGGGGGCCTCACACTTGTCTCAAGCCCAGATTCAGGCTACCATAGGAGGGAAATCCAAAACAACCTCAAGCAAACAAGTTTTGAATGTAGCCTTCAGGTAGCTGTGCCCCTAGGCAACTAACAAAAGCAAATACAAATCCTCTCTGGAGGAAAGCAACTTCAATCCAGTATTTAAAGCAGTAGGAAAGGCAGCCAAACAAAATCACAGGTAAAGGATCAGCAAGTAATTCACACAAGATAAAATATACATAATCAATAAACAGAGGACACATAAACAGATGCACATAATCATACTAGCAGCAATACAGATATGCAAATGAAAACAATAATGTAATACCATTTTATCCACTTTATTGGTAAAATTTTTAAGTCTCATAATATTAGGTGCCAACTAGGATGTGGGGAAACTGGATTCACATGTTGCTACCTCATTCATTATTCAACAAATATTTATTAAGCTCCAAGTGAAATAGGAATGAAGGACTTTTCTCTCTGCCCACCAGATAAGCCCTCTCCTTTCCTTTATTTACCCTCGAGGCTTAACTAAGTTTGTTTTCCTACATTCTAAAGGAAAAGGGCATCACTGGGAAGATAACATCTGAACTGCTGACCTCCAGGTGATGGCGAATGCAAGCTGGCATCAGACACTTGTGTCCAAGGATGGATATGCTGACCCTTGCCCATTTCACCCTTCTACTCCCTTGTAACTCTGGATAGATAAATATCCCTGCCCTCAGGCAAAAGGCAGGATGGTGGTCTTTCAGACACAAGTCTGCTGCCCTACCCAAACTCTGTTTCCTTTTATTGGCTAAGGGAAACCCGGACCGGCATTCAGTAACACAGTATGTACCTGTTATTTTAGCGGAAACACAAAGTGTGTTTTGAAATTTATATTCAAGTGACAGAAGGAAAACAATAAATAAATATATGTTAAGGAGAGAGGGGAGGGTAGAAAGCTAAAGATCAAAGATCGGAGAGTAAATATTTTAGGATATGCAGACCAAACAAACTCATTGAGAACTATTTAACTTTGCAAGTGTAACACAAAAACAGTCACAGGTAATAATAAATACTTATATAAATATGACTGTGTTCTAGTAACTTGAACATACAATGGGGCCAGATATGGCTATGGGACAATAGTCTGTCAACTATTACAGATTAAAGAGCAAACATTCTGTTTTTGTGTCTTTTTAACTACTGTAAAAGCTTCAAACCTAAACAAAATACAAAAAGCAGTCTAATGAATACCAAAGAAGACATCAGATAGCCAACAAATACATTAAAAGGTGCTTAACATCACAAATCATTAGGGAAATGCAAATCAATAATACAGTGAGATGTCACCTCACACCTGTTAGAATGGCGATTATAAAAAATACAAGAGACAAGTGTTGTGAAGAAATAAGAAAGCTTGTACACTGTTGATGGGACTGTAGATATGTCCAGCCTCTATGGAAAATAGTGCGGAGGTTTCTCAAAATACTAAAAATAGATCTACCATATGATCCAGCAATTCCACTCATTGGTATCCATCCAGAAAATATAAAAACACTAATTCGAAGCAATATATGCACTCCTATGTTCACTGGAGCACTGTTTACAACAGCTAAGCTATGGAAACAGCCTAAGTGCCCAAAGGACAGATGAGTGGATTAAGATGTGGTTTATATAGACAATGGAATATGCTCAGCTATAAAAATAGATGAATCTTGTCATTTGCAACAACATGGATAGAACTGTAGGGGATTATGCTGAGCAAAACCAGTCAGAGGAGAAGGCAAATATTGGATGACTCACTCATATGTGGAATATAAAGAAACAAAACAAAGGAACAGACAAAACTCAACCAAAACAAATCCTAGAAATTTGACTGTAAAATTAAGGCTACCTGAGTGGGAGGGTGGCTTTGTATCATAGAATCTTCTGTTAGGTTCAGGTCACTGACATTAACAAAAGCCATAAAGATAGAAACTGATCAAATAAGGTTACAGGAATATATATATATATATATATAATTTTTTCAGTCCATATATATACACAACATATACTACACTTTAGCAAAACATCTTTGATGAATGAGACAGAATATAAATAAAATTACTCACCTAATCCACAAGTAACAGATAATGGTTTGACATATTTTAAATTGGTTAAAAAACTCACAGAGTAACTTTTGAACTACATAAATATTTTTTTTAATAAATTTTATTTTTATATTTCCCATACAATTGCAATTCCCTTATTTTGACCCCAATCCCGCCCTTCCCCGCCCCTCACCCCCCATAGATTGGCTCTGGTTCATAGTTTTTTGTTGATTTTGATTTTCACTTTCTTATAGTTATTCATTTTCCTGGTCCCTTATTTAAGTTTTCTAGATTCCTGCTATGAGTGAGACCATCCGGTATTTTTCTTTTTCTTTCTGGCTTATTTCGCTGAGCATGATCCCTTCCAGCGCCATCCATGTTGCTGCAAATTGCATGTGTTTATCTTTTTTGAATGCTGAGTAATATTCCATTGTGTATATGTACCACATCTTCTTGATCCAGTCATCTGTTTTTGGGCATTTGGGTTGTTTCCAAAGCTTAGCTGTTGTAAACAGTGCTGCTATAAACATAGGGGTGCAGGTGCTCTTTGGAATTGATGTTTCTGTGTCCTTTGGGTAAATACCTAGGAGTGGTATTGCTGGATCATATGGAAGCTCCATGTTTAGTAGGTCCAGAAATCTCCACACAGCTCTCCATAGTGGTTGGACCAGTTTGCACTCCCACCAACAGTGCAGGAGAGTTCCTTTTTCTCCACACCCTCGCCAACATTTGTTGTTGCTAGTTTTTTTAATATGTGCCATTCTCACTGGTGTAAGATGGTATCTCATGGTATGAACTACATAATTCTTTTGGGTTTATCTTACTGTATTTAATCTATCTTAACCACTGATATAGGATGCACCATTGTTTTATTTTATATATATAAAATAATGATATACTTATATCATTATTAAAGGAAAAATGTTGCCTAGTTTTAAAAATATAGTTTTTGGGAAATAAATTCTTTCACAACAAATGTAAGTATTAATTATCAAAAGATAATAAGCAAGATACAGAAACAGACTTTAAAACTAAATTAAGTTACTAAATTATGGTGTAATTTTAAAGGAAAAGTCAAGTTTTTTTTTTTTAATTATTTATTTATTTATAAAAGCACTAGGTATAGTCAGAAGTGCAGGAGGGTGAGAGAATTCACCAGAGCCAGTGCCAAGAGCAGAACAGGCAGAAGGACTGAGGTACACTGCTGAGGGGAGCAGTGGGTGTGGCAGGAGAGGTCTGTGCGCCATGTGGGAGCTCGCCACCATAGGCCGGGGATCAAACTAGGCTGCAGAGGCTGCAGGCAGCTTCGCAGCCCAGTGCTCAATCGCTGCGCTGCCGGGGAGGCCCGGAAAAGTCAAGTTTTTTGAGTTAATCTATTTGGGCAAAAATTACACAGGTCTTTGAAAAACAAATCTCATTTTGCTATAGAGAGAAAAGAAGAGCTAAGGTAAATTTTTAAAAATACAGATTCACAATGAAATCATGACTTCTACATAAAGGTCATGTAAAAAGATATTATACTTCATTCTTTTAAATAAATGTATCATACAAGCTTGACTTGACAGTTAATTGAATTTTTTTACTTTTACTACAATTCTCTCATGGACTCTCATCTGGAGGAAAATGAAAACTAGCCAAAATATAAACAAGTCATAGCTAAGAGTAACTCTAAAAATCAAACAAAGAGAAATATTGTCAAATAAAGCATTAATAATCAAAATAAATTTTGCAGCTGGAAAATGCAGCTTATAGTAGGTCCCATTTGACCCAAATCAAGAGATCCTCCTACTGAGTGAGACAGAAATGTTCTAAAGGGAAGAACACCTTCCTGGAAAAGCATGTGAAGGAGTCCTGAGAGAAATCCTAGTAGGAGGGCCTCCCAGTGGCGCAGCGGTTGAGTGCTGGGTTGTAAAGCTGCCTGCAGCCTCTCCAGCGCTGGCTCCATCCCCGGCCTCTCCCCAGCCACCGGAGGAGGGTCCCACAGGGCACACAGACCTCTCCTGCCACCCGCTGCTCCCCTCAGCAGTGTACTTCAGTCCCTCTGCCTGCTCTGCTCCCTGCTCTGGCTCTGGTGAATTCTCTCACCCTCCCACACTTCTGACTGTACCCAGTGCTTGTATAAATAAATAAATAAATCTTAAAAAAAAAAAAAGAAATCCTAGTAGAAGACAAAGCTGTCAGAGTACTGAACATAAGCAGTTGTTAACCAGGGGAAACAGGAGAGATAGTAGAGGCAGGGACAAGATTGGGTAAATGGCAGGGAGCAAGAAGCAGGAATCCCAGATGGTATGAAGAACAAGAACTTAAGGAAAAGTCAAGCCTTCAAGAGAACAGGAAGCAACTGAGGGAGTGCAGCTTCCAGATCACAAAAGTCTTCCTCATTACAGTTTTACAGAAGAGGCTATGTGAAGGAAGTACAGAGTTTTAAGCAAGAGAAATTAAGTTTCACCCTGCACTGTGTGGAGAATGAACTGGAAGTTATAGAGTGAATGCAGGGGAATTAGTGAAGATGTTACTACAATAACCCAGGTGAGAGCTGGCAAAAGTGAGAACTAACTGATATCATTACAGGTGGAGCAAAGAACATAGTCAGTGGGAAAATGTAGGAGGTAAACATGGCAAAACAAGAATGGATTAGATATAAAGGATAAGAGAGACAGGCAGAAGTAGATGCAGAATAATGTCATTAAGTAGAGAATGCTGAAAGAGAAGCAGGTCAAGGGTGGGTGTCCAGGTTGGACAGAGACTGAGGGTGCTAATGGACACCATGAGCATGAAGATCTTAACCCATCTCATGGAGCTGTCAAGGAGATAGTCAAATAACCCCACACAATCTCACATGTCAGGCATCCACCCTCATCTTATCAGTGAAAAGGTTGAGGCCCCAAAATCTCAAAGCATTTGCCTACAACCACAGAGCTACCAAATGGTGGAGGACATCTTTCAACCCAAACTATTGTGACTCAAAAGCTCAGATTCCTCCCATGACCCTTTGCTGCTGTGGTCAAAAGACATATATACAAATATGGAAAAATACCCAAAGGAAAAAGAAATGAAGACAATACAATGGTCTAAAGTCACCTAATTTCTATTATATTCCTTCAACATTATTATTATATTAACATCTTGTTTTGGGAGTTAGGCTCTATGTTTAGGAAGTAGAGAAGCTAGAACTAGTACAAAGGTAACAAAAAGGATAAAATAGAGGGAGCAATAATTCAAGATATATAGTAGCTGCACTTGTAGTAGTGAATAGACACATAGGAGTGTAGAGCAGAATCCAAAGGCTTTGTTAGAGGTCATTTAGAACTGCCAACATCCCACTTAATGCAAAAGTGCCATCTAATGAATGGTGGTCCCTCAGGTTTAGAAACTCCAGACAGCTATTCTTTAAAATAGCCTAGATTTTTTGTTTACACTATGTAACTACTAATAATGCATACAATTCTCCAAAGACTGCTGAAGAAGTAAATTTATAAAGCATTTTAAAAGGTACAAGCCAATTAATTACAATAAGCATTTAAACACAATTTCACTCCTCATTTTCTACATGTTCTTCTAATTGATTCCCTGGTTTGGGAAAGGATGGGAGGTGGAACCAGCTTTCTAAGAGAACCAGTGGGAAATCAGATAGGAAATTTGGGATGAGGTTTTGCTTCACGTAATTTAGCAAATTATTTCAATTATTTGAAGTTTTTTTTAAATCTTAAATCTCAGTCAAACTTGACCTTCCTTACAAGGTTGCTGTGATGATCAATTAGTATATATGAAAACATTTTTAAACCACATGAAACCACATACAGATACAAGAGACAATGGTGATGGTGACATTGTTAATGATGGAGGGGGAGGAGGGAAAAAGAGGAGGAGGCAGGAAGGAGGGTCATTTGTAATGGCCTTTCATTTTATTCCAACAGTAATGCTGACAAGCTTTTCTTCCTTAAGTGTTGCCCACAGCCTGAATGTGTCTGGCACTACTACCAGTGAGCTGTGTAACAGGCAAGTCATGAGCCTCAGTTTCCTCAAACATAAATTGAATAATTTAGGCTAAAGTTCTAAATTTTGAAAGTTTTCTGATGTTCCATAAACTGATTTTTTTTAAATTCAAGCCCTAGTATCCTGTTTATTTCAAGGGCTTGTGATGAGATTGGAATTATTGTTAGCTGAATGAAAAACCAGTTTATCAAACACAACTATTCTAAGATACAACAACTATAATATATTTTTTCTTTAAAATACATATATATCTTTACATGTATTGTTTTCAACATAGCCTTGTCCCTCTGATGAGAATGTAAATCACTTCAAACAGGGAACATTACTAATTTTTTATTCATTTTCTTCACAGTATCGAACAATGTGCTGAAAATATGCCAGATGTTCAATAAAAATTGCAAAAGAATGTATAACATGTAGAAACAAAACTGTTCCGCATAATCCCTCCTCCATCCGGGAGTTGACTGACATTTATAAAAATATAGCTAAAATTAGAATTATATGGATATTTAAAAAACAATAGCATTTATAATTTATAATTATAAATTATAATTTATAATCCTTTTTGCCAACAAAACATAATGGAGGGAACTATGAATTTACTAACCCAAAACTCAATGGGGAAGGAAATATGGATAAAAAATAAGAAAGCACTCACAAATGACAACACTACTCTTCTACATAAGCAAAACTACAAAGGAGGGATACAAGATTACAAAAGCAAAAAAAATTAAAATGTTCAAGACTATAACATGCTTCAATTAAAAGTAACCGTGGTTATGAAAAATTTGAAGAATTTAATTTTTTTTAAAGAAATAAGTCTTCGTCAGAAGTGAAACGCAAAATACTTCAATATCTGTTTCATAGAAACTTCATATTTCAATGGAAGTTTGAGGAATAAAGTCCAGAGAGTATTTCAAACTAGCATAACCAGGCAAGTTTTATATTAAAAACAGAAAGCCAAATAGACTATAGAAAGTAAAACCATACAAAACTTATTTCTGTTCTTAGCTACGAGAAGTAGTGTTTTATCTGTTTCTTTACAATGTCATCAGTTCTTCACTTGAACACAAACTCAGCTGCTCTATGTAAGTTGACAACATTTCTTATTCTTGACTTCAAACATCCTGGCCAAATTGAAAACAGTGTAAATGTGCAAAACTGAATTTCATTTGAATTAGTTGAAGAATCTAAACTGACTGCTCATATAGCTAACTTTATTAATGACTCCTTAATTAGCAAGGTTTTAAGTACCTGTAGTTTGAGGATTAACACATATTAAAAATAACGGTGTGAAATAACCCAATTTACAATATCAGGAGATGATAATGATTTTGCAGAAAGAAACAAGGTCTAATAAAAATAATCTAGATTCCTAATACCACTTACTGGCAATCACAGCTTTACATCATGCTAAAATTACATACTTATCTCCTCATTAGCAACTAATCTCACTTATTCTTCTTGCCAAACCAATTATGAGAAAATTTTCAGACTCAAAGGAATTAATAGGACACTTGGACCTTTCTTAGTCTTCTCATGACTCAAGTAATTAGCAAGCACTTGTAAATGAAATCCAAATAGTTTTCCTAAACTAATTAATGAAATGAAGGACATCAAAATGTTATCATCAAATAACAACTCAAGTTCCATATACCAATGGTCCTCAATCAGATATAATTGCCAGATGTTGACAGGGTCTTTTTTGGTCAACTCAGAAACTAATTTGAGATATAAATAAGAATGAGGCAGTTATTTATCAAATACAGCAAACTAGTTATGTCATAAAGGAATACTTTACAGGCAATGCCTAGTTTATTAAACAGCTTTTGGCTTCTGCAACTCTTTAAGCACATAACACAAGGTGAATAAGTGATTATAGCAGAAATTTGCATTTATATGATATTTTCTTCCAAGCAGCTCAAAATGGTAGAACATAGGCTAGGCCATTTTCTCAAAATTTCATAAAAAGCCTGGAATTTCTGAAAAGGAACTTGGAAAGCTGATTCTTCTGTCAGTTCCTTATTTTCTGTGTCCTTTCAACCATTCATTAGAGAATCAGAAGGTAACCCTTCGTTAGATTTTCATTTTGTTACCTCTCCTTTCATATCCCCAAATTCAATAAAAAGTTTACATTGTATCCAGTTACACTTTCTCTACAAGGTTATTTTACTGGCTAAATGAGAGCCTCAAAACAGACACTTTTGCAGATATACTTTATGCTAAAAATTAATAGTTCATTAGCTGTTCTGAGCTCTAACTTGTTAAAAGGTTGACACTAATAGTGAATCAGAAATTAAATTTAAACTTGATTACAGATTTCTTTTTTTTTTTTTTAACTAAACCTGAGGTCCTTCAAGAGCTCTTTAAACAGTTGCATACAGTGTTCTGAGAACAACACACTGACTTTTTGCAGCCAGTAGCATATCAGATCCTACACCGTTCAGTTTGCTCTGGGTAAACAGTAAAACCCAGAGTCTGGCACCAAATAAGCATTATCTCTATATATATATTTACAAGAAGAGAGAGAAGCTGGCAAGCACATCTTTAAAGTTTTTCAACTCTAGATTCAGAAAAAGACCAGTTGAAATCGCCCTGTGACACTAGGCCCCAACATGATCAAGAACAAATAAAATCTCACTAGTCTCCTCTCCATCATATGGTAAAATTAATGGACAGAAGTTGCTTCCTGGCCATCAATAAAACTGCATGAATTTTGTGCCTGAGATAAAATAAAATATATTCCCTCATACCAAGTTAACCAAATCTCTGAAATCTCTAACCTATGATTAAACCATCATCAGCACAGTTATTTTCTTACGTCTTAATTCACAGAAAAAGCTTCACCTGATCTAAAATCTTTGGAAGCATTTTCAATTTCTTTGGTAAAATGCCCGACAGACTTCTTTTTAATCTCCCTTTAGATAAAGCTCTCTGAAGATCAAAGGGGCCTCACTCAGGCAGATGTGTTTTGCTGTCAATGGCTAAGAGGGAAAAACAGACTTCAAGCAAACTGCTTAGAGAAGCCTTAAACAATTAGGCATTAAGTGGAGAATATAGTCCTTTAGAAAGGTCAATGGATAAGGAAAAGCATGGCATTCTCACATGCACAAGTTCATGTGCTCTCTCGCTCTCTCTCCACACACACACACACACACACACACACACACACACACTTTTGTTGGAAAACGCAAACAACACACACACATACACACTTTCCTTTGAAAACTTAGAAATAATACCTAGCTGGAAAATTAAATCACAAGTTCTCCATAAATAGCAAAAATTACTGAAGTGTATATATATATGTGTGTGTGTTTTAATTTCCACTAAACTATGTTTTAATTTCCACTAAAGATTTTCTGATGGAAAAACCTAATTAATTGAAAAGTCCAAGTTTTGAAATTAGCCTATACAGTAGCACATTCTCAGAAATGTCAATCTTTAAAGCTAACAATTACTATTAGTGAGCATTTCATAACTTATTGTGATCAGAGAAAAAGCCCAAATTATGGACACAGCACCCAAAGTCATTTCAACCAACTTCTATTTATCCTTTCAGAAAATAAATCAGTGAGTATATAAGAGTATCACATTTCACCAGTTGTAAAAGAACATACATTTGTCCTGGACAACATGAAAATCACCTGAAGTAAGAATAAAAGACCACTGAACATACATCTGAACTTTTGCACAATTTTGAACAAACAAATGTGTTTCTCTATGCTGTACTATTCATTTATTGGGTGCATTATATTACATAATAAGTGTCTAAAGCAGAGAACTACTTAAAATCCTCATTAAAGAAATATAACAGCAACAACTGTCACCTATGTATGACTATAAGAAAGCCAGAAAGCTTATAAACTATATAAAAGCAAAATCTCTAGTCTGATGTATTTTCAGATTTCTAGAAGCATTGTTGCAGTGCAAATGAAGTCTAATGCTAAAGGAAAACAAAATTTTATTTGGAGAATAAATTTTAATTAAATATTGTCCAATTTAAAATATTTTAAGATAAAAAGGTTTTCTTTAATCTTATTTCAACTTACAAATACAAAAAAGAAATCACTAATAAAGAAATTAGTTTTAAGAAAAATTATTTTTATTGAATTTTATTGAATTGTCATTCATTTCCATAATTACTTAATTTCAGGAGTACCATTTCACATCTCAACACGTGCACATGCTTCACTCACCTTCTGACAAAGCTATTGCACCACGACACTATCACATACCCCGCTCTAGTCTCCTCTCCCTCCCCGCTTCCCATTTAGGAACCACCATATTTTTCACAATATCAGAATTAAGTTTGTTGTATTTTGCCAGTTCATTTTTAGAAGACAGATTCTTTAAGATTTCAATAAACTTTGTTCTAACGGAATCTTGATATTTGTAAAACATGACTATTTCCATTATATTTAAATAACAGATATCAACTTGAAAAAAACTTACTATGATAAAGAATTATCCAGAAGCAAGTAAAATCACTCAGATAAAGAAACAACTAGCCCATTTCTCAAAAGTCAATTGAATTATTTTCTTCCAGGTGTAGCTTTTATAAGTACCAAAAGTCCAGTAGGCAACAATCCTTAAATGCCCAAAAGTGGTGCTCTTAAATGCATGAGTAAAAATGTTTTCCTTTTTTAGAGAAATGTTAAGTTGTATTTAGCTCTAGTCCAAATGTTACTCAATATGCCAAATTTTACTGTGTTTCTTACTATTGGTAAATTTTAAAAGCATTTTTCTACTGTAAAACTAATATTAACTTTTTACAGAAAAATATTTTTTACTGATCTAAAAATAATACGTTACCCATGAAGCAAGAGCAAAAAAACTAAAAAAGTATCACAAATACCATCACCCAGATATAACCACATTTATCAACATCATTTTGGTATCTTTCCTTAAATTCTTATTTATAGACTACATATATGTTTTTATGTAGCTTTACACACATACACACACATACACAGGGAAAGAGATTTTTTAAGCACATTTATCAAAGGAACCAGAGAGAAGATACTAATGAGAAATAATTAGATGGTACATAATATCAATATTTATAATAAATGGTTTGTAAATATTTCCAATTTTAAAAAAGTTAATGTCTTCAGTCATTCAGCCTCAATTTAAACACATGGTGAAATCATTCATCAAAACCCTTAGTTCCGAAAATTCTCTTTATGTTGTTCCATTCTACTGTGCTTTGGAGAAAAGGATAGGGGGGACATTTTGTGTAATCCTCTTGACAGATTATCATAAGCTTTTGGGTAGTTCTGCTTTTAGTAGCAAATGCTACAATAGAAAGGAACCAGTTTTAATTTTAAGTGATAAGTAAGAATGACGAGCAATTTCATATGAACTGTAGATATGGGACATGGCTCAAAAAACAGATATTCTCATTCCGTAATAGAGTGGATGAAGATGAGTAAACCTGCCCGAAACAGCAAAACTGAGTCACAGCCCATGTGGTAGAATCCAACTGACAAGACTCATCCGGATTGAATTCTTGAGGTTAGAACACAAACCAGTAAGAACCCTGTCCAAGACAGGATAATCCTAGTTTGTTTTCCAAGTGAGTACCAGTATTTCTCCAATATCAGAAAGAAAGCATGATTTGATGTTTTGTACTTTCTAGCAATGTTTTGGGAAACAGCATCCATGATGAAACATCCATTGTGAGATAAATGTCTACTTGCACACCCCACAAAACACAGCTCCCAAACTAGCAAATAAAGCTAACAATCTGCCAAAAGACTCTAAGGCTCCTCTTACCCCAACAACTAAACAAAACTTAGAGCATTTCCATGTGCTGCTTTGTGGACCCCAGTATGTCCAACTGCCAGTCCCATTCTGTAAAGTAGAAGCCAAGGCATAGATGATAACAAAATCTCACCTCAAAATAGTTGTCCATTTGAGGTAAGAAAAACCACCACCTCCTGAAATAGCATTCAAAGAGATCCATGGTTGTACTTCACTACTATGCCAGAAAAAACATTGAATGATAGCAAATTACTGTAATACCTTTTATTCAGGGACGACTTAGTATGCAAGTGAACATGTCTCAGGTATGGTTAATGCAAAATTCTCCTCAGTATGCTCCTATAAGTGGGTTGGGATTTCAAAACAATAGCCAACTCAGTTTTGACTCTCTGAAATGCTGCATTCTAGGCTGTAAAATCCTTTCATAAATATTAATATAGTGTTCGGTGCTGCTTCACCTGACCCTCCTTCCAGACGTTCCAAGTCATGTGACTGAATGACAAGAGAACAGGGTCCACCCTACTTTGTGGGCCTTTCCCACACTTCATAAAGTGGCTAGTCAGGAAGAGTATGTTTAGAATACATGGGAGTCTTGATCCCACCAACAACCCCACATTATACAAGCCTCAGCAATTAGAGGGATATAAAGGCCTTCAAAGAAGAAAGGAAAGTTTTCATCAGTATTAAGTGACAGAAAAGTTGATGGTCAGGGACACCATAGTACTTCTACTAGAAATAGTTCTTCTCAATTTTGGCCTTCAATTGCCAAAACCTCAAAGTATGCTTAGGTCATTCAATTTGCTTTATATTCCTATTTCTCCCAATTTTCATTTTTGTTTAAATAATTTTATGGATAGTTGAATTTGCATGTTTTACATGTGTTGAAAAACATTGATAACCTTTACAGAATGCCATCCATTTTCACAAATAACAAGCTTAAATATGAGGTCCTCTGCTTCTCCCCAGAGGCAGGGCTTTATCACAAATCAAAATGTACACAAATAGGGTTTGTCTTAGAATTCCATAAATCACTCTCGACTCCAGTTTTGCCCAGGGGCACTACCAGTGGCCTCATTTACAGATAATTAGTACACTACACTAAGATTTTCTAACTCCACTGCTGTAAAAATTTGTGCCTTTTCTTTCAGAAGTCATCCTCTAATGTACCTTTAGTTAGTAATAATGTTAGCTTTAGCAGCACGAAGTACAAGTATTTTTAAAAAACTCAGTGTAAACTATGGTTCAATGTCAAATAGAAGGGGAAAAAAATTCACAAAAATGCGTATTTTTCTCTGGATGAGGACTACTTTAATATATAATATAGTTCAACTTAAGATACAAAAGTTTGCTATTAAAAACATTGAAATCTATTTCAGTCAAGGTACTTTATAGGTATATATAAATATACATATGCACATATAATAAATGTTAAAAACATACTACGAATCAAGTATTAAGCAAATACTGATTATCCTTAAGGCATAGCACTGAATTTTAAAAATAACAGCTTTAAAAAAAAAAGCAATTGACAAAATGAAAAGACTTTTCAGACTTGACTTTAATATCTTTAAGAAAGGAAAAAGTTACTCTGGCCCCAAAATATATTTTATTTTTTAAAATATGCATTTATACATTTCACTCAAAGAAATGTCAGTATAACACAGTACTAGAAATAAGTACATAAAATATTTTAAAATAATGTTTACAACTGCTTAAGTCATAAAGGAGTTTACTTACTTTCAGATTAAAGATATCAGAAAAGGAAAGGTGACAGTAGAAGGCACATTTTACATCTGCCTGGCCTTCTGAGCACTGAAGGTCCGAAGATAAGCGAAATATCAGCAGCTATGGAAGCAATGGAGTGGGATAAAAGAACCATGGAGCCCACATGCCTGGAATGTGTCAAAGAAGCCAGTGCAGGTTCCAAAGTTACCATTAAATTAGATCCTCCTCAAATAGTCTACTGTAGAAGGAATATGCTAAAAAAAAAAAAAATCAGACACTAAGGCAGAGAAATGTATGGAAATACCAGCATTGCGAGAGAGACAAGCAGAGGACTTTGAATGAGAACAAAGGGCCCCTTCTCAAGGCCTGAGCTCTGTTCGCATCATTTTCCCCTTTAATATAATGTAGTTTAAATAAACAGAAAACTTACTCATTTTAGAAAACCAGAAGTTTTCTAATATTGCTTTAGGATAAATATTCTTAAGCAATAATTATGTTTATTTGCTGATTTACTGGCATATATTAAGGGCTGGCACTAAACTATGCACTGTTCATTAATATTATTTATTTACAATAATTATCCCTATGTAACAGATGAGGAAGAAAGGCTTTTAAAGAAATTGACTTCTGCAAAAGCTCACTGTAGGTCACACAACAAGTAAACATAAATGCCAAGACTCAAACAACCTATTTGACATCATTAGCTCATTCATTTATTCATTCAAGGATATGAATGTTATGCAGGAATACATTAATCAAATTATCACATAACTAAATGTAAAGTTAAATATGTATATGAGAGACAAGAAAAACTCACCCCAATCTCTGCAGGAGTGAGGGACAAGTTCTCTGAGGAAATGCCACCAGTATTAAGGACATAGTTAGGTCAAGAGGTGAATGAAGTAAGAACAAGTGCAAAGTTCGCTAGCAGCATGAAGCAAGGCACTCACTCAATGTTAGAAGGAAGGGAGAGCACTGGCAATTTCCTTAGGGCAGTAAAATCCAAACCTCATAGTCCATGTTAAGGATTTTGGTCTTTATCCTAAAGCAATGGGAAGGTACTTCCCGTTGGGATAAACAGGTTGGGTAAAATGATATTACTTGTTTTTTAAAAATCACTTTGGCTGTGAATGGCAAACAAACTGTATTGGAAGCAGAGTGAATGAGACTAGATCAGTTAGAAAACATTGTACGTGGGCCTCCCCTGTGGCACAGAGGGTTGAGTGCAGTGCTATGAAGCTGTCCGCAACCTCTGTAGTATGGGTTTGATTCCCAACTGGCCAGAGAGATACTCAGATGGCACAGCAGACCTATCTCACCCGCTGCTCCCCTCAGCAGTGCTTTCGGTCCGTCTGCCTGTTCTGCTCCCTGCTCTGTCTATGGTGAATCCTCTCACTCGCCTGCGCCTATTGCCTGTTCTGCAGCTCTTATATAAATAAAATAAATCTTTAAAAAAGAAAACACTGCACCTGTACAAGAAAGAGATGATGACAGCTTAGATTAGGGTGGTAGCAATAGAAATAGAGGGAGGGGGTCAGATTAGGGCCATGTTTGGGAAGAAATATAGTGGTGAGTAAGGTTAATGTGGACAAGGCATAGAGGATAACTCCTAACTGATGGAGTGTTTGAATGGGTAGGTGAGTTTGGTCTAGTACATGTTAAGTCTGAGGTGCCTTGGAAATATCCAAATGTAAATATCAAGTTAATAGCTGGATAGGGAAGTTAAGAATTTCAGATAAATTTCTGAGTGATTAACACATATGTAGATGATAATTCAAACTGCATTCAGGAATAAAACAGTTTAGGAAAAGCATATAGACTGATGATAGAAGAGAATTAGTTTTGGGGAACGCCAACATTCAGTGGGGAGAGACTGAGACTGACAGAGAAAGCAGATATCATTTAGGAGGATAACCAAGAGAGTGAGCTGTTACATGTATTTCAAAAGAACAAGTATTTCAATACTGTTACAAGTACTTCATAGCATTGGTGAAGAATGCTATGAGAAGTCAAAGTGAACTAAGAAATTTTTTCAGGCCCATTTTCAATGAAGTCACTGACCATTTTATCCAGAGCCACTGATAGGAAGCAGAAACCAAATTAGTAAAAACTGAACTGAGGCAACAAATACAGATGACACTGAAAATTTTAGTGTAAATGGAAAGAGGAGAGAGAGGGAAAGAGATAGACAGCAGTAGGATTCAGGAAGGGCATGTTTCTATTTTAACATGGAAGAAATTTGAAGCACATTGAAATGATGATAAAATTGACCTGGTTAAGAGCAACAAGTTGAATACTTGTTGAAAAGGGGAAAAACAGACATTACATGTTTCTTGAAAAAAAAAAAAATAAGATGGAATTAAAAATCAGCAGAGATAACTGACCTTAAATATTTAAGGAGGATGTACTAAAGAGGCATATAGCTCAGTTATTTTCAGAAGTAGGATATCTAGGATGTGAAGCAAGGTTTTGTCTGATAGCTTCTGTTTCTCTGTCAATTATAAAGTAAAGGGATCAAAACGGGAGGGAAGAGCACAAGGGACTATGGTGATGGTTCTTGGGTGAATTGGTGGTGGGAATTTTACGGAGAATACACAATGATATAAAATATATACATAAAAAATAAATTAATAAAAAAATATAAAGTCATCCGTTGAAAAGAGGGAATGCAAGAAGGAAAGGGGAAAGTTTCGAAGCAAGAAGGAAACCTCAGAACATTTAAATGATGATAAAAGTCATACACCTGCTCAGTGCCAGGAGGGTTCTAATCAGGTTTTTAAACTTGAATTCAACATTCATGCCATTTATTCATTGCGATACATTCTGGCTTTTTGTGCACCTCATTTCCCCCACTCTGACTCTCTGGCACAAAGACTTCTTGAGTAGTGCAATCACAGGCAGACATCGGTGCTCTCTAAAACATCATTGGTGGTGATGGTTTTAAATAACAGAATTCAACTTTATCCATACCCAGTAAACAAATTCATAGAAAGGACATCATGTTGCTTATGGAATTGTCTCAACAATGAGAAAGTAAATTTCCACAAATAGACAAAAATCCAGGGAAACTAGAAAAAGCCAAGATTTAACACTAGAAACTCTGCTTTGGGCAACCTTTGAGTCATAAGGTTTGTACATTTCTTAACTATATTGCTCTACAAAATGATTTGTACAAAACACCATTATGCATGAGAGTTAAATTAAAAAAATTTCTAAGCCATAACAAAACATTAAAATGTGTTAAATCTTATGTATTTACAAAATATCCTATGAAAATTCTACTTCAAATATGTATGTTTCTCATATTGGCTGCAATTTGATCTTGAATATTGGTGTATTATTTAGAATGTGAAAAGAAACACTTCACTGTCAAATACAAAGGTTGCTGTTGAGTCATAGTCAACATTCTAGTCAAAGACTTATTTTAAAAATGCCAAATGATAAGGAACACAGGAACAAGGAAAAATAGATAACCTGAACTGGTTTTCCATAAATGGATTAAATAATTATCAGATTCATTCATTCTTGAATTTGTAACAACTGGGTTGTTTTTAGTCCTGAATAATAAGTTCTTTTTTAACTGATTCATTTCTGATAACTAAATAAAATCACTTCACATCATGTACACGAAAGCTATTTCTAATTCTTTACAAACTGGGACATTAGACAAAATAATATAACCTATAAGATAAGGGTAGGTTTAAAGGAGGGGGGAAGATTCAGATCATTCAATTTGGAAAATGTGTGAATTCGATTTTGTATCAGCCATTATGACATACCAACATACTATACAATATCAGAACTGCTACTCTTCCCTTAAAATACATTTCCAAGTTCCTTCTTTCTGACCCCTGAAAAAGAAATCAGTTATAAAATATGAATTGTCACCAAATAACAAGAGATAAATATAAGACAATTTCACAGGTAATCAATGACATAAACACCTACAGTTTATAATAAAGATACTTACTAACTGAGATATAAAGCAGAGTTTCTAAAATAAATAATTCACTAACTAAACCCCTTCAGATAAACTGATTTAATTCACCACTATTCATCTTCCTCAGACTGTTCTTATGAAAGGTCTAACTTAGTTCATTCCCAAATATATAACTATGGCAAGCAGGTGATAGTGTGTGACCACATATACTGTAGCAGCTCCATTCTATTATTCAGCTAAGAAAAATTTAGGAAGAATTTTCCCAGTAGAAAGATAAATGTCATTATGCCTGAAACACTTCAGGAAGTAATAGTTTATAGAAACAGAAATGCCATTTACCACCTATAAAAAATGACCATATCTCAGTAGACATGAAACAGATTTCAAAATAAACATTTATTCCAAAACCACTTTATTTTAAAATGTTAGACAAAGAGCAAAAATACTAAAAATTAAAATAATTTTCTTTGCTCTCCAAGAAGCAGGCAAGTTTCTAAAAATAACAACAAATTACAAACTGAGAAACCTCAAGTGTGGCAGATACCTTCTCTTATCTACATAATATCTCTCTCTTTTTCTGCTGAAAGAACCAAAATCAGTTCAAACAGCAACAGAGAGAGAGGGAACACCCTTACTTCAGGCCAAGAATATAAGCTACAATAGCTCTAAACCAACTGAAGTAACCCTGACTAGTGACTGATATAGAGGGTCCAAATGACTGAGCTCTGTCTAACAACCATCCTGAGTTCTGGAAGTCACAGGGGATGGGATGAGACTTAGAAGAACACTTGTTTTCCTTTATTTTTTTTTCCTTTAAATTTCCCTGCATAGAACAAAAAGAAAAATAGTTGCATAATAAAAGAAAAAAGAAAATTAGAAGATAAATCCAGGAGTTTTAACTTCCTAAAACAAGGAGTTCATTTATTCATCTCTTCAACAAAAATATTGTACAGAGGACCTACTCTTGTAAAGACAATATTTTGGAGACTTAGGATAAAACAACATACTAAAGAGATTAGAGTCTCTCTAGTTTTGGAGATTATGTTCCAGCACAGTTCGTTCCATAAAGAGAGAAGAGAGATAAGGGGAACAGCATTAACAATTAAAGCAGCCCACCTGATTAAGCCCATGTCACAATGCCACATCAATGCAAATTTTCAAAATATCATACTAAAGAAGTGCATAAAAGTATTCATACTCCTGCATGTCAAATACAAGAAACAGAATGCATTTCATTCCCAAGAGAATTAGAAGCTGAAAATACTGAACAAAAATGATTTTTAACTTTTTAACTAAAAAGTTTATACCTAGAAAAGTTTAAAAGTAAAATTAAGATATTTTTAAAGATCAAAGTGTCTAAATAAATTCATTTCTTGCACATGCATTTGCAGGCAAATACCAAAAGTAAAACAAGTAAGAGGGAGACATGACATATTTCTTTGCCTGAATAAGGTAGAATGGGCAACTGACATCAGGGGTTTCACAACGGAATTTGCTCTGGTGGGAAAAGCAAAAACTGTAAGAACCAGAAATCAAAAAGAGGGCAGGAAGAATAGCTCTCTCAGCAGGAACAGCAATAGGAGTTTGCCTCATCAAAAAACCTTACAAGACTTTGGAAAGAGTAAATGATAGAAATTTCCGACAGGGAGGTGGACAAATGACAGGAAAATCCCACACAAAGTGACATAACTACGTATATTTCTTTGAATTCTAAGTGTCACCATGGACAGGACAATACTTTTGAAGTTTTTTAATAGTACACTGTGCTATTAAAGTTGGCAAATATTTTAATTTGTCTTAATATTTGCAACTACATTATGATTCAGTAGGACTGAAGCAAGTCAAATTATAATAATGGGTTTTCTTAATGTGTCAATTTAATACGAAGATTTTGATTTCTTATTGATGCTTTTCAAAATAACTTTCTTGATTTTAATTTTTCACATAACAATCACAAAGTTAACTTTATTGCAGGGGTATTTGTGATAAACATTTCCCAAGTTTCAAAATGATTAATAAATCCCAGCTATTAGTGTAGGGTCATCACTTCCACCCTCTGTTTTTAGTATCAATTACCTGCTCATACAGAGTGACAAAAAAAAAAAAGCCAGATATTTAGGGCCTCCCCAGTGGTGCAGCAGGTTGAGTGCAGTGCTGTGAAGGTATCCGCAGCCTCTGCAGTGTGGGTTTGATTCCCAGTCGGCCAGGGAAATACCCACATGGTGCGGCAGACCTCTCCTGTCTCGCCCGCTGCTCCCTCAGCAGTGTTTTAGTCCATGTGCCTGTTCTGCTCCCTGCTCTGTCTCTGGTCTCTGGCCTGTACCCCAGTTCTTGCATAAATAAATAAATCTTTTTTAAAAAAATTAGATATTTAGCAAAGGCATATGCAGCCACATATAGGGATATGGAATATTACTATCATCCCAGAGTCCTTAGGAAAAGTAACCAGTCATTCTAAAGAGTTTAAATGAAATTCAATTCTACCTGTTCGAAAGAAAGCTGGCATGATAGGTTCCAAATATGTTTAACAGATAAGACATAATAATGTCTGCAACTATTCTATTATTTTTCATCATGGTAGTCAGCTTCAGTGATATCTGACAAATTTAAACAATTTAAGTCAATAAAAAGTTTACACCTCTGCCCCTGGGTCTAAGATAGAAGTTTATTTACTTAAATGACTTTTGAAGTATTATTTTTTCTATATATAAAAAATCAGTATTATAGTCAGATTATAGCTCATAAACAGACAAACACAAATACTATGTCAACACTCCCATATGGAGCCCATTTTCTAGTCAAGTGCCCAAAGCAATATCTTTATGTATTTCTCTGAGTTTCTCCCTTACTGCACAGATTTAATTGGCTGTATACAATTGGTTTTAAAATGTTCATAGTTAGGTGAGAGGGAAAAATGTTAACATCTTGAAACAAAGCAAAATGGAAAGTTATCAAGTAGAGCAGAAGTCCTGGAGGTTGGTGGAACTATTTCATTTTATACATGTATTTTCCATCGAATATTTACTTTTGCTTAAATTTCAGGAAATTACTCAGTGATGCATTAAACAAATTCTCAGGATCAAAACATCATAAACAGTGAAAAATAATGGTAATGAAATTAAATCTACTTTATTTTTGATTCCACTGTAGACACATCAGCAGGACTAATGACAGCTATCATATTTAGAGGCATGTCTGTTCTCTGCTCCCCTATACCTGTATCCCACTAGCTCCCTATTCTCCATCTCTTCTCTCACTCTCTTGAGAAGGTATTTCTCAATCCACAAAAGAAAACACAACTTCCCTATTCCTGCCTACTCTGCCTCTGACACAAACTTGCCTGTATCTTCCATCCTGATCTTTTCATCCCTCTCCTCAGACTCATCAGGAATGGGGCTCCTATTTTTTAATAGAGTTCCATACTCCTTCATTTATTTTGGCACCTCATTATCAACTATCTCCCTCGTCTTCTGTGTTTTTACTTTCTTTCTATTCCCTAAACTTGGTATATTGTTCAAGACTTATTTATCACACGTGCAAGCACACACACATACTTACACATGCTTGCTCTCTATCAGCCCTACATCATCACCTTCCAGATTCTGTTTCTACTTTTCTTAATAGCGACCTGACTGAAAGAGACTAACAGGACACTAGTCTACACTTCGCCTCTCATTCTCTATTTAGCCCCTAGAGATACCATCTATCATCTCAACTTCAGAACAAGTTCTGGACTACACTGTTGAGAACCTCTTTGTTGCCAAATTCATCAAGTGCCTTTAAGGATGGAACTAATGAGAAATTTCTGTGTTATCTACCCATGACTATTGCTTCCCTTATGAAACTTCCTCCTCTGCTTTCCACAAAACTACTCTCTTATTTTCTTCATTACTGTTCTGGCTGATCCATGTCTGTAGTTCTCTCAGGATCCTGTGTCTACATCTTAAATGCTGGGGCCCCCAGGTTTACATCTTCAGCCCTCTTCTCCTTTTATTCTGTGATTCCACCTATGAAATTTCATGTATTTCTGTGGCTAAAATAACCACTGATACACTGATAACATCAAAATCCTCAACTCTCATATATTAATAAGGTCACATCTGGGCCTCCCTGGTGGCACAGGCAGTTGACTGCAGCGCTATGAAGCTGTCCGCAGCCTCTGCAGTGCTGGTTCGATCCCCGTCAGCTGCGGAGCAACCCACATAGTGCGGCAGACCTCTCCTGTCTCACCCGCTGCTCCCCTCAGCAGTGTATTTCAGTCATTCTGCCTGTTCTGTTCCCCACTCTGTCTCTGGTGAATCCTCTCACACATCCCCCACACCTCTAGCCTTGTATGTATGCATAAATAAATAAATCTTTTTTTAAAAAAAATAAGGTCACATCTATTCAGCAATCTAATAAATATCCTTGTTTCTCTCTACAGTCTTCAACATGTTGTAAGCCTAAAACTGACTGAACTCAATAGCATCCCATTCCCAGATTTGTCCTTCCCCTGACTTTCATGGATGAAGTCCTCATATATCCACTTGCTCCAAACCAGAAATCCAGGGCTCATCCTACACTCTTACTTCCTAATATCCAAGCCCTAACAATGCTTCTTCCTTAAAAATTTCTCTAACTGTACCATGGTACTGTCTGCCCAAAATACTTCTCATCTAGAGAATTCATGACTCCAGATTTAGCAACACCTTATCCATCTTTCATTATACCTCATAAAAAGATTTCTGAACATCAGGACTGAAGAGATTACCCCCTAACTGAACTCTCTATTCAGGATAAAATCCACTGCCCTTGGTTTTGGAAAAGCAGTCTTTCAAGACCTCACTATTTCCAAACTCTATATACCCTAAATCACGTTGATAATTACGCACATGGTAATGATACAATTACATGGAACAATAACTTGAACTTTATTATAACATTACACTCAAGTTAATGCTTCAGTGTCTATATTTACTATTCACTCCTATTTGAAAGGCTCTTTCCCGCCAATCATCCTCATCCTTTTACCTGGCTAATTCTTTTTTTTTTTCCCAAATTGAAGTTAACACTGGTTTTAAATACTATATACGATTTGGAGAATGGATTCACATCCCCTCAGATGTATGTCACCACATCACACCTACCACCAAAGCACCCATAGATCTTCACCATGGCCATTAGGCCCCTTTTCCTGTTAGCCTTACCCCACCGTCCCCATCTAGTACTGGATAAATATTTTCTTCCTAATGAGCTCCACTCTAATGTTACCACCTCCAGGAAGCCCTATCAACCCCACACACCCAGTATGATATGTGTGGGTCATTCATTAAAGTACATACTCCAATGATATAACTTATTCATTCACTAGTTTGTATGCTGTAGTAGAGCAAAAATGATTTATATTTTTCCCCCAGAGCATCAGAGAATGCCTAAAGCATAGCTGATACTCAGTAAACTTTGGTTAAAGAGTAAATGAATGAACAAACGAGTCACATAAAGTCTCTTTGCTGCTTGGTATCATTTGAATTTAAATGCTGTATATCCACTGTAGATATTGCTTATTCATAAAATATAATATTGTAAAATGTTTGACTATCTTACATATCCATTATTAACAGCTGCATACTATTCCATCCTACAAATAAATCATATTCTACTCAGTTATGTCCTTACTGTAAATATTGCAGCTGTTCAGTAAAAGTTTCTCTACACTCCAAGAATTTATATCTAATTACAGAGATGATTTGCCCTCAAATTTTTGCGTTAGGTACAGCTTTAAGGTAGCTCTAGCCAAATCTTAATGATCTTATTTAGAGAACCATCTTTATATTTAGCTTATGCCATGAAGGAGGGAGGAAGCTGTCTATAAACCCTAATTCTTCTGTGTGTGTGTGTTTGAAAATATTATTTTCTTATATTTAAGAAATGCTCTTTTTCCACAGGGCATATATGTTACTGCTTTTGTAGAAGCACTGAATATCTCAAATTTTCATTTTTTACCCAAGATATTCAAATTGTTAAGTTACATCCTGATTAGTGGATTTGTTCACAGCAATAATCCTTCTTGATCTTGCAATTTCAGTCAGCAACAATAAAAGGTATCAGGTAGCATATGACATTTGAGCACAGAGAAATAACCTTTTCAATTTACTAATTCCTGCTTTTAAAAAGTCAGTACCTCACTGAAAATGGGGTAAGCTGGAGAAGAAATGTAATCATTTAAATATTTTAAAAGTATACTGATGGCATTTAAATTAAGAGGTGAAAATGGTTTATTTACTAGATGGCATTATCATAATAAATGGTTAGCTATCAGAAAAAAGTAAAAAACTTGGCCTCTAAATCTAATCATATTTAGAGGGGCGGAGCAACATGGCGGCGAGGAGACGCTGCGAGTAAGATCTCCCATTAAAAAAAGTTAATAGGGAGGAAAAGCGGCAGGTCCCAGTGAGAACTGGGACACGGAAGATAAACGGACGACTCCAGCAAACTACCCGAAGAAGAAAGTGGCCATAAAAGAGGACGAGAAGGGAGGGAAGCGCAGAACCTTGCTCCCCTCCCCCGCCCACAGAGGCGGCACTCTCTGACCGGCAGAGACGAGGGAAACAACAAACCAAAACGCCCAACAAGAAAAACGGATGCAGCAAGTGGGACTGTGAGTGGAAAGGAACTATTTCAGCCACCACACCCCGTGAACGGGAGCTGAGGCGAACCCTGCAGGATCCGCCGCGGAGGTGAGCTCCAGACGCCATTAAAGAGAGCCCCGCCCACCAGGAGGAGACCAGCACCAGCACACAGCCCCGGCCGCCCGGTAAGCTTGCGAGAAAGCGGCGCTCGGATTGCAGCTGCCCAGGGCCCTGCGCCTGCGACCTAGGCTTGCGGGGAGACGGCTGAGGCCCTCCCTGAGTGAGCAGGAACAAGGCGCCCAGGCAGGGGAGCGGGATTCAAAAGGCGCCATTCCCGCGCCACTGATCTGGGCTACAGCCCGCGTCCTGGAACTGAGGGCTTTGGAATTGAGACCCGGGCAGAGGCCCTCCCTGAGTGAGCAGGAACAAGGCGCCCAGGCAGGGGAGCGGGATTCAAAAGGCGCCATTCCCGCGCCATTGATCTGGGCTACAGCCCGCGTCCTGGAACTGAGGGCTTTGGAACTGAGACCCGGGGCACGAAATTAGGGGCGTGGGTTCCCCACGACGGTGGGGCACAAGGCAGACACAGCACCCCAAAGCCGTTGAGGTGTACCCTACCATCCCCGCTCTGCTCCCTGTCCCACGGGGTGGAAAATCAGCTCCCCAAGGGCTCTAGGAGAGATCTCTGGTGCCACCTAGCGACGTGACCCCAGCACAGGCTACTGAAGGAGCTAGTGGCCAGCTGGGGAGTTAGCCCACACCGGGCCCCTTCTGAACAAGTAGTCTGAGCCCACAGGGAGAGCGAGCACCCACAGCCGGGGCAGACCAGGCGTGCAGAATAGTGTGCCTGAGACCAGAAGCGCAGGGAGTGTGTCCCACATCACCATTTTAGAACAGGGACATTTCTTCAGTAAAGACTACCTGCAGAAGGCTTCCTCAGGAGCCAGAGGTGAGCGGGGGAAGTTCGCCCACGCCAGACCCCCTCTGGCCTGCAGTCCAAGCCCAGAGGGGAGCAGGAACCCACCGCCGGGGCAGACCAGGCGCACAGGGGAGTGTGTCCCCACATCGGCATTTTAGAACAGGGACCTTTCTCCAGTAAAGGCTGCTTGAAACAGACAGATGATTCCTGGAAGAACCAGAGGGGAACAGAGAAGCCCACTCAAGATGCCGGCAAGTCCCAACAACACAGTGTCCCAACGCATACGGCAAATTAGAAAACAGACAGTAGGGAGGAGAAGAACCACACGCAACCTAGCAACTCTCCAGAGAAAAAGCACACCACAAAAAGAAAGCCAGCCCCCAGATTGCAACGACAATAACTTGGAAGAATTTCTGAGCCTTCCAGAAAGAGAATTTAAAATTGCCGTGATTAAAAAACTGACAGAAGTCATAAAGGAAAACAATGATAAGGGAAAAATAATCAACGATCAGAAGAATGCAATTGAGTCCCTAGAGAGGGAAAACAATGGTCAGAAGAAAGAAATTGAGTCCCTAAAGAGGGAAGTAAAAGAAATGCAGGAGATCAAAGAATTAATGGAAGAACTAAAGAATTCTGGGAAAAGCAATGAAAGCAGAATAGATGAAATGGAAGAACGAATAAGTAATCTTGAAGACACAGAAATAAAAAGAACCAAAACAGAGAAGGAAAGAGAAGTACGAAGGAAAAAGAACGAAGAAAGACTTCGGGAACTATCTGACTCCATGAGGAAAGGAAATATAAGAGTTATAGGAATACCAGAAGGAGAGGAGAGAGATGTAGGAACAGAGAAAATATTCAAAGAGATAATTGAAGAGAACTTCCCAAATGTGAAGAAGGAGCTGAAAATTGATATACAAGAAGCAAGAAGAACACCAAACTTCCACGACGAAAGGAAAAATACAGCAAGACACATAATAGTAAAGCTCCCAAGAATCCAGGACAAGGAAAAAATAATGAAGCTGGCAAGAGGGAAGAAACAGATAACATTCAAAGGAAAACCAATCAGGCTGACATCAGACTTCTCCGAAGAAACACTACGGGCAAGGAGAGAGTGGAGGGACATAGTCAACAGACTCCAAGAAAACAGATGCCAACCAAGAATACTCTATCCCGCAAAGCTCTCCTTCCTCTTTGAAGAAAGAATATGGACCTTCCCAGACAAACAGAAACTCCGGAATTTCATTGCAACTAAACCCCCACTCCAAAAAATACTACAAGGAGTCCTAAAGCCAGAACCTCAGAGCGACGAATAACAATGAAAGAAGGCCAAAAAAAAAAAAGTTATTAAAAGAATAAATAAATAAAATCAAAGGAAAGACAAACACAATGGCAAATACAGATGTTAACATATCAATATTAACTCTAAATGTAAATGGACTAAACTCTTCAATAAAAAGACACAGAGTTGCAGCCTGGATTAAGAAACAAAACCCAACCTTTTGCTGTCTCCAGGAAACACATTTAGCTACAAAAGATAAAAATAGGCTCAAAGTTAAAGGATGGAAAACAATCCTACAAGCAAATGGACCAAAAAAGAAAGCAGGAACAGCTATACTTATATCAGATAAAACAGATTTCAAACTCAAAAAGATAAAAAGAGACCCCAATGGTCACTACATTATGATCAAGGGGACAATACTTCAAGAAGAAATAACACTCATTAACATATACTCACCAAACGAAGGAGCACCAAAATATATCAGACAACTGTTGTCCTCTCTGAAAACAGACATCAGAGAAAACACATACGTAGTGGGAGACTTCAACACACCACTATCAACAATGGATAGATCAACAAGACAAAAAATAAGTAAAGAAACCAAAGCTCTAAATAAAGACCTAGAGCAATTGGGCTTAACAGACATCTATAGAACACTAAACCCCAAAAAAACGGAGTACACATTTTTCTCAAGCGCACACGGATCATTCTCCAGGATCGATCACATACTGGGGCACAAGACAAACATCAACAGATACACCAAGATTGAAATCATATCAACCATCTTTTCTGACCATGAAGGCATCAAACTAGAAATAAACCATAAAAAGAAGGCAAGGAACTTTCCTACCTCATGGAGATTAAAAACCACACTACTGGAAGACCATTGGACTAATGAGGAGATCAAAGAAGAAATTAAAAAATTTTTTGAATTGAACGACAAGGAGGACACCAATATCCTAAATGTATGGGATGCAGCAAAAGCAGTAATAAGAGGAAAATATATAGCAATAGAAGCTCACATCAAGAAACAAGAAAGAACGCAAAGAAACAACCTAATCTCGAAGCTCAAAGATCTAGAAAAAGAACAACAAGAAAACCCCAAAACCAGTAGAAGAAAAGAAATAATAAAAATCAAAGCAGAAATAAATGAAATTGAAACTAAAAAAACAATCCAAAAGATCAATGAAACCAAGAGCTGGTTCTTTGAAAAAATCAATAAAATAGACAAACCCCTAGCCAGGCTCACAAAGGAAAAAAGGGAGAAAGCACAAATAAACAGGATCATCAATGAAAGAGGAGAAATCACAACGGACACAGCAGAAATCAAAAGAATAATCAGTAACTACTATGAACAGTTATATGGAAACAAGTTTAACAATCTAGAGGAGATGGACAAATTCCTACAACTCTACAATCACCCAAAGCTAGATAAAGAAGAAATAGAACACCTAAACAGACCAATTACAATTAGCGAAATTGAAATGGTAATCAAAAACCTCCCCAAAAACAAAAGCCCAGGACCTGATGGATTTACAAATGAATTCTACCAAACATTCAGAGACGAATTAGTGCCTATCCTTCACAAACTCTTCCAAAAAATTGAGAAGGAAGGGACAATACCAAACACGTTCTATGAAGCCAACATTACACTAATACCAAAACCGAACAAGGACAACACAAAAAAGGAAAACTACAGGCCAATCTCCCTAATGAACACTGATGCAAAAATCCTCAATAAAATTTTAGCTATCAGAATCCAACAATGTATCCATAAGATAATTCACCACGACCAAGTTGGATTCATTCCAGGGGCACAAGGATGGTTTAACATCTGAAAATCAATCAACGTTATCCAACACATCAACAAAAAGAAATATAAAAACCATATGATAATATCAATAGATGCTGAGAAAGCTTTCGACAAAGTGCAACACCCATTCATGATAAAAGCCCTTGAAGTTCTTGGGATACAAGGAACATACCTCAACATCATAAAGGCCATCTATGACAAGCCAACAGCCAGTATCATTCTCAATGGTGAAAAGCTGAAAGCAATTCCATTAAGATCTGGAACAAGACAAGGATGTCCACTCTCACCATTGCTTTTCAATATAATACTGGAAGTCCTAGCCAGGGCAATAAGACAAGAGAAAGACATCCAAGGAATCCAAATAGGAAAAGAAGAAGTCAAACTATCACTATTTGCAGACGATATGATATTATACATAGAGAACCCCAAAAACTCCACAGAAAAGCTAATTCAACTCATCAATCAGTTCAGTAAAGTGGCAGGATACAAAATCAACACGCAAAAGTCAGTAGCCTTCCTATACACAAACAATAAATCTGAAGAAGAAGAAATCAAAAAGACCATCCCTTTTGTTATTGAAACAAAAAAAATCAAATATTTGGGAATAAATCTAACAAAAGAGGTAAAGGACCTATACAAAGAAAACTATAAAACACTGTTAAAAGAAATAGAAGAAGACACAAAGAAATGGAGAGACATCCCCTGCTCATGGATTGGAAGAATAAACATTATTAAAATGGCCATCCTTCCAAAAGCAATATACAGATTCAATGCTATTCCAATCAAAATTTCAATGTCATTCTTCAAAGAAATAGAACAATTATTGATGAAATTCATATGGAATCACAAAAAACCCGAATAGCCAAAGCTCTCCTGAAAAAAAAAGAAGGGAATGGAGGCATCAGACTCCCAGACTTCAAACTATACTACAAAGCCATAATCATCAAAACTGCATGGTATTGGAACAAGAACAGACATACAGACCAATGGAATCGAATAGAAAATCCAGAAATAAACCCACAGATTTATGGTCAACTAATCTTTGACAAAGGAGCAAAGACTATGCATTGGAGCAAAGAAAGTTTGTTCAATAAATGGTGCTGGGAAAACTGGGTCGCTACATGCAAAAGAATGAAGCTTGACCACCACCTCACACCATACACAAAAATCAACTCAAAATGGATTAAAGAACTAGACATAAGACCTGAAACCATAAAATATATAGAAGGAAATATAGGCGAAACACTACGTGATTTGCACATCAAAGACATCTTTACAGACACATCACCCAAAGCAGTGATAGTGAAGGCAAAGATAAACAGCTGGGACTATATCAAATTAAAGAGCTTTTGCACAGCAAAAGAGACAATAACAAAAACAAAGAGAAACCCCACCAACTGGGAGAACATTTTTGCACCCAACACTAATGATAAAGGACTGATCACAAAAATCTGCAAAGAGCTGATGAGACTCAACAACAACAAAGAAAATAATCCAGTCAAAAAATGGGCAGAAGAGCTTAAAAGAAACTTCTCTGAAGAGGAAATGCAAATGGCCAACAGGCATATGAAAAAATGTTCAACATCACTTGTCATCAGGGAAATGCAAATCAAAACTACCATGAGATACCATCTTACACCAGTGAGAATGGCACATATTAAAAAAACTAGCAACAACAAATGTTGGCGAGGGTGTGGAGAAAAAGGAACTCTTCTGCACTGTTGGTGGGAGTGCAAACTGGTCCAACCACTGTGGAAAGCTGTGTGGAGATTTCTGGACCTACTAAACATAGAGCTTCCATATGACCCAGCAATTCCACTCCTAGGTATTTACCCAAAGGACACAGAAACATCAATTCCAAAGAACACCTGCACCCCTATGTTTATAGCAGCACTGTTTACAATAGCTAAGCTTTGGAAACAACCCAAATGCCCAAAAATAGATGACTGGATCAAGAAGATGTGGTACATATATACCATGGAATATTACTCAGCATTCAAAAAAGATAAACACATGCAATTTGCTGCAACATGGATGGCGCTGGAAGGGATCATGCTCAGCGAAATAAGCCAAAAAGAAAAAGAAAAATACCGGATGGTCTCACTCATAGCAGGAATCTAGAAAACTTAAATAAGGGACCAGGAAAATGAATAACTATAAGAAAGTGAAAATCAAAATCAACAAAAAACTATGAACCAGAGACACTTTTAGGGGGGCGGGGGCGGGAGGGGAGGGATTGGGGTCAGAATGGGGGGCTGCAATTGTATGGGGAATATAACAATAAAATTTATAAAAAAAAAAAAAAAAAAATAAATCTAATCATATTTAAAAGCAAATTCTAGATGAATTAAAAATTTTCATATTAAAAAATAAGACAATAACACTCAGAATAAGAGAATTTAGAAGAATAACTATCGAAGTACAGATGATTCAAAAAGTCCACAACAATAAGAAATAAATGTAGTAATATTTTATTCCAGAGCAAAAAATTCCATAAGCCACTTCAAAAATGCAGACTGGGGGAAAAAAATCTTCTAAAGTAAATGACAATCAATACAGGAAGCACTCCCAAAAGTTGATTAAGAAAAAAAGACAACTCAATAAAAAATTAGATGTATAACAGAAGACAAAATTGAAGTAACCATAAAAAAGAGAGGTCCAATTTCACCAATAGTCAGAAAATGTCACTTAAAGCTAAAATGAAATACCATTTTTCACCCATCAAATTAGCAAAAATCTAACATGTACTGGCACCCAGTGCTGTTAAGGATGTGAGAAAATGAGCACTCTCATAGGATACTTTAAGGACTATATTTTTTGAGTATCTTCTCTGGAGAAGTGTCCTGTCTAGTTCTTTTGCCCATTTTTAAATTGGGTTATTTGTTTTGTTTTTGTATTCTTTGTATATCTTTGATATCAGTCCTTTGTCAGACATATGGTGTGCAAATATTGTCTCCCATTCAGGTGGGTGTCTTTCTGTTTTAGCTACGGTTTCTTTCACTGTACAGAGCTTTTTACTTCGATGTAGTCCCAGCTGTTTATGTTCTCTTTTGTGTTCCTTGCTGTTGGGGACAAATCCCTAAAGGCATCACTAAAGCTTGTGTAATGAAATGTGTTCTCTATGTTTTCTTCTCTGTGTTTTATACTTCCAGGTTTTGCATCCAAGTCTGATCCTTTTTTTTAAAAGATTTATTTATTTATTTATTTATTTATACAAGAACCGGGATACAGGCCAGATATGCAGGAGGGTGAGAGGATTCACCAGAGACAGGACAGGGAACAGAACAGGCAGACTGACAAAATACACTGCTAAGAGGAACAGCAGGTGAGACAGGAGAGGTCTGCCACGCTATGTGGGACCCCTCACCGGTTGGCCAGGATCAATCCAGCGCTGCAGAGGCTGTGGACAGCTTCACAGCCTGGTGCTCAACTGCCTGCACCACCAGGGGAGGCCCCAACTCTGATCCATTTTGATTTGATTTTGGTGTGAGGCTGTGCGATTGTGGTCTAGTTTCATTCTTTTGTATATAGCTGCCAATTTTCCCAACACCATTTATTGAAGAGGCTCTCCTTGTCCAGTGCTCCTTTGTCAAAAGATTATTTATGTCTGGGCTCTCATCCCTATTCCATTGGTCTGTGAGTCTGTTTTTGTTTTAATCATTATGGCTTTACAACTTCAGGTCTGGAAATGTGAAACTTCTATTCTCTTTCTTCTTTGTCAAGATTGCTTTGCTATCCCAGTGTCTTTTGTGATCCCATGTGAATTTCTGTACTATTTGTTTCAATTTTTTGAAAAATACCATTGATATTTTTACTGGGATTGTATTGAATCTGTATATTGCTTTGGGTAGGATAGCCATTTTGACAATGTTGATTATTTCAATCCATGAGTAGGGAATATTTTTCCTTTTTCATATTTATTTATTTATGTATATAAGAACTAGAGTGTAGACTAGAGGTCCGGGGGGTGAGAGGATTCACCAGAGACAGAGTGGGAAGCAGAACAGGAAGAGCTACTGAAATACACTGCTGAGGGGAGCAGCAGATGAGACAGCAGAGGTCTGCTATGCCATGTGGGTTAAGTCCCTGGCTGGGGATTGAACTCAGGCCTCAGTAGCTGGCAAAAGCTTGACAGCACTGAGACTTTAACCCTTGTGCCACCAGGGAGGCCCTTCCTTTTCTGTAAATAATAAGAGTTTTACTTCTTCTTTCCCAGCCTGTATTCCTTTCATATCTTTCTCTTATAAAACTGCTCTAGTTAGAACTTCCAATACATGTTGAACATCAATACTATGATGAGAGTACATCCTTATCTTGTACCAGATCTTAGTGGAAAAACATTCAGTTTTTCACATTAAGAATGATGTTAGTGGTGCAGGTGTCCATTTGAATTAATGTTTCTGTGTCTTTGGGGTAAATACCTAGGAGTGGAATATAGCAGCACTATTTACAATAGCTAAGCTATGGAAACAACCCAAATGCCCAAAATAGATGGCTGGATCAAGAAGATGTGGTACATATACACAATGGAATATTACTCAGCATCAAAAAAGATAAACTCATGCAATTTGCATCAACATGGATGAAGCTGGAAGGGATCATGCTCTGTGAAATAAGCCAGAAAGAAAAAGAAAAATACCAGATGGTCTCACTCATAGCAGGAATTTAGAAAACCTAAAACAGGTACCAGGAAAAAGACTAATTATAATAAAGTAAAAATCAAAATCAACAAGCAACTATAAACCAGAGATGCACTGCAGGGAGGGGGGAAGAGGGAGTGGGATCAAAGCAATAGGTGTTGGGAATTGTATGGGGACTATAACCAAGATGCAAATGCATACATTGTGCAAAAATGAAAGATGTAAAAAAATATATAAAAATAAAAATAAATAAGAATGATATTAGTGATGGCTTTGTTGGAAATGGCTTTTATTATGTTAAGATAGCTTCTGTTTATCCCCAGTTTTTCAAAGGTTTTCATCATAAATGTTCATTGGATCTTATCAAATGATTTCTTAGCTTCTATTGATACAATTATATGATTTTTATCTTTCTTTTTGTGCATGTGGTGAATTATGTTAATTTACTTTCAGATGTTGAACCATCCTTGTGTTCTTGGTATGAATCCCACTTGGCAACTGTGTATGATCTTTTTAATGCATTGTTGGATTTGGTTTGCTCGTATTTTATTCAGGATTTTTGTGTCTGTGTTCATTGGGGAGATCATTCTGTAATTTTCTTTTATTGTGTTATCTTTCTTTTTTGATAGTAGAGTAATATTGGCCTCATAAAAAGTATTGAAAGTACTCCTACTTTTCCTATTTTGGGAAGAGTTTGAGCAAACCAGGTATTAGTTTGGTAGCTTTTGTAAGTTTGAAGTTTTGGTAGAATTCACTTTTGAAGGCACCTGCCCTGGAATTCTTATTTTTGAGAAGAATGTTGATTACTCTTTCAATTTCCTTGCTCATGATTGGTTTGTTCAGGGTTTCTATTTCTTACCTATTCTGACTCAGATGATTGTATAATTCTGAGAATTTGTCCATCTCTTCTAGGCTATTGAATTTGTTCACAGAAAATACTTTTTAAATGAGATTTATTCTATCCACATCCTCAAAGATTTTAATAAGATTTTAAGTTCAGAGCTCTGTAACCTGTCACTGACAGAAAAAAAGGACCTAAAACCCATCTGCACATTCTGATTCATTCATAGTTCACATTACTTCATTAAATTTCCCTTCATGGAATTCATCTTTTTTTCAACTTTTTTCTTGAATGTTATTCTATTGATTACATGGTTTCTAAAAAGATGAACCACATAAGTGCAAAGTCCAAAAAAATATTTTGAAGAGAATAAATTCATCATAAAGCAATACCATTAGCAAACCCATTTGACTGCAGAATTTAAAATCCAAAAATTATTGTAGCCAAAATAACACCCTGGGATATTAACTTAACTCTATGCAGTGCCACTGATTTGATATGTTATTTTTAGGAATTGTATTTAAATACAGTTTAATCTTGTTTAAAAGCAGGTATTGCTTAAAATCATTATTAACGTGTTCTACAAATGCTATATTACAATATACTGTAAGGAATCTACTAGGGAAAACTAAAAACAGAGATTTGATAGAGTAATTTTAAATTTGTTGTGTGTGAAGGGCTGGTAGAAATTTTGCCAACTCTAAGATCATTTTACCCAGCCTCTAGCAATTGTACGATAAAGACAAAGGGAAAATATTTAGAATTAGACAAACCTTAGTTCATGTGCTAACTCAAACATGTCCTAATTTTGTGACTTTGATCACATTCATTTACTTCTATAAGCATCAGATTCTTCATCAACCAAATGAGCATAATATAACCTAACACATGGTGTTTGGGAAAGACTGGAGATGGTATACAACACAGCAAGCCCACAGCATGTACAATGAGCCATAGAATTAACACTGTGATTATTAGAAAAACTTTGTATTTATACAAAGGCTATAAAACCAAGCTCAAAACCAAGATGGAATACATATACCACCCCACCCCACTAAGGGAAGCTAAAAACTTTGAACATTTTATATGAAACCATCATTACAGGACCGTGAAACATGGAAAGGAGTGGCAAGGAACAGCAGGACCCAAAGAATGACACAGCAGAACATCCCCTGGGTTTTTTGTTTTGTTTTTGCCTAATCCCATATTGAGACTTACGATGGCAACCTAGAAAAACCAATGGAGGCAGACAAAAAAGCAATCTCCAAAGAAAACTTACTCTCTCTAACCAAAGGGCTAGGAAGGGTGCAACCTAATAAGACAGAGAAGTTTTAAACAAACACCATGGAAAAAACACAAGCACTTTCCTTAAGCAAAAACCAAATGGACTGCCTAGTCTACCACCCTTGCCACTTTTATCAAGGTAACACACCTCCCATCCCTCTAATGTATCAGAGAAGGCTGACACAACTGTCATCACCACACAGCAATTAACAAGTTCTAGCCTCCTACCCCACAATGAGTCATATGTGGGGTTCATTGCTTTAGATGAAGGCACTTTCTCCAATGAAGCTAGATAGTGACCAATGAGAACTGGAATATTAATTCAGGAAAGCAATCTAACAACTATGGAGTAGCAATACGCATAGCTAGGGTGGTAGGCACAGATATGGAATTATCACAGAAGAACAAGCAGTGGACAATAAGAGTGCCCAGTTCTGGGTGGCCCATTTTTAAAAGAAACTTTGAAAAAAAACTACAGTTTTCTTGTCAAAAAAAATGATCTGTTCTTGTTCTTGGACAGAATAAGAAAATACTCTTCCCTCTTCTCACAACCACCTACTATTGTGAATCTATCTTTTTTTTTTTTTAATTCGCCCACTACATTCAACAAATATGTGCTAAGCTGAACACAGGAATACAAATAAGACAGGAAAGGGAAATAAGAGGTAGAGAAATGAATTTGAAGAAGGGAGTCTCAAAGTGACATTAAGCACATGTGAAGTTGGAGATGTCTGGGAGATATCCATGTGGAAATGTCAAATAGGCAAAACTAGCTGGCAGGCAAGCATAAATACTATAAGACCAGAGAGAACACCCAAGGAAGAAAGCAAAAAGTTGGTTTCTGGGTACAGGAGGTAGCAACCACTTCTGCCTTATAAATCTCTTATAAATGAGAACTAAACTAATTTGCCCTTTCCAGAAAAAAAAAGCACATAGGAGACTAGAAATGCAGGGTAAAGTTTTCTGACACATCAGAGCACTATAGCAGTCTATTGAGAGAGAGTTGGCATTGGTGGAAAGGCACACTGGTATCTCTTGAATCTTTTTACTTCTTGTCAGGCTTCTATACTTATTGCCAAAACAACTGTAATTGCTTCGTAACTAGTCTAGCCCACATCCTCTTTGGTTCATGCTATTCCATTTCCCAAGTGCTGTCACAGAGATTTTTATCAAAATTGAGATGTGATCATGTTACCTCCCGTCCTTAACCCCTCCAATGGATTCTTTTTACTCCTATAACATAAAAACACATGTCCTGAAACTGGCTTTAAGGGTCTTGCATATTCTGGCTCTTATCTAACTATACAGAACCATCTATAACCTATCCACTGGTCTTCTCTAGGTAGCTCAGATACTAAGTATGGTGGATACGCCCTCCAACCATGGGTTCTGCACTGACCATTCCCTCTACCTGTACAGTCTTCCCTCTGTTTTACCTGGTCAAAGTCAGATCTCAATTTAACCATGACATCTCCAAGAAAGTCTTTATTGACCTCCAACTACAATAACAACAAAATGTTACTGCCCTTTAGAACACACACCACTGTTAATACTGTTAATAGAATCTTCGTGTACCGCCTTCTGGAGTATAAGCTGAACCATGGCTCAGCATCATGTTCCCAGGACCCAGTATAGTGTCTACTATATAGTAAGACCTCAAGAAGCTCTAGTTGATAGAACAGATGAGTGGTACCCTTGAGTACGGCTCATGGTCACCAGCGAGACCATATTCTGAAATCAGAAACACCCAACAAAACCTATTGTTTATACTTAGAAGCCCATCAGTCCTATGAACACTAGTTCTCTTTTATATTAAAGTAAATGCTACACTATGTGATGATAATGACTAATGTTCCTTTGTTATTAATCCATTTCTGTTAAAAGTATTCTGTATTCAAGCCTTCCAGTCATATTGGCAGGTCATGTTCTGCTTGGCTTTCACTGAACTTGAAATTATCTGTTTGCATTTTATTATGGAACTTCCAATGGTGATATCACTAGCCAGATGACAATAAATTTATAACAAAGAATCTAAAAATAAAAGCCATTATGCTCACTGACCATCAAATAAAAATAGATTTTACTATCTTCAAGGTCACTCAGAGCTGAATTTAACAAATTTATTCTCCCCTTGGCAATCACAGATGAAAAAAGTAAGCACAAATCCAGCCAGTACCAAGGCCTATGTGCTTCCTACTGGTTCCAGCTATATCAGAAATATTTAACATTGGTATTCAGTTAGCAGTATGGATTTTGTAACTACTCATCATCTCCTTCATTAATACTGCAGTTAGTGACAAAATCAGATCACATCATCTGTGTGTTTAATTACAAGCTGGAAAATATTCAGGGTATACAAATTTTATTAGCATGGCTGACATCTGCCAACTATTTTGGTTAATTACTCCTGAATTTGGATTCTAATCTTGAACTATTTCAAATTTCGATATATTGACATAAATGGTTTTCAAGCTACCATTATTTCTTTTGGGTATCTGTCTTCTTCCTATTCCAAAATTGTCAGAAATAATATGAGAATATTGACTACAGTTCACTCTGTAGTTAAATAAACTGTTAGTTTATACTATATATCATGTGATTAATTTTTGTCAATGCTTATTAAATACTCTCAGTAATGAACACAGGATATAAAATATTTTGAGCTCTCTAAATTACACATGAAGAATATAACCCTAAAACTTCTCTTTTTACTTCAGTGTAGAAAAAAGTATCTGACTTTTTATTTTTATGGACTGGATATGGATAGGTTGTTTGTGTTGCTTTGTAAGCAAACGTGTTTCCTATCCCTCCTCTAACATATAAGTCATTTGTGGTATATGAGGGCAGGCTTCTTGGAGGAAATTAGTTTTGAAGAGAAAAAGAAGGCTGGCAAGGGTGAAAGAAAAGATCAAAAAAAGTAAGAGGGAATGTGATGGGTGAGACAGGGTGAACAGAACAAATAATTTACAGAATGGAAAGGAAAAGCAGTTCACTGTGCACACAGTTCACATTTTCACAGGTAGTCAGAAGCAACTAGAACACACAAAATGAAAGACAAAAAGCATAACAAATACATTATGTTAGAAACAAAATATACCAAGGACACTAAACCTAAGTATCTCTGATGCTACTTCAATTTTTCATATTCTTAAAAGCATCTCAGAAAAATGGAGTCCACAAATTTACAAAGATAGAGTGGTTATTTAAATCTGGGCAGATGCACTTCATGCCCTCAAACACAACACTGTTCTAGTACAAGAAGATGTATGCTCCAAGTATAAGAAGATTATACTTCCGCTCTCTAGTACAAATATGTTCTGACTTGCCCTGAAGAATGGGTGATTAAAATGAAATGACCAAGTCACCATTCCACTGGTCATCGTTATATAATTGACTAAAAAGGATTCTGGCTATCAGCTGTGGTGGTGATAAATAGTCCTATTAGCTCAGTCAAAGCTTAGCCTCATTACTATAATTAACACGACTTTCACGACAGGTGAAGCTCCAACAAAAAAGGCTATGTTCTATAGCAGACATAGCTATCTAAATTTCTTTGCCACCCTGATTTCTTTCATTTACAATGAGAATTATAATGCTTCTATTAATAATGACTTCATCTTCTTTACACATGTTCCTTTGCTTTTCTTGCAGGAAACTCCCTAGAAGCACCAGCTAATCAGAAGAAGATTTGGATATTCTTGGATCTCCAGCTTAAATCCATCCTAATTGCAAATAGCCCACATTTGATGTGGTGTCCACAGGCTAGGTGAATATACATGTATATAGTTGACTGGCATCTGTTAAACAATGGTGCTTTGAAGAGCTTGAGGTACCTGCTTTGAGTTAGGTCTAAATAATGGGCATCATTTTAGACATTTCATGTTAAATGAGGATTTTGTGGAGAACTGTCAGGCAAATCAAGCAAAAACAAAACAAAACAGTTTCCATTGTCCTACTTAATCCAATATTGAAGTACCTTAAGTATGTCTTTTGCTTTCTTTCCTGATGAGTGATCCTATGTGATCTACACTTAAAACTCAGATAAAGACATCAAATTTCAAGAGATTTCCTCATAGTTTGAAAAATTTAATCAATGTTGCCAACATATCAATTCTCCCCCCAAATGGTCCATAAATTCATTATCCAAACCAAAATCTCAGAATAGCTTTTGTTAGAAATTATTGAGCTGGTTCAAAAATTCATATGGAACAGTCAAAACCACTCGATAAAAAAGAACAAGTTGAAGGCTAATGTTATTTGACTTCAAGAATTATTACAAATTTACACTGAGCAAAACAGTTAAGTCTTAATGTCAGGTGAAACAAACACTAGTGTAACAATATAGAGTCTAAAAATAGATCCATACATACAAGGACAAATGGTTACCAAGAGAGTGAAAAGGTAGTTCAATGGAGAAAAGAGAGACTTTTCAACAAATGGTTCTGGAATAGTTAGATATCAGTCTACCAAAGAAAATGTATACCTCCCATTATATGCAAAGATTAATTGAAAGTACACCACAATTCTCAATGTAAAACCTAAAACTAGAAAACACCTAGAGAGAAAGGTTAGAAGAAAGTATCTTTAATCTTGCATTAGACAAAGATTTCTTAGATATGTTCCCAAAATCACGAAAGACAAATTACTGACTTTCAATAAATTAAAAAAAATTAATCTTGGGCCTCCCTGGTGGTACAGCGATTGAGCGCAGGGTTGTGAAGCTGCCTGCAGCCTCTGCAGTGCCAGTTCAATCCCCAGCCACTGGCGAGTGTCCCACATGGCGCGCAGACCTCTCCTGCCGCCCGCTGCTCCCCTCAGCAGTGTATTTCGTCAGTCTGCCTGCCTTGTTCCCCACTCTGGCTCTGATGAATTTTCTCACCCTCCCACGCTTCTAACTGTGCCCAGTGCTTGTATAAACAAATAAATAAATCTTTAAAAAAAATTACTCTTCAAAAGACACTGTTAAGAGTATGAAAAGGTAAGTTTACTGAATGGGAGAAAGTATTACTCATTACACAGCTGACAAGGGATTAATATCCAAGCTATACAAAACTCATATTCAATTTAACAACTGAAGAAAAACAAACAACCAAGTTAATAAATGGGCAGCAGATCTAAACAGACAATTCACTATAGAGGATATTCAAAGGCCAATAGACATATGGAAAACTGTCCATCATAATTTTTAATAAGGGAGATGCAAGATAAATCTCACATCCATGAAAATGCCACAGATTAAAAAGACCACCACCAACAAATACTGGAAAGTATACAAAGAAGAAAAATTCTATTATACTGTTGATGAGAATGTAAATTCCTGCATATGGGGAAGAAATTTAGATTTTCTTTATAAAAATAGAAATGGAAATACCATATGATCCAGCAATCCTACTCTTGGATATCTATCCCAAAGAACATGAAACCATCAAAAAAATTATATATATATATACACACACACATGCACACACACATACGTGTGTATATATATATATATATATATATATATATTCTCTACAATGCTTACTGCAGCATATTAACAATAGCTAGAACATGATAACAACCTAAGTAATCACTGACAGAGGACTGGATCAAGAAGTTACAGCATACTATTGAAATACTATTCAACCATAAGAAAAAAATGTAATTTTGGAAAGAGTTCAAGGGAATTACATGTAATAAAGCAATTCAAAATGACAAAGACATTGAACAAAATGACAAAATAGGGCTTCCCTGGTGGTGCAAGGGGTTAAGATGCAACCTATGAAGCAATCCTCAGCCTCCACAGCACAAGTTCGATCCCCAGCCAGCCAAGGAGCAACCCACATGGTGCAGCAGACCTCTCCTGACTCGCCTGCTGCTCCCCTCAGCAGTGTACTTCCGCCAATCTACCTATTCTGTTCCCGGCTCTGTCTCTGGTGAATCCTCTCACCCCACCCGGACCTCTTGCCATACCCCAGCTCTTGTATGCATAAATAAAAATAAATCTTTAAAAAAAAAAAAAGACAAACTATTGAACATTCACATAGTGGACAATAAGACAAAACAAAATACTTGCAAAAACTAGCAGATACTAATAAGTAAAGTAAGCCTTCTAAAAAGAAAGGTAGGAGTAAGAAAGGATCCAAGAGGTATAAGGGACAAAAAATACATACACACACACACATATATATACAAACAACAGTACAGTACAGGTTACTTCAGGGGTTAATTTAATTAATGTCTCCTTCTCATCTAACTCAGAAGCTTCTGGTACAATGAAAGTGCTCTCTCTAAGGAAGGAGGTCTTCCCATGTACGGTTTAATCTGTGTTATCTTCCTCTTACAAAACTGCTGGTTTTAAATCAAGATAGTGAAACAAAATAATTTTGAATAACTTTTTTTCCGTTTTACAGAACAAACTATCACATCTCAATTAAAAATATAACAGATTATTAACAAACAAATTAAAAGGAGAAACATATTCTTTTATTCACTGGAAAATATTAACTAAGTCATTACAGGGCATTCCTGGCAACATTTAAAGAAATGTTACTCTACACATTCAGTATAAACATTAATATATGGAATTTGGGGATTACCTTATATATCCTGCCATATAATTAACTGATTACTGTCTACTGAGTCAGTCCTAGGAAAGGCTAATCACACCCAAAACAATCTCATAATACTTTTGAATATTTCTCCAAAGCTTTGCAAAGAGTGAAATGGTAGTTTCTAGTGTAATAGTTGGATCCACTGCTTGCGAGCTCCTTGTATATAGTCATAGCTGGAGAAACATTAGCTATATCAGCTATTTAGCAAGAAAATGACATACATTTGGTGGAATGCTGACTCAGGAGAAATATGTTTATATTTTTTTTAAATCTGTTAATTACATTGTGCCCAACCAACTGAGGTTTAACTAAAAAAAAACATGAACCACACATTCAAAATGGTGGACAGTTAATGGAAAGAGGAAAAAGAATGGCTACCAATAGTGGAATTAGTGAAGAATAAATTTTTCAAGATAATGAGTCATGGGTTTGGAGTGAGAGGAGAAGATAATATGGAGAGAACGATTAAGAATTTAAGTGGGGAAAGAAAGAATCAAAAATGAGAGTTGGCAATGAAGATGAGAAGTACCACACCAACTGACAGGCTAGGATTGAAACCCAAGACAGCCTGCTCCACATTCAGACCCCTAACCACTCCAATAAACCAACTCTCTTTCATGCCATTTGTGGCACTGACACATGAGATAGAGGCATTCCCAAGCAGACATTTCATGAGGCTTGTATGTACATACCACACAGATAGTATGAAAACATTCAGTAACAACAGGAAACATGAACATTTACTAGGTCTCTCTCATATAGAAGTCTTAGAATCTGGAATATGCTATGGCTAAAGAGAAATTGTTTGGAATATTTGCCATATTCTATCTTTTTTCTGTGCCTTTAAATGAAGGTTTCAAATGTTGTTGGAAAATGTCAATTATAAAATGATAACCCTCATTGCATATTTTTATTCAGAAGTCATATGCATTGGGGATATGAAATAATAATGCCACAAAGGTGACAGTAGCAAATTTTTGGCTTAGTGTTAACTATGATGCATAAATCAAAAGAATCGAGAGACCATATATGCAGCACTTTGAAAGAAGGGGGTTTAAAAGATCTGGAGGAGAGGTTAGTTGCAAATATTAACCATGTTGCATTGAATAACTTAATTATTCCATGTATTCATCTGTAAAATGTAGACTAATTCTGCCTGCTTTAACAATGGCACAGGATTGAGAGGATCAAACAAGATAATATAAAAAAACTGTTAGGTCTCTCCCACATGTATGTGGGGGTATTCTCATTGTCATCACATTACCTCTTTCAGTGATGTCAGCTATGTGGTTTCTTCACTAATAAGTTCCAGTACTACAAAAGAGGGAGTTTCTATTCAGCAAAGCCTCTGCAAAGCTATCTGAATAAATTTTTGTTCTCTTTAATCATATTTAATTTTGACTACTGACATCTAATAAGAGATTACAGGTCTCACAAATTTCCATATCACTTTTTATTAAAGTTTTGCTTTTCATAAACTATGAAACATTTGTGGTATTATGCTAATCATTCTTTCTAAAAAGTCCAAATTTCAGCATTTAAAATAATCACATTCATCTTTTAGTCCACCTCAAAATCCATCCCTCAATTCTAGGAAATAACAATATTCAAAGAAATTTTTTCAAAAATTACTTAACACTGATTACCTGGTTTTCAAACATTTTTTGCATTAGGTTATCTCCTTTCACCCTAGAAGGGCACTGAGCAATAAAGGTGAAGGGCTACAATAAAATGTCCTGTATTTATTTTTATTCATCTTTTCAAGTCATGAGGTATTTGAGAAAGAACAGCACTGTTAAGGCAGGCTGGAATCTCCTGGACCGATGCAGAAGGGCTACTGCCCTTACATGCAAAACCCAGCATTTTTTTTTTCTTTGTGACTAATCTACTAATATACTCTATTAGATTAGCTAATAAAGTTACATAAAATAAAATATACTCTCATTCAAGAATATTCTGTCGTTTCTGTGGTTTCCTGGGAAAGGTAGATGAGTTTTTAAAAAGTAGTCTAGCACCTTTCTGGTTTTTACTTAAGATTCTTGATCATAGGTTTTCACGGAAAGAGGGAAGAAAGTGAGCACAGAGATTCTGTTCTAATTTAAATATTCTTCACAATTTAGTAGTAATCACTTCTTTTAAGGTTCAATCACCTTCTAAATGTTACAGGATAAAAAGAAGAGAAAAATATTATGTGGTTCATAGCCAAGTACATTAATAAAAGTACCTTCTAAAGTGTAATAATTATTCTAATTTTCTATATAAATTTTTTCATTTTTCATCATCTCCATCTCCAAATTTCAATTTTCATTGATTAAAAAACACAGCAGAACTCCTTGCATACAAATTTATTCAGGTTTGCAAACATTAAATCATCATTAGATTAGAATGACAAGCATGACAAAATTAATACTTCAAAAGAGATTCAGGGAAATGTGAAATCTAAAATGTATTGAATTAGGTTTTAAATTGAAACCATACAAGCTTAAGTTCAATGAAAACTAATATTGCATACTTTTTAATCAATTATTTTATAATCATCTCCCTAAGTCCTTTAATTTACTAAGAAATCCTATCTAAAAAGTTTTCTAAAGTCAGCCGTAAAAATACCATTGAAGTGCAAACTGGCTCTAAACTGATGCTAAATCCATCAAATATCACCTTAACGTCAATTCATCAAAGCACTTTACAGGAGAGAAAGTAAAGTGTCCTCAGTGCTCATTAGTGTTACAATTAAAATCCATATTATATGGAAAATAAAATTGCATAATTATTTGAAATCATTATGGATCTAAACTCTTTAAAATGATACTAAAACTTATTTACAACCTTAACAATTTAGACTTAATTTCCAAAATTAACATTTAGTCAAGAGCAACAGTTCTGCCTTTTTTAATATTTTTAGTGGAGGAAAATCTTTGTTGGTTTCCTTATATATCTTGTGATTAACAAGTGATTACAGGGGAGAGGGTAGGGCTCAACATTTGAGTGTAATTATCATAAATCCATGAGAAAGGATGAGCTCCCCAGAAAGTGATGACAGACCCAAGGAGGGGACAGGAGTGGAGGGAGAGAACAAGTCAGAAGATACCCACCCAGAAGACAGAGGACACGGGGTAGGAAGGGGGAATATGCAGGAGGCAAAGGAAGGGCATTAAAAAATAGCATAAAGATTAGTTACCCTCTAGTCCTTCTTTAAACATTACCTCCCTTAATAATTCATGTACCAAAATATGTGGGTTTAGAAGTCACATTACAAAAGATTTGTAATGTAATGTTTTTATGCTTAATAATAGTTTGCTTTTCTCTCAGTCATTATCTTCCAGAATACACAGAGAAAAAGAAAGGATTTATGTCAATAATAATATAAAGAGGCTTTTATGAAAGTATTAATAATCACAAAAAATAAACTGATTATAATTTAGAGATCCTTTATTCATCTGCAGCTGAATAGATTGCAATTAACTGATCAGAATCAGAATTATATAATTTGACACTTTATTCTGTGGAATATATCTTTTTTATGAGTGTTATCTTATTAATGGGATTATTTAGATAGAGACTTGAAAATTAGGTGTAGTGAAAAAATTGACCTACAATTTTAGCCACCATATTTCCTCCAGGAAAAAAAAAATGCCCAAGGAAAATGAATACATAAACCAAACACTGTTATGAAATGGGTCACCTCTAACCTGTGTCTTAATTTGCTGTTAGTTAGCATGGAAGCATGAGGAACCTCCTCCAGGATGCACCCATGATTCTGATCTCCTCTGCTGCCAGCACCATTACCCAAGGGGGGCTACAGCTCATAACCCCAACAGCAGACCAGTTTGGATTGATGATGGCAACAATTCACACCTCAAGAGGAAGCACTCTAATTTAAGTTAGAGTGTAATTATCACAAATCCATGAGGAAGGCTGAGATCCCCCAGAGAACCTTCTGAGTTTCATCGAGTTAGATTGAGCTTGGGATCCCAGCTTGGTCACTTAACTTGCAAAATGACATTGGATGAGCTACCTGCACCTTGAGTCAGAGTTGCCTCCATCTATTGAAATGGAGTGGAAACTTATGGAGTTGTGATGATTAACATGAAAAAACACATGCAATCTTCAATAAATGGTAGCTGTAGTATAGTATCTCATCTTGTCCAAGAAAAGTGGTGGCATTGGTGGCTGAGAGATCTCCTCAGGGTAAGTGTCATGAGGCATCACCAGTGCACTCATCCTCAACAAAATGAAGAGAGGACCAGAGTAAAATTTCCCCCTCATACTCCAACATCAAGGAGAACAAAGCAGAAATTCTCTCACAGTTCCTTCATGAAAAAAAAATAACAATAACATATTCATCTACACTAAATGAGTCTTTGAAAACATGGTTTCCTAATCTCTCCATTATGCTGACTATTTGACCTGGTCAAGTCAGGAGCACAGCAGACATAGTTTCTAACTCTAGATCTTTAAAGAGATGGGAAAAAAAATCCATCTCAAAATAAGCCAAAATAAGAGCAAAAACAGGTTATAAGCTACACTGATAGCTATGGTTTTTACCTGTTTTTTTTTAATTATTATATCTTTATTGAATTTCCTTCAATTGATTGCTTAAAAGTAACACTGATTTAAGCTACACTGATAGCTATGGTTTTTACCTGTTTTTTTTAATTATTATATCTTTATTGAATTTCCTTCAATTGATTGCTTAAAAGTAACACTGATTTAAATCATCAGATATGTGGGATAATTTTTCTTATCACTTCCTTAATGGAAGAATGCCAGATTCCAATTTTTATGGTATGGATAAAGCCTGGGACTACACAGCAGAAACACACTCGAGAAAGTAGGTTTCAATCTGAGAAACTCGTCTCTCTGAATGTACTCAAGGTGATGATAAACCCCTATATGGCCCAGCAGGGGAAGCGTAAAGTTGTGTGAGAAATTTCTCTGTGCCATGCACCATGCACACCTCAGTCTAGATGTGTCCACCACCTATGAAACTCATGATTTGTTAGATAATAGAATTCTTTGGTCCTTGTGTTTATCAAAGGCAATATTTTCACAATCCTGTCAACCTGGCAAACGGCAAATGACTTTAAACTGGATCTAATGGCATAGGAAAAAAAATCAATACTAATGGAAAACTTTACACCGTCCAAACTTCCCAGAGTCACCTTAAGCTCAGCATCAGGCCTGGTGTTGGGACAATGAGGTTATTATCAACCCTTAGAGACACCAAAGCTGAAACTAAAAATGAAATGTGAGTTTTCTCACTGCCACCCACACACTGCAAACATTTGGAATAAATCTGCATCCTAATGGTAGGAAAGTTGGCTTTATGAACATTTACTAGAGATAAACCAAGTAACTTGAGTTCAGCCACACAACAGTCTTGGTCTCAAGATCACCTTGGGAAGCTTGGGGAGGAGAATCATTGGTGACTAGGGAAGCGTGCAAACTTCAAAAGGAATCATAATTTTTAAGAAATTTAAATCCAAATCCTAGTTGGTTTCGTTACATCCCAGACCTAGCAGACATACTATCAATGAGCTCCAGCACTTACACTCCATTAAAACAGCCTCAGGACTAACAGAGCCGATGTGTCTGTTCTATATCTAGTTGTCTTTGTCCTGCTAATCTCATGCTTAATATGGCTTAACACACATAGCTCACTGAAAAGACATTTAAGACTCATGGGAATGTCGATTATGCAACTGAAATCAACTTCAGATTGTCTACACAATTAAAAATAAACATTTTTGAGATAGTAGCATGCATGTAATCTGTAAGATTGTCAAACTCATGATATCTAAAAGCCAGGTTAAAGATGAGTTTCTCAATTTTACAATAGTATATTTTTTTCTGCTAAGCACTGACTACAACTCTTAAACTCAGTTGAGCTGGAATGGCAATAAATTTCTAATATATTTGTATTTGATGTTGGTCCCCAAAGCCTGCCATACAAAGATTAATAGTTTCTTGGTCAAGCAGTCTTTAATGTTGCAATTCCCTCAGTCCTTGTGCTGGAAAAAAAAATTATATTTAATATAAACCTAAAGAAGAGGGAGAGGAAATAAGGAGTGGAAGCGAAGACAAAAAGATGGAGAAGGGAAAAGGAACTTATTAACTGAATATAATAACCTGAAATTTTGCCTTACCTTTCTCATAGAAAATAAATAAAAACAGAAATCTAATCCAACCTATTACCCTTCCCAAGTGTTAAAATGACTAAACATCAACATTTTGAAGTGTGACTATAAACCAATACTTGCAATAGCAAATCATTTTAAGATTACAACAGAATTACAAAGGTCTACAAAATTTATCTCCAGTTTAACATTCATATGGGGCCAGATGAAATGAAGATTAAAGCAGTTAACCAGATAACTTAGGCAGGCATATTCTCCAGCCCTCACCCAGTTTGACTTGAAATTGCTGCATAACGTGCTGTCAAACTGGGTATCAACTGGTCATGAAGAGTTATGGTGACTGGGGCCTCCCCAGTGGCACAGCAGATTGAGCACAGTGCTGTAAAGCTGTCCGCAGCCTCTGCAGCATGGGTTTGATTCCCAGCCGGCCAGGGAGATTCCCACATGGCGTGGCAGACCTCTTCTGTCATGCCCGCTGTTCCATATGCCTGTTCTGCTCCCTGCTCTGACTCTGGTGTACTCTCTCACCCTTCCGCTCCTCTAGTCTGTACCCCAGCTCTTGTATAAATAAATAAATCTTTAAAAAAAAAGTTATGGTGACTGAACTCTCTAGGCATATGTTCTGTAACCAAGATGCTATACTGGGAAAAGCTTCCTCTAAAATGAATGGAAAAGCACCTTAACTCAAGTAGAATCCCAAGAGCAATACAAAAGAACTCTTCAAGATTCTATTTATTATTTTCTACAAATGAATATTTACAAACTGGTAATAACAATGTGATGAATCTTTATAAAGGTAAGGCTCAGCCATGAAATTCTTTCTGGAAAAGATGACTTAGCAGTATTCATCTTCAGGCTGTCTTCAAAGTCTCTTTTAAATGTAAAAACAGGGCCTCCTCTGGTGGCACAGGCAGTTGAGCACAGCGCTGTGAAGCTGTCCACAGCCTCTATAGCACCAGTTCGATACCGGCTGGCGAGGGTCCCACATGGTGTGGCAGACCTCTCCTTTCGCTCCCGTTGCTCCCCTCAGCAGTGTATTTCATCAGTCTGCCTGTTCTGTTCCCCACTCTGTCTCTTGTGAATCCTCTCACCCTCCCGTGCATTTGGCCCAGTTCTTGTATAAATAAATCTTCAATCAATCAATCAATCAATCAATCAATCAATGTGAAAACACAATTTTGGTTTTTTAGAAATTCAATTATGATACACATATTTTATGTAATGGGCGGGGGGGGAAAGAGAAGACACCTTCACAAGCAACTAAAATATACATAACAGTTCCTTTTACAACCCAACCAACCAACTCTCTCCTTTGACAGTTCAGGGTACAGCCTAAACTGGGAAGGCAACAAACCTCTGTTCTGATTAAGATCTGGATACTAGTATCTAGCCATTTAATCTCTATATTTCAAGAATTTCCCCATGTGAAATCAGGCAGAATATATTTCTCTCCTACAGTGAAATACTTTCAAATAACTAATATTCTTATACAAATTGAACATAAATACAGGATAAACTACTATTTTTCCTACTTCTTCAATCCTTTCAACTTGTTTACATGTTAGCATTTAGGATATTTTGCCCTCTGGAAAATTAATTCATAAGTAGGCAGAAGGCTGCCATAGTACAAATCAAATCTTCAATATGGCTACATCAAAATTCTAGTAGCAACAGATACACAGACATGGCAGAGATGTAAATGTTGACTCAGCACCAATGTCATAATGCCAAGACCAATACGATGATGCCTATATCAAAAAGAAAGCGAATACATGGCAAAATTGGCACTAATGTCATTCTCATACTAGAAAAATCAACCTGAAACCTATAGAATGGGATTATTCTTTGTTTACTGCAGTCTGTACAATATTGTTTTTGAAGTATTTCACACAGAAATACTTTACTGAGTTGTTGTCATGATTCTGAGACAAAACTTTTCTCACTTTTCCAGTAAGTGTGTTTTTTAAATTAATAAGTCTAAATTTAATTTTTATCAATTAAGAACAGTTTAAAAGATTGAGAAAAGGCTGAATCTTAAAGGAATTCTAAGGAGAATCTTTTTTAAAATCACAGGTTTAGGATATTTAAAAAAAATCAATCCTGATTTTTATAAAATTTTTCTTTATATTCAGTTTGCTCAAATCAGAAAGTACCTGTATGTCTATCGGGTAGATCCTATTTTACATATGAGGAAGTAGACAAAGGTTAATGTGCTTTCTCAAGGTCACAAACCTAACCAGTTGCAAAACAGATTATACCTCAGAGATCCAAATTCCACATCATCCTCTCAGTCTACTGGGCTATGCTATTTCTCAGACAGAACTAAAAATAGATAACAATAAAAAATTACCATAAAAGGTTGATTCTTCCATTCACCACTTCATGGACTGCCGTTACAAGTACAATACTAAAAAATTGATTTGACGTTCACCTTTGATATTTTTATTGCAATGAAGCAGCACAGAATATGACTAAAAGGCATAGTCTTACTTCTAGACCATGCCAATGTGTGTATCAATAGGTTGCCTATCTAAAGGATTAGCAGGCTACTGGGATTCTGGTTAAGCAAAATAGGCTCATTTGCTTTAAAGTATCTTCCAGTTTTCAGAGGAAGTCTACTCCTGGTTTTTTGTTGTACCATAGCTCTTTGGGAGCTCTTTATTATATACTCTGGATATGAAATTTAATTTGAAAATATACAATGTGTGGTGTTAATTGTTTTATTAGTTTAAATCTACTAAAAGATAGAAAGTCGGAAACAAAAAAGCCAATACAACTAGTGAGTAATGACTTGGCAGGCATCTCCACTTCTGTCTGCTCTGGTTCAAGTGAGGACAGCATAGGGAGGGAAGCACTGGTCTTGGAGCACAGACACTGCACTAGTGAGGGACATCTAACTGTGATGGACACCTGACTAATGATAGACACGTAACTGTGATGGACACCTAATTCAGGATGGGCCAATCAAAGTCATTTTCCCTTTGGGGATCAGGTCGTTACAATCTGCTCATCAGTGAAACTGAGAAAATATAAAACCATGAGCCAGAGTCAGTCATGTGGATTGTGTGCTCTGTGATCAAGAGAAAGCCATTCAACAAGCAAAGAGAAGCTTGTTTCTAAGGCGGACACAGGTAAGCAGCAGAAAATAGGCAGCAGAAGAGGCATTCCTGAGTAACTAATGTTCCTCCTAGTCCCTGGTCCCCAAGGAGAAGGAGCAATTCTGAAACGTGACATACCCATCACAGCCTTAGAATTGTCCCTTTTTTAAGTAGGCTAGAGCCCATTTATTTCTATTACTTGCTATCAAAAGAATTTTAATTACTGGTTAAGACAATTAATTCAGAACTTATGTGTGGACCTCCCTGGTGGTGCAAGGGGTTACGTCTCAGCACCATGAAATTATCGGCAGTCACTGCAGCACGGGTTCACTCTCTGGCCAGGGAGGTGATCCACATGGCACAGCAGACCTCTCCTGTCTCACCTGCTGCTCCCCTCAGCGGTGGATTTCAGTCAATACACCTGTTCCACTCCCCACTCTGTCTCTGGTGAATCCTCTCACCTCCCCGTGCCTGGTACCTCTGGCCTGCACCCCAGCTCTTGTATGCATAAATAAATAAAATAAATCTTAAAAATAAAAAAGAACACTTATGTGGTCAGAGAAATAAAATGTTGAATGTATCATATAACTGCTTTCAATTCTCAAAGTTAGAATGCCTAAGGAGTGATTCACTGCATGGCTGCTTCTCTTCTGAACAAGTGGAAGTGAAGACTAAGGCCACTGCTATGCAGGTATAACCACCTAATAACTTGGCAGTACTCCTATTTTCAATGGTGCTGCTGACAGGCAGGGATGCCCTCAAGGAACAGAGTTCCCAGGAGTTCCAAGATGGGATTAAAATTCAGTATTTTATGTTAATAATTCCATTCACTTTTAATACTATAGGATAAGATACATAAAGAGACAGACAGAGATAGCTATGGAGACAGAGACATAGAGATGAGCATATAATGTAAAATAGGGTTTCATACTGGGTCCAGGTGCCAAAACACATTTTCAAACATTATTACAAGGTTCAAATACCAATTCCCATGGCATATTAACAATGAGCAATTACTTCAAAAAAAAAAAAAAGCTGCACAATTAGCTCTTCAATCCATAAATATCTGATATGTCTCATGATCTGTTGCAGTCCGTATCACTTATTTCAAAGTCAGTGACTGGTCACTGTGTATATATTAGTTCACACACAGACAGTAAAGCATGAGGCTGAGTGGCCTCCTTTTCTCCCAGTGATAAACACACTTGACATCTTACAAAAATGGAACTCACCAACAAGATGAATGTCCAGCAAAGAAACAGTGGTAAAACTGGAAGTGAAATTTGAATTAAGCATTAAAGTTGTTACACGAGAAATAGCTGACCATAGGAATAACAGCCGCACTGGTTAAGAGTCCCTGCATGTGTAGCCACCAGACTTAGTAAAGACAATTTATGGCATAAATAAGCAAAGGATGAAGATGTCCAGAGGAAGTGATAGCAGCATAAAGCTTCATATTAAAGGAATTCAGAAAGATACTTCACAGCATTGGAAGCATAAAAGATAAGATATTGGAAGCTGATCTAAACTTAGAAAAGGGTATGAAAATTCACAAAGGCACAGAAAAGATGTTTTATATCATACATTGTGACAAACAAGAGGGAAACCTTTGATACCACTCTTGGTAAGTTTTGAATTCCGTGTTTCCAATGTTTTACATTGTTTGTACTAGATCAGTATCATTTTTACTATTTTTTCATTTCCCTAAAATTCTAGTAACAGTATAGAGTCTTTAAAGTTTTAAGATGAATTATTTTTTAAGATTTATTTATTTATTTTTACAAGCACTAGGTACAGTCAGAAGTGTGGGAGGGTGAGAGAATTCACCAGAGACAGAGCAGAGAGTAGAGCAGGCAGACTGACGAAGTACACTGCTGAGGGGAGCAGCGGGCAGCAGGAGAGGTCTGTGCGCCATGTGGGACCCTCGCCTGGCAGCCAGGGATCAAATGGCGCTACAGAGGCTGCAGGCAGCTTAGCAACCCAGCACTCACCTGCTGCGCCACCGGGGAGGCCCTTAAGATGATTTTTAAGGGCCCTGGAACTACTCTAATTTTTCCATTGATTTTTAAGGTCACTGTGCATGGTCCAGAGTGCACCAATACTTTTCATCCTGCGTGGCTCTGCAGTAAGGGCTGCACACACAGCTCTTATAAGGTTGTAATAAGAATCAAGGAAATGACGCTCATAAAATATCTGTTGGGATATGAGGTTGTAAAGGCAAGGAAAAGCTAAATTCTGAAGAAACTTGCATACCTTGAATGCTGAAAATTAATTATAAATGCCTTAAGAATGATAAGAAACCGCTGAAGGGATTTAAGGAGGGTGGCAGGGCAAGATCTGCATTTTAGAAAATTAACTGGTCATGTTGAACAGGATGGGTTTTAGGGAGGGAAATACTAAAAAAAAAAAAGACTGCACTAATAAGAGAGACTAAGCATAACTGATTATGACCCTTATACTGGGGAAACCATTTTTAAGAAATACTTAAATACAGAAATTATCAGAAGTGGTGATGAACTAGAGACAGGTGTTGATAATGGCTGCAAATATCTAGGCAGGATAATACTTGCTGACATTTGTTAAATGCTATATGCCACCTTTTGTCCTAAGGTCCTTACATCTACATCATAACTCAATGAACCCTACTAACAAGTTTAGGAGACAGGTTCATTTAGAGATAAAGAAAACAAGCACAGAGAAGGTTAAGTAACTTGCCTGGAGTTACATAGCTTGTAAGCAGTGCTGCTGGATAGGGACCAGGCTGTGGAAATCCAGGCCTTGATCTGCCCCATTTTCATCCCACTCATCTAATCAGTCATCTGCTTTTCAGTCCTGGCCCCATCACTCTGCAGAAAGTACCCTCTTATGTCACTTCCCTTCCATTTGTCCTAAGCAAACATTTATTGAATACCACTGCATGACCAACACTGTCCTCATCCTACTGTGGAAAAATTCCCTTTCAAACTAGCCAGGATCACTGGCTTATCTCCTGAATAATCATTTCTTCCAAGTTGTTAACTATGAGTCATACAATTGCATAGAACAAGAAGATAAAGACAGGGCCATTTATCTGAGATGAAAATGTAATTTCACATACAGTCCCTCTATCTACAAAGTTCTCATTTGTAGATCAAATTTTTTTTGTGAAAGAATATTGTTCATAAAATTATTTTATACTTTAGCTTTTGAAACTTTCTATTTTTATGTAATTTCACACTCTTCACATTCATTTGCATGTCATATATAATACAAATGTGGCAATATACTGCATATGTAGTTTTTAGGAAATTGTTTACAATGTTAAATCATGATTATCTCCCAGAGCTATAAAATTTCTTTAACACATGATTACACCAATAGCTTTTAACTTATTTTTATTAAAGTAATATATTGCAAGATTATATACACATAATATTAAATATATACATATATATATATCTGTTTCAGGTTATCATCATAAAGAAAAAACATGTGTATGCTACAATAAGCTCACCACTAAAAATCCAAAGATATACTACATAAAATTCCTTTTAAGCCACCGGATTTCTAGCTTTCCATTTCAGCTGCTTTGTCTCTCATATTCTATTCTTAGGAAGATGAACTTAAGACAACTGTGTTCAAAAGATCATGGACTAACATCTTTCACACTTTTCTAGGACTTTCAATAATACCAGGTTTTTCAGTGTGAAATGTCCAAAAATAATAAATGTTTTCTATCTGCTTATTTTCCCTAATTGATGGCATATTTTAGCATAAAATTAAAATGCATTTCAAAATTAAACATACATTTCTTTTCTTTTCTCTCTCTCACCTAGAAGGTAGATATAGTTGTTTCGGTCATTCCTAATAATGGAATTGCACACCATATAAATTTGTTTTCTACTCTGACAACTGAGTTATTTATTAAGTTCTATGAAGGGTCTATGTTCATTCCACAACTACCTAACAGAAGAAAAATTATCTATCATGCTGGTATTAAGTTACATTTTAGTTATTCAGCTTATGCCAAAATATAGAAAACTGGTGGATGATAATTTCAATGGGTTACCGAAGAGTTACTGAGAAATCAATCTCCCAATCATAGATTTATGCTGAAAGGGAAAAATAGTCATTCAATTCTTGATTTATACCAGTTATTCATAAAAGTCTTCAACAGATAAGGGCCATAAATTTGCTCTCTGTAAAAGTGTAAATCATTGCCAGAGGAGGATAACACAGGCCTGTCTCTCTGACACCACTCAGCTGTGGAGCAGCAGCTCATGGGGAAAAAAGAGAAGGTAACTTTGAGTTTTGTGTTTCTTATAACATCGCCATCATTTGCAAAAAAAGGATAATTTTATGACTGTAAGGACGGATAAACAACAATATCAAGGGTTGAAAATTTTTTCATATAGGGTATGCAATAATTATATTAGTTAATAAATTCAGCTAGATGTGGATTTAATCAGCTTTAGCCATGGCTACTCCAAGAAATGAAAAACATTTTGCTATCTATTTAAGGATTTTAGGTTTACTTTTTATAAGACTGAAACTAAACTTTAGCTTTTCAGCCAGATTACCAGCAAGGAAGAAATGATTAAAATTTGATGCAGTAAGATTCATAAAGGAGACATTCTCACAAACCTGCCATTTTTTTCTTTCCATCATAATATTAAAATATTCTGCTTGCATCCATATGAAAAAAAAATTCCTGAATAGTTCATAAACCTCTTATACTTAAGAGCAGTGTAACTAGGTTTAAATGGGTAAGTATATGATTCCAGAGAAAAAATTTATCCCAACACAGGTATGTATAAAAAGAAAAAGACCAAATATATACAGCAAGCAACCTTGATTAGCATATTTTGGGGCACAACATAATGTATCTCTTAAAAATTTTGTCCAAAGTGAACTATAAAATGACATTTTACAAAACTAAAATGATATATTTGCTGAGAGTCATTTGCTTATTGTTTGGAATGTGTAGGGAAAAAAAAAGTAATGGTTTTCTTATTTTTAATTTCTATATTATTTAGAGACTAAGACATCAGATAAATGTTATGAGGTTAAGATATAATTTTCATAGAAAAAAATATTATATGTGTCTTTCTGATCTTCTGACTCCTTTCTGCCCAAAAGGAATTTTCCTAATCCACTCAGACATCTAAAGCAGAACTAAATTCAGTTTAAATTACTGAGTTCTATAGTACAAATACTATCTAGAAATATACTTCTTTTATATTTAGGATCCTCTGCATGGGAAATAAAAATGAAAAAATATAAAAAGCAATAGACTCCATGATTAAAACACAATTCAAGATCTTTATCGATTTACTTTTTGTTCTTTAATTTATTGTTTTTATGTACTCACTGGCCAAAAAAAATCCATCTTGTGAAAGCACAGAAACCTGCTTATCTCAAGAAATTCTCCCTGTTAAGATTCCCAGGTTCCTTTGGCTCAGCTAATCTGCTCAAAATTTCATTGTTCTTTTGATAGGAATCACACAAATTAACTACATATTTTTCTCTTCCTAGACAGAAAACTCAATCTGGATGCTCAATAAAAATTTTATTCTTCTCTACTGTCTGATATAAACCAAGCCAATTATATTGGCCATAAAAAATGTAAATTATTAGAATTGTTTAATTGTTTGTGCTTAAATATTCTTATGGAAAGGATGACAGCTCTCACCAACCAATTTATTCTTTTCTCTTTACATGCTAGATCTACAATAATTTCCTTCAATTCCTTATTATGATTACTCCTCTCAACTTTTAAGAGTAAAGGGAAAATTTTTTTGTTTGAAAAAAAAATTGTAAAGTATGTTATACTAGTGACTATTCATTACTTTTGCAAGTATGTAAAATTGGTCTGTCCATTAATATTTCTGATGATATCCCTGATAATATGAGGTTATAGAAAGTACTTAATCTAGATTTTATTATGTGATATTAAATAAATCATATCTATTTTTGTGATTACTTTTGAAATTCACATTAGCTGTTTCTCATGTTTTTCCCCTCAAATAGATAGTCCATCATAATTGTATCATATTCTCCTCCTTTCATCCCCTAACCCCAGCGTTTCCTAGAGTTGATTTTTCAATTGCCTCTATTATTTAAAGTTTACAATTAATTTACTATTAATTAGACATTCATGTAAAACTCAGAGCTGCCAAAATAAAAAGCAATTCCAGTACTGTTAAGAAAAACTGGTTATACTCTACAATATTTTTTGTGTTAATAAATTCACTTGCCTTCACAACCTATTAACAATTATTTAGATTATTTAGATTCAATTTTACTTCCACTGATTGCATACAAGCCACAAATTCTTTTCTATTATACTGTATGAAGTAATAACACCCTTGACATTGTCACTATCTTCAACAATTTTTTTTTCCTGACAGAAGTCATCATAAAAATAGCATATCTACACATATTAATCCTTTAATCACCTAAGTAGTAGTAGTTTGGCTGGGTATAGAATTATTGGATCTGATTTTCTTCTACTGGAAAGGTAACTTTTTTTCTTTCAATCTTGAGTTTCTACTTATTTTTTAAATTAATTTGTTCATATATATTTTATATCATTGCTCATTTTTGTACAGTGTATGCTTTCTCCTCTCAGGCATAGTCCCTGTAAAATTCCCACCACCAATTTACTCATGCACCATCACCATAGTCTCTTGCACTCTTCCCTCCCCTGTTTTGATCCTTTCTATCACCCTGCCCTGGAGAATATCTCTGATTTATAGTTGCCTGTTAATTTTGTTTTTTTATTTATTATTATTTTATTTCTGGAAAGGTAACATGTTTTGTTCTGATTAGATACTTAAAGAATTTCCTCTTTATTTTGAAATTCAAATGTCATATATTTGTGTGTGTGTGCATATATATATAATCACTTTATATGCCTCTGTTAATCAATTCTATGTCTTCTCATTTACTACTTGATTTTGAGCACCACCCAATCTGCTATTTAATTCCTCCATTCAGCAACTATTCTTACATTTCTAAAAATTCTTTCCCATACTCAGATTATTCTTTTTTTTAAAAGATTTATTTATTCATGCATACAAGAACCAGGGTATAGGCAAGTTGTGCAGGAGGGTGAGAGGATTCACCAGGGACAGAGCTGGAAACAGAACAGGCAGATCTACCGAAATACACTGCTGAGGGGAGCAGTGGGCAAGACAGGCGAGGTCTGCCTCGCCATGTGGGCATCTCCATGGCCAGCAGGGATTGAACCAGCACTGCAGAGGCTACAGATAGCTTTGCAGTGCTGAGCTCAACCGCCTGCACCACCAGGAAGGCCCAGATTATTCCTTTTTGATTTCAGTTTCTTCTTACAGATTTAGCACATTAAAAAATTTCATTAAAAAATTCAATTATCAGGTCTCAGTTTAAATGCCATGCCAACAATAACCAACATGAATCCAAAGTAAAACCTATATTCTCTAGTTTTTATTCAAGCTACTCATAAAATGTTAAGGTAACTCTTCACAAGTAGAAAGTTGTACAGAGGAGAGGCTCTGCCACATTACAGATCTTAAATTGACTGAGTTTATCTTAAGAAGAACTTTTACCCACTTTCCTAAAGAGTATTAAGCACCAAGAAATCAGAAAAAGATGCAGCCTCTAGAGTTGTTCCATTATTTAAGGTTGAAAGCAGGTTGTCCTAAACCTGTAGTACTCTAAATGGCATCTTTAAATTAGGGCAAGTAAGTTGTGTCTTTTAAAACATGCAGTATGGATCCACAGATGTAGCCCCAACCATGAACTCAATGAAAGTTACTTCATTGCCTAAATGTGTCCTTTATTTTGGGGGAACTCATGTAATGTACAAATTGTTCACTCTAAAAAATAAGAAAATACAATTTTAAAAGCTTTGCTAATTGTGGGCATTGCAATTACTTAGAGGCAAATACTAGATTTAACATTGAAATAACTAGATACAGGAATGCAGAGAAGGAAATTTGTTGAAAAAAATCATTGTGAAAGATTTTAATTTATTCTTTCTCATTTAGATTATCACTGAAGCAATAATGCAATAAAACAATTCAAGTATTATGCTTAAAAAAATTGTTCTTGAGAAGTGGCAAATTCTTCCATAAAGATTTTTTTTATGTTAAAATGAATACAATGAGATAACATTTGGTATCACTGAACAACTTTGTAATTGTTATGATACTTATAATAATTATTATAATTACTATAGTCATACTTACTGTTGAGCAACATACCAAGCTTTATAAAAGAAAATGTACATCTCCCCAAATTAAGTTAAAGCACTCCTTACCCCTCCACTAAAGATTAGCAAAGCTATTTAGAGATATGATAAAGCAGACAAACATATAAAGTGTACATAAGTTCATTAACACCTAACTACTTAGGCATCTCTTCTACATAGAGTAAAATGATTTCTTCTCTGAAAGAAAATTAATGAGAAAGAAAAATGCAAAGAAGATCAGAAGAGTGTTGAAACCATCTAAGCTATAAAGTCTTCCCTGCTGCTGGCAATCCATCAGACTGTTCAAAATAAAAGCTATTTCATCTAACCTTTTAAAATCTTTTAGGTTAAACAATACTTTCAAATCCACCAATTCCAAAAAATAATGGGAAAATTTTAATGCTAATATGACAATACCGTTAATCTTGCTATAATGTTATTACTAACACTTTTAAACTTAAAGAATATCAAATTGAATATTAAATAGAATTTTACTTTGGTTTCACTGTAGAGCATTCTTTTCTCTGCAATAACTGTGGAAGACTCTCCAGTTTGCCACTGACAAAGGCTAGCGTGCCAGAGAAATACTTCAAAAACCCAATGCCTTGTTGGCATATTCATAACCACTGGGACTGGATGCATTTCTCATTATCATCACCTTCTGCGTCGTTGGAACATCTCTTAGTGCTTTGCATATTTTCTAATATTACTTATTTATCTTTCCTTTTCCACATTTTGCCCTTTTGATTGTGAAACTTCTAGGAAAGGATTAATACCAGGCCACACTGAGCTTGGGTTTGTTCTTTAGAGAAAGCTGTTAACTCCATTTTAGTAGCATAGTGTATTTCTTGAACACTGGAAAGCCAGTCCTTAATGAATACACAAGTAGTCATCAACTTAAAAACAGATTATCCTCAAAAAAGTAAGTGTAAAACAGTTGTTGGAAGTAGGAATGTATTTTCCCAAATGATCAACATTGTGAAGGTGACTAGGATTCTCAACCAGCACTCCAAAATCTACTGAATCCACAATGAAACTCCTTTACAAAAGAATCCTATGGAGCCAATGATGGTGTCCAGAGAGCCTGGTGCCAAAACAGCAACTTCCCTGCAGAGTAGCATTGGTTGGAAAAAGGAAGCCTCTGTGCTGATGTTTCTCTAGAGTCTTGCTAGAGGTGAAAAGGGAACAGGGGGAGAAAACCGCAAGAGGATGGAGGTAGGAGAGATCATGACAGTTAATCCAAAGTACTGACTTTCATAATCAAGTGCCCACAGAGATGCAGTACATTTAGTAAGAAAGCAGATTCTGAAACCAGAATGCCTAAGGTTCAAGTGCTAATTCTGGAACCCTGGGCAAGTTACTCAAATTCTCTTAATTTCAATTTCCTAATCAGTAAAAAAGAATAAGGCAGCTCAGTGAAAAAAGAATAAGGCAGCTTCTTCACAGAATGTGTTGTGAGGATGAAATATATAATATAAAGTGCTCAGAACAGGGCGTTGCATGTATTTGCTACTATTATATGAGGCAAACACCAGGACTCTGCACTGCACTGTCCAGGGGTTTGCACAAAGCACCTCACACAACATTCTGGAATGTCTTCACAGGCCACTTCCATCATATAAGGAATTTTTAATCATTTCATGTGTATGTGAAGAGTTGGTCTTTCAAGGTTCTGTTTCAAGGCTCTGTTTCAAGTCCTGTTGAGGACAGAGATGAAAGAGCAAATATTTTTTATGCCACTGGCATTTTCTAAAATGGCTGTACTTTTGGCACAGTGATAAGCAAAGGAGATCAGAAACATCTGGGTTACTCTTTGCTCTTTCTGGAGCAAAATGCTATGATCTGCCTGTGTGATTATTTGTAGAAAAGTGAGTATTCCCTTCTATTCACTATCCACTAAGAAAAAAAATTATACTATCATGTATTGGGATTTATTTTTATCCTATTATTGTAACTTGGAGGATTCTGACAATGCCTAGCAAATGAGTAATACTCAAGAACGGGTGTTAACACTGAAGAAATCATTTGCAAGTGCTCTAACGTTTCAGAGTGAATAGTTAAGCCTTGCATTTCATTTTAATCTGAGATTTTGTAATCTCACTTCTATCCTTACCATTCTAGAAAAACTATGCCTTCTGAAATATCCAATGACTTATATTTACAAATCTAATGGACACCTTTCAGAATCTGACTTGCTATTTCAGGAGTATATATCACTGTAGGACAGTACCATTTTAGTCTTTCAACAAATCTTTATTAAGCATAAAATAAGCACCAGACACTGTACTAGATACAGCAGATACAGCATGAGTAAGACCATCATGAAAGGGAGAAAAGCAACAAATAAACAACTGCATAAGTAAATAATTGATTATAAATATGATATATGTTATTAAAGGAAGATACAAGGGATGGTGAGTGCATATAAGGCATATTTGCCTTGGATTCCAAAGCAAGCAAACCCAACCAGAGGTCAGGTAGTACTTATGCATAAGCTTGAAGTATTAGAAGTTGACCGCAAAAGGAGCAATATGAAAAGAAAACAACATATTCAAGGACACAGAGCTGAGAGATATTTGGTGAGTTTAAGATTCTAAGAGATCAGGCTACACAGATTATAAAGAAGACAAAGAATCATGAGGCAATACTGGAGAGGTGATCAGGATATTAGATCGTATCCAAAACTCTTAGTTTTATAGCCATAAAGTAAAACACTATCTTGCAGATCTTAATCATTGAATCTTAGATTCAATTAAATATGATTATCTACATTTTAAAATGTGTTGAATAGATATTAGTTTGAAGGAAAGGAATACTTTCATAAATAAAAATAAACAGCTTCAATAACTACAAAAGTAATTCTAAGGGGTCAACAATGTGCTCTGTCTGGATCCCTTGGGATTGCAGTTGCTTTTCTGGTCCAGATAGGTCCATTTTCTTTTGGAAAGTTGAATTCTTATAATGCCCAGGTGTTGGTTAAAGATTCTGCAAAGCATAATTATAGAGAAAAAAGTTTTTTATAAAGTCCAGAATGGTGAAAGTCTGGAATATCATCATTACTAGTGGGAAAAGGAGTACACAGGAAGTTTCTGGTTCACTTTTGCCCCCTTTCTTGGGTCTAACCAACTGAACACAACCACAAATAACTGATAGGTGGGGATCAAAATATAAGTACTAGTAGAAGCCTGGTAACATTCAGTACTCCTAATAGTTTCTGGTAAACTGTGTTGAGCAATGTAGCTTAGACCTAAGGTCAAGATGGGACTCCTGGGCCTCCCCTGGTGGCACAGCAGTTGAGCGCTGGGCTGCGAAGCTGCCCACAGCTTCTGTGGTGCCGGTTTGATCCCTGGCCGACGGCAAGGGTCCCACATGGCACGGCAGACCTCTCCTGCTGCTCCTGCTGCTCCCCTCAGCAGTGTATTTCGTCAGTCTGCCTGTTCTGTTCCCCACTCTGGCTCTGGTGAATTCTCTTACCCTCCCATGCTTCTGACTGTACCCAGTGCTTGTATAAATAAATTTTAAAAATCTTTAAAAAAAGAAAAAAAAATGGGACTCCTGACTTGAGGACAACCAGGTTATCAGATCAAGCTTTAGTTTATCTACTCATCCAGTGAACAGCTGAAACACTGGATCAGAAATGAAACAGATTATTGCCTAGGGGCAGCTGGTAGGAAATGGAGGAGGGTCTCCACATAGCAAAAGGCATAACAGAGGCAGACACACTAGTATCACCCATATTATTGCCAAGTTCTAGACTTTACAATTTGCCATCTTCCCTTGATGAAAAAGATGTTAATAAGGAGAAAGCAGAGAGAGAGACCCAAAGAAGAAACAGGGTTCTTCTCCACATAACACAAAGGAGTGAGATCAACTTCTTCCTGAAAGGCAAAACTTTTAGTAATATTACTTCCAAATCTGATTATAGATATCCTTCTTTCTACAACTACCTAAGTGCTGTAATTTGACACTTGATACAACAAAGCCATAAAGATTTATAGGATCCATAATCATTACCTTGACAATGAAGATAAAATCTACTGAGATATCATAAAATACTCCATACTTTAAAGGAGACAGCAATGACTTTTGCAGCAAAGATATCTTTTATCCTGCTTATTTGCACACACCATCTGTTTTATTAGCATGTCTTGTCACACAGAACTGCTTTTGTAATTGCAAGCCTTGTATTATGATAACAGTAGTAGAATGTGAGGGTATGAAAGAGACAAGGAACAGGAAGGGAGAGAATAACTACTTTATTCAGTCTTGCCTACCTTGTTCCCAAAACAATTTAAGTGTCCTAGTAGTTACTCACTTAGCCATTCCAAGTATGTATTTTCATTTATGTGCTAGGCACATTGTGCTCAACAACAGCAATATAAAATAGTGAGGAAGGCCTCCCTGGTGGCGCAAGGGGTTAAGCACCGCACTACGAAGCAATCCGCAGCCTCTGCAGCACGAGTTCGATCCCGGCCGGCCAGGGAGCAACCCACATGGCAAGGCAGACCTCTCTTGTCTCGCCTGCTGCTCCCCTCAGCAGTGTATTTCAGTCTGCCTGTTCTGCTCCCCACTCTGTCTCTGGTGACTCCTCTCACCCTCCTGTGCCTCTGGCCTGTACCCCAGCTCTTGTATGCATAAATAAATAACTCTTTAAAAATAAATAAAATAGTGGGGGGAAATATGGTCCCTATTCTAAAGAAATTGATGGTTTTGTAATAGAATTTATTAAATACACAGTTAGGGGAAATAGTAGGGATTTTAAAGATCAGGAATAGGGATACTTAGATTGACTACTTAGATTGATGAATGTCCTTCAAATTCTTTTTGAAACTTTTGCATGTGGGAAGCAATCTTTGTTACATTATAGTTTCTTAACTTACATAAATGATGTCAGACTGCATCTAATCACCTGAAACTTAATTTTTCATTCACCATTATATCATTTCAAATATCATTTCAAATCTACTACCATTGAGATGTATACACAACAGCTAAATATATCTGTGTGCTCTAACTTGCTCTAACCATTTTGGATTGGCTGTAACCATCTCTAACTAGCTCCAACGGGGTTGAATTGTCTTTATCCAGTATCAATATGTTCTAGTCTGTTCTAACCAGATAGAAGCAGCTCCAACCAGTTCTCACTGGCTCCACATCATAGCTAGTCAGCCCTAGTCTACTCAAATATGCTTAAACCTGCTCTAACCAGATCAAACTGGATCAGACCAGCTCTAACTGAATCAAAACAGCTCCAACTGTTGCTCTAGTCTACTCTAACCTAATTGAAGCAGGTCTAGCTAGGTCCAATCAGCTCTAACAGGATTGAGCCAGATCAACTTGCTCTAGTCAGATCAAACCGGACTAGTCAATACTACATTGCTTATACCAGATTGAACTAGCTCTAACCAGATCAAACAGAATTGAGCTGTCTCTAACAGCTTCAACCACATCCACCCAAATCTGAAATGTTCCAGTCTGCTCTAAATTGCTCTAACCTGCTCTGATCAGTGCAAAATGGCTCCAATCAACTCCAACTGGCATCAACCAACTCTAACCACCTTCAACCAGCTCCAACCAGTTTGAACTGACTCCAACCAGTTTCAACCACTTTAAACCAGCTCTAACCTGACCTAGTCTGCTCTAACCTACTCTGAACTGATCCAACTAGCTGTAACAGGCTCTAAACTGCTTAAACTTGCTCCAACTAACTGAAGACATCATCAAACAGCTTTACTACCTCCTACTGTCTCCAACCAACTCCAACCCGCTTCAACTTGTTCCAACCAACTCCAACCAGCTTCAAATGGCTCCAACCTGATCTAGTCTGTTCTAACCTGCTCTAATCTAAACTAACCAGGTTGAACCAGCTCTATCATTTGGATCTATATAGATATGTGTGTGTGTGTAATTGCTACACATACAAACATACAAGCACATACACACAACACATATCTATAATACAGTATTCCACCACCTGAATGTCACAAATTTTATTTACCTTCCTTCTGCCCTAAACTGAAAATTATATTTACCAATGCATCATTTTAAATACGTTTGTGACACATGCAGGTTTTTCTGTGGCCCATCTAGCCTCAGAAATCAGTTTGTTTTCTCAATTATTGTCATGAATAAATGATATAAAGGATATCGGCAAACTTCTACATAGCCTTAAAAATTTAAGCACAGATTCTCATATGATCCAACATTCTACTTCTGTAAACATAACCAAGAGAAATTAAAACATATGCTCACACAAAAACTTGTACAGAAATGTTCACAGCATTATTACAGACCCAAAGTAGAAACACCCCAAATGTACATAATTATGTTAAATTCATATAATGGAATTCTATTCAGCAATGAAAAGAAATCTAATGCTGAAACATGCTACAGCATGGATGAAAACCAAAAACATCATGCTACATAATAAGAGCCAATCACAAAAAGTCACATATGTGATTCCATTTATATGAAATATCTAGAATAGACAAATTCATAAGATAAAAAATAGAGGAATGGTTTGCATGACTGCCAGGACAGGGGGAAGGGGAGTGGGGATTAATTTCTAATTAGTATGAAGTTTATTTTCTGAAGTGATGAAAATGTTCTGAGTTAGTGATGATATTACATAACCTTTTGAATATGCTAAAAATCCGCACTTTCAAATGGTGAATAATACATATAAAATATATCTTTAAAAAATATTCTAAACTATAAACATCCCCAGGATATGAACTTTGTCTTATACATCCTTACATTCCCTAAAATGCCTTATTTATGGTAGGTTCTCAAATTATATTTGCTACATTGAGATTATGGGTACTGGGGATCTATCCCACCAGGTTAATTGGAAACTTCATCCCTAGACTTACTACAATTCTTATTTAGCTTTTGCCTTTTAGCAAAATGAAATATAATTCTTATTAAAGGGGTAGATATCATCCCATCATATGTTAAGTAAGTTTCTAGGTTATGGATGGTCATAGTGTGTCATCTTTTAATACTTGATGAAGAATGTATGAAAATCTGCAAATAATGAATCCCAGGAAGCTCAGCTGGATTGGATCACAGGTCTGGAGGTAATTTCAGCTCTCTGTCTAGTCTTCTGAGTTTGGCTCCATAATCCTTCCACCCATTACCCTTGCATGCACACATACAATCTGAATTGCAGAAAAGTCTGACTGTAATATAAAAGGTATATTTAATGGTAATTTACCTGAGCTGTTCTCAATTTTGGTTAATTTTGAAATAATACATTCTATACATCATATTACATTGTATCAGGTAAAACTTTTGTAAATTTGATCATTATGAAGCTTCAAGGAAAGTTCATTCATTCCTTACTTAAAGTACATTAAGGGTTTACTATGTGCCATGCAATAATGTAGGGGATAGGTGCCTACCTAGTGAACAAAGTTTCAGCCCCTATCCAGATCTCACAGCAAATTAAGGCAAGACATAGCAAGTTGAAACAAGTTGAATTCTAGAGTTCACAGTCTATTGCTCTCAAGTTATAGGCAAGCCAATTCATAATTTTTTAATTGTGGTGATTACAGCCACAAAGAAAGTAGCAAAATGAAAAGAATAAATGTGAACAAGAGAATATTGGATTAGAAGGGCACTTTCCAGGATAGTATTAGCACATTGATCATCATTTCATGGCAGTGCATCTTTACCGCATTTCAGATCTGTTGAGAGGCATCACAAATGTATGAGATAGCTGAGTGCTGAAACCAGATCTCCAATTAAGCTGAAAAATGTCAGACATTGCTTGCAATGAGAATATGCTATTGACAAAACTTATAAATGGGAAAAGAGGAAAAAATCAAAAGAATAAATCGAAGTTCTAAATTTTAGCTCCTGGTTCATCTACATCCTTGGATTACATGCTTTTATTTCTTATAAATGTAGTTTCCATCTTTTTTCATAGCTCCAAAGGGAATTAAACTTTTTAACAGATTTGTTAATACAAGAGTGACTTAGATGACTTGTTTCAGGTTTTATTCTTCTTAACCTCCATGTAGTATTTGGCAACACAAATCAACAGGTGCTTTTTGAACCTCTCTTGTCCCTAAATGTAATCACATGCTCTTCCTCTTGTCTCTGTGTTCTCTGACTTTGCTTTTTCCTGTACTGATTCTTTTCCTTTTCCCTTTTTATTTTTCCTAGCAGCTCTCAAATGCTAAGCATCATCCTCATCACTCTGTAGAATTTTCTCTTATTGTGATTATTGTTATCAAAAAGCTCTCCTTATAATGTTTTGAAAGGGCACTGCCGATCCATTTAATACTCAAAACAACTTTCTGTGCATCACAAATTTCACCCTCAATCCTTTTCCTACACCAGGCAGCCTCTGTTGAGAGCTTATTTTCACAAAGAAAGATAAAGAAACAAGACTACTTAGGAATATGGGTTCAAATTCTGACTGGGCTACTTTATGTGACATTGGGTAGAGTTGGTAAGTTGTTCCAGCCAAGCATCCACTTCTATAAAATGTGTACAATAGTACCTCTTTCCAAAGGGATGTTGGATTAAATTGTGATGATGACAACATTTAATTATAAATTATGTGTCAAATACTTTTAAGCACTTTACACATATTAACTCCTTTAATCCTCACAGGAAGTTTACCATTAAGCCCCTTTTACAAATAAGACAGTTACCCCTATCACACCAGTTAATGAGCATTCAACAATGGCTGCTATGTTAATTACCTCTATGCTGTGATTTTAAAATACCTATTCCATCAAATATTCATTCAATTATACTTTGCTAGGGGTTTTCATGCAATGTCTCACCAATATAACAGGTGTATCAAAAATCAGACTCCCCATTTCATTCCCTTGCACCCTAACCCAACCTATACACAAAGCCTGGTTCTCTTAACTTCTTTCATTCAGTCAATAGTCACCCAGCATTTAACGTATAGTCATACCAGACATGCATCCAGCTCCAGCCTTGGATTTCTTCTTAATTGCACACCTTCTCTTTTTTCTATTTCCACTCCCTTACTTTCCTGCCAGGGGGCTGAATTCTGAAGCCAAACTATATTAAATGTATGCTATGGAATACTTCCACAACTCATGTAAAGTTAGATGAAAATAAGTGGCAATACCTCAAAGTTCATCCATAAAGGGTGCCTGAAAAGCAGTGGAGAGGGAAGAGAAAGAACGAGACCACCTGACTGTGCAGGCAGGAAGACAACAAACACAGATGCAGGTATGTGATCAAATTATAAACTGTCCTCTAAGTGATTGAGAGCATGATTCAAATGGCCTCAGAGGTATCCAAAACAAAATAAAATCTTAAAGGAGACCATCATAAGTGAACAGTGGAGTGCAGGATATGGACATTGGTAAAATCTCAGCAAAGCAAAGGACTGGAAAACACCAATCCAAATTGAATAAAAAGGCCCATGTAAATACAAAGCTAAAGTGTCAATTTACATTATTTGGTGTCTTTTTAAGATTTATTTATTTATGCATACAAGAACTGGGGTTCAGGCCAGAGGTGTGGGGGTGAGAGAATTCACCAGAGACAGAGCAGGGAACAGAACAGGCAGATGGTCTGAAATACACTGCTGAGGGGAGCAGTGGGCGAGTCAGGAGAGGTCTCCTGCACCATGTGGGTAGCTCCCTGGCTGGGGATGGAACTCATGCTGCGGTGGCTGTGGACAGCTTCATAGGTTGCACCACCAGGGAGGCCCTGGTTGTTTTTATGTCATGAAAAAGAAAGCCAACTTATAGCTCAAGGGCGGAAAGTGAAAGGAGCTAACCATGGTAATGTCATTCTTACGTGTGCCATTTCAGCAGCCTGACAAGCAGCACTATGAACCTCCAACTATCAATAAGGCTGACAGAACCACTTAAGTTAATTAACTAGTTAGGTTTTTGAAATGCAATGGGAACTGTACATCAGCATTGCTTAATTATTTCAAAACTAAAAACTGCTAAATATTATAAACTCTTTGTAAATAAATGGTATTGCCATTTTTACAATGCATTATTATCAAACTTTAGTGAATACAGTTGAGTACACAAAAAATAGAGTTCTAAAAGCAGAATTTAAAAGTGTATATTTTAACAAACAACTTCCAATTCATAAACAGAGCAATCTATGGTAATGCCCAAAATATCAAATTAAAAAAACTAATGCAAATACAGATCAAATCAATAAGTTTGTATAAACAAACGCTTAAGAAGAATGACCAATTCAACATACAGGAAACAAAGAGTAATTGCCTATAACCTCTTCGAATAATAAATGATATACTCAGATGTACTATTTAACTTTGTTTTCAGTAATTTGTCAAGTGGCACAGGCTGTATAGACTCTGTTCATAACTTCCTTTATAAAGAATAACCTTGGTATAAATCTTTTAAAACTCAATCAAGTCAATCCTTATAATTAAAGACTGAGAATTAAGTAATAATATATTTTAGTCATAAAGTGAATATATTTTGGCCAAAAGAAAAGACTAAAGTATGATGCTCTTTCAAGTCATCACAACACACTGGCCTTTAATGAGTCTCTGTAGGGTTCTATCTGTGCTCCCCAGGACCCTACCTATATACCTTTCTGATACCACTCATGGTGTTGCTCAGAACAGGACGATGTCTGCCTCTCTCTCCAGGGACTGCTACCATGCCTGGCATATGGTGATCGATAAATAAGTTAAGGGATTTGTTTACAAATCTTTCTGCCACAAAAGTGGAAACTTCTTGAAGGGAAGGACCATTTTTATTTGCCCTTAGGTTATGCCCAGAACAGTGCCCAAGAAATGACTGCTAAATGATCTTCATCATAATTTATAGGACCCAGCTTGGGACTATATCATATAAGTAAATAATGTATGTCACTTATATAAAGCTGATTTTTAAAATAACTCTAGCTTATTAACTGGGGGCTGGCTGCCCAATGACAAACTGGAGATAAATATATTGGAGAGTTTAAACATATTGTCACTATGTTTATTTGTTTCTTCATTAACTTTTTCTTTCATATCTCTTAATCACAGATAATTTAAGTAGCTCTCTGAGACCAGTTAGCCGTGACACTGGTCACAAAAAATACCACTTAGCAGGATGCGAAATCTGTGAAGCCTGGCACTCCACAAGAGGGCCCATAGAAGCTTTGTTTTTCACTAAGTCATCGAAAAAAACAAATGTTTGGTAATGGCTATCAGCAAAGATTATGTTGTTTGAAAATTCCTGCTGCAATCTATGGAATTTTAAAAATGAAGTTCCAGGAAGCCTAGTGAATTCTGAGCAGGTTATGAACTGATGGGGCAACAAAAGCCAACTTGTAAAGACTGTTTCACCCTACGTATAATTAGTGTAGGCCAGTAACCCTAATCTCTGTTTACTCTGTTTGGTTTTTTCCCATTACAGAGAGACAGCAATTTGGGGGCAAAAAGATTGGGATCATCTCTGCCCCTTCCTCTAGGATTCTTGATTTCCTTGGCAACCAGCCTCCTGTCTCTCCCACTCTGTGGTTTATTCGGTCTTGTTCATAAAGGAGGAAGTAAAAATTAGAATATTTTCTGCTTTCTGTTTTAATATAAAAGTAGAATGCTTGTATTACAAATGTACTGTTTATATTGATTTTACAAAATAGAAATTCCTAAAGCTATTTTGTGTATATATTAATGTTTGTAAACAGGCACACATACAAATCTCCTTTTCTATATGTGGATGTATTTATATATGGATGCTGCATGTGGTTTTTCGGTTACTCAAAAAAGTCTGTGATCAATGGCCAGAGATTAATATTTTCCCTAAATATCCTTTCTTCTGAAACACATCCCAAACTAGGAGATGGACTTACCCTGGCTTGGTACCCCCATCTGTAGGACAAGGCTAAATGCTTTTAGTATGATGTTTCATTTAGTACACAAAATGATCTATGGAAAAAGAAACCAAAACTTAGGTAAGACTCCATAGGACCTCATCTTGACAATAATGTACAAAGGCAGTGCAGAAGGGGAAGTCAAAATATCTAGCAAATTTCCCTTAGACACTAGCAGTAATTCCATAGAAAGAGGAAAAAAATATATTTATTACTTAAGTACAAATCTATGACTATTTATATTGTCTAGGATCCCTGGAAAGCTCTTCCATCGATAGATATAAGCCAAGAGTAGGGTTAATACACACATCCAGTTCCAAGTCAAGAGAAGTTCAGAGAGATAGTGATTGACTGAATTCATATTTCAAAGTAATAGCTTTTAAATAACATCAAAAAAAATCACTTGAATTAACCACTTGACTAACTTGTTCTAGCATTTGTTTAGAAAATGAAACATAAAACTAAGAAAGGAAGTAATGAAATCAAATCAAGAATACTGGTATTAACTTTCTTACAGGGATAGTCATCTCATCACTACCCTTGACTCTGTTCTATCAACCCTGCACAGCGCTGCTAGAGTAAGTTTCCCTATAAGTATATTGATAATGTTACTCTTCTCGCAAAATCCTCTCTGTCTACATAGCAACCCAGCATGGTGTAAACACAAAAGCTTTCAAAAACAAAAATCATGTAAACCAGTTCAGTCTGAAACTAAAGAGATGCAGAGATTGTGGAGAATCAGGAGCACGTGTAAGGGTGTATTGACATAATTTGTTTAGGATATATAGTAAAACCACCACTCAGCCCACGGGCCACTTGTTTTCAACTCATGCACTTATGGTGTGAGATCTGTGCTACTCTGTGCTACTCTGCCTAGCAATAAGGATCTGGGATTTGTGGCTGCAGCATGTCCTAATTTTATCCCCAATGACTCCATCCTTTCCATCAAATCCCCAGCTCCTACAACAGCAGAGTTCTCACAGGGTCACAGGTGTGCCACACTTGCTGCTTTCAAAAACTATTCCAGGAAGAAGGAACGTTTTACAAATGAGAAAGTTAGACTAGACCAATTTAGCATAGATCCTCCTTAGCCACTACAAAATTGAGATTTGCCAAGGTCACAAAGGTTTCTTGTACATAAGCCATGATCAGAAACCGAACCCTCTGGCAACCAGTTTTTAAAATCCAACTGGTTTTTCTTAGGATATTTCCACATATAGGCAATTTCCTCTATATAAATAGCTCGCATGAATAATTTCATTTATTTACTATAAACACTGAAATCTCCATACTACTATATACATTAAGAACACAAAATTAACAAGTTAAACTCTATGTCTTTGAAAATATGCTGAAATAGCTTTTACATTCTTGTCTAAACAAAACACATTTATTAAAATACCAATTAAAGCAACATTTAAGGGATCCTATAATGTACCATTGGACAGAACTGAACAATTTACCAAGGCTGCAGTTGTTCAAGCACTGAAATAACTGACTTCAGCCATGTAAAAATACTGACAAGAATCAACTGGCTAACAGCCCAGAGCAGCTTTCAAAACCAGTTCATAAGTATTTAATACTTTTAAACATTTCAAACTCCTTTTCCACTGAGTATTCTTGCACGCCTAAAATAATGGCACATCTAAGGGCAGATTAATAAATTGCTTACATAAAAATGTCACAGACTCCATTAATAATAATACTATATATTCTCTATTATCTGAAATAGATGATAGATATAAATAAACATATACACACATATATAAACATATACATTATATACATACATCCACACAAATATACATATACACAAACACACACACATACATACACATAGCACATGCCACTTTAATGCAACTTGGAATATATTCCTTCAGTACTGAACCTGTGTAGTACTCTCACCCTTTCAGACAGCACACACACCTGAGCAAGCAACATGAACAGAAAGTAGTAACAGACTACTGTAATATTACCACTGGGCATTTTATGTACAAACCGCATGTGAGGCTTAGTCTCCCTTCCTTAATACACTTATGTTCCTTTAACTCCTTACTCACATAGCTAGGTATCCTCTGTCATTTTTTATTTTTTTTAATTTATTTATTTATGCATATAAGAATAGGGGTACAGGCCAGAGGTGTGGATGGTGAAAGGATTCACCAGAGACAGAGTGGGGAACAGAACAGGCATATTGACTGAAATACACGGGCGAGTCAGGAGAGGTCTGCTGGGCCATGTGGGTTGCTCCCTGGCTGGCCAGGGGATCGAACTTGTGCTGCAGTGGCTGCGGATTGCTTCATAGGTTGTGTCTTATCCCCTCGTGCCACCAGGGAGGCCCCTGTCATTTTTTAATAAATGCAAGGAAAGTTTTCTTTGCCTAAGTCATTACTTAAATGCTTGTTCATTAAATTAAAACCAAGACATTTTTTTTTCCAGTGGCATTATGAGTCAACACCACAAATCAATCAGAAAACTGTTAAATAGTCAAAATATTAAAATAACCTGAGATAAGCAATAATAAACAAGAAATTTCCAAACAAGTTATTAGTTTAAAAATATTTGAAAGAAACAATTATTCATTACCTTTGTAAAAAAAAGCTAAATAAAATAAAGTGACAAATTGTAGATTAAAGGAATCCTAGAGACCTCATGAGTAAGCAAATGACAAATAGAAATGTTGATTTATCCAATTTATAATAAAGTGTGCAAAATTAAATCTCTATCAATCAGAAGTCATCACATTTGCATAAGAGAAAAATATATTTAATATGTTTCCACAAAAATTGTAATAGAATCTATTGTTGAATTTAGAGTCTATATTAACTAATAACCTCAATAATGTTGAAATTTAAACACAATGGTTTCTATTTTTAAGAGATACAAATATGGAAGGGAATCAAGAAGAAAAACAACATTGCAATTTACTTAAACACTTCAAAATGTCATCATAAAATGGCCCATATGAAAAAAAGGAACTACTTCAATGTATTTGCATTTCCCAATGCATATTCTTATTCCACTCAGAAAATTTAATTGTGTTTTGCGTATGACCTTTAAAGCATCATTGTCACAGCTTGATGATGACATCCAAATAATTTCAATAAAACATCTACCACAGATGGGAAGTAATAAAATCATAATAGAAATATTCAAACTTCATAATAGTATCTAGGAGAAGTTTCTTTTCTAAAACTTAGTTTTTACCTCTTCAGAAATGAATACTGTGCTTCCAAGTGAATTTCTTCAATGAAACCTATTAAAGTATGGCCTCCATTACACTCCGAATAGCCAAACGCATCATCCTTTATGTCTGATCATTCAAATCTTCAGTCCTCATTAAAGTCGTTTTTTTTTTTTAAGATTTCTTTATTTATTTATATAAACACTGGGTACAGTCAGAAGCACAGGAAGGTGAGAGAATTCACCAGAGAGGGAACAGAACAGGCAGTGTAACAAAAATACACTGCTGAGGGTAGCAGCGGGCGGCAGGAGAGGTCTGCGCGCCATGTGCGACCCTCGCTGGCAGCCAGGGATCAAACCGGCCCTGCAGAGGCTGCAGGCAGCTTCACAGCCCAGAGCTCAACTGCTGCGCCACCAGGGGAGGCCCCTCATTAAAGTCTTTCCTAAGAAATTCAATTAGATCTTACACATACCCCCTGCATATTCTAAGTACAAGACACTAAGCCACATGAAGCACTCCCTTCTTCAAGTCCTTTTCACATTTATTTTCTGCACATTCTTTCTGTATATGACACCACTTTGTAATTTATGACTCACATAAAAGCCATGCCTCACAAGCCACACTGAGTTCCATTAAGATAGGTAGAATGCAGTTTTCTACTTCTAATATACCTCCTACAATACCTAGCACAAAGTACATATATTCCCAGTGCTTATAGCTCCTAATTGGCAAAAACAATAAAGACAGCCACATAAATATATGACAGTATGAAAATAAACTAGTAATGTGGCACACTGGTCTTCAAATTCACACTGTTCAATAACAATAAAAGCAAATGGCTATGCATTTGTACAAATGTCATTTGCTCTCATTTTGGCCAATATTAAATGATTTTTTAAGCTTAAATATTTGAGAAACTGAGTAATTTTAATATTTTAGTATTGACAGATACAAATCCATACAGCTAGACAGCACTATTACCATAGATCAGATGGGTAAACTAAGGCTGAGAGAAATAATGTAACTGCCCAAAGTATGAGAAATATATCTGAAAATCAAACTTGGATCTTTTCAACCAGTGAAATGCAGCTGGATTGGACTATTTTGGCCATGAGTAGCAATAAGAAGTTTTGCTATTTATACCTGGTACTCTTGGAACATTCTCTCCAGGAACTCTAAGCTGCTATGGAAAATTTCCAACTATCCTGGGACCACCATGCTTATGAGGACAGATATTGGCTCTCTGATGAGCAGTCACAGTTGAGCCCAATCTTCTAACTACCCCCTTCAAGGTTCTAGACATGTGAGTGAAGCCATCTTGGACTCTCAGGACTAGCCAATCCACCAGTTAAAAAATCATCTTTCACAAAGAACATTAACTGTTCAACCAAGCCCTCCCAAATTCCTGACCTATCGAAATACAATGCACAATAAAATAGCTGTTATTTTATGCCCCTTGAGTTCTGAGGTAATTTGCTATGCAGCAGTAGGTAGCCAAGTAAGCATCAGCTCATTACTCTGAAAATTGATAAAGGAAAAAAAAATCAAGCAGTGATCCTATCCTTTCAAGTACAAACTATAGTTTATTACAGGGTAAACATATAGTTGAGAATGAATAAATTCTATAAAGAATTCTAGCTAATAAAAGAATAAGCAATGATATCATTAGAAATACACTGTTTATCAACCTCTGAGAAAATCTGATTCAGGGCAATAATCACCAGTAGATGTTATAATCTCATATGGAAGGTTTATGAGAGAGATCAGGCTTATACAACTCAAAAACTCTCTCTCTCTCTCTCTCTCTCTCCACCCCCCCACCTCCCTCCACTCCAATTCAACTGTATGAAATAAAAAGAGGGCAGGTTATTATACAATAAAAATAGATTAACAGACATAACAATCTAATGTAATGTAAGAACCTTTTTACACCTTAATTCAAATAAACCAAGCATGAATGGCTATCTTTGGAGACAACCTAAGAAATCTCAATTTGGATGGAAAATCAGATGCTACTAAGGAATTATTATTCATGTTTTTAGGTGTGATAATGGAATAGCAGTTATGTTTTTAAGAATAAGTACTTATCAGTTTGAAATGCAAACTGAAGTAATCATAGGTAAAATGGCATGATGATCTTTGGTTCAACTTTAAAACTCTCCAGGAAAAGAAAACAACACAGCACACCCTGTCATATTCCTGGAACTGTAACAAATTGACAAATTGTTGTTAAGAGTCGAAGTTGTATGATGTGTACATAGGAGTCATTATTTTAATCTCTTGTATGAAGTTTGAAAAAGTCTGTGGTGAAAAATGTTTTAAGTGTTCAGTTATTAATTGGAAATGAATTTATAGATTCCTGTGATGACAACTGCCATCTTTACAATACTGATAGTTTCCATCATGAATGTGGTACAATAATGCATTTATATATGTCTCCTTTTAAGTCTCTGTAAATCCTTTGGTGTTTTTGGTTTAATTTAACCTTAGGTAGTGGTAGTGTATGTTAGATGTTTTAGTACATTTGTGTGTATACACACACATATATATGCACATACACATATAAATAGTATTATAAATATATGGAAACTATTCTTTTAAAAATATTTCAATTATTTGTTAATGGGATATATGTATGTTCTACTTTTCAAAAATTTTTAAAATACATTTTGGGTACAATTATTTCTTTATAGGAAGAAATCTTTTATGCTACAACAGAAAAACTAAAAGGAAAAATAAATTCTGAATGTATTTCAAAGCAAAATTTCCAGGGACAACTCTATTCCACAAAACGAGGCATCCTTTTACTTCCAACATTGCTCTAAGCTACAGCTTACATTCAAAGCGCATTCCCAAGTCCTGCACTAGGGAACAAAGGTCATGTGGGGTTTACAGGTTGGAAGGAAAAAAATGATAGAAAAGTCATTTTAAAGAGTTGACTTCTGTCGAATCTATTATTTCCCGGGCTAGTCCAGGGCAAAAATTACAAGAGACAAGTTGCAGAAGACATGGTGCCACTTTATGCAACCTTTATTTTAGTTATTTCTTGTTTGATATTAAGTTTGATTCTGTTTTCAAGGTTTTTCACTCCATTCTAAATCTCACCTGGTGTAAACTATTTAAAATTACCTAAGGAAGTACAGTAGCATAATTTAAACTTTCAAAACTCCTAATTAGGAAAAATGTCTTCATAGATATTGGTTCTGTAGAATAGAAAAATTTTGTTTTATTTTGTTTGGTTTTTTAATTAACTTATTAGGAGTGTATTATTTAACTTGTGCTTGTAAGAAGATGCTTTCTTCTTCCTAGGACTTCCATAACAAAATAACATAAGCTGGGCAGCTTAAAACAAGAGAAATTTAGAGATCAGAAAGCAAACATCAATCAAGATGTTTTCATGACTGGTTCCTTCTTGAGCTCAAAAGAATTGTATCACATCTCTCTCCTAGTGTCTGATGGTTGCTGACAATTCCTGACATTCCTTGGCTTGTACCAGAATTACTTCTACTTCTGTTTGTGTCTTCACATGATGTTCTCTTTATGCATCATAGTGTCCAAAATTCCCCCATCATATAAGGACACCATTCATTGGATTAAGACACACTTATATCTGTATAAGCTCAAACAGTCCCTTCACTACTTTGCTTAGATATCTCAGCCCGATATCCAAGTTCACCATTTATACATTCTGCTTTTCACAAAACTGCAAGACAAAATTCAATTAGGCTTTCTGCCCCAACATAACAAGCATCTGCTTTCCCCCAGTTTCCAAAAACAAGTTCTTCATTTCCATCTGAGCCCTCAGAGCAAAGTGGTAACCATCCACATTTTTACTACAGTCAGTTCAAAGAAGGCTAGATTTTTTCAGTTACAGTTACTACTGGTATACAATTACGGTCAAAAAAATGTGATCTAGTCACAAAATCAGAACTGAGAACACTCATCTCCAGGTTCCAGCCCAAAGCTCCATCTAAATATTCAGAATTAAATCAGGACACAATAAAAAAAAAAAAAGAATTAAATCAGGACAATGTATATTTGTAAGAATAATACTAACTAATAATACTAGGTAAATTTTAATATGCAAAATGCTCCAAATGGTATTTGCCATGCAGTAAAAACTGCATGAGCTTTATCAAGTTTTATTTTTATTAAACAATATACTTTTGCTATGGAATGAATGTCTGTATTCCCCAAACTGCATACACTGAAGCCCTAATTCCCAGGGTGGTTGTATCTGGAGTTGAGGCCTATGGGGGTAATTCATGAAGTCCTCATAAAGAGACACAAAAGGAATAATCTCTCTCTCCTCCATGTGAGGGTAAAAGAAGGTGACAGTGTGCAAGCCAGGAAAAAGATTTTAATTAGACATCAAATCTTAAAACACCAAATGCTACATATCTTGAAATATCATTATACTAAATAACCTTATATTACACAATAACTGGATACTGATGAATAAAAGGAGCCTTATTTCAACCACCTAAATTTTTAAGTCATCAATTTTTTAAGTAATTTTAAAATAAGTAGTTCCATTATTTCCTATTGTTACCTTCTCAATCTGTCAAGAGAAATGTTTCCCCATTGTTTACCTGATAAATATTACTGACTAGCAAAAATCTATAACATTTTTACCACAGCTTACTCCCTGTGGGGAAAGAAATATCCATGCAGAGAAGGAAAAGAGAGCATCTGTATTTTGAAACAAATTCGATTAGAGATATTATAGCTTCATTAATTCTAAGGTGCTGAAATAGGTATGAAAATCTATATAAGCAAATACAAATTTGCTGAAATTGTTAAAATTCAGAATTACAAATATTAGTGCTTCATTTCATGTCACAAACAAAAATAAAAATGTCTGGTAATGATAAAAATTATGAAAAAATCAAGGAAGGGTAAAGGGATAGAAATATACTTAGAGGGACAGTTTTTTAGGTGGTCAGGAAAGTAAAGGAAAGGGGAAAATCACCACAGGTGGACAACATTCCAGGTAGAGACCAGCAAGTACAAAGAGTCTGAAGCTAGGGCAGGAAGACACTCTTCAGTTTTTAAGAGTTTTAAGAAGAGGTTGGATTTAAAAAATAATAATAATAAAGCCCATTCATTATTCCATTCATTAACAAGAAAAACATACATATCTTCATATTCATAGTTTAATAAAATGAATGTCATCAAAAATGACATAGATAGGAATTTTCTTATTCAACATATATATAGAATGGAAAATACAGGTTTACCACATTTTTAGTAGGGATTTATCCCATATCAGGATCTGTGTACATTTACAGCATAATTTTCAATTAATTAAATCAAGGTTTAATATATTCCATTTATTATATTATATTCGAATAATCCTACATGATAAGTAATCATTCACAGATGAGAAACAGAGGTTCAGAAAAACACCCATAATCTGCCTGTGATTACATGAGTGAAAAAAGGTAGAATCTGATTAAGATTCTGAGTTGTAGGTTTGAACCCAAAATCCAGGGCCCTTGTCATCTGACATACTTAATACTAAAATGGTATACCTGTCTCAGGTGTCCCTAAAAGATCATATCTGCATATTTGTGAATGTCACACCTTATTAAGTAACCATAGTTTCCTATTTTGAAGAAGACAGGAATATGTCATGGATTGGTATGTTTTTCTCATCTATTTATTCAAGAAGTATTTTCTGATACTGCTACATACTATAACCTGCTATACATAGAGATAATGCAGTGAATAAATCAAATATGTGATCGTGCACGTGTGTACATATATTATGTGTGTATATATCCTTATAAATGTATATATGTCAGAGGTTTATTACAAATATATCTGTAGGTACTAGTGTAGGAGATAAACATCTGCTATTTTTGAATGTTGGAAAAGAAGAGTTACTGCTCATAAAACAGAACATCCCCAAATGGTGGTGGGATACGAGGTCACAGAAAGTCCTTCAGATGTCCATTACTTTCTTTTTTTTTTGTTTCCTCTATTTTATTTTTTTATTTAAATATTTTATTTTATATAATTCTTACATCTTTTTTCATCTTTGCACAATGTATACATTTTTATTTTGGTTATATTCCCCATACAATTGCACCTCTCCCCTTATTTTGACTCTAGTCCTTCCTTTCCCTCCCCATCCCTCCCCATCCCACCTCCGTAGTATGTCTCTGGTTTATAGTTGCTTGTTGATTTTGATTTTTACTTTGTATTGATTAGTCTTTCATGCAAAAACAAGAGTGGTGGTTTCTGTCATCAAATAAATTTAGGAAACACTGGATTAGACAATGTTAAATTATTTGCTCTACATGTTAATGTACATCGTGACAACTTTAAGAAGAGCGTACAGTATACAGTCTTTCTCAAATTTATTGAACAATGTAATCTATTTTGAAAAAGAATCTCTTAAAGGAATGTGTATTCTTCAAAATGTCCTTCAGGATATATTGCTACTGAAAATAAAAATATGGTCCAGTTAACTACTTTGGAACCTGCTAGTGACTACAGAACACCAGAAAGCATACATAACAAAGATGAAAAGATAAAGTTTAACAAATATATAATAAATTTTTGGCATTTAAAAATAAAATGAAAGGGCCTCCCCCTGGTGGCGCAGCGGTTGAGCGCTGGGCTGCGAAGCTGCCTGCAGCCTCTGCAGCGCCAGTTCGATCCCCGGCCGCCGGGCGAGGGTCCCAAATGACATGCAGACCTGTCCTGCCGCCCGCTGCTCCCCTCAGCAGTGTACTTCAGTCCTTCTGCCTGTTCTGCTCTCTTCTCTGGCTCTGGTGAATTCTCTCACCCTCCCGTGCTTCTGACTGTACCCAGTGCTTGTATAAAAAATAAATAAGTCTTTTAAAAAAATAAATAAAATGAAAATGAAAATATTAACAATAAAATATCAGTTTTCTTCTATGAACAGCTATACAAGAAGTTTCATTTCTATATCCACAGTGGTGATTCTATCTACTTCATGAAGGCTGTATAAAATATAAAAATTTAACTTATTTATAAACTTCAAGTAATAACTCAATAATTCTGTAAATAACAATGAGGATAATATCTAAAAGTTGTAGATACCTGCTGAAATATAAAAGACATCCTAATATCTTGTATTTTGAATTTAAGAATCTACTGTGGCTCATAAGATTGACTTATTTCTTTTGCCAAAGAGTTTCTCTAAAATATAAAAAACAGCACTGGCACTGGCTGTGCTTTGGATGAGACCATTTGTCAAAGGACTAGTGTAGTTATTTCAATTATTCAAATAATACTGGCACTTAATAGGCTCTATGCATCAAAGATGTTTGACAATCATTAACCTTTTAGGGCTACAGTAATTTGTGCAATTAACTTGGGGGAAATTATTTTTCTTGGTCACATAATTAATTATCTATGCCTCTTTTAAACAATTTTTACACCTGAACTAAAGAAGAGACCAAGACTATACATTTAAGATTAGGTCCTCAATATAAAGAGTACAATTAATAAGCTATACGTCAAGTGTTCAATCTAACCAAATATATTAGAACCAAAAGAAAGATGGCCAAGAATCCTTCAGAGGCAAAACCAAACACTACCATAGGCATACGTTTTCATCCTTTAAAATAAGACTTTTTAATTGAGAAAAAAAAAATCATCCCGTTTCCAAGTTCATAAATTTAAATGGAAGTTTCAAGCTAAATAGAATACTATAATTTAAGAACTAATATTTTATTAGCAAAGTGACAGAATGAGTGATTTACTTTTAATTAATATCGTTGGCTGATATCTCTGGGTGTTGACAAATTGGTGATGAAGTGAGAAGATATGAAGATATTCCCTCCCTCCGCACCAAAACAAGTTTCATAAATAAAAGAGAATCACCTTGACCATGAGTCAACAAATACATAAAACAGAAACCTATTGAATTAAAAACTAACCCATGGGAATGTCTTGAGTTGACATCACTCTCCACTGAATCAGATTATGGAAAACACCAATACAGATATGATATGATATATACATATATGTACATACACACACATATTATGATTTTCTTTTTTTAATATAATTTTTTTATATTCCCCATACAATTGCGACCCCCTTCATATTATGATTTTATGTATGTATAGGAAATGAATACTAAATAAGCAGGCTTACAAATATTCCAAATGAGTTCATTTTCATGTTTAGTCATGTTTTAAAAAACTAGATTTATAATGTTTTTTTCTTCTATATTTTTGCCAATATTCCCAGTTTCTTCCCCCCCCCCCCAAATGAGGTTTTGTCATTATAGTTAGGAAAAAGTAACAACACTATCACTTAAAGTAAAATAAAGTATATTATTCAAAAATTGCAGAAAAGTGATTTTTTAAATCAGGATGATTAAAATTATAAATATTTCCAAATGTTAGAACAGATCATGGCAATGTAAACACTTAGGACAGTGCCTAGCACAAAGGAAGCAGTCCACTGACCTTGGCAATCACTGCAGTGAGAAAATTCATTAGGTTGAACTATACAAAAAAACCAATTTTCATCATTTTTAGTCTACAAACAGGCAATTTTATATGATTCAATCTACACAATAGTAGTTAATATCACCACTCTGGAGTCCAAAGATGCAGTTCAAATCATGGCATTACAACAAACTAGCTATGTGATCTACAACTTGTTATTTAAATTATCTGAGCATAGGTTTTGTCATCTTTAAAATGGAAATAACATCTGCTTCAAAGTTTTTTATCTGGCAGAGAATAGGTCCTCAATAAATGTCAGTTATAATTATAAATTACTTGCTTTAGAGAAAATTAAATATTTTAACCGATTTTTATACAAACCTGTGGTTCCATACGTCTAATGTGGTCACAGGTATAATTCAAAAATGCCAACTAAAAGTTTCAAAATACTTTGTGTATAAGATAAAGCCATCTTCCAGTTGGTACTACTGAACTTAATTCAATTCAGGTTCTCCATGAGTGGGATCTTAACATAGCCCACTGCTCATGTTTCACTCTCTCTCAAATTCTCTACATTTATCAGTGATCTTGCTTATTGTCTTCAGACTTCAAGTCTGCCATCTCTCCCTTACGAGCAAGTGTCTTTCTCATTTCCCAGAGAACGCAGAGGTAAACACAGAAGGTTAACTCTCATATCCCAGTCACCAAACATGTTCACACATCTTTCCTTTCTCCAAAGCTTATCCTTCCCTGGGCTCTGGATCGCAACACTTTTCCTCCTCCCTTGGGAAACACAATCCTATAATCTCCATTCTCAAATATCTTCAAGGTCTCCCCTTCCCCTCAACATTTAACTGTGCTCCAGTTAAAAAAAGTATCACTTTTCTTGAACTCACATCTCCCTCCAATCACAATCACAATCCTCCTTCCTCTCTTTTTTGGTTTGGTTTTTTTGTGCTTAGAAACTGTTAGCCTTTGGATCATTTACTCCCACTGTCACTACTTGACTCTCTTTTCACTTTGTAGCCCACAACCACCATTGAAAATGATCACCTCCAAGGTTTCCTTTTGCTAACTTCAAGTTCATGCTTCAGTTGCTGCAGTACCTAACCCAGGATCACCTATTCTGCCTCCTTCCCTCTACCTGGGCTTGCATGACACCACACCCTGTAGATGGTCACTCCTGCAACTCACTCAGGGTCACTCTTCTAGGTGCCCTTTGAGAATACATGTTCTTCTGTCTCTTCAAAACTAATAGTTCTCAGGACTCTTTCATAGATTCTCTTTTTACTTTGTACACTTCCTCTCTATCCTCATAATCATACTCTTGACTTCAAATATATCTATGAGCAAAAAATTCCTATAGCTGACATAAGCTGCCTAACTAATAGCCTAATAGCCATCCTCTATTTAATTAATAGAAGTCTGATTTCATTATAAGGTGTTGTGCTCTAGTTGAAAAAAAAAAAAAGCTTGATTTTTCAGGTTTCCTTGTATATCAACATGGCTCTATAACAGTTTTGGCAAGTGATCTGCAAGTGGAAATCTAACTAGTGAAGTTTCTAAGAATGCTTCTATTTTTTCTGACAATGAGGAACATAACCAAATAGAACACTCTCCTTCCCCTTTGCCCTTCCTCCCTTTTGCCTGTCTGGATCACAGGTGTTATCTCTAGATCTCTCAATCTGATAGCTAAAATGAGATCCTTCATTTTCCCTAATTATATTTCTTGGATAATTGTTCATGCATATATTGTCATTCCTACTTTGTGAAATGCTTGGTTGTGTCTTTGGCCATCCCACCTATAAAGTAAGGTTTATATTTGATTTCAAGAATGCCCTATATTTAAAAGATGATGCCTTTCATAAGTTGTTAGCAAATTTTCTTAATTTGCAGTTCACCTTTCACACTAGCTTCTAATTTTTATCATAAAGAAATTATAAATTCTACTTTATGATTTGGAGACTGCGTATTAATGAGGAATTCCTTTTTCACTCCAAAATATAAAAATTTGTAACTTTATTTTCTTCTAAATTCAATTACCTGGTTCAATTATTATACATAAATTTTTGATACATCTGGAATTTTCAGCAAGTCTGCCCTCATTATTGTTTGTTTTATAAAATTTTCTCAAAACTCACTAATATTTCTTCTGCAGATGAACATCAAATTACTTTTTTTATACATGAGAATCCATATAAAGGGCCTAGAGTGGGGGAAAAACTTACCTTTATTGAAAGGCCAATAAATCCACAGTGTAGGGAAAGTAGGGTGACCTGAAGTGTAGCAGCCAAGAAGGTAGGTGGAGGCAGATTGCAAAGTGCCCTGGTAAAGATTGAAGATTTAACTTGTGTTGGTGCCAGAGCTGTGGTTGGTTCATACACAGAAGTGAGGAAGTCAAATTCCCCAAAAACAAAGTAGGGAATAGGTAGAAAGTCAATTATAGTAATAGATCTTTGGATAACCACAGTACCTGATGATAATCTTTCCTTTTGTGAACAACTAGGCGGAAAGTCACACAGCTTCCAGAAAAGTAACACATCCCAAGTAGAATACTTAAAACTAGTTAACTATGTGGTCTTGATCCTACAGACTGAACCACAACAGTGGATCCCTGACACCACACTCAGATAACCTTCCGCACTCATCTATTCTCTAGGTATGAATAACATGCCGCAGTGAATCCAAAAACTTCCATCATTCTGATAACTTGGGTATTAGAACATGAAGTTTTAAAAAATTCCACAATTTGAATAGGCATTACACTGAATTTATAGACCAAAGGAAATTTGACATTTTACAAATATGGCTATTTTCATGTGTAAAGGGGGTATCATTTATTTTTTCTCAATTCTTTCATTCTTGGGTTTTCTTCATATAAATCATGTACACTTCTTATTGACTTTATTTTAAGTGTTTAGGTTTGTGATTGTGAAGGGAGTTTCCTCTTATTGATTTTAAGTGGTTATTATTGGTATAAAAGTACTGAATTTTGTACACTTAATTTGTAAACAAGCTCCTTAGTAAATTGCTTCTAATAATTTGTCTATTGGCCTTTTGTATTTTCTAATCATATAGTCATTACCTTCAAATTACAATAATTTTGCTTCCTCCTTTCTGTCATTTTTCAAATGACTGATAATTTTTCAAAGAACAAATTATGTCACACTTCCAAAAAATAAACATTTCAATGATAACCTAATTTCAGATTTTTGAATGTTTCTAGTGTTTTACTATTGTAAATAATGACTATTAATTTGACACACATCTTTAACTATGTTAAGATGGAGAGCACACTTCAATACTTCCATTCCTAAGGGTTTTCCTTTTAAAATAAGGAATAGATGTTAAGTGCAATAATATCTGTTATTATAATATCTACTGTTACTAGAAATAACTTTGTAATATCTATTATGAATGCATGGCTTTCCTTCATTTGTTTGTTTATAATTTTAAGTGTATTATTCTTAATAGTTAGCAATAGAATGCAACTTGGTATCAGTTAAATTAACTGCTGAATTCCAGTTTCTAAATCCTAAATTTCAACATCAAAATCATTAAATTCTTCAAATTTGGTTATTGTAATGTGTTTTTAAATTTTAATGCACCTTAAAAGTAATTTTTAGAGTGCTAGAATTTACAGTTCTAAGTTTTGAAATAAAATTCATCACTTTCATACATTTGAGGTTGAATACCACACTACTGAAAGACAATTGGATTAATGAGGAAAAGAAATTAGAAGTAAAATAACTTGAGACAAATGACAATGAGGACATAATTTCCAGACTTATTAAACATAGCAAAAGTGGCACAAAGAGGGAAGTATATACCAATATAAACCCATTCAAAAAATAAGAAAGTTCAAATAAATAACCTTATCTCCCACCTTGAGAAACTAGAAAAAGAAAAAAAAAAGCTAGTAGAAAAAAGGAAATAATAAAAATTAGAGTAGAAATAAATGGAAATTACAAAGACAATTCAAAAGATTAATGAAACCCAAAACCTGTTCTTTGGGAATAAAGACAAACCTCTGACTAGGCTCACTAAAAATAATAAGAAAGAAAACTCAAATGGGACCAAAAATGAAAGAAAAGTTACAACAGACACTGCAGAAATTCAGAGAATAAGAGACTAACGTGTATATATATGTGCCAATAAGTACAATAACCTAGAAGAGATGGACAGATTCTTAGAATTATACAACCATCTGAGACTGAATAGGGAAGAAATTGAAAACCTAAACAGACCACAAGAAAGGAAATTGAAACAATCAAAATTCTCCCAGAAAACAAAAGTCCAGAACCAGACAGTTTCACAAGTGAGTTCTACTAAACCTTCAAGTTCAACTAATTAATATCCACCCCACTCCAGTCTTCACAAAAAAGAGAAGGAATACTTCCAAACACATTTTATGATGCCAATATTATGTTAGTACCAAAACCAAAGACAACACACAAAAAGAAAACTACAGCCCAATTTCCCTGTTTTCGTTTTGTAGTTGATTTCTAGTTTGGCACCTTTGTGGTGAAAAAGATGTCTGGTATGAGTTGAACCTTCATGATTTCGTTGATATTTGCCCTGTGACCCAATATGTGGTCAACTGCTGAGAATGTCCTATATGCACTTAAGAAGAATGTGTATTCAGCTTTTTTAGTGTGTAGTGCCCTATAAAAGTCTATTAGACCCATGATGTCTAATTCTTTGTGTAAGGCTATTTTTTTATAAAATATATTTTTTTATTTTATATATTTTTACATCATTTTTCATTTTTGCACAATGTATGCATTTTCATCCTGGTTATATTCCCCATACAATCCCCACCCCTCCTTATTTTGACCCTCCTCCCCCACCCCTTAGTGTGTCTCTGGTTTATAGTTGCTTGTTGATTTTGATTTTTACTTTATTATAAATAGCTAAGCTATGGAAACAACCCAAATGCCGAAAAATAGATGACTGGATCAAGAAGATATGGTACATATACACAATGGAATACTACTTAGTAGTCAAAAAAGATAAACTCATGCAATTTGCAGCAACATAGATGGAGCTGGAAGGGATCATGCTCAGCAAAATAAGTCAGAAAGAAAAAGAAAAATACCGGATGGTCTCATTATTAGCAGGAATTCAGAAAACCTAAATAAGGGACCAGGAAAAAGACTTTTTTTACAATTTTCTTAAAGATTTATTTATTTATACAGGCACTGGGGTACAGCCCAGAGACACGGAAGGGTAAGAGAATTCACCAGAGACAGAGTAGGGAGCAGAACAGGCAGAATGACCGAAATACATTGCTGAGGGAGCAGCGGGTAGGACAGGAGATGTCTGCCGCACCATGTGGGAATCTCCCTGGTCAGCTAGGAATCAAACTGGTGCTGCAGAGGCTGTGGACAGCTTCACAGTGCTTTGCTCAACTCACTGCACCACCGGGGAGGCCCTGAGTAAGGCTATTATGTTCCTATTTCTTTTATGTCTAATAGATCTGTCCATTGGTGAAAGTGGGGTGTTGAAGTCTCCCACCACAAATGTGTTTTTCCCAGTATCTGTTTTTAGAGTTGATAGTAACTGCCTAATATATTTTGGTGAGTATATATTGAAGAGAGTTAGGTCTTCCTGATGTATTCTTCCCTTGGTCACTACATAGTGTTAATCTCTGGCTCAACTTTTTTAACTGCAAATCTATTTTTTCTGATATAAATATGGCTGTCCCTGCCATACTTATTGGGTAACATTAGCTTCTCAGATTGTTTTCTGGGCCTTTACTCTGAGTCTGTTTATCTTTAGCATGCAGGAGCATTTCCTGGGGGCAGGAAGAAGTTGAATCTATTTCCTAATCTAACAAGTTACTTGGTGTCTTTTGTCTCTCATATCTGAAGGAGAGCCTTACAGCATAGCGTGTTCTTGCAGGGTAGTACTTAACTGGCAGCTTTTATCTTTCAGTAATTGAAACAAGCCATTCCATTCTCTCCTTGCCCATAGTTTTCTTCAGAGAATTCTGAGGTTCACCCATGGGGTAACTTTATAGGTTATCTGCTTCTTCCCCATTTCCATTTTCAATATTCTTTCTTTGTCTTGAATTCTTGGAAGTTTCACTACCATATGTCTTCGTGTAGGTTTCATTTTTTTTTTTTTAAGATATCCCAGGAACATTTTAGCTTCCCAGTTTTCTAGATCTAGTCTACAAATACATTTCCTGTCTCCTTTTCTCTCTCCTCCCTCTCTGGTATACCCATTATTTTTATATTGCCGTCCCTAATGGAGTAGAGTAATTCTCAATGTTTTCCTTTTATTTTTTCATTTTCTCTTTCCTTTTCTATTCAGACTCTTTGTTCATTTGCATCTTTATTTATACTGATTCATGCTTCCATTTGGTTTATTCTATTTTCATAACTTTCTCCTGAATGTTTCATCTTCTTTGTTGCTCTTTTTTATAACCTGAATCTCCACATTTACCTTAATTTAGCTAGCATTTCAAGTTCAATCTTCTATTCACTGATTTTATTTCTTGTGACATGCATTTGCTTTTCTGTGTTTTCTCTGTATCTTCCATTTAAGTTTCTTTTTATGGCAATTTTGAATTCTATATCTGAAAGGAAGAAAATCTCTTCGATGTTTTTGTGGTTTGGTTCTGGAGATTTGTTCTCTCCCTATGGTGTTCCCCTGAGGACAGTTTGTTGTGTTTTTCTTGTTCCCCACTATTTGTTTTCAGTGCTACACTGCTGTATAATATTTCTTAAAGCATTCACATCCACTTTCATCTTTACTGTCTAGCTTAATATATCAAGAAGAAATATTAATGTCTCACTGCTATCTTTCTTTGACTTCTCAGTAATTGTGATGCATAAAAAATAATGCTATTTATTATGGCTTTCACTTTCATCTTCATGGTTGTTTCTATTTTAATGCTGTATTTTTTTTAGTAATAATAGAATCGTTGTATTCTCCTTGTATTTATCAATTGCTTTTCTTTAAATCTTAGTGATTTCATTTGAAATAAAGATTTTACATAGCTACATTCCTTCTTTTTTAAAGATTTATTTATTTATTTATACAAGTACTGGGTACCGTCAGAAGTGTGGGAGGGTGAGAGAATTCACCAGAGCCAGAGCAAGGAACAGAAACAGGCAGACCGACGAAATACACTGCTGAGGGGAGCAGCAGGCGCAGCAGGAGAGGTCTGCGCGCCATGTGGGACCCTCGTTGGTGGCCAGGGATCGAACTAGTGCTGCAGAGGCTGCGGGCAGCTTTGCAGCACAGCGCTCAACCACTGCGCCACCAGGGGAGGTCCACAGCTACATTCCTTCTTACTGGAGAAATATGGTAAGGTTGTTTTTGGTTTTGTTTGGTTGGTCAGTTTTTAATTCTCTAAGTTGGGCTACATTTTCCTTTAGATGATCCAACTTCCTAATCGGTGAAGCTGGACTAGCCCAAGAACCTGTACAGCTAACCACCAACCATAGAACATGACAAATATATCCCAAGATCCCCAAAGGTCAGGAGGCTATAAAACTTCATGCTTTCCCTTCAAAGTCAGAGAAATAAACTAAAAATTAAAGATTGGTCTCATTCTGGGAGGAAATATATGGTTTTTTTTAAATATTTATTTATTTAAACAAGCACTGGGTACAGTCAGAAGCATGGGAGGGTGAGAGAATTCACCAGAGCCAGAGCAGGGAACAGAACAGGCAGACCGACAGGAATCGAACCAGCGCTGAAGAGGCTGCAGGCAGCTTCAAAGCCCAGCGCTCAACCGCTGTGCCACCAGCGGAGGACCTATTTAAATTGGTTTCTTAAGAAATGCAATATGAATACTATTGTTATGTAAAAATAACATTAAATTGTATATTAGCAACTTAACTGAATATAATCACAGGGCCACTGCCTTCAGATTTCTTATATTTAGTAGACAGGATACCCAACACAAAACTAATTTTTGTTCCTTTGTAGGTAAACTCTGCTCTTTCTTCTGGGCTCAAGTCTTAAAATTCAAATATTTTGCCAGGATAGGCCTAAGTAAGAGCCATTTATCATAACTTTTGGCTGGTTCTCAGGGGGCCCTTTTGACATTTATTCACACTCTTCTCTAGCACAGGAAAGCTCATAATTTCCTTGATCACTGCTCTGGAACACTTCTTGGGTTGAAGACCTGTTACCTGTCCTTTGCATCTATTGTTCATATTTACACATGAAAATAATTTTCATATTTAGATATCTTTGTCATTTTTTTTTTCCCCTCAACATTCTGGAAGTGTTTTCAAGTATGTTACCCATAATAGTCTTCCATTTTTTGGAGTATCAAATCTTCCTTTGAATGCCTTAATATAAATTTTAAGTTTTATTGCAATTTTAGTTTCTTTGCATTCTTTTATTTCAACTAGCTTTTTTTGACATTTCTGCTTTCATCTCAGCCTGCTCCTCTTTAGGGTTCTCTGGTTTCATTTCTTTTCAAGGCCATGATCTTTTTCTAAGTCACCAGGAGATTTCACTCATTTTTTTATAAATTTATAGTAAATTTATTATATGTGATAATTTCCAGAGAAATGCAGTATCCTCATTCTTTCCTTACCCTTACCTTTAAGAATCTTTTTGAAAGTCACATGCTAGGTATCTTCTCTGTACTTATCTTTGATGAAGTGAACTCTGTTTAGATCTAATGTCCTTGCCAGACAGGGTAACATTGTCCTTAGTCTTCGCAATGTCCCCTAAATGCTGGCAGATTATCTCTCTCAAATTGGAACTTAGAAAAAATATATGTGCTCAAAACCAGATCAGTGATGTGTGACAGAGATTCCTTCTAATGTGAGCACGTGGACTATCTTCCTGCTCTGATAGTGAGATATATTCCTATCTTCTATCATGTACAGACAGGAATACACTTTCTCACTTTCTCTCCCCCTCCCCCGTTGTCTCTACACACACACATACACACACACACACGCCTATATTCCTTCTAGTATAGGCATTCCTTCTCTCATATATTCCCTCTATTTAAAAAACTTTAAATGATTTAAATGACATGCATTTGGACATTTAGTGCACCTTTTCTCATCACCCCTTATGTTCTGCTGCACATTGGGAATTACAGTTTATAAGTGAAAGGGAGCCAAAAAAAAAAAAAAAAAAAAACTAGTGGCAATAGGAAAAGGAAAAGTTAAGGATGGTAAACTGACTCAAAAGCCTACAAGACAAATTTTTGCTACTCGGCACAGTCCATGTACTTCCTGAAGTTAAGCATACTGAGAAAATGAATTTTTTAACTACGTCCTACTTTGTGTAGGGTTATTTGCCTTGTTTTAGTTCAGAAGTAAAATATATTATATAGTCCAAAATTAGTCTCAATATAATCCACCGACCATCTGAAGGAAGCTTCTACCCAGATCCTATAGTGCAATTGTTGTGCCTGTCCTCTTCATGGATGTTTTAATGGAAATTGGAAAATGGTAAATCTGGCTCAACTAGTCTATCATCACAGTATCCCAAAAATAATGACTTAAGAATTTGTTTCCTTTTGGAGTAATTACATCATTTTCCATTATTTCAGTGAGAACTGGGATTATATAGGCTGTGTTTGTGCATTTTAGTCATATTATTCTTGAATGACAATTACTTTTCCATCTCATTCTGAAATCAAATTTCAGACCTATAAAGAACAACTGACAGCAATTGTTTTCCTACTCCCTTAGGGGTTAACATTTGTGTAGCTGTCTCTCTTGGTTGGCACACCCTGTACTGAAGAAAAAGAGCCATCTGCCTCACTGTCTGAAAAACACCACTTGTCTGATATTCTCCTGTCGGTAAGGAGATGACTCTGAAAACACACATAACTTATGAAACAGATCACTTTTAAGACATCATTATCAAAACCTCTCTAAAGGCATAAACATATTTCCATTTAAAATCAGGTCTAAATTTGACTTTTATCTCAGCCCTATATTCATGCTAATATTTATTATGGTTCTAAATCTAAATCCAGATAATCTGATTCAGGTAATAGTAATAATATATTTTAAAATATTGGCTTTAAAATTCCTTTCATTTGGTAGTAAAATGCTGTATCTTGTAGAAGGTGATGTAAATAAAACTTTACATTGAGGCAGCAGGAAACAGCATAGAGTAGTGAGGTATAAAAACCTGGGACAACAGAATTTCAAAATTCAACACAATTTCTTGACTACATATACAGCAGATAAAATAGACTATTTATAATTAATAGTAATCAAATTTTGTGTGTGATAGAGAATTCTGAGTCACCTCTTACAATATGTCAAGTATGATATCAGTGTTTTACATAACTGTCTCAATTCTCATAACCAGCCAGAGAAGTTTCAGTAGTGTTAATACAGAGGAGTTGCCAGCTCCTATCAGGCTGCTTTTCAGTTCTAGAAATGAAAATGTTGAACAGAAGGGAATATGGGTACAGCCAGGTCTAAGAGGCACATGTTTTAAGTTCAATGACAAATACTCAATGTGCTAGTTTCCATGGGTCTCCTCTGCTACTATCCTCACTGGTCACACCTTAAACTCTACCATCCCATCATCCAAATCCATCCAAGCTGATTTTAATTCTCTATCAATTTCACTCAACCCCCCTGCCCTATACTGACTACTTCAATATGAAAACACAGTAGAAAGAGATGAGATTTTCAATCCCTCTAATGAAATGTATGCTATTTCATTTCTAATTGTGTTTATTAATGTTTTATCTCTTCTTTGTCGGTCTAACTAGAAGTTTATCACATTTTTAACTTCTCCAAGAACCAATTCTTAGTTTCACTGATTTTTCTGAAGGATATTTTTTGATTTCTATTTCACTTATTTCCACTGTTATTGTTATTTTCTTCCCTCTACTAACTTTAGGCCTTGTTTATTCATCTTTTTCAAGGTGTAACATCATGCTATTCATTTGGAATTTTTCTTGCTTCTTAAAGTGGGCCTGTATTACAATTATCCTTCCTCTTTAGACTGCTACAACCCATAAATTCTGATAGCATGTACGCTTGCTTATATTAGTCTCAAGGTATTTTTTTCTGCTTTAATTTTCACTTTTATCTCATAGCTATTAAGCAGTATATTGTTTTGTCTTAATAGTTTTCCCTGCTTTTTAAACACAAGTTATCTAGCTTTATGGCACTATGGTTAAGAAGGGTACTTGGGTTTGTAAACCAAAAACTAAAAGAATGCTGATGAAAGAAATCAAAGAAAATACAAACAAATGTAAACAAAACATACCATGTTCATAGATTGGAGGACAGCACAGTAAAGATGACAATTCTCCCAAACTGATCTAAAGATTTAATGCAATTTTTATCAAAATCCCAGCAAGATTTTTTGTAGATATAGGCAAGAACATGCTAAATTCACATGGAAATTCAAAGGAAAAAAACTGACTGTATATTCAAAATAAAGTATATATACTGAATAAAGTGTTTTCCTTAATTATTTATGTCAATACTATTTCACAATGCAGAGCATTAGCATACAAAATAAATGTAATTTTTTTGTTTACTAAAACTTAATGTTTTAAAATTTTTATGCATTGCTTCAGAAATCTGAGAAGTATAATTTTAAAAAATATTTGTAAATTTTTAATGATGTATAATTGACAAGCAACATTATATAAGTTTCAGGAGTATCACATAGTGATCTGACATTGCTAACTATCCACCATAATATGGTTCAAAATAATAACCATAATACATCTACTTACCATATTTCTTAACAATTTTCAAATTTTGTAATACAATTTTGACTACAGATCTTGTGCTGAACATTATATACCCATGATTTATTTTATAATTGAAAGCTTGTTGCTTCCTGATCCCTCCATAACTAACTCCCCCCCTAACTCCCTACTTCTGATAATCACTAATCTGTTCTCTTAAACCTTAATATTCTGGGCCTCCCTGGTTGCTCAGGCAGTTGAGCACCGCACTGTGAAGCTGTTTGCAGCCTCTGCAGCACGGGTTCGATTCCACCCAGTCAGCGAGAATCCCACATGGCGAAGCAGACCTCTCTTGTCTCACCTGCTGCTCCCCTCAGCAGTGTATTTCATCAGTCTGCGTCTTCTGTTCCCCACTCTGTCTCTGGTGAATCCTCTCACTCTCCCGCGCATCTGGCCTGTACCCCGGTTCTTGTATAAATAAATAAATAATAAATAAATAAATCTTTAAACTTTAATATTCTAATGGCGTTTGTAAATATATCAGAAAAATATAAACTGTATTTCTTCAAATACAGCAAATCCAATCAAAACCATTAATTTGATGTTGTATAAATTTTCTGCAGCTGTATATTTATAGTCAAGTACCATCATCAAAATCACTCAAATAGCAATATTACCAAAGTGATAAAAAGATTCAAGCAGGTATTCAATAAAACTTTTCCAAAATGACTCTTTAAAAAGATAGTCAAAAAAGGTAAAGGAAGGTTGCAATTACACTCAGCTCACACATATATTTGTGTACTACAGTGTGTAAAAACAGATTTACAAAGTCAAAATCAGCCACCTAATGTTGCAGGGTTTATATAGGGTTCTCCCAGGGTTAATTTCGTCTAGATTCTATAGTAATTGTTATTTATCACAGTATAGTTCTCAAATCAAATAAGAACTAGGTCCCTTTACTCAGAAAAATTATTTTTCTTTCCTTTCATTTCCATCCTGCTTGAAAATTGTAATAATAAACTTTAAATCCTTTAAGTCTGAGAGGTTTGCAATAAAGCATGGTACCAACACATAACTCATGTAGAGAAGATGGGGACTGCCATTGAAAAATTACCCTGCTCCAAGGTATAGATCTAGAATACTTAAAACAGATATTTTTAAATGCCGGTTTATGTATATGATTTACTTTCAGTATCTATTATCAGTACAGCACTTTAAATAATCACTCTGATTGAAATCAGAAAACTGCCTGGCTATGCTGGTCATGGAACAATTATAATGCTATACATTTTTTCCTCTAATAAATATGCAGAAAGACCTTATATACTTTGTATGACCAAAGGAGAATTTGAAGCAATGGTTCTCAAAGGAGGAAATAGATTTAAATGTAGTAAATTAAAGACAGACAAAGGATGATCAGAGAAGATGCAGAAAATGGAGATGGGAGCAAAGGAAAGAGAAGAGAGAAGCTTAAGGAAGAAAGACAACAAGCACCTGGAGATGGAGAAAAGACCAAGAAATTGAAAATGGAAAAAATGAGAAGAGAAATCACTAGTAGGTAGGACAAGAACAAGTAATTCAGAAGTACTCCAAGAAAATTACAACTATTAGTACCACAAATGTTTAGAAAATCAGTACTAATTTCAATTAAAGTTTTTTTAATAAATTTTATTTTTATATTCCCCATATAATTGCAACCCCCTTATTTTGACCCCAATCCCTCCCCTCCCTTCCCCCCACTCCCCATAGAGTGTCTCTGGTTCATAGTTTTTTGTTGATTTTGATTTTCACTTTCTTATAGTTATTCATTTTCCTGATCCCTTATTTAAGTTTTCTAGATTCCTGCTATGAGTGAGACCATCCGGTATTTTTCTTTTTCTTTCTGGCTTATTTCGCTGAGCATGATCCCTTCCAGCGCCATCATGTTGCTGCAAATTGCATGTGTTTATCTTTTTTGAATGCTGAGTAATATTCCATGGTTTATATGTACCACATCTTCTTGATCCAGTCATCTATTTTTGGGCATTTGGGTTGTTTCCAAAGCTAAGCTATTGTAAACAGTGCTGATACAAACATAGGGGTGCAGGTGCTCTTTGGAATTGATGTTTCTGTGTCCTTTGGGTAAATACCTAGGAGTGGAATTGCTGGATCATATGGAAGCTCTATGTTTAGTAGGTCCAGAAATCTCCACACAGCTCTCCATAGTGGTTGGACTAGTTTGCACTCCCACCAACAGTGCAGGAGAGTTCCTTTTTCTCCACACCCTCGCCAACATTTGTTGTTGCTAGTTTTTTTAATATGTGCCATTCTCACTGGTGTAAGATGGTATCTCATGGTAGTTTTGATTTGCATTTCCCTGATTACAAGTGATGTTGAACATTTTTTCATATGCCTGTTGGCCATTTGCATTTCCTCTTCAGAGAAGTTTCTTTTTAGCTCTTCTGCCCATTTTTTGACAGGATTATTTTCTTTGTTGTTGAGTCTCATCAGCTCTTTGCAGATTTTTGTGATCAGTCCTTCATCATTAGTGTTGTGTGCAAAAATGCTCTCCCAGTCGGTGGGGTTTCTCTTTGTTTTTGTTATTGTCTCTTTTGCTGTGCAGAAGCTCTGTTCAATTAAAGTTTTTTTTAATTAATGTGCTCTATCATAGAAAAAACTATGGTACCTTTTTTTCTATAAATTTGGCATTATGTTTAAGATTAACTTTTTATCATCATTAAATTTCTTGGAGTATGACAGTTTGTCATTTCCAAATTCTACCTAAGTGGAAAGATGACAGATATAATTACCAATTCACCATTTTGTTTCTTCAGCACATATGTTATAAATGCCTTACTCTTCAGACGTGTTGAATTGCTGCTCCATGTTGAGTACATTATGTAACACATAGGCAGAGCCATTTGATCATAGAAGTTCCTCCAAATTAAAACTCCCCCTGCCCCATGCTTCCAAGAGGCCTCCCAGTTTTACAACAGAATACAGTCTTCAATCCTTTGGGCAAGGAGACCACTAGTGAAGCCAATCTGACAAAATAGCTTCTCCCCAATGCTCCCAGATCACAGAGGCCAAATGGTAGGTACCTCAGTGACATCAGCATTGGACCAAGTTTCAAAACCTGGGACAATGCACCCAAAACACATGTTCTTGAAAAGTTTTACAACACATAGTAAAGTTTATATTTCAACAGTAATTTTCAACAATTTACTTATTTCTATTGAAGAATGTCAACCCAAAAAATGACTATTATTATTAAAAGAGAATTAAAAGATGTCTTTTGGTCAACTTGAACATCTTCAAAAATACACTCTCTAATTCACACATATACACATACATATACACAAACAATACAAACACACAAAGATATACTTCATTAACACAATAGGCCTGGCATTGAGCAGACTACCCCAGACCTGCACATTTGCAAAATAGCATTCCTACAAAGCCAATAATTACTTCAAAGAAAACAAAAAACAGGTATTTTAAAGTGATTATAGGCCAAAAAATAAACCAACCAACAAACAAAAAAACCTGTTGTTTTCTGCACTGGTCTAGTGAGAATTAGCCCCACCGGTTACAGAAATTTAGAGGCGCTTCACTCACCCCGTGAAAAGATTGTATGTAGATTTCCTTTTGTGTCAGGTACTACTCCACTGGGGCTAGTGAAGCAAACAATGATGAACAAAACTAATGTGACTTGTTTTCTTGATCCTTCGTCCTTACATTCTAACGTTAAAGAAGCAAATGGAAGTGGTTGGAATGTTAAAGAAAGGTACTCTGGTCCAAGAACTCTGAAGGCCATGAAAGAAGTAGAAACACCTCTCTTGCACCACATGTGATACAAAGAAAAGGAGAATAGCAAGACTAGAAATAACATGGAGGAGGTACGGTAATATTTTGCTTATAAATTTTCTCATGACAGTGTCTATTGCTATAAATGAGGACAATAACTCCAGGGCAAGGCAGATGCTTTAAGATTCATTCAGCCAAAGACCCTTTCTCAGTTTGCTCTCAGACCCCAAAGGTCCTGGCTACAGTATGAGTTCCTATCTCCAGGGTTTAATTACCAAATGATTCCTTTTTACAGTGACCTCTGGAATGCCCCAAAGAGTACCATCCCCCACATTTTGTAAACGTGAAAGTGAGGGCAAGGTTTGCCCTAGAATTGGTTGTCTATCTAGCGTTCTCTTGTTATTCCAGAATTCTCTGGAATAGGATGCAGTGCTAAGGGGCCAAGTAGTAATCCTGTTCTAGGAAAAGACATTTTAAAGAAGATATCCAAAATTTCTTATTTGAATGTGTTCCTAACCAGGTATAGAATCACTCATCACACATAAGCAATACATATATATTAATTAAAAATTAAAAACTAAAAGTCTAGATAATGTGATCATTTTAATAACAGTGGTTTGACAGCTAGCTCCTGACTTCCCATCTTCCGTAAAATTGTTCATATATTTCAATTTCATATTCGGGGGGGGGGGAACACTTAGCTTAAACAAAAAAGAGGATGTATTTACCATGCAAGTGAACAGCCCTTAAGTAAATGACTTCTACCTTTGCAGGACCCAGCTTCCTAGAGGGTCTTCTGGGTTAGGTTCTAGCTCCCTTGGGAGGTCAGAGCATCCCCTTGCTCCACTCCCTCCCAATGCTGCATTCTTCAGGGGATCTCTCTACAGAGCAAGGCAGGAGGTCACTTGGCAATATACACACAAGTACCAACCCAAAATGAAAAGGCAATCTTTCCTTGCTACTCCTGCAGAAAAGTATAAAATAGGACTCCACTTGACCTATGGTGGCTATGTGTTGTGGATCACATAGCAATCCATGAACTAACACTGTGTATCCAAGGTGATGACAACAAAGTACTGCAACAAGGAAACATGGCGAGCACAGTAACTGACAGCTTCCACAAGAGTTGGGTAGCTGCACAGTACAGAATGATGGTGGGTTTAGAGAGAGAGAGGAGAAGCAGACATAAGACCTGAAACCATAAAACATATAGAAGGAAATACTGGTGATACACTTCATGACATACACCTCAGCAACATCTTTAAAGACTCATCACCCAAAGCAGTGATAGGACTCTTTAAAGATGTTGCTGAGGTGTATATCATGTAGTGTTTCACCAATATTTCCTTCTATATATTTTATGGTTTCAGGTCTTATGTCTAGTTCTTTAATCTATTTTGAGTTGGGTTTTGTGCATGGTGTGAGGTAGTAGTCAAGCTTCTTTCTTTTGCATGTAACAACCCAGTTTTCCCAGCACCATTTATTGAACAAACTTTCTTTGCTCCATTGAATATTCTTTGCTCCTTTGTCAAGATTAGTTGACCATAAATCTGTGCTTTTATTTCTGGATTTTCTATTTGGTTCCATTGGTCCATGTGTTGGTTCTTGGTCCAATACCATGCAGTTTTGATTGTTATGGCTTTGTAATATAGCTTGAAATCTGGGCGTGTGATGCCTCCATTCCCTTCTTTTTCAGGAGAGCTTTGGCTATTTGGGTTTTTTGGTGGCTCCATATGAATTTCATCAATATTTATTCTATTTCTTTGAAGAATGTCATTGAAATTTTTAATGGAATAGCATTAAATCTGTAAATTGCTTTTGGTAGGATGGCCATTTTGATAATGTTAATTCTTCCAATCCATGAGCAGGGGATGTCTTTCCATTTCTTTGTGTCTACTTCTATTTCTTTTAACAGTGTTTTATAGTTTTCTTTGTATAGGTCCTTTACCTCTTTTGTTAGGTTTATTCACAAGTATTTGATTTTTTTTGCTTCAATAATAAAAGGGATGGTTTTTTGATTTCTTCTTCAGATTTATTGTTTGTGTATAGGAAGGCTACCAATTTTTTCATGTTGATTTTGTATCCTGCTACTTTACTAAACTGATTGATTAGTTTAATTAGTTTTTCTGTGGAGTTTTTGGGATTCTCTATGTATATTATCATATCATCTGCGAATAGTGATAGTTTGACTTCTTCCTTGCATATTTGGATTCCTTGTATGTCTTGTATGTCTTGTCTTATTGCTCTGGCTAGGACTTCCAGTATTACATTGAAAAGCAGTGATGAGAGTGGACATCCTTGTCTTGTTCCAGATCTTAATAGAAATGCTTTCAGCTTGTCACCATTGAGAATTTCAAGGGCCTTTATCATAAATGGGTGTTGTACTTTGTCGAAAGCTTTCTCAGCATCTATTGATACTATCATATGGTTTTTATATTTCTTTTTGTTGATGTGTTGGATTACATTGATTGATTTTCGATGTTGAACCATCCTTGTGTTCCTGGAATAAATCTTACTTGGTCGTGGTGAATTATCTTATGGATACACTGTTGGATTCTGATAGCTAAAATTTTACTAAGGATATTTGCAGCAGTGTTCATTAGAGATTGGCCTGTAGTTTTCTTTTTTTGTGTTGTCCTTGTTTGGTTTTGGTATTAGCGTAACGTTGGCTTCATAGAACATGTTTGGATTTATCCCTTCCTTCTCAATTTTTTAAAAGGGTTTATGAAGGACAGGCACTAATTCACTTCTGAATGTTTGGTAGAATTCATTTGTAAATCCATCTGGTCCTGGGCTTTTGTTTTGGGGGAGGGTTTTGATTACCATTTCATTTTCACTGCTTGTAATTGGTCTGTTTAGGTGTTCCATTTCTTCTTTATCTAGCTTTTGGGTGATTGTAGAGTTGCAGGAATTTGTTCATCTCTTCTAGATTGTTGAGCTTGTTTGCATACAACTCTTCATAGTAGTTTCTGACTATTCTTTTGATTTCTGCTGTGTTTGTTGTGATTTCTCCTCTTTCATTTGTGATCCTATTTATGTGTGTTTTCTCCCATTTTTCCTTTGTGAGCCTGGCTAGGGGTTTGTCTATTTTTTCAAAGAACTAACTTTTGGTTTCATTGATCTTTTAGATTTTTTTTAGATTCTATTTCATTTATTTCTGCTTTGATTTTCATTATTTCTTTTCTTCTACTGGTTTTAGGGTTTTTTTATTGTTCTTTTTCTAGTTCTTTGAGATGTGAGATTAGGTAGTTTCTTTGAGTTCTTTCTTGTTTCTTGATGTGAGCCTGTATTGCTACATATTTTCCTCTTATTACTGCTTTTGCTGCATCCCATATATTTAGGAAATTGGTGTTATCCTCATTCAATGCAAAGTATTTTTCAATTTCTTCTTTGATCTCCTCATTAGTCTGTGGTTTTCCAGTAGTGTGGGTTTCAATCTCCATGAGGTAGGAGGGGTCCTTGCCTTCTTTTTATGGTTTATTTCTAGTTTGATGCCTTCATGGCCAGAGAAGATGATTGGTATGATTTCAATCTTGGTGTATCTGTTGATGTTTGTCTTGGGTCCCAGTATGTGATCGATTCTGGAGAATGAGCCATGCGTGCTTGAGAAAAATGTGTACTCAGATTTTTTTGGGGAGTTTAGTATTCTATATATGTCTGTTAAGCCCATGAGCTCTAGATTCTTATTTAGAGCTTTAGTGTCCTTACTTATTTTTTGTCTCGTTGATCTATCCATTGTTGATAGTGGTGTGTTGAAGTCTCCTACTACATATGTGTTTTCTCTGATGTCTGTTTTCAGAGATGAGAATACTTATGTGATATATTTTGGTGCTCCTTCATTTGGTGAGTATATGTTAAAGAGTGTTATTTCTTCTTGATGTATTGTCCCCTTGATCATAATGTAGTGACTGTCTGGGTCTCTTTTTACCTTTTTGAGTTTGGAATCTGTTTTACCTAAGTATAGCTGTTTCTGCTTTCTTTTTTGGTCTATTGCTTGTCAAATTGTTTTTCATCCTTTTACTTTCAGTCTATTTTTATCTTTTGTAGTTAAATGTGTTTCTTGGAGACAGCAAAAGATTGGGTTTTCTTCTCCCTCCTGCTTGTTTTCTAATTTGTCCTATGTGTTGGGACACTGTGTTGCTCGTACTGTCTTTTTATTGAAGAGTTTAGTCCGTTTACATTTAGAGTTAATATTGATACGTTAGCATCTGTATTTGCCATTTTGTCTGTCTTTTCTCTGGTTTTATTAATTTTTTTGGTCCTGTTTTGTTCTTACTTATCCCTCTGTTGGTTCTGGCATTAGAACTCCTAGTAATTCTTTTTGGCGTGGGGGTTTAGTCGTAATGAAATTCTGGAGTTTCTGTTTGTCTGGGAAGGTCCTTATTCTTTCTTCATAGAGGAAGGAAAACTTTGCGGGATAGAGCATTCTTGGTTGGCATTTGTTGGAGTTTGTTGACTCTGTCCCTCCACTCTCTCCTTGCCCATAGTGTTCTTCAGAGAAGTCTGATGTCAGCCTGATTGGTTTTCCTTTGTATGTTATCTGTTTCTTCCCTCTTGTCAGCTTCATTATATCTTCTTTATCTTGGATTCTTAGGAGCTTTACTATTACATGTCTTGCTGTATTTTTCCTTTCATCATGGAAGTTTGGTGTTCTTGCTTCTTGTATGTCTATTTTCAGCTCCTTCTTCATGTTTGGGAAGTTCTCTTCTATTATTTCCTTGAATATTTTCTCTGTTCCTATGTCTCTCTCCTCTCCTTCTGGGGTTCCTATAACTTTTTTTTTTTTTTTAATAGAGGCATGTTTATTTATTTGTTTGTTTGTTTGTTTATACATGCACTGGGTACAGTCAGAAGGCGGGAGGGTGAGAGAATTCACCAGAGCCAGAGCGGGGAGCAGAGCAGGCAGAAGGACCGAAGTACACTGCTGAGGGGAGCAGCGGGCGGCAGGAGAGGTCTGCGCGCCATGTGGGACCCTCCTCCCGTGGCCGGGGAGCAGCCGGGGATTGAACCGGCGCCGCAGAGGCCGCGGGCAGCTTCGCAACCCAGCGCTCAACCGCTGCGCCACCGGGGAGGCCCCCTATAACTTTTATATTTCCTTTTCTCATGGAGTCAGATAGTTCCCAAAGTCTTTCTTCATTCTTTTTCATTCATACTTCTCTTTCCTTTTCTGTTTTGCTTCTTTTTATTGGTGTCTTCAACAGTACTTATTCATTCTTCCATTTCATCTATTCTGCTTTCACTGCTTTTCCCAGAGTTCATTAGCTCCTCCATTAATCCTTTGATCTGCATTTCTTTCACTTCCCTCTTTAGGAACTCAATTTCATTCTTCTGATTGTTGATTATTTTTCCCTTATCACTGTTTTCCTTTATGACTTCTGTCAGTTTTTCAATCGTGGCAATTTTAAATTCTCTTTCTGGAAGGCTCAGAAGATCTTCCAAGTCACTGCTGCTACATTCTGGCGGGTGATTTTCTTTTTGTGGTGTGTCTTTTTCCTGAGGACTTGCTTGGTTGCTTGTACTTTTTCTTCTCCCTGCTGCTTGTTTTCTAATTTGTCCTATGTGTTGGGACACTGTGTTGCTCATACTGGCCGGCATCTTTTTGGTGTGCTCTTTCTGGGATGTCGGAAACTGGTGGTCCAATCGAGTAAAAAACTGTTATGCCATAAGTCCAGTAGGGCAGTGGTATTATGAATATGTTGGTGGTCGCTATCACAGAAAATCTCTCCTTCTGTATTTGTTTAATTCCAGAGGTGGGTCTTGCGGTCCAACAGACTGGTCTGGCCATGTCAGGATTGCCCACTGGGCTCCAAATTGCTGGATCCCCCTCTATGCTCTGACTGGCAGCCAGACGGGGCCTGGCTTGTGGGGGCTTTTCAGCTCACCTCTGGCTATGGGGGCAGCTCTTTCCCAGTTCCACGCAGTCTAGGTGGATTCCAGATGCAAAGATACCTGTTCTAAAATGGCAAGCCAGGAGAGCATTTCCCTGTGCCTGTAGTCTGCCTGGATGTTTATGTACCGTTTTTATATGTGTTATATTTGACCAACAAAAGCCTAAAAAAATTAAGAGATCAGGATAACTGAAGGGTGAGTGCTGTCTAAATTTTTATTTTTTATTTTTTTCCTGTCTAAATTTTTTAAAACTACAAAAAGTTATTTAGTATGAATCCCTAGAGAGAGTCTTACAAACTAAGAAAACTAAGAATTCATAAAAGCTAATGATGCTGACATGGGAATTCATACACTATATGACCATGAAAGTCCCTTTCAACAGTTACTTGTAAGAGCTATGAGATGTCTTACTACTGGTACAGAGCATTCCTTATGATGAGCATTCCTTATGATGCTTTAAGGTAGTCAACTAAATATAGTTTAAGTTCAATAGTTTCCTTGTTTAACTTAATTTCATTCTATTCCATTTTGAGATATACAAGCACATCATCATAGTCACTAACATTTCACTTTTATCCTTCAAGATATATTTTTAATAAGGGCCAGGGTTAATGCCTTAGCTAGCAGAGCAACTTAAACAGTCTACTCCAGACTTATACAGTCAGTATGAATTGCTAGTGAAATATAATTAAATGTATGTGATGTAACAAATGTATGGCTTTGAGATATATAAAAAATATAGATTGATCATTTGACTTGATCAGGAGCTGTTACATTAACTAATACAAAAAGTGTTCTTGCAAATGAAATGGTAAGACAGTTAAATTTAACTTTTATGCTTTTACTAACATTTTTCCTAAAAAATTAATTTCTAGAATGATCATAAGTACCAATAAATACTAATATTTCAAAAACAATCTATTCCTTATATTCAAATTTCTAGACAAACCTAAAATGAAGTCATATGCCCTGATTTGTCCACAGCTCTGGTTTTCTTTGTTTCTTTGTCCTAAAAGATAATTTGAATCCTGGTGAAACAGAAAATGGTCTAAAATGTTGATTCAGAAGGCAGTTCTATTCTGAAACCTGTTATGTGAGGAAAATGGAAAACCTCGCTGTGGCCTGGTTTCCCAGCTCATGAGATCATTACAAGGGCCATAAAGGCAACATATGGAAAGTGTTCTGCATGGAGGCTGACACACAGGACATACTCAAACATGTTAGACTGCTTCTTCTATTCATCTTTTGTATGGTATCCACAGTGAATGGCCCTTCACCCAATAATGACAAATATAGTCCCTGTAATTATGAATAACATTGTGTGTGTTCATCTAGTCACTTGACACTATAGACAGAGTGGAGTAACATCAATTGCAACAGGTCTAAGAGTGCTGGTTAGCCCCCCAGGCATTCAAAAATGAATTCCAGCCAATTTGGGGGTAAATCATTACAGAAACTCCATGCAGGAAATGATGAATAAAAAAGAACTGCAGATTATCTTTTCAATTTTGCAAAGAGTAGAAACATAGGGTATGATTTATCTATTAATTCCAAACAGTAGTATAAATGTGACATTTCTCTTGGTTAATCTATGTTTTTTTTATATATATATGGTCATTTAAAAAAATGGGAGTAAGGTTCGGTATATTTTATAAAAACAAAAGTGGACTAGGTTTATAAATGCCATCAATTTTCAAAATAACCACCCAACCTTTGTCTTTTAACTGACTCTTCTAAGTCTATTTACATTTATTGTAATTATTGACATTTGGATTTATAATTACATTATTTTACACTGCTTTTTCTGCCTCTTTTATTTTCATAGAAGGCAATGGAGTTAAGATTCATTTTTTAATAATTTCCTCCCTGTGTTTCTTTTGAGTAATGACAGAAAATTATTAGGTAAATAAAATGGTGCATCAATTTTATTATTTATATGCTTGTTTTCTTATTGGAATGGGGTGATGCTGAGCACTCTTAATAAATTCTTACGCCTTTTGCTGATAACAAAACACAGAACATAAAATCTTTATGAAATTTTGATACAACTACCATCTGGTCTTTAAGATTTAATCAATCCATGGAATTACAAGGCTACCTATTAAAAATCATAGCAATAGACTCTCAGAATAACTGCTCTTTGGGTAGTAATGAAGCTGCTTTCAAATTTATTTTATCCTTCTAGTTTTATCTAATAAGACTAAGGTATATTACCACAATATAGATATCTATGCATCATATATTATTGATCTTTGCAACAACCAGATGTCACTAATTGTGTTTATTCTATCATAATTCTCTCTTAACACTAACTGTAAGTAAACATCAATTGAAGGTAAATACCTCAGGAAAGTGTTATGTTGCTTGTAATGGGGAAAACTGATTATAACTATCTAATTTTTTTTAAGTTTTAAGTAAACTACCATAACTACCACATACAAGATCAATTATGAGAAGTGAGCAAAGTTTAGAATTATAAAATAGCAAGGTTAACATGACATGTTGGAATATCACTAAGAAAAACCTACCTGGACCCTGCCTAATGCCTTATTGATTAGCAATCTAGGGCTAAATCCTCAGTTTTATAGCCCAGAGAATTTATCACAACACTAGAGTTGATTTCACTCATGCCTCAGGTCAAACTTAAAAGCCATCAATTATATAAAGCAAAATGGCATATTATCAATATTATTAGTAGTTATAACTGCCAAGAAGACTGAACACTGAGCTCTTCTGGTCAACGTAAATTTGCAATCACAAATCAGAGGTTTGTGGCATCATCTTGTATCTGTTTCCACTATGAGAACATGTATACCCTAGGATAGCCTCTCCAATAGATCATGTTCACATAGGCACTGACAAAACTTTTTGTCTATTTATTGGTTTGCTGATTGGTTCATTTAACTCATTGCTAAATGACCAGCTTCTTTTTTCTGTGGCACTGTCATCCTGTTAATACTTTTAGATTATGTTATCTTCTAGACTGTTAGAGGTCCTCTCACTCTTTCCCTTTGACCCATTATATAATGATTGAATCAATAAGGTTTACCATTCCCAAGCAAAACTTACTGTAAGTGGGGTTTACCACCCATATACACCAACAGCATGAACTTTGTTACTGTGCTATATAAAAAGATGGCATGAATGTGAGATATATAAAGAATAAAAAGAGCAATCCAGAATTCTTCCTACATCCTCCCTCCTCCACTCCTAGTTCTGTTCTCCAATCTGAAGAGCTAACTTTCAGATGAGTGGCTCCTGGAATGACTTTCCCCTAAAGGAATAATGAATAATAGTCTAATAAGTGTGAGACCCTGATCTTATTACAGAGTTAGGTACTAGAATTCCAGTTAACTGGTAAAAAAAGAAAAGAAAAAAAAAGAAAGAAAACCCAACATGAGTTGGAAAGATTACATAATTTTCCTATGGCCACACAGTTACCAAGCAGTAAAGCCATGAACTGAAACTAGTCAGTGTAACTTGTTATGTACTATAACCTACACACTTTACCACTGTTCTATGTTGTCTCTGATATAAGCACCAACCTACTTTAGAGATGAGAAAAAAATGTAGAGAGGTTAATTTATCAAGGTTTCACAAAAATTACAGGGCTGAGCTGAGATTTTAATTTCTTTACCTTTATTACTAAAATAACAATACCCATTCTCTCATTGAAACATTATACATGTTTAAGTATTTATGAAGCAAAATTCATACATTTAGGCTCAAACTCCATTAGTTTTCAGGGGCACAAATCTACTTTGAAAGTGGAAAAAAACTGCGTGTAACTGGTTAGATACTAAGCTACACTCTAATGCATAAATTATTCCCTGGGAATTAGTAATGTACTTAAGAAATTTGTATTAACTCTTTCAGTCCACAGGGGTACCATTCAAGTGAACTGAATGGTACCAAATGCCTTACAGATTAGCAATCTAGGGCTAAATCCTCAGTTTTATAGCCCAGAGAATTTATCACAACACTAGAGTTGATTTCACTCATGCCTCAGGTCAAACTTAAAAGCCATCAATTATATAAAGCAAAATGGCATATTATCAATATTATTAGTAGTTATAACTGCCAAGAAGACTGAACACTGAGCTCTTCTGGTCAATGTAAAATGGTTGAGAAAAAAAACTGGTAAAGCCATTTTAGGAATATAAACTAAATTCAGAACACAATTAAAAGTCAAGCTACAGGGAAACAGTTCTAGTGGATTGGACTCTGGCTCTCAAGAATTTGGCAGAAATTAAACTAAAAGGAGGTTATAAATATCTAGGTCTTTTTGAAAGAAAACCACTTTGTCAGATTATCTGTGCCTAATGGCTAGAGTGTAGACTTGACTGCAGTAGTCACAGAGTAGATGAAAGAGGAAAAAGTTATTTTGCTTCTGTTTCATTAGGTACTTTTGGCTGAGAAAGAGAGCAGAGGCTTCAGGAAGAGTCATCAGGTCTACAGTTGGTACCACTATCTCCCATTCTCTTACAGTAACCTCATTCAGGGATCCTAACCAATCAGTCTGTTTTTCAGGAATATTAACCCTCTCTGTCTTGTGATGATAGCACATCACTATTCACAAGCCCACAGTGAAATCTAAATCCCACTGTGTGTATTGTATACTCAAGACAATATAAAGACCAAATCAATAAAGTTCCTTAACCTATATATTACAGAATATCAGAAGATTTATATTAAATGTTGCCAGAGTAGTACAAAATTGCCATAAGGAAAAAAAAAAAGAATCATTTCCTGGTTTGTGCAGTTGGAGAGGAATTCTTGGATGAAGTGGCATCTAAGCAGGATCTATAAGGACAAGCATAACTTCAAATAACAGACTAACATCTAGATGCAGGAGATAACAAAAAACAATAGCATGAGCAATAGGACAGACGTGAAAAGAAAGTTTTTCTAGGAGCAGCAAGTAAAAAATGTAATTACAGATTTTGGAGGCTGAAGTGACACTTTCTCCAAATTTTCTAACAGAGGAGGATAATAATTATACAAAAGTCAGCTGTGTTTATGTACAGTAATAACAAACTATCAAAAAAGAAATGAACAAAATAATCATCAAAAAGAATAAAATACCTAGGAACAGATTTAACCAAGGAGGTGAAAGATCTGTACACTGACAAGTATCAAAACAATGATGAAAGAAATGAAATACACAAATAAATGAAAAAATCTTCCATGTTCATAAATTGAAAAATGAATGTGGTTAAAATTTCCAATTTCAACAATCTGGAAAATTGTTAAAGCTATTCAATATGATCCCTTTCAAATTTCCAGTGGTATTTTTCACAGAAATAGAAGAAACAATCCTCTAATTTTTATGGAATCACAAAAACTGTGAATATCCAAGCCAATGTGAAAATACAGAACTGGAGACATCACACTTCCTGATTGCAAACCATACTACAAAGTTATAGTAATCAAAATGTATGGTACTGACATAAAAACAGACACAAAGAAGAGAACAGAGAGCCCAAAATAAATTCACACATGTATGGTCAATTAATTGACAACAAAGGAGCCAATAATATATATAATAGGAAAAGGACAGTATCTTTTATAAGTGGTTCTGTATTTAACACCCAAAGCAACAACAGCAACAAAATCCTTGCTCTACCACTTTATAGCGTGATCCTAAACAAATCACTTAACGCTTCCTCAGCTGTATTTAGTGAAACAATAGTGGCACATATCCTATGTTCTTGCTGTATAGATTAAATAATATAATACATGTAAAGTGTCTGGTACAAGTGTTGGCTCTATTACTACAAAGACACCAAAGAGTATAGAATCTTTGGAGAACTTCAAGTAGTTTCATATAACAGGAACACAGATTTAGGTAAGATTTGTGATTTGGGTAAGAAGAAAGAATATAGTGGAAACAAAAGAAAGAGCAAAAGCCTGTTGAACAGCCTAATATGAAAGTTCGCTGAAGCTGTGTTAGTCCTCTTAGTGAACTTCCTCATCCTTACCAACAGCCCCAAAACTTCAATAGTGGACATAAGCTGGTAAGTTATTCCCCTCCTTATAGGTACCAGCATACCAGGTACAAGCAGCTTTATTGTGAGCAGCAGCAGTCCAGTATGCTTAAGAATCTGATTTTTATTCTGAAGACAATAGGGACTCCCTGAAGATTTTGAGAAGAGCATTCAAAGTAGCAGTATAGAAAAACTGAGACTCTAAATCTTAAAACTTAGACCCAAACCATATAGTTAGTCTGGGAATACAGACACTAGGAACATTTAACAATGGGGTTGTTCTAAAATAATTGTCTTTATTATGCTTAAAAGAAAGAACACAAGAGGGCCTCCCTGGTGGCGCAGCGGTTGAGCACTGGGTTATGAAGCTGCCCGCAGCCTCTGCAGCGCCCGTTCAATCCCCGGCCACAGGGCTAGGGTCTCACATGGCGCGCAGACCCCTCCTGCCACCCACTGCTCCCCTCAGCAATGTACTTCGTCAGTCTGCCTGTTCTGCTCCCCACTCTGGCTCTGGTGAATCCTCTCACCCTCCTGCACTTCTGACTGTACCCAGTGCTTGTATAAATAAAATAAAATAAATCTTTAAAAGAAAAAAAGAAAGAACACAAGAATTGAGTAACATAGCATATGATGACAATGTAATTCCAAAAGGCTAAGAATGGTTGAATAGCCACAGGTCCTGATAAGTGAGGTACCACACTCCTATCTTCTGATCAGGAATATTTTGGAAAAATGAAAACTTGCACTACTGAATGGTGCTAATTTTTGGAATTAAAAATTCCACATTGCAAATCATGCTTCTTGATGTAGGAATAAAACATATTTAATGTGTTTACATCACTATATTGGTTTTTTTGATAATTTTTTCAATAAAATTTAATCTCATAAAACACAGTTACTTCAACTTGTCTATCTGATATATTTATGTTGAAATAAAAGGTTAATTCAGTCATTTTAATCTCACTTATTTCTAAATATATGTTATGTGCCAGTATCTTTTCTCAATGAGTTCTTTTGAAGATAATATTTAAAATGGAAAATTGTTACTCTGGAACAAGTCAGGTCCTCAAGAAACCAGGAATTGAACCATTTCATTTGCATAAAATATTTTCACAGTACAACCAAAAAAATACCTGAAAAATAAAATTCTCACAACCCAAACTGCAGTTCAAAATGATATTACTCCTATGTAGCACAGTCCAGGAGAGGTCAAACTATGAGCTGCAGAACCCCAACATCCAACAGCAAGGCTTCCCTACAACTCTCAACTTTTTCCAATATGATCGTATTTATTACCCAGAAATTTTTAATTGCTTTTTGGTTTGCAAACATCCAGTTTTCAATGATGGACTTTAAGTAAATGTTATAAATATGAGCTTATGAGATACTCCCAGGGTGCCAATGGTGTAATAACACACATGTAAATTATAATATAGAAAATTGTATCTGAGTTACAAAAAACGGTGCCAAACGAGTACAGGGGCCTGAAAAATCTTTCTTAGTAAGTCAAGGAAATCTCACAAAGGTTTCTAACATGGAGTGCTGGACTACAGCTCAAGAGAGAAGACTTTGTGTTTGTCAGATGAAATAATGTGAGCAAAATAGCATACTCCAGCACTGTAGGAGTAAAGTTACCATACCTTAAAAAAATCACTATAGTATAAAAATAATCACATGAGGAAAGCACATTAGATTCTCCCTTTCATATTATATGTATACATACAACTTATATATCATATTTATGCATTGTTTATCAATGCATAAATGCAACAATATCACATGCACCTTTTTCCTTCCTTCTCTACGCTCCCTTGCTAACAACTTAAGATGTATCCATCTATACTTTTTTCATCATGATGTAATCATAAATATATGTACACAGAAATAATTTTGCCACTGTATTACAAAAATAAGATCAGAGTACATATTACTTTTCAAATTTATATACATTTTACATCATTCTTCATTTTTTTTAAATTTATGCTTTCTCCTCTCAGGTATAGTCCCCATAAAATTCCCACCACCAATTCACCCATGCACCATCCCCATAGTCCCTTGTGCTCTTCCCTCTACTGTTTTGATCCCTCTCCCTCCCCTGCTGAATGTCTCTGATTTATAGTTGCCATTAATTTTTTTGTTTAGTTTTTGTATTTATTATAATTATTTTTTGCCTAATCCCTTATTTGGTTCCCCTATATTCCTCCTATAAGTGAAACCATCCGATATTTTTTCTTTTTCCTTCTGGCTGATTTCACTGAGCATGATCCCTTCCAGCTCCATCCATGTTGCTGCAAATGGCATGAGTTTATCTTTTTTGATTGCTGAGTAATATTCTATTGTATATATACCACACCTTCTTGATCCAGTCATCTATTTGGGGGCATTTGGGTTGTTTCCATATCTTACCTGTTGTGAATAGTGCTACAATAAACATAGGGGTGCAGGTATCCTTTTGAATTATTGCTTCTGTGTTGTTTGGGTGGATTCCTCAGAGTGGAATTGCTGGGTCATATGGTAGCTCCATTTTTAGTAGTCTGAGGAACCTTCGCACAGCTTTCCATAGTGGTTGGACCAGTTTGCATTCCCACCAGCAGTATAGGAGAGTTCCTTTTTCTCCACATCCTCGCCAACATTTGTTCTTGCTAGTTTTTTTTTTTTAATATGTGCCTTTCTCACTGGTGTAAGGTGGTATCTCATTGTGGTTTTGATTTGCATTTCCCTGATTATATGCGATGTTGAACATTTTTTCATACACCTGTTGGAAATTTGCATTTCCTCTTTGGAGAAGTGTCTTTTTAGCTTTTCTACCAATTTTTTGACTGGACTGTTTATTTTGTTGAGTCCTGTGAGCTCTTTGTATATCTTTGTTATCAGCCTCTTATCAGGAGTGCAAAGATTTTCTCCCAATCACTATGGTGTCTCTTTGTTTTGGTTAATGTCTCTTTTGCTGTACAGAAATTTTTTAGTTTGATGTAATCCCAGCTGTTTATCTTTTCCTTCACTTTCTTTGCTTTGGGGATGAGTCTTCAAAGATATTATTGAGATGTATGTCATATAGGGTATTAGCTGTATTTTCTTCTATATATTTTATGTTTTCAGGTCTTTTAATATTTTATTTCATATAATTCTTACATCATTTTTCATTTTTGCACAATGTATGCATTTTCATTTTGGTTATATTCCCCATACAATTGCACCCCCCTTATTTTGACTCTAGTCCTTCCTCTCCCCACCCCTTCATACCCCCCACCCCGTAGTGTGTCTCTGGTTTATAGTTGCTTGTTGATTTTGATTTTTACTTTGTATTAATTAGTCTTTTTCCTGGTCCCTTACTTAGATTTTCTAAATTCCTGCTATGAGTGAGACCATCCGGTATTTTTTTTTTCTTTCTGACTTATTTTGCTGAGCATGATCCCTTCTAGCTCCATCCATGTTGCTGCAAACTGCATGTGTATATTTTTTTTATTGCTGAGTAATATTTCATTGTGTATATTACCACATCTTCTTGATCCAGTCAGCTATTTTTGGGCATTTGGGTTTGTTTTCAGGTCTTATGTTAAATTCTTTTATCCACTTTGAATTATTTTTTTGTGCATGGTGAGAGGTAGTGGTCTAGTTTCATTTTTTTATTGAACAAAGTGTCCTTGTTTCATTGCATATTCTTTGCTCCTTTATCAAAGATCAGTTGTCCATATATGTGTGGCTTTATTTCTGGGTTTTCTATTCGATTCCACTGTTCTGTGTGTCTGTTTTTGTTCCAGAGAGTACATATAATTTTTTGCAATTTGGTTTTCACACTCAATATCCCATGAAAGTTCCCCCCAAGACACCTAGCTCTATTCCATCTATTCTTATAGCTGTATATGGCTTTGACATATCATATCTTATTCAGCCATATCACTATTAAATTAATGGCCATTACCTTTGTTTTCTATCATCTCTGTAAGCAATGCCACAACAAAACATTCTCTTCTTATCGCATTATATGCTGATAGCTTATTCCATACGATAAAATTACAGGAGTGGAAGTCAAAGGGTGTGTGTATTTACATAATATATTTTTGTATATTCACACGTGTGAACAATTTTTAAAACTAACATTGCTAAGTTGCTTTCACAAGAAGCTGGATCAAATCACATTGCTTTTCTCCATATCACCACTAACCCTTAGGACCCTGCTTTTCTGTTATTTGATTAATCATATTTGCCCAGTTTTTTAAATCAATTTTCTTAATTTTAATTTGTAAGTTTTCAGCTTATTATATATATTCCCTTATTATTTGAGTTACAAATAATTTTTAAAATATATCATTTGTCTTCCCTACATTTTACAATGAAAATATTTAGATTTTATATCACCAAATGTGATGCCTTTTATAAGTTCTGGATTTCCAACTCCTACTATACATATGTCTCTGAAATCATATACTGTTTTCTCTTTTACACTTAAGTCTTTAATCTAGAATTTGTTTATATATGTAATTTTTATTATTTTATATATTTTAATGCCTATAATTATATATCTATATTGTGAGACTTGAAGTTTAGAATATTTATCTTAGAGTGAATATTCACCTTTGTTTTAACATTATGTGAGTTTTAGGTATGCATCATTAAAATTCAACATCCATATATACTACATTCAGTTCAACACTAAAAATAATTTGGAAGTATCCAATGGATAGGTACACTATTCCTCTCAATTCCCCACTGACTTTAAATACCACCTTTAATATATATTAAATTCTCATATGCAGGTATCTAAATTTCCCTTCTGCTGACCTGTCTTACTATTCCAGCACTAATACCATCCTAATTAAAGCACATGGTTTAATATGTGAAAAAGCAAATTCTCCTTCAATCCCTTAATACTGTTTTTGGCCATGTTCAGGCATTTATTCTTCCATTTACACTTTAAAATCATTTTTTATCAACTCTTTATTAATAGTGTTTCCAAGTAGCTTTCCACCTACTTCAGGGTTTTTTTTTTTTTCTTTTATTAAGGTCACATTGGCTTATAACACTGTAGATTAAGGAGAATAGATTCACACCTCCTCACCTGCATGCTACCACCTTACCCTCACCATCCAAGGACCCACAGTGCCTTATAACAGACTCACTGTTTTCAGTTTCAACCTAGCTTCTAATTTCTTAAGCAAGAAGTTTGTGCTCATTCACTACAGTATATCTGTGAGAATCCAAAATCATATGCACTGTCTGAAGTAGCAGCCTCTTTTTCTTGACAACTCTTAGAAAAGGTGATGACATGCTAAGGAGAAATGGAAGAGCGTTTTCTGGACAATGAAATCTACTCTCCAGGCTCAGCATGGCCTTAAGTTCTAATCAGGGATAAAGAATGTACTAAACTGAATGGCTGTTTAACGTAAAATGTTTTTGGTTTTGAATTTCTGGGTTTTGGGTGGGGGGTTTGCATAGAAGAACTGGGGTGTAGTCCAGAGGTGGAGGGAGTGAGAGGATTCACCAAAGAGAGTGGGGAGCAGAACAGGTGGATTTACTGAAATAAACTGCTAAGGGGAGCAGTGGGTGAGACAGAAAAGGTCTGCTGCTGCCATGTGTGTAGCTCCCTGGCCAGGGATCAAACTCAGGTGATGGTGGTGATAGCACTGAGTTAACCCCTAGGCCACCAGGGAGGGCCCTAATTTAAAATGTTAATGGTCTTTTGGCACCTCAATGATTAGAGAATTATACTTTAAAAAAAAAAACTTAAAAAGATTTACCAAAAATACTTCTTGTATCTATTTCTGGGAGGGGAAGAAAGTTAGTTGGTAAGAGAAAGAACTTACTGGCTAATTGTCAGAACCTTTGAAAGTATTACTATCCCCTACAAAATGACATTCCTAGAAACTGTTCCAACTCCTAACTTTAATTATGAAACACAGTTTTTCTAGAGCCTAGAAACATAATTCTCTCTAAAAATAAATGGTTGGCAATTTACATTTATTATAAATGGTAATAAAATTTGTTTTCTCCAATAGATAACAGATTCCATTATCATTCCTGTATAATTACTGACTTTCATTTTAAAAGAGCTATTAATTATTAGAAATATGGAGGGACAATTTTAAGTTCTTGAATCCTATTGAACCATATCCCTTTTCAAGCACAAAATAAGAATTTATATCTCCATAAAATATAATGCCAGAGTAACAAGAATAATGTGAGAACAATTTACAGCACTGGCATTAAAGGATGGAACCCTGCTAGGATTAATTTGTACAACTTTAGTCATACTTATCAGCAAGCTGTGCCCTGTTAATTATCCAGGGTAAAAATGAGGAGATTTAAAACTATAATCATAAAGAAAAATATTTTTAACTTTCTCTGAATGACCAAAAATAAATCAGTTTAAATCTCCAAAAATCTCAATTGTTGTCATTCAAAAATTTTAAAGATAGTAACTGTATGGATAAAGTGTTTTTTTAACTGTACTAAAATTATTATCTTATTAGCATAAAGAAGAGATTTAATGCTAATCAAAATAAGGAATGAGAAAGCTACATTCTGAAATTGCAAAAAATAGACATTTTAGTACCTATAAAGGAAATAAGAACTAAAGCTTACTCTAAACATGCAAAACTACAATGTAAGCTGTATTAATTTTCTTATAAAAATACTTTTATCAGTACTTCTCCAAATAAAACATTTACATCAATTTAGTTGGAGCTACCTTAAAATAAACCATACCTGAGATCACCTTCAAGGAATGAGTGGTTAATATTAGAAACATGTTGCCTGTACCCAATCTGATGAACCTAATATGCAAGGAAGAAAATATAGGCTATATTGTACCTGACATCAGCCTTAGAGATGTGTTTGGGAACTCAACTCCACTGGCAACAAAAACAAAAATAAATGGGACTACATCAAAACAAAAAATTTCTGCACAGTTAAAGAAACTTGCATCAAAATGCAAAAACATCCTATGGAATTAGAGAAGGTATTTGCCCATTATATGTCCAACAGGGGTTAATTTCACATGAATTCAAAGAGCTAGATATGCACCCATATGTTTATTGCAACATTGCTTAAAATAGCCAACTGGGAACTTCAGTACCCACTGATTGGCAAATGAATACCAATGATGTGGTATATATACACAATAGAATATTATTCATCATTTAAAAAGAGAGAAAATCCTGCCATTTGCAACAACATGGACGTCTATACCTGCAGAAAGTACAGAACCCTACATATATATACTATATTTTTCCCAATACATGCATACCTATGACATTGTTTAATTTATAAATTAAACACAGTATGGGTTAACAACAAAAACTGAAAAAAAAATAGAATATTAACAACATACTAAAATAAAGTTTACGTGAATGTGGTCTCTCTCACAACAAGTATTTAATGTAGGTAATATTTTCAGAAGCAATTGAATACAGGTAACTCAAACAGTAGAAAGAAAATCCTTGAATAAGGGGGGTCAACTGTATATAAACAAAGAGAATGCTTCCTCCCAAGGATGTGAAAATGAGGAGAATGGAAAGAATCTTACTCTCTACAGCCATACCCGCACCTCATGAAGGTAGTCCAAGGGCATGGGAGCTGAGCCTATATCATAAGTACCAAACACTATCAACACAATGAAAAACTGCATGGCTCATAAATATAGGCTTTTTTTCCAAATTTAAATTTGAAAAAGGTTGTTGATATTAACAAAATATAAATCATTTTAAGTGAAAATTTAATGCTCGTTATATTTTAAAAATATACTTGCGTAACAATGCCTATCCGCAAGGAAGGGGGTAAAGTATTCATAAACACAGAAAAAGATGCACTGGCAAGATATTTTGTTTGGGTAATTCACCACTATCCATACATTTTTATATACATATCTAGCATTTTGATGCTAGCAACCTACCTTTTGGATTTTATTGCAAAAATCTGTTAAACTATACATAGAAAGGTTTTTACCACATAATTTCTAATAACCCCAAAAATGAAACAACCTATAGGTTCATCAAGAACTAGTTACTTATGAAAGTTATGATATACTGGAAATATACATTTACTAAAAATAAAATCAGAGTGTACTTATAGAATAAGCACTTATAAAATGTGTGAAAAAGCAATGGACAATAGAGTATATGATCCTACTTGCAGATTTTTTTTTTAAAGATTCATCTATTTATTTATACAAGCACTGGGCACAGCCAGAAGCACAGGAGGGTGAGAGAATTCACCAGAGCCAGAGCGGGGAACAGAACAGGCAGACAGATGAAATACACTGCTGAGGGGAGCAGCGGGCACGGCAAGAGTGGTCTACACGCCATGTGGGACTCTCGCAGGTGGCCAGGGATCGAACTGGCGCTGCAGAGGCTGAGGGCAGCCTCGCAGCCCAGCACTCAACCGCGGTGCCACCAGGGGAGGCCCCCCTACTTGCATATATTTTAAGTATACATATAAACTAATATGAATAATCTTTTTAAGTAAAATACATATAAAATTTAACAAGTTACCTTTGGGATGAAATTAGGGGACAGAGATGTAATACATCTTCTGCTGTTTGATTTTTTTAACCAAGTCAATTGTTCCTTTTATAAATGAATACTTTATTAAACTATACTGCCTTTCCTTCTGTATGAAGTTTAGAGCTTACAATAAAAACAATCTACATCACATGAACTAGGCTGTTAGCATGATCTAAAATGAAATCATCATCATCATTTACAAGCAAGTTCAATATAGATGCCTAAAAGCAAATTCAAAGACCTCATAAATGAAGGCCTTAAAATAGGTCTGATTCTGTTTTATGATACATTACTTCATTTCAAATAATTCAAAATAACTTTATAATGTGCTAATCAGACTGGATGAAGTGCAAACATTTTAAAATATTTGTCATTTGCCTCTAGAAGACATCTCTTTGTTCAACCACTATAATACTTCAACTATGTACTTCATCATTATTCTTCCCATTTTCAGAAGGAACATTAAACATGTATAGAAGAATGTCATACTAATAAAATGTTATTTTAGGCAGCCCTATTCTGAATACACTGTACACATTAATCTAATTTTCAGACTCCAAAGAGACAAATAAAAAAAGTATTATCATCTTCTTATATATGTGTAGTCACTGGGTATCAAAACACAAGGTATATCATTCAAAATATTTAAAAAAATTATAGATAAAAAAAAACATTTGGGCAAAAGTATTTCAGAATTCAGACTTCTTTAGACTTTAGAAGGGTAATATAATAATACAGCATTACATATCACCCCCTGAGGTACAGGAAAGCACTGTAATCAAATGTACTACTATTTCTGCAAAGAAATGTATGAATATTCACACCAAGTGGGATAAATAAAAACATATCTGTTTAAGGCCTCCCCGGTGGCAAAGCGGTTGAGTGCTGGGTTGCGAAGCTGCCCGCAGCCTCTGCAGCACTGGTTCGATCCCCAGCCACTGAGTGAGGGCCCCACATGGCGCGCAGACCTCTCCTGACGCCCACTGCTCCCCTCAGCAGTGTACTTCATCAGTCTGCCTGCTCTGCTCTCCGCTCTGACTCTGGTGATTTCTCTCACCCTCCCTTGCTTCTGACTGTACCCAGTGCTTGTATAAATAAATAAATAAATCTTAAAAAAAAAAAAAAAACCACACCTGTTTAAGTTTTGCTTCCAAATGAGTTATGAAAAACATTTCAGAACTTTTTCACTTTTTGAAACTATAGATATGGGATTCTGAGCCTATACTGGGCAACTTTCTAGCTGGAAAATAATTTTCCCAATGAACAATATTTTCTTATACCACAAAGTCACTTAAGTCTCAAAGCTAAGTCCTGGTTTGGAGAGATGGACATGTTGAATAAAACTGATAAAGATCATCTCAGGATTTCCTGAAACACAAAAAGCATTATTTGCACCAACCACATAACTAATCACTTGTTTTGACCACTTCTACAGAAACACAATCAGTAAATACTAAGCGTCAGGAGTCATTATCAGCTTCTTCCTTATTATCCCTGAAGCCCTTCCACATGGCACCTTCAGATAGATAATTGTCACCATTCCCTGACTTCCCTCAGTTTTGTGTTCTCCAAACCAAAGATTCCCACCTGGCTCCCTCAACCATCCTGTTTGACACTATGTCCTAATTTCACCAGATTGGCTACTCTCTTTTGGATATGCTCATTTGTCAATGACCTGAAAATGTCACAACTAGTGTCACATGCTATAGATGTTAACTGACCAACCCAAAGTCTGGTTACTTTCCTGGAACTGAACATTACCTTTGCATCCAACAACTTAATATTATTATACCCAAGTGGTAAACATAACAATGCAACTGGTTTAAACTAGAGAAAGTGAATCAACTAATTTGCTATTAAATTAAAATGTATGTAATTAAAATTATATGTACATATAATCACTGTGTACCCAATGTACATATAAAATGATACTCATTCTCAGTAGCAAACAAGATAAAAATAAAAATGAAACATTAAATAATTTAATGTGAATTAAAGGTCAGTATATCCAGAACTTGCTTCACAATAAATGGCAGGATGGAAAACAGTACGATGGAAATGAAACAACATTAACCATGAACTGAAATTACGGGTGATGGATACACAGTCACCAAATATATTCATTACATATATTTGCATTTTTATGGAAAAAAGTTAAACTGAAAAGGAAAAATAAAATGCAAAAAAAGAAGTTAGCAGTTGGCATATTTCTGATTTGCAGTAATGAAAGACTGGCAAAGCAATGTTGATGAGAAGTTTTGGAAAGGAGAACTTAGTGGAAGTTAAATTGTCATTATCTTTCTGAAGGGCAGCCTGGCAACATGGAACAAAATTGACCTGCTCTATAACCCAACAATCACACTCCAGTGCATTAGACAAGTAGGAAGATCTGTGTCACCAGCCATATCCATAATACTGTGATGTTAAGTAGAAAATGACTAAAACAACTCCAATATCTATGGATAGGAGAGTCAAGGAAAATATCACCTATAGTGGAAAAGCATGCATCCCTTGAAAATAGTAGCACACATCTGTGTACTATCTGCATGTCTATTTCAATTAAAAGCGTACACGTCTACAAGACTGCATTCAATTTTTATCAAGTACAATATTTAAAGTATGATTACTTAACCTTAGCTAATTTTTAAGCTATACTTTACCTGACAGGTACCAATGTGCTAATTTATCAAATTCCTGAGATCTATCAAAATCACTATTTTAAACATTTTTGTCAAATTTAACATTAAAAAGGTTGTTCTTATTCTATAAGCAGCAAAAGGAATACTAAAGTTCTTAATTCCTTTCTAAACAAAGATGTATAGTTGAACAAATTCTGTATCTCAGGGAGGACTTATTCTGGGATAATTGTAATTAGTGTTGTTTAAACAGGGCAGTTGCTTAAAACATATAAGATACTTAACTAAAATCTACAAAGACCATGAACTAGCACCACAGATTTGGTTTGATTTCAGACAACTATTTGTAAAGAACAAAAATAACTCAAAATGTTTCCAACATCATTAGGGTTTTCATATATCAAGAGAAAAGTAATCTATATTAAACAAGGCCATCTTTTTAAAGAAGGAACTCTGATGCTAAAATATGCAATTCTGAATGCTAAGCAGCAATTTACAGGAACATGAACTCTTACTCGGTGTAATACAAAAATACACTTGTATTTTTGCTTGCAGTTTTTTCCACAGAGTTCAAGGTATTATGTGTCAACTAAGAATAAGGAATGGGAAAAAAACAGAAGAGAGCTGTAACTGAAAAGCTGGGCAAAGATGTCTAAAAATTAGAATCAAGTCTCTAAAATGCCTAACTCCTTCAATATACATATGTGTGTATTGGAAGGGTGGGGAGGAGAGTTTTGTATGAAAAAGAATCATCTGGAGCTTCTTAAACCTACACTTCAGAATAAAATGTAGGGAGGGAATTCTTCCAGAATAGAATCTGGAAGAACTGTTTCAAGAGGGCGGTAGAATCATGATTCTGGTACAACACACACACCACCACTTCTAGATCGGGTACATGCAAACCAGACACCTGGGGAGTGGAAAACGGATCCTTCCTCATCACCAAAGCATGCAGGTGCTCAAAAAAATCAAAAGGGAAAATCAATGTCAAATGGTGTATTATGTATTATGTACATATATATATATGACACAATACACACACACACACATGTCACCCAAGTAGTGAAAAGATATTAGACCAAGAAGTCAGACAACACACTCTTTTTTTAAAAGATTGATTTATTTATGCATACAAGAATGGGGGTACAGGCCAGATGTGGGGGGTTGAGAGGATTCACCAGAGACAGAGTGGGGAACAGAACAGGCAGATTGCCTGAAATACACTGCTGAGGGGAGCAGCGGGAGAGTCAGGAGAGGTCTGCTGCGCCATGTGAGTTGCTCCCTGAGGTTAACTTCATAGGTTGTGTCTTAACCCCTTGCACCACCAGGGAGGCCCCAGACAACACACTCTTGAAGCATGGATAAAAGAAGATGGAAGCAAGCCAGCTTGCTTAGGTCACACCAGCCGGTAGTTATAGATGGAATCACACTGATAGGAATTAATACCTTAAATTCACCAGCTCTCAGCTCCCAGGATGCTCACAGGTACTCAGCCCTCTTAAAAGGCAAAAATACATCTGGGTACATCAATCCTGATTCTTCGAAGCATGACAGCCTGGCAGATCCCTGTCTAGTGAGACCCATGTCTACCCTGTGAGAAAGACTGCTTGTAACTCAGTAGGGAGCTCATCTATTACACATGCCTGCATAGCATTCCCTGTGAGCTACCAATGCCTCAGATTTTTCTAGACAGTTTTCAGTTAACAATGGGTTGTTTTAGTATCGCCCCCAGCCCACCATGCACACACTCAACTCCTGACTGGCATCTATAGACCAGCCTCCTATGGCCACCCCCAGACAAGCCAACACCATTGAAATGCTTCTGAGTCATATTAGCCCCACATTTATTACTCTCTGCCAACTGCCATCTGTATCCAAATCCCAGTTCTATCCCAGCTGAAATTCCAATCACAAAAAAATCATCCTGCTAGGAACTTGAACAAATTTGGTCACAATATTAAATTGACCGCAGAGTGTAATGAAAAGAAATATTCCTTCTCTATGCATTTTTATATGAACTGCAGTTGATGGTACCTTACGTAATGGCAGGGATGTTCTGATAGGTCAGTAAAGTTACCCACTAAAAAAGTAAAAGTAGTATGTAATATCACTTGTTGGGAAGAAGGCAGAAAGGGAAGTAGGAAGAATATAAACAGTGAATTAAGAAAAAAAAAAAAGGACAACTAACTAAAAAAGGTCAAGAAATACATAATGTCTTCTGTGTATTTTAGCTGAAAAAGAAAAAACACATTAGGATTTCATTCAATCTGATAAATTAATGAGCATAATAAAAGCTGTAATTTATTAAGCAAGACACTGCTAAATGCTTCACATACATTCTCTCTTCTAAGCTACGAACCTTGTGGAGAGATAGTCCTGTTTTACAAATGAGCAACCAAAACAGACAGGTCAGGTAACTTGCCCAACATCACACAGTTCATAAACTGTAAAGACAGGATTTGTCCAGTTCTAAGACTCATGACACTATCACTATGCAATGCCAATAAACTACAGTCAATGGCTTAAAGTACATTTTATGTGTGTGTATTTGAAAATGAGATCTCTCTCTATCTGACAATATGAAATGATCTCTAAAAAACATTGCTAAGTGCACTGAAACTAGTCTCCAAAATAACAGTAAAAAATCAAATGGTTGGGGGAAATACATACATATATATATTGCATAAAGTATTACTAAAGAACACTTGAGAAATGGGGAACAATGATGGACCCAAAAAGAAGAGACTAGGGGATCAGAAAAGTGGACTTTTCATTACATATATATTGGTGTGGTACAAATTTTTAACCTGCCCATAATTTTTCATAAGTAGTAAGTGCTACATAATAAAATATAAATGCAAAAAATAATATCCTATGATAAAAGGATACCCTAAGTCTCCTTGCTTATACCAAAGCTAAGTGAAGAGGCTTAAAAATAACAAAGCCACATCTATTTTAATCAAGCATCCTTCCTAGATGCTTTCATCTGTAAAGGATACCTATTAACACTGATCACATCCTAAAAACATGGACCAAACATGATGCCAAACATAGAAAGGGAGAGAAAAGGACCACTGAAAATTAGTCAATGAGGAGAAGAAAAGAAAAGACGCAAACCCTGACCCTCCTGGCAGACCCCAGGGAATACAGCTGAAAAACAAAGCCAAGTTGTAGAAATGGAAAGCAAGATGAAGGTGCAGAAGCATCCAACACTGGTAGTAAAGGAATTTTCACTCCCCAGTTAGTCTGGAAAGTGGAAAGACAAAAACAAAAATGAAACACATAAATACCAATTTCATTAGCTGTAAGTATTCTGTTCAGAAACAATATTTACTTTTGGAATTTCTAAAATTTTGTATTTTTATTGATTCAGGATCATGGTAATGTTCAGTAAGTCCACCATCACACACACGTACTACAATTTTAAAAGGTTAAATACCATTTACTCAGAGAAAAGAAACTGACTAGTTTAGGCAAAAAAGAGAGATTTACTAGAAAATAAACAGACTTGATGAAAAGTGAGTCAAACTTCAAGAGGCTGCAGCAATCTGCAGAGCTCCACGAGCACAAGATACCACAGAGCAGAGAAATGGCCAGTGAGGCCCCTGCTATGTCCCAGGGCCATTCACAGAAAATGGTACATTTTTGTAAACCAGGTATCACCCCAGTTGTTGCCTACTGCACTACATTATTCATATAAAACACTCTCCTAATTTACATTAATATTAATATAAATATGTTGATAAATTCATAATTTATGTAAAACATTTCAATTAAAATCATTCCTAATTTTTCTTTACAACTGCATACTTCAAAGTTTTTGTACATAAGGCCATAAAAAACTTGAATTTATTGAACTGATGGTGATATCAGAGTTGTTGTGGGAGAATTTGACACCAGAATCATAAAACAGAGATTAAACAGCACTAACCAGAAATCAATGGTACAAATGTGTTTATCAATCCATCTTCCAAAGGAGTTTATGTACTTACAATGAGCCTGTAATTTAAGATGCTGCATTTTTTTCAAATACATGAACAAAATAATGCCCAAAACAATTATTTGCATCTCTTTACTTGAAAAAGCACCAAAACCTCAAATCTCAGCCTGAACCACTAAACTACCTTAATACCATGTTCCTCCTAAAATCCACTAATACCACATTATGGTAAATAATAATTGCTTTCATGATTTTTAAAAAGTCTTCAATGCTTACTGATTGAAACTTAGACCCTTCAGAGAAAAATTTTGAATTGTGGTAACACAGAGGTAAATACTTGAAAACAGGCTGAATAACTTCTTATCCATTTTTTTTAACTAATATAGCATCCTTATTATTTTCCTATCACACTTTTCTATAAGCTTTTAAATTATTCTTATTTCAAAAGCAATCTAAGCCCAATGAGAAAATACAAAAAGTAAAAGTAATTTATACTCACCAAGCTGCTGACAATATCTTGTTGTGCTGCCCTGCAGAGTTTTTTCAATTTACATGCGTATGAATGACCCTATGTGGGACAAATCTTCCACCACAAGCATTCAAGTGACACAGAAGGTAGAACAGCATAAGGAGTAAGAACAGAGACCTCTGCAGATTAAGCCCAGTTCCACCACTTAGTAAGTGGGTGACCTTAACTTCTCTGAAACTTCATTTCCTCATCTATGAAACAGGACTTCAATGCTATAAGATGCTGCACAGAAAGGCCTCAGCACAGTGCCCAACACATAAAAGCAGTCAGTAAAGACAAGCTTTACATTGTACAGAGCATACTATAACCTCATTTTTCACCTAATACATTCTGAACATCCTTCCATGTCAATTAGATCCACTTCCACAGCACCCTCTTTAATACCACTACAGTACAGGGGGTTTCTCATGTGCTACATCAACCACCATTAATTAAAGAAGCCAAAAATTTCATATCCTCACCCTCTTAGTTAGGGTCACCTGCTGCTAACTAACACAGATGAGACAGAGGAGTCCAAAAATGGGGGAGTGGAAGTCAGAAAAGGTAAGGACTGCCAATATTCCCTCACTAGCTCATTTGGAAAAGACACAGGCCAAGGTTTTTTGGCTATTTTTTTAAAGATTTATTTATTTATGCATTCAAGAACTGGGGTACAGGCCAGAGGTATGGGAGGTGAGAGGATTCACCAGAGACAGAGTGGGGAACAGACCAGGCAGATTGACCGAAGTACACTGCTAAGGGGAGCAGCGGGTCAGGCAGGAGAGGTCTGCTGCACCATGTGGGTAGCTCCCTGGCCGGCCAGGGATTGAACTAGTGCTGCAGAGGCTGCAGACAGCTTCACAGCACTGTACTTAACCCCTTGCGTCACCAGGGAGGCCCAGGTTTGGCTATTTTTTAGTTATTGCCAATAACATCTATAATGAAATTCAATTTACTAAGAAAATGCAAATTTTGAAGCAAAGAAATGACTTAAAAAAAAAACCCTTAGTTATATTGGCAGCTTATAAAATACTAACTTAGAAGTGTAATTACTACAAATTAGCCATCAAAGTAGAAGTATATCACAAGTTAGGTTTCACGTCTTTGATTCTACAGGTAATAGCAAAGTTAGAGATTCAGATGACCTTTGTCTTCCCAGCTATAATATTCCAATGTACCAGATTTAAGTAATATTCAAAGTTCAGGAATTGTTGCTAAAAAAATTAAAAAAAAAAAAGCAGCCAACCATAACCAAGTTGCCACAAAACTACAAATGTCTACACTCTTATCTTCCATTAATTCTCAATGAGCTTCTTCATAGTTGAATCCAGTTTTCTCACAAATGCATGCTTTCTTTCAAAGTTAAAGGTGGTTTACCCTTGTGCATCAGAGAACTGAATCCAGTTCTCCGATAGCAAAATCCAAGTCCAATTTTTCACAAGATGCCAAATGAGAATCAAAAGGAGGTCATCTGCCAGCTAAACATAAGGTCATAATGTTTAGTCCTATTATCTGGGAAGAATCTTATTATCTAGACATTGAATTCCCCACTCCCATTGCTGAGTCTCTTTTAACCTGAGTTCTTAATCTTTTTGTTCCCAAGTACTGATCTGAATCCCCAGACTCTGATATAGCCTGCCTCCTGTTTCCCTGCTAAGATCCTGAAAACCCTTCAGAATAAATGTCACTGCACTATATCTGTTGTTGTGTGTGGGTTCCTATGAGTTGACCACTCATGGGCAACTGTGACCTATTTTCTATCTGCAAATCTCAGCAGAGCATTCCTTGCCTACCTCCAGAGTACAGCCTGTATCACCAGGCAGGCCTGGGAACACCGAGGCCGCTGTTGACCTATTATGTGACTATCGCCATGGTGGTCTCGGGATAACTCTGCCTATGATAACATCAAATACTTTGTTGATGCAAATGTCTCTTGATTTATGGTCACGATGTCCCTTTCTCTATTCTTCATAAAACTTGGTCCCCCATTCCTATCCCACCTTCTGGACTTTACTCCTTATACCATCGTCACATGGCCAGCTTTTATTAGCCTGTATGTTTTCAATAAATGGCGCAAGAACTTGTGCTCAAGCAGCAGTCTTGCCTTGCAAACCTGCTCCACAACTATTGTGTTCCCTGCAAAGTGGCAACAAGGTTCCTGTCACAACAGTTGTGTCACTGCCTCAATCTACAAAAAGCCCCATGAAGGAAGGAACTGTGGTTTATCATTGATTCTTTATTGCCTTATGCAGTACCTTGCTCACTAAAAGCCCCTAGTAACTGGTGCCCTTATTCTTTAGCTAAATAGTCCACTCTAGAGAAATATTAATGGGAACACGCTAATGCTCACTTTTCTCAAATCAGATGGCATATATGCATAGAGTCAATATGAGGGACACACAGCTTCCTGTCAGTTGGCACTTTTAATTGCATTTCACTCCTCCTTCCTTCTGTTTTCAACTTCTTTCTTCTTGAAGTACATCTTTTAGTAATTCCTTCAGCAGAAGTCTAAGAGTGATCAACTTTGTCTTTACAAAGCCTTTTTTTCACTCTTAGTGTTCACTATCACTTTACATGAATACAGAATTCCAGGATGGTGGTTGTTTCTCCCTTTCAACACTTTGGAGATATTACTCAATCATCTACTACAAACAAAATGCCTGCCAATCTAGCTATTAGCTTCCTTGGGTTGTTTTTGTCATGTTTCTAGTATTTCCCATAATGACAATAGGTATGAATTTATTTTTATTTATCCAATTTGTGATTCACTGATTCTTAAGCCTAAGAACTCAGGTCTTACATTGATTATGGAAAAATCACAGCCATTCTACCTTCTGACAGTGTCTCTCCCAGTCACACTATTTCTTCTTTCTGGAAGCTCACAGAAGGTAACATGGACCTTCAGGAAACTAAAGTTCATGAATCTTAATGACACCTGTTTTCCATCTCTTAATCTATATCCCAAGCAATTCCCTCAGATCTCCTTAAAGATCAGTGGTTCTCTCTTCTATTAAATCTACTCAGGTATTTGACTTCTCCATTGTGGTTACTTTTATTTCATGACTATAACTTCATTTCTAGAGGTTGTATTTATCTATGATGTTCTTTCATTACAGTCTTATCCATTTTATTTCTTTTTTTTTTTAGAATTTTTTTTTAATAGAGGCATGTTTTATTTATTTGTTTTTGTTTTATACAAGCACTGGGTACAGTCAGAAGCACGGGAGGGTGAGAGAATTCACCAGAGCCAGAGCAGGGTGCAGAGCAGGCAGAAGGACCGAAGTACACTGTTGAGGGCAGCAGCGGGCGGCAGGAGAGGTCTGCGCACCATGTGGGACCCTCCTCCAGCAGCCGGGGAGCAGCCGGGGATCGAACTGGCGCCGCAGAGACCGCAGGCAGCTCCGCAACCCAGCGCTCAACCGCTGCGCCACTGGGGAGGCCCATTATCCATTTTATTTCTAACAGTATTAAACAAGTAATATCTGTCCTATGTTTCAGGAGCACCAGCGGGAGTACTAATTCTACTGTTTACATCTGTTGACTTTGTAGTTATTCATTTCCTTGTATGGCTGGCAAATTTTTATTGCAAGTTCATCTTTAGAAGTTGCTGTTTCTTCTGAGGTTCCACACTTACTTCTGAGGACTCCACTGGCTTCCATAGTTCTGGACCAGATTCCATGCATGTCAGTTTAAGAGTTATTTGAGCTAAGAAATGTTAACTTCTAATTCAACTTAGAATTAGAGTTCCATCTTCGACATTACCACTGTAGCTTAAGCTCCAACTCTCCCACCTAAATGGATGCATGCTATGTACTTGGTAAGTATAAGAAATGTCAAATTTTAACCCACCCCCAACATGAGGTACACAGCCTGGGAGCATACACATTTCTTTTATTTTTTATTATCATTCCTTATTATGCACAACCCCCGAGAAAGCAAGTCTGTTTGCACATCAGCAAGTGAACAAAGCTTTTCTGTCCTCTTTTCACAGATGGGCCAGCCCATGAAAGTTTTACACAGAAAGACTACAACTTCACATTCCTTCTATATGCAGAAAAGAGGAAAGTGTCTGCCCCTTTTAAGACCCTCAGGATCAAGTTTTTGGGACCTATAATTAGATATGAAATCACCATAAGCCTTGAGTACCTTACTATGCCCTGGTTTTGCATTCTCTTTTCACTGTTGGCACCTGGGATTTCCTAGTCTATCCGACTTAGAAATGCTTTTGCTTGTTTTTGTATTTTGTCCACTGTTTCTTTGTGTTTATAACAGGCCTGGGGATCAAGTCCTCTATATCAGCTTTTAGCAATGTTGCTAGAAGTCTCCAGCAGTCACAAAATATGAAACTGAGTAATAATCACTTCAGACAATTATGATGATTACTTACCATTTTGCCAGATGACAAGGCACATTTTTTTCAGCCTCAAGAAGAGTTTTCAAATTGGAAAGAAATAAGTCTTCCCAAGGAATTTTAAGATCATTTTCTTAGCACACACTTCGAATGACTTCATAGTTCTCTTTCTTTGAGAATTTCAACAGAACAAGAACATACCTGTTGACTCCATTTTCTCACTACCCATTCATTCTATAATCAATTTCAATCTTGCCTTATATATTCCTACAACTCTAGTGAAATTATACTCTAAAAATATTAACATTCCCCACCTAATCAACAAATTCACTGGCCTTTTTCTTGGTCCTTATCTTATTCACCTGTCTACAGTAATATTGATCATTCTGCATTTTTTACCCCAATATTACCCCAATTCAAATAGCCCTTTTATCATCACAACCAATCTCAATTCATTCCCATCACTTTATCTTATCCTCCTTTAATTTACCCAGTAAGTCACAGCCAGATTAATATTACTATACTCTAGTCACGTCAACCATTCACCCCTCCCCTCCCATGCTGGACTTAGGTGATTCATTAATGCCTAGTTCTATGTGAAAAGAAAAGATAACTGAGGCATGGTTCCTGCCCACAAAGGTATAAATAACAACAGCACCTTAACTGAATACATGTTATATACTTGGTAAAATATTAAACGTCCTACTGCAATCATAGAAAGTGATCTTCACAATAGCTATATGAAGTAGGTGCAAATATTATACCTACTTCAGGGATGAAAAATAAAGATTAAAAAAAATTAAGCAGCCAATTCAAGGAAGCATAGATAGCAAGTAGCTGAGCCAGTTTTACATTGTGCCAAGTCCATCCTCTTGAGCAATATGCTATATTGTGTCCACAAATACTTACACCAAAAATCCAGAATTTTCCTCTAATTGCAAAAAACCTATATCCAAGCACCTCCATATCAGCTCCACTTGGCTGCCTTAAAGGTACCTCATATTAATACATTCAAAACTAAAATCATCCTTTACTGCCCAAACAAAGGTGGTCCAACCTCAGTGAATGACTGCCCCAACAAACTAGTTATGCAAACCAGAAACCTGCACATCATTCTCAACATATATTGACTCCCCCATGCACCCAGCCAATGAGCAAATCCAGTGTGTCCTTTGTATACTAACATCTCTCTCTATTCCACCTACCTTTCTTCATCTCCTAGCCCAAGCTACAACTCTCTTACCTCAACTGCTGTCACTGTTGAACTTTCATTCTGGTTTCTCCCAACTAGTTCTTAATTTTGTAAACAAAACTATAACTTTTTTCCCCTCCAAATGATACTTTTAAAATATAAATCTGATTATTTCACAAGTTTGGATTCGGGACTCTAAGCTTTAAGTCAATCTGTATTTCAGGATATGAAGCAATAAGATTATAAAAACTAGTAATAGTGGGTTTCAGTCACAAAGAGAAAGTCAACTTTTAGCGAGAGTCAAGAATGATGCCAACCTAGGAATCATTCTGTGAGATGTGACAAAGAGGATTGTACCAGAGAGGTTTCAAACTTAGTCTTAGTTCTAGTTATTTCTGAGGCAGAGCTGAATCCTACACTTTTCAAGTTTCAAGGTATTCTTCTTGTTATACTGTGATACCCTAGAATGCCTCCAATAGCATCGTTTTTTTCTTAAGTAGCTCAGACTGAATTTCTAGCTTGCAACCAAGAGTCTTTGGTAGGAAAAGAAAGGAAAAAAAAAAAAAACTCAGACAAGCCAAGAAGACCACTTAGAAAAGGAAGACATGCCTTCAAGTCAAAAAGAAAACAACACCTAAAGTAAAAATACCTTTGGCCAGATAATATATAAATATGCTCTATCTTTGTAAACTCCTGTATGTCCTTTTACAGGTGTTACATAAAATGCTATGAGGTCTAAGTCAGATTTTCTTTCATGTTCCACAAACCATTAGAGCTTATTATAGTTACATAAATGCTAAATTTTATAAGTTATATTATTTACAACAATGTAAATAAAAAAGTTGCATCCTTGGAAAGTCACTCCTCTGGGAACATGCCTTCATGTAAATAAAATTTTGTTTTGTAGCAACACTTTACTGCTGTTCTGTTTCCTGGTTGTAATTTGCATTGTTAGGTATTATAAAATCACTTTGCTCATAGTCAAGAACTTTATGAATTGCATAAGTATACTGAAAACTAGTGTGTCATGGAAGGAAAAAAATTAAGACATGAAAACTACAGATTTTACACACACACACACACACACACACAATTACTGTTGCCATCTGGTGGTTCATGTACTAAACCAAAACTGACACCATGAGATAGGTGTCATGACAGGTTGGTTCACAAAGTAAAAACTGCCTTTTGTATCACAGCTAATATTTAGTGAGAAGGTAAGACTGACCTTTACTTTAAAAACAGATCATATTTCATGAGAAAACCATAAAGACATGAATTAAATAAAATAAGGATCACATTAAAGGGAAGAACCCACAGACACTACAACTTCTGGAGATGATCATCCTTATGTAAGTATGACAGGTTACAGCTATGTAATATAACCCCTACTTACCCCAAGTCAGAAATATATTCCTAACTAGCCTGTCTGGGTTGCTAAAATTCTTATCACCAATTATTAATAAAGACAACTACAGGTACTCCACGAGTAGACATATCCCTCTCTGAGTCATAATAGACATTCTTCAATCACCTCATTTCCTTTTTTCCCAATAAAGAGAGTTCATCTTTGTAAAATCAAGGGCACATGTTTGAGAGCTTCCAACCCTTTCATGATAAGGAATGGCATCTACAATTCTAGAGTTCAAGAAGGGGAGAAAAGGCAACAAAACATTGCACCAAACACTAATTTTGTCTATATAATAACACTGACCTATGAGTCTAGTCTATTTTCTAAAGTCCCCATCACCAAAGGTTGGCCTTATCAGTTGAAAAAAAAATATGTAGTAAAGTCAAAAACACTGTAGAAGCCATAGTCTTAGCCCATGTTCAGCAAGGCAATTTCCAAAGATCAGTAATTAATAGATTTACTTAAGTGACATATCTGTTGTCAAGAAATTGGATTATTTAATTGATAGCTGTTATCGTCACTAAACAATGTCCATCAACAAGAATGCCAGCTAAGCCTGTTAAAGTGAAAAATAATCCCTGTGTTAATTTTAAGGGCCTTTTGATTTACTAAATTCCCTAATGAAAGCAATTAACCAACATAACATTAGGTTGAACACAGAAACATCAACTAACACCATCTACTGATCTCCTTAATTACTAGTGGTCACTGTCCAATAAATACAAACATATACATATTCATCACTATTTTATATCTTTTTAAATTTCTCACTGCATTAATTACCTCCAATAGATTTCAATTAGTCTTGCCCTTTCTTCTTCAAGTCATTTAAATAAATAAGCATCTCACATCTTAAGAAAATTTATTTCTCCAAACTTCAGGTTTACACTGATAAATTATGGCACTAATTCATTTTACAGAACCTAAAATCTTGAGCATGAACCATTTCAGGCTAGAGTAAATACATCATGTGTTAGATGGCAATGCCTCAGTAGAAATATTGCATCTTCATTGTCTTTGACATTGTAAATACACTGGCAAAAATAAAATGAAGAGTATTAGGTTCTAAGAGTTAAGACATATAGAGTCAGCGCATCCCCAAATAGGAAATACACTTAGTCATCTGAGGAAGAGCAGAAAGGATATGACAAATACACAAGATCAGAGAATCAGAGAAGTATGATTGTGAAGATCTAGTCTAACTCTCCTTTTAAAGTTGAGAAAACAGACTGAGGTTAACAGACTTCTTCATTTTGCAGTTAAATCCAGTTCTATTGACATTTACCCAATGCCTCTTCCATTCACCACATCCATGTTTCTAGGAAAGTTTGTTTTTTTTTTTTAAATATTCTCATTCCCACAATATCCACAGGAGTTCTCAGGGACAGGGAACTGAGGCCAGGCTGAGGCAATGAGTCCCTGACTTTCAGAGTTGCCTGTCATGAGGCCAGACCACCTAAATACTAGAATAGCAAGTATATAACTGAACAAGGGTTTCCTAAAGCAGTGCTCCCATGCTATTTTTAATTTTTGTATTGGGATACAGTAAGAACAGTGTTAATATAGTAAGACTAATAATGTTTCTTCAGAACAGGTCTCAAGGATAGGATCAATTACTAGCAAGTAGACATCTATCAAATTATGACAGACTTTTGCATTTCAGGAATTCATTGAAAAACTTAAGACTAATTTCTATGTGCTGCCACAAAAGGATGCCAAGAGCTGTCATACTTGCAGTCCCAGATGACAAAATATATTCTCCCTTGGATCATAGGTACAAATGCTTATGCCTTTCTTATTTAAAAAAATTTACAAGCTTAGGAGGAAATTTTGTTTTTTAAATGCCCTATAGAAATGTTGACATCAGATGAACTAGAATAAAAGAGACTATACAAATTGAATGCTCAGTTAAATTCTGTAAAAATGCATCATCACTTACTAGAAGTATTTAATCAGATAATAAAACTTACATCAACACCTTGACTATTTTTAAAAGATAATTCCACTTTAGTTCTTTATACTAAAACCTTTCAATTTTCATTTCCCATCCTCACTTTTATTCAGTCTTCATGGGTTTGGTCTTAAAGGGTCTGTTCTTAGAACTATATACTGCCTTTCTTACTTTTTACAGAAATTAAAGCCATGACATAGAGACAATCTCCAGTTTGTGTTTTCCTGCTCACTCTGCTCCATTCTCTAGATTTAGCCAACATTACCCGTCTTTGATCACAGGGCCACTTTGAAGAACTAAATTCATGCCTCACAACAAAAGATTCTTACGGTGGAAATAATATAAAAGCAACTGGTAGATAGAATTTAACTACATTATTTGATACCACTTAATTACTCATTTGTCAGAGTCCCACTGTTTTACCCAAATATTTGCAGGCATAGGAATCTTCCTAACTAAGTATAATTCCAATATGTAGCTAAATTTACATCTAGTTATATAAAACACATGCTAAAAAGCAAACTATGAAAGATCTGTACCTTACAAACCCCCCCCACCTATTTTTTTTTTCATTTAAAGGACTTAAATGCATGTACTTAAGTGCAAGCAAAAGAAATTTTCAAATGCTCCTCAAATAAATAGTAAGTGCACTCTTATTAGTCAATTCTGGGGTGCTCAAATCTGCCAACAGACTGCTACAACTCATTCTCAGTTGGCAGACAGTTACATTATAAAAAAGAATGGAAAGAAAAACATTAAATGGCAATGATTATTTTACTATGGGAAAGGAATGGGTACACAGAGGGGATTATATATATATTCCTCTTCTCTATTTTCCAAATTGTCTAACGCAATTTTTGTTTTACAACTGTAACAGTGAATAAGGTAACCTGAAATATGAGGTGATGTAACCCAAAGGAATATTTAGAAAACAGTAATCGTCATCTTCTCTAGGTATGCGTTAGACTGCTCTCCCTTCCTATATAAAGGCAGGTTACACAGGAGATACTCCAGCCCAGTGTTATGGATGGAGACTGTGAATAAAGCAGCCTACTTTCCATCCTGGCTCTACCACTACTAGTCCCAGAACCTTACAAAATGAGTTAACATCTCAGTGCCCTAGGGTCCTCACAGGTAAAATGAAAACAAGATTCTACCTACCTCACAGGGGTTGTTCTGAAGAGTAAATGAGCCTACCTGTGAAGCACTTAGTACTTGGCACAGAAAAAAGAGCTCTATAAAGGTTAGCTACAGGTGGCTATACATAAGATTGCATAGAGAGTGATAATTGCTTATTATTGGCTTTACAAGACAGTTACCAACCAAGTGGCCAGTTGCCATCTGTTAAACATACAGTGGTCTAATAAAATTTAATCAGTATGTATCTGAGCACTTACTATGTGTAGCACTCTATGAAGACTCTAGTGAAGCAGGTAGTCTGGAACTCAAGTTTCAGCTGAAACTCAAATTACAAAACTATTAGGGTATGAGGGTCTAAGGAGAAAACAAACACTTCTGGGTTAATGAAAAGCAATAAGACCAGAAGGAAAGCTAGGTCACTAGTGAACCCAATTAACAGCAATTTGTGATTTCTCCAGCAAACCAGTTGCAGAGAAGCATACTTAGTAGACCTTACCCAAGGCTGGGAACTGGCCAGAGTGAAAGGGTCATGGCAGGACTCTAAGCCACAGGAAATGAGGCTGAGGATGCTATAGAGTTGGGTGAGATGATGGGACTGGCCAACACAAGGACAAAAAACATAACCCAAAGAAACAAGAATCACCAGTGGAGTTTTTTTTTTTTTAAATGCACAAACTCATGCTCCAAGTCCTTCTAGTCTGGAGGAGGAGCCCAGATAATTGCATTTTTTTAAATTTCAGCAGTGATTAGACTGGCACAAAATAGCAACTAGATAATGCCAGTAGGACTAAACAGAATAAGTAACCCCAAAATGCTGATTAAGTCAGGAAGAAATTTCTAATTTTCAGATCATAAACATGAAGCATGTTTAAGTGAAAATAGGTTCAAAGTGTATAAAGGTCACTAGAATGAAGAGGGAGTAGCCCACAGAACCACAAGAGAAAGTCAAAGGAAAATTGAGAAATTGAGTAGTGTGATCACATTTAATAGAGTGCAATGATTCTCAAACTTTTCTGAACATTGGAAGAACCACCTCGGGAGCTTTTAAATCTCTTGATGCCTGGGTCAAACCTCAAGTCAATTAAAACAAATTCTGGGAATGAGATTGAAACCTTGGTATTGTTTAAAACTCCCAAGTGATTCCAATGCACAACCAAGTTAAAGAAACAGGGCTAGAGAGGTTCCAGAATATCAACAAGTGACAGGAATGACGAAAAGCAGGCATCTAAGTTGTTAGTGGTTCTCAAACCCTGGTGTGTATCTCAGAATCCCCTGGAAAGTAAGTTGTGACTCACTCAAGAACAAAAGGAGCTGGCCATTCACCACATTCCCCAAGCAATTCTGATATGCGAAGTTTCAGAGCCATGGGTCTAAGTAACTGGAAATAAGTCAAAGAATAAACTATAACTATGAACAACCTCAAAGCAGTAACTGAGAAGATCATTCCTACCCCTCTCTGAGTGATAAATGCAGGCTTGGCTTAACATAGGAGGCCCTGCTAAACATGATCAGAATCAATAAGTCTGTCAATGAGTTAGCAGAAAAGCTAAAGTACCAGACTCACAATATACTAATGACTGCACAATCCTTCACCTCAGAAAGTGTCATTCTAAAATACTCAGATCTGGCGTCTTGGTGGACAACATACAGAAAGTATGCAATGCCACATGCCTTTTAGAATTAAAGACTTGGCTCTTCAGGAATCCAGGAAAGTCACAAAGTCACACACCAATAAGCAAAGCATATAACTCACATTCTCATTTCCATGTGGGAAGAAGAAACCCTAGGGTACATAAAGTCACACTAGGAACTTCCGGTGTTGCACAAAATGGTCAGTTAGGTAACCTGCTCCTAACTTAGGGTATATAACTATATAACTTTAATTAGTTAACATTGCACTGTTTTTCTCTCAAGATCTCATCACCAAGGCTAACCACACCAAACACCAGTAGAAGAAAACAAGGAGAAATGACCAATTGTTTCACCTAGCTACACAGTAATAATACGGTACTTGTGACCAGTTCCAACTTAGTGGTAAGTATTGCATTTAAAGTGTTACATTTTATCTGAAAAGATTCAAGATAATACATTCCCTTGCATATGACCAACTCATCATCCCATCAGAAATCTCTATAGCAGCACCAGAATTTTCATTTTCAAGATACATGAGCTTTTGTCAAATGGTGACATCTCCCCTGTAATATGAATTTTCAATATGATATAAAAAATGATGGATATATTACACATTTCACAGAGCACAGAGAACAGAAACCTGTCAATGAATTTAAAATTTGTGACAACCTATTTGAAATTTTACACTAAAAGATCTGTACACTTTCATAAGCCATATAAATGTAAAGCAGGTACAAACATTTTTTCTGGGGACAAGGAATGAAACATTCATCTGTAACAAAGTTTGACTGTTGCCTTGGTACATTTCTTTCAATGTTTTCTCATTAACGTTTCAGTGATAAAAATGCAATGCTTCAGTATTCAAAGCGCAACTGATAAAAACTTGAAAATAATGTACTATACTTCAAAACAAAGCCACACATTTCCCTACCATTTGAGCTCGTGCACTAATCTTCACATGTTATATATAATGCACAGGTCTTACTGCAAAATGCAAGTCATTTAAAAAAAAAAAAGGAAAACTTAATAAACACCATTTCTATTTTAAAGGTCACCTTAAATGATTTAGATGTCTTCGTTTGAACCTGGCTGCTCTGGCAAGCTACAGATACCATTTTACAAAATGACTTAATAAATGCTTTTCTACCAAAGTAAGTCATTAAGCAAGAACGAAGCAGGGGAAAAAAAAAAAGTGAAATGAAAATTTTCCAAGTAACGGAGGAGTTAAATTCAACAGAAATAAGAGTTTTCAAGTACAGAGTGGAAAAAAAAAAAAAACCCATAAAAGCAAACATGAACGCCTTGGGGAGGGTAAGGGAGGACCACAATTTAGATAACACTAGCTAAACACTAACCAGAGCCTCAAGAGTTAGTAAACTATCCAACGACAGTTTTGTGCAGACCTTTAAAACACAGTTACCTCTTAGTCATTACATGTCAATTACCTTCGCCCCACACAGCCCAAGTTTCGAGCGTCAGTGTCAGCGGCTTACCGTGATAGTATTCCACCACACAGCTACGGAGCACCAAAGCCAATTTTCTAAAGATGCCCCCAGCAAAACAGGCACACTCACCTTTTCTCTCAAGACTTCACCATAAGGACCTATCCAGACAGTTAATTCTGCCTTTTTGTTTTCTTTCCCCTTTATTCTTTTCAGACAAGCAAACTTCAGTGCAACGGGGCTGCTACTGGAACTGGCACAGGGTTCTGTCTGGGGTTTTCCTAAGAACCCAGATTTGGGGTGGACGCCGATGTCACATGCGATTCTATCTCCCCTCTCCAATGCTCACTTGGAAGGACCAGATCGGCGGCACCTCCTTGGAGATCTCCACGGCATCCCACGAGGGGCCAACAGCGAAGAGGACAAAGCCGAGTGGGAACGCTGTGGCCCCGAAAGTTTTGCTCTACCGACAGCCTGGCCCCCACTTGGGGGTCGGCCTGGGGCTCGGGGGTCGCGCCGGCGAGCAGGCGGCGGGCCCGGCGGGCGAGCGGCCGGCCGCGGGCGCGCGAGTCCACCGCCCACGCCGCTGCGCGCGAGGCGGGCGCTGTCCACCCGTCCCCAGCCGGCGCGTGCTCGGAGCGCAGACGGGGCTCCCAACTTTCGAGGTTTGGCCCGTCCCGCTCCGCGAGCGCAAATAAGGGCCCACCTGCGCCGTTCTGGGGGGTCGGCCGGCCGCCCCCTCCGCGCGCGCCCGCCCGCCCGCGCCCCCGCGCCCCCCGGCCCCGCGCCGCGGCCCCGCCCCAGCCCAACTCCAGCCCGGCGCCCGGCGCGGCCCGCGCCCCTACCTTGCGCCAGCGCCCGGAGCAAGTGCAGCTGGAGCGCCAGCAGCGCCCACCATCCGCGCCGGCGGCCCGCGCTCAACTTTGCCGTCGGCCGCCCGCCGCGCCTCCCCGCGGCCGCCTCGTCCTCACCCCGGGGCTCGGCGCCGGGCGGGGACCCCCGCGGCCGCCCCGGGCCCGCCGCGCCGCCTCCGGGCGCCGGCCGGGCGCCCCGGACCATGCTGAGGGGCCGCCGCCCCCAGCCCTCCGGCGCCCCGGCCTCGGGCCCCGCGAGCCGGACGCGCGGGCGGTGGCCGCCGGCCGAGGCGCCTCCCGGCGGAGCGGCCAGGAGCGGCGGGCCGGCGGCGGCCGGGGGCGCTGGGGGGCGCGGGCGGAGAAGTTGTCAGCGGGGGAAATCCACGGCAGGAGGCCCCCGGGCCCCGGCGGCCGCCGCCCCCGCGGCAGGAGCGTCCCGGCCGCGGCGCGTCTCCCCGAGGGTCCGGCGGGCGCTGTGGAGACGCCGCCGCCGCCGCCCCCGCCCGGCGCTGAGGAGAAAGTGCGCCCGCCCGCGCGGCCGGCGCTCGCCCTCCGCCGCCGCCGCCGCCGCGCCCATTCACAGCCCGGCCACACGCGCCGCCCGCCCGCGCCCGCCGCCCGCCGCCGATTGGCCGAGGGGAGGCGGCTCGCAGGCCCGAGGCCCGCCCCCGCGCCCTCGCCTGTTTTCAAACTCTCCGCGCCCGCCCGCCTGGAATTTCACGCCGGGCCGGGGCTCGGCTCGGACGGCTTCCCGCGCCGGCTGCGCCCCCTAGGGACTCGAGGCCGGCACTGCAGCTCGGTGCCGTCTCGCTCCGCGCTCGGCGGGCGACTCCGAGCGGGGGCGCGCGGGGTCGGGGCTGCGCTGGGCGCCCGCGGCCGGCGCGCAGGTGGGCTGGCGCAGGTGCGGCGGAGGCGCCCGCGGGCGGGCCAGCCTGCAGTCCAGAGACGGGGCGCGCCCCGCCCGGAGCCCCCGACCCGCCCTGCGCGCAGCGCCGGGGGAGCCGCGGTGCTCCCACCCTCTGGCTCGCTGTTCGGTGGGTGCACGCCAAGTTACTGTGTTTGCAAAGGAACAGCACGCACAATCGGGTTTTTAATTTCTGGCAACAAAAGGCACCACTGAGTGCTGTCCGGCCGCCTGTTGAAGGAACGGACGCCGGCTCTTTAGGGGTGCCCAAGGTCATGCGTGACCTGCAGGGACCTCAGCCTAGCCTCTTCCGTAGCGCAGGGCGGGTCTTGGAGAAGGGTCTCCAAGGGACAAGGTCTCCAAGGGGAAGAAGCTCCTGGGTGAAGAATGTTCAGGGGTGCAGGCTCTCCTTGATGAAGGATCTCCAAGGGAAAGAAGGGTCTTCTAGCGCCAGGCCTGGGAAGCCCGAAGCCGGGCGGAGAGCATGACGCTCAAGCTCAGCAGCATGTGGTAAACATTAGCCGAGTTTATGGGGTGAACTAAGCGCTCTGGAGGCTGGGAGGCCAGCATTTTTGTGGGAGGAGGGCTGGAAGGTGACACATAGTCTGATGCTGTTGGCAGTTGGCCGTGAGGAGCCTGGGGGCATGTGATGATTGAATGAGATCATGTAAGTGATGATGGCAGCGAGACAGTGCTGGCTCCCCGGGACGCCCTAGATGAGCGTTTGCTGTCAGTTTATTACCCCAACCAAGATGGACCCAGGCGGGAGAGTGGAGAGCTGGTCAATGTGGCCCATGGTTCTTAGCTCAGGCTTCCAGCGCACCTTCTATGCACTTCCCACCCTTATTTATTAAGTCTCAACAATGACGGTGTGAGGAGGATGGGGAAACTGAGGCCCAAGCACAGCAGCTAAATGGAGGAAGTGGCTTCCAAACTCATCTGATACCTGGGTCTCCCTCCCTCCCCCAACATCGCTAAGCCACTAGAAGGTAAGATGCAACCCAAAGGTGAAGCTTTTCCCGACACCATGTTGAACGCTCAAACACCAGTGTGCACCGACTGGACAGCAAGGAGTGCCTTTTGGGCACTGATGTCCTGAGGATAACTTGAGGGTGAGAGGAGTCTCTTTTATTTCCCCTTGCAACAACCCTGGACCTCTACTAACTTGCAAGGTTTTATGAGAGTGGGGGAGATGGGAGATAAATATACAATGAGCTCTTACTGTGCTCCACTCCTGTGCCCTAATCCTCACCACCCACTATGTGAGAGATGCCGTCACTAGTACAGATGGGGAAACTGAGGCTAAAAGAGGTGAAGTGCCTTTCTGGAGATGAAGTGTTCAAATCTCCACCTCTTCATTTTTGAGCATCCCTACTTTGCTCAGAGATGGAGGCGGGAATACCAGTAGAGAGGATGAGGGGGTTGAGCGCTTAGCTCCACTCTTTCTAGTTGTAAAATCTGGGCAAATTGCTGATTCTAAGTTCCTGTAAAAACTTAGGGATAATTCCCATCTTAAAGGGCTGTCTGGAGGGAGCAAGATAACTCTCACTCAATAAATGCTCTTTTCCCTTTCCTCGAACCAACTTGGCAGCACTTGTCCCAAACTACCCTTGCTGTGATCACCAGTTGAGTCTGTTCTACATTTAACCTTTTCCTTTCAAACAGAAACCTATGCTCATTACTTTCCTTTCAAATAGCAAACCATATGCCCTTACAGCATAGGCAGGAACATGGCCCGGACAACTTCTTGGCTTCAGGACACTCAAAAAATGCCCAAGCCTCTTTTGATGTGATTTATTTCACACTGAGTGAAAGCTTTGAGGAAACTTGCTTAGAAATTAGAAAGCTGAGCCAGTATACTGTAGGTTGTAAGAAGGGCGTTGACATCACTGCTACTCCAAAAGGTCTGAAGACCCCTGGGAAATTTTATTCCAATATCATCCAGGGTAAGGAGGTTCTAATTTTGTCTCCATTTTACAGTTAAAGGAATGAAGCCAGGGAAGTTTAATATATGCATAGTAGCCGTGTTAAAGCCAGAGTGGGAATCTGGTTCTCCTGAGTCCTATTCTAAGACTTTTCCCCACCAGACTATGTTGCCTTTTATAGGACCCATTAGATTACTATCTTAGGAGTGTGTTTAGACTGTGACTATGAGAGAGAGAGAGATGGGGGGGGAGATTATAACACTGGGGAGGGGAGACTGTCAGCACAGAAATGGAATATTCTGTCCAAAAGGACTAATTAATCTCTACATTTTATCTAGCCCATTGAGAAGGTCTCAAAGCAGTGGACATTTTATACTTACCTTTAACTCACCTTTAAAATCTTCAGCCATCTATTCTAAAAGGCCACGGGTGGAGGGTGTTACTCCATGAAAGCTGACTTAAAGCTCATTTTCTTTTAAAAAATGAACTGTGGCTTTCTCCTACCTTCTAGAACAAGAAGTCAGGATTTTCCCAAATTAAAGAGAGAAAGTAATTTTCAAAACAAAGGGTAATTTCAGAGACCACTGAAGCCACCGGTGTTTTCCCCTGTCATAATCGAAAGCCTGGCTATTCCAGGTGTGCACTGTGGGCCATCAGCCTCACCAGCTCTGGTCAGAATTGCAGAATATCAGGCACAGTTTGGGACTTCTGGATCAGAATCTACATTTTAACAAGATCTCTAAGTGATTCATATGTAAATGTAAGTTTGAGAATCATTAATCCCTTCATATCTCTTAGGAACTTAATAAACAAGATGAATTTAGCTCTTTTGTACACTCTGTCTTCCTCTCTGTCTTTATTCCTGTTTCTTCTCCCTAGTCTTTTATCCTTAATGAACCATGAGATAAAAGGGAAGTTTTTTTAAGGTAGAATTATATTTTTTTATTTTAAAGGTAATATATGCAACTTCCTAGAACATCAGTAGTCTCAACTGTACACAAATTAAAAACTAAACCATCTTTATGACACTGTGAAAAACATATAAGAGAAGCAAGCAAAAATGACAGAGTTTTGTATTAGTTTTTCTATAGAAAAAGCTTTAATAACTGAAAGCAATTCCATTAAGATCTGGAACAAGACAAGGATGTCCACTCTCACCATTGCTTTTCAATATAATACTGGAAGTCCTAGCCAGGGCAATAAGACAAGAGAAAGACATCCAAGGAATCCAAATAGGAAAAGAAGAAGTCAAACTATCACTATTTGCAGACGATATGATATTATACATAGAGAACCCCAAAAACTCCACAGAAAAGCTAATTCAACTCATCAATCAGTTCAGTAAAGTGGCAGGATACAAAATCAACACGCAAAAGTCAGTAGCCTTCCTATACACAAACAATAAATCTGAAGAAGAAGAAATCAAAAAGACCATCCCTTTTGTTATTGAAACAAAAAAAATCAAATATTTGGGAATAAATCTAACAAAAGAGGTAAAGGACCTATACAAAGAAAACTATAAAACACTGTTAAAAGAAATAGAAGAAGACACAAAGAAATGGAGAGACATCCCCTGCTCATGGATTGGAAGAATAAACATTATTAAAATGGCCATCCTACCAAAAGCAATATACAGATTCAATGCTATTCCAATCAAAATTTCAATGTCATTCTTCAAAGAAATAGAACAATTATTGATGAAATTCATATGGAATCACCAAAAACCCCGAATAGCCAAAGCTCTCCTGAAAAAAAAAGAAGGGAATGGAGGCATCAGACTCCCAGACTTCAAACTATACTACAAAGCCATAATCATCAAAACTGCATGGTATTGGAACAAGAACAGACATACAGACCAATGGAATCGAATAGAAAATCCAGAAATAAACCCACAGATTTATGGTCAACTAATCTTTGACAAAGGAGCAAAGACTATGCATTGGAGCAAAGAAAGTTTGTTCAATAAATGGTGCTGGGAAAACTGGGTCGCTACATGCAAAAGAATGAAGCTTGACCACCACCTCACACCATACACAAAAATCAACTCAAAATGGATTAAAGAACTAGACATAAGACCTGAAACCATAAAATATATAGAAGGAAATATAGGCGAAACACTACGTGATTTGCACATCAAAGACATCTTTACAGACACATCACCCAAAGCAGTGATAGTGAAGGCAAAGATAAACAGCTGGGACTACATCAAATTAAAGAGCTTTTGCACAGCAAAAGAGACAATAACAAAAACAAAGAGAAACCCCACCAACTGGGAGAACATTTTTGCACCCAACACTAATGATAAAGGACTGATCACAAAAATCTGCAAAGAGCTGATGAGACTCAGCAACAACAAAGAAAATAATCCAGTCAAAAAATGGGCAGAAGAGCTTAAAAGAAACTTCTCTGAAGAGGAAATGCAAATGGCCAACAGGCATATGAAAAAATGTTCAACATCACTTGTCATCAGGGAAATGCAAATCAAAACTACCATGAGATACCATCTTACACCAGTGAGAATGGCACATATTAAAAAAACTAGCAACAACAAATGTTGGCGAGGGTGTGGAGAAAAAGGAACTCTTCTGCACTGTTGGTGGGAGTGCAAACTAGTCCAACCACTGTGGAAAGCTGTATGGAGATTTCTAGACCTACTAAACATAGAGCTTCCATATGATCCAGCAATTCCACTCCTAGGTATTTACCCAAAGGACACAGAAACATCAATTCCAAAGAACACCTGCACCCCTATGTTTATAGCAGCACTGTTTACAATAGCTAAGCTTTGGAAACAACCCAAATGCCCAAAAATAGATGACTGGATCAAGAAGATGTGGTACATATATACCATGGAATATTACTCAGCATTCAAAAAAGATAAACACATGCAATTTGCAGCAACATGGATGGCGCTGGAAGGGATCATGCTCAGCGAAATAAGCCAAAAAGAAAAAGAAAAATACCGGATGGTCTCACTCATAGCAGGAATCTAGAAAACTTAAATAAGGGACCAGGAAAATGAATAACTATAAGAAAGTGAAAATCAAAATCAACAAAAAACTATGAACCAGAGACACTTTTAGGGGGGCGGGGGTGGGAGGGGAGGGATTGGGGTCAGAATGGGGGGATTGCAATTGTATGGGGAATATAACAATAAAATTTATTAAAAAAAAAAAAAGAAAAAAGAAAAAAAAAAAGAAAAAGCTTTAATAAGTCAGCAGAAAACAATCTCTATAGAAGAATGGGCAAAGAGCATGAATAAGCAAGACAGGAAGAAATACAAAGGGAAGTTAACATTTGAAGAGTGCCCAATCAAAAAACATTGATTCAAGAAATGAAAAAAAAAATTAATAGCGCTTTTAAAAATGCTTGGCTTTTTTTTAAAAAAAGATTTTTAAAGGACAGTTTTATTAGGAAAAGGAGAAAGGGGAAAAAGAGACAGCTGTATAGTGGTAGGCAGGCAGGGAGGAGAGCCCTACAACTTATAAAAATGTTAAAGGACTGATAATGCAAGAGTTGGGTAGGGTGTGTGGAAATGGATGCTCATATTATTGATGGAAGCTTAAATTAAACAGACTTTCTGGAGAGAAACCTGCAATCTGTGGCTAAATTCTAAATGCAAACTGTCTTTGATCTAGCCATTATACCTCACAAATGCACAAAGGCACATGTATAAGGTTGTCTACGGCAGCATTCTTAATAGAAAAAAATGGAAAACAACCTAAATGCTCATATGGGGAGATCAAGTACAATAAGATGTACCCACACAATAAAATCCCACGTGACTATTAAAAGAATGGAGTTAGAGGTATTGATGCAAAAATATTATTCAGTTGTGTTTCTTTATGAGGCAAGTATGTATGGAATAATTCATATTTAACTTTTTTTCCTGAAAGAATGGATGTCAAATCTTAATAGGGTTTCCTTTAGGAGACATGAGATTATATGTATTTCTATACTTTTTTTGTTTTTAATGTGAAAATGAATTTAACAACAAAAACCTAATAGGCATTATTTTTAAAAAGCAGATGGTGATGAACCTGTCATTTATAACCTATAACTCATTAAGAAATGTCCCTCTTGGGTCCTCAGTGGTTCTTCTGAGAAAAATATTCCCCAATCCTATTAGAGGTCAACATGCAACATGAATTCATCCACAAGGGGATGTTATGCCCTTCCACATGCAAATCAAATGGTGTGTCATGGGGATTTCTTAATTTCTGGCTTCTATGGTCTTCTGATGCAAAGTCTACCCTCTGGATGCTTCAGTAGATACCTCTAAGACTCCTGCTAGCTGCTAATCCCTGCCTCAGCCTCACCTATGTTCTGTTGCCTGGCAACCCACTAACAAGCCACCAGGTACTGCCTTTGATCCCTAATGGGCATGTGACTTGGTGACCCTAGAACCCACCTAGTTTCTGAGATCTTTTTCAGAAAGTGAGCTATTATGGAATGTCCTTATTAAGGAAGCTGCAGAGAGATTTCTGAAATTTACCAAGTCTCCAAAAACTTGTACCAGCCTCCTTTAAAAACAAATATCCTTCAATTTTTAGAGTGTGTTAAATTGTATGAAGCAGAGGTTCTTACCTTGTGGTCCTAGGCCAACATGATCATCAGTATCACCTGGTTAGAAACGCACATTCCTTGACATCAGCCCAAAATGTAGAATTAGAAATTGTGGGGCTGGATCCCAGCAAGTTGTGTTTTAACAGGCCCTCTCGATGATTCTGATGTGTGTTCTAGTTGAGAGTCATTGGTGGGAAGCAATTCCTTCCATTCCCATCTTCCAATACATACTTATTAAATACCTGATTTGTTCCAGCTCCAGTGCTAGGCAGGAAAGAAATAAACAATTGCAGTAATGTCTGATGAGCAAAAGCACTTAAGGGAACATCTGAGAAGGGGTTTCACGACCTTGGGGGATCAGGGAAAGTTTTCCAGGGGAAATGAAGTCCAAATTGAGACCTGAAGGATAATTGTTGAGCCCATCGCCGGGAGAAGAAGGATGCTCCAGGGAGAAAGCACCCCGCATGCAGAAGCCCAGAGAGCGAACTTTAGCATGAGAACCATGGAGGCCTAGTGAAGATTTTTAAGCAGGGGAGTTGTGTAATCAGATCTATTTTTAGAAACATCATTCAGGTTGTGGACTGCATTAGAGACAAGCAAGACCGAAAGCCAGGAGCAGCAATTTAAATAGGAACTGGCAGTGCCAATTGGGATGGAAGAGAAAAGGTAAATTAAGGAGCTACTTACGAGGTAGGATCCATAGTTAAGAAAGGCAGGACCCATGTTTTCTGACTTTAGCAGCTGGAGAAATAGCCATGTTGTTTCTTCAGAGAATGAACACAGATGGGGGTGGCAAAGACACTGCTGGGTTCAGTTCTGAATGAGTAAATTTGAGGTGTCTGCAGAGGTTTGGGTATAAAACCAAACTGCATGGACTCTATAATGGCAAAGATGACAGAGCGCCAAGAAGCTAAAGATGAAGTGACCTCTTGAAAGGATGTCTTTGCAGAGCTAGCTTCACAGAAACAGCACTTGCAGTGGGAGCCTCAGCCAGCCCCAGGTGGTGGGGGAGTGAGTAGGAGATGGAAATGACATTTTTCAGGAGGCTTATAGCAAAGTGAGAACAGGAGATAGCAAAAAGAGTTAAGCTGGAGGGAAAATCCTTTCTGTAGAACAAGAGACCCAGGGGAAGCTTGGGGGTGATAATCTATCACACAGAGTCCTGAAGCCCCCCGAGAATGTCTTTAAATGGAAGTTTAGCCTTAACCAGGGAGAGCTGTCCACTAAAGGAAGAAAAGGGGGTGGGGTGTTGAGCAAGAGGCACAGTTTAATGGGTGGGTAGTCAGGGGAAATTAAGGAAGAAGCAGCTGGTGGTTTATTTTCTGTGGCTCTCATCTATAGAGAACCTACCTACTTTAGACACAGAGGAGGAGACTTGACAGTCTTTGAGAGTAGAATGTAGAAGGTTGGAGATTTTAGCAACCTTTCTCCCCCCTGGTCTTCACATAGATTCTTTGTTTAATCTTACCAACCAACCCTGTGCGATAGGAAGTACGTTTTCCATTTCACTGAGGCTCTGTGAATTTAAATCATTTGCCCAGAGCTACCCAGCCAGTGAGAGGTAGAGCCGGGTTTGAACCTGTGTCACCCAGTGCTACCTCCTGCTTTTGAAGGAGGCAGGACACAAACTATACAGACAGCTCCAGGAAAACATATTGACAGGGCTCTTAAAGGGCATCCTATTTCAAAGAGGAGTTTTAAGCCAAATGAAAGGAAGTTTTTAAATCCTTTTGGGAGAATGCATGGAAGTGATGGAATCTCAGAGTTGGAGAAGAGAGTTGGGACTGATCTCAACACCTATTAAGTCTAATTTTCTGCCTGCAGCTCTCAACTCCTCCTTGTCATCTGTCAAGATCATTCTGTAAGAGAGCAATGTGTCTAGCAGCTCCGCCCTCTGACTTCCTGAGTAGGGGTTGCTGGCACCCAGGGCGTGCTGGTGGACTTTAAAAGACAAACCAGGAAGGTGGGGTTTGGAGCTCCCACCCTGTGCCCCTTCCAGTTCCAGTGTATGACCAGGGGCTTCTTCAGGTAGCTCCTGCTGCAGCTCTGGTGCTGGGGCTCTTTCAGCTGGCTTTCACTCCCCATGTGTGGCTCCTGCTTGGACCCTTGCCCCAGATGAGCGGACACTCTCTGGGGTAAGACAACAGAAAAGTCATCTGGCCACATGCCAGCCAATCAACTTTATTTCCTTTTGATCTCTCTCCATTCTCCCTTTTCCTCATTCCCTATATAAACACTTTCCAGCTTCTGCTTCTGAGTGTCTTGCATTCCAAAGCACAGGGTATGTGTGAACTCACCAACCAGGTCTTCTCCCAGACCCATGGGTTTGCCCCATTTCAATTCCATTTGGAGAAGTTCTAGTTACTACCAATGTCTTGCTTATACACAATTGTAATCAGCTTTCCTGTAGTGTCTGGTCACTGACCCTCATTCTGCACTCCAGAGCTATGTGCAAGTGTCACTATTGTCTCCCAGAGCCCAAAGCAGCATGTGGTACACTACAAACAACAAACATTTGGTGACAAAATAAGTGGCGTAAGGAGCTCTGGACTGGAAATTGTGAGGGCTGCATTTTAATCTAGCTCCATTATTCGGTAGCTGAATGACTTTGAATTAGTCACAATTACGCTTTTGGCTTTAGTTTCACCATCCTAAAATATGGTATAAAACAATCATTTACAATGTTCCCAGGTCCTGGGTATTGAGGAATTCAATCAGGATGCAGCGAGAAAATATCTGAAGACTGGAATCATCTGGAACTTCACTCAATATCTGGTACCTGAACTTTACTTGAGTGCTGACTGTATCAGAGCTATTAACTAGACTGCAACCATGTGGTTCCTCCACATGTTTCTCTATCAGCCTCTCCATGTGACGAGGACTTTATCACAATATGGCAGCTGGCTTCCAGGACGAGCACCTGAGAGGCCATATCCAGAAGCTGCATGGTTCTTCTGACCAAATCTTGGAAGGCAGGCACTTCACTCCCACTTCAGTCCTTTGGTTAAAAGCAAGTCACTGAGGTGACACAAAGTTTTAAGAGGTGAGACATTAGAGTCCACTTTTTTTTAAAAAGATTTATTTATTTATGCATACAAGAACTGGGGTACAGGCCAGAGGTGTGGGGGTAAGAGAATGCACCAGCGACAGAGTGGGGAACAGAACAGAATTGACTGAAATACACTGCTGAGGGGAGTAGCAGGCAAGTCAGGAGAGGTTGCTGTGCCATGTGGGTTGCTCCCTGACCAGGGATCAAACTTGTGCTGCAGTGACTGTGGAGAGCTTCATAGGTTATGCCTTAACCCCTGCGCCACCAGGGAGACCCTAGAGTCCACTTTTTAATAGCAGGAAACAAGCCCACACAGGTAGATCAGGCAAAATAGGAGGTATTGGTACAGTCATTCAGAAAACACAATCTGCCAGATATACTCCCAGAGGACGCTGGGAAATACTTGGAAGGGTCCTTTGCAGGAGCCTGGGGCTCCTGCCTTAGAAGCTCATGAAATAATATTGCAATTACAAAGCCTTCCACAAAGACCATGTCTTCCCCTAGATGAGAATTGGGGCCAAATTCTGTACCCCAAAATTCATATATTGAAACCCTAACCTGCAGTCACCAAGAATGTGACTATATTTAGATGTAAGACCTTTAAAGAGGTAAGTTGAAGTGAGGTCATTAGGATGGGTCCTTACCCAGTCTGGCCAGTGTCCTCATAAGAAGTAAAAATTCGTTCACAGGATGGACGACATCAGGGATGGGCATGGAAAGGTACCCCAGCAAGAGCACACCAGTCTGGAAGCCAGGGAGAGAGACTTCAGAAGGAACCTGCTGACACCATGATACTGGGCTTCTAGATTCTAGAACTGTGAAAAAATTAATTTCTGCTATTTAACCCCACCCCCCACCCCCACCACCCTGCCCCATCTGTGGTATTTTGTTATGACATCCCTAGCAAACCAATACAATGAGTGACTAGGGGGGGCACACTTTAGTCATGGGGGCAAAGCCCTAAGAACTACCACACTATAATAATGCAGAACCTGCCATTCTTGCTTAAGGGACATTTTCTTTATGTATTTGTGCTCCTTGGCATTTCAGATTCAACTGGGACATTTATTATGTGACTTTTTTCAATTAAGGTAGCTTACCTCCAATTTTCTTTCCAAAAGTTCATGTTTCTTTCCACACCTATAAGGGCTTAGAATCCTTGGAGATAAATTTGGGGTTTGGTTATAGTTTTTACCTTCCACTCCTCTGTGCTATATTCAATTAGGAGGTGAAACTGAAAGTTGATCTACTCCATCATTCTGAAAAGTTATTAGATGAAAAAGGTACATGACTGCAGAGTAAGTTGGTGACACATATATATGAAATGCCTTAAGAAAGTTCATATTCTTTGACCCAAAATTACATTGCAAAAAATATCTCTAAGTAACTGAAATGCAAAGATTTGTGTATAAAAATACTTACCTCTTCACTGTGTATAATAGGAAAAAATTAGACGCAACCTAGATGTTTAAGAGTAGAAATTCTCATACATTATAGCTTATCTAGTTTGTGGAATACTATGAAATTATTAAGTCTATATTTTCAAAGGTTATTTAAAGTAATGGGGTAATGGTTAACATAGTGTTAAAGTGGGGAAGTTATGCTAATTTTTCTTCTACAGAACTTGAAATACATGGACATATATTGGAGGGAAGGAAGGATAGATGGATGGATGGATAGATGGATGGATGGATGGATGGATGAATTGATCTTTATAATAAATATTAGGTAAACTAAATTGTGTTTTAATGAGGAGGTGGTACTCATCACTTTCTTCTCCCACATAAGAAGGGAAGAGCTCTTGTTTAACTCATACCGAGTGATTTTGGGACTTTTAGTAATGCTACCTCTGTTTGCCCTCTTCTTCCTTTCTATTTCTTCTACCTTCTTCCACTCTCAGAAAACATTTCAACTGAGTCAGACTCCTGGCACAGTAGGCTTCATTTAGGGACCAATGGTGGCACCAAAGAACTTTTGGTTTGGAAGAAAAGAATCACAGAATTTAAGAGCTGGAAAAGGCCACAGAAATCATCTAGTTCAACATAGTTATTTATCTTGATGTCAGATGGAAAAGCAAGAAATGTGCAATAGAACATTCTACTTTGTCGTAATAAGCCAGTATGGGTCTCTCAACCATGAAGTCATCTGAATCATTTTTGAAGCTATTTGTATTTTCAAGCCTGTACCATTTCCATAAATCTGCTACCCACTGTGGGAAGCACAGGATGGGGAGACATGGTTTAATAGCAACACATGTGAGAAAAGACTTGAGGCTGCTCACTTGCTGCCTTGAGCTCTGTGGGAGTCTGCAACGTGCGGCGGTGGCTCTGGGCTAAAGAAGTGTGCAGAGAGCAGGACACACTGCAGTGTCAGGCCATCCTGAACACAGCTGGAGCAAGGTGCTCAGTTCTTGGCAGAGCAGTTTAAAAAGGATGATCAGAGGCTGGAGCAGGTCTGGAGTGAAATGGTTGGCAGAACAAAGAATACACACATTAAATGGGAAAGACTGGAGGTGCATCTAGTGACTGTTTTTAAATATCCTACTGTATGGACAGGTCATTAGATTTCATTTTAACACAGTAAGTGGGCCCTAGCCAGTGGTCAGTCAAAATCCAGTAAAGGGGGAATTTTCTAGCAATTGTTTTCCTTACACTGAATAGACTCCCTTGAGAGCTAGTGAGTTCCCTGTCACTGAGACAAGGCCAAACATCAAAGTTTAAGATGTGATGGAGAAGGGAAAGCAGTAGACAAAAGATTGGACTCAGTAAGTGTTAAGATTCCAATCAACTTTCCCTCCAAGACTCATCTTTTATTTTACTTACTAACATTGTGTCTTATTTATAAAAATACTTTTTACACAAATGTTTATGTTAGTTTTATTCACAACAGACCAACACTAGAAGCACCTCCAATATCCTCAATAAGTAAATGGACAGTGGTTTCCAAGGTGTGATACCATACAGTGATGAATAAAAACATAACTGGGCCTCCCCTGGTGGCGCAGTGGTTGAGCGTTGGGCTGCGAAGCTGCCCACAGCCTCTGTAGCACCGGTTCGATACCCGGCCGCCGGTGAGGGTCCCACAAGGCGCACAGACTTCTCCTGCTGCACCTGCTGCTCCCCTCAGCAGTGTACTTTGGTCCTTCTGCCTGCTCTGCTCCCCGCTCTGGCTCTGGTGAATTCTCTCACCCTCCTGTGCTTCTGACTGTACCCAGTGCTTGTATAAATAAATAAATCTTTAAAAGAAAAAGAAAAAGACATAACTATGGTAATACGCAAAACAGGGGTAAACCTCAAAAACGCAATGCTGAGGGCAAGAAGACAGACACCAAAGTGTATATGTGAAGTTCTAGAACAGCAAATTGATCTATAGCAATTTAAAGCTGATCAGGTGGAGAGTGGAGGTGATTGACTTCAAAGGGATATAAGGGAGCTTTGCTGGGGTGATGGAAATCTTCAGCACCTTGACAGTGATGGTGGCTACATGGGTGTTTATATTTGTCAGGATTCACTGAACCATGCAATCACAATAGTGAGGTATAAATGTGGAGGTATAAATGGGGAGTGGGAAGAGCATAGGACTGGAGGACAATGGAGGAAGGTGAGGCATTTCATAAAGGAGTGAGTTAATGGACTAGGTCTTTTAGTGACCTGAGTCCTTCTCAGTAAGATCCAGTATTCCATTCTTGTCCTGGCTGATGTGTTCCAGAAATAGCACACAGTGCCTCCTCAGCCCTTTCCTTGGGCCATGGCTGACAGCTCCAAGCTATTTCTCCCTCAATGCATTACCAGGGTTTGCCCCAGTGAAGCTCATTTGCCACTCCTCTGCCCACACTCTTAGCCCTGAAGACCTCCAACCATTCGTCTCCATTGGCCTGACATTCCACCACCCAGGAAGGTCCAAGGTCATGTGCTGAGTCACTGACTTCACTGGGCACTTTTCTTCCAGATCATTTGCAAAAAAAAATCACAAGGGACCATGACCAGTACTTTTTCACCAGGGTTCTGGCCGTTGACACTATTCTGGCCAGAGTTGCTTTTTCAATACTTTTCTTTCTCCCCATCTCTAAGTCATTTTCTTATCCGTTAAAAGGAAAGAGCCCATACTTTCTACCCCATAGCATATTACTATGCTAACTAAAGGCTTAAAAATAGACTTTGATGCAGAATCTTGCCAAGGGCAATTTGAAAAACTAAAATATTATTTCCTTGTGTTTCCTCTTATACTCATTTATCCCCTAACAGCGATTTCATCAGGCTCAATTTCCTATACCAAAATAATGACGCTTTCCTCCAGAATTTGTCATTTCCTTTGGTGTCAATGATCACATTACTTATTTGTGAATCACCATCTTACCCAGAGCAGAAGTTGGTCTGAACCATGTTTTTAAATATTCAGTTGGTCGTTTTCATGGTCACTGCTAGAAGATTTCTACAAACACCCTTTACCTTCATAGTGGATTACAGGGCCGGGGCTTTCTGGATATGAAGATGGTTGAAGGGATCTAGGCAAATCATTTTCAAACTCTTTTTAAATTGAGCAATTTCTGCTCAACAAAATCTTGAGTGGAAATGTATTCATTCAGCAGGTATTTATTCAAATGTCTACTCTGTGTCATGCACATGTCCGGGTTCTTTAGCAATATATAATATGCACTATGTCCTGGTCTGTGGAGCTGATACTCAGTAGGATAGGGAGGTGAGACAAAGCAATAAGCACAATAATAGATCCGATATTCAAGGGTGACAAAGATAACAATAATGAAAAGAAAAGGTAGACCAGAGTAGCAGATTACCCCCACTGAGGGGGTGGCATCTGAATAAAACTTGCAAGTGGGAGGGGTTGAGCATGGGATTATCTAGAGAAAGTGTCCCACACATTGGGAACAACTCCAAAAAGGGAGCCAGCCTGGAGGATTCCAGGAGCAACCAAGAAGTGATGTGGTGGAGGAGAGTGAGGCAGGGAGAGGTGCTGGCAGGTTAGCAGGTCCACAGGAGGAGGCCTTGCAGGCTGTGATAAGAACTTTGGCTTTGGGGAGTCATGACAGCATTTTGAGGAAGAGAGCACCTTGATCTGAATGATGTTTAAAAGGTCACAATGTAGGGCCTCCCTGGTGGTGCAGGGGTTGGAGACACAGCGCTGTCAAGCTACCACCAGCCACTGCAGCACGAGTTCAATCCCAGGCCAGGAAGCTGACCCACATGGCTCAGCAGACCTCTCCTGCCTCACCACTGCTCCCCTCAGCAGTGTATTTCAGTCAATCTACCTGTTCTGCTCCCCACTCTGTCTTTGGTAAATCCCCTCACCTCTTGCACCTCTGGCATACACTCCAATTCGTGTATGCAAAAAATAAGTAAATCTTAAAAAAAAAAATAAAAGGTCACAATGTAAACTAGATAACAGAGAAGCCACTCAGTTTGAAGAGAGTCACTTAATGGGTTGATGCCAAATTCCTGGAGATCGGCAAAGCCTTTTGCATTCTGGTCCTCATGACAGCACATTTTAAGGCATACATTTTATCATTATTTAGGTACAATAAAGCCAACAGAATAGAGCCTACTGCCATTGAAGAGAATGTTTGTCAGAGGAGGAAGAGCACCCTGGAGGCAGCAGAGGTGCAGGGCACACGGGGCAGCACCATGGTGAGTCAGAAGGCAGAGGAAGAAGAGGGCAGTGTGGGCAAGAGCCCACACTGAGAACAAGGGCAGCAGGGAAGCAGGCAAGGGACTGGCCAGTTTGAAGAATTTCAGTGTGCCCTGGGCAAGATGGCTGTCTCTTGTTGCCTGGTACCCAGCCCTGGAAGGTCAGGATGGGGATGGTAGCCCTGAGAGTGAGAGCCCCATAAAGGAGAGCTCTGGGTTGTGGGTTTGGGTTTAAAAGGCATGTTCTCAGGAGAGTTATTTATTATCTCTAGAAACTGGCTACCTTGGGAGGTCAGTCTCTCCAGGGTCAGCAAGGTCTCAAGATATTAAAGCATCAAAAATACAAAATAAAAAGATAACATCAATATATAATAGTGCTCATTAATATCAGGAAATTTTAGAGACCAGCTGGGTCAGAATTGGAGGGAAACCAAGAGTTGACTGTGCAAACAGCACCTTCCCCAATTCCTCCGAAATAGGGTGTGCAATGAGAAAAGTATAAAAGTATAAAAGTAGGGTCTTGGCCACCTGGCCATGCCATCAGGCCAGGTGACTTTCCCTCCACAGGCATTTGCTTCCTCCTCTATGAAATGAGGAACATATTTCCTGCTTCATTGGTGGTAAGGAGTTATATCTTGTCAAAATGCTCTGTGATTAAAACAAGCTCTATAAATACTGCAGTTCTTTTTACATGGCTGATTTCCTGTCCTGAGAACGTCTAGAACATTTCAAAGAGGGGTTCTGGGTGTTTTCTCCTTTCTTCTTATGGCACTTACTCTTCTCTGCCTTGTCTGATCACAACTTGTGGACTGGAGTCATCCTCCCCTGACATGTTGGGAGTTCCTTAGGAGCCACAAGTGACCCTTCATCTTTCATCCATGGTCCTCAGTGTAGTTCCTAGAAGGTAGGCTTCTGATAAAGTTTGCTGAGCAAAAGCAAGAGGACTTGATAGTAGTAGGTCAAACACTAGGCTGCATTGAAATCTTCCTCCTCTTGCTTGCCTCAAAAAGTCCAGTGCAAACACTTCTTTTGCATAACAATTACGTTGATGATTTAAAGGAACAGGGAGGTCCTTATGAATTGTTAATCTTCTGATGTCTAAGGGAAAATGGTGTATTCCATCTGAATGTGTCCAATTAGCAAAGGGTTATGATTAAGCAATGGGGTTGTTTGTTTTATTCAACAGACATTTGTTGAATTCTTACTATCTACCAGGCACATTTTGAGGATCAGAGAATAAGCACAGTCCCTATCCTCAAGGAACTCATTTCTTAGGTACACACAGAGAAACAATTAATTATAATACAAATTATTCTCTGCTATCAACTTCAACTAGCACAGGTTCTATTACAGTTTAAAAAGGTCCACCATTTACTTCACTAGATTTTCCAAACTTAAAATAAAATGAGAGAAACCTACAAGTGATAAAGATGGATGAGATTTCTGTTATAGAGGCCAGGAGGAAAGCCTGTAACCTTCTTAAAAAAAAAAAAAAAATGGAATAGAGCTGACCCATTGAGTGAGACATTAGGTAGTCAGAGAAAACAAATAAACAAAGCCAGATTGTATATCCCAATGTCAGGAGCCGAAATAATAAGAAGGTTCAAATGAATCCTTGCCAGCAAATAGAGATCTTCATGGAGCTGGCCTCCCAGAGACCTGGCAGGGGGACAATTGATGAGATGGACTTCAAAACCAAAACCCATTCAAGAAGGCACAGGCAGAATGAAGGCAAAGACCTGCCTGAAGAGGGAGGATTTAAACAGCAGTGGGGAATCTGGGCTTACCTGGTGAAGGATATGCTAGGGAATCCCAGTGAGTGGAAATTCCATCTTAGGTAATAAAAAATCTTTGACACCCTTGCCACCCCAGCTCTCCCATCCACCCTCACTGCCATAGCCTGCATGGAGATAACCACGATTAGCAAGAAACATTAACTGGTATTTGTGAAGTGGCCAGTCTTTTCCCAGCATTGATGGAAAACTTTCATTACTCTGCACAGGTAGGCCAAACATCTTATCGAAATATCGGAAACAAAAAAAATAAATCAAGTGGCTTTGGAAGTTAGTGACCTTTTTTTCATTTCAAACTTATAGAAGAGTTAAAAGAATAGTATAATAAACATGCATTACATTTCCCCCAATTTACCAGCGTTAACACTTTGTCTTTTTCCCCTCTTCCTCTAATCTCCCTCACCATCTCTCTGTCTCTTTCTGTCCATATATCTCTTCTCCCTCTCTTTTCCTATTTCTCTTTCTCTCTCTCCCCACTATCTCTTTCTGTTTCTGTTTTTCTTCTTGCTGAATATGACCTCCTTCTAATTAGTTCATGTTGTCTCCTAAAATAAGCCTATATTTTTAAACATGGATTATATAATTTAATCCTCATGACCACACTGTACATAAGATATGACACACCATGTTTTACTAATAATAGCTATGATATCAAATAATAGAGATTAAAATAAAAAAATAACATTAATTCTGTTGTAAGATCCATTTCCCTATTTGCTCCCATAGCAGTTTTGTTTTACTTGCACCGTGAGCTGATAATTTTGGTTTCTCTCTCTCTTCAGGCTCTTTCCATTTAGGATAGTGCCCCACCTCTTTCTGTTCCTTTGTTTCTCATGACATTTAATCTTGTTAGAAGAATCTTGGCCAGTTGACATTTGGCATGCAGCACTTGCTGGATTTGCTGGTCATGATCACATTCATAAATACATTAAATAAATACTGACAGTATCATAAGTGATGTGGCCTTCTCATCAGGGTACATGACATCAAGTGTCCCACTACTGGTGATGTGAAGTTTGATCACTTGATTAAGGTGATGCAAAGGTCAAATTTTCAGAAGGGATAAAGGGCTGACTGACTCCTTCCTGGTACAGGTGGGTTAGGACCCATTGACTAATTAACTATGACCAAACCAAGAAGTCATGGAGGAAAGACACAAAAATATAATGATTACAATGCTATAATATTAATTAGTGGTTAGTTTCTATCTACAAGGCAAATTATCAGCATTTTTATTTGGGGGATCTTATTTCATATTCATAACTACTCTGCAGTAGATACTATTGTCTGTGTTTTAATGATAAAGCCCAGTAAAGGACAGTAACTTGCCTGGGACCACACAGTAAGTTAGCAGCAGAGTCAGTGATTGCAAATCTACATTTTATCCATCCGGTTAGACCACTTCCTAATAATAGAGCAAATTCATTGTCTGAGGGGAGGTATGGGGAAAATGTACAAGAAGGGGCGTTGAAAAGAATGAATAACTATAAAAGTCAGAGGCTTTTCTTTAGACAACATACTGGATGAAAAGTTCTTTGTTAAAGAAAAACATGAGGACAGCGTTTATGATTCACTCTTTGTAGTCAACTGTGTAGGAAACTCAGTTGAGAGCTTGATTAATTTGGACTCTGGTTACAATCAACAAGCCCCAACACACACTAGCTAGGGGAAAAGAGGGATTCATTGATTCATGCAACTGCAGAGGCAGGGGATTTCACTGGCTCTGGAGACCACAGAAACTGAACACTAGAGTGACAAGTTTCCTACACTCCTGATTTCCCAATTCCTACTTGTCTCTTGATTCTCATTCTCTGTGCTCACTTCTATCACTCTTATCTGCCTCAAACAGATCTTCTCCATTGGAGAAGTGAGAAAAGGGCCATGTTCATTCCATATTGTCTACATGAATAGAAAGGGCCTTCTTAGAATCTACTAAGAACACTTTTGGCTAAAGATTCTGGTTAACCGATCCCTGGACCAATCAATCACTGTGATCAAGGGGATTCATGACCCCAATAAAACCACCATGATGGACAAGCAATTCCCCAAAGGGAGAGGAAGTGGTTCCAGCAGAAAAGTTCCTCAGAGGGGAAAGTGAACCAAGGCTCCAGCCCAGGTTGGTCTGACTCTAAAGCCAATACACTCAGTCACTAAGCAACACAACTCCCCACTCACAGGCAAGGTCAGCATCCTGCCAGGAGAGTGCAAACCACCAACCCAGTTGTTCACTCTGCTTTTGAAAAGGCTAGCATGACTAATAGATGTTCTCTACAGGGGGAAAGATGAAAAGAAAATAGTTAAAGGATTGAATGGACTTCCAGCCTTGGTCTACAGAGGTTATTAGAATCACTTCTACAGCCGACAGGTACTAGATCAAACCATGGTCAATACCAGGATGTTCTAAGCCAGATTGGAAAGAAGTTACTGCAGATAAATCACTGCAAGCAGATGGCATCCACCTGAGAGCACAGCAGGAGCTCATGGATGAAATTGGGATGGTTGGTTGGCAGGACTGTGGACCTGTCAGCACAAATGGCCACTGTGCTAGGGAGGATATCAACTCACAGATGTGACCTCTGCCATAAGAGCGCCTAGGCAGGGCCCAGGGAATTGCAACACAGATGAGTCAGCTCTCAGCCTCCATCTGGACCACGCTGGTGGCAACTGGAATAGAGAAGAGAAGTCCATGGACTTAAAAATAACCCGCAGAGCAAGGAATGAATGGGCTGAGGGAGAAAAGTGGCCACACAGGTAGTGGCCACACAGGTACTGCCCAGAGAACTCACACCTGCTGGCTGTACTGGAATCCTCAAGTCCTTAGGGTCCTTCCCACAAAGGGAAGGACTATGACTCTCATTTCCATGGAGTAGAGCAAGCAGCTGATATACACCAGAGAGAGTAGATTTTCTGAGTCACGCTGTCCTGGTTCCAACCCTGCTCTGCCACTAGCTTAGACTTTGTGAACTTAGGCTGGTTGCAAAACTTGTCTGAACCTCCAGTTCATTACCTGTAAAATGAAGATAAACACACCTCACTCCAGAGGCAGAGTTGAGGATTAAAGCCGATAATGAAAGTATATGACAGCAGGGAGGTAATAAAGGGCGGCAGGTTCTTATCTACTACACCTGGAAACAAAGCCTTTTTCTGCCAAATTTCATGGTACCCTAGGGCCTCTGGGGGAAAAGCCTTCAGGGTCACTTTGAAGAGAGGAAGAAATAAGACCTCAAGCCCTCTTATTTTTTACCCAAACAGCTCTGCTTGTATTATTCTCTACATGAGATTCCCTTTGAAAACAGGTGTGGCATGATGCTAATCTCTATCTCCTCACTTCCCATCCTAGCCTCATTGCTGTGGGGTCATTTAACATAATTAATGGTTGTACTACTTAATAGAAATACAAATTTCATCTGTTTCTAGATTTACTACCACAAGAATTGAAGTATCAGGACCTTTAGCACAGTGACAAAGTATGACTTTTGGAGCTAGACTGGGTCTAAATCCTAGTCCTAACCTTACCGTTATGTCATCTTAACTATTGAGTTACTTACAGCTCCTTGCTTCACATTCTATAAAATGAAGTTGATCATAATATTACTATTTGGCTTGTAAGGATGTCCTGCAGATTGAATGAGTTAATATGTGCAAACTGATTAGAACAGAGCCTTGCACTTTTAGTTGCTATTATCACCAGCATCATCATTATCACCATTGTCATCACCACTACCACCACCATCATCATCATCACCATTATCATTTTCATTGTCATCATCACCATCACTACCATCATCATCTTCATTATCACCATTGGCATCTTCATTATCATCATTGTTAACATCATCACCATTATTATTACAATTGTCACTATTGTCTTCATCATCACCACCACCACCATCACCTTTGTTGCCATCACCAACATCATTGTCAACATCATCTCATCATCATCTTTATTACCATCATTATCTTTATTTCGTATTCATCATCTTCTTCATCATTACTATACCCTCAGAACACCATGATGACCCCTCTTGCCCTCCAGGATAGAGCAAAGCACAGCAGTTTCCCCTGGCTTTGACTGTTTAGGGGACCAAGAACTGTACACCAGGGCCCTAAATTGGAAAGTGAGTAGAAAAGGGAAGAGAGAAGATAGACTTTGATAGCCTATAGCTCAGGATGATTCTGCAAAGATTAAAAGGTGAATCAGGCAGCAAGAGGCTATTTTTCTGTTACATCATTCACTGGGCTTCTTGTTATTCATGATCAGCCACCCATAGACTGAGGGACTTTTTTTTTGTTCTTGATCTATACATTCACACCCTCCTAGGTGTCTGGTACAACAGTGGGTTTTGTTACTACAAAGGTTTGAAAAACACCTACTTACATTTTCAAGACTAAAGAATTATAGTCACTAAAGTTCTTTTGAAATAATTGAGGCATTTGCCAATTGAGATGAGGCTGTTTTGACAGTCAGTAGATGATAGAGAACAAGGAACAAAGGTGAATGATAAAGGAACAGAGCTTTTTTCCATAGAGAATTGGGAAGAGCAAGACTCGTGCAAGATCAGTGCCAGCCTCAGTTTTATTTTATATTCTTTTATGAGAGCTAGATGAGGTGTGTATGGGGCTCAAGGGATGCCTGTAGAGAAAGTCAGTGTTAGCATATTAAAGGACAAGGGATGGAAAATTGGTAACAGATAAACCGAAAGATCTCAAGACTATGAGGTGGGCATGAAAGAGGGAGAGCAGATAGAATGTGAACAAGGTAAAGGTGACACACTTAATAAAATGGGACCTTCCCTAGATTGCTCTTGATCACCCTGCCTTGGTAAAGTCACCATACTCCAGGCTGCACTAGAACTTTAAAAACAAAATAAAACCATTAGCTTTATTTGCACACACACCCCCAATTCCCTATATTTGGGAGATGGCTGAGTTCTAGCTTGGTAAGCCCCAGTAACTCCAAGCCTGGAAACAGCTGAACTGGGAGACTGGGCCACAGGGAGAGCCTTCTATCTGTTGAGTGGGCCATCTGGCTTGTTCAAGTGTTAATGACCTTGCTGCCTTCCAGAGACTGACCTACAGAGAGGATAAAAGCCATAATGCTATCACTTCCCGAGATGCCCTATCAACTCAAGTGGTAGATGACTGTGTTTTTCTCTCCAGCATGCTTGTTTGTGTGTGATAAGTGATCTCCCTGGTCCAGTAGTAATATTTGCGAACTGCAAAAGCTTAGGATGAGCTGACCACAAAGCTACTTCCTATTTCTTGTGTCCTGTAGATTACTACCAGTGTTGATTTCCCTGTTGTTCAGATATCCAATGAGAGCTCATTGCATGAATGGTCAGAGAGGACTCTCTAACCAGCTGGCTCTCCCAAATGAGCTCACTCTGCTTTTTTCCACTCTGCTGTTTTCTTCCATAAGGCTGAGTGTAAGAGCAAAGCAGACTTGGCTTTTAAACAGTATTATGTGTCATCTAAATAAATACATTTCACTGGGGAAAACATGTTAAATATGATATTCCCGTGAGTCACAAAGCAGCTGTGCTGGTTTCACAGTGTAAATCTGCTCCCCCATCAGTACTAACGATTGAAAAAGAATGGAGATCACATTTCAGAATGGGTGATCCCTGGGGGAGCAGGAAGTGGTCACCTCCTCCTGGTGTAGTCACAAAGATTAGCCTTGATGAGAGTCCAAAAAGCTTGACACAGATTTGGAGTTAAAGGAGAGGGAGAGAAAGGTGGATAGAGTTCCACAAAATTGAATGTTTAGATCTACCGTTGCTTCAGTCGCTATGATGACTTAAAATAATAAATTGAACCCAATGTACCTCAACAACCAAGTGCCAGAGGTCTTGGGTTCACAAACAAATAAGTTAATCTTTGCAAAGTCACTTTATAAAATTTAGCATTTTATTGATGGAGTTTTGTTGCCCTTATTGTCATTTAAATAACCATTTAGAATTGTGATTCTCTCTGTAGAACTAAGACAGTGTGGGGAGTGGGAGAAGGGCTTTAGAAGAAAATCAAACCCCAAATTTCTTACTTTCAAATGGCAAAGGGTCTTAAAGAGGGTCTTTCTGTGACTGTGTTCAATGCAGCCAAAATTCAGGAGGCTGGGAAAAAAAAGTGTTTTGTTGTATTTCCTTGTTAATGGGAGACCACCCATGTCATAGGGAGGAAGTCTCACTGAGACATTATCCTATTTTCCTGCAGACCTCTCCAAGAGTGAGAGTTTGGGGGGAAATCTTTAAATCACACTAATAATTTGCCTATTTTCTTGAAACATTTTTTTCAGCAATATTTTGAGACCACCGCCAGGGCAAACGGTATAAGGACATTACTCTCCACTATTCAGAGAGTTTTGAAGATTATCATAAAAGGGCTTTCACCTTCAAATCCTAATCCTTCAGGACCTCCACAAATAGCCTACCTGTCCCCCTCTTAAATATGAGAATGCCTTTGGCAAAGGTAGACTAAGGACATTTCAGAGGGAACGGGCAATAAAGAGAACAGGTCTAAGATGCTAAGAAACCCTCTGTGGTCCTGCTTTCCCCATAGCCTGACTTTGAGTTTTGATCTACATTCCAGCTGCTCCTGAATCTCTGAAGTGCATCAGTCCCGAACTTGCACTGAGCATTACATGTGGAAAACACTATCTTCTAATAAAAAATCTGAAATTAAATCCTTGTGTCCTTTGATAACATCTTTCAAAAGCAAAATTACCTGCTCAATTATCCAGATAGCACTTTTTGCTTATGCAGAAAAAAATGACTCGTAGCAGAGTTAATATACTTAATATTATATTTTCTGAGGCATGTACCATAGAATATCTTTGTTAGTATAATTAATTTAATTGTCACTCCTACCAAGAAGTGTTTTAATTATATTGCTCTGTGAATAGATGATATGATTATTATAAACTCACAATCTTTTTTTAAAACCTCATATCTATGGTCAAGTGATAGGAAGAAATCGAGAGATGGAAACCATTACTGTGAAGTCTCCAACAACAATGATTTACTGCGAAGAGATAAAAACCAAACACCTCAGCCATATTATCACCATAATTGTCTGCCGTTTACCCATCTTGTAAAGTAAACGGATCATGAAATGTGAGCACACGTTTCAAAACATACATAGGAGGTGTTACAGTGATTATGCATAAGCTGCCTGACTTAATTGTAAATTGTTTTTCTTTCAGCAGGAAGTGAAAGGTATTAATTAGTAGTGATTTTGACAAGATTGGAAGTCCACGGACTTTGACTCAGACAGAACTGCAAAAGTGCCTGCATCTTTCTGAGGGTTTTTTGTTTTTTTTTTTTAAAGCTTTTAATGGCATTTTGCTGTTCGCTAATCCCTGGTGTAGGCACACACTGGAAGATCCAAGATTTGATACATGTACACATGACTCAAGTTTTAACAAGGAGCTTTTCTTTCCTAACTCCAGGTGGCAAAGACAAAAGTTGGACAGCATCGTGTGGCCCCAGGGAGCCGCAAATGGTGGATTAGGGCGCAGCCCCGGTGCCAGCTGTCTCCTACAACTTGAGAGGTGCTGGCACTAAATCGAAATCTGACTCAACACTGCCTTCCTCTCCTTCCCAGTCATCCTGCTCTGTGCCTTTTCCACCAACAGGTTTTTATTCTCAGCAGCCAAAATAATTTATTGGTTTCCACTGTTCTCCTTGGCAGAATCCTCAAGTACACCAACCCCCCTCCCCCTTTTTCTGGACAGACTCTCCATAATTCAGCTGGCATCTCATCAGCACCGTGCTGATCTTCCATCCTTCCTTTCTTCAGAGTCGTGATTCTTTCTTTCCTTCTCCAGGTGAAGGGGAAATCACAAGCAAATAGACACCATCCAGTTATCCAGTTGGGGTTAAAGAGATTGGGGGATGAACTCGACAACATTTTTGCTTCTTTGCTGAAATAATCTCTGTTTTCTCTGTGCAGGTAGCAAATCAGCTTTACTAAAGCAACAAGCAGCGTCCCTTTCTTTTGGCCAACATTACGATTCTGCATTTCCCTCTCACAGACATGGCTATTAATTGCATTCTCACCAGGAGCATTTTCTAAGCTTCAAGATGTCCTTTGCCTGGATAACTAATGCTGTCCTCTCATTTGGTGCAAAAACAAAACAATTATGGTATAGGTTCTTTAGGTAAATTGGGAATGGGGTCCACACACATGGGCATTGGGTCTGGCAATCAAATTTAGACCATCATCATTAGTGACCCATCATCCCAGGAAAACACCCAGAGTGTTCATAATTCCTTAACCTCACTACTGCAGACAAGACAGTGACACTGTGGAAGAGAAAAATGACTTGTTTAAATAGAGGAATTCAGCTGGGATCTATGGTGTGGGAGTGTGTGTGTGTGTGTGTGTGTGTGTGTGTGTTTCATACCAACCTGAACATTTTTGCAATTTAGACTGAAAACTTCCATAAATCCATTAATACCAGTGATAGATTCCAGGGAACTGTGAATGTGTGGCTGTCGGGCACGGGCCTACCTTGCAGCCCTCCATACCTGGGAGCAGGTAGATTGGAGCACAGTCAACCAACACTTGATGCCCAGGAAAAAGATCACATGTTGAGACATTTTAAGGATTACATCCTTCCAGCCCAGGGGAGAGCACACCAGCACACACAAGCAATAACATTCCTCCACCTTGTTTTGTAAGTTAACATTTTGACAAAAAAAAAAAAAAAAGCAACGTGAAGGAGTTAATATTTAAAAATGCCAGCAGTAAGCCAGGGACAGGAATGGGGCACTGAAGAGAGGCAAACCTTGGACATATGCCTAAAAATAATACCTACATCTCCCTTTTCAGTTTTAATTATTTTTTACACCCCTGGTGAGCTGTCTGAGGGCTGAGATGCGAAGGCTCTCTGGAGCCTCTGCCGCCGTCCCTGACACTTGGCAGTTACATTATTTAAAGCAGACATTAGGCACAGGAAACAGGAAACTGAGGGCCAGGAGGGAATTTGGGAACATTGTCAAATCCACCTACAGCTGCCGGTAGGACACCAGCTCCCTAAACAGCCATGGGTACAGAAGGATTTTGAAAACCACCCAAAACTTAGATTTCCCTCCTGAAAGCTTTGTGGGGCTCAGGAAGTGAAGGATGAAGTTATTCCTCATGTTGAATTTGAAAGCCCACCTCTTCAGCCTGGATGGGTACTAGGAGGTTTAGAAAATAGTCCCTCTGGATGAACCTTGTAGACATGATGAAGAAAATGAAGCCAGCCATTAAAGAGACTGTACTGTAGGGTTCTGCGCGAGTCCTTCACATGAAATTTAAAAACAAACTCAATCTACCATGATGGTGGTGATGATAGTACTTATTGTTTGCAGGTTCTATCATTGAAAGGAGGCTTGAGAGAAATTTCAGCAGTGCTGGGTTCTGGTTGTATTTACTTTGGAAAGATTTACCAAGCTGTACATTTGAGATGTATGAATTATACCTCATTAATTGCACCTCAATGTGATCTCTCTCTCTCTCTCTCTCTCTCTCTCTCTCCTCTCCCTCCCTATACTATGAAAAATGTCAACCACACAGAAATGTACAGGGATTGATAGATTACATGCTACTGCTCACAAGTTAACAGCAACATTTGTGTCGCTGTTATCTCCAAATCTTTTTTCTTTCTTTCTTTTTTTTTTTTTTTTTAGGAATTGGACATTATAAGTAGAATTAAAATTCTCTTTCTGACGCCATTGCCTGCCTTTTCTCTCTGGGGGAAAACACCATCCTGCAGTTAAGGCTTTTCATTCTCATTCATGTTTGTTTGTTTTATTTTTATCTTCCCAACATTAAGTATTTTTTGCAGACATAAAGGATACATTGTGTGTTTTGCAGACTTTCAAACTTTATATAAATGGTATCATATATAAATGCAACTTGCTTTTTCAGGCAAGAGGTGTTATTTTCAGGATTATCTATCTGGATTCACGTAGCCCTATTTTCTTCATCTGTTCCACATATAGTACTCCGTTGTAAAAATATACTGCAATTTATTTTTTTAAGATTTATTTATTTATACAAGAGCTGGGGTACAGTCAGAGGTGCGGGAGGGTGAGAGGATTCACCAGAGACAGAGCGGGGAACAGAACAGGCAGATAGACCGAAGTACACTGCTGAGGGGCGCAGTGGGCGAGACAGGAGAGGTCTGCTGCTCTTCCTTTTCATCTTCTTTTTGCCTAGTATGTGGATTTGATAGCTGGAACCTTAGCAGCCGTGTTAAACCATGAGGTAATATTGAGGAGAGAAGCCATTTACTAACTATGACACATCAGGATGACAGAAGAGGGCTAGGTCCCTGGTGACTTAGTGGAGTCTTCATTCCAGTCCTGAAATACTTTTTTTTTTAAATGCAAAAGATAAAACCTTAGATAGACAGGTCACTATTACTAGTGACTGAACAGTAGGTTATCATTACTAACTGATAGAATTTGGGGGTTATTATAAGCAATATTGCAATGACTGTTCTTGGGCCTGTCTTTCTGTTCACAAGTGAGAGTTTCTTTCAGGCATTGTGAAATAGTAAGAAATAAACATTTGGTCTTTATCCCTGGTTCCTGATACAGGAAAGAATGGCTAAGACCCTTGGAAATTTCTGAGTGATAGGGGCATCTTGTGATGTTCCAAAGAACTCTCTTTCAGTCATACCTAAGTTTATCCTAATAGATGCCCCAGGGTAGGTGGCCAGAGAAACCAACCTTGAGATTAGAGGGTGGCAAAGGAAGAGGGACTGGAAATTGAGCACAATCACCAATGGCCAATGATTCAACCAGTCCTGCCTGTATAATAAAACCTCCATAAAAATCCTAAACGATGGGTTTGGAGAGCTTCCAGGTTGGCAAACACAGTGACATGCTGGGAGGATGGCCTGCCTGGAGACAACATACAAACTCCTTTCCCCTCCTCTGAGACCCAGTGCATCTCTTCCATCTGGCTATTCCTTAGTTATCTCCTTTACCATGCACTATATCCTTTATCATCTAGCATATCCTTTAGAATGTATAATAACTAAAGCACTTTCCTGAGTTCCACAACTCATTCTGGTAAATTATAGAATCTGAGAAGGGAGTCATGGGAACCTCTGATTTATAACGTGTTAATCAGAAGAATGGGTGATGCCTTGAACTGGTGACTGTTGTCTGAAGTGGGTGTGGCCAATCTTGTGAGACTGAGTCCTTAATTCATGAGTGCTATGCTAAATCCAGGTAGTTCTGTCAGAAATAAATTTAACTGTAGGACATACAGTTGGTGTCAGAGAGTTGGGGAATTGGTTGATATGAAGAAAAAATTCACACATATGGTGAAAATATTTCAGGCATATATCTGGAACAAAACTGGAGGAAGGTAGGGCATGCCTAACTCCGGTATTACAAAATACTGCCAAATGTTCCTCAAAAGTTTGTGCCAACTTATACATGCACAGAATAAATGAGTTTGTATTTCTTCCTATCACTGTCACTCTCTGTATTATCAGAATTAACTTTTATTTATTTTTTTTGCCAATCTGACAAGTGTGAAACAAGATCTTACTATTGTTTTAATTTGCATTTTCCTGGTTCCTAGCAAGACTGGCCATTTTTTTCCCATATATTTATTTGCTATGTAGGTTTCTTTGACATTGAATTGTTTCTTCAGTTTCTTTGCCCATTTTCTCTTGAGTTTTTGGCTTCTTTTTATGGACTAAGAGGAAATAGTATTATATTATGGGAACTACAGTTTAATCAGCAATTTTCCTCATCTGTGTATTACAGTTTTTCTTTTTTGTTGTTGTTGCAAAGAGGTTTTATTTTATTGTAGTCAAACCCATCCATATTTTCCTTTATAGTTTGTACATTTTTTATGTCTTGCTTAGGGAAACCTTTCCTACATAAAAACTGTAAATATATTTTTATATGTTTTCTATGAAGAGTTTTCTGATATTTTGTAGTTGAGTCTTTGGTCCTTTGGAATTTTATTTTTGTACAAATTAAAGAGATGGAACTAATTTTTTTTACAAGGATTATCAATAGCCTCACGTTTTTTTGCTTCACTAATTTGTACATTTGTTTCCATACATGTTGGCTTGTCTCTATTCTTGCTCTACTCCATTGACCTAACAGTCTATCCTATTGCTATTAACACAACATTTTTAAATCCCAAAGTAGTGTAAAACTTGTTATATCTCATATAGCAACTGTCTTTCTTCTTGTTTCCTTTTATCAACAAGTTATTAAGCTGCTCTTTTTTTTAGGATTTATTTTATTTATTTATGAATAAAAGTGCTGGGTTGTAGGCGAGAGGTGTGGGGGTGAGAGGATTCATCAGAGACAGAGTAGGGAGCAGAACAGGCAGAATTACTGAACATAATGCTGAGGGGAGCAGCAAGCAATACAGGAGAAGTCTGCTGCACCATATGGGTTAGCTCCCTGGCTGGGGATCAAACTCGTGCTGCAGTGGCTGCAGATAGCTTCATAGTGCTGAGATTTAATCCACCAGGGAGGCTCCTATTAGGTTATTCTGAGTTTTCTTTTGCCCTTCAGATATTTTGAATAAGCTTGGGAAGTTTCTTGAGAAATCCTACTAAGACTGAATTTGATTCTCAAATTAATATCCCTGTTACATTAAAAGATTCCCAAACTCACATATGTTTTATCTGTGCCTTAAAAATAATTTCCTCTGGTCATGTTTTATACTTTTCTTCATGAGTTTTTGTAAAACTGATATATTTTTGGTTGACGTAAATACTTTTTGTTGCTGTGGTGTTTATTTTTTCTTCTAGTATGTTTTGTCTGTCTTTTCCTTCTGTTGTATTTCTCACTACCTTCTAATGTTATAGAGGAATGCAATTGCTTTTGTATTTTGATTTTATATCCAGAACATTGCAAATCTCTCTCATTATATGGGATCTAAGATTACTGTTTGCTTGATTTTCATCTGTTGCCCTGGCATCCCATTTGGTTTTCATTTTTCATTTCTCCCAGGTTTCTCATTTTAAATGAAGTGATATTATTAACATTAAATGAAGTGATATTATTAACGTTATAATCTCCACTTCTGAAATGATCTTGTCTAAGTCTAATGGGAGACACACAGGTAGTTGCACAGCAAATAAAGTTCTCACTTTAACACACAGTTCAATGTAAAAGACAACCAATGGCAACCCACCTTTGTTTACCTGACTTATTCTGTATGCAAGGTATTTGACCTCCCTTTATAGGATGGTAGGCAGGATGGTTGTTGGTAGACCAAAGATGTTTGAAGCTTCTTTGTAGCATCATGCAGATTTGATTTAGTCATCATGATTATACTAAGATTATAAAATTATTTTAATAGCTTCTGCTCTTTTTCTGGTATAAGTAGAGTTCTTACACTATGGGGATTGTTTATTCTTTGAAGATTTTTAGAATTCACCTGTAAAAAAGAATATGGGTTTTGTTTTGTTTTGGTTTGGTTTGGTTTGGTTTGTCTGTACATGGATTTAAGCATCTTGGTTGTGGGAGTGCAGGTAAAAGTACTTTTGATTGCCAATTCAATTTCTTACATAGTTATTGAGGTGTTTATTATTTTTAGACCTTCTCTAATCAATTTTGGTAGTTTATAGTTTCCTTAAAAAATATTCCATTCGTGTGAGTTTTCAGATTTGTTGTCTTAAAGTTGTTAATTGTATCCTCCTAGTTTTTTTAGAAATCTTAACTGTATCTGTTTTTTACAATTGTCCATTCTTATCATTACTTATTTTTATCCCCCTTTAAATTCTGCTAAAGACTATCTTATTTGTTTTATTTAAAAGCCAGTTTTGTTATTTTTAAATCATTTATACTTTTTCTATTTCATTCATTTTCGTACTTGTAATTTTTTCCCTGCTAAAAGAAAAAGTAGCATTTAAAAATAAGTAGTAGGTCATTGCATTTGCCAATGTATTTAATGAATTTTTGTGCTGTTTGCCTTTTTCATGCCTTTCTTCTTTGTTTACTTTCTCTAATATTGACTATCTGCTTTTATTGAATTCTCTTATTTGTTGTATATCTGAAAATATATGTTTTCCCTTGGCTGATGAATGATAGTTTAACTAGGTATAGAATGCCAGGGAAGGTATCTTTAATACATTGTTCTTCATTGTGCTTATCAGATTTTATAGTTTATATACATTGCATGATTATTTGTAAAAATATCTCCTACCAAATTTTTGTTTATTTGTCCACCATTATATATCCAATCTCTAGATTAATGCCAAGCACACAATAAGTACTCGATAAGCAATGTTTAAATGCCAGGTATAGTGTTCGACAAATGGATACATGAAGCCCTTGTTTTCTTTGTTTTCTGAGGGAAGGTGAATGCCTACTTATTCAGGAGTGAGTCTCAGTACTTTTCCTAATGCCTGATGTAATAGTGCCTATATAAATATTTGTTAAAGGAATAAATTAATTCATCCAAGTTCCAAATAAAAGAAAATGAACAGTAGTCTTCGACACTAGTTCATCTTGAAAAGGCAACATTTTGAGTTTTTAGGTTTACACTTAGGTTTTAAATTTTCTTCCCTGGGGTTAGCCACAAGGTAATAGGGGGCAGACAGGGGGCTTTCATGAAAGCAAAATCCTTCCTGGAGTGTTCCCTTTTACCAAATCTGTGCTAAATTTCAAAGATCTATGCTGTTCACAGAAAGGATAATATTCTCCAGTTTAACTGTGAGTCTGGGTGAGTCCTTATTTCTGAACAGACTAGCATGCCTCATCACTGGAGGTTCCTTTAAGGAAAAAGGGTGTCACAACAGGAAAAATGACATCCGGATGCTAACTGCATGGACAGGCACAGTGACTAATAAAATATTCATCAGTTGCTGCTACGGTCTCTGGGAGGACAGTGCAACAGAGCCAGCTGATGCGGCAGTGTAAGGAAGTATCCTAGGATTTTGCAGGAAGGCCCATTTAGGAAGGAGGCAGGGGCCTTTGAGACCCATTTTACAGGATGTACTTAAAGACTTAGCCCCCTGAGAGCATTAATGTGATTCAATGTGACCATTTATAAAGTAGAAGGAACTATTAGGACTCAGAAAAGATGCCTGGCCTGCACCATTAGAGGACATCAGGGTCACCTCTACATCAACAAAGTAAGAGGATGGTTCATAAAGATTTAGTCTGTTCATCAGCCCTAAAACCCAACTCAACATGCCAGCAAAGGCTGCCTTGCTTCTGCATTCTCCAGTCAAGTCTAGCAATTCTCAATTGAATGTCTAACCTGACACATGTAATCCCAACTTCAGCTGGTTACTACAGACTCACAATGTACTCTGTCCCACGCAAACAGCCCTCTCTAGACTGGACAAGAGCAATCATCTGGTAAGAGACACTCTGCCAGTTGGTGACAGGCTACAGTACCTATATCTGCCCTTGGTCACTCACAAGACCACAGTACACTGCCAGTGGAGAGAGACAAAAAATAAAAGAAAAAAATGATTTTTATATATGCCAAAGCTAATATGTTAGCAAGATTTTGAAAACATGTTTTCCTTGGCTTGTGGCGAAGAGGCCTTTTTGCAAACTGCATCTCCTTCAGCCATGACATCTTCGTTGAAACATGGAAGTATAAACAGAAAAAACTTCCCTTCCAAATATTGGTTCAGATGCAGGCAGAACACGGTTGCCAAAGCAAAAGAACAAAATCAGAATCAGAAAAGCAAATTATTTTTTGAGGCATCAAAGTAGGGTGTCCAAACAAAGAAGAGTGCTGTTTCTTTGTTAGGGGAGAAAAGAGCCATTATGGAGCATACTTTACAGTCACCCTTTAATGTTGATATGTGACAAAAGTGTTTTTGCTTCTCCTCGTCTCGCATTGCGCCTCTGATCTGGGCCCGCCATTTGACTTTGCCTTTCAGAGACTCTCCAGTTTCAATGACCTCAAGAAAGGGACTTCCTGAGTGGTTTTGCACATCTTTTTTGTAAAGATTAACAACAACAATAATAATAAAGCAATAAATTGGCCTCAAGTCTTGGCAAAACCTAAAACCATATGTTCTGAGAGTTGTTTCAATCACTGGTAATTAAGTTTTCTTTTCCCTCACAAAATGAGACTTTTTTGGACCAAACAAATAGCTTGAGGCATGTGGGCATCTTGATGGGCCTCCTCTTCTCTTTGAGGATCAAATCCTGGCCAGCTTTGTTTGAAGTTCAGAACCCCATGTGGGACCAAGGCACATTAATAAAATAGTAATACATATTTGGAGTTATTCTACAACTCAAATGACTTCATCCCAGGAGGGACATGTAATAAAGACTCACTGACTGTAACCAAAAAAAGAAAGAAAGAAAGATAGTCTCCAAGTCACAGGGATGTTAAAGAATCATACATATGTCTTCATGTCCCAGGCCACCCAAGGGACTTAGGGCTGGGGTGCCAGCACATTATATACATCTTTTCTGATCAACACCCAGCCCAGATGGTCATTGTGCCTCCCCTCAGCAAAAGTCACTGAGCATTTGTGTATATATGCAGCTTGTTTGTCTTGAGTTAGTGCAGTCTTGCAAAACACAGATGTTTTCCTTTTAATCCTGTTTGTACTTTGCAATGGTCACACTCGATGTCATTTGGCTGCAGGAAACCCCTCCAGGAATGATCCTGCAAGAGAAATAGCATATGAGCGAAGCCACCTGAATCGGGGCGGCTCTCTGCCTCTCTGGATAGCTGAGCACAGTTAATTTATTTGAACAGAATGGGCTATGATGGTGAGGATGAACATATAAATACCTTTTTTTTTTAAATGCTAGCTCTATAGAATCTAATCATCTGGCCCTTCAAGGTAAGTTTATGACTGTGTTTAATGTACTTCTGAGTGTTGACTCTCCACCAAATTTGTAAAGAGATTTCCTAGCTTTTCTGAGAGAGGTGATATGTCTTAGAATTCAAGAGCTCTGACTGATGGGTTCAAACCTTGGACCTGCTGCTTCCTATCTGTGTAGCCTTGGGCAATTCACTTTGCCTCTCTGAGCTGTTTATTTAATCAGTAAAGAGGAGCTAATACAAGTACATATGTCAGAGTTGTGGGGATTAAGACACATGAATACACAGAGTAAATGTGCAATTCAAGTACATTACTCATTTAATTAATCTACATTAAAATTATTTTACTTAATCTATGTCCCTTAGGGCTGTTATTTCTTGTTTCAGGTCCTTAATCTTGATCTGCATAGAGAGTCAGCTCAAGGAGCATAAACTTGCAATGAAACAGACTGTGAGTATATTTCTCCTCTGTCCACAAAAATGTCCACTCCTTTGGCTCAAGAAGTAAAGGCCACTATGAAACACGATATTGCCATATTACTTATGTACTGCAAATTTGGGGTCAACTCCAGAGAGAGATTGGCCCTAGAACTAGGACTGGGGTAAAGAATCAGTTAACATTAATTAAGTCCCTACTCTGTGCCTATTCTCCCAAGTGACTTTATGTGATACAAAACTCTAGAGCAAATAGCCCTATCACCTCCATTTTATAGAGTAATTTAGCTTTAGGGAAGCTAAAAACATCAACGTTCCAAAAGTTTACCTCTGCCTCCGCGATAAAGTCCCCAAAACAAGAGTTTCTCAATGGTATGACCCTCTGTCTGTCCACTTGCCTTGTCCCCCATCCTTGTACCTCACTGTATGTACCCCAAGGGAAACCAGTCTTTTTTTCCTGCCTTTAGGGAGACTGAGACCCCAAAAGCAGTACAACCAATGGAAAAACCAACCCAAAAAAGCACTGAACACTAATGACAGTCTTTACTGACAACTTATGGAAGGCATAATAGAGGTGTGTCCTAAAATAGAGGGGTGTCCTAAAAACCCACTTTCCACACCTCTCACCTCAAAGCCCATGTCCTCATGGGAGCTGCTCATCTCATTTCCTTTCCTCCCTTCATTAACTCTTAAATGCCACTTCTGTGTTCTCTTTTCTCTGTTTTACCTCCTCTGCTTCCTCAAGTACAGAAACGTGGCCATCTCTGGCCTTCTACCCTGACTTGTCCTCTCCACTCCTTGCACAGATTAGCATGGGTAGGCTAATAGGGAGGGTGGGCAGAAGATTGCAAAGGCCTATGTTAATTTTTTTCTTTGTTATATTCACACTGCACTATAGCAAAACTGAACTGGTGATCAGTCTTCTCCATAGACCTGCTAAGGTCTTTTCTCATCTGCCCTAAGTAGACCTTGTCCCCCATAACTCTTTCTTCCCATGGGCAGGGCTCATGCAGACAGAGGATGGAAGCTGTTTCCAATTTAACAATCCCCTCACCTGGGTGGGAGATTCAGGTACCCCTTCTCTGGGCGCCCACGCATCCCTGATCACAGTTTATGACTGTAGTTACCACATAATATTGTCACTATTTGTTTATTGATCCATCGCCCACCATCTTGTAAGTGTCTTGAGGGCCCCACAGCACTTTCCACAGATGATTGCTTCTGTTGGTTTTTATAGTGGCTTAAACAAATAATAATAGATTCTTCTCAATATGAAAAAAAAGATGTGTGCTAGCACTGGCATTGATGTGTGCTAGCACTGGCATTGATGTGTGCTAGCACTGGCATGGATTCAGCAGCAGCTGCATAGAGGTGACAGGGCCAGCCTCTCCGTGATCCTCTTGGCCTTTCCCTCATGCTAGAAACCCCCAACACCACAAGATGGCTCCTGGGACTCTAGACAGGGCATCTTCATTCAAGGGAAAAGAAATGGGGAGCAGAGGTAAAGCTGGTCATCTGAACTTCTACCAGGAATGCAAGGACTTCCCTACAACACAACTCCACCTTGGACCTGGACCATGGTGTCTCATTGGCTGTGGCTGGCTCCCAAGGCTTTCCCCAGCTTGCTTAATAGAGTTCTATGACCTGATTTGGTTTTGGTTTTTTTATTAGAGTGAAATTCAAACATTAAATAACCCTGTTAAAGTAAAATTTCAGAAACATTTTGTACATTCTCAATGTTGTGCAACCCCTGCAATAGAATTTGATTTAATTGCAAGGCACTTTCGTCACCCCCAAAGGAAACCCTCAGCCTGTTAAGCAGTTATTCCTCATTGCCCCCAACTCTACCCTTGGCAACCACCAATCTGTTTTCTGTTTCTATGGACTTACCCGATCTACACATTTCTTATAAATGGAATTACACAATATGTGACCTTTTGTATTTGGCATCTTTCACTTAGATTAATATTTTTTTGTGGTTCATTCCACTTTGTAGTATGTATGCACCTGGATTTCATCCCTATTATGGATGAATAATGTTCTACTGTATGGATAGACCATGATTATTCTATTCATTCTTGCATTGATTGGCATCTGGGCTATTTATCAGAACCCAGGCATCCTGGCACCAGCTCTTCTACGCCCCCTAGGGGCCTCTGCAGAATGACAGTTTCTGAGCCTGAGGGCAAAGAATGCACAGAGAAGGTTTAGGGTTGCCCTGGATGCCTGGAGGGAGTGAGGATGTTCCTGGAATGGGGAGCCATTTGGGTTCTCACTAGAAATTACCTTTGCCTACTCCCAATCCCGCTAAGGCCCTGTGAGCATCTTTCTTTTGGAAACACTCGCCTTCTGCAACCACTTTTTGCCACCTGGGAGAGCCTCAGCCTTCTTAACTCAGGGTCACCCAGTCCAGAACTGCCTTGGCTGGGGCCCCGCCAAGCACATTCCTCAGCACTAGCATCACTTTATGTCGTTCTTATTAGTAATCAGGTAGATTCATGGTCTGTTGACTTTTTATTCTTGCCAATGTCTGATAAATTGGTCAGATGCAAGGATCATTCTTCAATAATTAAAAGCCTTTATGGCTTGCAAGAGGCAGCAAATTTGGAAGCACCCACCACGGGTCTGTGCAATGCTCCTCCCAGTCACTGTCCATGTCCACCATCGGCCAGGTAAATGTTCATTTTACCTGGGAAAATGACCTCTGGGTCATTTTAGCTTGACCTCTGGGATCTCAGTTCTGCCATCCAAAGACTCTGCTCTCTACAAATATTAGGTCTTTTCATGTATCCTCTAGGGTTTGCAAATGCACCACTTGTTTCAGGGAAACGAAAGAATGGCTCCTGAATGGACTCAGCATCCAGGATATTTGCTTGGAGGTACCATTTCAGTATCTTTAGTTTGCTGCTCTGGAGATGTGTGGGTGTCTCCAGACTAGGAATTAAAACTTGAGATAATTTCCTGTGCCCCCAAAAAGGGAGCAAGGAAAGGGATGCCCAGCTATTGGCCTGTGGCAAGTAAAGAGAAGACCTATGTAATCAATGATACACAAAGACGAAAGCACCAAACAGACATACAGATTAAGTCAACTTCCTCATCTCAAATGCGGAAAAAGCTGTCATAACACCATACTTAGGAGCTCTGGCTATTGAGTCAAAAAGATCCAAGTTTGAGTTCAGGCTCTGACACAAACTGGGTGATCTTGGGTGGGTTATTTAACCTATCTGAGCCTGAGCTTCCAAATCTATGAAACAAGGATAATGTCAACCTCATGAGCAGGATAATTCTATGAGGCACAGCATTTCGCACATGATGTGAGCTCAGTCATCTGTAGCTGTTAGATTAATCATGATCCCTCAATTCCCCACTTCATTTGCCCCCGTGAATCCAGACAGAGCTGCCAGGACCCTTACTGTCCAGCACCTTCCCTCTTCAGTCATTCCAATCAAGGTTTTATGGATTCAACCCTTGCCAATGCATTTTTCTTAGGGGCCCCTCTTTGCCAGGATGGGCTGAGGATTATGAAGTGTGGGTAAGAATTTCAAGGTCAAACCCAGTAGTTCCTATGAAAATAAAAGAGAGCAGTACATTACATTGTCAAGTTAAATACAGTGTGATGGAGCATCTCCAGACGGCACATCCTGGAAGACTGTAAAAGTCTAATAGATTTAGGGAAACTGTACCTCGGGGAACGTATTAGACAGCACTCATCAATGGATCAAAACTGTCTTGGAGGCTCCCTTCCCAGGGAACAGCAGTGCCCTTAAATGATTGCTTTCCCTTCAACAACCTGGAGATAAATTGTACTTCATACATTAACTTTACAAGAATGGGACAATTATTTTGAGTGGAGAGTGCACCTTATTTTACCCCAAATGAACAAGTATATCCTTTGAATGCCAAATTCCATTTTCCTTTAAATGATTATAAAATGACATGATGCCATATTAATTTCCCCTAGCTTGGTCTCAGCTGATTTCAAGTATATTTGGACCTATTTAGTTTCATGCCCCTATTGGTGAAGTGTTTAATGATTCCAAAGAAAGTTTTGGTGAACTTTATATATGATCTCTCTCAGATATAAAGTCAGCAGCATGTGAAGTTCACACAAACGCTCCTAGGAAGGAATCCTTTCGGTAGGCTTTTATTCGGGGAAGAACGCCATTTGACATTGAAAATAAATGCTGACAAAAGAAGCATGACTGCACTGCACAGGCCTTTTAAAGTTGCCACAGAAAACCATCAATCTACTTTCCTCTCTCAGTGCACTCCTATAGTGACATCTGCTTTCCCAACTTCAGCAGCCATCACTCTGAAGAGCTGAGGTTTGATGAAGAATTGCGCTGTTGACAGATCCTGGCCCCTTGCTTCTTATGCATCTCTCTGTTGGTTGGGATTTAATCTCTTCCATGGGAGGGACTGATAAAATTGAGTGATTTAAATACTTCATGACTAGACCATGCATCATGGCATCCCTCAGGGACTGACTGAGGGATGGAGCATCCATTACTGGAGCCCTGACTCCTTGGGCTCAGGGGCAAGATGCTGTAGGGAGAAGTGATGCACATCACATCACCTATAAGTTGTTCATCAAAACAGTCATATGCCATCCCAGAATACAGGGGAAGGGAAATAGACCCATCTCTTGATAAAGGATTGTCAAAGAAAGTGCTATCTTTAATCTACCACAGCAATAAGGAACATGTGCCAAGCAGTATTGTTTGGAGACTGTTAATGCTTGAGGCACATTGTTATATTGTATTCTAGAAAGAGGCTTAACCAATATTCATGTTCAACTAAACCAAGAACAATGAGGTAATTACCAGACATTTTACAAAATAAATTTGACTCATCTGGGTATCTAATCTTCCATTTATAAGTGATTTTCAAGAATCACTAAAACTTGGGGCCTCCCCTGGTGGAACAGGTGGTTGAGAGTTACGCTGTGAAACTGTCAGCAGCCTCTGAAGCACTGGTTCGATCCCAGCCGGCCAGAGAGGGTCCCACAAGGCGCAGCAGACCTCTCCTGTTGCGCCCTCTGCTCCCCTCAGCAGTGTATTTCATCAGTCTGCCTGTTCTGTTCCCTGATCTGTCTCTGGTAAATCCTCTCATCCTCCTGCACATCTGGCCTGTACCTCGGTTCTTCTATAAATAAATCTTTTTTTAAAAAAGTCACTAAAACTTGCTCATTTTGCCTTTTTTAAATATTATGCAGATGTTCATTTCTCTTATTTCCACCATCATCACCACCATTTCTATGTCCACCAAAACCCTCTCCACCACCACTGACATCACCATCTCCACCCTTACCACCTTCACTACCATCCCCGTTACCACCACTGCTACCACCATTACTGCCACCATCACCCATCACCATGACACCAACAGTTTTGCATTGTCCAAGAGACCCCCATTTCACCTCCAATAGCTTCTGACTGTTTTCATTGCACCTACCCTGACTCCTTCCAGTCTGGTTGTTCCACTGCAGAGTGATCATTTTAAAAACTGATCATGTCAGAGTGTTTGCTTCTAACCTTTCAATGGCCTCCCAGAACTCTTAGGATGAAAACCAAATTATTTATCATGGTGCACAAGGCCCAGACTACCTCTCCAGCTTCACCTCACACCAAGTTCTCCTGTTTCTGTTGTTCCAATCCAATCCAATTCTTTTGTTTTGTTCTTGCAGTATTTCCTCAATCCAACTCCATCCAAAATGCTCTTCCTGCTCTCTTTGGGTAAGTGACTCCTCAGTTGATGTCAGGTGAGCCAAAGTTTCATCTCATGCTCTCAGAGCAGCTCCTTTGTTAGTTTGCCATGTGTGCATGTTCACATTTGCTTGTGTGATGGTTTGTTGAAGGCTTCACCATATGCCATTAGCGCCATGAGGCAGAGTTGTCACCGACATCAGCCCCAGACCCTGTGGAGGGTTGGCCTAGAGGAACTGCTCAGTAAACATTTCTTGAGTGAAGGAAGAAATAAACATTATGTTCACCATGAAGTGTCTCATTTACCTCTTTCAAGTTGTGAGATTGGTTTAAGGGTTTAAAATTGGAACAAAGTAATGGTTATTATACACTGCATTTCAGGCTTGAAACAGCCGTAGATGCCTCTCTCACTCTCCTTGCTTTATGAATAGCTCCACTGAAAGACATGTTATATATTAATACTCAACTAGTTTAACCACGAAACATTTTATTTAAAATTGTGATGCACTATGAAAAACAACGCTTGAAAAAGGAATATTTTTATCAACTGAAAAGGAGAATTTGATTGAATGTTTTTATAATTTCTGTATGCTTGTTGATTACAGAAATTAAGCAACAATCCATTCTTAGCTGTATTTTTATCATTTTCTTCAAATTTTATATAAAGAAATAAAGCATTGCAAGTGAAAATGAAATTAGTATTACCTCCTACAGTTTCTTTATTTCCCTGCTCTCTCTGGAGGCTGCCACCATCATAACTTTGGTATAAATTCTCTAACTTCTTGATTTTATATTTTTCTATAATGCGCAATCATCTATTTTCATATATATGCAATAATAAATAATGTATGATATCTTTTGTGTATCTTTAAATGATGTCATACTTTTATATAATTCTGAAGTACTTGTTTTATGAGATTTATTCATTCTGATAGCCATGGTCTGTTTTTTTAACTACTGATAATATTCTATCATATATACTACAATTTATTTGTTCATCCTTGTACCAATCGTCATTTAGGTTACTTCCCATTTTCATCAAGCAAACTGCTGGGATAAACATGAACATAGGCATTAGGTTTCTCTAGAACATATATCTGGATACAAAATTGCTGACTATATTTATTTTGTAGTTTTATTATGTATTGTTAATTATTCTCCAAAGCGATTGCACCAATTAACTCTTCTACTGGCAGTGTGTTATATTCTGGTTTTTTACATCATCAAAAATTGATACTGTCAAACTTCTTTTAAAAATTGTTTCTTACCAATCTGATATGTGTAAAACACTTAATCATGTTTTAATTTTCATTTCCTGGATTTCTAGTGAAATTGGTTGGTCATCTTTTCAAATGTTCATTGGTGATGTTGTTTTCTTCATTATATTTCTGAAATTATTTATCCTTTTTCTCTATGGGGTTATTTGTCTTTTTCTCTACTATAAAACATATTGCATAAAATTTATTTATATAAGTGGGGAACAAATTTTTTGTCTGTTATGTATGTTGCAAATATCTCCTCTCGGAATGATGTTTTATCTATTATACATGTTACAAATATCTTCTCACATTCTGTAGCTTATTTCTAGTGTTTTATCAAACAGAAGGATAACATTTTAATGTACTCCGATTTATCATTCTTATGTGAATCATGATTTTGTGGTCTTTTCAAGAATTCATCCATAGCATGTCATGTGGATATCCTCCAACAACTTTCCTCCATATGTATTCAAGTTCTACTTTTCATATTTAGTTTTTTTTTAATTACTCTAATGCTTATTTTATTGTGAAAAGTAAATTCAATTTATTTTTTTCCATATGGGAAGGCAAGAGTCTTCATACCTTCACACTACTTAATCTACAGGTCATTTTTTCTCCACTGATTCTGTTTTAATTGACACACGGAATACACAAAGTTCTTTTTTTCCTGTGTAATATTGCATAACTTTTAATACAAGTACAAAGGTCCTTAAATAATGTCATTTATTCTATGTAGTTTTGTTATAACATTGATGAGGAAAAAAGCTGATTCCCAATTGGGGCCACAATCTGGGTAGATTTGCATGTTCTCCCCATGTCTGCATGGTTTTTTCCAGGGACTCTGCTTTTCTCCCACATCCCAAAGATGAACACCTGAGGTTCAGTTTTTAGTTCATAAATACATAGAGATCTAACTCAAAGTTTCCACAAGAACTGGTGGAACTGGTGGCATAATGGGTCTATCCTATAGAATCAGGACTGTCTTCTGCTCTCAGAAACAGAAGTAGAAACAGAAGTATTATACTTCTGTTTCTTCCTCCTCCAAGAATTATGTCCAATGTCACCTCCTCCAGGAACCCTTCCCTGAATTCATTTGTAAGACTACTTCTTTCTCAAATTCATAATTATAATACAAAGAGCTTTTGTATAATAGTTATGAAAATATGATCCATCCTCCATGCCTAATAGCAGTCTAATCCTAAATCAGATAGAGAGCAAGGACTCTGGAAAATGGAAAATTCTAACCTCAGTTCTTTTACTAACTTAACTCTTTGGGTCTTCATCTGAGAAAGGGGAGAATTTCTACCTGACTTCAACAGGTAGGTAATTGAGAGTTTCTCACTTTATGCAGCCTTCCTCAAGCTTCCTGAGTTATATATATAATATATATATATATAATATATATATTCACATAATGCCATGTACTTCATAATAGGGCCCAACTTTCAATGCTCTGAAATGACTATGTCCCCCAACCCTATGTTGAACTTCTAATCCCCAGTGGCATTAAGAGGAAGGCTTGGGGGAGACAGTGATTAGGTCATGAGAGTGGAGCCCTCATGAATCAGATTAACGACCTCATAAAAAAGACCCCAAAGAACTGTCCTGCCCATTCTTCTGTGAGGACACAACAGGAAGATGGCGACCCATGAACTAGGAAGAGACTCATCACCTTGATCTTGGGCTTCCCTTCCTCCAGATCTATGAGAAATAAATGTCTGGCATTGAAGCTACCTGGTACTTTGTCATAATATCAGCCCAAATGGACTAAGACACCAGCTCAAAATGTAGTATTGGGCAAACAATTGATAGTGACTGCTCATTAGTAATTTAGGATATTTTCAATTTCTTGTCCCAGAGAGATTTTAAAGCTTCCAAAGGACAAAGACTGCATCTTTTATTTCTTCTCAGTAACAATCACATAAGAGAACTTGCTGGTGTACCGGAAATCTGCTGTCCTTTTCAGGGTGGTAGTTACCTAGGTATATACATATGCAAACACTCACAGAGCTCTGCATCTCAGCTGGGTGCCCTTTACTGTGTCATGCTGCAGCTCAGTAAACACTTAAGATGATACTAATGATCTGGAGGTGTGTTAAACACTCACTAAGCCAGGGACTTTATGTACATTATTTTTATCCTCATAACAACTAAAAGAGATGGTGTCATTATCCCCACTAAACAGATGAGCAAACTGAAGCTCATAGATATGAGGTTGTGTATCCAGGGCCACATAACTGGTCAGCTCGGGAATGAGGAGCTACACTGAGACAGATTTGACTGTGACTTTCCTAATCTTCTCATCTGAATTCATTAGGGCCTCAAGAGAAAAAGAAACACACATGTACACACATAAGAACACGTAGGTGTGCACACACATGCACAGGCATATGCTCACATGTACATGTACACATACACACACATACACACACACATCCCTCTCTGCACACACACACACTGATTCAAAATGAGCTTTCAAACTAATATTCCACATTACGTCTGATACATGATGATGAACAAATTCATCTCAGCTTAGGAAATACAAATACAAGAGCAATCTGAAAAAGACTGGGCAAGGATGAACCCAGAACAGCACTTCCCAACCCTCACTGTACATTGAAACCCCTAGGTATCTTGTTGAAATGCAGGTTCCAACTCCAGAGGTTGGGGTGGGATCAGGAGTCTGCATTCCTCTCAAGCTCCAGGTGACACCAGTGCTGGTGGTATGTGACCCATACTCTACATAGTCAAACATCAGAGCATATTCTCATGTGTATGATAGATTAAGTCATTAGTAAAACACAAGAATTTGCTCGGAAAATTAGACAAATACAATGAAAAATGTTGGCATTACCCTGGTCAGGCTAAAAACTTAATTTTTATTCAAAGTGCCACATTTGAAATCATTTCAGAGATGTCCAAATGGAGACCTGCAGTTGTCAGTGCCCATCTGCTCCAGGTGTCAACTTCTGCCTAGTCCACCACCTCCCAGGCATACCAGGTGATTGGCACCCATGATCTCTTTCACAGAAGGGAGACCCAGGTTTTGTTCACACTTCCATCTGATGACTTTTGTACCTGTGGCCCAGCCATGACACTGCTGTTATAACCAACCCTGCAGTCTGCATCTGAAGATGAATAGGACTCACAATCCTTTGCTGCAGTCATCCTCTTCTCCTGCCCTCCCTACTCCCAGATTCAAACTAAAGCCTATCTATGTGTCAGCAGCATACCAGCAAAATATGCGAGCTGTCAATTTGCAATGTCCCAGTCCTGCATTCAGACAGAATGTGAGATTCTGTGCCAGGTTTACCCACAGCAACTTGCTCATTTATTCCTGGGAGATCAAAATAGCTGTTGGTAGGGACATATCTAACTTAGCCTGACACCTTGCCGGCCGTAACAAAAGAAGATTCCCATCCAGGCAGCTCTTGGATCCTGAAAAACAATCTTGCTCCCTAAAATCATACAGTGGTTCAGCAAAAGAAGGGAATAAAATATATACATACATACCTACATAGATATCTACTTGATGTGTTTATATTAATATATGGAGACAGAGACATGCAGACAGAGAGAGACAGAGACAAGAGAGGGAGAGATGCTCCATGCAGGTGTTGCAGTTCTTGGCACTGCTATCACCTAGTCTCAGCACAATGCTGAGACCTCATCAGGAACGTCATTGTTTGAATTTTGCTGCAATTTGATGAAATATATGCAGAGGAGCTTTTGTTGTATGTTTCTCTCTGTGTGTGCATTTTTTAATATCCCAGGCAGGCTACAGGGGAACAACGATCTGAGATCTGGTGTATATGAGGGATGCAGTAGAAATACAGGGTGCTGAGCTCCTTTCAGGAACACAGCAGCAGTAATAAGCTGCAAGTTTGATTTGAAGCTGCCAAGAAACATTTGCTCCATAGTTGTATCTTTTGTGAGGTGCTGCTATGCGGGGTCTGTGCAGCATTGCCAGAGGCTCTGTGGACAACGCTGTTATAAGCCCTCCACAAAGATCCAGTTATTTGGCTGTTGTTATGGGAAAGATACAATTATGGCCAAATTGGAGTGGTGATGGGGGACAGAAAAGAAAGTGGATTGGGGGTGGGCAAAATTGCTATTTTCGTCTAAACGTATTTTGGCTGATCACCTGACCTGAATGTGAACAACAATCAGGAGGAGCAGGTAGCAGCAGCCCTGCTTGGCTTGAGGATTATAGCCCTGAGTTTGTGCTGGGGAAAAAATTGCCTTTAAGAGAGAAAACATCACATCCTCTTACTATTTTTGTAATTTTACAAAAATACTATAATTGTACATGAAAGTAGGAAGTTCAATGACATTCAGAGATTCTGTGTAGCCTCTTTACCTGTGTTACTTAATACATGTCAGAGATATGTGATTTTGCAAGTTAAGATTTTTGAATGAAAAATCTAAAGTATCAGTCAATACTTTTCCAAAAGGATTATTATTATTCTCCAATCTTAACACAGTTATCAAGCAAATGCCCAACTGCAAGCTAATTAAGATGGCAACTAAAATGCCAGGCTTGGTGAAACTGAGTTGCTTTTTTCAAAGCGACAGGCAGGAAGAGGAGGTTATTTCCCATACAAACAACAACATGAGTACATACAACGCTTCCTCCTCTATCTCTGAAAACACGGAAGTAAGGGAAAAGTATAAAAAAATATTTAAGACTTAACAGCCCTTGGGAAACATGTAGATTCTTTGGGAGTCAAATACCACAAGGTAGAGAGAACAAAGAATTTTTTCCATATATCTGAGTCGGGTCTGGGGTACACTTCTCTACCCATGAATGGAGGCTAAGACATTGCAGCACTGGTCCAGGGTATTGCCCAAGATGCAAGAACAAACAAAGATGCCTGTGAAACTCACCTGGTGTTGAATCACCCTTGTCATGTCCCTGTGGGATGAGCATATACTCAGGACCCCAATGGACTGATTACATGGACATCAATACAAAACTGCTGGTCAAAGAAGAATGATTCCAGACAGGAGAAACACACACACACACACACGCACACTCATTTCTATTCAAGATGAACTTTCAAACAAATTCCAAAGCACATTTTCTAGAAGAAAAAGGAGAAATTTTTAAAAAATTAAAATCCTAGATAAAGAAACGTTCACTTACAGAAAGATAGAGTTGATGTACATTCCCCTAAAGACCCTGGACGTTACATATGTAACGAGAACAAAAAGATACTGGGAGGTGAAGAGAAGAAAGCAGACCTTCTAGGGACCTCAGAGCAAAAAATGACACAATGCTCAGTTCTTTGAATTTTCTTCTTGTTTCTTATGTCCCAAGTGGGGACCTGGAAAGACTTGCAACTTGGAGACACCTACAGGCACAGACAAAAAAGGAAAAAAGTCCCAAGGAAGGTCTGTTTTCTCTAGCTAGAGGACAAGCAAAAGGCAGCCTAGCAAAACAACTTTCAGACAAGCACCTCTGCACTGCAGGCAAATAACACAGGAAACACTGCATTCACACCCACATTCCCACCAACAATTGCATAATAAAAATCAGAACTTTCACCCCACTGGTTGGTAATGAGACCGCAGCCAACAGTGTCAGTGGAGATCAGTTGAGGAGCCTGGATTTCTACCCGTCTCATGCTCACCCATCTCACCACTGGAGAGGTGGCAGAAAAGAGAAATGGAGGATGAGAACATTTATCACCAACAACTAAGTAGTAACAAAACTATCTCCATGTGGAAAAGGGCAAGGAATCAGCCGTGCACCTATCAGCCCAGAGGATATCAACGGGGGCCTTGGACTGAAGTCACAGCCCCACTCAGCAGTAGCGAAGGGCCCCACTCTCTGAAAGGACAAAGCAAGCGTCAGAACCAGAATCAGGTAAACACAGATCTTGAAATTATCAGGCTAGGATGTGAAATAATTATGATTGATATGCTAAGGGATCTAATGGGAAAAAATGGACAAGATGCAATAACAGATGGGTAATGTAAGCAAAGAAGAAAATGCTAGCAATGAGTCAAAAGAAAATGCTAGTAACCAAAAACACTGTGACAAAAATGAAGAATATTTTTGATGGGTTCATGAGTAGACTGGATGTGGTCCAGGAAAGAATGTGTGAGCTTGCAAAATGTCGGTAGAAACTTTCTAAACTAAAATGCAAAGAGACTGAAGAAAGAGGAAAGGGAGGGAGGGAGGGAGGGAGGGAGAAAGGAAATGCCCAAGAACTGTGGGGCAATTACAAAAGGTATAATATTCACAAAATAGAAATACCAGGAGAAACAGAAAAAGCATTTGAAGTAATGGTGACTGAGAACCTTTCAAAATTAATAACTGTCAGAAAAGTTGGGGAACTACCAAGGAGGAGTATTATTTGAAAGTGGACTTGGATTAGTTTTAAATGTATATTGCAAAAACTAAAAAATGTCTCAAAAGAAATACTATTGACTTGCTAACAGATGAAAGAAAATTGAATCATATAAAATGCTCAAGTCAGAGAAGTCAGAAAAAGAGAAGGCCAAAAATGAGAAAGAAACAGAGTATGGCTACAAGGACAAAACAGTTATAAACATGGTAAGCATTAACCTAACAATAAAAATTTGTACTCAGAGAACTCTCATTTCCTATCACTTCCACCCCAGTTCCCTAGATCCCATAGGCGATTGCTTTCATTAGTTTCTGGTTTATTTTTCCTCCCTTCATTTAAAAAAAATGAAGCACACATGTATATAAAATTTACCATATTACAATATAATACTCTTGTGCATTTGCTTTTATCGCTTAACAGTATATTCTAGAAATCACTGTATCACTTCTTTGGGATCTCATTTTTTTTTTTCAACTGCATGGTAATCTATTGCACAGATGTATGGTTATTCAGACAGTATGCTACAAATGGGTATTTAAGTTGTTTCCAATATTTTGCTAGTGGGAACAAGGCTGTATCAACTTGTTTCACTTTTGTGGAGGGGTGTCTTCAAAGCGATTTCCTAAACGTGGGGTTGGTGGGTAACAGGGCAGGTGAGCAGGATATTGCTAGACTCCCTTCCGAGAGCTTAGCCATTGTGCACCTCACTGCATCTTCCCCAACAGTGTTTTTCAGTCTTGAATCTTTGCCAAAATGAAAAGTAAGAAATGGTGCTTCAGGGTAGTTTTAATTTCTTTTTTCTTAATAAGAGTAAATTTGAATATTTTATAGGTCTAAAAGGACTATTTGTATATTGATTTTTATGAACTGTATGGCTATGTCTTTGTTCATTTTTCAATCAAGTTTGTGGTCTTTCATGCCTCCTCTTTAAAAAGCTTTTAAAAAATTAGGTGTATTAGCCCTTTACTTGAAATATAGTTTATACTTCTGTTCTCTGATTTTCCACTTATTGTTTGTTTTTTTTACTTTGCTTACATTTATTTTTTCATCATAAAAAGGTATATTTTTCATGCAATCAAAATTGTTGGTCTTTTTACTTGTTGCGTATGGATTTTTCATTGTTGTTAGAAAGAATTTTTCTATACCCAGGCTGTAAGGGAATTCATTTATAATTTTAAAAGCACTGTGCACTTTCATTATTTACATTAGATTTCTAATCCATTTTGAATTTATTCTGGTTTTTGGTGTGAGGAATGAATTCAATATTATCTATGTCCAAATACCCATCATAAAACCATTTACTTAAAAGTCTATCTTTTCTCCAGTGATTTGAGATGTCACATTTATCACATACTAAATTTTCATAAGTCCTTGGGTCTATTCCTGGATTTTCTATTGATCTTTCTGTCCATGTATGCACTAATACCAAGCTTTTAATTATAAAGACTGCATGTTTTAGTATCTAGAAGTGGAATTAGAGTTTATTGAACTTTTTTGTGCATTTTTTGCATTTTTATCTTTCTATTTGAACATTCAAATCAACTTCTGTTTAGCCAAGAAAACGTTTGTCATTTTTGTGGAGAATTGACATCTACTTGATGTTGAGCCATCTTGTACATGAACAAGGGATGTCTTTCTATTTGCTCAAGTTTATTTTTACAAAAGATATTGGATCCTTAATTAGAAATTTCACATTTTGCACTGAGCAGGATAAATACAAATAAATTCACACATAGGCAATTTTAGTGAAACTACAGAGTATTAAAGATAAACAGAGAAATATTCATAGCTGCCAAGGAGAAGACATTGATTACCCACAAAGCAAAGACAATTAGGCAGACATCTCATCAACAACATTAGATGCCAGAAAACATAAAACTGCTGAGGAAGAACAATTGTCAATCTAGAATTATCCCAGATAAGCTATCACTCAGGAGAGAGGGCAAAATAATTATCCTTTAACACATAAAAAGATGGAGAAAATTTATTTCCACAGATGGCCCCCACCCCTCCCATAAGAAAGCTACTAAAGGATGTACTTCAGCACAAAGAAAAGTACACTCTGGTGAAAGAGTGGGACACAGGAAGCAAGGGCTAGCAAATACACCATTAAATAGGCTGATAAATCTTATTGATCATTGAGTTTAAGAAAAGCTTGTGTTTACAAAATATACACGTGGCTCTCCATAGAACAATAACATCAAAGGGAAGAGGTAGCATTTGCTAAGGCCCTTTTCTTCTTTGAGAGAAGAACAGAGACACTGTGAAATGCTAGATTTTTGAAAAAATATAAAGTATATGTGTCTTAAAAATGCATGGGTAATAACAGAAGAACAGCTATCATTTCCAACACAATGGGGAAAAGAAAAGAGAATAATAAAAGGTTATCAGTCCACAAAATAAGGAAAGGAAGTGTGGAGGAATATAACAACAAAAAAATAAGATGATGGGATATACCAATAATCACACAAATGGGATTAAGTTAAAATCACCTTTTAAAAATCAAATTAGATTTAAAAATACAGCTATATGCTACTTATGAACAAGAGGCACAATTAAAACCAAATGACTCGGAAAAGTTAGGATTATGCAATTGTTTTTATGCTAGTTCTTTGTGCCCTTTGGTTTTTTGGTTCCCTTACTCCCTGTATAAGAATTTACACTTATTTTGGAAAAACCTGTTCATTGGACCCATCATTTCTGTCTGTTGGTTTGATTCTGTCACCCACTGTAATCACTATTCTGCCTGCTTCATGCTCTGTCCCCTTTTGATCATCCTCACCTGGCTTCCAAAGATGGCTAAGAAAAGAGAGCTAAGACACCCACTGGCGACTCCCAAACTTTCCTTATTCAGACAACATCATTCAGCAAGTTGCAAAAGGCATAGCCACGCAGCAGTCATTTGGCAAGTTTGAAGTGTATCTTTCTTTTTTTTGTTATCTATGTATATTTTATATCATTGTTCATTTTTAAACAATGTTTGCTTTTCTTTCCTTGCCCCTTAGGTATAGTCCCAATAGAATTTCCTTCACCAATTCACCCATGTACTGTCACCACAATCCCCTGAGGTGTATCTTTCTTAAGAAGTTAGGATCAAGAAGATGTGGTACATACACACAATGGAATATTACTCGGCAGTCAAAAAGATAAACTCATGCAATTTGCAGCAACATGGATGGAGCTGGAAGGGCTCATGCTCAGTGAAATAAACCAGAAAGAAAAACAAAAATACCGGATGGTCTCACTCATAGTAGGAATTTAGAAAACCTAAGTAAGGGACCAGGAAAAAGACTAATTATAATAAAGTCAAAATCAAAATCAACAAGCAACTATAAACCAGAGACACACTACAGGGTGGGGTGGTGAGGAGGGAGTAGGATCAAAACAAGGGGGGTGGGAATTGTATGGGGACTGTAACCAAGATAAACATGCATACATTGTGCAAAAATGAAAAATGATGTAAAAAATATATAAAATAAAATAAAAATGCTCACCAAAAAACATTTTAAAAAAAAGTTTATTGAGAAGTCAGGGCAAAGTGCACCTGGGCATCGTCTCATCCTTACTGCTATTTTCCCATCTTGTCCAGGTATTTTAACATGCCAGGACTTTCACTTCCAAGACACAGACAGAACTCTTGTTAATAGCAGATTTACCACATCACAAGAGGTTTTGCTATAAAACCCCAAAGAACCTAACCCCCTTTTTCAACTGGAGATGGAAAACATCAACTAATGCAAGACACTGCATTCCTGCATGCAACTTAATTAACACATTATGCACCTCCTGTATTTCAAAAGGTCTTTGATGTCAGTTCTTGTGTGTTCAGCTTGCAATAATTGAGAAATAAAGTTTCCAAGTCAAGAAACAGTATCAGAACAAAAGGCATAGTCACCCACCAGTCATTTGCCATGTTTGAAGTGTACATTTCTTAAGAAGTTCATTGAGAAGTAGGGGCAAAGTGCACCAATGGTGCACCTGTCTCTCTCAGCCGATATACGAATAATTAATTACATGAAAATGACTTCCATTGGAGGTTAATTTATTTTGGCTGACAGTCACATACATACACAGATATGTCTTACACTGCAGTCAAGCAGAGCTTTATTTAGAACATTTTATTTATATCTTGGGTGATTTCATTCCTAAGAAACTAAGGGAGAAAAAGAGGAGATGGTACAGTATGTAAGGGGAAATACTTCCCACCATTTAAAAAATTATGGCTAAGAACTTGGCTTTCTCCCCAGCATATAGAATTCAGACACACTGCAGAGAAGGCTCAAGTGTGCGCTGAGGGCAGGTAAAGAGGGCAGGGACAGGGGTATTGAAATTATCTGATTTTCTGTGGTACCTGCCAGAACTTCATTTACAGACTTCCTTCTGAAAGGGTGGGAGTGGGCCCAAGGTCACCACCATCCCATGCTTGCAGATAGCACAGCATTATTGTGTTGCTCAGAATCAGCCTCCCTTCCTCCTCCAATGCCCCTACCCTCCCCAACAATGTGACCCCAGGCTTCCTGGGAGCCAAGAGGGACTCATCTTTCCATATAATGGCTAAACTTTATAATGGGTTTTGTTCCATTGCAGGCACCTTGTAAGTAAGCATTATTTCATTCCATCCTCACACCAACTCTTTAAGGTAGATTCTATACTTTATGGAGGGGGAAACTTCTGTTCTGAGAGGTTACAAAACTTGCACATCCAGTCAATAATCAAGCTAGGTTTCCAGCCTGGGGCCTGGGGCTGACTGTCTTGGTTTGTACTCAACCACTGCATCATTCTGACTCCTGTAATAATTATTATTACTGCCCTCATCATCACCATCATATCATCATCATTGAGGCAGGGGTCCTACAACAACCCAGGAAGACCTTTGTGACTTCTGATATGTATTGGCTGGTGTAGCAGTGTCACCTCTGAGGACTTGAGTGGGTTTTTAGCATGCCTTGTGCTTCATCTGCATAAAAATAGAAAAAGATGTGCTTCCAGCAGTATGAGAGAAAATGGGTTTTGATAATAATATGGTGAGCTCCATTCTCATCAGCTGTCCTTAGTACATTCAGACACAAGTCTGGGCTCCTGGACCCCATAACGTAATGCATATTTTAAAATAATATTGATTTAGTCATTATATGCAGAATGTTGTTAATTCACACAAAAGTCATATCAGGCAGATACTATTAGATGCTCACTTTTAGATGAGGAAACCAGAACTCACAGAGCAGGCTATAGCCAAAGTCCACACGCAGATTAAGTGGTAGAGAGGACATTTAAACCAATTTCGGGATGACTCCAATGTCCAAGTTTTTAATTATAACATGCTTCCTGGGTTAAAGTGCGAATTAAAGATGATGTATGTTAAGGGCTTCAGCCAGCGCTCAAGCACATAGTAAAACTCAGTTATCGACAGGTAGACATGGCTGCGTGCTGTTCTCACTCTGGCACTGCTCCATCACCAGGGTAAACTCCCAAATCAGGGCACTGCGGAGGTGGCCGGAGGAACCTGCCACCCCAGCCAGGTTTAAGAGAGAGGTGAAGGTGAATTGCCTGCAGAGTGCAAGTCCCCAAACTGATAGTAATCTTATTTTTAAAAAATAGGTACTTCTTAAAAAACAAAATGAAACAAAACCAAAACCTATTCAGCCAGACTGCCCAGTTTTCTTACACAATAGCTATCTTAATGAAATCTCAAGTTCATTTACTCTATCTGAAAACCACTTAAAAGGAAAAACACCTATGTTCCTAATACTGGTCTAGAAACAATACAGTGGGTAACAAGCTGCTTCTGTCAATCGCCAGTTTTAGGAAACAGAAATGCCCACCTGCCTTCATAGCAAACACGGTTCCTAACCTCACAACAGGTGTCTCTCTTCCCCTCCTGCCAAGAAGTGGAAAATAATCATTTACCAGGAAACAAGATGGTGCTGTTTTAATAGCCCTGAAAGACTATGTGGACCGCGGTGATGAAAGTTCAGCCATGGGGTCAGGATGCTTGGGTTGAGATTCCAGGTCAGTAACAACTGCTCCGTGCCTCAGTTTATTCATGTGTATAATGGGAACCATGGGCTGCCTACTTCCATAGGGTTGTTTCATGGATCTGACGGATCAATTCAGATGTGCTTCTGTTATAGGACAGGGAGAGGGGCAGCCCAAACCCCGCAAACCTGCCTATTCTAAATGGGTTCTGCCATCCGCCGCATCAACACAAAACATATGAGACTTTAATGGGAAGGAACTTTAATAAAACTAGGAAACAATACAGGTAAGGCAAAGAGTCTAGTTTCTAAATGAAGCACCCAAAGTTACCCATCCCCTCGTGGGTAAAACTCCATCCAAATGGGATCGGCCCAGAACAAGGCCCCAAAGCCTGCTACAAGTCTAAAGCATCTTCCAGTGGGGACCCACAGAAAAGGGTCACAAACAACCGGACAAGCCCGGAAGGAAAAGAGCAAAATCAAAATCAAGATAAAAGCTGCCATTGTCACCTCCCACGGGTCTCACCCACATCTGTGTCACCCAGTCCACGACCAAAAGACAAGCACAGTTTCTTCACGCGTCTCCTGGCTCCATCCTGCTTCCTTCCTCAGTCTCTTCTGCAGCTTCTCCTCTTCCTGCTCAGCTCCACCCTCCCTTGGGTGGGGCAGGGAACCTCCCCCTTTCCTGGGGACCACCCTGTTACACTTCCAGCAGTCCCTGGCATATAGTTATGCCTAGGAACTTTAGTTATATTTTTCACAATATTTATGGCAATGAATATTATTTTTATTGTCCCATGGAAACAGGCTTGAACTTGCCACCTTTAGGGCAACCCAGCTCTGAGCAGATTTGTACACAAGAAGTGTTTGGGTTTTGCAACAAAACCTGGTAGGTAGAGTCAGAGTCTGCTGTTGGAGGGTAAGCTGGTTGGGAATTAGGAGAGAGGTTAAGAAAGAAGCAGGAACCATGGATTGGGTTATGGCATGAACCTCCTTAAAAGGGCCTGAGATGAGGTCAAAGATGGATGGACTTCAGTAGGGGCCTCTTTCAGACTCCAGGGGAGCCTGAAATAGCCTCTTTGCTCAGCCCTTCTTCTCTACTGCCAAACTTTCCCAGAATTTGAGAGACCAGCTAGTTTGAGTGGGGAGGGAAGTTTCTGGAAGGAGAAGGCCCAGAGAATTCATCACATGGCTCCAGGCAAAGATGATAGTATTCTAAAAATATCCATAAGCCGTGTAGCATTTTAGATGACCCCTGCGGTGACAATGTTGAATTTCACCTGAGTTTTGTGCTACTGGAAAACAGCATGTTAAGAAGTCCTCTGCCTTTTGTTTTCTAGAAACAGCTTACTGCAGTCATATACCATAAGACCCAGATAAGACTGAAGAATGCTACTACCTGTTTACCTAGGACAAGGACTGACAATGAAGCCCAAATCTCTATTCTTCGTTCCACAAACTATTAGCTGGCCTGATTGTCCCACTTATCGGCTGGAACAATGGCTCATTAACCAAGCCTGGTTAATCTTCTCTCAGTCACCCAGATCCCTGACCCTCTCCCTCCCTCAGAATAGGAGCAGCCTGCACTCCTGAGCACCCTCTGATCTATCATCCATCAACTCCACTCCCTCCACTTCAAACTATTTCCACACACCCAGTTCTTTCTAGCTGGACTTATTCCTCCCCATAAAAGAAACACCCTTTGGCCCAACCTTGGGAATCTTACAGGTCTATGGTTATACACCCTCCTATTTCAAGCATCCCTCCCCCACCTTCTCTCTCACAAAGATACTTTCAAATAAGGCCTCTCCTTTCTAAATCCAGATTTGTTTTTATCTGATAGGGGAAACCTCATATGGGGTAAGTCAAGAGCTGCAGTTCTCTAGAAGACTTAGGTCTTCCCCTGCCGCTGGCGGCTTCCTCGATCTGTAAGAAACAGGGAACCTCTCTCCCCAGTCTCCACAGAGGAGTCACATGAGAACTGGGCCTTCTGAGAGATGAGCAGCTGCTCTTCCTCCTCTCCTCCAGCACCTCCATGTTGTCTGTGGCTCCTCCCTCCTGTTCTTCCTACTTCACAGGGACTCCACCTTTTCCTGTTCTTGCTGTTCTACACTTCAGCTTGAAATTACCTGGTGCCAGGCAACCCACCTCACGTGGCCCTGCTGTGGGAACCCAGGTCAGCTGGTAACTTTCCTCTGTGTCCCATTGGAGGGACTCTGATTGGCTCCTTTCATCTAATTATGCTTCTCTGCAGGTGCTGGCCCCCCTCTGGATTAACCGCCCTCGGTCACGTCCTCACCTCTAGTCCCATCTGCTGGGCCAGGTGAGGTCACAGGATGATAAACACAGCTGTTTAGACACCAGGGCAGCAGGGAGGCATTGCTGGGCAAGCAATGATTGATATTTCCACTCAAATCTCTCCAGCAGGCTTCTAGAAAGCTGGCAAATCTCAGCTAAACATGGACTATTCTTTGGAAGCAAGTGTCAACCCAACTCCAGTTGCAACATTTGCAAATTTCACCCACTTTGTGGGGACATCACTTGTTTCATCCTTTCCTGTGATTACTTGGTACATTGAGAATAAATGGAAGCTCGTGTGTCATGGTCCCATATCAATCCCACAGACCCCCAGAAGCCCAGTGAGAGGAAATCTGCCTACCTCCTAGCTTGGTTTGGAATGATTATTTGTTTGGTGTAAAGGAAGAAAATTTTTCTGTTTTTATTCTGGTGCTGCAGCAAACAGATCCCCTGTATTCTTTTTTTGGTTTCAGCAACTCAGGATCCCACAAACACCCTGAATGCATTTTTAGAAGGCTGTGCTCACTCTGATGGTGTTGGTGGTGTGTTGAATAATATAAAAGTGGTTGCCACAGTAATGAGGATGGGTCCTGTGAATAAGGGGGCCCTGGAGGGACCATATCAGAGATTCCCAATTAGGGGTTCACAAACATCGTGAAATGGCATGTTCAGGATCGACTGCTGATAAGAACATTCCACCTAATTAAAATGTCAGGGTTTGCTGGCGAACCAGGATTTATAATTGGCCTGGGAGGTAACACTTGTCTCCTGGTCAGTTCCTACTGATAAGAAGTTCTGCTTGACAGTTACTGAGGTCTTGGATAAATAAAATATGGGAATACAGATAAATTATTACATAATAACGGCAGTGTTGTTGGAAAGTTTGTGGAGTGTAGAAATTATAAGCAGCAGCCTATGGGCCAGAGTCAACGCTTGGACATCTACTTGGTCTGCACAGGACTTTAGGTTTTGTTTGACTGTTTTGAGCCAACATTAAAGAAAGGAGATGCCACACACACACACACACACACACACACACACGAATCCAGATCTGTGACTTCCCTTGAAACTGGCCACTGGAGGCATGTCGGGAGCAGCCATTCAGCCACTGGCAGTAGTTGAGGGGTTACTGCTCACCCACCAACCAGGGCACCCCCACCCCTTGCTGTCCTGGTGCAGTGCCAGTGGCTGTGCCTCATACACTGGTACTGCATCCTCAGGTCTCTGTTCAAACTGGGAAGAAGAGAAATCAGAACAAAGGAACATACTAGGTTTGTTCTTTTTCTGGTCTGTTTTATTCATTTATTTTAATGGCCTCTGTAGGTGAGAGGTCATCAAACTACGCCAAAGGGTCCAATTTGACCCAACACCTGTTTTCCTGGTTTTATTTGAATGCAGCTATGCTCAATTGTCTTCCTATGGTTGCTTTCACAATTCAGTGGCAGACCTGGGTAGCTGCACAGAGACCATCTGGCCCACAAAATCCAAAATACCTATGATGTGGCCCTTTGTGAATTTTTCAGACCCCTGCTCCAGGCAATTGAGTTTGTGATCCCTGGTTTAATGATTCATTGTCCTCCCTGGGCAAATGACTTAACTTCTGTGAGCTTCAAGTGCCTCATCTCTAAAATGGGATAACATGATTCCATAGGATTCTTGGGGGAATTAAACAAGATGAAATATGCACTTGGCACATGAGGGGGGTATTTTATTCAACATGTGCTATCTGCTGATATTAATCAAGACAGTAGTTCTATAAATATAGAAGTGACACCAGATACTCCACATGTTGATTTAATGTCAAGATTAGCCTCATGGGACTCAGGACACTAGAGAAATATCATCTTCCCCTCAAAATCAAAGAGTTCCAGAAAATGCTTGGCTGAGTCAGCAGTGGAGAGCAAGACAAGCCACAGCCCAACTTAATACCAGAGAGAAAACACAACCAAAAAACATGTAGGGGCACATGACTGGCCAGAACATGCTTCTGGGGCTATATAACTGAGTCCCATACCTCACACCAGTGCCCAACCCAGAGAAACCACTGAGAGCTGCCTCCCACCAGCACGTATGCAGCACCTCAGCTGGGTCCCATTGTACTTCCACCCACACACTAGAAAGCCTGCACTGGAGGAAGCAAATAGGGAAATGTTGGGGTGTGCATTTGTGCATTTGGGCCATGACAGTGGAGGAATCAAATCGATCGAATGGAGGGATCCCCTGTCTATTATTTAGGAAAACTGCTCACTTACATGCAGTTGAGCTGTAAATCTCCCCATCCCATGACCCAGCATCACTTCCAGCACTTCTTACCACCCTTAATATCATCGCCATTGTTCAACAAATATTTATTGAACACCTATTATTCTAAAGTTACAGAGGGGGCAGGAGAGCTCCCAGGGAGTTTACATTCTAGTGTGAGAGGAGCTGACAACGAGTAAATAGAAAACATCAGCTTGTGTTATGTGAAGAACTGAGAAGGGCAGTGTGTTAGAATGAGTAATCAGGGTTTTTTTTTTTGTTTTTTTTTTGAGAGGGCATATTTGAACAGAGACCTGAAAGCATGAAAGCCAGCTGTGTGAATGTCAGGGAATCAGCATTCCAAGAAAGGACATGGGACGGTCAAAGGTCACATGGTGGAAAGGTCAAAGGTCATATTCCAGCTCATTAGAAGGAGGTGGGTACAGCAAGAACATTGCCACTGAAGACGTGGTTCATGACCATCTTTAACATCACATTGGGGGGATCGGAGGGGTCTTGTTAGAAATACAGTTCTCTTCTCCAGCAGCACCCTTGCCCCTCCTCCCAGCCTTTGTGTGGACATTAGAAGTTTGGCCAAAGCACAGCTGAACAAAGGCAAAGGAAAATAAAGCAAGGATGGTGAGGGAAACAGCGCCCAAATCCTGCAAGGTCACCACCACCAAGGCAAAAGGTAAGTTGGCCCACATGTCCTTTGCTGCTTGTTTTCACTGATTGCAGTCATCCAAAAACTATTTTAGTCATGGTGGGGCAGGGGCTGTGTTGGTTAATGTTTAACAACTGGGTCTATGCAAATAAGTCCATCCTGCATGGTACTTAGTATTTTCATTTATGTTTACAATTAAGAGAAAAGTAAAATAGCAAAGGTGCGTGCCAAAACTACAATCCTTCATTAATGGCATGGGGATTTCTTTGCTGAATTTACTAATAGTTACCAAATTCTGGAATAGTATTTAACTCTTTATGCTATTTTCAATTTAACATGACACACTTTTAAGTTTAACCTACATTATTAACATTTTCTCCAATACTTTCTTACATCTAGACAATCAACCAAGTAATAAATCAAGCTCTGGTTTTAGTGTTTGGTGATTACTGTGGTATAAATACTCTCACCGTGGCCAAGGTTAAGCTTCCAACATGGCATCACAGTTGCACATTGCTACCCAGTGTGTCCACCCTACAGACATAATAGAATAAATAATCTCAAGAATAGAGATGATACTAATTAGGAAGTGGTTAGTTTTGAGTATTCATTATCTTTCTTTACAATTTATTTACATTTTTATAATGTAATTTTTAATAATGTCTATGTTTAACAATCAATGCACAAAATTTCAGTTGGCTTTCCTGAATTGGTACGAGCTAGTTTCTAACACAGCACTAGGTGAGATACCTCAATCATGTACAGGACAGTGTAGCCCCCATCTTCAGAACTTATAGTTTAATACGGTAATTGAACTTCATTTAGACCCAGGGAAGGGGACTGGAAAATGGCACTGGCCCTTGATTTGCCCTGGGCCCCCACTGAATACCCCTTCCTCAAGGGCAGCCTCATGGAACAGGCCTCCAAAGCCCTCCATATGACGAGCCCAGTGGAGACCCTCTAGAACAAGGGAGGACAGGAAACCAGGAGACTGGAATGTTGAGTATTTTGGAGAAGTGATTAGGATGGGGTCACCTTGGCTTGCTTTTCCCACTTGGGCCACTAAATGGAGGAAATGATGGCAGAGCATCTCTCCTAGAGCCCAAGCCCAGACTAGACAAATTAGGCCCAGACTAGGTCAAAATTCCTGGGCCTGGAGCCAGGAAGGAAACCACCTTATACTTTGATTACCTATTATAGGCAGGTTGGATGATCCACATTCTCCCTCATCTTTGTCCTCAGATAACCTGGTGGGATTGGAATCTTTACCAACTTCATCTTACAGCAGGAAAAACTGAAGCTGAGAGGGATTAAGGAGTTTACCCAAGATCATATAGACATGAGGCAAAAAAGCTGGGACTAAAACACAGGAGGTCCAGATCCCTTTGCCTTCCTAGATGGGGACCATAAACACGTGAGACCTTGGTCATCCTGCCCGGTGATGTTGGGATAACTCTAATGGGTAGTCTTACCTATGGCCCCCAAGTAAGGCAGAGACTGACCATTCTGAATGGCTATCCCTATATCTGATGGGTTCCCTTTATGACTTTTTTCTTCCCTCTTGGGTTCGTCATTATTTGCCTTTTGTAACTGTTTCCCTTGAAAAGGTGCTGCTGACACCTCCTCCCTTGTACCAGCCACATCCTTACTGCATTCAATTATCCTGGTTTATTAGGCTCTTTAAAGCTACTTTACAGCCCTCTCCTTGCTATGACCCTAATCTTCGTTTTTCCTCTAGCTTTTTCCAGGGTTATTGCTTATCAAGAGAAAATTCTCAAAAGACTCAAAGGAAACAGGAGAAATAGGCAATAGAAGGCTGACTCTGCCTATCAAGTGTGTTTTCACCAACATTAAATTGACAGAGGAAAATGGAGTGGTCCTACCAGAATTCTGTCTCTTCTCAAACTGCATCTTACCAGACCCTATTTTCAGAAAGAGCAATCATTTTAATAAAAGTCTCCACTAGCATAACATTCACCAGTGTACTTTCAAATAGACAAACATAGTTTTGCAGTACAGATGAAGTAGATATTATTACACCCATTTTACAGATAGAAAATAGGAAGGTCGAACCATACCTGAACTTCCAGCGTAGGACAAATGAAATATTCCTATTCCTCCCAGGTCCTCCATCTTACAACAAAAATTTCCTGCACATGGCAAAAAAAGAGGTATAAGAAGAGTGTCCCTCTTCCCAGCCCTGGCATCAGCAGGGATTCTGCCCCCTGCTCTTCAATAACAAAGAATGGAAGTTAGCTCTCCACCTCTCCAGTCCTTGTGCCAGTGGAGCCTAGTGCCAGAGCTCAGAGACAGTCAGATGGTGCAAGTTGGTTCCCCAACCAACCACCTTTCACTGAAAGGTGTCATCAGGGCCCAGGAGAGAACTAACTGCCACCCACCCATCCACAAAGCATCAGTGTGAGTCAGTATTTGTGCTCCCTCAATGGGGAGACTGCCTGCTCAAAAAGAAAAATTAAATAAGATCCAGTCTCATCATACAATATCCAAAATGTCTAGCATAGACCAGAAAGTCACTCCTAATATCAAGAACCAATTACAATTTGGATGAAAAAAGATAATCAACAGGCATCAATACAGAGATGAATCAGAGGTTGGAACTGTCAAAAATTTACAGGGGTTATCATAAAAATGTTTCAACAAGCAATTATGAATTCTTTTAAAACAAATTAAAAATAGAAACTCAGAAAAAATGGAAGTTGTAAAAGAAAGAATCAAATAGCAATTTAATAAATGAATAACAAGGGGGAAAAAATCCCTCACTGGATGTGCTCAATAGTAGTGGGAATGTCCAGGAATAGAATCAGATGACCTGAGCACAAATCAATAGAAGTTTTCAACTCTGAACAATAGAGAGAAAATAAGGCTGGGGGAAAACCCAGATTCTCATGGACATCGAGACAATAAGAAAAAGAGTAACATTCATATTCCGAGTCTCCAGAGGAGAAGAAAAAGAAGGATTGAAAAAGTATTCAAAGAAATAATGACTGAAAACTCTCCCAAATTTGGAGAAAGACATAATTCAAAAGCTGAGTGATTCTCAAACAGGATAAATGTAAAAGAGTTCCACATAATAATTAAATGTCTGAAAAATAAAGACAAAGAAAAGATATTGAAAGCATTTGAAACCAACACATTATTTATAAGAGAACTTTAATTTGGATGACAGCGGATTTCTTGTCTGAAATTATGGAGGCCAGAAGGAAGGGGTTTGACATTTTCCAAGTACTGTAAAAAGAACTGTCAGCTATAAATTCTATATTTGGTGAAAATATACTTCAGAAATGAAGGAAGGAAAGAGGCCTTCTCAGATGAAAGCAAACAAGAGAGTTTATTGTTGGCAAATATTTCCTTCAGGATTGAGTGAAAGAAGTTATCAAAACAAAGTTTTTTAAAATTACTGCTATTTCTTTCCTGAGAATTTCTATTTTTTTCACTTCAAAAACATTTGGACTTCAGAAGAGAAAAAAGAACTTTGGAATGTGTAGAAAGAGGGATAAATACAATAGACTATGCTTCTCATTAGTATCGTAAATTATAATTGAAGCAAAAATTGTAACATCTGACATGTCACTCAATATACATAAAGAATACACTTAAGAAAATTTATATGTAGCTATATTCATGTTATATTATATATTACATATTTTATATTATTGTATTGATAATATATATTGCTATAATATGGAATTATATTATAATATTATGTAATTTATTTTATAATCTGTATTAAATATATCATGTTTAATACATATATCTTTAAGATTTTATTTATATTTTCATATCTTATTCATATATGTATAAATATATTTTAACCAACACTGCCAACTCATTTTGTGAGGCTAATATAAACCTAACACCAAAACCAGAAAAAGATAGTGAAAAGAAATAGTCACAAGTCAATATCTCTCATGAATTTAAATGCAAAAACTCTCAATGAAAATTTTAGTAAATTAATACAATAAATATATAAAAAGAATTAAACACTATGACCAAATGGGATTTATTCCAGGGATGCAAGGCTGATTAAATATTTTTAAATGAAATCTACCATATTTACAGGCTAAAAAGAAAAAATTGTATGATCTTACCAATTTATGCATAAAAGCATTTGACAAAAGTCAACATTTATTAATTATAAAAACTCTCAGAAAACTAGGATAGAAGGTGAATATCCTCAATTTGATAAAAAAAAAAACTTTTGCCAAAGACTTCACCTAATATCATAAAAGTGAAACACTAAATGCATTCCCCCTAAGATTTGAAACAAAGGAAAAATACCTTCTCTCACCACTGCATTGAACATATTACTGGAAGTTCTAGCTGGTACAATAATGGGGGAAAGGAAACAAAAGACACATAGTTGGAAGAAAAGAAGTTAAACTGTAACTGTTTAGAGATCATATGATTATCTATGTAGAAAATTCTCAGGAATCTACAAAACAAAGAAACCTCGAACTAATAAGTGAATTTCAGCAAGGACACATGATACAAGGTCAACTCACAAAATATATTACATTTCAATGTACAAAGAATGAACATGTAGAAAGTGAAATTAAAAACTTTACAATGGCTCCAGAGAAGAAATAGTTAGGCATAACTCTTACAATGTATGTACAGAATTTATAGATAAATATGACAAAATACCGATAAAATAAATAGAAGAAGACCTAAATAAATGGAGAGGTAGGTATACCATGTTAATGAATGAAAGGATTTTAAAACGCCAATTCTCCCTAAATTGCTCAAAATATTTATTGCAATTACTATAAAAATCCAAGCAAGAATTTTAGCTTATTTAAAAAATTTTAAGGAACATTACAGGAGCTAGAATAGCTGAAAAGATCTTGAAAAAAGATTAAGGTGGGAGAAATTATTCTGTCCAATATTGAGCCCCAGTATATAGCTATAGTAATCAAAACCATGTAGCTTTGGCAAAGAAAACAGAGACATAAATCAGTGAAATAGCAAAGAGAACCCAGAAATATACTCATACAGATGCCCAACTGATTTTTGGGAAAAAAAGGAAAAGCAATTCAAGGAAGGATAACCTATTCAATAATTGGAGCAACTGAATAGCCATAAACAACAGCAAAATGAATTTCTATTGAAGACTCATATTTTATGTAAAAATTAACCCAAAATGGCACATGGACTTAAAATATAAAAATGCAATTGTACCAATTTTTAGAAAAAAGACAGGAGAAAATCTTTAGAATTAGAAAAGGAGTTTATTTAAAACATTTAAAAGGGGAAATGGCTTAATTGGACTTCACAAAATTTTTAACTTTGCTTTGTAAAAGACCCTGTTAAGAGGATGAAATGACAAGTTATGAAGTGGAGAAAATATTTGCATGAAGTGTAAATGACAAATGACTCATGTCTACAAAGATATAAAAACCTGTCAAAAAATTACAGTAAGTGAACAACCATCCAATGGGAAAATTGGCAAAAGGCCAAGAACAAGCATTTCACCAAAGAGGACACACAAATAACAATATGAAAAGATATTCAACATCATTAGCCAATAGGAAAATGCAAATTAAAACCACAATGACCTATCACTACATACCTATCAATGACCTAAATAAAAAATTATAACATCAAATGCTGGTGAGGATGTGGAGTAACCATATCATTCATACAATACCAGTGGGAACATAAAATAGTACAACTGCTCTGGAAAAGAGTATGGCAGTTTCTTATAAAACTAAACATGTGCTTATCATTTGACCCAGCAATTGCACTCCTGGGCATTTATCCCAGAGAATTTAAAACTTATGTTCACACTAAAATCTATACATGAATATTCACAGCAGCTTCATTCATAATAGTCTAGTGTTGGAAACAACCCAAATGTCCTTTAAAAGGTAAATGATTAAACAGATGTTAGTATAATACCACTAACTCAGAATAAAAAAGAAAAGAACAAACTATTGATATATATAATAACTTAGTTGGATCTCCAAGGAATTATGCTGAGTAATGAAAGACAAATCTCAAGACATTTTATACATATGATTCTATTTATATACCCTCTTGAAATGATAAAATTAGAGATGGAAAATAGAGTATCGGTTGCCAGAGGTTTCTTGCAGATGGGGATAAGGAGAGGTGACTGACTATAAAAAGGCAACACAAGGGATCGTTTTGATGGAACTGTTGTGTATTCACTACGGTGATCACACAATCCATGCATTATAAAATTGCATAGCATTAACTACACACACATGCATAAGTGGGTGTATAACTGGTGAAGTCTGAATAAGATCCATATGTTGGTGGATCATATCAATATTATTTCCTGTTGCAATACTGTAATACAAGTTGATACCATGGGGGAAAGTAGGTGAAGAATATACAGGATCTCTCTGCATTGTTTCTTACCACTATATATTACTATTATCTCAAAATACAATGGTTTCACAATCACATCTGTATATTAAGAAGAATGGGCACAAAGGTGTCATTTCTGAAGCTCTTGCTGAATGGAAGTTAAGATTCTGGGTGAGTCAGGAGACACAGAGTTGGAGACAATGTGGTCTGCTGTCTTTCATGAGGAATAAGAGGCTGGATTGATTTGTAAAGATGGCACAAGGAATAGAGGGAACCACCAAGCCCAGCATTGACTAACACATGAGAAAATGTTCTTGGCAAAAAGTATTAGGGGCCAAGTTCTGATATAGCCATCAAAAGCTACACTGTCAGACAAACGGAGATCCCCAAGACAGAAAGGTTCAAGGCAGCTTCATGGAAGAGGAATTCTTAACAAACCGGAGTGTAGACTTGACCTAGAGACCAATTCACTCCTACTAAACAGAAAACAATGAGCATGATGGGGTATCACCTGTGAGATGAGGTCACAAAAGTCTATCACTTCCATTTCCGCAGTTTCTCTCTTCTCCCACCCCTCCTCTACCTTCCTCTCTGCCAAGGGTTAAATGCCCTATGGAGAAGTGTCATGGCAAGGAACTGGGACCTGCCTCTGGTCAAGTTTGCAAGGAACTGTTGACTGAGGAAGTGAATTCTGACCCAGGGGCATTTTATTATGACTGCAGACACAGCTAATCCCACAGGTGATTTTACGGGACTCACAGGTCTTCAGCATACTTAGGCTGCTTAACAGCCGCTCAGGGCTTCCCAAACTTAGCATCAGCACCAGCTTTTGCCTTCTCAGTTGGCTTTTCTCCTCTGCCTGGCTGCTGGGCATACACAGGCTGCTTTTGGCCATCAAGGCCCACTGGCCACCCCCAGATTCTCAAAAAAAATACATAACCTTCCAAGGTCCTCCACCTTCTGGCGGGATTGTCAGTCCAAGTTCATAGTCCGTGTCCATCAGTCCAAGTCCATTAGGCCAAGTTCGTTGGCCTCTCCCTGAATCAGCACCGGCGAGCTCCGAATCGTGGTCCTCTCTTCGCCAATGATTCTGCTGCCTCAGGGGTCATTGGCTGGTCCTTTCCGGTGTCGTTGGCTGGTCCTCTCAGGCGTCTCCTCCTCCAGGTGTGGTCTTATTCCGTAGCTCCCGGACCTTGTCCACCAGTCCCTCCAGGTCTTCGGAGGGCTCCATACCCGTCTGCATGGATCATCTTGCCGACTTACGCCAATTGTAAAGGCAGGAATGGACACAGTGCAGGACTTCAGATCCAGCAGACCGGGCAAAGGAGGAGTCAGAGTCCTCAGTGGTTTTGCAGGTTTTTTACTGGGGTTTACCAGGCATACGGCAGGCAGGGGTGCTAGGGGGCCGGGAGGCTGGCAGTCCTCCCAGCCCCCAGCAAATCCTCACTCTATCTGGGCTCTCCGGCCTTCTCTCGGCTTCTGCTTGGCTTCTCTCTCGGCTTCTGCTTGGCTTCTCTCTTGGCTTCTCTTGCTTCTTTCTCAGCTTCTGCTGGCATCCCCATGATGCCACCCTTAAAAGCCCAGTCTCAACCCAGGTGAATCCCATCTACATCTGCCCACACCCTACTCCAGGTGCCCGCCATCAGGCATGCATTCAGGACCGCAAGAATCCATCATCTATCCTGATGGCGGGAGGGCTGAAAAGCCTGACATTTTTCCTTACCCGACAGAGAGGCTCCAAGTTAAAGGACCCTAAGTTGTGCATGGATTCCAGATCCACAGAAACCTGAGATAATAAAGGTGTGTTGTTTTATGCTGCTTAGGGGATGACTTGTTGTAAGGCAGGATGGAATGGACACAGGGCAGGTTTTCTGATACAGCAGACCAAGTAAAGGAGGAGTCCGAGTCCTGGAGCCCTTGGTGGCTTTTGCAGGCTTTTATTGGGATTTACCAGGTACACAGCAGGCAGGGGTGCTGGGGGGCCGGGAGGCTGGCAGTCCTCCCAGCCCCCAGCAAGTCTTCACTCTGTCTGGGCTCCCCGGCATTCTCTCGTGGTTCTGCTTCTCTGTGCTTCTGCTGGCGTCCCCATGATGCTGCCCTTAAAAGCCCAGTCTTAGCCCAGGTGAATCCCATCTACCTGTGCCCACACCCCACTCCAGGTGCCCGCCATCAGGCATGCATTCAGGACCGCAGGGTTCCGTCATCTATCCTAATGGCGGGAGGGCAGAAAAGCCTGTTATTTTTTACCTTACCCTACACTTGTTATGCAGCAAGAGATCACTAATACAAGAGGTAGTGCTCTCATTACCCAGCATGTTAACCCAAACTGTTCATGTGGTGGTGTAGGGTAAAGAAAATATCAGGCTTTTCTGCCTTTCCGCCATCAGGATAAATGATGGATCCTTGTCCTGAATGCATGCCTGATGGCGGGCACCTGGAATAGGGTGTGGGCATAGGTAGATGGGATTCAGCTGAGCTAAGACTGTGCTTTTAAGGGCGGCGTCAAGGGGACGCCAGCAGCAGCAGCAGCAGCAGCCGAAGCCGAAAGAGAAGCGGAGAAGCAGCAGAACGAATGCTAGAGAGCCCAGATAGAGTGAAGACTTGCCCAGCCAGCACCCCTGCCTGCCATATGCCTGGTGAACCCCAAATAAAAAACCTGCAAAACTACTGAGGACTCTGACTCCTCCTTTACCCAGTCTGCATGGGATCAGAAAACCTGCACCGTGCCCTAGTCCTGCCTTTACAGGTGGCCACAGGGGTCCGAAAAAGAGATTTGATGGTGCAAAACCTCATGGGGCCCAGGCTCAGACCAGCCATGACACCTCCATCATTCAGGGCTTTCAATTCCATCTGGATGGGGAGATCCTCCAAGTCACAAGTATGGGTGTGATTTGGCAAATGACCTGTGAGAACTATACTTCCAAACATGTCTTCTTAGCAGGCCTCTAAGCGCCAATGAGTGTCAGAGAAAACACCTGGGAGGGGGAGGGGTCGGAGGTCATACTAGACTCAGATCTGGACATTTGGGTGGGAGTGGCGGGTGAGCAGGAACTGGCAACAAGTATATCCCTGAAATGACCACAAATCCCCCCTCCCCCAGTCCCTTTACATTGTAACCACAAATGACCTTTGACCCCAGCTACACAGAGACTGTCAGCCCCTTTGCCTCCAAGCTGAGGGCTCCTGGCTCTCTACCTTCCAGCATTTTCCAGTGAGTTAAATTTTGCATGATCCTGCTCGCCACCCTAGTCAGCAACCACCCCCCACCCCGCCCCGCCGTCCCCAGGGCCTCTGACTAGATGTCAGCAGTTTGCTGGCATAAGTTTGCCATGGTGCAGAGCCTGGATGCTACCACACCATGAGTGTCTGACCCAGGACTGGGGGGCTGGTCCTGGCTGCCCAAGAAAGATTGTCAACAGGAGAGTCTTTGATTCTCTAGCAGTTGCTATTGCAGATTCTGCAAAGGCCAGCTGACAAAGCAGCTCAATGGAGCTGGAAGGCCATGGCCCAGTCTCAGGAAGCCGGGAGCTCCAGGTGAAGCCACTTTTGGGGTCCACATCTCATGATCCTCTCTCCTTGCTGTGCCTCAGGCATACTAGGCATTTTCCCAGCTCAGGCTTGTTAGGGACTGAATTGTGTCCCCCTACAAATTCACATCTGTTGTAATCCTGACCCCAGGAGCTCAGAACGTGAGAGGACACAATGAGAATTAAGAGGGAATTAAGTTAAAGGAAATTAAGTTAAAATGAAGCCATATGGGTGGGCCCTAATCCAATAGGACTGCAATCCTTACAAGGGGAGGCGATCACACAGACACACACAGAGGGGAGGCCCTGTGAGGACAAGGGGAGAGGACGGCCGTCTTTCAGCCAAATAGGGAGGCTTCAGGAGACACCAGCCCTGCTGACTCCTTGATCTTAAGCTTCCAGCCCCAGCAATGACAGGGGATCATTTCTATGGTTTGAGCCCTGAGTCGGTGGTACTTTAAATAGACGTGTATAAGGCCTCTTCAATTACCCCAGACACTGCTTGAGAAGAGGCTCAGCTCCATCAAGACTTTGGTAAGTTCTCCCCCGCCCCAATAGACCTCCCCTAGCCACTGCCAAACCTGCACACTCACCAGCACTCCCAGTCACCCCCATCTGCTCTGCATTTTCCTTTGTCTGCAGCACTTCTCACTTCCAACATGCCATGTTTATTACACTGATTGTTTCCATCTGTCTCTCCCCGCAAGCGCGCCAGCTCCACAAAGCAAGCATCTTTACTTGTTTGTGGACTCTCTCCAGCATCCTGCACAGTGCTTGGCACGTAGTAGGTGCTCAGCAAATATTTGTTGGATGGATGGCTTGCTACCCAGCTGCTCATTCTCGAAGTCTCTCTTCCTCCCCCACTGCCAGCTGTCCAGTTCTGACTCAGCTTGCAGCTTTGCTTCCACCTCTGCCTTGGCTCTCGTTACTCTTGCTCCCTGGCCAGCCCCTTGTCTACACGGCTTCCCTATTGTTCCTTGGTCATGTCAGGATTCTGTCTCCACAAACCCTCTGCTTCCCAAGCAGATCCTAGGGCCACAAAGAATTCACTGAACTGGGAATTGACGACATCACCCCCACCCCTCCCATGGCTGCTCCAGGCCTTCTGCTTCTACCAGTGAGGGAGCTGCCTCATTCAGCCTGTTGTGCCAGGAAGTTTCACTCATCCATTCACAAGTATTGATTGAGAGTTTTCTGTGTGCTGGCCTGGTAACCACGGTGATGTTCCTGCCTCTCAGTGCTAATGTGGAAGCCAACCAACCGTGTGCAAGTCCCCGAGTGACTCAGGGGCTGTGTGAATGCTGATTTGTGTGACTTTAAAACCAGCATCTCACAGGTGGGCTAGCATACAACACTGGCTTCTTGGTGATCGATACATTTCAGCAATATATGGGGTTTAATTTCATTTCTACTCTTCTTCCCTGAGGATGATGGTAGATAAAATTGAAATTTAGATTCATCAATAAACATTAATTGAGCATCTATTCTTTGCCTGCACTTGGGCCTTGTGAAAGACACAAAGGTGAGAGCTTACCACGCAAACATCACCAACTGCTCTGGGGATTTATTTATTTATGCATACAAGAGCTGGAGTACAGGCCAGAGATGCAGGGCGGTGAGAGGATTCACCAGAGACAAAGTGGGGAGCAAAACAGGCAGACTGACTGACATACACGGCTGAGGAGAACAGCGGGCAAGTCAGGAGAGGTCTGCTGTGCCATGTGGGTTGCTCCCTGGCCGAGGATCAAACTTGTGCTGTAGTGGCTGCGGAATGCTTCATGGTGCAGTGCTCAACCCCTTGCACCACCAGGGAGGCCTTCTCTTCCTTATTTTAAATAAAAGTACTTCCAAAAAGAGAACACTGGGCCTCCCTGGTGGCGTCTTAATCCCCTGCACCTGTTCTGTTCCCCACTCTGTCTCTCGTGAGTCGTCTCAACCCTCACACTTCTGGCCTGTGCCCCAGCTCTTGTATGCATAAATAAATAAATCTTTAGAAAAAAAAAAAAAAAACAGAAAGAGAACACTACTCTTAAAACAGAAATGACTGATAATTTGACATGTATGCCAACCTGGATACAAGGGTAGTAAGCATGAGGCACTGTGTCGAGAAGGCCTTTGTGGTTCAGTCTGGTCTCTAATGCAAAGAATGATTAATGGTGTCTGTCATGGGTTCCAGAAGGGAGAAGAGTATTTACCATCCCACCTTAGAACAGAGGTGCTTAAGGGATTTTTCCCCATGCTGTAACAAGGGATGGGGGTGCTATATGAACACTGAAAATCTGAGGGTGAGTTCACTGAAGAGGGGTATAAGAAGACAGGACTGTGCCCCGCCCACCTCATGATGTCACACCCCGGTCTGGACATTGTCCAGCTCTCTATACTCTGCAGCAGGAAACCCAGGGTCCTGTCCCTTCTCAGACCTTGGAGCCTTCTCAGGCCTCAGCCCCCATGGTTTTTCAGCCATGTCTAACTGTACTCCTGTGTATTCCAGCCCCACTGAACTTTTTCCCCAGCTTTATTGATGTTTAATGACAAATATAAATTGTATATATTTAGGTTGTGCAGTGTGCTCTTTATTAAGGTATACAGCAAGATTTAATTTCTGTAAACTTTGTGATTACCACAAGCTGGTGCATACATTGGTCACTTTACCTCGTTACAGTATGTGTGAGGGGAGAACTCTCAGGTATGTGGTAGCTAGCTGAGGCCACCATGCTGGACATGAACTTATCCACCTTATAACTGGAAGTTTGATCAGCATCTCCTGTTCCCCCACCCCTCAGCCTGTGGTGACTATCATTCTACTCTCTGATTTTGTGAGTTCGACTTTTTTTAGATTCCTCAGTAAACAAGATCATACAGTATCTGTCTTCCTGTGTCTGGATTATTTCACCTAGAAGAATGTCCTCCAGGTTACTCTTGTTGTAGCAAATCACAAGAGTTCCTTCTTTTAAAAGACTAATAATAGTCTGATTTCTTTTCAGATCATATAAATTTTTCACCTTTTAAAAGACTGAATGATAGTCCTGCATGTGTGTGTGTGTGTGTGTGTGTGTGTGTGTGTGTACCACCTTTTTCCATTTAAGGAAAAAGAGGAAACCCCAAATATTTTCCACAACTGCACCAAAGAACATTCTCACCAAAAGATCCAAGGGCTCCCTTTCCTTCATACCCTCACCAACACTTGGTTAGCTCTTGTCTTTTTGATAATAGTCATTCAAGCAGGTGTGAGGTAGTATTTCACTGTGGTTTTGATTTGCATTTCCCTGATGATTAGTGATGATTTTCAAATACCTATTGGCCTGTTTTCTTTGGAGAAATTTCTATTCAGGTCATTTGCTCATTTTAAAAATTAGACTATTGGGGGGGTTTGTTTGTTTTTGCTCTACTGAACTCTTTGCAAAGCCTTGATATGCTTTTACCTATGTTCTTCCTAGACTTCCAAAGACATCTTGCCTACTGTCTCTGCAAGGTAACCATTATATAAACCTATTAGATCTGATGCCAATATCACCACCTCTCAGAAGCCCTCCAATGCTTCTTCTGTCAGAGTCATCATTCTCTCCTTTGTAGCAGTCTCATTGTCTACGTGTGCCATGAGGGCAGGGCTACTGTTTCAGAGTCCAGACCCAGAACTGGGGCTGAAATACAGCTGGCGCAATGACTTTGGTTGACATATGAGTAAATGAGTGAAAGAATAAGTGAGTGACTGAATGAATGAAGTTCACAAATGTCACCTGATGCTGAGACTTGGCTCTGCATCCATGTGCCCATGCCCCTCCTTTTGCCCCTTCAGCAGTGCACTGTCCTAGAACCCCCAGGCTCCATGACTTAACAACAAAGGATAGTCAGTTTTCCCTCCCAGAGTCTAGTGTGAATCACACAGTCCTCCCCATTGTTATCTTTGAATTTATTTTGGATGTTTTTACCCCTGGGACTTGTTGACCCTGGAGGGACTTCCTCTCCCAAGGTTAGTAATTCCTGGTGGTGACAAACTACTCACCCAACACACCTTTCAAATGCAAACCAACCAGCCCAGTCCCACTTCCTCTATGGGGTCCTAACTCTCAGGGTCTAGCTACCTACCCTAATCACATAGCACCAAACAACTGGGACTGCCCCTGTGCCCAACCTAAGCCTGCTAACATGGTTAATCCTAACATGGCGAACCCTAACTTCTTGCTCCTTCCATGGAAACCACAATAAGGCGCTTGCCCACATTTCCCCCTCTCCTCCAAATCCTGAACCCTGCCCCCCCCCCATGGTGCTTTCCCATGCAGGCCCGGGGGGCATCATGTGTCCTCACCTCTTTGGAACTGTGAGTAACAAACGATCTTTTCAATGGCTTCTACTCCTGATCTGATATGGCCTAATCATGCCCCACATTTTCTGTTAAATCCCTATATTTTAGGAAAGTGATTCAGTCATCCATCCTTTTTCATGTGTCCACCACATCATCAGGTAGCCTCCACAAATCTGTGGCTGGGAAGAGAGTGAACCATCTCTCACTGATGGAGGACAAGAATAGAAAAAAAAAAAAAACACTAAAAAAGGAGGTGCCACAAGACCAGAAACCTGGCTCACACAAAGAGGTGGGGGCAGAGGACATTCGCATAACCATCAACACAGTTGTGGACACCAGTATCCTGAGGTGCAGACACCTAGATTACAAAGCATAACATCCACGCAGGTATCAGACTGCTGTCTAGAGCGCAGGCCCAAGGGTAAAGATATGGAGATTGAGCCCATTGTAGAATCTCTGGTCCCTTTCAAATTCTACGTAGTTATCCAAATTTAGCAACCAACTCACCTCCTTGTGAGGGGTCAAGAAGATATAGACTATATAGAAGATAAAGAAGTCTATATAGAAGACTTTATCAGTGCAGTCTCTGCACTGGCTCAGGGCAGCACTCCCACTGCCCACTGTGACTATGCAGGTGCCTCTTTTCACCAACTCTCTACCTCTGCAGGGCAGCAGCCTTCCTGCCTGCCCCTGACCTGTCAAGGCCACTGGCCAGCAACCATGCAAGCCTCTCTTAGCAAACCTGTCCCTTCTGGGGCAACTCTTCCTGCCCACTTGTGTCTATGCAAGTGTCGTTTACTGTTTTATCCCTTCCCTAATAAACCTGCTCTTTAAATATAACTAATGTCTGTGTCTTATGGAAAAACTCGCCCGGGAAACTCACCGCGTGTCACTGAAACGGGAGCTCTGGTGAAACCTTTCCCAGAGTGAACCCAAGGACCCTGCACTCCAAACTCACAGACTCCAAAATCAACAAGTCACCAGCTCTTAAATACCCTACCCAGAATGCACCCTGCTCACCAGTGGGCAGCCAGACTGAGTCACTCAGGGCACAGAAGCGTGGGAGGGCAGGAGAGGGGGTATGGCGAGGAGGGCGTGGCTGGAAATCCTGGGGTTGGAGGGGGGTCTCCTATCTCCACCTCTGGCCTTGATCTTCCATTGGAATTAACAACGAATCACCAATCTAAGGTCAGTTTATGTTTAGCTTAATAACTATGACACGGTGTGATTTCAGAGTACCCTTTGCCATAGATCTGACCTACTTTGTCACCAGAAAATATGGAAGTTGAATATTAACAAAGCAGAGACTCCAAGGAGACGGATACAAGGACTGATTGGGCCATAAAAGTGCTCTGGCATTAGGGCTGTGGGAGAGATTAATTGGCTGAGGCCCTGCAAGCTCACCTGCTTTCCCCTCCGTGGACCAGAAGCAGACAGGAGCCCTTTGGGGATGGCCGGTCTAAGCTGGGATGTAGCAGAAGAGGAAACGTGTGTCTTGTGAATGTCCGCCCTGGGTGTGATGTCTCTAAGGACCGTAAGGTACTCACCCCTGGGGTGTTTGCTTGTAGAGTTTGCATTAAGCAATTTGATCATCATCAGTCTCTCAATTATTCACGACCAAGGAGGGTGAGCTGAGGAGAGAAGCATCAGGAATATTTGAAAGCACAGACCTAAAACATTAGCTGATAATTTCAGCTTTGTTCTCTCCCAACATTAACAGTGGCTTCTCAAAAGTTATAAAATAGGGCCTCCCCTAGTGGCGCAGCAGTTGAGCACTGGGCTGCGAGGCTGCCCGTCAGCCTCTGCAGCGCCAGTTCGTTCCCCAGCCCCCTGCGAGGGTCACACACACACACGCACACACAAAGTTGTAAAATAAAGTCTTCACCCCTTCCGTCTCCGTCTCCACCAGCTGGAAGTACAAATAGCCATGGTGCTGACCAGAGAAGAGGGTTGGTGCGTAAGGGAGGACGAAAGCCAGAGCACCAGAGAGGATGCACGAACTGGAGGAGGAGACTTGGAAAAGAGCAACACTTTCCTTGGGGGGGATGGTGGGGGACATGCTGTGTGACCAAGACCAGAGCAGGGGTGCTGGGTGCCCAGTCTCATCTACTTCCCCACACCCACCCCGGAAGGGGCTTTCGTTGTACAAAGGAGGAAGCCAAGTTCTCTCAGTTTCCGCTCAGGAAACCAGCCTGGAATCACAGGGGATGTCGGTGGGGGTTGTTGACCCCCTGCCTATCCCCTGCTGCTGCCCCAGGGGCCAAGCCTGCAGCTCTGTGGTCATGACACTGAAGCTTCCCACCACCTCTCACCTTGGAAACTTCCAGTGACCTGGAACAATGGCTCTTCGCTCTGGGAGGCTGGGAAGGCTGCTGCAATGAGCACGTACCCATAGGCACACACTGGCACCTGGTGCTGTCTCCAGTTCAGGGCATATGTGGATTCCCTGTGTGGAAGCACAGCTGGTGGGTGCAGGTAAAGCACTTTCTCCCCAGTCAGGCAGTTTTAAGGTAATGTGTAAACAATTTTAACGTAACGTGTCATCGCTGCTGTGGTTAAAGAGCTAATAGACCAGTGTGGAGAAGGGGGGACTTCTGAACAAGGAATCAGAGTCCTATCCTGTTTAATGTACTTGCTCCCCACCTCCAGCTTGCCCCCACCTACCCTTGGCCCTGTGCCATCTGTGGGTCCCCTTGCCACCCCTCTGCCTCTGGAAGGAACTTCCGTCTGTAACAGGGTGGTCTCCAGGAAACGGGGAGGTTCCAGGTTTTCTGCCCCACCCAAAAGGAGCGGGTTGATGAGCAGGGAGAGAAGAAGCTGCAGAGGAGACTGAGGAAAGAAGGAAGCAGGATGGAGCCAGCAGGAGACCTAGAGGAGGCACATGAAGCCAAGAGACACGTGAAGAAGCTGCACTTGCCTTTTGGTCGTGGACCGGGTGACACAGATGTGGGTGAGAGACCCGTGGGGAGGTGACAATGGTGGGTTTTGTCTTGATTTTGATTTTGCTCTTTTCCCTCCAGACTTGTCTGGTTGTTTCTGACCCTTTTCTGTGGGTCCCCACTGGAAGATGCTTTAGACTTGTGGCAGGCTTTGGGGCCCTGCTCTGAGCCAATCCTGCTTGGGTGGACTTTTACCCACGAGGGGACGGGTAACTTTGGGTGCTCGATTTAGAAACTAGATTCTTTGCCTTTCCTGTATTGTTTCCTAGTTGTATTAAAGTTCCTTCCCATTAAAGTCTCATATGTTTTGTGTTGATGGGGCAGATGGCAGAACCCATTTAGAGCAGGCAGGTTTGCGGGGTCTGGGTGTCCTCTCCCTGCCCTGTAACACATCCACACTGTGGCGCTGCACTTCCCCTGCCCGCAGACCATCTCTCCTGACCTCCCCACTCTACAATTTGGTGTCACACTCCTCACTTTAGGCAACTGAGGCTCTGACCTTACCTGAGGAAGTCAAACTATCAGCCAGAGGGGCACCAGGATCCTGAAGACCCTACTTAGGTGTTGGCAAAGGGCTTCTGCCTGCCACAAATAGGAGGAAAGAGCTTGGGCTCAGAGAGGAAGCAATAGCATTTCTAGGTGGCTCCTTGTCCTCCACAGACCTCAGTTTCCCCACCTATAAAACGAGGGCAATGATTCTTCCGTCATAGAGTCATGCCACCTGAAAGGCACAAAGACAGTGTCCAAAGCAGTGAGCTGTGGCCTCCAAATCCAGATCTACCAGGTTCCAGACTTCTGGGGCTACAGTGGGAACCCCCATTAAATAACACCTCTTATTCCACTGAGTTCTAAACAAGTTGAGTGGGACCAGTGAGAGGTCAAAGCAGCCCCTTCATTCTCTATGCAACTGTCAGGTTGGTCCTTCTACCTCCCAGGAGGTAGAAGGTCAAGCATTGTGCTCACTGCAAAGGCATCTTTTACGTCCATTATGCCAGCACCAGGCCTGTGTGGCTCCTGGAGGCAAGTGTGGTTTGAGATGTGTCTGCATATTTGTAACCCCACCCTGGGAGTCAGTTGTATGCTCTAGTGAAGCCCATCAGAGGAACCTTCTAAGTGGACCCCATGTTACCCAGGCAGTTTCTTTTCCTGTGCAGGCTCCTACTTATCTAACTGCAGTAGCTCAGTCACTTTACTTTTCCCTCTACTCAAGGTTCCAGCAGTGACACAGGAGTGTCCTACTACCTGCAGGCTTCCAAAGGACTCTGCTCAGCAGCTTCCTCTTCTTTGCCATTAAAGCCTGAAAGCCAATAATGATGACCTCACTCACCCTCAACTACCTCCAACTTTGTTTTATAGCAAGAGAGAAAAACTGTATTATTAATGAACTCAAGGTTTGAGGAGAAAAAGCATATTTTCACTTGAGTTCTGGTCTTCCATAAATGCAATTCACTCAAAAAAAAGCAAAGACTAGAAAAAATTGTTTGAATACTTATCACAGAAAAAGAATCACTTTGATAATGTAGAAAGAGTTCCTACAAATTAAAATTAAAAAGAAAAAGGCAACCCCTTGGGAGAGAGTGGGCAAAGAGCAATTGTCATGAATAGTTAGTTTCCTGCTGGGACAGCTATTTCTGTTCCCTCCATCCTGGGGGATCGCAGGTCTGCTTAGGTCTCCATCTCCATGTGGCCAAGTGTCCTGAAGTCTAGACTTCCAGTGGTCAATTGTAGGGGCCCTTTCCCTTCACCTGTGGTCTCCAGTGTGGGGAGTGGTAGATAATGGGTTTCCATGAGAAGTTTTCCTCAATCTTAAAAAGAAAGATACTGAAAGGGAAGGTCCACTTTATGCTTTGGGGCATTACCATAAAGACCCAAAAATGTCTGGGACCTCAAGGGGAGCTGGCTAAATATATAACAATTTCTTTAACGATGGCAGAGCAGAAAAGTGGAAAGAAACAGGGCCTCCATGACATCACTGGGCTTCTGAGTTCACCAACCTTGGAGCTACTTTTGATCTGCACTCTTTTTAAACTTAAAACATTTTTTAAATTGCGATAAAATACATGTAACATATAATTTACCCAGTAATCATTTTTAAGTGCACAATTTAGTGACTTTAAGTGCCTTCACATTATTGTGCAACCATCTCCACCATCCAGTTCCAGAATTTTTTAATCTTCCCAAATTGAAATGTGGTCCCTGTTAAACACCAACACCCCACTTTGCCTCCCCCAATAAATGGCACCCAACATACCATTTTCTATCCCTATGAACGGACTTTTCTAGGGACCTCCTGTAAGTAGAATCATGCAGTATTTGACCTTTTGTTACCGATTTATTTCACTCAGTATAAAGTCCTCAAGGTTGAAATGGGTCAGAATTTCTTTCCTTTTCAAGACTGAGTAATATTCCATTGTGTGAATGGACCACATTTTGTTTATCAAATCATCGGTCAGTGAACACTTGGGTTGTTTTTACCTTTCAGCAATTATGACTGAAGCTGTTATGAACATGAGTATGTTCTAAAGATCATAAAAAAAACCTAAATGTTTCTTTTAGTTCTTACTTCCATATATATACCCAGTAGTGGGATTCCCAGGTCACATGTTCATTTCATTTTTTTAATTTAAATATTTTATTTTATATAAGTCTTACATCTTTTTTCATCTTTGCACAATGTATGCATTTTCATTTTGGTTATATTCCCCATACAATTGCACCCCCCTTATTTTGACTCTAGTCCTTCCTTTCCCTGCCCCTCCCTCCGCCCCCCCACCTCCCATAGTGTGTCTCTGGTTTATAGTTGCTTGTTAATTTTGATTTTTTACTTTGTATTGATTAGTCTTTTTCCTGGTCTCTTATTTAGGTTTTCTAAATTCCTGCTGTGAGTGAGACCATCCAGTATTTTTCTTTTTCTTTCTGACGTATTTCTCTGAGCATGATCCCTTCATTTTTTTAAGGAACAGTTCTACTGTTTTCTAGAGCAGCCACGCCATTTTACATTCCCTCATCTGCAGTTATTTTATTATAAAAAGATAAATTCCTTATTGTCAAAGTCAGTCAGGCCACAATTTTCTGTTCCTTGCTCCCCAAATTCCCCTACTTGATACAGATATAAATAGGTATTTTTATAGATATGATTGGCCAATAAACATGAAAATATTCACAGTCTCAGTAGTTAAACAGGGAAGCATAAATTGCAATAACAGTGCTATATTTTTGTGCCTGGTAGATTAGTAAAGAGTACATAGCCTAGTAACATGCAATGTTGAAGAGATTGGAGTAGTAGGCATTCCTGCACACAAGTGGGAAGTGTTCCTTAGCACAGCATTTGGGAACGGTAGTTTGACCACATCTCTAAAAACTTAAATGCACAAACCCTTTAACCTAATAATAATTCAATCCCTCTTTAGAAACATTTGCACAGATATACAAAGGATGAAGTAGAAAGATATCAACTGAAGGCAAAGCTGATAAGTGAAAGAAAAGGAAACAGCCCAAATTGCTTCCAAGAAAGACTTGGCTAAATAACTCAAGATGTACCATGCTATGGAATACTATGCAGCTGTAAAAAGATTGGGTTTTGTAGCTAAGTGAGCAAACATGGAAAAACCTCTGAGATAATAAATAAAAGTTCAGTGAAAAACAAGTCATCAAATAACACAAACAATGTAACCATACATACATAAAATGTTCTATCTGGAAATTACATACATATGTACATACATATATATCTATGCATATACATGCAAATCCACAAAAGAAAGACAGTATGGAATTAACAGGATTATACTGTAGGGAGAAAGTAGGGAAGTGGGAATAAAGAGGGAACTTTATTTTTTTATTCTACATTCTGTTTGAAAAAAAAATTACAGTGTATTACTGCATTGTGTAATTTATTTAAAAATGCAAGCCACTCATGATGGTTCAAATCCAATATACAAAAGGGATGTGTTACAGAAAAAGAGGGTTGCTTTGTATGAGGGGAGGTCCTGCCCACCACCTCCTGCCCGTCCCCCCCAGGCTGACCCCGTTTCACAGACTCATGCCTTTCCTGGCAAAAGAGGGACTTACAGCAGCTCCCAGCCTGCCTGAGCAAGACCAGGGGCTCCAATTTCTCAGTCTGGGACCCAGAGGAGTCTAAAAATAGAGGATCTGTGGACCTTGGGAGCCTAGCAGCCCCCAGCCTCCACTGGCGCACACAGCGATCACAGCACCTCCCCATTTCTTCCTACTGGGTGTCTCCCACAAGTTCTGGCCTCAATCTAGAGCCTGCTGCCCTGAGAAATCCAAAGGCTGCAGCCATCTCAGCCATTGTGCTGGAGTCACATTCCCGGTTTGTGGCCATGTGACTGGAAACCCTCTTCCTGCAGTGTGGTTTATTTTTGGAGGCCCGTGGTGGCTCTGGAAGGCATATTACTTCGTGGGAGGGGTGCTGAATTCAGGAGGTGTTGTGGACTTCCTTCACCTCTGTCATCTTGTCTTTAACCAAGAGTTTCACAGATATAAGTCAGAAGGTCTGGGAATCTGGCACCACATCCTCTTATGCATTTCCACATTTTTTCACAACCCCTCCCAATGTGAAACCCTGCCATTTAGCAACTATGATCTGAGCAATGTCCCCGAGCTCTAACTTGGCTTCCTCATGTGTAAAACGAGGATAGGTAAGCATGCCTCCCAGAGTTGGAGTGGGAATCAAGTGAAAAAGGTTGTGCTCAAGTAGCCGGGGGCAAAAGTGGGGCTTAGAAGACAGATGGTTTGACCCAGCCTAGGCAATCCAGGAGGGCTTCCCATAGAAGGGAGCAGAGAACTGAGGTTTGAAAACTGCAGAGCATAGTGGCAGAAAAGAGCCATTTCTTATGTTCATGGATCTATGAGCCTTGAGCTTGAACAAAGCACAGCAGGATGGGCTTGTAGCTGATGAGTTATACCTGCCCCCATAACACACCCCATTCCACCCAGGAGGAGATTTGAAGCCTGGCATGGCTGGGATTGGAATCATCTGGAGGCACCTTTGCTCATGTGTCTGACAGTTGGCGCTGGCTGTCACTGGGACCGCACCATGCTGTCCACTGGACACCTGCCAGGGCTTCTCTCTGTCTGTGACTGGCTAGTTGGGCTTCCTTCTCACTGGCAGCTGGGTTCCAAAAGAAGCAGCCCCAGAGAACCAAGGGGAAGCTACCTTTTTATAAATGAGGCTCTAAAGTCACGGGGTGATTTATGCCATAGTCATGCACCCACCAAGATTGGAAGGGATGGATTATAGAACCCACCTCTGGAAAAGAGGAATGTCATTATCATGAGAACTGGGATAGATTGTTGCTGCCACTTTTTGAAAATGTCATCTATTGTAAAGGCCAGTAGCAAGCAGGAAGTACTTATTCTAGACTAAGGAGAAAGGAACATGTTCCCGGGCTGTCTGGGACTGTTGTGCAGGTTGTGTACTGTACAAGAGCACCTAGCTGAGGGGGAAAATAGGAGCTGAAATCAATCCAGTGCTCCATTTACTGAGCTGTGTGCAATGCGGGAAGCTGCATCTTCTCAGAAGGAGAGACTTTCCTTTGCAAAGGGCATTGTCCACATACTAAAATAACCACCCACAGAATTGTGAGCACCCACAGAGTTGTGTGCATTGAGTGGAGTTCACTTCTAGTTCTCATAAAATAACTGCTTCAACCAGTTGTGAGCCTGGATGATCTCACTGCAGGGAAAGTCAGTAGAAGAACGAGAGGCTGGGACAGGAGTAGGGTGGGGGTAAGAGAAAAGCAGATGAGAAGGGACGGGGTGGGGTTGGGGAGGGAGTAGCAGAGAGGAGGGTGTGCTGAGCCTCAGACACCCTGTTCTTGTCATCACCTCCCCCACGCCCAAGCACACTTGTGCAAAGCGATTTTCCATCTTATCTTGGCATCCTCTGGCCAGGATTCTAGCTTGTCCTGGTCCCAGAGCTATGCACCTCAATTTCATAAAGGAGGCCCTCCACATTACCTGAGGCTCCGTGGAGGCATGGAGAAAATCCTTGACTCCTCAGGGACACCAAGGGCAGGTCCCAGAAGCCCAGGCTCTAGGTCTGAGGGGAGACACAGTCTCTCCTGGAGAAGAGGCTGGCAGAAGGGGGAGAGCTGCCCTCCTGGAGAGCTGGGAGAGGTCCTGTGGGAGTCTGACGTGCCTGAGCGGCCAGAGAGGAGAGAATTCCAGTCAGACACAGAAAATGTGCTGGTGCTTAGAATCTAATCATTTTTTTTTCCAATTTCCCTTTATGGAGATGGGGCTATTCTGAAGAAAGCTCAAGGCCATAAAAATAAAGCCAGAGCCGCGTATCTGGGCTTCCTAGAGCCTGCTGTAGCAAATGTAGAACACAGAAGCTATTTATACAGTAAGGGAGCATTTCAGCAAGAAACTTACAACGGGCGTTTAGAATTAATTTAGCACCTTGTCAGCTCCAAGGACATATGCTATGTGTCTAGAATTATGACACCTCCAGCACCATATGTGCGTGTTTGATGTGACCGGGAAGGCTCGCGAAGCCTCCTGGTGCACAGACGCAGGCGCGCTCCATGTGTCGGCGATGATCGCACCTCCCTGTGTGTGCGAACACCATCAACACGTCTAGAATCCCAGAGACTTCAGAAATAAGTGGGCATATGGCACATGTCTCACGTTTGGCACCAGGCACAGAACATAAACGGTGGGTGCAGACCGAGTCAGGTGGGGTCTGACCGCCAGGCTGTGTCGTCTCCACTTATGCGACTTGGAGGGTTTCCTGCCCTGGGAGGGTGCAGCGTGGGTCTCTGGGTGGGCATCAGAACCCACCCCAGCTTGCCATGGGGCCTGAGCATTCAGACACGGGCATGTGCCCCCACTTGTTATGGAACTGGAGGCTCTCAGCAACTTTCACCTTTGAAGCCTAAACGGGAACTGGTTACATCTGGTGCACAGTTAGGAAATCTCAGCTAAGCAGAGACCCAGTGACTGCCCAAGCTGGAAGCAGGGTCACAGAGTCTTCACGACCCACGCGGAGTGGCAGGTCAGACCCTGGATTGCTGTTAGGAAGGAAACGAGACGCAACAATGATCACCAACCAAGTGTGGCAGCATCCCCGGGAGCTTCAAGTCTGTCAAGGGGTGATTGTGATGGGGGAATCAAATTCAGAGAGGGCAGCTGAGGTCACCACCATGGGGTCGTGTGGCCCCTGTAGCATAAGTCAAGGTTTTGGCTTTTACTTTGGGCAATGAGGGGCCAGTGGGAGTGTGGACAACAGCAGGGACATGAGCTGACCTCCATTTTTACAAGACCACTCTAGCTTCTGGGTGGAGAATTCTCTGCATCAGGGTTAAGTTGAAAGAAACATTTTTTTTTTTTTTACATTTCAAACTCAGTGAGTCCTTGCTCTAATCTCTGAATGTCCCCCTGAACTGTTCACTCCCTATAACTAGCAACTTGCAGAAAATCTTCTTTTTCATTTAACAATCACCAAATCTGTCTTCAAATTGTGCAAACTGAAAATCAGCTAATGAACCAAGGATACTACCACCAACTAGAGAGCACAAGAACTTTGTGTTTAAAGTTAGGTTTTTAAAATTAGGTGCTACTTGCATAGAGTAAAGATGACATCAGTGTAAACAGGTGGCAGGTAGGTGAGTCCTCTCCCTGCCCTGAAGCCCATCCTCCTCCCTAGCAGCAGACTGTCACCAATGCCTGTGCATTCTTCCAGAAGAAATAGCAGTACTCGTAATTCTGCCTTTATAGACTTTTTATACACAGAGATATAACTGCTTTCATTTCAAAATGGTGGGTAGATTGTACTCTGACACCTTGATTTTTTTTCACTTAACTTTATGTCTTTTATACCGTTCTGTATAGGCACAGAAACAGCATCTCATTCCTTTTCACTTCTTTTTGCACGTTCTTTTTCAGAGAGTAAGTTCACCCCCCCCCATAATTGATCCAAGCAAATTCCTTTTAATTTGAGTTGTTTTTCATTTGGGCTAATTTCTGCAATGTTGGCAAGAATGTGCTTTACAGATGCTTGTGGGTGCCTGTGTGACTATCTCTGTAGAATAAATCTTAGGAAAGAGGTGGTTGGGCTAGAGTCAGAGCCCCTGACATTTGGATAGGTCTCACAGATTGCCTTCCCATGAGCTGCTGTTTACACACCCATCCCCAATATATGAGCATTGTAATTCCCCGAGAGGAGGTTGGATCCACTTCCTAGGGCTTGTGCAACAAATGACCACAACCTGTGGCTCAAAAATCAGAAATTTATCCTTTCACAGTTCTGGAGACCAGAAGTTCAAGAGCAAGGTGTCAGCAGAGTTGGTCGCTTTTGGAGAAAGTGAGCAAGAATCTGTTCCATGTCTCTCTCCCAGCTTCTGGCAGCTGCTGGCAATGCTTTGTGTTCCTTGGCTTATAGATGCATCTACCATTTCTGCCTCCGACTTCACATGATTCTCCCCATGTATTGTGTGTCCCAATCTGTCATTTAAGGAAGCCAGTCATTGGGTTAGAGCCACCTTTAGCCCAGAATGACATGATAATCTGACTATAATCTGCAAAGACCCCATTTCCAAATAAGGTCACATTCACAGGTACCAGGGGGTAGGACTTTGACTTAACATTTGGGGGACATAATTGAATCCAAAGGGAGATATAATCAAATGGTTCCATCTTTGCTGCTCTGAAAGTCTCCTTTTCTTAGCAGAGTCAAGTGGATGCTGGAGATCCCAGCAGGTCAGCTGCTCCTATCAGCCCCTGCTGACTACCTGATGAACCAGTGCTAACACCTGAAGTCATTTTTGCCCTCTCATCAGAGGCTCCCAAAGCTTGCTCAGTGGCAAGGGTGGGGGTTGGGGAGATGGGAGGAGTGGAGATTATGGGGAGTAACATCATAGCGGTTCCCACCTATTTCCCAAACAAATTGAGGAGACTTTGCCTGTATGGATGTTTGGTCCAATAGAGTCACATTTAACTGGCGTATAAAGTCCAGGTTCCACAAGGTGAAAATCACATTCTGGGCAAGAGTCAAAGTTGCGCTTGCCCTAGACACGCATACCAAATGCTGGACTTCTTTTGCTTTGTCTTTGCATTTTGGTATCCAGAGGCCAAGGTCTGGCTCACACTCTCTCAGTGCCAACCCTATGGAAGGGTGGGGCTAAAAGGATCCAGTTCCCCTGCACTCAGGGCAGATGCTGTCATCAGGGAAAGCCCTGTGTTATCTGCACGCTGCCGAGAAAGAGGAAGAACAGCCCTTTCCCTTCAGCAGAGCCTTTCAGCGAACAAATCTGAGACTTTCAAGTGCCACAGAGCAGAGCATGGGCTCAGCCTCCGTGGAATCCCAGGTCTGTCAGCCAGATGAATGGACCTGAGGCAGACCCATGCCCCCAGGGGTACAGAGGATCCCTCCAGTTCTCTCAGCAGCCCCACTAGCCCCCTCCTCATTTTCTATCAATGCGGGCAAAGCTTTACACTGGGGCTGGCAGCCCTCCTGATGAGCCATCATGGGCAGAGGTGAAGGGACAGGGTTTCTGGGAATCCTCACTCACTCCGCCCGGCTTGCTAATCCAGAAGGACGATGGAGATGACTCAGGAAAGTATAAAAGCAGGATAAAATGAGAGACTCCATGGGGCTCTGACAGAGATGTAGAGAACCCCTGTGTCCGATCGATGAAATATGTAATGGACTGAGGAGGTTTGCTCTGGGAAATATCCCCGTCTGCTCCATCCAATTATCCTATCTCATGATGAGGATCGTAAGTGTTTTGCCCCGTTTAAGTGATATTTAAAGACCCACCTTCATGGAGGAGGAGCGCAGTGGGCTCCCCAGCAAATATCAGTTTAAGTGGAGCAAGCGAAAATGTTGTGCACAATTCTTGATTTATTGACTTACTTCTCCCAGTCAATTTCCCACCGGGGAGCAGCATGGCGCTGGAAGCTGCGTGAAAATCTTCTAAATGCTGCTCAGAAAACAGGGTGTCATCTCCTGAATACATTGCCTGCTCTCTGAGACAGCAAGAGAAAAATCCCTAAGCAGAATTGATCACTGGGTATTCATGGTTAATCCCAAACAGCAAACACACGTAGGGCTCACAATCAGCACTTGATAAATGTACCGAGGTGAAGACTTTGGCCACAACTTTCCTATTAGCATTTTTTAAATTTTTATTTATATATATTTTACATCATTGTTCATTTGTAAACAATGTTTGCGTCCCCTTCCTCAGGTGTAGTCCCCATAGAATCTGCTTACCAAGTCACCAGTGCACCATCACCACATTCCCCTGTGCTCCTCCCTCCCTCCCACCCTCAGATCCTTCTCCCTCGTCCCCGCAGGGTGTCTAGGGTTAGTCAGGGAAGGGTGACAGACAGCCCTACCCTGGAGCTCTTCCTCAGGAGGAGGGAGGAGAGGAACATGGAGCGCAGTCCTCCAGCTTCCTGGAATAGCCAGCAAGGCCTTGGAAGGGGGAGCAAGTGCCTGCAGCCCTTTGTCTGTAGAGGGATGGGCAGCTAAAGGTAACCAGAAAGAACTGTCAGTGGCAGAGCACCCTTTCTGGGGAAGAAAATTGAGATGAGGTTTAAGAAAACAGGCGAGAGAGCCTCCCCAGTGGTGCAGTGGTTGAGCGCTGGGCTGCGAAGCTGCCCGCAGCCCCTGCAGCACCGGTTTGATCCCCCGCTGCAGGCAAGGGTCCCACATGGCACGCAGACCTCTCCTGCCGCCCGCTGCTCTCCTCAGCAGTGTACTTTGTCAGTCTGCCTGTTCTGCTCCCTGCTCTGGCTCTGGTGAAGTCTCTCACTCTCCTGTGCTTCTGACTGTACCCCGGTTCTTGTATAAATAAATAAATAAATCTTATTTAAAAAAAAAAAAAGGAAAAAGGAGACTCCTAGCACACTGGAAAAGAAAATGAGAAGCTTTTGTTTATCGACTTTTTTAAAAATGAAGGCTGTTATTGGTTACAACTTCATCTCCTTTAATATTTTAAAAGAAAAATGATCCACTATTGGAATTATTTCTAATTAGTGTTATTTGATGAATTCTTTCTCTCACTGTGAGACTACACTGAATAGAGGCATGTGGGGAGTGGGGGCTTACCCAGTTGACTTTTGTGGGGGATGGAGGTGCATCAGGATTCTGTTACAAATGTACGGAACCCAGCACGGGCCAGAGTGTTTTCAGGGTCACCTCCTGGCTCCATCTGAGCCACTCTGGATCTTGGAATACAATGGCAAAGCAGAGATGTTAGAGCCAGAATGCTGGAAAAGAAACTACCTTTCTTGGAGAATGCACATTGTATTTTAGGTGGAATAATATTTCACCAGATTGAGGGAGTTTTAAAAATCTCTTCTGGCAAAGTCTGAAGGTTTAAATATGAAATGAATTTTATTTTTCCTCACTTTCTAATCTCCACAAATACCAAGGTTTTTGTTTTTTTGTTGTTGTTGTTGTTGTTTTGTTTGTTTGTTTGTTTGTTTTTTTCAGAAATCAGAGTCCTTTTCAGACACTGAGGAAATTTCACCATCAGATTAATTAGTATTACTGCTCTGGTTTTAAAAGAATATTTGTTTTGAAGAGATCCCTTCCTTTGACCAGTTACAAACTTATGGAATTCTAAGTAACTGAATAGTACAGGAAAGAGGACTTGCTCTCCCATTCCACAGCCTAATGATGGCCACAATAAGAGTCCTGGGCCGCTTGATTATCTAGCTGGTGCGGCACTTGTGCAGACGTCCAACTGACCAGAGGAAAACACAGAGCCTTGCTCTCAAAGAATTTATAACCCATTGACGGAAAAAAGAAAGCGTCATGAGGGAAGAAAGGAACAGAGAGACATAACCGACCAGGCAAGACCCACCTCTCTCCCGCTCCTGCCCATCCTTGCAGGCTATAGTGTAGATGCTGGCTCAGTTCCTCTCCTTACCATACCCATACCCCTGGCCATGTGACATTGCAGTTTTTCCCATGAAAGGGAAGAGAATATTTCCCCACACCCTGACTCTGGGTAATCCCATGGGACTTGCTTTGCCCTGAAGAACGTGTGGTGGCCTGCCAGTCCCCAGCCCTGGCTTCAAGAGTGAGGCCCACGTGTTGGCATTGGCTCTTTCATCCCGCTGCCACTGTCACAGCGGTACCTGCCTGACTAGCCGTCTATCTCAGAAGGGGGTCAGAGCCATTCCACACAAGTTTGGTGGAGGGCAGCCAAACTTCAGTTGACCCTCTGAACCATAAGCATAAATAATTGCTGTTTTAAGGCATGAAATTTTGGGTGTTTTGTTACACAGCAATTTTATATCACTAACTAACTGATACATTCCCTTCCATGACCTGCTCAGTCTCCCCCACATTCCACATGTTTTGACTCATGTGCATTTTCCACAACACCCATACCAGCTGCTCCTCTGCAGGTCATATGCTAATATTGATTTGCTAAGACCCTCAGCACCTGCATTGATTTTTCAGTCTACTTATTTGCCTTGTATCGGCATTTCCATCTCCTTGCAATCTTTTGGGAGCCTGCGGGACCCACAGGAATCCAGGGAGGCTCCCCCTGCCTTTGTCCCCTCTCCCTGCACTGGGTTTTCATACCTGTCTTTTCCCTCCTTCTCTCCCAGTTCTTGCTTCATGGCACCTGGCAGGTGCTTGCCTTCCCCTGGCATCGCTGTGCCTTCTTGCAGGAAGGAATTTAGAAATGCTCTGTGAGGCATTATTCATACACGAGACGTTGTCGCTGTTGACGGGGTAGGAAGGTCCCCCAGCAGGCCTCTGTGACCCCAATGCCAAGATCTCCTGGCAAAGGAGGCAGAGCTTTTGTGGAACAGACACAACCTTGTCTGGCAGCGTGCAGCCTCTGCCAACAGCAAACTCCATCGGCCGCGACAGTGATTTGACAGCATTTGTTAACATATTAATGACAGGAAAAGGCTTTTTTGGCAGAAAGATCTCTTCTCCAGGTCCTCCTCTCTGAAGAAAAGAATAGGGCCACATGATAAGGTAAATCAGATACAACCCCTGGAGAAGACTCCCAACTTCATCCATGCTGTTTAAGGGGGAGGGGTCTTTCAGAGGGAGTCACCCTCTGTGTATTGTCTGTGTTGAACCCCAAAGTCACACATTTGTTTGCAAAGAATAGGGAGCCACACAGGCTAAGCCTGGTGAAAGGGATGTCTCCCTCAGAACCCTAACAGCAAAGATGGTGCAGTCAAATGAAGAGGACTCAAGAAGGGCTTAAAAAAGAGACATTTACAAAGGGATGAGAAGTCTACTGGGAAACCACAGAAATCTGCTGAGCTACCTTGGGACTCATAATGGTGGAGCTGTCCCCAGGTCCAGCCCATAGGAGCAAGAAGGAGCTGGTAACAAGAACCGGGAAAGAGGGAGCCATGTGGAGAGAATCACCTTGACAAGACTTCAGATGAGGGACACAATTGGGCTAAGGCAACCTCACAGGAGAAAGTCAGGGAATCGACACACCCACCAGCATGGCCTTCCCCATCCCTCTGGCCTTCTGGGACTCCCCACCCCAATGGGAAGTCACAGACAGGGTACCCACTGATGTTAGTAAGAGCATCCTTGTGAGCTGAGTGGAGGGGAGTGATTTCAGTGGGTTAGGATATTAGTAGCTCCCAGGCAACCCCCAAGACAGTTATTCAAGCACGGGCTTCTGATGCTAAGAAGGGGTTTGGGCTTGGGGCATCGCCAAGACCTGCATAGCATGAACACAACTCAGCAGTTCTTTGCAGTTCTTTTCCTTTCCTCTCACGGCTATGACAAGGCAATTTCCTATTTCTTCACTTGAATTCCAAAGAGGGAATCGTACAGGGTTTTAGGTACTGGGAACTGTTTTATACCCTACAAGAGTTCACTGGCTACTCTCTGGGCCAAGAAGCTGCCAGGCAGGTCCAGTTTGGCAGGTGGTGCGCTTCCACCGGAAGGTTGAGGAATCAGCATCCAGGAATGATGCACATCTGTTCACTCATTCTGTCTTCATTTGAATTTTTCTAGGAGCAGACCCCGAGACTAGAAGGCAAATTAACCAGGCAGGTAGTTTATTGTGGAGATGATCTCAGAAAGCATGAGTTGGGGAATGGAGAAGCAGGAGAGGGAAAGCTTCCAGTAAAGGATGCATTAACATGCATTAACACGCTGAGCACCTCTGGGCACCAGGGCGAATTCTGTGGGTGCTGAGTGATCAGTGAAAAAAATGCCCACCTCAAGGGCAATAGTGAGTGGAATGTTTATATATACATGTATATTTATATCAGATACGCACTAAATACACACTCATTTATACATGTTAGTCATTGGTAAAGGGACACTAAGTGCAGGAGGCCATTAATTCCCAGCCACTTTTGGGCTCCAAGGATCAGAGAAGGTCCTCAGGGAATTGGAAGTCAGGGACAGAGAGCACCACATGCTTCTTTGAGGTTTGTTTTAATCAGCTATGGTAAGACACACAGACATGTAAAGGTCTGTACCTGAAGGAAGATTTATACTCAAATCCCTAGAAGTGGGGTCACACAGGGAAGCACTTGGGTCATTTAGGAGGCAGAGGAGGGAGGGCAGGCCTGGACAAAAGCCTCATTGTAATTTCTGCTGGAAAGAATGGACAAGGCAGGGCAGACAGGCCTATGAATGGTCACTTTGAATAACTCCAGTGGGCTCTGGGCTCAGGACTGTCCCTTGCTGTCTGGCCTGGCCCTGAGTGATTAGGACAGGGAGGGAGTGGCCCTGGATGTGACAGCCCCGCGGAGGAAGGGGTATCTTGTGAGCTCCAGGTTGGTTGCTTTACATGTGCAAGGCACACTCACTGATGGAGATATTCTTCCTCCGCCACAGCGGAGGAAGAGAGGCTGGCAAAGGAAGGGTGTACTGACAGTGGCTGTTACACATTCGTTCAACTTTTCAGTGAGAACCTCCTATGTGCAAAGACCTGGGTGCAGGGGGGCTTCAGAAAGCCCCGGGGGTCCCCACCCTCATCATGCCTATGATGGGGACATAGGAACTTCAGCTGAGGACAGGGGGACTGGAGCCCTGTGCCTGCAGGCAGCTTCCCCTCGAAGGGTGGTGAGCTCACCTCTGGCACCATATCTAGTCAGTGTCAGGACATTGGGCACTGGGGGCTCCCCCTCCAGAGCCAATTCTGGGAGTGGTTACACAGCTCACCCCTTGGCTGGAATCAGTCAGGGAGTTGCCATCTGCTGGCTTTCCAGGACACGATGTGTCTGCCGAATGAACACTGCAAAGCCCTTCAGGGGGGTTGTGGGGTCTGCATGGTACATGGGAGAGGGAGCATAAAGGACCCGACTGGTGGAAGTCAGGGCGGGCAGGGCAGGGCAGCACCTCCTGGAAGGAGAGCCCCACTATCATCGTCTCTGCATCAAATAACAAGTACGCTTTGAAAGATGGACGCCTCCAGCACAGAAACACAGAGAATCTTCAAATGAGGCAATAAATTTTCCTACTCAAGCCCCATCCCAAATAATGAGCGGTCTCTTTTAGCAAACTCTGAACATTAACACAGCTGGGAGTAAATCAGGTGCCTGTGTTAAAATGGAAAGCTAGACACCAAAGGAAGCTGGAAAGAAGGGCTGTAAAAATGCTGCCACAGTGTTCCCTGGGAAAGTTAATGGGCCCAGCATGGCTGATGGACTTTCCTCTCCAGGAGCTCTCTCCCCAGCAGCCCTGGGGAAGCCCTGTGACATAGAGGAGAGCCTGCCTGGAGGGAGACAGCCCTCCCTCTCCAGGGGACCAGCTGGGGTCCACTTTTAGGGCAGTGCAGCAAAGACCAGTCCAGGCCCCAACCTCCTGCAACTCAAATGCAGCCTTATGAGAAGTGCTCAGAGTCCAGGACAGTTGCAAAATGCTTTCCTTCATTATGATTTTTTTTTCCTTGAGCTTGCTAATTAAATCATTAAAATTTTATCATCACTTAACCATGGATAAGAACCATTTGAAACATTTAATTAGTATGCTATGAGGTACATAGGAGCCAGGAATCTCTGCAAGTTGGGTCTTTTAGTGGGGAGAAGTGGATAAAGTGGAGGAGGGGAGAGACGAAGGAAAAGAAAACAAGGCGATGGCTGATGTACAAAGGAACCTGCAGCCGCTCTCCTGACTTTGATAAGAGTTAGGTTTGGAACGAGGCCCACCTTCCTGGTCCTGCCCCTCTCCCTTTCCTCAGGAGCTCTGGCTGATGGCCACAACCAGCCTCTTAGCCCAAGTGGCATCCGGGGACTGTATGTGAGAGAGAGGGAGGGTGGGAGGGAGAGACAGAGAGAGAGAGAGAATGAGCATGAACTCTCAGCTCAACTATCTAAATTGCTTTTCAAATTCTCCATACATTTACGTTCAGGGCCTCTGAATCCCCTACACTTCTCTACTCCTCGTCAGCAAAATAAAATATCATGCATGAAATAAAATTAAAATAGGGCAATTCCAAGGTCAAGATGGTATTCAGCATGTAGGGAAAATGGCCCCCGGGGCCATGGGGAACAGGAGCTACCAGTTCTCCAGCCTGTCCCCAGTGCCCAGCAGCTTACAGGGCATCTTCTGTGCTCCCACAACAGCCTCAGGGTGGGTATTATCATTTCCTCAGTCCTAACAAATCAGAAGCTTGGAACAACACACACCTATTATCTCTCAGATCCAGACACCGAGTCCGAAATCCAGGTGTGGGCAGGGCTGTGCTTCCTCTGAACCTAAGAGGGCCTTCCTTGCTCTCCGGGCTTCTGGCGGCCCCAGGGAGTCTTTGGCTTGTAGCAGTTTCACACGTCTTCATACTGTGTTCTTCCTGCCTCTTCACATCATCTCCCCTCCACAAGTGTCTTGTCCAAATCTCTCCATTGTTTTAAATTAAGGATACCAATTGCCTCAGCTTCGGGCCCACCATATGTCCCCATCTTAACTTGATTACCTCTGCAGACACCCTGTCTCCCAATAAGGGCCCGTCCACAGGAACTGGGGCTGGGACTTCGGCGTGTCTTGTTGGGGACATAAGTCAACCCATAACGACTGCTCTGAGTGTTGAAGCTAAAACATGTGGGAGCTGCATTTACAACCCAGATGCGACCTCAGCACCAGGCTCCTAACCGCTGTCCTGCTGGAGGGATCTCTCGACCTCACATGAAGGGTCTCCAACCCACCACACCCCGAGTGCCCCATGCTGGGCTGGCCTGGAAAGTCAGGCCAGACATCAGGTGGCCCAGAGCTGGCCAGGCAGTCTGTGGAACAGGCAGGGCAGACCCCTGCAGCTCACCTCAGGCTCTTCTCTCTCTGAAGCTGCTGTCTTCTCTGTTGCTGCTGCTTTGAAGAATTTCAGAGTTCATGTCCCATGTAAGTCAGTCTCCAAGAACCAGGTTTTCGGGGGATTCTCTCTGAAATGACCATCCCCTCTTTCCAGGCCCACCGCTGTGTGCTCATCCCTGGCCCTGTGGCCAGTGGCGTCCCAGCAGAACAAAGGGTGAGGCCAAACGACAAAGTGACTTGTCCCCTGACTGGCCTGAGGATGTTGGCATCAGTGGGTTTTCCTCCTCAGACCTTTCTTATGCCCTAAACCCTAGGAGTGCCAGCATGTGCTCTGTATTATCAAGGGGTGTCCAGACATGCTTTCTGGATGCCCCCATGCTTGGTCCCTAACTCCTGGGACTTTCTCTGTCACTCTGCTCAGGCTGGAACTTGGGTGCCACCAGAGAGAAGAGGCTGGAAGGGGTCCCGCACTGAGATAAATCTGAGAGCTGGGCACCCACCCTCTTTCCTGCCCAGTGGGGTTGAGAGGTCAGGCTCTTTGATGGCTCCAAGTTCATCCAGTCGTAAATAAGCGAGGATCCGGGCTGCCTCGCTGAGATGCAGACACCCCCAGGCAGGCTGACACAGCAGCCAAGTTTTCTGCAGGAGAGGATTAGAAGAGGGGAAGGATTTCCCATTAAACACAGTAATTATTAAAATCCTTTGAGGCAACATGCAGAAAAGAGTATGCAAAACATTTAAGGAACTTCTGGTCCCGAGCTGCTATTATACTGTCAAATGACAGAGATGGCAGAAGAGAAAACACAAGATGTCAGCGTGAACGATACCTGATACAGGCTGCATGTGAAGTGGGGTGACAGTCGAGAACCCTGTCTGTTTGCCAGGAGATAATGAGAGTATGCAAGTCCTTGATTTCACTAACTTCACCCTTCATTCTGGACAGACTCTGGGCAGAGATGGAAGTTCTGATTACACCATGGAGCTTGTCTGGCAAACTCCCCTACGTGGTAGGCAGGCAGGATTTCTGCTCCAGGGCAGGGGAAGAGTGGTCTGAGGCTCGGGTGACAGACTGGAGTTGGTGAATTCCTGAGATTTTTTAGAAGAGCTGGGGGTGAGTGTGCTGAGTGGCAGAAGTGAAGAAGCAGGAGACCGTGGGTCAGACCCTCCATCCATGGTCATCGTCTACCACAGTCAAGCCACCTTTCCTCCAGGCCAGCAGGGGAGGCAGGCTGAGAGATGCAGGGCTTGGTGTGAAAACACAGGCTTCCATGCCTCTCCCCTCCCCCACAGCTAGTGTGTCCCCAAGAAAGTTCTGGTTTGACTGGGTTGGGCAGAAGGAGAGCTAGCTGGTTTTCTCCCTTGTTTTCTTCCTCAAAAGAGAAAGCAGGAAGGTCTTTGTGAGGTGATTCTCCAATCTCTTGCCCAGGGCACTCCCTGGAGCTTGACACCCAAGGCAATTCCAATTGAGTGGGATCAGAGGAGAGTCCCTAATTGGCACTGCCTGTTCCCAATCACTCAACAACAAAACACCAAGCCTTTGGTTGGTTCCCAGCACCACTCAAACCCTAAAATGAGCTACGAGGCTCCAGTGGCCATACTCCTCATCAGACTGAACGGTTAGTGTCTGGGTTCCTGGAGACACCTGGGAACCTGCTTTTGTCTCTTCTCCACCAACATTGCCAAGGCATTCCACCAGTCTCAGGCCTGCTAGTTGGGGTGTGTAATCCTAACCCACACCTGCTGAGTCAGAATCTAGATCTTACCAGGTCTCAGAGGCTCTGTATAACTGGCCCCACTAGAGAAACATGGGTTCCAAGGACCCCAATATGACTACACTGATGACACCTCAAAGGAGAGTGGAAGAAGCCTTCAGATATACCGAGTCTGAAGGAGCAGTCCAGAAAGGTAAGATGGCCTCTGTTATGGGCTCTGTTAATGTCTGTGTCCCCCAGAATCATTTGTCGAGGTTCTACCCCATTGTGATGGTGCCAGGAGGTGGGGCCTTTGGGGGGGTGATTAGGCCATCAGGATGGAGCCCACGTGAAAGGGATCAGTGTCCTGTAAAAGGGACCCCAGAGGACTCTCTTGGCCCTTCTGCCTGTCAGGACAAGTGTGAAGATGCCAACGGAAACGGGCCACACCCGTCACTGAATCCTCCACTGTCTCGGCCTTGGACTTCCGGCCTCCAGGACTGTGAGGAATAAATCTTGATGAAATCTCCCAAGCCAGGGTATGTGATAATTGTACCTGAGCAGAACACAGCCTCCCCTCCTCATGGAAAAGAAACAGATACTTTTTGAGCTGCACTTCTTGCAGGGTAAGTTGAAGGGTGTACCCTTAGCTCTGGTGGGAGATGGTGACCCCCCCCAGAAGAGCAGCCAAGAACGGCCAAAACACAAGACAAAATGAAGCCAAGCCTGGATCCTGCACCATCCTCCTCCTCCAATGCGAACGCTGGAGCTATCGCCCTCTGCTGGACCCCATAGGAAGTACAACTGAGGGGGGCTACTGTTGCGTGGGGTGTCCATTAGACCCCCATTCTCAGTAACAGTGAGATTGGTAACAACAAACAGTCACACCGAGGGCTGGTCTGTGCCAGGCACTGTTCTAGCATCTAGCATAGATTTACCTGTTTGTTTTCAAAGCCCTCGTGAGACTTTTGTTATTAGAGATTGCAGTGCCTGCTTTGGTACTTACCAGGTCTATTTCCTTGTAAAACACAATACGTGTGGCATAAAGTTTGCCATGTTCGCCATCTCTAAGTGAACAGTTCGGGGCATAAAGTCCATTCTCGTTGCTGTGCAGCCATCACCACCTCCATTTCTAGAATTTTTTCATCTTCCCAAAATGAACCCTAACTCCTCATTTCCCTCCCACCCGGCCCTGGTAACCTATTTTCTTTCTGTCTCCATGATTTTGTCATGGAGGAACTTCATGTAGTGAGTTATATGTCTTTTTAATTAATTGAATTAAACTAAAGTCCTTCAATATTTTACTGCAAGGGAACAGACATGATGATCTACACACACAGGTAATCTCTAATAATAATTTGAAAAGTAAAATTTGTTAAATCAGAAATGTGACCCATAAACATTCTTATTTTCCTGGAAATAAGCCTCAAGCAAAATTTTAAAATAGGATGGGAATAGCAACAACAGCAACAGCTGCTTCTGGAAAGACCTAGGAAGTAGGAGACGGAAGCTCCTTCTGGTGCCTGATTTGGGAAGCCCTGTGTCTAGGTACTGCTGTTCTGGGGGTGGCCTGCTCACGGTATGTTTCTAAGCTCATCTGCTCTCCTGTCTGAGCTGCTGTCACAGCTTGCTGGTCACAGCCAGGATCTGTGAGCCAAAGGTAGCAGGTTCAGCTGCTGAGCTGGCAGCCAGACAGCCTTGATGGATAGCATCTACATGGATGCCCACCAGTGCCCCCTTGGAACTGGCAGTGCCCAAAGGGGCAGCCAGAGCTGGACCCATGCCTGGGAAGTCCAGGTTTCCCGTTGGTTAGGGAAAGAAAAGTCTAGATAGATCCTAGTCTAGACCTTAGCACCCAAATCTTCGGAGATAGCTTCCCTCTACCCCATCCCTCCACCATTTTACTTACAAGTTCTCTTCCTACAGGTGACCTGAAAGACTTCCTTTGTCCCCAGAGGGAATTTAATCACCTCTCTGAGAAATCACCCTTCTTGAGATGATTTCTTGAGAAATCCAGTGGTCTTTAGGAGCCTTTCTAGCTCTGATCTAAGTCCTGGGGCTCCAGTTCAAAAATGTGCTGAATAGGACATGGGGCCACATCTCTCATTCAGTTCCTTTTAGAGTTCCCAGCCTTCCTCTTTCAACTACCTCACAGGACAGTGCAGAACGGTGGGAGGCAGAGCTCATCTCTGTTTTTAAAATAAAAGATTTCCAGCACAGAATTAGATCAAATATAAACGACACTGATTTGTTCCCAAGGGAATAATTCATGCATTTATTACACCCCCGATCTCCCCTCCCACAATCATCTTCATTTGGAAGAGGAATCAAAGTCTGGATCCTAAGAAGACTGAGAAGAGCCAGCCCAAGAGACTTGCTGAGAGTTTTAATGTCCTGCTTAGTTTGGGGACAATTTGGCCACCCCCAGTTCATCTCCTCCTCTCTCTGGCTCTCTTGTTTCCCAAGGAGAATCCATGCAGAACCTGAGGCAAAGTCTCTCTGCTTTTCCCCCCACCCCGGTCACCCCACATCCTTCTCTGGACAGAAGAATGAGGTGTGGGACTGGCCTCCCCTAGCATGACAGAGTGGGCATCAGTTTAATGAGAAATCCTTTCAATTCAGCTGCAGGGGTGCAGGGGCACAATGGAGGTCTGCCATGGGGGACGTTGGGGGTCAGGACCACGTGCAAAGCCAAATGGGGGAGGGCATGGAGCCGGTTCCCAGGCAGGCTCCTGGGAGACTGGCTTTGATGCTGTCCCAGAATTTGGTTCAGAGTCAAAGCAAAGGGATGAATTTGTGAGCTGGAATGCAGCCCTGAATCTCCCCAGGAAATCCACTGAAAGATAGATTTAACTTGTGAGAATTTCAAGGAGGTGATGAATCATCCAGCTCCCCTCTATTTTCCCAGACCCAACAGTTCACGTCTCTACCTTGGGCTGGATAAGGGAAGGCGTAACATCCTTAGACTCCCAGGGTGCTTTGAAGTTTTCAAAGGGCTTTCACTTACATTGTCTCCTGTGATCTTCTGGGCAACCCTGTGGGGTGCAGTAACAGGAGCTAGGGGTGAAGATTCCTATTGTGCTGATGGAGAAACGGGACACTAGTAAGGCCGAATGACTTTTCTAAAGTCCCGCAATCTGGGAAGGTGATCGGAATCAGGGCCTTATTCTGGGGTTGTTAGTTAGGTTCCGATTATACACGATAGTGTAAGGAAAAGCATGGACTTCTAAAATCTAAACTAAATCAACACAGCCCCACTTAAAGTACTCAGTCACCACAACTGGCCATCAGTTTCCATATTGGCCAGCACAGCAAGAGCACTTCCATCTTTCCAGAAAGTCCTCGCAAGAGGACAGCAGAGCAGGTTGCTCAATCTATGACCCTCACACCAAATGCCACATGCCTGGGACACTGCCACACTCATTCCTTTATATATTGCCTGTGGCTGCATAGAGTTGAATAGTTAGGAGGCTGAAGGCCCCACAAAGCCTGAAATATTTACTATTGGTACTTTACCAAAAGTTTGTCTTTACTTATTTTAGAAGATACTAAGTCTCCAGTTCTACTCATTTACAGACCAGAACCAATGCCCAACTGGAGAAATCCCTCCTCTCTCTACCCCTGGTAATGGCATTCATTGAACTTGTCTGCCTATGAGTGTGTCCAGGAAAGAAATGCTGTTCTTTTGCTAAAAGGGTGATTTTCCCCCTTCTGTGCCATTTCAGCAGCTTTTCTCCTGCTCTGTCTTCACTCTTACCCCCTTGCCTGTTCTAGCTGCTGAAAGATGTCCCACCCACCACTTAACCCATGTTCCCCAGCTCTGGCCCCCAGGGACAGGCCTGGCTGCTGCAGAGCCTGGGGCTGGATCTGAGCCTTATTGATCTTGGTGCTTCCAGTCTCAGCCTTTAATGAATTCTCATGGATCAACTTCACAGGCGTCTTTGGAATGAACTAATGCAGGGACCATACAGCAATCATGTATTGATCCCCCACCAAGCTCCAGATTGACATTACCTCATGGAATCTTCCCAATAGGCCTATGAGAGAGGGCTATTAGCAGCCCATTTTATAGATGTGAATAACTGAGTCTGTCTGAAGAGCAACTTCAGTGCTATACAGTCTCTGGGTGATAACAGGGACCTCCTTTGTAAGAGAGAGAGCTTGTGAGACATGTGGAAGATGCGAAACACCTACGAAGGGCAAGAAGACAATGTACTGAACCCCATAAAACCTCACCCACTTCCACAATTTTCAACTCTTTGTCAGTCCTGTTTCATCTGTTCCTCCATTCATTCCTGTCAAACTCTGTTCTTTCATGGGAAATCCCAGTCTGTCATTTTATCAGTGAATATTTTAGCATGTATCATTAAAAAACATAAGCACAATACTATTAGCACAGCTAAAAATACAATAATTCCTGAATATCAACAAATACCAACTAGTGTTCAAAGTTCTGTAATTATCACATCAATACTTTTATCATTTTTAAACATGAGTTGAAATCTGAATAAGGTCCACACATCATATTGATCTGGCTCCTCAGTCTCCATTAATCTATAACTCACATTTTCCTTGCCATTATTTAATTATAAAATTATTTAGTCATTTAATAAATTATTGGGTTGCCTGTCCAACAGAGTTTGCCACAGTCTAGACTTTTGAGGATTGAGGCTTTCTGGGGTCATTTAACATGTTCCTCTGTTCTCTGCCTTTTCAGTAACTGGTCATTGGGTCTACATGAGATTTGGGTTTTGCTTTCTGGAGATAACATTTCACTGCGTGGTGTTGTGTCCCACGATTGGGGGCACAAAATGCCTAGTTTGTGACTAACAGTCATCGCTTGGATCGATTAGTTTATTAGAGGTTGCAAGAGGGCATATTTGAATTCTACACTCCTGTTCACTGATCAGGTGAAATGCTACAGTGAGGGCCTGCCCCTCACCCACTATTTGGTCACCAGGCCTGAGGTCTAGTTGCTAAAGGAAAGGCTGGATAATTGCTGATTTCTTTTCCCTTCATTGAACAATTTTCAAAACAATGAGTTGGTACCCCCCACATCCTCCCAAGTTGTTCAGGAAGGTTTTCTTTCCTTAACTGTTGTGAATTCATGGATTTAGACATATTTGATGTGTTTTACTCCATCATGCTAGCTGTCCTTGAAGGTGCCAAATTGTTGGAGGGGAGCTGTCATACCCATTTTCCCTATACCCCTAAAGTTGCAACTTTTGGCACAAGAGATACCAGGCTGGGCAACCCTGTAACATGTGATGTGTTGATGCAGACACTGATTCCAAGCCTTAAAACACACACACACATGCGCACACACATGCAGAAACACACCATATACACACATCACATACACCTGTGCATACACACACCATATGCTCCTATGAATGCACATGTCATATGCGCATACACAGCACATGCACACACACATCACAGGCACATATGCACAAATACACGCACACCTTGCTGTTCATGAAGGAAAGTAATTTCCAGGCGTCTGTTCCCACCTACTGGTTACAGATACCCTCGTATCTGATAGGTGGCCAGCTTACCTGGCTTGATAAGGGCCAGATACTGTCTTTTTTAAATTTATTTATGCATACAAGAGCTGGGGCACAGGCCAGAGGTGTGGAGAATGGAGGCTTCACCAGAGACAGTGGGGAGCAGAATAGGCAGATTGACCAAAGTACACTGCTGAGAGGAGCAGCGGGCGAGGCAGGAGAGGTCTGCTGTCCCATGTGGGTAGCTCCTTGACCTGGGACCGAACTTGTGCCACAGAGGCTGCGGACAGCTTCATAGGTTGCGTCTTAACTGGTTACGCCACCAGGGAGGCCCCCAGATGCTGTCTTTAAGAACCATCTACCTCCATATCCATGTAAATAAGTTCCTTTATCTGCTCCTCCATCCTCAGCACTCATGTTGTTGCCAAGAAATGAAATTCAAGAGTATCCAGTGAATGTCTAGTTTAAGAGGGATTTCTAATGCCATTTCCAAAGCCTGCAGATATCCACTGACATTCTGTTTATTTGCTCAGTCCCTGCTCAGGACAGGATATTGGAGGTGAATTATTTATACCCCAAGAAACCAAAAGAAAGAGGGTGGGAAAAAGACAACAAAAAAACCTAATTTCTATATAGCACTCTTAGAAGTTTCTGCCCTTCTCACTAAAAAAAAAAAAATTTATTATTTCTTCATTTTTGAAAATTTCCTTTGTGTACTGCCAGTGGAAGACAATGTTATTGATTTATTGAAAATATTTATACCAAATTACAGCATCAAGCTAGACACAAGCATTAGCAGGAGTCATTCAGAACAATATGCCCACAAAGTTTTAGTTTGAACAGAAAGTCGAGAAGGCTGTGTCTACAAACATCAAATGACTCATTCTTCTCTAATTACTGACACCTGCAGCTGAATCACTCTCTACTAAAACTCAGCATTTCGGTTAATTTCTGTTCTAATTAGTGTAGTAACAAATGCATCTCCCACTTGATATAGAAAAGAAGAAGTTGCACAATGACCCAAGGAGTTTTTTTCTTCCTAAAATTTCTAGCAAAGAAATCAAGAAAAGGAAACCATTTGGGCTTCATGGCTTGACCTTGGTGATCAGGAAGTGCCCTACCTAAGGGCAGGGTCACTTGGAAATCAGTCAATTCAATCTTTTAAGATGACATGGTGGGGTGTGCTGGGGCTGGAGGCCAGACAACCTTGGGTTCACATTGTACCCCGTTCACAAGTTGTGTGACCTTGGACAAATCATGCCCCTCTGAGTCTCAATGGGGATAACCAGTTGGTCCCATCTCAAAAGGATGTCATGGAGTAGTCAAAGTCCTGGAACAGGATAGATGTTTCATCACATTGGTTACTGCTCAAGACAAGTTTTTCTTGACCCCAAAACTCCCCACCAATGTTACTCCCCATTTCAGTTCCCCAGGCTTAGCTCCTGGGAATTTCTATTACCTAGTTTAGGTCCAACAGCTGTAGTTTCTGTCTTCAACCTACCCACGACATCATCCTCTCTGTCCTCTATCCTTCCCAGACCCAACCCTGTATGAAACAGGGTTGAAAGCCGCCACCCCAGAGTGGCATCCACTGTGTGGTTCTTTAACTCTTGCCAGGTGCTGTGAAAATTAATACAGATAAGCCCTATTTAAATGAGGTTGGGAGGCTAGAAGAGAGTTCTCGTGTGTGCTATCAACAAACCATGGACCCAACATTCCCAGAAGGAAGAAGGAAGCAAATTTCAGCTCAGTAACACCCTCTCTAAGAGCTGCATAAAGGGGCTACAGCAGGGGGTACCAGATTTGTTTCAGGGAAGTGCACCTTCATCTTCCTGTGAGAGTTGCCCCATTGTGGTTTCTGAATAAACCCATTTTTTGAGTGTAAAATAACTAGTCACAATTTGTTTGAGGTCTATGGTGTCTTATGAAGTTCCTTATGTTTACTGGCTCAGAGAATCTTCACGACCCCCAATGTTTCTCCATTATATGAATGAGAAATCAGACTTCAAAGAAATGTAGTCCAAAAGTGGACAACAGGGGAAATTAAAATCGCCTATAAAGCTTAGGTAAAGTTGCCCAATCTCATAAATCATCAAAGAAACACAAGTTAAACTGATAAACTTTCACCCATTCATTTTTTCATGGATTAGTTTAGCAGAAGATTAAAAGAGCAATAACTTCCAGTGCTGGCAATAATGAGAAACAAGGTCTCACATACCTTGTGAAGGAAAGAAGGTGAAGCTGCAGCCTTTACAGAATTCAACCTTACAATATCTATCTAAATTTAAAATACATGCCCTCTGAGCAGTAAGCTCACTTTTGAGAATCTATGCTACACAAATAAAATCAACTATGTGTGAGAGATGTATTTGAAGACATTTGTGAGAGATGTATTTGAAGACATTCATAGGTGCATTGTTGAAGGAGGGAAATAAGTGATTCCTTCAGCATTGTTTATAATGGAGAAAAATACAGAAATAACTCAAGGATGTTATAGGATTTCATGGGAGAAATGGAAACAAACTTAAGTTTTCAGCAGTGAGGAGTAGCTGACTAAATGTTGTACATATATATCCATACTATGGAAAACTATGCAGCAGTTTAAAAGAATGAATGAAAGTTGTGTGTTCCATTGCTGAGTGAAAACCCAATCTAACTCATTCTTTAAAATATGTCACAGAGCAACACTTCGGATAACAGACTATATTCCATTATTTTAAGTGGGAAACTATCATAATGCATTCCCAGCTCATTCAAATGCCCAAGTAATTCCAAAAAATTACTAAAACTCCCCTCCAACACCCACATAACAACCCACCAAGTGTTTTTGCATAACATCAGGCATTTAAAACATCAATAACCTAATTATTTAACACTGAGTGCACTCACTCGAGGGTGTGTGTGTGTGCACACTCAACAGTAATGTTTTCCTCTCCTACTGCAATTAACGTACCCTGTAATATCAGCAAATGGCGAAATAATATGTTAAAGATACACTACGAATGCAAATAAGACTTAGCAAAATGAAACAAACAAGGGAAAGTTTTAATAATGGGGTTTATGGTTGAAGAGCATTCTGAGTGAGGAGGGAGATGGGGCTGTGGCAGGTACCAGGTCCCTTAGAATGTCCCTTCCTGGGACACTGATCTCTGATGTGATCCAATGGGCAGAGTCCAAACCTTCTAGTAGTTCCCACTAGGATCTCTGTGACCGAATCCCTACTTCTCCTAATAGCCTGTTTTCTTCTGCCCCTCCAGACCCTAAACACCACAGTCTTCCATTCTCAGTGCCTCCTTCGGCATCACACTCTTTGCGTTGTGCAAAGAAGTGTCAGAGGTCTGCTCACCCTCCAGGATGTTCTTCCAACATCCCTCCTCTGCAAAGCCCATTGACTGCTCTCTAACCTGGGGCTTTGACTCCTGTAGGCTCCCATGGTCCTGATGCAGCTGCAAAGAACCAGCTACGGTGGCAAGACTGGGCTCCTCTCAGGAGCTATTCCAGCTCCAGAACTCCCTTCAGGGCCAGGCCAGGCTGCATCACAGCTCAACTCCTTACCCTGCCCTCTCTCACCTCCACCCCCACGTTAGCCCCACCCAGTCTGTCTCAGGGAACCAACCTGGACAGAGGCTGAGGTCACTGGCACCTTTGGATGTGGGTGAGCAGCAAGTGTGAGCTGGTGAGGCATGAGGAAACCAGACCAAACAGACACCAGGACAGTGTCTCCACCCTCCAGAGACAGAGCTATTCTTGGAGGCTGTGATGGAGTGAGGGGGTGGAGACAAGACTGTGAGGCCGCCTGCCCTGTGCTTGTGATTGTCCAGCTCCTGCAGACATGATTCTCCATCCCCTCCTCCCGGGTCAGGTGTACTAACCTTGTCTTCCACCTGCAGTGCTCCGAAACTTAGACAGGGTCTCTGCTGCCCCTGGAAAGACTGCCCCTCCCAGGTTTAGCCAATTCCTAAAGATAGCAAACAATTCACCTGTAAGTGCAACTTCTAAAGGCAAAGCAAGCAACCCAGAGCCCACCCCTCTCCCTCCTTTATGGGGCTCTCACACTCAGGGTCTCTATTCCCCTGCCCTAAGCCAAGTGCCAGAGAAGCCCACTGGTATTAAACCAGCCGGTGCTGAACGGGCTCACCCTGCCAGATCCTGTCCTCCCATAGAAACCACAATCAGACTCGCTTCCATGTCCCCTGTTCTCCTGATCATCCCTGGCGCTACCCCCGTGGCCCTGTGTGGCACATGGCTTCCTGTTTCTAGGGATAGTGAGTATAAAATTAATTCTGACAGTCATTTCCATGTCTGCATATCAAAGCCGATTAAGACAAACCCGAGGTCCTGGTAAGAGAGAGGCCTGTGCACACCCCAGCTGGGGAACAGACTTGGGGAGGCACAGTAGAGGGCAGTGGTGTGAGCCCTCATAGCAGCGGGAAGGGACAGTGCAGGATCTCTGATTCTATGCAGACAGGGCAAAGGAGAGAGTCATAGGGCCCTCGGTGGCTTTTCAGACTTTTATTGCGATTTACCAGGCAGGGAGGCAGGGAGGCTGGCAGGCCTCCCAGCCCCCAGCAAGTCTTCACTCTACCTGGGCTCTCCAGCATTCTCTTGTGGCCTTGTTCTCTGCGGCTCTGCCGCTCTGCTGGTTCTGCTGCTCTGCTCTCCTGGCATCCCCATGACCCCGCCCTTATAAGCCCAGCCTTAGCCCAGGTGTACCCACTTACACATGCCCACACCCTGCTCCAGGTGTCCGTCATCAGGCATGCATTCAGGACCACAAAGATCCATCATCAATCCTAATGGCAGGAGGGCAGAAAAGCCTGAAAATCACTTACCCTACAGCCCTCCAGCTGCGGGTGGGGGAAACTCATCAGAAGCCTCAGGAGTCTGCAGGGAGCATAGCCCCTCCCCAGCTGAGAAAGGCGGGAGGACTTGGCGGAGGAGGGATGGCAGAAGACAAGGTGCGCCGAGGGACGCGCGCACAAGCGCACACACAAAGGGAGAATGTGGGTGACGCTGGGGACAGGCATGTTAGGATCCGGTGGGTGAGAGGAAAAGAGGCTGTAGCACGAGTTTGGTGGTGGAGACCTTCACGGGGCCTGCCCAGAGGCGCAGACTTGCCCAATGTGCCAAGGGAGCAGCTCAAGAGGGTTAACCCGTTGGTGCTAGATTCAAAGGCGTCTGCTCTGCTGCCCAGGGCGCCTGTGGGGAATCGATGCCTGGCGCGCTTTTTGCCGACTGGATCAATGAACAGTTGGAGTTTAGAGGAGTTAGTAGGGGGAGGGGGAAGTGAAGCGGACGAGGTGGGAGATACTTGGGATGCTGTGTGAGCGCTTAGCGACGCGTTGGAATGTGTGTGCTGGGTGGGCGCAGGCGGAGAGAGGCCAGCAGGGCGTTCGGCTCTAGCTCAGAGGCCAGGTGGGAGGTGGCTGTCAGGTTGCTTAACTGGAACAGGACCTCGAGTGCACATTGGATTTGGGGAGTAGAAGTCTTCACACAAGGGAAAGGTAGCCTGAAGGAGGGAAGAAAAAAAGAAGCAAACATTGTTTAAAAATGAACAATGATGTAAATATATATATAAATAAATAAAATTTTTTTAAAAAGTACCCTTGTGGATGCTCCTCCCCGTCAGCCGACCTTGTCCACCTGCTCCCTCCCCGCTTCTCTCCAATTCTCTAGCCCCTTCCTTCTATTCTTTCTCCCTTCCCTCCTCCTGAAAATCTGTTTTGAGCATCCACATAATTGAGCAGCCTACACATGGCATTAAGGAAAACTTGGCAATAATTCTATGTGACACAAAATTCATTAGAGATACCTAGCTTTGTCTTAATTATTCAGAATACTGTATCCATTTCATTCAAATCTAGGATGAGATGGCGAGCTGAGTTCCATAGTGAAAAAGCCTGTCAATGTGAACTGAACAACCTCATAAAAATAGTTCACCCTCCAAATCTGTGTCCTCAGCTGCCCGGGAGATGCAGTAAGGGCCCAGCAAAATCTCCCTGTGAGCATTGTTCTTATTTTCCTTCTTGAACAGCTCTTATTTTTGACCTTGGAGGTGTAAATATTCAACCCTTGCAAGGGGCTGGGGGTGGAGGGGCTCTCCCTGTCACCTTCTCTCTCCATTGCTCCCTGATGCTTTGCTCCACAGTGGGTGTGTCCTGGGACTTCTGTTTTAGAACCCAGGCGGAGGGGCCACCTGCCCTGAAGCTGATTTCCATAACCTGTCTCCCTCCTCCCCAGCTGGCGTGGCTCTTGGTCCACGGTGACAAAGCAGAATGTGATCTCCTAGGAGAGACTGCTCAGGCACACGCTGGTGCATTTTTCCTTCTCACTTCTGCCACGTGGCACTTGCTCCACCATCGTCAACTTCCCGCCTCTAAGTGCATCATTACCGACTGGCATAATGTCTCTTCTCTGCTGTAGTTATCACCGCCGCATAATCTCTGAGGGATATGTCTGCTTCTAATGCCACTCCTCTCAACCCTTCTAGGTAGAGATTTCCGCCACACCCAGATAGTTATGCTGCTGGCACAAAGCATGTGCACAGGTGCACATAAAGATCTTATAGAAATGAAGCAAATAGTACTGACTAGGTGGGGAGAGCATTGTCTGGCAAGAAAAAATATCAATGTTTTGTTTAGCAACAGTTTCAAACAAAGGCAGGGCCATCAACCAGGTTTGGGGCAGCTTGTATTGTTTCTAATTATAATTCTTTGTAGTGGGAACCTTATTACATTCAAAATGCTTGTTTATCACAAGGGGACAGTGAAGGAATTCTGTCTGATGTGAAAGTAGTTCCAAAGCTCTCAAAGAGCACAGGGAAATCAAAAGCCACAGCAGAGAGAGGCTTACTCTCCCAGTGCCCCAGGCGCTGTTTACTTCATCAGGGCCAGTCAATATGTATTTTGCTCTCAGACCATAAGGTGGTGTTAGTAACCTGTGGGTTTTACAGAGGTGCACCAGGGAGAAGTCATTTGTGGGCCAGAGACAGGTGATGGGGAACCCTGACCCCTCAAACTGTGGACCTGAGACCAGCGCCCGGCGATCACCAGGCCTGTTGGAAACATGCCCCACGCTGCAGCATCAGAAAGGGTCATTGTACAAGACTCGCTGAGGTGATCTGTCTGCATAGGAAAGCCAAGAAGCCTGGGCTTGGAAAAGAGCTTTCCAGAAAGTAAGCTCAGGAGAGGCTGCAGGGAGCCTGTGCTCAAGATGGTCCTGAAACAGGTTGCGAGCGGTTTCCAGAACACGAAGCAGCAGGACCCCAGGAGGAGCCAGGGGCTGGCGCGAAGCATTTAGGCAGTTTCAACAAAGTGTGATTTTGTTACTCAATGATGTTGAGTCAGTGGAATTTCAGCAATTCTTTTTTGAGGGGATAAATATGAATTTGGAAGAAGCACTAGGGTGTCTTCCTCTGCGTTGAATCTAGCGGGCTAGGATTCCAGAATCATGTAATTCCAACTTGTTCAAGTTGGTATTCTGATATTAGTGAAAGAAGAAGGAAGAGAAAAATAAAAAATGAAGGGAAGGGAAGGAGAGAAGAAAGGGAGAGGAAAAAGCAAAGTGAGAACTGCTTTTCTATTTTTGGAAAGCACGCTGACCTTGTTCCCTGGTTGGAATGAATCATTTTATTACAAGAATTTTTATTTTTCAAAATTGGTACCAGGCAGCACTCGAGTGTCAGACTTTCTAGATGTGCTTTCCTAACTGGGGAGCCTGCTGCTGCCTCCCGCCACATCATCTGATTGTCCTGTGCAGACAGCAGAAGTCAAGGACAAGAAGCATCACCTAGAGACAAAAGGTGCCCGTGGGAATGGATGGTCCCACCTTGGGGGGGGGTGAGTTCGGGGATGGCAATAACAAAGTACCACAACGTGGATGGTGTGAAAGCCCAGAAATTTATTCTCTCACCATTCTAGAGGCTAGGAGTCTGATATCAAGGTGTCAGCAGGGCTGTGCTGCTTCTGAAAATTCAGGGGGAAGATCTTCCGGCTCCTTGCAGCTCCTGGTGGCTCCCGGGGCTCCTTGGCAGATTTGGCTGTGGGCACATGACTTCTGTCCCCGTGGCCTTCCTTCTTGGCTGTCCTAGTCTTCTTATAGGACACCAGTACTAGATTTAGGACCCACTCAAATCCAGTGTGACCTCGTGACTTAAATAATTACATTTGCAAAACCCTACTTCCAAGTAAGTTCCCATTCTGAGGCTCCAGGGCGGACATGAATTTTTTTTGAGGGGACACTATTCAACCCATGTAAGTGGAGAAGGTTGGTAATAAAAAAGAAGTCCCCCAGATAGGGCCTGAAGCCACCTGTTGTGCTCCTGGCTAGGTACTTCCCATGGCCCTCAGTTTCCATGTCTATAGTAAAAAGTGCCATTAACGTCTTTAGTGACTTTTTTCCTTTAATTCTAAGGTGGCAAAGAACCAACTAAGGATAGATGAAAGGGGACTGATGAGGAGGAGGAACTATAACTCCTCTCTCCTTGGGTGCTACAATTTTGGCACCAAGTCTAGAATTTCAGTGGAATCTCCAAATCAGCTCCTCAGGTAGGTTTCTGCCTCTCTGCCTCCATCCTCTTGCATTTAAATCTGAGCTAATAACTTGGAACTCCCTGGCAGGGATGTTAGTGTTTAAAGGGAAATGATTCTCAAGCATGTTGCAAATATGAGGTGCCATAGGAATACTAACTAGGTGACCCCTCAAGGTTTCTCAGATTCTAAATCTGGTGAGAGAGAAAGAGAGGAATAGGGTGAGGGAGGGGGGGAGAACAAGCTATTTTTAATTCCTGGCCAAGAAGTGATTTTTTTTAAAATCCACACTAATATTATGAGCTCAGCCTGTTCGAATAATGCTTTCTGTTTCTGTAATTGTCCCATCTGTGGTTGTGCTGGTGGAGAGAGGAGCAGTCACGAGATTCTTTTCTAATCTAAATCTGCCCATGTTTTCAGGTGGCAGAGTGGGAACCCCTGGAGGACCCCTTGCTTTGTAATTAATTAATATTTTAATATTTAACACCGGACCAGCGTACATGACCTAAGACCAGGAACAGAAGAAAAGCATTTGGGTCTCCCTGGTGGCGCAGGCGGTTGAGCTCAGCGCTGTGAAGCTGTCCGCAGCCTCAATCCCCACCGGCGGCGGAGCAACCCACATGGCACAGCAGACCTCTCCTGCCTCACCCGCTGCTCCCCTCAGCAGTGTATTTCAGGCAGTCTGCCTGTTCTGTTCCCCGCTCTGTCTCTGGTGAATCCTCTCACACCCCCCCCACCCCCCACATTTGGCCTGTACCCTGGTTCTTGTATAAATAAACAAATCTTTAAAAAAAAAAAAAAAGGATTTGTATTTTACCCTCTCAATCCATTTGCATCTCTATGGGCCTGTGAACCAATGCTGCCCACAGTGTCTAGATTTTTTTTTTAATTCAGGTTAATTTTATTCTGAATAAAACAACAGCAATAACAAAAATAGCAAAGGAGAAATTAGGCTTAAACACATGTATATTGGGCCTCCCCGGTGGCGCAGCGGTTTAGCGCTGGGTTGTGAAGCTGCCCGCGGCTTCTGCGGCGCCGGTTCGATCCCCAGCTGCTCCCCGGCCACCGGAGGAGGGTCCCACATGGCGAGCAGACCTCTCCTGCCGCCCGCTGCTCCCCTCAGCAGTGTACTTCGGTCCTTCTGCCTGCTCTGCTCCCCGCTCTGGCTCTGGTGAATTCTCTCACCCTCCCGCGCTTCTGACTGTACCCAGTGCATGTATAAACAAACAAACAAACAAACCAGCAAACAAATAAATAAAGCATGCCTCTATAAAAAAAAAAAAAAAAAAAAAAAAAAAAAACACATGTATATTATGCTAGAATACAATTACTGTAGCTATTCTGTTCACAGACTGGGAGATAAGACATGAGGTAACTCACCGTTATTTAAGTTACTCTTGACAGTGACAAGAACCAGCTCTGCATACTTCCTGTATCCTCATAGCAATCTAATATTTGCAAGTTTGAGGATATTATTGTTTAATCTTCAAACCTGTTTTATAGGCACAGTTTCTTAGTATCTTGTTCATTTTATTGATCAAGTGTGTCAGGAGGACAGTATCTTTATATAAACTGTATTTAAAAAATTGAACTGTGAAGGGTTACATTGAAAGTAAATATTCTGTATCAATCAGTGAGGAATCTGGGTTACAGAAAAATGTTGCTGACTTCAAGAACCCGTAACATTGCAGAATGCCCAGATTTTTTTTAAAGATCTCTTGGCTGCAGCTATCAAGACAGCCCACCTCTGTTTTCTGCATTCACTGCTACTGGGGAACATGTGTCAACAAGAAATTTGAGTCCTTCAGAAGAGCGCCTGGCCCCAGTCATCCAACCTGCGGCAGACAGCTCGCTGCTCACTGACCAGGAGGGCCATCAGACGCCAGCATGTAGCTTCACATGGGTTTTTATTTTTTCCAAAGGTTTAATTCACAGAAAAGTACAGAAAATAACAGGACAAATTCCCAGGAGTATACCACGTAAAATTAACAAATCAAATATTTTGCCTTTGGGTTTTTTTTGTTTTTTACTGTAAAGGGAATAAAGCATGACTGATCAAGTTCAATCCTTTCAAGCCCTCCTCCCTCTTGCATGGTCATCCCAAGTGCTTCCCCTCTCCAAGACACACAGCCAGGATCAACCTGTAAGCTTGTTGTTTGGGCTGTCTTAGGGCTCTTCAGCTTGCTTTTGTCACCCAACTTTTGATGATTACCTGTGTTCATCTACCTACATCTAGTTCATTCATTATCTGTCTTTAGCTGGTTCCTTGCCTGCGGAAGTCTGGCATCTGAATGCAGCAGGTCTTGCTCATCGCTCCTGTCATGGATATTTAAGTTCTTTCCCTTGTACAAACAACAAGCATCCTTTTCATGCCCCCTGGTGTTCTCGTCCATGTGGAATGTCTGGGCTATGAATACATGCCTTTTCAGCTTTCCTGGACACTGCCACGGTGCTCTCCAGAGAGGCTGGTCCATTTGCACTTGAGCAACAGGGTAGGAGAGCTCCAGCCCCCCTGACATTATTTTCATGTATTCTCTGGTTGTTTGCTGGAGGCATGGAAATGCAGCAAAGGGAGCAAAATCCAGATTGGAAACCAGATCTTAAAAATCTGAGTCCAGGCTCCTACCAAAACTGTCCCCACCACCCCATGTGCCATTTCAACGCAGCAGAGGAGCACAATGCAATTATTTTCAGAAAACTGTCCTTGGAGCTGTGGAGCTAGGAAGATTTGTATCCACCTGTGGTTGAAAATCTTTCTTTAGACAACTGACTTCACTCTGAACCTCCATTTCCTCATCTGTCAGGGCAATTCTCATCCTATAGGATGGAAGGAGTTGGTGTTTGCAGAGGGCTCGGCATGTGGTTTGGCACATAGTGGTCAGGAAACTGCAGCCACTGTTACATAGTACAAGAAGGAGTCTGGGTGCTAGAGGCCTGGTCTAGCTTCTCTCCTGCTTGGTCGCTTGCATGGCTGTTTTCTCCCCCGTAAAACAGGAGTGCTAGTGATACCAATTGCTGAGAAGAAGCACATAGGATCTTGTATGTTAAGGACTTGCTGTAAGACATACCACAAGTGCTCAAAATACAATTTCTCGTATCCTAACAGAGCAAATTATTAAGGGCAGTGCTACCCTGCCATTTGGGCAGAATCTGTTCCGGAGCCGTGACCGCAAGGACTTCACAGGGCAGTGGCTTCTGCGAAGTCCTCAGGTGAGGAGAGCCCTGTTCTCCTGCCACTTGACTTTGGTAATGGGATGGCAGCTGTGTGCTCGGAGGGGAGCTCCCCAAGGACCCAGCGGTCCCCACCTGGTCCTGTGACATCATGGCAAGTCTGGCCCCCAAAGGTTTGGGCATGTTTTGGCCAGAGGGAAGTGTGAAGCCTGTGAAGAGTGAGAAGAGAGCCCCCGCCTGAAAGCTGCTTCCTGCCTGGGCGCAGGAAGAAAGCACATGGGGCTGGCCCTGTGGTGGAAATGCCAGCAGGAAGCAACATCAATTCTCTCCTCTTCTGAGATTTCTCTGCCAGCAGTCAGGGTGATAATAAATCACTCATTTCTGTCATGGTTTATTTTTCAAGGGATTTTTATAGGAAGCAACCAGCCATCTCATTTCAAACATAATTTAAATGGGAGGGGTAAGTCCTGCAATGTTTATTATTAATTAAAAAGGATTACAGGACCAACCTGGTAGAAATGGGCAGAGAGAAGCAGGCATCATCCCGAATATTTTATTCCTAGTTCCCAGGCTTACCTGGGAGGGGCTTTGAGATGAGATTCCTTTTGTCATAAATCCAGATATCAATTTAAGTCTATCTGCATTTTGATGCTGGAATTAGAGGCTCCATGAGTGTGGATGTTGGGATATTTATTGATAGTTAAAATTTCATGTTCCCTGGATTGATGTTTGTGCATAAGGACAAATGACTAGTGTCTTGCAGGTAGTTTGAACAGGTGTAGAGTAAAGATTATTTAACACCAAGTTCTGCTTTCTGTCTAGATTCTCCAGGAAATGAGAAATCAAATCTCCACGGACTATCCAGGTGGGGAATAGAAATAAATGATAAACATATAAATAAGTCAATTTTGTTTCCTATTGGTTGGGAGCAAGCCTTTTCTTTTATGATCTTGTTACAGTTTCAAATTTATGAATTCTAAAAAATTTAGAGATGATTTGAAATATTTAAACGCATTTTAAAGACTGGGAAATGAGGCTGCAGCCTGACAACATGTAAAGTGTCTTCCACAAGCCTGCACGCTGGCAGCTGGAAGGGCCTCTGCTGGGTGGAGCCAGAGTTCTGTCTGTGTGAAGGTTTACAGAACAGGCTATCACTGGGGGACCACAAGTTATCTTGGGGGTCATCATCCAGAGCACTGCCCTTGGAGTCTGGGCAGCAAAGATCTTCAAACAGAGTATCTTACAGAATGCCACAAAATCACTAGACAATTAATACCTGTTCATTTGAAAAATATGCCCAGGGCCTTGTCTCCAAGCTCAACCTGGATGACTCATTCTTTGATCCTCCTAGGGATGGCATGACAAGGGTAGAAACCATGCCCCAGGGACCACAATAAGGGTGCTTTGTCCATAGAGAATTTTAAAACAGCAATGAAACCACCTACCTGCTTTTATTATTGCCACAACCCTACCCAGGGCCAGTGATCACCTTTGTGCCCCCACAGCCTGTCTGTGGTCAAAGTTCTAACAGTTGCTGCAGTTATGCCGTTGTAATCATGTCTCTTCAGTGGCATGTTTATCTGACCTGTCCTCTAACAAATATTGGAGGGTGAATTGCAGAAGTCCCAGGTAACAGCTGGTCCCCACCACCTAGGAACTCAGCAGTAAGCACTCAGTACAAGAGGAAGTCCATCAAGGTTCAAAATTGTTTGGGTTCCAAAGGACACAGAAACATTAATTCCAAAGAGCACCTGCACCCCTATGTTTATAGCAGCACAATTTACAATAGCTAAGCTTTGGAAACAACCCAAATGCCCAAAAATAGATGACTGGATCAAGAAGATGTGGTACATATACACCATGGAATATTACTCAGCATTCAAAAAAGATAAACACATGCAATTTGCAGCAACATGGATGGAGCTAGAAGGGATCATGCTCAGCGAAATAAGCCAGAAAGAAAAAAAATACCAGAGGGTCTCACTCATAGCAGGAATCTAGAAAACCTAAATAAGGGGCCAGGAAAAGAATAACTTTAAGAAAGAAAAAAATCAAAATTAACAAACAACTATGAACCAGAGACACACTTGGGGGTGGGGGTGCAGGGAAAGGAGGGTTTGGGGTCAAAATCAGGGGGTTGCAATTGTATGGGGAATATAAAAATAAAAAAAATAAATTTAAAATATATATTTATAAAAAATTGGTTGGGCTCATTTGGGGTGTAGGTCAGGTCTCCAACTCCTGTGGGATTACCTATTCCTGTGTTTAAAGGGTAGATTCAAAATAAAGGTAATTTGGAAACAAAGAAACACGTTCTGAGCTACTTGGATTCTGCCACTATGACCTCTTGGAGTTTTTGTTTTCACCATTAATACAGTGAAACAGATGGAGAACAGAGAAGTACCCTATTTTTGTTGGTATGTGCAAGTGTTAGTGTACACAAAAGCTATTTTACTGAATTCAAACAATATCTTCAAAATAAAAATTTATTTTTTTAGTCGTTACTATTTTAAAACTAAAGGATAATTCGAGAAATGATTATTATGTGATTGTAATAGAAAATAATTCTATCTTAGAAAGGAAGGGGGTATTTTATTTATTTATTTTTATTTTTTTTAATTCTTTTTTTTTATATAGAGGCATGTCTTCTTTCATTTATTCATTTATTTGTTTGTTTTGTTTATACATGCACTGGGTACAGTCAGAAGCGCGGGAGGGTGAGAGAATTCACCAGAGCCAGAGCGAGGAGCAGAATGGGCAGAAGGACCAAAGTACACTGCTGAGGGGAGCAGCGGGCGGCAGGAGAGGTCCGCGTGCCATGCGGGACCCTCCTCCGGTGGCCAGGGAGCAGCCGGGGATCGAACCGGCGCCGCAGAGGCCGCGGGCAGCTTCGCAACCCAGCGCTCAACCGCTGCGCCACCGGGGAGGCCCAAAGGGGGTATTTTAAATGATGGGCTCTCAGGATCCGTTTTGCTTAACATACCACTGCCTCCCAGCACAGGTGTAGACTGCTGTGGTTGGGTTGTGCTGTGACATCATGAACTAAGATTTCAGCTACTCAGTTCGAGAGCCCTGCCACATAGCCACATGGCAACAGGAGAGCTGGATATACAGCTGAGGGGCATCCATTTGACTGTGGGTTTGACCTTGCAGGGAGGCTGTTAGTTTAAAGCAAAGAGGAAAGAACACCGAAGATGGCATTTGAATTCTTTTTTTTAAAAGGCTGAACTCTTATCTACTGTTATGGTTCAATTAGACAGATAAGAAAGCTACCTGTTTTGCTTAAGCCTATCAGGCCTGGGATGGGTCTATCATTTGCATCCAAAAAGTTCTGACAGATATATAAAGGCTACTTGAGAAGAGTTTCCTGCTTCTTAGAACAATAAACCAACTTTGCTCCCACTTGGAGAGATGAGAAAGCATTTAATTTGTATGCAAATGGTGATGGATGGTGATCTGCTTATCAGCAGTAACTTGTCCCCTTTTCAGAAAACAGAAACTTATGTTCCATTTTATATAAATGATACAGTGCAGGATGGCAGCCTAAGGCAAATACTTCCTCCTTTTTTTCCTTTTTGGCTGATTATTAAGCAAGACCTCACTTTCCACATAAATGCTTCTATAACCTTTGACAGTAATGCTTCAGATCTTTCCTCCTCCGTGAAACTTTCAGCAAAAGGGGCTGGGCTGGGAAGTCTAATTAGAAAGCATATCACCCATCCACAGGTGATCAAAATTCAAAGTGAGCTACCCCTCCTGGCAGGCGGTCTGGAAGGAAAGCCAAAGGTAGGTGGTCTCGTGTCAATATCAGGTACCTGGTCAGCATGTCAGCCCTGGGAGGTTATGACCCTCGGTTTCTTTCTTAAAAGAACATGAATTATCAAAGACCTGACATGTTGGAATGGAGGGAAGGATGCTAGACAGGAGGACAGTGAGTGTAAGTTTGGACACCACAATGATATGCCTAGTAATTGTCTATATAATTTCACGTACATTCTCACCAAGAGAATTTCCAACTGTCATAGGAACTTTGAAGAATCCGCCGGATCCAGAAAAACTTGTTCCTTCAGACTCACCTTCACCATTTTTAGAGCATTTCTGAAAGACAATTCTGAAGGAAAGTGGCAATGATCCTTATATTTTCAATTACTGCATAATCAATCACACCAACACATCTGGCTTAACACAATAATCATTTATTGTCTTCCTGGAGGATGACACCATCAGATTCCTGCGTCCAGTGGGGAGGAGAGAGACCAGTCACTGCACAACAGCTGTATGGCCTTGTTGAACACTGACTTCTTCCTGGGAGCATCTGTTAGCTAGACATTGGGGACAGTAGTTAGTTTTGACTTACATGGTTGCCAGAAAGATTCAATGAGGCACCATATCCCAAGTGCCAGGCACATAGTAAGTTATCAATGAATGAAATTATTATTACAAATTATTATAATCTTGGCATTAGTTGGCCCAACGGATGGCCATTTGGTACTAGAACAGTTGCAAAACTCTGCATACAACCAATTCTCCGTGTCATGTCATGATAAAGAAGTCAGAGTTGACTTTGGGATACCACACACCCCCTGAAATGACCAATATCACTGGGTCGGAGAAGTTGGAGAATAACTAGAGTTGAGGATAATGAGTCTAGCATTGTTGGCACTAATGAAGCTTCCTTCTGATGGCTAGCTCACCCATTGCTTCCTGCACTCTAATGTGCACAAGCACAGCTGAGAATCTTGTTAACATGTAGACTCCAATCCCAGTGATGGGGCCCCATCTGCTTTCCTAGCCAGTCCCCAGTGATGTGATGCTGCTGGTCTGTGGACCCCATATTGTGAGTCAAGATCCCAAAGCCCTGGCCTTCCTATGTGACCACACATTGTAATCCCCTGGGGGACTGTAAAAATACTGAGGCCTGGATTCCTCTCTGAGAGGTTCTGATTTAATTTGTCTGAGGTGTGGGTAGGGCACCTCAAATCTTGGGTACACTCTGAATTTTGATCACCTGTGGGTGGGTGATCTGCTTTCTAATTAGATTTCCCTTCCCAGCCCCTTTTTGCTTCACCCAGGAGGAAAGTTTCACCCAGGAGGAAAGATCTAAAGATCAAAACTCCTCAGGATATCCCAGGGATAGCCAGGGTTGAGATTCCGTGTCCTAAATGAACCCTAACTTTTCTCTTTTCTCTTTCCCTGTCTTTTATCATCCTCAGGCTAGAGAGATCTGTTTTAAATGCCAGAGAGTGAAATTGACTTTTTTTAAGTACCCTCTTCCCAAGAAGAAAATAAGTGGCTCAAAGTGTCAACCCTCATTCTGAAATATCAGCAGAGATGAAGAATGAAATTTGAGGAGGAAAGATATGTAAACCCTTTAACCTAATCAAGATGCCTCGGTGATCCTGGGGTGAGGAGTGAGTGGCGGGTTCTATTTAGGAAGCAGAGCAATGACATTTTCCCTCAGGGAAAGGGAGAGCATCTCCCCCAAATCAGGACCTTGGTGACTCTTTGAATATTTTCGGGGAGATTTGAATGTCAATGTATGCACTCTGGAAGTGTTTCCTCTGGAGAATGTTATCCCAGACCTCTCACTTTGGGGTTGCCACTGTCTCTCTTCTGAGGTTCAGTCCCAGGCCCTGTTGCTCTACCTCCTGAGACACAAGATATACAGCTTCTATCTTGAGAGCTGTGAGCAGAGTCCGATCTGTCCCCAGTCCTGCCCTGGGGGCAGAGTGGTGCCAGCCCCAACAGCCATGGTGTAGACTAAAATCCAAAGACCCAAGGGAGAGGTCAGGATGTATTCTTTATGAGGCAGGCATTGGAGGGAGCGTAGGGGTTTTGGCTTTGTTTTTTGTTCACTAAAATAACCACATTTAACTTTTTCTACTGTGGCAAATATACATGGTGTCAACTTGACCATTTTAACCATGGTGAATGCACAATTCAGTGGCATTGAGTACAATCACTTTGCTGTGCAAATCATCACCACATTCACCTCCAGAACTTTTTCATCTTCCCAAACTAAACCCTGCCCCCATTAAATATGAACTCCCTATTGTCCCCTTCCTGCAGCCCTGGCATCCACTGTCCTACTTTCTGTCTCTATGAATTTGAGGGAAATTCACATCAGCTGAATTGTATTAATAGTTATCCTTTTGACTGACTTAGTTTGCTTAGCGTGTTCATCCATATAACATGTCAAAATTTCCTACCTTCTTTGAGGTGGGAACCTTGGTTTTGGAGTCTCTTTGAATTCTGTGAGTCACTCCCTGGCCTGGATTATGTTATATATCAAGGGTGTATCAGGCCTAGTAATAGCCTGTCAGGAGTTGTGTTCACTTGCATGTAGCAGAAGCCCATAGTCAGTGGCTTCAGCAAAATGCTTTTCTCCATACCTCAGCACATAACAAGATGTCTGGAGGAGGTCACAAGGGCTGGTAAATTGTCCCACAACATTCTTGCTGTCCTAAACCTCCTTTCTGACTGCAAGTGGGTCACTTTCATCTTCATGGTCATGAGATAGTTGTGCCTTCACAGCCTCTAATCCAGGTTATGGGCAGGAAAAAGGTGAAAGTAGCAGGAGGAGAAATAGATGGTGTCTGTGTCCAAAAGGCAAATATTTCCCAGAAGTCTTGGGAAGAACTTCCTCTCACATCTCATTCACTAGAACATGACACATGACCACACCTAGCTGAAAAAGAGGCTGGTAATGTAATTTTTTTTTTTTTATCTATGTCATTTTTTAGAATATTCTATTTCTAATTGTTCAACAATTTTAGATCATCGCACCTAAAAGGGGCAGGGTATGTTTTTATTAATGCAGACATTTTTAGCGCCTTGCCAGGCTAAATGAAATTGTAAGGAATAGGGGGAACATGTATTTGAGGTAGGTAATGAGTGATAGGCCATTTTACAAGTTGTTCCAGGGATTAGGTATAGCTATGCAGAGCATCTGAATGGTGCCAGCATACAACAGGCATTCAGCCAATGAGTGTGTTGATGGTAATGAATATTGTAGTGATGATGATGGTGATAACGATGGTCATGATGGTGATGCTGATGTTGGTGATAGTGATAATGATGATGATGATGGGGTGATGATGAAGTGATATGGACAAAAACATTTTCTGTAGAATAAATATTTTTGTAAGACTGCTGGTTAATCAGATTTCATTGAGAAAATAATAATAGTCACAAAATTACTAACATTTATCATGTACTCACTGTATGCAGCACATGGCACTTTGCAGGCATTATCTCCTTCGATCCTCAGAACTCTGTCATGAGGATCCTGATCTCTTCTCAGGCATCTTCCTTGGAGCTAACTCCACTTCTGCTCTAGGGAAGGGCTAAGTACCTCAGCCCCAATATGACCAATGGAGCTGCACCCTGGGCCCTAATTCATTCGGATGTGGTCACATCATTTAAATCAGTCCATGAACCCTGGGAGAGTTTTGATGAGGGCTTTGTGATGGAAATTTTCTCATCCTTCTGTGAGCATTTCCAGTTGAGACACTTGGCCACTGTCCATGAGAATGTTTCTAGCTCCAGGGCTGGTTGACGGCCATATTATAATTATGTCATGATGAAGCCAACATTGCTCAGAAATGGGAATTAGAAAGGTAACACCTCAGTTTGAGTTGGATTTTATGTTCTCTGCATCCACAATGGAGTTCCTTCTTACAGTGATCAGTCTCATTTTATAGACAGGGAAAAAGTGGCAGAAGAGGCAGCTGGATGTCAAATCTTAAATCACCCTATTGTACCAAAGTACTATAGTGTGCTTATTGGTGGAGTCCCCCTCAAAACAACCCTGCACTTTGTTCTCTCTCCCTCAACCCCTCATTTTCCATTCCACGTTCGGCTCCACCCCAGCATTATTGCAGGCAGTAAAGGAGTCTTTTGTTTTGGTATTTTCAAATCATAAAGGAAGGAACCTTCTACACATTTGCAGAGCATGACAGCACTCAGGCTAATTAAAATGCAGAGCATCTTTGCCTTCAATTGGAATCGTATCCACTCCTTGGAAAAAGCTGGGTAGCTCAGTGGTAGTGCTGATGGCCTCTTGTATGTCTTTGATTAATAATAATACTTTTTAAAACATGAATTAATTATTTTGTAATAAATGCAACTTTGTAAACAAAATCAAAGTACAAGATGTAAGAGGAGCATGACAAAAGGGTCTTTGTCTTTCCTTCTCCTAAGTGTGGACATCATCACCCCTGGAAGCCCTTGGGCCTCCTCAGCTCTTGTGTGACCATTCAACAAAATCTGGAAACTTCCCTCCAGACCATGTCTCCCAAGAACAAGAGCTGAGGAAAAGGCAGCTCCTATTCTCTACATGAAAAATGTCAAGGGCCCTTCTACCCCAAAATGGAAAGAGGAGAAGTCAATACGTGAAAAAACTAGTTTCCAAAATTTTCTTTTAAAAATGTTTAAATGTTCTTTTAAAAATGCTGAGTGGGAAGCACTACCAACCGCTTCTAGGAGAGTTAGACAGAGCTTCTGTCAGAGGCTGTTTGAGAAAGTTGCTGGTGAGCACCCCGTTGCTAAGGAGACCATGAGGAGGTTCATTATATGTAAATTCCAGGCAAATAGGAGAGAGCAAGAGTGAATTCCCTCAAAAAGGGAAAAAATTGGAGAGATAGAAAGCAAATTGGCAGTGAAAGTTTATGATTGGAGAAAGGCAGTCCCAACGGGCTTTATGCTCCGGGGAGAGATGCGTTAGGAGCAATAATCTCCCCATTTCCCCATCTCCCCACACCCCTTCTCTACCACTCTCCAGGGAAGGAATAAGGCATAATCTAAGCTTTTTTCTCATAAATCAGGGGTCCAGCAGAGTTGCCAGGTAAAGGAAATCAAAATATTTATATGAAATAGATGCTTGTTTATCTGAGATAAAAATTTAACCTGGCAACCTTCAGTCCAGGGGGCTATTGTTGCATCGGGCAACACCACACTGACAAAGAGCCGGGAGTCGTGGAGCAGGCTACACAATGCAGGATGCTGCTGAAGAGCAAGATCCTGTCCTTTTTATTGATACACAGCATTGGTTGTAAGTGGGAGGAGCAAAAGGAAAGGGAAAGGAGGTTAAGAAGATCACAGATTGTGGGTCTGCCCTCCAGGCATTTCTCATCTGCTTGATGACTCAGTATTGTCATTGAGATCATGCCCTAATCCCCCAGCCATGATTCTAATCTTATCAACAAGGCTTTCCACTGATCAGCTTCTGGGGTCCCTTGTTATATATCAGCCCTCAGGAGGGCCCCCAAGTGTTCCCGGTCATACCTCGTGATGTATAAGTGGGAGTATGTGTTATGCATTGGTCGTCAGCCCCCCTGGAGTTTCTGGTCATACCTCGTGATGCAGAGCCTTCCCAGCATGATCCAGCTTTGTGCTCTTGTTTAATTTGAAGGGAACCTTGCAGGGTTGTGTTCCTGTACCTAACTGACTGGGCCATTTTGACCTTGCTTAGGATTTAGAGCTACAGGTGACAAAATGGTGGCCGAACAGGCCACTTAGGAGTAGCAGACCCACAGGCTATGAACCCCATCTTCTTCACGACAGCACCGACATCCTACCTCAGATTTTAATGTTAGCCCTGTGTGTGCGTGTGTGTATAAGAGAGAGAGAGAACGGAAAATGTAACAATAAGTGAAATCAGCCTTGTAAATTGTAAGCAGGATGTGATTCTATTTATTCTGTGCCTCAGTATAAATCACATTTTAAAAAAATCAAGATAGGCACTAAAGAATAATCCTTGAACACTACCTCCTGAAGAGGTTTACCCTTGCTAGATCTTAGGGCAGCAATTGCAGACACTGTCCCCACCCACCCCTCATGCCCCTCTCCCTCTACCCAGCTACACACACTTTTTTCCACATTAAGGCCCTGCTCAAGGCAGCAGCCCTTCCTCAAGTGATTCCCTGCCCCAACCCCCACTGATTTCCTGCCCATGGCCCAACCCCCTGAGCCCCACAGCTGACTTGGGGTGCTCTACACAACAGCACTTAAATGAAAAGGGAGATGGTCTACAAGCCTAAAAATCAGTAACCCAGCTGGGGATATAGAACATAGTAGGACTCGATTTTATTCACCTTTTTCACTTGTTGCTGTATTTCGTCAGTCTGCCTGTTCTGCTCCCCGCTCTGTCTCTGGTGAATCCTCTCACCCTCCCACCCGATTCTTGTATAAAAAAATAAATAAATAAATCTTTAAAAAAAAAAAAAAAAAAGATAAACACATGCCACTCGCAGCAATGTGGATGGAGCTAGAAGGAATAATGTTCAGTGAAATAAGCCAGAAGGAAAAAAGAAAAATATTGATGGTTTCACTTACAGCAGGAATATAGGGGACCCAAATAAGACATCGGTGTAACAAAAATAATAACAGTACAAAACACAACAAAGCAAAAACAGACAATTATAAACCAGAGCCATCCTGCAGGGGAGTAGGAGGGAGAGGGATCAGGGGGAGGGAGGGAGGAGCAGGGGACTGAGGTGATGGTGCACGGGTGCGTTGGGGAAGGAAACTCTATGGGGACTACACTGGGGGCGGGGCGGGGGGGTAGTGGAAAGCAAACATTGTTGAAAAATGAACAATGATGTAAAACATAAATTTTAAAAAATAAAATAAAATAAAATAATACAAACCATCCAAATAGGAACTTTTGCCAAATTGGGGGAGAAGGAGGGGAGAGGGGAGGTAGAAAAGAAAACTAATTTTCTAAGTGCTACATTTACAAAAGGGAACTCAGCAAGGGACAACAATAGACAGATAATATCCTTGAGAAACTGATGCCTGTTTTGGCCAAAGGTGGTTCTAATTTATTCTTCATCCATCCAGGGTTCCTCACTTGAAATCCCACCTGAATGGGTAGGTGGGTGGCAGCGAGGAGAGAAGGCGGGTGCTATAATTTTGTTGAACCAGAAGGGAGCTTGATCTGAGCCCGAAATAGTGCAAGAGAAAAACTAGAGTCTTATCAAAGTAACAAGTCCAAAGGGCAAGATGAGGCCAGAGTAGGACAAGCAGCCACGGAGGATCCATGAGCTCAGATGCTGGAAGGATTTAAAACAAGGTGGCGGGTGGGTGAGCCATGAGAGAAGCACAGGGTTTAGAATGAGTGGTCCGTGAGCACAGAGAGAGTTCTGGAGTCCCTTTTAAAGTGGGGGGGGGGGAGCGGGGGAGGGGGGAAGGGCGGGTATTGTCCAGGATGCAGGGGTGGGTCTGATGGCTTAAAGGATTCCTGCCATCTGTCATATTGCACTCAGACTCTGGACATTTCGTTCATCAGTCTCCTCTCTGTCCATTCCCAATTTCACATGACACTTAGATTCTCAAATAGCTGTCAGCGACTGCCCTGCCCACATCGCTAACACCACCACCTTTAGCCTCACTCAACTCTCTCGAGCAGAATTTGACAATCATTTCCCAGCATTTAGAAAGGAATATCCTCTAGAGAGTGGCTCGACTCCCCTCCACCTCCACCCATTCTGAATAATAAATCTAGAAGAAAAGAATTAAAGTCATTAAAATAAAATCACTTACTGACAAGCTATGACTTGGGAAAACTAAATATTTGTGAATATTTAGAAGGGCAGGGGAGAATTTCATTTGGGGAAATTATTTCTAAAATTTGCTGCCTATGTATGATCTTAAAGCTTTATTTCCTCAAATTACAGAAAAAGAGTAATCATGGTGAGGGAAAAAATCTCCTCTGGAAAAGCTGTGAAAAATGTCTTTGCACTGACATGAAGCAACAGAGTTTTGCTAATTTTCTGGTGGGCACGTGAGGGTGATGTGCAAGGACAAAGAGTAATGGTGACGGTGCTTTATGGTGCTGACACATAGCCTTGAAGATGCTAATCAGTTCGCCTGGCAGAGCTCAAGGGAGAAGGATACAGGGTAGAATGAGCACATGTGATCTATAAATAGGGTACATGCTTGAAAAGCAGCTCTCTTATCTGGAGACAGCATTACCTCTGTTTTCTCATTGATTCTCTCCAGGTTGATGGTGTTGCTGGAGCTTACTATTAATCTAATGACTGTGCTTTGGAATAATAATGCTTCTCTCATGCTCGCTCTCTCACATTTGACAGACAGCTTGGATTCACCAGAGAATAGGCCCAAGAGCTGCATCAGTCCTTATGAAACAGGAATTAATAGAGAACATTACATGAAGGAAGTCTCAAGTCTATGATATGAACTGGCATGTTCCCTGTGAACTCTGAAGTCCATTCCAGTCCAGCTCAGAAGTCATTCCCATTCCTAAGCAGTAGAGTGCTGAGGGCCTCCTGGCCTCTGGGCCCAGAGAATGTACATGCTCCACATGTGCTTTCATGCACATTCCTGCTCTTAAGAAGGTGGTCACAGCAGGGTGACAAGTTGGTGGTGGCCCCAGAATTGAGCAAATGGGCAGCCCTGATTCTGGGTTCCCTACCTGAGCAAATTTCAATGTGAAGCCACCTCTCCAAGCTATATAGCTGTGCCAGAAGGTAGTCCCGCACACGCCATCCAAATCAGCAGTTTGGGAGAGACTATTTGGAGCAAGAAGTGCAAGAATAAGCAGGTGCACGTCTGAGTGTCTGAAGGCCAGAGGGCTTTCGAAGCAGGCTTCCAAGGCCCTGGGGCAGTAACACCAGGGAGGCACCCCCCATTTTTCCATTCCTCATTTGCTGGTCACATTCCTCCTTGCCTGCAGGGAGGCAGGTGAGTTTCTTTCAGTGCGGCCTACGAACAGGAGAGGCGCTCCCAGCTGCATCTTGGCCAGCAGGCTCTGCAAGAACTGGGAGGTGTTTTAAATGGCCCGACCACGTTGGCCCAGCAAGGGCACCCGCCGAAGTCTTAGAGCCGGCTCACCCTGTTCCTCTGCATGGTAGCAGTGATGTTACCAAATAGTAATGGATGTTTGAGAGCTTGCAAGGGGCTAACAACAAGTCTAGGAGCTCTCATGACATTTTCACAATGCTGTAAACTGGCAATCTTAGAGGAGGCACTTGAGGCTCGGAGAGCTTAACACTCAAACCCAGCCTTCCGAACCACATTCATGTTCTCCTTGGCGCTTTGCTGCCACCTCCCCAATGTGGGTGAAACCTGGGCCCTACTCTAGACAGCCTCCCACCACCCCCACTCCCACAAAGCTGCCAGACTCACCCCCACAGCCCATGTTCCCACAGACCCCTTTCCATCCTGCCATCAGCACTGGATCTCTTTGTGGGGACTGTCCCCCCAGCCTGCACAGAGAGCCAGCAGAGCCTAAGGGTGTTTCTCCCCACCCCAGTGCTCTTCTTCAGTGACTGACAGGTTTGGGGGACATACATTCTCCAACTCCCACTGGTCGGGAGCCTCTGAGGTGTGGCCTGACTATCTCCACTTGAAACTGAGATTTAGAGAAATCAGGCACATATCAAGTCTGCAAGGTCTCTGAAATTCACACCCACCCCAACATATGGTCTGCTGTTACTCTGTGGTACCCCTCCCACCCACTGTCTTGCTGTGCGTGTTTGGAGATCTGACCCTCCCACAGATGGGGTGAGTCTGAGGTTGACCACATCTCCTTGTGCTGCTACCCTCCCCCTTTACCTGGGATTTCAGTCCACTCACCCTGCTCACTTACTGTCCCTCCACAACCACAGTGGAAAATCCCAGTATGCATCTGGCCTTCCTGCCTGAACCAACCCAGATCTGTGGTCATTCTGGTCAGGACACAGACCAGAGTGAAGAGCCCCCAGCCTCAGCCCCATTACCCACCCTCAGGGAGTGTATGCCCCTCACACCGCCAGGCACCCACCCAGCTCGCTGCAGCAGATGGAAAGGCCTTTTGTTGGTCAAAAGATTTTGCTTCCCCTGATAATTGTGCTGGAGACTAAGCTCAAACTGTGCTGGATTTTCTTCTAAAATAAAGTCGGATGGAAGATGGGCATCGCGGAACGCGGTGGGCTGCTTCCAGAGAAGTAATCCAAGGGAGGAGAGGGCCATGATCTCCTTTGAATAGCTCAAGTCCTCCCTGCCCATGAGACATTAGAGTTTAGGGAAACAAGTCTTGGGGTGTGGAACCTTGCTTGTAAAACACAAGGGCAGCACTGAACTAATTAGCCAGTTTTTCTGCATAAATTTGCCTTTTAAATTCAAAAGATAAAACTCCTTGACATACCATAAAGCCAAATTCAATTTTAAAGACTCAAGAAAGAATCAAACAGGTTTCTTTAAGCTTTGTATTAAAGATATATCTACAAGATATATACATATATATGCATATGCATATATACATATCATGAATATTTCTTCAATATATATTGAACTTCAAATTTGAAGTTCATTGAATTTTCAGAAGCTGAGCTCCCCCATATAGTCAGCCCTCCTACCAAGAAAATGGGCATTCTAACTCCCCAGAGCGCTTCATTTCCTTCCATCACTGGTCCTGCACCCGTCTGATTCCTAGTACCATAAATTACACAAGCCAGGGTCCTGGGTATGGCAATTTTTAACTGAACTATGGTTAACGCATAATAAAATGCACAGATCTTAGACATTTGGCTTAATGAGTTTTGACAGTTGTATACATTCAGGTCAAGACCAGCTCTGTTCAATAGCAATATAATAAGAGCCAACATGTAGTTTAAAATTTTCTAGTAACCATGTTCAAAGAGTAAAAAGAAAATATTTAATACCACAGTTTAAAACCAGTGCATTTACAACACCATCATTTTGACACATAATTATGATCAAAAATAAATAAAAGAAATTTTACTTTTTTGATAACAGGTATATTTTATACTCACAGCACATCTCAGTTCAGATGCTAACTTTTATGGCTAATGTGAAATAATATCCTATCCAAACCGTAGGGTTTTTTTATTTAAGGAAAACTGTTTTGTACTGTTTCATCTTTTAAATTAAAATGTACCTCAGTCCTTCAGTCACACCAGCCACAATTCAAGTCACATGTCAGGGGTGAGGGGCCACTGCATTGTGCAGTAAAAGGGTAGAACAGCCCCATGAACCCACAAAGTCTTCTCTTTCCCGTTCCCAGTCAGTTTCCTCCCTTCTCACCCAGGCAACCACTTTCTGAGATCTGTCACTATAATCACTTCATTTGTTCTTCAGTTTCATATAAACAGGACTACACTACATGCTCTCATATCCTCTTATGTTTTTTTTTCAATGTAATTGGATTATCTAATGCTGCTGCACAACTACTGTAATGGCAAAATCTAAAATACAAACATCACCAAATGCTGTTGAGTATGTGGGGCAACAAAAACTCTATAGTTTTGCTGGTGGAAAGGCAAAATTGTGCAGTCACTTTGAAAGATACATTGGCAGTTTCTTACAAAACTAAACATACTCTTACCATATGATCCAATCATGCCCTGGGTACTTACCCAACAGAGTTAAAAAGTTATGTCCTCACAAAAACCTGCACAAAGATAGTTATAGGATCTTTATTCATAGTTGGTAAAACGTGGAAGCAACCAAAATTTCCTTCACTAGGTAAAGAGATAAATTGTTATATATTCAGACAATGGAATATTATTCTGCCCTTAAAAAGAAGTGAGCAACCAAGACCTGGAAGAAACTTAAATGCGTATTACTAAGTGGAAGAGGCTAATCTGAAAAGGCTATGTACTGTATGATTCCAACGGTGTGACATTCTGAAAAAAGCAAAACTATCAAGACAGTATAAAGAACAATGGTTGCAAGGAGTTAGGGAGTGAGATGAGCAGGTGGACCACAGAGGATTCTCAGAGTGGTGAAATGACTCTGTATGATTCCATAATGATGGATACATATCTTAATGCATTTGTCCAAATCCATAGAATGAAAAACATCAGGAGTAAATCCTAAAGTAAACTTTAGGCTTTGGGGGATGATTTTGTGTCAATGTAGGTTCACTCTTCGTTAAAAGAAAAACTGTACTGGTTAGCGAGAGGTCCTGATAATGGAGGAGGCAATGCATGTGTGGGGGCAGGAGGTTTATAAGAAATCTCTATACCTTCCCATCAATTTGCTGAGATCATAAAACTGCTCTTTCAAAAAAAAAAATGAGATCTTTACTTAAAAGAGAGAATCATCCAAGATGTGTATATCTATAATTCTTTTTATTGCTGAGTAGTTTTTCGCTGCATAAATATACCACAATTTATTTAGCCATTCTTCTATTGATGCACCGTTTGTCTGTTTTCAGTTTGGAACTATTATGAATAAGGTTGCTATACACATTCTTATACAAGTGGTTTTAGGAACATATGTTTTCATTTCTCTTGGGTAAACACCAAAGAGGAATCAATGAGTCATGTGGTACATACATATTTAACTTTACAATAAACAACTCTCCAAAGAGATTTCACAGTTCCATCAGCAACATCAGAGTGATCTATTTTCTCCACATCTTTGCAACATTTGGTATTGTTAATCTTCTTTATTTTAGCCATTCTCTCTACTGTGGTTATATTTGCATTTCTTTGATGACTAAAGATGTTGAGAACCTTGGTTAGGGCTTCTTTTGTGAGGCGTCGGATCGAGTCTTTTTTCATTTTTTAAATTGTGTTGTGTCTTATTGTTCATTTGTAGGAGTTCTCTCTACATGTTCTGAACACAGATCCTTCACCAGATATGTGTTCTGCCAGTATGCTAGTCTGGCTTATCATGATTTGATGAGCATTTTCTTAAAACTGTCTGGTGATGAGTAGAAAATCATAATTATGATGAAAACAAATTTATCCAATTTTTGTAGTTAGTACTTTCTTTGTACTTACTTCTTTTGTAGTTAGTACTTTTTGTGTCCTAACAAGAAAATCTCTGTCAAGATCATAAGATTTTTCTCCTATGTTTCCTTTCAGAATAAGGGTTGGCAAACTAGCTCTCAGGCCAGATCCAACTTGCCACCTGTGTTTGTACAGCTTAGAAGCAAAGAATGATTTTACATTTTTAAACAGCTGGGGAGAAAAAAATCAAAAGCAGAATAATAATATGTTACATGTGATAATATATATGAGATTCAAGTTTCAGTACCGTAAGAAACATGTCATTAGAACACAGCCGTGCCCATTTCTTTACACACTGTCTGTGGCTGCTCCACACCCCGGAGGCAGAGTTGAGTCGCTGTGTAGGACTGCACAGTCTGCAAAGTATAAGATATTTAACAGCTGGCTCTTTACAGAAAAGTTTGCTGACTCCAGTTCTGGAAGCTTCTATGGTTCGGGTTTTGTGTTTAGGTCTATGATCCATCTTTAATTATGTTTTGTGTATGGATTGAGATGGAGGTCAAGTTTCATTCAAACAGATTTCTGTATGTGATTATTTGAATTATGTGGCCAGTTGGGAGAATCTAGGATGGAGCCAGCATTTCAGGAGCCTGGCAAAGCTTACCTCCTTTATCCCCACTGGAAGGAGACTGGTCTCCCCTTCCAGGGCCTGGTTCCCAGGCTGAAGATGGGAGGAGGGGGTCCTAGCTGCGCCTCTTGAGAGCAGAAGGAGCTGCATTAGAAATGGCATCATTTTCCAGCTCCTGTGGATATCCCCAGATTACACCAGCCACTTCGAGTCTGGATTTTTGTATTAACAGTGCTGTCCTCTATTCAGGCTCCTGCTGTTCATCCCTGGGGCTGAGGCTCCTCTCCAGATAAGAATCAGATCCAGACTCCGGTACACATTCCCATTAGCGGGAACCCGCTCGACACTAGCTCAGGTCCTGGCATCTTCATTCGTCAGCTCGACACCCTAACTACTTGCTTCCACCTTTGTAGCCCTTTATCACACCCAGCAATCTCCTGCCACTCTATAACCACATGAAAATGAAATGGAAGCCTTGCAAAAGCAAATAATTAGTTTGAATCTGTTTACAACCAGTCAAAGTTGTTGGTTCTAAGAATGGAGTTCAAAAAGTCATTCCTCCTAACAACCAAGCAGAAATATTTGCCCATTATTTAAAAGTTCTGTAGCTCTCAGGGGCCACCTTACCTTAAAGTGCTTGTTATGCAAAGCATTCTGTGATGAAATTTAACTTCAGCGTTTGGGGAAGGACTTTAGATGGATTTATTAACTGACTTTATTTGCATTGCCTCCCTTGTATTCTATGCTCTATCTTCCTCTTGCTATCTCTTATGCAAGTCCAGGACTGGTAGTTATTTTGCCTTTGTGAAACCTGCTTTCAATGGAAACCTCACACATACAAAAAAAACTCCTTAGGTGTGCATCTACGCAGCGGTGCCCTGCCAGCCTCCGCCTCCCTGTCTGCAGAGATTGTAATCACTAATTATAATTGCACTCGGCACCAATGTCACGTGTCTCATCCATGCTTGCAGAGGGTTTCACAAACTGCTCTTTCTGAGAAACTGAGGCACAGAGGCACTTGTGACATTCCATATCACAGCTCCTCCTGCCTTCCTGGGCTTGATCCAGACACAGCCCTCAGCCCAGATGGATGTCCACATCCCCCACTTCGTGCTTTCACATCCTGTGTGTCAAGCTTACTCCTAACACCCTTCCTACAAGACAAAGTTCACCCCCAACACAATTTAGATCCCCATGTTTCAGGTGGAGAGAGAGAACAAAAAGGCTCAGAAAATTGGCCAGAGTTACAAAGTTAGTGATGGGCAGAGCTGAAATTGAAGCCCGAATGGGGGAGAACCAAGCACCACACTGGGGTCCGCTCCTTCTCACTGGACAGAGGATGCTGTCAGTGATGTGTCCTCCTGGGGAACAGGTACCGGTGATCACATGTTGCATGGGTCAGAATGCAGGGATGAAGAAGCCCTCTACTTGTGGAGATGGGGTTTCTATCAGCTTGACCAAACTTTCAAAGGATTTCTCCACAGGTCAAAAGAAAATTAAAGAGTGTATTTTTGCTGGATATTTAAAAACCAAAACTACATTGACGTGTACTTAGCCTAAAGGCAAATGTGTGGTCAAATACGTCCTGGCCATTTGTGACCAGAGTCAGAAAGAAACAAGTGGTTGAGACAGCTGTAAAAAACAGCAATTTGTTTATTCCACTTTAAAATAAGAACGCATTTCAGATGCACAACCTCAATCTGCATGCAAAGCGGAATAAATCCCACAAGCAAAAAATTATCTGGACTTCCCCCTGCCTTAGAACACATCCTCCAAGGATTTTTCTGTAAGGCCAAGTGAAATTACAAGGTTGGTTTTTTCAGTGAAGTCACAAAATTATAGTAGCGTAAAGGGCACTCGAAAGGCCAATGATCATTGCGGCAAATTAACATTTGTTAATACCAGAGCAAAGAAATGCAGCAGAGGAAGCTTCTAGCACAGGTTCATGGTGAAAAATGTTTCTTCTTTCTCACCCTAAAGAGAAGTGAGGCTGCCCTAGACCTCGGGAACAGGAAGTGCTGGGATGGGAGTCAGGGACCCCACTCCAGCCTTTCCTCACTCATAAAACCACCAGACTGAAAACGTTTCTGGGATTCTGTTTCTAACCACCTGGAAATCTGCCAGCAACCTTCATTTATTCGACATCATTCCACAAATATTTGGACACTTCTAATGTTGCAGACTTGGGGCTCAGCTATAGGATGGTGGACAAGACAGACGTGGTCGCTGCCCTAACAGCGCTTCCATCTGGTAGAAGATGAGCTCTGTGAACAGAAGTGTCATAACACGGAGAAGAAGCACACTAACAGTCAGAAGCAGATCTGCTGCAAAGAGCAAAAACCCAGAAGTGTTTCCCCACCTAATTGATAGGAAGTTTCAGGTAGGTGACTACAGGTGTTAGGGCAGTCACTCCAGAATGTCAAAACCCACATCTCTGCAAATCTCTTGGCCTTTGCCTCAGGATCACAAGATGACTGCTGAAGCTCCAGCTGTCACGGTCTCATTCTAGACAGAAATGGAAGGAGGAGGGAGTTAAAGCTGAAATGTTTCCTCTTAACAGGAAAGAAAAACCTTTCTAAGAGCCCTCCATTGTGCTACCTGGCCACCCTAGCTGAAAGGTGTTAGTTATTTAGTCCAGGACAGCCAGAATGGGAGGGGTCAGTGGGCTGGAAAGAAAAAAGATGGGTGGCAAGATGGGCAAAAGCCAGATCACACTGCAGCCAGGGAAGGGGCTTGACTTTGCCCTGAGACCAGTGGGAGGTCAATCTGGGAGCAAATGAAAGATGTTCTTGTTAGGAAGGCCATAGGCTGCATGGAGGAAATGTGAGGGACATCTAAAGGTAGGAAGACAGGAGGAGGCTGCTGCAGGAATTTAGGGCTGAGAGAAGTAGAAGGGCGGGATGGACATCTAAGGAGTGAGACATGTTTTGGAGTGGAGCTCTCATGACCCCTGACTCACTGAATTGCAGATGCAGAGGTGAAGGGATGAGAGGAGGGAAGGGTAAGTCCTATATTTTGAGCTTGAGCACTCTGGGACACCCAAGGTGCTGGCATGATGTGGTTTCTTAATAAGTGATGCCTGTGTTAATGTCTTTTTAAAATGTAAAGCAACCAAGGCCCTCCAATGCTCGGAATGCTCGGTGAGTCCCTTTGCCTCCAGATAAATGCTTATCAATCTCCTGACACTGGCCTATACAAACATTTTCCCAGTCCCTCTGATGTCCTCCGCCCCATCCCTCCAGCTCCACGCATGACTCCAGAATACCCAGAAATGTCTCACTTTCTCAACCCTGCTCCTTGCCTGGGTTGCTCAGGCAACCAGGCAAATGCTTCCTGGTTATCTCCTCACCACATTACAGGACTCAGAGGATAAGTTTCTTCCTTCAGTCCTGGGCTATTTATCGTATCTCCTCACATGCTGTGGTATTTATAAACCAGCCCTGTCAAACTGAGCGCTCAGCGGCAAGCACCTTGTCTTTCCTCACTGCTCCGTGACTGAGTTCTGTGGTAGACAATGAGTGGGGGTTTGGAAAGCTGAATCAGCAGTCAGTCCCGGAAGCAGGAAAGACACAGGAGACAAGAGGACACATGGGGGTGGGGGCTGGAGAAGAGAGCAGAAGACGACCGGTGCATCTAAGACTCTTGGCTTCTGTAGGAAACCATTAGCTATTCATGGCTCCTTGTCAGCTTTCAGTTCCAAAAGTTAAGAATTCTAAGTTCCTCAGATGCCACCCAGCAGCCATAGATCCCTGGCTGACCAGTCAGACTGTGATTTGACCTGAAAGTCAAGACTTCCCATTTCTATTAACAGTTCAAAAGGAATTCAGAAAGTCAGAAAATGACCAAAGAGTGCCCGTGGTTGGTGGAAACAACCCAGTCTGTTCAGTTTCAACATTCTTAAAAAACAAGGAAATCCTAAGAGAGGAAAAAAGATACTCATGGCTTTCTCCAAGTTGACCATGAGATGAAGAAACCAGGTGGGAATACAGTCTTTGGAGTTGTACTTGCTGGCCTTGATTTTCTGCTTTAAACTTAAATTTCCTCAGCAAAATGGGAATGGCACTGTGCTCAGTGAGGTGCGTGCTTAGTGTCTAGCTTTACACACATACAGAGGGACTCTTGTGTGTGTTTGGTCAAAACTTTGAACACATATGCACCAAATATTGGAGCATCTAAATACATAAAGAAAATATTAACAGGCCTAAAGGGAGAAGTAGCAGCAATGTAATAATATTAGTAGGCTTCAATGTCCCATGTTCAACAGCAGAGAGCTCATCCAAACAGAAAATTAATAAGGAATCTTAACTTTAAATGACACTTTAGACCAGATGGAATGGACACATGAACAGAACATTTCACCCAACAGCAGTATGAAATACACATTCTTCTCAAGAATACATGGAATATTTTCCAGGATAGGTCATATGTTAGTTACAACACAAGTCTTTAAGAAGACTGAAATCATATCAAGCATCTTTTCCAAACACAATGGTATGAAACTAGAAATCAATTCCAAGAAGAAAACTGGAAAATTTACAAATATGTGGATATTAAACAACATTGCTGTTCAACATGTATTTGAACAACCAATGGGTCAAAGGAAAAATCAGAAGAGGCAAGTGGAAATACAGCAGTCCAAAACTTATGTGATCAGCAAAAGCTGTATTAAGAGGGAAGTTCATAGTGATAAATATCCACTTTAAGAAAAAAAAAAATTTAACACAGAATTAGCCTCCTTCATTGTGTTGTTCTTATATTTCCCCCAAAGGCATTAAAGCAGCTCTGCTGACAATACTAGCCGACCCCCTTCTAGGGGATATTAGTGTGTTAATAAATGTAACTCGTAAGCAAAACCTCCCCATTCCACCTTGACCCCAGCATCATCACAGAATGCAAGTGCTTAGGTGCTTACAAGATGTTCAAGAAACACTCACTGCTGTTTAAATTTCCTTTTTACTGGGAGGGGGAAAGTGAACATCTGAGAGGAAAGATGGCATGCTCAGGATGGAAGATGGGATTTCATTTAATGTGTTTTCATGTAAGGCTCGTAATACCGTTTCCTCTCATTAAAGATTGTTAGTTCATAGTGATACACCATTCAAGCTGCATTAAATTTTAAGACCTAGTTAAACTTATATTTCTTCAGGCTAAGTGGAAACTTGGTAGATTATTTTATCCCAATTAAAATAATAATAAAACTGATTTGGAAAAAATAAAATAAAACAAGCTTGAAGTGGGCCTCGACATATCTGTCAGTGTTACCATTACAAATAGAATTAGTCCAAACATTGAAGTGACTTCCAAGAGCCTTCCTCCTGTGGGTTCTTCTGTGTGTATTTTCTGCACAGAATGTTATTAGGTATAATTTATCCTCCTCTAATTTATTAGATTATGTCTATATACTGCTGCACTTATTTTAACAAAGAGGTTTTTAAACAAATAGAAGTAAATGTAGATTTAATTTATTTCACCAGGCGAAGAATTCTCGAGAAAATCAATTTCCATTTGCACAGGTATTCTGGTAGCCTGGCACCCCCGCTATTACCTTCCTGTTCCTTCCATGCTGGCGTTTACATGACAGATAGCTTCATTTCTCTGCCATGATTCTATTACTTACAGAAAAATATGTTTAAGGGGCATTAAAGGTCTAACTTAAACTGACAAAAGTTTCAACTTAACAAAGCTTGTGTTAAGGCTTTAACTTACTCAGGTGACTGGGAACCATTGAGGAAAGTGATGGTGCCCATGATAATGTGATATGTCAGTTTTAATTTGCAGCCCCTCATGTTTTGTTAACTTATGGAAGGCCTTTCATGCTATCTAAATGGAAGAATAGGTCTCAGCCCAGCACGAGAACCTCTGACAATGGATTTTCTATCTCCTTCTCTAAACCTGAATTTCAGAACTAGGGCGTGTGTGGGGTACCCACTGCCCTGCTTCAAGGTAGATATGTCTTAGGTCTGCTCCTAAAAATTCCACTTCATCCCATTTTCCTAAGTTCATGGCTCATTGACAAACATATATTTGATCATTTCTGCTCTCTGCCTACATCCCCTCCCTCTTGCTTTCTGAAGTCCTGACCTTGCTCCTGCTATATGTGCTAGAGCCAGCTTGTATCACTTTGCAAGGCGTGTCTTACCACCTCTGCATTCAGGATTCACCTTGGGGGTATGAAGTCAGCCATGATTTGAGTATTTACACCATGGAAATTGGCAAACAGTACATATCAGGCCTTTAAAAAAAAAAAAAAAAAAAAAAAAACTGGCTGAGACTATTTCCCAGTGCAGCACTTCCTTATCACTGCCCATTCTGCACATTCCTCACTAAGTTCCAGCCACACTGACCAAAAAGTGTTTCCTTCAGGGCATTTGCAGGGGCCCTGGCATGGAACGCTGGTCCCCTGGTGGCAGAAACTGTCAGTTCCCTCATTCAATCCCCTTGGCCTCCCCCAACCTCCATCTCCCCCCACTCCCCCCCAAGTACACCCAGGCTTCCAACTTTTAACTAGCAGGACCACTTTTAAACCAAGGACTGTGGCCACCATTCACTGACAGTGAACCAGAGGCCATCAACCAGGAACAGAGGTAATCCCCACATGTGCGGCAAGCTCCCTCTATGGGCTGCTTCTCTTCCATGTCTCATTTGCTCAAATGGTGTTTCCTGGGATCACCTCCCAAATGAATTTCCTGTATTTCAATTTCTGTCTCAAGGTTTGCTTCTAGGGGAATCCAAACTAAGATACCCCAATCTTATCTGGGTGGGCTCCTTCTTCCCTGCAGATCTCAACTCCACTGTCACCCTCCCCCACAAAAACCTATTCTGATAACCATGAATGTTTCCCTACCCAAGCCTGGTCCCTATAAATGCCCAAGCTTGCTTTTAACCTCAGATCTCTCTGGCTCTCAGACCAAGGACTCCTGCAGCACCACCATATACACTTGCTACTTTAGGATCACTAATTGAAGCTATCATGTTTAAAAGGAAATAGAAACATCTGTGATTGAGTGAAGGGATAATAGCTTTCTTGAGCCATCCACAGAGGTCCCTTGGGCCTGGGGCTCCGGCTCAGCAATCTGCTCCATTTGGGGCTGAGCTGGACGGCCCTTTTGCAGTTAGTCTAACAGCCCTTTCGGAAGGAACACAAGGCTAAGAACCCTGAGTTTAAACTATCCAGGAGCTTTCCCAAGTTTATTTGCCCCACTGCTAATTGGAAGTAATAATGTTCCTCTTACTTCCTTGTTGAGATCTTTTGAGACAAAAGGAAGCTGATGATTGGACCCCCGCACCAAGACCCCCGCCCCCTCCCTGTGTCATCAGCCTACCATCCCCCAGGTTTCTCCAGCTTCTTCCATTCTGGAACCTCCCTCTGAAAATAGTCAGGAGAAAGCCATTCTGGGGAGGAGGCTGTCCTGCGATCAGGAAACCAAAGGCCATTCTTGTCAGATTCTGGTGTGTAATGAATGCCTGCTGCACAGTGAGAAGAAGCTCTGCTGGGTAGAGGTACTTCACTTTTCTGCAAAATTTTAATACTTTGGCTATAAACAGTTTTTTCACAACACTTAAAGGCAGTTTTCCAGGCCATCTCTCTTTAGGGAACATAGTGGAGGGCAAATCTTTGAAGGGATTGGTATTTTGGGGTAGGATGTGAGTGACTTCACTACAGAAGGGCTGTCCCAGGGACTTCCATGTTTTGGACTTGATTTTGTGATAAAATCAAGGTGATCCCCTTTCTAGACCAGGCTGCACTTTATTTCATTGCAATGAGACCAAAGAAACTAAAAATTGGTTTAAAATCCCTTTTCTGCTATTTTTGATCCCCATGAATGCAATTCCCAAGACAGCGTAGGTTGCCACTCTACAATGGTGGTACTGCGCCTCCTTTTGCCCTCTGCTTGGAGGTGCAGTGGGGAGTTTCAGGTGTTTGAGAGCCCTGTTCCTTCATTGGGATCACTGCCCTGCACCTACAGTCCAGCTCAAAGTCCTCTGATCCAGTAACCACAGTGGGGAGCCTGACCCTGATTTATAACTTGGGCCTTCCCAATGAAAGTTCACCATCCCATTTCTGGGGTGCAATACTTTAGACCTTGCTGGGCTGCACTCTTTACCAGGCAGTCTTAATAGACCTCAACACAGTCCTCTAAACTACTAATATTTGGGGTTGCAGGAGAGATCAGGACAGTTACCTAGACAGAGTCCTGGACTCTGCTTATGTTACTTTGCAAACTTTACAGAAGAGGAGGTGACCTGTTTGTGTGATTTACTTGCGACTATATCACATATTTATAGATATTCTTTATTTCCAAAGAGAGGAAAAAACTATTACATGACAGACTTTGGAGTTCAAGTGAGTCCAACAAACTTTAAACATTAGGGTAGGGGGAGGTGTGCAAAGTGGAATTTAGGGGGCTGAGAAGCTAGGATATCTTGACACAAAGCACCCATATTGGAAGTGCATTCTACACACTGGATTTGTTGTTGTTAAATTCACACAACATATAATTCACTTTTTTCAAGTGAGCAATTCAGTGGAATTTAGTGCATACAAAATACTGTGAAGCCACCGCCTCTTTCTAATTTCAAAACTTTTCATCATCCCAGAGGAACACCTGCCCCTGGATTTTCAAGCATGTTATTGAATGCTCACTGGATGTCTCATTTAATCCCAGCAGCCCTCCAGGGTATGCATTAAAAATCCCACTTACCAGTTGAGGAGGCTCAGACTGATGTTTCCACAGTCGCCAAGGAGGCCGATCCTCCTGCCAGCACTCCCAAAACCCAGCTGCTAAGTCTAAGCCTAGATGATCTCTAAAAAGCAGATTCCTGGGTCCTGGGCCCCCAAAGAGTCTAATTCCTTGGACCTGGGAGGGGGCAAGGACCTGAATTTTCAAATACCCGTAACAGCACAGGAGCTACCCCGCTCTCTTTGTCCACATCTGTGCCTTCCATACTCCTCTCTCTTTGAGGAGGGATTCCCCTGATCCCTGGTGGCCTGCGGGTGGGGGCTGCCCTGTAACTCAGACCAGTCTGCTTCACTCCGAGGACCTGCGTCTGGACCCCCCCTTTTCTTTTGCCCGCTCACTCCTGCGCACTGGTAATCATCCAAGCTCAGGTGCCTTTGCCTGATATCTCAGAGCCAGTTTTAGGGGACCTGCCACCTCACCTCTGATCCCCAGCTGCAGCCTTATTCAAGGACCTGGTCCCTGCCTTCGTACTGGGTGTCTAAGCTGTTTGCCCTAAGCCTGCATCTCTGTCCTGGTAACCTCCTGCAAGGGTCTCTCTGGATCCCCAAATGCCCTGCCTGATAGGAGAGCTTTGATTTACCTCGGGGCTTTGGGCCATACTAGACAGTGTGACTTTGTGATTGAGGGGGTGGGCTTTGGGTTAGATGGCATCAACTAGGTCTCCTAGGCAGCAGGAGCCTGATGTCAGCCACGTGGGACATCAACATGACTGTACAACAAAGTCTGGGGACTCCCCTGCAGGCAGTATTCCCTGTGTATTGTCATACATTGACACCAGAGGCATCAGCGCCAACCATGCCCTCTGTGACAGGGGGCAACTGTAAGGCCCGTGTGGGAAACCATCCTGAACTCTACCCTCTGCATCTCCTCCCTTGGCTGATGTAACCTGGATCCTTTGCTGTTATCAACAGTTTTCAGTGAGTTCTGTACGTCCTCCTAGAGAATCATGGAGGATGGTGGTGTTGTTGGCTGCCCCCTAACTTCCCAAACTCCCAGAGTTAGAGACCCCACTTGCACCTTACCAGACATTTGAGTCCCCGAGCATTAGCATGGTTGGGGTGTCGCTCTTCCCTGTGCTGGTGGCCTGCAAACGTAGTCAGGTCTCCTGCCCTGTTTCTCTCTCCCCATTCCAGCCCTGTCTTTGTGCCTCTACCTTTTGAAATCTGCACCTGGACAGTTTCCCCAGCACCTCCATCTGCAGCCATGTTTCTCCCCCATCCCCACCTATGTGGGCCTCACTCCAGGTGCTGTTCCATTTTATCACCTTCCTTCAACCTGCAGGATAATCACATAGGTCTCAAGCATATGACTTCCTTTCCCCTTGTGTACAGGACCCTCCTTGGGTCCCTTCAACCAAAATTTTTCAATTTTGGAAAACCCAACAGAAGAATTGCCTTTGGATTTTCTGGTTCTATTGGCCATTTTGCACCAGGGCACATTTATCTAGTCCCAGACAGAATCTCTTGTTTCCCTTTTTCATAGAACATGTTTTCTCTCTGCTTTAAGCCTCTGCAACTCCAGGATAAGTAGAATCCTTTATCTTGTCATTACCACGCTTTCCTCTTTGGACATCGATTGAGAAACTCAGATTCACAGCTTCCTCTTTGGAGAGAGCATGAAAAGATCTCCTGCAGCATCCTGTACATTTCAAATGAGGTGAGGTTTCCTCTCCCATGTCTTGCGTCTGCCGAGCAATCGTTTAACTTCCTGACATTAAACAAAAACGAAACCGAGGTTTCCCTAATTGGGAATCATAATCAAGAATCTGTCACGGGGTCTCTTCTAAATTAATTCAGCTTGATTGTTCTTTAGACCTTTGCTAAGGAGTCTGCGTGTACTCTTGACATCGACTTGTCCCATTTTCATCCCATATTAGTCCCCTAACAAGGGTGCACATTGGCTCTTAGTTCACAAATTAGAAAAATAGGCAGTGGTTCCGGCAGCTACATGCCGATGTGCTCACACCAGATTATAGTCACGGCCTCACTGCCAGGCCTCTGGATCCCTCTCTGGGAGCGGAAATTGGTTCCAAATGTAACTTCATGTCGGTTCTCCCCAGCCCCCACCCTTTCCCTGGAGCACTCCCCTAGCTACATTTTTAAAAAAGAACTTCTCCTGGTTACCCATGTCACAGAGATTGGACTGGAAGGCCCGTGTGGCGTGCCATCCTGGACTCTACCCTCTGCATCTCCTCCCTTGGCTGATATAACCTGGATCCTTTGCTGTCATCAACAGTTTTCAGTGAGTTCTGTACGTCCTCTTAGAGAATCATGGAGGATGGTGTTGTTGGCTGCCCCCTAACTTCCCAAACTCCCAGAGTTAGGGACCCCACTTGCCCCTTACCAGACACTTGAGTACCCAAGCATTAGCGTGATTGGGATGTCACTCTCTGTTGAAGCTCTCCCAAAAGCGCTCTTGTCAATTCCAGCTAAGTGCACGTCTGCTCACTGCCTCTCCACAGAGTCCCCTTCCTCGAGGATTCAAGTCTTCACTGAGGGGGATGTTGGCATCTGTTCTGAGGAGGTGAGGTGACCTATTGGAGGACACCCTGGAACTTCGGCACAGCCCAGGTAATCATGAATGGTCAATTTTGGCTGGCCAGGGGGCTAAGCTGGCTTGATTTCCAACCTGTGCCAGCCACTTCCCCATGACATGCCCACGGGCCAGCTATTATCTGTAGGTCCTCAGTCTCCTCTAAAGTAGAAGTCATCACAAACCTCCCTTCCAGGGCTGCTGGGAGACTTGAGGAGACAGGACACACAGGAGGATGAGCCCCCTGTCCTGTGGCAGGCACCCAAAAGCAGACACCCTGTTCCTCTCCCAGACCTTCAGTTTGACCTTTGCGTTTCTGAAGGGTGTGATGTAAATCAAATCACAAGTATGGTTAAACACACCCACCTGGCACCTCTCTTGCTATCCGCCTCTGCGACATCTGATTCTTACCTGTGGGAAATCACAGGACATTATCAGAGAACACATCCGGCTCAAAATCCTGTGGGCCCCCGACACCAGGCAATACTTGTGGAAGTAGATGTTCATCCGGACTGTGATTCATAAGTTGTCAGCAAATCCAGAGGGAGGCAAAAAATGTATGAGTGCTGAATGAATTGATTTTCATAAAATTAACATTATATTGTATAATAACATTTCCCCATATAAAGTCTTTTTCATATTAATATTTATAACACCATAAGGATTAAATCATAACTTTGTGATTATTTGAAATCTTTTTTTAAAAACTTGTTCCAAAGATGAGTTAGTGATGGGTTTGTTTTTTGGGCTTCTTTGGGGTTTGTGTTTTTGGTTTTTTTGTTTGTTTTGCCTTTGTCTTCAGAATGTTCTGGTGGCATTCAGAATTCTTCCAACAGAGAGACATTGTAACTTTAATAATGGTTTCACACAGCACATGAAAGGATCTGTCCTGGAGTTGGTGGGACTGAAAATTTGACTTAGACACCCAGCTTGAAAAAGCTTTCATTTTTTTCATGTTTCATTTGCAACAATCTCCTCCTTTGCACAGGACAGTAAGATTACTGAAACAGGAAATCGACACAGACATGTTCCTGGCCCCCCAGTATTCCCATTCTGGGTGCTCTGGGGTGGGGGGGGAGTGTCTTCTGAGACATGGGACTTGGTCTGAAGTTTTCTCTCCAGTGTGGCAGGAGTTGGGCAACATATGGCTGCAGGCTGGGTGGCATTGTTGCAAACTCAGCCAGTTTCTTGCAGGAGGGCCTGACTCCCAGGGCATACACTCTTGAGCTGTGTTCACGAAACTACAGAAGCTACACACAAAACCCTATAGGCAGCGCAGGAAATGAGACCCACAGCCACATCAGGGGCCTCACTTCTGGGGTGGTTGGGGAGGGGGGGGGGTTGCCTTCCTTTAGCAGAAACAGATTTTTTTCTCAAAGCATTAACCTTTTTTCTCATACTTAACAAATTTTGTTTGGTCTTCTTGCTGAACATTGGTGCTAAACATTTGAGCTGAGTAATGTTGAGATGCACACCACTTACCCAGCCTCTCACCAACTAGCTCTAGAGATTGGCTAGGTGTGTTGTGACAAAGCACAGCACACGGCTGGGTTTAAACAACAGACATCAATTGTCTCCATTCTGGAGTCTAAGATGGAGGTAGCGGCTGAACTGTTTCCTTCTGAGACGGAGGGAGGATCTCCACTAGCTCTGGAGGCTTGCTGCCCATCTTTGACGTTGATTTGTAGATGCATGATTTCTTCTCTGCTTTATCTTCACATGGGGTTCCCTGTGTGTCTCATCCAAGTGTCCCCTATTTATAAGAATGGGGTTGTGTTGGATTAAAGCTCACCCTAATGAGCTCATCTTAACTTGAGCATCTGCAGAGACCCTATTTCCAAATGAGATCACATTCACAGGTACTGGGGGACAGGACTTTGATATTTGGGGGGGTACAATTCAGTCCACAAGCCCCAGTGCAGCTCGCTGGCCTGACTTAGGGCCTGTCTCCTAACTAGTGCCTCCTCCACCCTGTGCCCTCTATGGCCCCTTCTCTTGCTGTAGGGTCACGAGTAGAGAGGCAGGATGCAGAAAGGGAGGTGAGCCTGCAGGAGGTGGTCTTGGAATGTCACCTGTGGAATAGAGGGCACAGAATTGGGCAGGAGCCATTATTAAGATTTGATCCAAGCTCAAGAGAGGTTTCAGATAGCCCCGCCAGGAATTCCAGAGGTGGGGTGACCCCTCAGCTGTCCAAGAGTTGATGAGGACCAGATGCAGGCTCTCCTAGAAGGGCTGCGTGTGACCTGGGCCAATGACCCCTCCAACAAAGCCCATCCCTGATGTGGGTAGATGCTGAGGGCTTTCTGACAGTAGACTTCTTGGCACCTGGGGGGATGAGACTTTATAGAGCCACCCCAAGCTGCCAGAGTGAAGCTTCTAAAAGGCAGGTCTGACCATGTCTCCCCGTTACATACTCAGTGGTTCCCACTGCTATTGGGATTAAGACTGAAACGCCTGGGCTGGGCCCCCTCACCTCATGCACTGTATCCCCATCCTGCTCTACTCTGGCCTCTTGCTCGCCACCCGCTCTCCCGCCACAAGGTCTTTGCAAACACTGTCCCCTCAGCCCAGATTTCTCTTCCCCTTTTTCACCTCAGTGACTCCATCTCATCCTCCAAGAGTCACTTCATCAAAAGCCCACCCCATCTCCTTGACCAAATCAAATACTCTTACCACAGGCTGCTGAGCACTGTGCCACTCCCCGGAGCCCAATCTGCACTTCTGTGCTCGAGCTCGTGATGGTTCGGTTTTGCCTAGCTTCCCGCTGGACTGGGAGCACCATGGGACTCGGAGCCAAGTCTGGTTTTGCTTCCTGTGGGTTCCCAAGGCCTAGCTCAGACCTGACACATTAATGCATATTATTAATATCAAAATCATATCAATGGATGTGTATGTTCAGGCGTCGATTAGTAACAACGGAGGATTTTGCAGGAAACCTGCGAGGCATTCACATTCACTGTCTTAAAAGGGAAAAAAAAGGCAGGCGCTGGATGTATTTCAGTCCTTGAAAGCTGTGAAAGATTGACCATCCACAGGTTAATAAACAGCAGTGGGCCCCAGAAGACACGAGGGAGCCATTTTTCCAAGTGAGAACACAATTCACCGGTTTCAGGGATTTAGTAAATGGCCCCCTGGTGGACTGAAAAAGAATGTGCTTTCCCAAGTGGGGTCTGACCCGGACATCTCTAACAGGGAGTAGGGGGGTGTCTCCTGATGGATGCAGGGAGGCCCAACTACAGTGGAGCTGCATCCCAGAATTCTTTTCCAGTCGGTTCCTAGCCACATTGACATACCAAGAACCGGAAGAAGAGAGAACAGGAATGGGAGGGGGGGTTAAGGGGACACTGTCGTCACGATATTTGCGTGGCGCACAACCCATGTGGAGTCCCATTCATGTGTGATCATACATGATTAATGATGGGAATGCACGTTGAGAAATGCATCATCAGCAATCCCAGCACTGCACAGACGTCATGTGCTATGCTCCCTACACAACACTCCCCATTGTGCTCATGCAGCAATTCAGGAGGGCCTCTTGGAAGAGGAGCTGTGTCATCCATGACTTCTCATTGCTCCTGGAGTCCTGACATTGTATACTGCAACGTCACCACGTAGTCGGGATTTGGGATCACCCTCATGGAGGCTGCCCTCTGTGACCTGGACGTGGTTATCTACACATGACTGTCCAGCAAGTGGAGCTGAAATCTAGTGCTGCCCCTTTCCTCTCCATTCTGTCAAATGCCGCCATTCCTGCTTCCTTCTCGTCCCCAGACCTTTTCACTGTCAGCAGCTGCTCCTGCTGAGGACACCTTCGTGAGAGCACCGAGCGCAAGTGCATCATCTTGCTTTAATGTTGGCAACAACCTGGCAAGGTAGTTCTGTTGTCCCTGTCCCTGAATGGGGAAGCTGAGGCTCAGTGATGTGCCAGGTTGCGCTTTCCCAGGCCTCAGATGGGGGTGAAGGCAGAGCTGGGAGGACAAAAGGCCAAAGAGGCGCCACTGAGTCCTTGGCCACTCAGGCCTCCGTGCTCACTGCCTCTGCCAGAAACCTCTGGAAGTGTCATTCCTCCGATGACCAGCAACCCCCCTTCTTTTTTCATTCTCAGTTGTTGCCGCACTGACAAAAAGTTCAGGAGCTCTGGGGAGGAAGTTGGCTCCACTCCTGGGGTCTGGGTAATGATGAAGCCAACCCAAACTGACCGCCTTGCAGCCGTTCCTGGCCCTGGGGCATAGCTGCGGACGCGGAGAAATGCCTCTGAAGCCCCAAGTGTTTTCCTGGCATCTCAGCCCTAAATGGCAGGTCAAGCTAAGAGCCACCTGACAGGAGAAGAAACGCCCCTCGCCTCCCATGGCCTTCTGTTCCCGGCCCTGCTCTGAAAAGTAAATGTTATGCAGTAAATTCTTTCCTAACACATCAGCAGTGCATAACCAGGGCATTTCCCCCAACCGAGAGGATCATCCATCAATGCCAGCAAGTGGGGACGCAGGTTTCCTGCACTTCTGGCTAAATGCTGCAGCTAAGAGCATCCACCTGTTCATGCTAGTCCTGCCAGGGCGGGAGGAGGGAGAATCCTCAGAGGAGAGTGATCTGGCCCTGAGCAGCAATCCCTCAAGCTGAAAAGGGAGAGGATTCTGTACCCCCAGGAGTGACCTTGGGGAGGTGGAGCAAGCGCTGGGTGAGGCTCCACGTTCTTCTTCAGGAAGTCAAGGCCTTTGATGCCATCTCATTGGGGTTAGGGAAAAGTTCTGTGCTTCCAGATAAGGCAAAGCAGGGGCCTCCTGGGGCATGCTCAGATCCCCGGAGTCCTTCAAGTGTCACCCCCAATGCAAAACTGCTTGCTGCTCCCGGGTGTGGAACACGAGGCTTCTCCCCCAGGCGAAAGAACCCCACTGCCTCCATTGCATCTAAGATCCCTTGTCTTTTTTCAGGAAAAGAGGCCGCCGTGGCTAATGAGAACAAGTGGACGTAAGCATCTAAAACACCAAATGAAAAATGACTCTTCAGCTCAGCAAAATATAAAAGAAAGCCCACTCCAGAATCTCCCTGAATGCCTGCTTTGTAGCCTCCAGGCAAAGCTGTCATTTCGGACTAAACTCAGCCAAGGAGGAACGAATGCTGATAGCTCATCGTTAGCTTCCAGTTCTCCTGACTTTTTTGCCTTGTTAATACATCAAAAGTAATTCTTCCCCGTGTTAACAATGGCTTGTTTCCTGCCTGGGCATTTTGCAGGAGTGACATGAGTTTCTTGGGAGAAGGTTCCGCTGTCACAGTTAAATAAATAAATGAAATCATCCACTTTTCTTGGCCCAATACCCTCCTTCCAACTCACATACACGCACAAAATATGAAGTCTCTGCTTTTCAAATATATGGTCAGCATCTCTGTCTGTGGTTTGTAAGGACAAAATAGTAAATATTAGCGCTCTCTTCTCTGGCCATCAGCTGAAGACGCCAGGCAAAGAGCATCATAATTCTTCCCCTTGTGAAGGTGAAAAGCATTTCCTGGAGGACATTAACTCCATCTGACCTTGACTCCCGGACGTCAGCCATTTCGTAGACAAGGACCTTCGAAGTGTCCAGGAGAAACTGTACCCTCTCTCCGCTGGTCTGTGGGTCAGCAGACAGGACCCCAAGCTTGTGTCTGTGTGTCTCTGAAAGCCTCGATGTTTTCTAAAATGAAAATGGGCTAAGATTTTTGTAGTCAGAACTATGTGATCTGATGACCCAGTCAACAAAACAAAACAAAACAGAACACCAAAACAAAAGATGCAAAGAAAAGTATCAGTCAATTCATCTGGTTTCTGTTTTGGTTTGGGTTTGTTTTCATTCTTTTTTTTTTTTTAATTTTTGATCAGATGCCAGATTAATTTGACTGATTTCCTCTATTATTTTCAGATTACTTCTGGACACTTTATATAGTAATTTCTCATTTTGCTTCCAGTGGGTTCATTTCAGGTGCACGTGCCAGGCTTTAGTTGGAGTTGTTTTCAACTTAGGAACACTGGATTAGGGACCCCAACTCCAGGGCAGAGGGGTGATCATTTTTCCAACAAGGCCCGCGTTCTGACCCCAATTTTCTTATCTAGGAATTGGAGACAATAAACCTCAGTACCAGGCTGCCTCCCAAGGGCTCAAAGTCCTTGGTAAGCTGTCAGTTGGTGACTCTAGTATCCAAACAAGGTCACCTTGAGGTGTCATTTGAATATTGTGAGCTAAAACCCTCCCACCTCAACATCATTGCTCTCCCGAGCATAACAGGGGGTGGTGGTTTGACTTTCTTGCTTCCCATGAAGCTGGGTCCCTGAACCCTTACGATCCAGCAACTTCAGAAGGCCTCTTTGCCACAAGCCTCGGTTGATTCTTCCTATAATACCCCTATTGCTGCCCCCATCCCAGACACCCACAGCATCCATGTGTCTTCCACCAGATGCACATGTGTGTTCCGTCAGCTGATACAACAAAGCTTATAACTTCTGGTTCTCAACAGAATGTCAACCAAAATATTCATCTACCTAATAATTGCCACAGTGTCCCGCTTCCCGTCACCCCAAACAAGACAGGCATCTTTCCTCTCTTCCGAGCAATCCCGTGTCCATTTGAGGCCTGATTCCTCGCCCTTTCGGGGCACCTTGGCCTGTATGTGGTCAGCTTACCAGTGATACCCAGACCCCGGTGGCCCCCACCCATCTCCCCCCAGGTGACCTTTCAGACCCAAATTAATGTCACATCAACAGTTTCTTGGGGCCAAGTGGAGCTTTGCCCACCCCCGTCCAGTGGTGTCTGCTGCCTCCATCTTTTTGATGAATTGCGCACTATATACTCTGCTTGCATGTGCGTAGAAAGTCAGTAATTAGCTTTGAGCGTTTTGTTAAACTTCCATGTGAGAGATGCTAGAGAAAAATAAATTGCATTGTATTGTATCTTTCTCCTGAGCGAGTGTTGCCCTCTCTGCCCGGTTCCTGTTTGCCTGCTGCATTACCATCCTGAAAATTGCTATTCTTGTCTTGATTACTGGGTCTTTTCAGCCTCAGAATTAGTTTTCAGGGTACAGAGCAGTTTCTACCAACTCCATCCTTTTTCAGAAGGGTCTTATTTACCAAAGTTAATTTTGCTCATATTGCAACGTGCTTGAAAATAAGTATGAATCTTGTTTATTTTCATTTGCAGTGTTCCACCAGCAAGTAGCAATTGGAGCTAAATTACAAGTGTTCAAGGAATGTACTCACATATTTCAGAGCTGTTGAGAAACATCTTGCCGGACAAAGCCAGGTTTGAACAAAGCTATAAACCAAACCATTGTTAGCTTTAGGACCCCCCAGAGAGTAGGGCCATAGGTGCCTTGATAGACTTGAGGAGGTTGGGGGTGGGGGGGCATTTGTTTTAGTTGCAAAAGCTGGTCACAGTTTTACCATCTGTCTCTCTCACATCCCTGGCAGGCAGGCTGGGGATGGCATCAACTTAATGGTTCCTAGCCCATTAGAAATGCAAACCTTTTTATTTCCTAGTAAATAAATCTCCGCTTATTTCCAGGGTTGCCCAAAAGGAATGGAGCTGCCAAGGAAGGACTTTGTACTTTCTCAACAAGGTTATTCTCCATTTCATCCCAGCAAGCAGGAAGCCTCCATGGCCCCAGGAGAGGGGCCGGGAAGTCAATCTGCAAACGGTTCCAGTGGGCTTGCCATATGCTGGGAAAGCCCCCAGGCCGGTCCCTTCACCCCACCCAGCCCCCAGGATTTGCAATCTAGTAAGGAGGAGGCCCTCAGAGTCACTGGGAGTGAGCAGCACAGTGAATGAATGCATGGCAGGATGTCAGCGGTCTCTGACAAATCTTAACAGGGACACCATTTAGGCATGTGACCCAGACAACATCTCCTAAGGAAGTGACATCCCAGGAGCCTGAAGTCTTGATTCTGGCAGCCAACAGGCGTTGGTGGGATTTTTGTTTGTTTTTGCTTGGGCTCATACCAGGGATTCCCACAGTTTTATTGCTTTATTTTCTAATGTGTAGATTTCCTGGGGTACAGCACAAACCTTAACCTCCTTGGACTGATTTGGATTTTCCCATCAGACTTATCATCATCTCTGATTACTGCCTGTCAGGGACCCCTAAATCTTTATCTCTAAGTGTTTCTGTTCCTGTTAAGCACCTCCAAGCCTCTCTTCCAGCCAGGAGTTCACAGCCACCAGGGGCCCCTGATCCATGCCGGGATGGTTCTGGAATGGAGAGATCCTGTGTGAACACCTCTATAAATCCAAAAGTCATTGTTTAATATGGATCATTGGCTTCCGAATTACTAGACCTGAAGTTCAGATTCTTACACTCAAAATAAAATGTTTAGGAAGTCTCTTGGTTAATTACAAAAATTACCCTCTTTCTCTACTCCACCAAATCTATGCCTTGCAACTACACAGCAGCTCCCCTAAAAATATGGGGTCTATTTCCCCACTTGTTGCAGGAAGGCTGGTCATGTGGTTCACTTTGGCCAGTGGGTGCAGCAGAAGCGATGGCGTGAGTTCAGGAGCCTAGGCCTCCAGAAACCTGAGTCTGATGGCTTCTCTCTCTCTCCCCCCTCCCTCTCCATCTCTCCACCCTGCCATCACCATGACAACAAGCCCACCGTGAGAGACCACATGGAGCACAGTCCCGCTGCAGCTCTCGTCCCAGCTGAGGCCTCTGCGGGCCCACTGACAGCCCACCCTGACACAGGTGAGCTCAAGGGACACCAATCACCCTATAGGCCCCTGGGCAGTGACAATGGTCAGGTGTGTATCCATCTGCTCAGGCTGCCATGACAAAGCACAGCAGGAAGGGCTTAAACAACAAAAGTGTCTGGAATCTGGAGCCTGGAGTCTGAGATTAAGGTGCTGCAGGGTCAGGGCCTCCTGAAGTCTCTCTCCTAGGTGCATAGATGGCCATCTTCTCCAGCTGCAGGTGCCTGTGTCCCAAACTTTTCTCCTCAGGGCCAGGCCTGTTGGATTAGGACCCTCCCATGTGACCTCATTTTACCTTAATCACCTCTTTAGGCCACATCTCCAAATACAGTCACGTCCTGAGGTGCTGGGGTTAGGGTTGCGACACATGACTTTAGGAGGACACAACTCAGCCTAGACCAGGATGTTCTATTTCATAGCATTATTGTGGCAATTAGTCCCAAGCACTCCTAATGAGGGCCAGGCTCTGCATTTGCCAGGCCTCTGAGCAAGCACGGACAGGATTTATAGCCCGCCCAGGAGCTCAGTCCATGGGGTTTTCTTCACATGTCACCCCATCCCCGGAGCCAGTCACACAGGTGTGCATATATCCCAACCTGGAATCTTCCCACCTGCAGTCTTAATCTTTGTCTCTGCCAAACAGACCCAAGTCACAGGGGGAGAGAAAACATATTCCCCTTGTATCCTAACACTCACAGTCACATAATAAGCAGTTACATTTTGCTGCCCCAGGCAACAGCTTGTTCCGTTTTAATTAACTTGCCTTTTATTGAATTTCCATATCCACCACCAAACACCAACACACCTTCACACACATCTGTAAAGTCGATGATCACACAGCGAGGTGCTTTGCTACACTTGGGACCTCTGGCAGTGGGGAGGGATGGCTCCCGCTGGGGAGTTTTCAAGTTCGACCCTACTATGATATGATTGGGGTGGGGGCCACAGAAAGAAGGTGCGACAAGGAGAGGTGGGTCATGGGTAGGCAGAGAGCCCAAACTGGGCCCTCTGCAGTGGTATGAGGGTCAGAGCATTGTGGGCGGCTTAGGTTACTTGGAGGAGGAGACGAGCATCACGCTGGCAACTGCGAGTATCGTGCACTTGATTTCTGCTTGTAAGGGCGAGAAACCAGTGTTTTGGGAAGACGCACTATGCACAAATCAAATTGAACCTGAGGGTTGCCTTCCTCAGTATCCACCAGGGCTTCCTGGGGATAGCACTGAGCTGCTAATAATGAAGCAGGGGCTAGCAATTTCAGAGCTGAAGCACAGATTCCACAGCAGCCTGGAGAAAGCTCCTCTGCAGGCAGAACAGAGGGATGCCAGCCCACACCTGCAGTGGGTTGCTGCTGGCTCCCTCCCTATCTCCAGTGCCCAGGGCAATGCTGTATGGAGCACTATTTTAGTGGGCTCACACCACCACCACGGCTGGCCCCTGTCTTCGCGTTGAGGTCTGTCTCGGTTTCCCAGAAGTAGGTACAGAGGTGAAGTTTCAAGTGCTGGTGGGAGAACTTGAGAAGGAGCAGGAGTCAGCTGGTAGAGATGTGGAGAAGCACAGGCAGGGGCTTCCTCCCATTCCCAGGGGAGGCTAGAGAGGAAATCAGATCTGGGTGTCTCAGCCACAGTTCAAGGTAAGAGAGCACAAGGCCAGCTCCCCAACTCCCCTTTTCAATCAGGGGCCAAAGGAACATAAGCCCGGGAGCTCCATCCCTCTGTGCCTCCAGCAAGTCTGCTCTAGCACCCAGGGCAGTTAGGGGGCAGAGATTCCAAGATCTGGGCAGGGGGCATATGATGGGAGAAGCAATTTTTTCCATTAAGGTGACATTCACATAATATAAAATTAATCATTTTTAAAGTGAACAAGTCAGTAGCATTTAGTACAACCTTTAGTGTTATGTGACCACTACCTCTATCTAGTTCCAAAACATTTGCATCACCTCAAAAGGAAACCCCCTACCCATCAAGTAGGGGGTTCTCCATTCTTCCCTCTCCCCAGCCCCTGGCACCATTAATCTGCTTTCTGTCTCCATGGTTTTACCTATTCTGATTATTTCTTATAAAAGGCACCATACCATATGTGACATTTTGTGCTTGGCTTCTCTCACTTTGAACATCATGGTTTTCTAAGTTCATCCACATGGTAGCAGATGTCAGGATTCCCTTCCTTTTTATGGCTGAACAATATCCCATTACATGAAAATGCCCCAATTTGTTTATCCATTCATCTGCTGATGGACATCCAGGCTGTTCCCATCTCTTGGCTATTGCAAATAATGCTGCCATGGACATTCATGTACCAGGATTTAGCAACAGGAATTTAGTTTGGGGGCCATACAGGCAGTTAGAAATAGATCTTAAACAAAAAGGTAGGTTCTCTGGCTCTCAGTCTAATGCATATTCCTACACCATGTTAGAATTCGATGCAGCCAAGAGATACAAGGGTAGAAGTGGGCAGCCTGCCAAGTTCTGGCTATTTCTGAGGTGATTTTAACAATAAATCAGAACTAGAAAAATTGCTGCTGAGTCGGATCCTTTCCAGATGTTCAGACAAGTCTAATATCATACTAATAAAGCCACCTGGCAAAGGAGATTCAAAGAAGCAAGGATTTGATCTTATTCTTTCCTTTAAAACATGAATGTGTGTGCATGTACACACTCTCACAATCAGTGTGTCTTATCATCAGCCTAGCGCGAAACAGCACCAAACATTTTGAATACCTAGAAACAGTTCTCAAAATATCCCTCCAGGATGCTTCTTTGGGCCTGAGGATTTCTTTCATCCTCCTCAACCCAGGAGAGACTCTGGTAAATGACAGCAACTGAAAAAAATGAGCATTGTGGCCACAACAGAAAGAACCTACATTTCCAGCTTGAAAGCCTCTGCATTTCACGGGTCCCTAGAACTGTCTTTGTTGCTATATTTTGAAAGAAACATTTTCACCCCCGGGGGTCCTGGCAGGTTGCAGGCTTTGAGTTACGGCTTTGGATCTAGCTATATGTGGGTTGTTATGCAAAATTAATTATCTTGGTCATTTGAATGTTTTTTCCCAAACATAATATAATCTCATTACAGACTACTCCATACCAGAGTGAATCTCGAGCCAAATTCCATTTAGGAAATTGAAGGTAATTTAGAGTTATATGATTTGAAAAAAAAAAAGAAGCCCCTTTCTCTGCTAAATGCTAATTTGGTCTGTCTATAATGTGGAAGTGACATTCATTTGGTTGGGGAATTGCTATAAGTGTGCAGGCGACTTGGGACAACAGAAGGGGCAGTTTAGAATTTTTGAGTGAGTTATCTAGAAAGAGATTTACCTAAGAATTCTGGGATACAGGCTGCAGGGGGCACAGGAATGTGTGTGGATGGCCTTGGTCTGGTGAGCAGGCAAGTCTCTGGGAAATACAGCCCTTGTCCCCAAGGCCAACTGTGAACAGACAGGAGGCAGGGCATTTGGAGAAGCAGGAGGGAAGGGCCAGAGACGGGCCCAATGTCGGCTTACGGAAGTGTGTATACTAGTTTGCCACCATCACAAAGTACCAGGGAGACAGCTTACATGTCAGAAATTTTTTCCTTATAAGTCTGGAGGCTGGATGCCTAAGACTGAGGTGTCAGTAGGGCTGGGGTTCCCATAGGCCTCTCTCCTCGGCAGTCTTCTCCCCATGCCCTCATGGGTCCTCTCTGTGTGTCTGTGTCTGTGTCCTGCTCTCTCGGTGTCAGGTCATGTCATATGAGATTAAGGTCCACTTCACTTCACTTGAGCTTGATTGCTGCTTTACAAACCTTATCTCCTAAACTGTCACATCATGAGGTCCTGGGGGTTAGAACTTATAAATGCAGCCCATAATGGGGTACAGAGCCAAAGTGCTAGCCAGCCATTCCTTGGCGTGTAGACACATTTCTTCTCACCTGGATGTCAGCCTAACCTGAACTCCCTGCTGCCACACCCACCCTCTTTGGGTGCTTTCTGCACATAGCAGGCAGAGTGAGCGGTTTCTTGAGACATCCAGCAGGTCATGCCATCCCCAGGACTTGGTGGCTTTGCGTTGTGTTGTGAATATGTGCAAACCCTCCAACAGAGCACCAGGGGCCATGCCTGACCTTCTCATACTCATCTCCAGTCACTGTGCTCAGGACAGCTGTGACCTGTCTTCTCCAGGTGCTCTAGGTCTTTCTTCTCTGCCTCGGGGTATTTCCTGCTCTGCTCCTTCAGCTTGTTCTAGCTAGCACTCCTGGCTAGAACTGGCTGATATTTCCATTGAAATATCACTTCTTGGGAAAGCCTTCCCTGTGTCGCCCTCCTCTTTCTCCAAAGGGAGCTTCTCCCCCACCTGCTGCCTGGCATGTAAAAGACACTGATACAGAAGAGAAAATGAATAAACAAATGAACAAACACTCAAATGTAGATGGAGTGAACTAATAAATAACTCCAAACACAATACAGAGACTTCTAGATTCCAATGAAAATTGACACCATGCACCACAGAATCATAATTTGAACATTGGTACGGAGGAAAGAGATCCCTGGGGAAGTGAGGGTGCTCTCATCCTCACCCACACCAATAAAGGGCCTGCCAGTCACTACTTACCCTCCATGACCCATTGCGAGTGATGATACACAGTTTCCATGGTCCGGGCTCTCTCTGGCCTGTGGCCCTGCCACTTAAATGTCTCTCCTGCTAAATACATTAAATTATAAACCACGGAGATTGAAGCTGAGAAGGCTGTCAAGCAGTATGAGAGTCCCCATTAAGCTTCTCCCTGATTTCTTTTTATTGAATTATTATTATTGTTGTTGTTATTTAAAAGCCTATACTAATTAACTACCCCGTCCATCTCAGAATTAGAGTTTTGAATGAATAAACAATCCTCAATGGATTTAGTAACCTTACTTAGATTCATGGAAGTATAATTGTTAGTGAAATGTGAGTCCCCCCAAATTAACATGTGATTCCTTGAAAGAGTGAATCTCATTCCCTGTAAAATGTTACTGTCAGGAGGGAGGTGCCTCCAGAAGCTGACCCTGAGACAAGGAGGATGTGTGACTAGTTTATTAGGAAATTGATTCCAGGAAGCACTGGTAGGGGAGTGAGAAGTAAGATCAGGAACACACCTGGTCGAATGAGGCCACCCTCCTGAAAAAAAATCCAAGTTCTTACCCCTGAACCTGGGATTACACAGCAGAAAGGAATTTGGCAGAAGTGGTTAAGGATCTCTAGGTAAGGAGGTTATCCTGGATTATTTGGGTAGCCCTTAATGCTGTCACGTATGTCCTCATAAGAAGGAGGTAACAGAAGAGGATCTGGCCACATAAAGGCAGAGGCAGAAATTGGAATGATGTGGCCATAGCCTACGAGACTAATGATTGCTGCAGCCACCAGAAACCAGAAAATGCAGGGAAAGTATTCTCCCGAAGAGTCTCTGGAGGGAATTTGACCCCACCAAGATTTGATTTCAGCCCAGAAGTCTTGGTTTTGGACTTCTGATCACCAGAACTGTGAAAGAAGAGTGTCTGTTGCTTTAAGCCACCAAGATTATGGTCATATATTATGGAAACCACAGGAAACTAAGATAGAAAGAAACCCATCCCTGTGTACGATACGGTAGCTCACCATTGTGGGAAATTGGAGTCCCATCCTGCTGGGGCCCTGGAAAACCTCAGAGCCATCCCAGCTGGGGGATGAGGAACTGGGAGATTTGTTCACCAACTACCACAAATCATGGATTGAAGTCTATTTCTGGGGGACTCTACCCTCTGTCCAATGTGTGGACAAAGCAGGTGGCAGAGCCAGAGACCTCAGAACGAGTTGTAGCTGCAATTAGAAGCCAGCAGTGGTTCAGAGTGCATAGAAGTGAGGAATGCCAAGGGAAGGTGGGCAGGGCACCAGCAATGTCTGCTACACTCAAATAAATGAAAACCTCAACAGTGAATGCCTGAACAAAAGCACAAAGGTTGAACCCACATTAAAACCTTTTTCAGTGAATAAATCAGGAGGCTGACAGATGTCGCTGAATAACCCCTAGCCCCAATGTTACCTATTAATACAGCCTAGAATGGAAAGAAGAATTAAATCTGCTGGAGTGTTCTCATTGATCAGACACTTGCATCCATCTTTTCATTTACTATGCCATCATTCTCTTTAGTGTATTCATTTCCTGGGGCTCTCATAACAAATTACCATAAACACGATGACTTAAAACAGCAGAAATATATTCTCTCACAACTCTGGAGGCCAGAAGCCCAAGACCAAGTCGTTGGCAGAATTGAACCCTTTGGGAACCTCTCAGGGAGAATCTGCTCTGTGCCCCTCCCCTTGCTTCCTGGTGTCTGCAGCCACTCAAAGCATTCCTTGACCTGTGGACCCATCACCTGTAGAGACCAATCTCTGCTTCCATCTTTACGTGACCTTCTCTAGGGTATATCTCCATATCCTCTCCTCTTCTTACAAGGACACCCATAGTTGGATGTAGACTCCATCTCAAGATCCTTAACTAAATACATCTATTGTACATAGATCCTACTTTCAAATAAGGCTACATTATAAGGTTCCAATGGACTTGGATTTAGGGGGTGCTATAAAACCCACTACACATAGTTACTAGTATTTCCGTTTTTACAAATGATGGAACTTAGGTTGCCCAACATAACAGAGCTGGTAGGTGAAAGGTGGATGTCTTTGGTCTGGGTTTATAAGACATCAGACTCCTTAGGCTCTCCCAGACCTTCTGTGTGTTGGCTGTAGAACTATCTGAAGCCTCCCAGACAAGGCTCCCAGCAAAAGTGACTCAAGCTGGGCACAATTCAGGCCCAATAAATATTGCATAACTGAAATTCCCAGAAGGCCCCAACATTCCAGGCACTAGACACAATAATACATTTCTCCTTCACAGCTACCTAGGAAAACATTTTGCCCTGGCGAACTGAGGGTAAACTGGTCCAGCCCAGACCAACTGGCCACACGTGGTACTTCGGTCTACTACTGTTGCCCTTCGAATTATAAAAACCCTCTGTCACAATCAATTTCGTATTTTATTGTCTTTTTACCTGAGCCTCAAACAGTTTCAAGTACACTGGAGCATCTTTTATACTTAATAGTCTATCTTCCAAAATTTATTTTTGGAAACAAATGAGTAAACAAAAGAAACCAAACCCAGCTTGATCCCAATAACTCTGAACCAAACAAATTGGGTCTTTTTAGTTTCCTTGCTGCTTACAAGGTTTTAAAGGGTCTTTGGAGTCATTAATTTGTTGACTCTTGTGGAAGTATTTATGCAGAGCCATTAAGTAGCACAAGCTGCAGAGGGAGCTTGGGATTCTTTATGAATGCAGCCTCTAACCCTGGCCACACGTCCCCTCTTCCAAGGGAAACACAGACATGATTTTAGACTCTCGAGCTGCCACTTCATTGTGGCCTGGTCTCAATTCCCAGGCAATAATGTTCCACTTTTATCCTCATCTTTAGTCAAAAACAGAAAACAGAACACAAGGGCAGAACTCTAAGGGGAAAATCTGGGTCCCAGAGGAACAAATTAGTCACACCCTGAAAAGTCACCTCTACAGACAGAAGTGAGAGTCTCTCATCTTTATTGTACCATCTTAGCCATCACACAAGGAGGAAACATGTTGCAGTGCAAGTCTGACACTCACCCACCAGGAATTAGGTCAGTTTCACAGGTTAAGACTCTCCATTTCGGGTAGCCACAAGCTCAGAAGTCCCCAGGCCACAAACACTTCTCACCAGTGGGGTCCCGCTCTCTCTTAGGCTCAATAATTGGCTAAACAGCTAGAAAATACTTTGCTGGCTACCACTGTTTTATTACGAAGAACACAAATTAGGACCTACCTAAAGAAGAGGCCCATAGTGCAAGGACCAGAGGGCCCCAAGGGCCCCAAAAGCAAGCATTTGTGTCCTCAGATGCTTCACACTCCCCACATGTGGATGCCTGATTCCCACACACTCGACTGAGCTTTGGCATCCAGAGTTTTTGTGCGGTTTCCATGTTTAGACACGACTGGATAGTTGGTCACATGACTGGACACAAGCTCCAGCTCCTGTTCCTCCCCAGAATTCAGATTGATGTCACCTGACTCAAAATCCCAAGTGTCTGATCACGTGGTTGGATTGTTCCTTCTGGTGTGGTGGCCTCATCCTGAAACATCTTGTTAGCATAAACTCAGGTGGGACTCTGAATAACAGAGACTCCTGTCAATTGGGAAATTGCAAGTGTTTAAAACCCACCTCAGGACAAAGGTAAGCCCAAAATTCAGTATTGTAATATATGTATGTAATTGATTGGTGTAGGGTGAGTGATTTTCAGGCTTTCTGCCCTCCCGCCATTAGGATTGATGATGGATTCTTGTGGTCCTGAATGCATGCCTGATGGCAGACACCTGGAGCAGGGTGTGGGCATGCGTAAGTGGGTACACCTGGGCTAAGGCTGCACTTATAAGGGCAGAGTCACGGGGACGCCAGGAGAGTAGAGAAGCAGAGAGAACCAGCAGAGCGGCAGAGATCGCTGGAGAGCCCAGGTAGAGTGAAGACTTGCTTGGGGGGCTGGGAGGCTGGCACGCCTGCCTGCCTGCCGTGTACCTGGCAAATCCCAATGAAAGCCTGAAAAGCCACCGAGGGCTTCAGGACTCTCTCCTCCTTTACCCCACCTGTTCGAATCATAGAGAACCTGCTCTGTCCATTCCTGCCTTTACAATGGGACTCAACAGAGTATTCCTTCCCCTCTACTACTGATAAAAATCTTTTGTCATTAGGTCAATTTTCAGTTTCTAAGGAGAAGGGATTCTTGCTTACCAGAGTCTGGTTTATGGCACAGACTGGCAAGGGAGGAGCCTGAGAGCCAGAGTTTGGCAAAGAATTGGGGCGGGGGGTGTTGGGGTGTGAGTTTGGTACATGAGGGCCTCAGGAACGTCTGGGATTGGGACAGCATGGAGGGGGCTTTAAGAAGTGCTCTGAGCGCTGGGTTGCGAAGCTGCCCGCAGCCTCTGCAGCGCCGGTTCGATTCCGGGCTGCTCCCCGGCCACCAGAGGAGGGTCCCACATGGTGCGCAGACCTCTCCTGCCGCCCGCTGCTCCCCTCAGCCGTGTACTTCGGTCCTTCTGCCTGCTCTGCTCCCTGCTCTGGCTCTGGTGAATTCTCTCACCCTCCCGCGCTTCTGACTGTACCCAGTGCATGTATAAACGAAACAAACGAACAAATAAATAAATAAATAAAAACATGCCTCTATAAAAAAAAAAAGTTTAAAAAAAAAAAAAAAAAAAAAAGAAGTGCTCTGAGGGTTTAAAGTTGGACTCCTTGAAATATGTTTGGACAAAAATGACTTGGGAATGAAATTTATTTGCACTTTGACTATGAATCCATGTTAAAATATCTTCTCTCCACAGAGACTGAGCCTCAAGGCTCATCCCCCTGGGATGTATCATGATTTCATCCCTGTACTAATTTTATTCTGATGAGTACAAGCTCCCTCTTTCACATGTTGCCTCACATTACAAGTGGGAGGCAACTCAAATTTGGTGTGTGCTTCACCCTCTTAAGTACAGGCAGGAAGGGCATGTTCGAGACTCTGTAGGAACCCAAGGTTGAAAAGCAAAGGCCCTAGGCCCAGGGGCTGGCAATTGATCATGGATGGTATTTGTGCTCTTTCCTCTGTTACTTCGTCCTTTGGTCGGCACAGGGCATGGAATGGAAGGGAAAGACTGCACGAATGGGTCAGTGGGCATCTCCAGTTCTAATATCAGTGACCATGAACTACTGGCGGAACCGCTTTCAACCAACACCCATTTCCTGATCTGCAAAACGGGAAACCACTCACCTGGAGCATTAGGTAGACACAGCTAGCATCCTCCCTTGGGACCTCACTGTTTTAGTGAGCACCTGTTGGCTCTCCTGAGCTGTAGCTGCATTACTGTGGGTAAGGGATGTTTTCCAGATGCACAAAGGACTATCGTATAGGAATGTTTTCCCACTCCCGCAGGATAAAACATCCTGACACCATTCCAAGTTGTTCTCCAGGGTTCCAGAGTAGGTAGAGCGCCTCTTATCCCCAGGGGCAATTCGTTGACCTAGCACCCTGTGTCCATGGCTTTCCCTCTGGACCTCTTTTTCCTTTGTCCCTACCAGTGTTTGTTGAAATCACCCTACATATAAGACACAAACACAGAAACCCTTATCTCCTCTTGGTGTTAGCTGCCATAGAAATCCAAAACAAGTCATGAAATTTGTGAGGATCAGTTGAGATTCCATGTAAAGGATAAAGGGCTCCATGCTGGCACATGGAAGGTATGTTAAATACCAGGAACAACCATAACCTTTGCTTGGGCAGGTCTGAAAGGGAGATTTGCCTTGGGAAGAGTTGGCAGTAGTCCAGGTAGAAGGGAAGTGGTAGGTGATGTTACCAAAGGAGGGGGTGAAGGCAGGAGGCAAGAGTCCCACCTAGGGGTGGGGAAGTAGGAGAAAGGTTGACAGGTGTCACCCACCGTGGTAGGATGGAAAACAAAAATCTTTACCTTCCTAAATTCTTCATTCCATAGGAATGGACTGAATTTCTCAGTCCTGTGGCTCTGTCTCACTCTGTCCTTCTGGTTGGGGCAGGGCTCTCATAGTCTGGAGTGCAAAGGTCAAGTAGGAAAAGTGGACTTGTTCTCAGAGGTGATCCTTGTTATTCCTGCTATTTGTGTCACTTTGGGCATAAAGCATTATGGTAACCAGAGAAGCATTTTGTTTATAAACCACCTTTTAGCTGACAGTCACCAAGATTCTAGAGACTAAAGAAACCACAGCAGCACCACCTGGCTCCACCCTCCTGTCAAAGGCCAGCAGTTGGGTGGAGGAGAAGGTCGATTACTCACCTCCTCACCCACCCTCTCGCCATCCTCCCTGACTTCTCAACAACAAAACAGTGTGGCAGGAATTATCCCCATTTCACATATTTGGAAAGAGCTTCCCAGATGTGGGAAGGTCATGGGACCCAGAATTCACATTCCCAAAGGGCTTCCCAGAAGGACTTGTGAAACTATCTCAGATGTACCCTGACATCTTAGAAGACAATGTTCTTCACACACATGTAAGTCAGCCCACACCACCATCCTGTAATGCACCAACATTTAAAAAAAAAAAAAAATGCTGAAATCAACTTGAAAAAAGCAGTTATCTTACACTATATGATGAAATAATTCATTTCTTTCAGGAAAATATTTTAAAACATGCCTGTTATGACTTTTTGGCATGCTGTCCCATTAAGAATTTTAAGAACCTTAAAAAAATGAAGTTGTAGGGCCTCCCTGATGGCGCAAGGGGTTAAGATGCAACCTGTGAAGCTGTCTGCAGCCAGTGCAGCATGAGTTCAATCCCCGGCCAGGAAGTTACCCACATGGTGCAGCAGACCTCTCCCGACTTGCCTGCTGCTCCCCTCAGCAGTGTATTTCAGGAGATCTGCCTGTTCTGTTCCCCACTCTGTCTCTAGTGAATCCTCTCACCACCCCCCCACACCTGTGGCCTGTACCCTGTTCTTGTGTGCATAAATCTTTTTTAAAAGGAAGATATAAAAATACTGTATTGCATATCTGAATGTTGCTAAGACATAGTTTTTAAAAGTTCTCATAAGAAAAAAAGCAGATAGCTATGTGAGGTGATAATGTTACTGTGGTGACCACTTTGCCATATATTCATATATCAAATCATTATGTCATACAACCAAAACTAATACAATGTTATATGTCAATATAACAGAGCTGAAGTGAGCAGGCATGGGGGAGGGGGAGCTTTTGTACCTAGAAGTGGTGAGTACCAGGGGACTGGAATGGCCTTCCCTTTACAGCTTCTTCAGGACAGTGGACTTCTTTATTCTAAACAGTTCCCCTTTCTCCCTAGAAATAGTTAATGTAAGAACATGTAAGAACACCATACCATGTAAGAACACCATACCCTCTCCAGTTCCTTCTAATCCATATTTTTAAAAAACTTATTTTGCAATATATTTTTGACAAGCCCAAGAATATGAAACCCCTAGAGGGGAGGAATGATATGAGCAGATTGTTCTCTTGATTTTCATTCATAACACCTCACTCCTTCCAAAGACTCAGTGACAAAGTCAGTTAACAAAACTTTCCACTCTGAGGTGGGCAGTGAAAGAGGAGGAGGCCAAGGTGCTGGCAACAGGTTCAGACTCCTTATTTATTCCCATTTTACAGAAAAGAAACTGAAAGTGCTGCAGTCATGAGCCCAGGGGCACAGGATGAGGTAAGAGTAGAACTGTGTAGTTCTTGAATGCCTTCACTCCACGCAAAGGTGTGCCGACTCAACACTGCAGCCCCCACAGGCTGCCCCTGTCATCTTCTGGACGACTGATGGGTCCAGCCAAGATAATTAGTCAAGAAAAGGGAAAAAAAGCATCCAGATTAGGAAAAAAAAAGCAAAACTATATTTGCAGATGGCATGATCTTGATAGAGAAAATGCAAAGGAATCCACTATAAACTATTAAATAAATTCAGCAAGATTGGGAGACACAAGATTATTTTATAAAAACCAATTGTATCTATAACACTAGCAATAAACTGAAAACAAAATTAAGAAAACAATTCATTTACAATAGCATCAAAAGGAATAAAATACTTAAGAATAAATTTAATAAAAGAAGTGAAGATATAGTTTATATAGTTTTATAGAAAACTATAAAAACATCACTGAAATAAATTAAAGATGTAAATAAATGGAAAGATATCCCATATTCATTCTCCTCAAATTGATTTATAGATTCAACACAATTCTTATCAAAATCTCTCCAAGCTTTTTTGCAGAAAGTTACAAGTTGACCCTAAAATTGATGTGGAAATTCAAGGGACCCAGAATATCCAAGACAATCTTGAACAAAATTGAAGAGCTCATGCCCCACCCCATTTCAGATTTTACTATGAAGCTACTGTAATCAAGACTAGCATAAGTATAGATATCTAGATAATAGAATAAATGAGAGTCCAAAAACAACCCTTATTTATATTCAACTGATTTTTTACAAAGGAGCTAGGGCAATTCAGTGGGGAAAGAATTGTATTTTCAGTTATGGTACTGACACAAATAGATGTCCACGTGCAAAAGGATGAATTTGGACCCCTACCTCACACTACAGGCAAGTATTACATCAAAGTTGATCACAGGCTGAATGTAAGGGTTAGAACTATTACACTCTTAGAACAAGATATGGGAGTAAATATTTGTGAGCTTGGGTTAGTCAATGATTTCTTAGATATTTTACCAAATACACAAATGACAAAAGGAAATAATAATTGGACTACATTAAAATTTTGTGCTTCAGATAATACCATCAGGAAAGCAAAAAGAAAACCCACAAGAATGGGAGAAATTATTTACAAACTCTAAATCTGACACGGCAGTTGTATCCAGAATATATAAAAACTCTTAAAACTCAAGAAAAAAAAAACAAGATGGGCAAAGCATTGAAATAGACATTTCTCAAAAGAAGATATACAAATAGCCATTAAATACATAAAAAGATGCTCAACATCATTAAATATTAGAGAAATGCAAATCAAAGCTACAATGAGATACTACTCCACACCCGTTAGAAAGACTAGAATAAAAATGACAGACAATAACAAGTGTTGACAAAGAAATGGAGAAATTGGAACACTCATATACTGCTGGTGAGGATATAAAATGGTACTGCTGCTTTGGAAAACAGTTTGGTAGTTCCTCAAAATCTTAAAGAATTACCGTGTGACTAAATCGTGGGTAAATACCCAAGAGAAATGAAAACATATGTCAACACAAAAACTTGTACATAATTGTTTCTAGCAGCATTATTCATAGTGGTCAAGTGGAAACTGCCCAATGTCCATCAACTGATAAATAAACAAAATGTGGTATATTTATAGAAAGGAATAACATTTGCTAATAAAAGTGAAATACTGGGCGTCCCTGGTGGTGCAAGTGGTTGGGACGCAACCTATGAAGCTATCAGCAGCCACTGCAGCACCAGTTCGATCCCCAGCCAGGGAGCTGCCCACATGGCACAGCAGACCTCTCCTGACTTGCCTGCTGCTCCCCTCAGCAGTGTATTTCAGTCAATCTGCCTGTTCTGTTCCCTACTCTGTCTCTGGTGAATCCTCTCAGCCCCCACACTACTAGCCTGTACCCCAGTTCTTTTATGCATAAATAAATAAACCTTAGAGGAAAAAAAAAAGAAAAAGAAAAAACTGAAAAAAAAAAGTGAAATACTGATACATAATATGACTGAACCTGGAAAACATTTTTCTAAGTGAAAGAAGCCAGATACAGAAATCCACATGTTATATGATTCCATTTATAAGAAATGTTCAGAATAGTCATAACCATAGAAACAGCAGATTAGTGGATAGCTGGGAGAGAAAGGGATTGGGGGGCAATCAGAGAATGTCAGCAGGTACAAAGCTTGTTTGGGGGGTTTGATGAAATGTTCTAAAATTAGGTTATGGTGTGTTTATACAACTATATAGATATACCGAGAAACATTGAGTATATTCTTTAAATAGGTGAACTTTATGGTACACAGATTATGCCCCAATAAAGCTATTTAAAATTTTTAACTTCCTAATGGTTCAGAAGACTTGTTAGAGGTCACTTCAAGCTGGATCTTGTCTTCAGTCTCTGTGACACTCCATCTTTCTGTCTTTAAACAGTAGATCCCAAGTAAACAATAATTGTGCAGTGACTATAAAGACCAAAACGGAACTCAAATCATTTCATTCCTGCCGTTCTGTAACTACTAGGAGTTTTCACATAAATTTAAAATTTAAAACAGTGGACAGTGGAACAAAGGATGAATCACCAGTTATGATAATTTTGTGTGGTAAATACAAATTTTAGTTCAAATTTTAGTTCAATATAGAGATTATTGGAAATGTTCTGCTCCGGGTATAAAATCTGCTGGGGCTACTATGGTTAGAACATGTCAGAAAGGGTTGGAAGGGCACACTTTAAAGAAGCTAGTCATGCTCAGGGTAAAATACGCAGGCCCAGTGGATCTTAATAGTTATTAATAAATTATTGATATATTTCATGTATCTATTCAAGTACTTTAACAATGTACAAGCCATTTCCACATCATAATTTAATCTCAACAACCACTAATACAAAATCCAATGCCAAAAAAATTTGTATTTCCAGAATACCCAAATGGCACAAGAGGGGGTGTGTGTGTGTGTGTGTGTGTGTGTGTGTGTGTGTGTGTGTGTGTTAGTTGTTTGGTTTTTCTTGCTTTGTTTTGTTTTGACTTTGTTAGCATCTTGGCTGCTCTCACCCTGCTCAGACAGTTTCCCAAATGAAACCTTCCACCTGACAGTGTTTAGTGCATTTATTCTGTGAGTTTATTTCTTGCCTCTGTACTTTGGGCTGAATAGTTTTGAACTTTATTGATTATACCCAACATTTGCTTCTGTCGGATCAATCTTAGGGTGATTTGTTCTTCCTCACTTCTAATCACTCTTTTCTTTCTTCAAGGAAAGAAAACTTTCTTCTTCCTTTAATGTCTCCGCCCCACCATTTGTTCTCTCAAGTCCTTTATTAGTAATTGTACGTGTTCACCATGTCCTCACACATTGAACTCAGCCATTTCAGTGTGAACATTTCAAATGGCTACAATTCCTTGATTAAGAAAATCAAAGATAAGAACATAATAAACTCAGTTTCATTCATAGTAGATGCCAATGCACTGAGTTTTATAGAATGTAAGATATGTGAAGGCTGGAACTAGGATTAAATAAATGCCAGCATGGAAATGCATATACTTCTTCTGCATAGGAGTAACACTACTTCCCTGGTGTGGACATTGATAGTGACCAGTGCTTTTCTCAGCCATCAAGAAGGGCTAACTTTTTCCTTGGCTGGAGCAGTCTTGTGAACGCTGTGCCCTGCTGAACCCAGGGAGATAAACTGAAGTGTGTTGTGCACATAGATACTGAAAGATGCCTCATAAAAACCCAGACTACTATAAAGCAGTTTGAGAACCACTGGTGTGTAGACGACTGTGTTTAAAGTGGCCAATTCCATAAGCTACAACATTCCTATTTTTAATGAGCCCTGACTTTCCTGCTCAGAAGTTGCGTGCTAAAAACAGACGAAACTCAGAGCCATTTATATTACTTGGGTGTTTCCAGTTACCTTTTCTAAAAGCAAAGGGTGGGGGGGAGCAACTGGCAGGCAGGGTGATTGCTGAGCAGGGCTAGATATTTTCCACTTTTAAACAGGGCACCAGAAGCAAATATTGGGCCGCTCTTAAGTTCTGTGCAAAGAGGAATGCACTCCAGCTTGATGGAGCACCTTTCAGCCCCCAGGTAACCCAGAGCATTTTAGAGCCTAATCAGTTACGTGCTGGTAATACAGTCCCCAAAGACAAACAAAGCATCCATTATGTGCTCACCACAATAGCTCACACACATTTCTGGTCATTACTGCAATTATTCATTATTTATATAGCGCCTCAAGAACATCCACCACACTGTAAAATGGATGTAATGTGCCAATTACGCTAATGTTGATTAACTGAGAAAGAAAATGTGGTCAAGTTTCGGGACTGTCATCTATCCCCTTGGGAAGGAGATGTGGACAGAGGACATTGATGTCATGATCGGGTGATTCTGCATTTTACTGACCTCTTCCCCTTGCACAAGATGGTGCCTTTGTGGCCCATCAGGGGGCCGCCCTCCGGGGTTTAGCACAAAGAGCCTACGTGTCATTTTAGCAGTGGCACTGTCACAAGCCTGTCGTCATTTTGCACGTTTCCTGCAGAACATTCTCCCCATCAGTACTGTGGTGGAGTGAATTTTAAGGTATCTTTTCCCCCATGAGGTATATAGATGGCTATCATCATATTTCATAGCTCAAGAAATTGAAAACTGTTGAATGTATATTACCAGCCTAGAGATGGAACATCTCCTTCTGGATTTAAGCCATACTTTCTGCCAGAATTAAAAAAAAAAAAAAAGTCAAGGGTCATTTAAGGTGTTCAGCATACAGGAAAGCAAATGGACCTTTCAGTGGGTTGTTTTTTTATCAGTGTGGGGTAATGTGGATACATTGATGTCTTTCTGGAAGCATCTCTGCATAGGGAGATGGCATGGAAACAACCTGAAATGAAGAGGAATGAGCTTGAAGGGGCAGAGAGAGCAATAACAGCATAAAAGTATCAAGTATGTAAAATATAATTAAAGGCCTGGAAGGGTCTGTTTTGCTCGTGCTGCTATTTTGGGGGTATTAATATATACAATGGTAGTGAGGTGTGGCATCTGGGGAAAAAGCAATATATTAATTCTCAGATCAATAGTTTGTGAAATGCCTTTTTGCTGTCCCAAGCGTGTGACTGTTTCACTGATAAGGAATGATTTTCTTAGAGTTGAAGGCAGCCGACAGAGGAGGAGATTGCTCTCTGGAGGGGAGGAGTGGAGGCAAGGGGAGTACCAGCAGAGAAGGGTCATTTAAGAGACAGAACCACATCATCCCCTGGGTTCTGCTCTCATTGCATTTTGCTCTCAGTGCAATACAGAAATGTCTCAAAATACAGCATTTGACTGGATCAGAGCTTTGGCTCTAGATTAAACCAGTCCCTCATTTTCTTCCCTTATAATCTCTTGTTGGGGTTCAGGTAACTCTTAAGCTGCTGTGCAGAGCTAAAATGTTTCAAGGGAGAGCGTTGGTAGATGTACTGAGACCTCTTGGGGTACAATAGTGACAAGGGGAGCATGGCAAACAGAGCTGACAATTTCAGGAATGGAACTAGTTAATGTACTGCATCCAATTCTGCATCAGTGACAAGGTCCCTGCTGTGTACATCCTTTCTAAGATGCCTGTTCAGGGTGATCCTGCATCCTTAGGCACACCTCCCCCATGCAGGCCTCAGCCAGTGTCTGGCCAGCACCAGAGCCCATTATCTTAGGGGGATTCACTCTGGTGGAATTCTGACCTCAGCGCTCCAGTGGACTTGGGCTAGAGTCCAACTGGGATTGTCTCCTCAAATTTTTCCACTGTACTCTTCTGCTTGCTTCACTTTCTTTGTCCTAACAGCACCCCCACCTGAGATATCCCCCCTTGAAGAGTCCCTACACCAGAATCTGCTCCTGGTTGTGGGTACAGATGGGAAAGAACTGACAGGCCCATGTACATAGATGTAAGAATGCATTGGGGGCGCTTACTTCTTTCCTTTCTTAGCTTCCCCACATTTGGGAAGATGGACTTCTCCCCAGATTTGCACAAAGAGGTCATAGAGACCCCAATATGAGTCTTTGGCTGCCCCTGCAAAACCTTAGTGCCCTGGCATGTCCTACAGAAAGACCTAAAGCACTAGCTTTCCCTGGCCACTCCCAAGCTCTCCAGTGGCACAGGCAGGGAGTGAGGGCCTGCTGTGAGACCACCTGGCATGCCCTGGCACCTGCATCCCCACCTACTCTGCACTATAACAAGATCCCTGCTCTTTACATCCTTTCTAAGATGCCTATTCAGGGTGATCCTATGGGAAAGGGAGAAAGAGACCAAACAGCCCCTGGATGGGGCAGAAACCAAAGTCTCCCTGGTGGCTCTGCAGGTCCTTCAAGCCACTCTCCTGCCACACACTCAGACATGGAGGGACAGGGAGGGGGATGCAGACAGAGGGCAGCCACAGGAGAGACGTTTTTATTCTAGGAAATCTATATTACTGTTAAATCTCTAGATTGGTTGGCATATACATTTTAGTGCAAATACGGCTAAGTTTCATGTTTCCTACTAACATAGAAAAGGAGTACGGAAGGAAGACAAGATTACATCTACATCCGATCGTGTGTATTTCTCTGCACACACATTCAAGGTGTGTGAGCAACACTGGGTGCCCGGTGCAAGCACAGATTATGACTTAGAGGCAGGCAAATAGGAGACTAACCTGATTGCCCCCACAACCGGGGTTCTCCCAACCCCGACTTGTACAAACGATTTCTTTTTATTATGAAAGAATACAGAGATAAGGAAATATACACTTCCCAGTATGAAAAACACCAGTGGAGGGCCTCCCTGCTGGGGCAGGAGTTAAAGTCAGTGCTATCAAGCTATCATCAGCCATTGCAGTATGAGTTCAATCCCCAAACGGGGAGCTAACCCACACGGTGCAGCAGACCTCTCCTGTCTCATGCTCTGCTCCCCTCAGCAGTGTATTTCAGTAGATCTGCCTGTTATGCTCCCTACTCTGTCTCTGGTGAATCTTCTCACCCCCCATAAATCTGGCCTACACCCTAGTTCTTGTATGCATAAATTAAAAAAAAAAACTTAAAAAAAAAAACAACACCAATGGCAAGTAACCACAATCATAGGGGGATGCTCACTCCTCTCCTGGTTCAACTCTTTAGAGCCATTTTTGACAAAACAAGACTTTCAGATCCATCTGTCAAATGACTTTCTCCAGTCCAGTAACTTAGCAGTGCTTCTCAGCTCTTTTGGTAGCTAGGATTTGTCCTGAAAGCTCAGATACATACTGACACTTTTTCTAGGCAAGTTATGGTTCCTTCTTATTTTGCTCTCACACTTGATTGATAATTTGAACAGAGAACTCTACATTTAAAGCAGATTTCCCCAAGAAGGGGAAGCATAACTTCATTATCTTCTTGGCAGGAGGTAACCCCTTGTTGCTGAGAACCTGGACTTCCATTTGGTCCTTGGCCTCCACCTGCATTCCTTTCTCCCCTCACTGAAAGATCTTAGGATCATCCATTATACACCTTTCCTTTTCTTTCCTGAAACTTGATGAGACTTTACCTAGGTGCAGATCTCCTACATCCCTCATATTGACTCTTGTTGCAGAGGATCAACTCACTCTTGTACTCCAAAAGATGTTATTATCATTTTGTGATTGCATCCCTTCTCTGTTTTGTCTTTTCCTACCTGGGATGCTTTTCTAAGAGGATGCTGGTCTTTTCAACTTGATCACTTGTAGCTCAACTTTTATCTCACACTTTTCGTTTGTGGGTTTTATCTGTTCTGGCTTTCCAGCCAAGGAGATATACTTGTCAGACATCTTCTTCTATCCTTTCTGTTAATTTTATTTCTTTATTCTATTCTTTGGGCGAGCAGATTTTCAATTTCCACAAATGGTTCCTACAGTCCCGCAGCCCATTTCACAGCCATCTGTTCTTATCTCATGGACATGAGTTCTGCATCAATCTCTCTGAAGACTCTCATTAAAGAGATTTTTGGAGTGGGGGTGACTCCCTGGTGGTGCAGCGGGTTAAGCGCCGTGCTGTGACACTGTCCGCAGCCTCTGCGGCTCAGGTTCGAATCCCGGCTGGCAAGGGAGATTCCCACATGGCGCGGCAGACCTCTCCTGTCTCACCCGCTGTTTCCCTCAGCAGGGTTTTCAGTCTGTCTGCCTGTTCTGTTCCCTGCTCTGTCTCTGGTGAATCCCTTCACCCTCCCACACTTCTGACCTGTGCCCCCGTTCTTGTATAAATAAATCTTTTTTTAAAAAAAAAAAAGAGATTTTTGGAGGGGAAGGGGCACTTATGTTCCATCTTCTTCCCAGTGCTACCCATCTCATCCCCACTGCACTTTGAGAGACACTTGTCCTACATGTTCATCTGCTTACTCCTCTTTCAAATTGCTGATTTCTGCCCATATTCACAAAGCCCAGGTGGACTGATGTTTCTGGACTCCTTATGGAGAACCTGGCCAGGGTCAAAGGGTTGTCAGATGTGGTGTTGTCTCCAGTGGTGGCTTTTACTGTAGGGCTATGCTATGGAAAATCGTCATGGACACATGTTCCTCTGTGTACCAGTTCTCAATGAGATAAGAACAGAATCAAGACTGATCAATAGAAATTTCTTCAGCATTTTGACATTGACACAATAGCCAGTTGTGATCAACAGGTTTATATTCCACTTTCTAGTAATTAATTTTTACTATATTTTGGGCCTCCCCAGTGGTGCAGCAGTTGAGCGCTGGGTTGCAAAGCTGCCCGCAGCCTCTGCAGCGCTGGTTCAATCCCCGGCAGTGGGTCCCACATGGTGCACAGACCTCTCCTGCCGCCCGCTGCTCCCCTCAGCAGTGTTATTTCATCAGTCTGCCTGTTCTGTTCCCCACTCTGGCTCTGGTGAATCCTCTCACCCTCCCGTGCTTCTGACTGTACCTAGTGTTTGTATAAATAAATAAATAAAAATAAACCTTTAAAAAAATTTTTTACTATATTTTATAACAGTATCAGTCCATAACAGATCAGAAATTCCTTTATATTACAAGGGAGATGTCTTTCATATGGATAGTTTGGGGGGCATTTCTCTAGGGGACACAGACAGAGAAATCTATGCTAAATAGCATTTGAGGAGGGGTGTCCTTGAGCCATTGTCCCCAACTCTGAGAGCAGTTGATCCTCAGAGTAGGATCCATCAGAAGTACTTCTTCAGTTCTAATTGGGATAGAAGCTGAAACCACACAGAAGTTTCCAGGTAATTCTATAGTCATCCATCACTCAGTGTCTGCCCCCCTCCCTCCTCCTCACCCTCAAACCAGACGTATCTGAAGAGTTCTGAAGTGAGAAAACCACTCCCATCTTGGCTGCCTTCTCTCCTGCATACTCCTAGCTGGACCTTCTGCTCACTGGCCTTCTGTCTTCCAGAAACACCCCACACCTTCTGTAAGTCGGTCCACTCCCCTGCTTTTCTGGCACCATCATTAACTTAGTACCCACTGTTCTTTGCTGTCATTTCAGCAGGTTTTCAGAAGAGGAGATGAATGTTTATATTTAGTTCATTGTCTTGAACCAGAAATCTTATTCAAAGACGTCTGAATCACCTTCCCTCTGAGTTACAGAGGAAACAAGTTTAAAAAGGGCTTGCCTTGGCAGGAGGGAACTTTCTAAATGCTACTGTTCTTACAGTATGAACACTGTCCCATGAAAGTAGAATGTTCTATTTAAGATTTTCTAGTAGCAACATTAATTTAAAAAAACAGGTGAAAATCATTTTAATAATGTTTTATTTAATCCAACATACCCAAAATATTAAGTTCATACACAATCAATACTATATATTAAAGAGAGGTTATACTTTTTAAAAAAAATGCTAAGTCTTCAAAATCTGGTATATCTTTTATACTTATTTATAGCATGTCAATTCAGATACTACATTTTCCTTAAAGAACTTGACCTCTATTTAGATTTTGTAACATTTTCGGTTGAAAAAGTAGATTAATATACTCAAATTGTTAACAACATACTTAAAAGTTTTCCAATAATAGAATAAAGTATCAGTTTTTAGATCTAAATTAAAAGTAATGGAATTTAAATTTCAGTTCCTCATTCATACCAGCCACTTGTCAAGTGCTCAGTCAAAGGTAGCTTAGTGGTTGCCATAGTGAACCACTCAATTCTAAACTTTGTATGGGGGTTTGGGTGACAGGGTGTGTGCATTTATGAAGAATCATTTCATGACATAGTTAAAATATGTATGTAAATTTTACCTAAGAGAAAAACCTCTTTAGTTAATGATATGCTTGATGAATATTTAGAGGTGAAGGATTCTAATTTACTTTGAAATGCCTCCAAAAAAAAAAAGGATTGATATAGATGGGTACATATCTGATAAAGCAAATATTGTACAAAAGTGATCATGAAGAATCATTAGAGGAATACATGAGTGTTTACTATACAATTCTTCTAATTCTTTTGAATGTTTAAAAAAACTAGTAATATATGGAGGAGAAAGAGACATCTTCTATTTAACTGTACCTGCATAAAATCCCATCACTTAATCTCAGAAACATTATGTTGCAGGAAAGAAGCTGAACCCTAGAGTACCTATGTAGGGGCAGCATGGTACCGAGCAGGATATCTATGATCGGAGCAGATGGGGTAAGGGAGAGTCCTAGAGCCCTCAGTGGCTTTCTCAGGCTTTTATTGAGCTTTTACATGTAGTGCAGCAACCAGGTACACGGCAGGCAGGGGTGTGGGGGTGTGTCAGGAGGCCTCCAAGTCTTCCCTCTGGGCTCCTCTGGTGTTCTTTCTTCCCTTCTCCCTCCTGCCTCTCTCCTACTTTTGCTTCTCCTGGCCAATATCTCAATACTGCAGTCATGGCCCACAGAAGTAAACAACATAACTTACAACAATGTAACAACTGCAGGTGCCCCATCACACAGGGCAATCCTAATGGTGGGAGGGCAGAAAAGCCTGAAAACCATTTACCCTACAAGGACCTATGTAAGGTTCTATTTGTATAAAATTTGTGAACTTTATAGGTGAGAGATCAGACAAAACTGACCTGTGCTAGTAGAAGTCACAATTGGTTATCCTAGGCAGGGGTACATGGGTAGGATGTGGGGAGGGCAAGAGGCTTGACTCAAGGGAACAGAGGTGAACACAAAATTCTATTTTTGGATATGGGCATGCTCACTTCCTGAAATTGATCAAGCTTTTTGCACAATGTGTGCACTTTTTACTGTAGTTTTAGTCAATAATCAGGTTTGCTGCTATTTTAAGGTCTGCTTACTGTTAACTGAAAATAAAGTGTCAACAATAGTTAGGCAAAGAGTTTATTAGATAATCAAAGAGAGGATTCCACCCCAGGAGACAGATTTTACCTGTGAAAGTTATTCAGGTAACCAAGAGTTTGAATTTAGTTTATATAGGTAGAAACATTTGGTCACTGACATTAAGAATGTAATTATTCTTGATTGGAAGGGTTTCTACTTATAAGCTGTCCAGACCTAAATATATACTGATGATAGAGGAGAGCAACACTAGTGAATGCACTGCACTTATAGAAAGGCTGGGTGCCCACTATTAAATCTTTTTAACCTGGAAATACTGATTTTACCTTCAGGCAAAGATTGCTGCATAAGGACCAAGCCTGTGAGGAAGGCTTTGCTTCTTGCCTGAGGCAGGGTCTCCAGAAAATTTACATTAAGTTTACACTACCCTTCATACCCAGTGTGAGGGAAGCCAGTGTGCTCCTTTAAAACCACACTGCTTGACTTTAAGGTTTCACCTAGTGCAAAAGAGCTTCCTCCCTGGTTCTCACCCACCACCCCTACAGTCACTTGAAAACTTGGTATTTATTTTAGGAAGTTTTTCTCCTTGGGGTTCTTGGTAAGTTCTTGACCTTGCTTTACAGAAGCAAACTCATGTCTTCCTTAGTCTCTGGCCTGTGTGTATCAATATAATCACAATCCTTAAAATTACCAAGATTTTTCCTTTGTTGTGTTTTGTACTGTTATCTTTTTTTCACACTGATGTCTTATTCAGTTCCTCTATATTCCTGTTATAAGTGAAACCATCCGATATTTTCCTTTTTCCTTCTGGCTTATTTCACTGAGCATAATTCCTTCTAGCTTCATCCATGTTGCTGCAAATGGCATGAGTTTCTCTTTTTTTTAAATTCTATGGGGACTCAATCTGAGGGGGTGAGGGGAAGCAAATATTGTCTAAAAAATGTAAAAAATGATAAATGTTAAAATAAAAAAATAAAAAAAAAATTACCAAGATTTAAAATTCGCTTGTGCTTGCACTACAATGCTATTATGTATTTATCTTGTTAGTTTAATTTACTCACCAGGACCTCAAGGAAACATTCTCAGAAAACTTAAAACATGAAACGTGTTTTAAGTAAAACATGTAAGTTCTATAGCATTGTAACAGGAGAATGAAGGGGGGAAGAAGAGAAAAGGGTAGTAAAGTGAGGCACAACAGGAGGGCCTGGGGCAACAGTGGCAAATCTGAAGTAGGATGATTGGAATCCCAGATTTTTTGGATTTGCCTGCCTTGTCCACATATTTAAGTTCACCACTCAGATAAAATCAGGAAATGCCCACCCAGACAGTACATTTTGTGAAATATTATATACCCAGGGGTCTACCCCTATAGCTTTGGGGGTAACTTATTAACACGAAGACATCTAGAAGTCAGTCTCTTATAAGTGTGGTTCTGTTCAGAAATCTGAGGGTACCAGATGGGAGGCTGTGGGGTGAGGAAGGTACTGGCAGGCTGTCACAAGGCTGAGTGCAGGAGGGGTGTGTGAGGCCCCTGAAGGGTGCTGACTATGAGGTAAATCCCAGGAAGCTTCTGGAACAAAGTCTGGGGAGTGGATAGTGAGAGGTACAAGACTGCGGGAGTTGTTTCTGGCTCTTTTGTGGGAAAAGTCCTTCCCCTCACCCCAAATCAGTGGTGTGTTCTGGAAGTTCTTCAAAATGTGGCCAGTTCCTCTGAGAGGACAACTGCCCAAACCTCCCACTCAGAGTCTGGAGAACCAAGAAGGGGGCATCCCCTACCAAGGTCCCAGGCCACACCTGGGCTGGGCAGGTGCCCTAAGCCTTGGCTCTAAGCCTTGTGTGGTGGCTGATGGCACCAGGTTGCCGTCCAGCCTCAAGCCCCTGAGGCCTGCCTGGGTCACCCGCAGGTCGGCCCACCCCTGAAGTCCACGACTTGACACCCTAGGGCCTATCCCAAGACCCTGAACCCAAACTGTGCCCCTCCCCCCTTCCTTATCTCTTTTTCTAACCTTTTGCATTTTTTAAGTCTCATTTCCTGTCGGGTTTTGCATTTCCCTCCTCCGCCCCTCCCAGCCTATGACATACTTTCTCTCCTTTTTTTCTCTTTTGCCTCTTCTGGTCTCTGGACACCTGTCTGGGCCACACGCAGCCCCCTCCCAGCCCTACAGCCCCTGGGCGGGCGGCGCCCCTTAGCGCTGAGGAAGCGCCCCTCGAGGCCAGCAGAGCATGAGCGTCCCAGGTAGGCTGTCGTGTGGGACATGGGGTTGGGCTGCCGGGAGCGGGAAGGAGCTGAGGTGGCTGGTTGGGGGCTGGGTGATGCTGAGGGGTGGGGGGGCGTGGAGGAGGGGGCTGGGGGTGAAGGTGGATGGTGGGGGTGTGAAGGGAGGTGGTGGAGGGGGTTGGGGGGAGGATGGAGGGGCCTGGAGAGGTGTGGCTGGGAGTGGAGGGGAAGGAAATGTGTACTGGGGTCTGTAGTGAGGGAGGGAAATGCCTTAGGTGTGAAGTGGCCGCATGACAGAGGGAGGGAGGGGGTGACATGGGCAGAATGACACAATGGGGCGGGAGTTTCTGCCCCCCCTGCTGGTGTTGGGCCCACAGCCCTCCCTCACCCAGTTCCCCTAAACCCCCTTTCTCTGTCTTACTCTCCTCTCTCCTTCTACCTTTTCCTTCCCAGCCCATCTTTCTTCCACTATTCACCCTCCAGTATCTCCCATCAGAGTTTCTCTCCAATGCTGGCTCTGACTGTCTCCCTCTGACAAATCCCCCCACTCCCCTCAGAGAGGAAATGAATGAAAAAGAGCTCAAGCAGCAGTGGCCAGGCAGGACCCCACTGGATCCCGCTCAGAGCACCTGCCCCAGAGGGAGGAAAAGAACCTTCTCTAACACCTGAAAGGACAGGAAGTTTCCAGACCACAGGCCTGACTCAGAGGCTCCGGAGAAGGTGGGGCCCCTGAGTGGGGAGGGGAGTAGGACAGCCCTTCCCATGAGGAGTGTATGGGAGGGGTGTGCAGTGGCCCAGGAAGGGCCCAGATTCCCAGCAAGGGCAGAAAGCAGTCCCAGCAGTCTTGGGCTGGAAGCCACCTGGGAAACTGGAACCTCCACCCTTCCAACCCCTAAGCTTTCCCAAGCTCTCATTGCCCTGGAGGAAGGCATGGAGGGTTTTCATCCCCTCTGGGTTCAGAACACAGTCAAAAAGGCAGCAGGGAGTAGCAATTGTACTGAAGGGAGCAGCTTTCCCAGCTGGGCCTGTTTTCCTGAGTGGTTTCTTCATGCCCAATATAAGACTTGCTTCTAGGCCTGGAGGGCTGTGTGTCTGGCTTGGTGGTGGCAAGATGGGGAGCAGTGGAGAATGAAGACACTCAGCTCCTGTGATTATTGCTCCTTACAGCTCTTCATGCATGAAAGGCCAAATTGAGTCCCAATATTCAAATGATTATGATGAAAAGGAGTGTCAAATGCTGAATAACGGGCCTCCTTAAATCAGTTTTAAAACTGCCTTCAATTCTTTCTATTCTTGTCCCTGCCCTTGTCTTGAAGTCAGTGCTTCCTGGTAATGGGGACAGGAGTTGGGTCCCCATGGGCCTGAATTCCCAGGTGACCACCCCAACAGTGAGTGACTATGTCAGTATTGTTTTTGCAAAACCGAATCTGTGAGACTGACTTAAAAAAAAAAAATGATCAAAGGAAAAAGACAATAGGTGTCATCTTTGGGTCAGAGGCCACATGGGAAAGTGGGAAGGAGCCTGAAGCTGTGGCCCAGGACACACAGGTCCAGTCTCTGCTGCTCATCTGTTCAGGCCCCATGACCTAGGGCAGACCACTCGTCATTTAAGCTCTCGAAGAGTCATTTCTCACCCTGAAATCAGGATATTCATAATGATTGTTTTGAAGGATGTCAGTTACACCAACCATCACATGAGAAAGCAGAAATTATGACATATTGTGACCTGTGCTATTATCATGAGGTTTGGAGAGGAGTTCAAAAGTGGAGGGCCAGATCTGAGGCTGGAATGCTGGCTTCCCCACAAAGCCCAGTAGGGTGGGCTCTGTCCCTTAGTTTCCTTGTTTTCAGTCCCAATCTCCCAGGACCATGGTGGGGATTAAAGGAAATCTACCCTGTGGAGACATTGCATTATCCAGTTGGCCTACAAGATATTTGATAAATATTAATTGGACTACAGGAGCCAAAAGAAAAGGGAAAGATGACTTTGGAGGAAGTCCCTTAAAAATGCTTTTCTGGGGCCTCCCCAGTGGCACAGCGGGTTGAGCGCCGCGCTGTAGAAGCTGTCCTCAGCCTCTGCAGCGTGGGTTTGATTCCCAGCCAGCAAGGGAGAAACCCACATGGCGCAGCAGACCTCTCCTGCCTCGCCCGCTGTTCCCCTCAGCAGTGTCTTCAGTCTGTCTGCTGTTCTGTTCCCCACTCTGTCTCTGGTGAACTCTCTCACTCTCCCGCACCTCTGGTCTGTACCCTGGTTCTTATATAAATAAATAAATCTTTAGAGAAAAAATGTTTTTCTGCTAAGTACAAATTAAATCAGCAAATTGTTGGATGGAAGCACCTTCCATTGCCATGCACATGGAAGAACATGCTGGTGCGTGTTCTTACAAAGAACGTGTCAGGAGGATCCCCCGCTCTCCTTGAGCTACTCCTGCTCTGCGGGTCAGCGGTTTTAATGGGGTGACTATTTTCAAGAGGGCTGTGATTTGCTTAAGCCTTAGAGATCATAATGGTCACTGTCAAATTTGTGTAATGGGTGTCCACGGCCCAGTGCAATACAAGTTCTGTTCTTTCTTCCTCTGACTCCTGCTCCACCCTCTGCTCCACACAGCCACGTCATGTGTCTTGGGTCCTCCCCACCCACTTGAGGCCATTTCCCAGTGGGTAATGCTCCTTCTAAATGAGTGAACCAGAAGGAGAGGTGTGCAAAATCCACACCTCAGAAGAGGGCTCCTGCCTTCCCATGTGGTTTCTGTTTAAAGGGAGGAATAACCTTCCTTCCTGCCCCCATTCCAATGTCCAGACCTTGTGCTCAGTGACAGTAACAAGGCCCAGCTCCCACATATTCTGTCCCAGGTACCTCACAGAGCCTGGTGGTGCCAGAGGCAAAACCTGTCAGGCTTTGATTTTTTATAGACATTGCTATCCCTGGAGCTATCCATTTATAGGCAAGATGTTTTGGTGGGAAAAACTGTGGACTTGAGCCATGCAGGCTTAGCTCTATCACCTCCCAGCTGAGTGATCTCAGGACAGGGATGGTTCTGAGCCTTAGTTGCCACATGTATAAAATGGGTATAAAAGCACCACCTGTAGTCTGGTGTGTTTCCACATGTACCACATGAGTTGAAGTGCTCAGAGCTTCTGCTTTTAAGGTTTTGCTTCTGATTTGTTTATTTTTGTTGGAGACCAGTGTAGGAGGGAGAACAGAGCGATGAGTTACATGCAAAACAGAATATATTTCCTTAATTTATAAAAAAAAAAAAACTCTTACAAATAAGTCAATTACATGCAGGAATGGGCAAATCTTTTCTGCAGAGGTCCAGATAGTAAATATTTTAGATTTTTCAAATCAGTCGCTGTCCAAAAGGTTCAGCTTGGTCATGGTAGTGTGACCTACACACCAGAGACAAGAATGGGTGTGGCTGGATTTTCCCAGTGGTGCAAAATGGGCTGTGCAGAATTGGAACCTTGGCTTTCATTTGCTGAAACCCAGAATTCGGAAAGTCAACCCAACATACTTTACAAATATGAACAAAGAGATCATGAATAGACTAATCAACACTCTCCATTTATAATGAAATAAATGTGAAGTAATACAACAGGGACATACTATGTTTTTCACCTCTCACACTGGCAAAGATCAAAAAGTTTGATAAAACCTAATATTAGCAAGGGAGAGGGGAAGCAGAACTCATAGGCTGTAAATTTGATGTTCGCCGGCATGATTAATGAGTAAATCCTCTAGTCCAGGAATTCTGCTTCTAAGAAATTATTTCACAGTAGAATTGTCCATCTTTTCTTGTAGGCTGATGTTAATTGTATTATTGTTTATATTGGGGAAACCTCGAAACTGCACACATGCTTCTCAAAAGGAAAGTCTATTTATACAATGGAATTCTTGAGGTTATTGAGACTGAGGTGGGTCTGGGGGGAAGTTTCCTACAGAAAACACTTAGCATTTATAAGCATTTCTAGTAGGGACCTCTGAGGAGGTGCAAGAATTTTAGTATGTGTTCCTTACCCTAGTCTTCTGTTGGTTTTGTTGTTTTTGCCACGAGTGTCTATTATCTTTACGATGAAGAAAACAAGGAGTAAAAGCAGGGTGAAGAGCAGAGGGGCAAGGGGAGCCCCATTCACTGCCGGTCCAGTCCCCTCATTGCCTCCTCCCAATAGCCACTGGCTCCAAAGAAGAGTTTTCCTCTTCAGCAACTTCTGATTTCAACTATGTCCCAATGAGAGGGTGACCTTAGAGATCATAGGGCCTCAGTGCTCCTGTTGAAAAATAAAAGCGATGAGTTCGACAGAAAGGATTTTTCCCCCAATTAAAGTTGTGTATTTATTTTTGTATATTGTTCATTTTTGTACAGTAGTTCATTTGTCCCCTAAGGTGTCATCATCACTGTGGTTCTCCCATCACCATAGCACCCATGACCCATAGTCCCTTGCGCTCTCCTGTCCCTGTTTTGACCCCTCTCCCACCCCCTCCTCTGCTAGAAGCCTCAGCTCTACGGTCAGGTAACCAGTTTTGTCTTTTTCCTGACCAAAAAGGATTTTTTTTTTTGACTAAGGTACAGCACACAGGGTGCACTTCCCAAATCTGAAGTGCACTCCTTGACAAGTTTTTACATGCACCCACAAAGCCAATCACGCAAAGCGAAACATGGGTCCTGTCCAGGCCCCTGGGAGTCTAGTCCTTCTTCCCAGTTCTTACCTCCCCCACCCTTTGCTTCTCCTTGAAACCACATCCATAGAACCCCAGCAAGTTCTCTTAGGTCTCCAGCCCTAGATTCATCTCTGTGTGTGTGTGTGTGTGTGTGCATGCATATCAGAGAGAGAGAGAGTGTGTGTGTATATATGTATGTGTGTCTTTTGGGTTTTTTCACTTAGCTTTTTATTGCACTTTATGAATTTACCACAATTTATGCATTCTACTGTCAACAAACATTTGTGTTGTTTGCAGTTTGGGGCTATGATGCTAAAGCTGCTGTGAAAACTCTGGTAGAAGTCTTGGTGGTGATGCCCCTGTTTTTGATCTGAGGGCAAACACAGTCCTGTGCTAGCATCATGTGAGATTGGCAAATTGTTATTTCAGTGAATAAATGTCGGTATGAAGTAAAATTGCATTTTATTGACATTAGTGTTTTGTTCCCTGCCTCTGAGTAAGGATTATGTGATTCGTTGAAGTTTTCTAAGAGGAAATGGCCTTTTTAACAGAGATTCGAGTATAGCTGGTTTAGGGGGAAACGTTCAGTTGAATAATAATGATACCTCAAACTTCTTTCCAAGCCTCCTCTCTACATTTCTCAGACGCTTTTCGCAAGCCAACTTGTTAACCTCCACATAACCTGAGGAGCCCCCGCTCAGGGACACCCCTGACTGTAGGAGAATCGATGGAGGGGTGTGGTGAGCCCCATTCCTTTGGGGCTTCTCCATCTTAGAAAAGCATTTCTTTCCATACTCACAGGAAGTTCTCTCACAAGGCCCTAGCAATGCCCAGGTTCTGGAGGTTTTAAGTGACTGAGGAAAGATGCCTGGGAGGGAAAGAGTTGTTTTCTGTCGCCATTCTAAGTAAGGGGACACCCCAACTATGACAGAGCAGGGGCTGTTCTCAGTGAATAGATCAATCTCTTTCTCACTTAGTTTTTACAGAAATTTTACATAATTTTGCAGCTTCACTAATTCTAAAATGCACTTATTAAACCCAACCTTTTATGTCTTGTTTCACTGTTGGGCTAACTGGGCCCAAGAGGCCCGGCCTGCCCTGAGCCATGGGTTGACCATCCTTCTTCACCACGCTCTTACCTGACATCATGACTCAGAGCCCTGTCCCGCCCCCTCCACCTGCCAAGCCTGCTTCCCATGTCGACACCAAAGCCTGCCTTATCTACCCAAAGATATTTCTCTAGCGCCTGTCTCTTCTGCACCACCAATTTCCCCTTAGCCACAGGGGTCACCTCCTAACAGAGCGCAGATATGCTGCAGTCCTACCATCTTCAAAAAACTCAAACCTACTTTGATTTCAGATCCATGTCCATGACTGCATAACCTCTTTTTGTGAGTCAGCTCAGGCCACCATAGCAAAGTACTGCAGACCAGTGGCTTGGCAATGGGAATTTATTCTCCCCAGTTCCGGATGGCGGCCACGCTGGTGGCTCCTGAGGCCTCTCTCTCCTAGGTGCATAGCTGGTTGTCTTCTCACAAGACCTTCCTGTGTGCACACACATCTCTGGTGACTCTCTGTTGTCCAGTTACCTCTTCTTACAAGGACACCGGTCACGTTGGATGCAGACTCATTCTCCACCTCATTTTAATTGATCATCTCTTTGGAGACTTTATCTGCAAGTGCACTCATATGCTCAAGTAGTGGGGTCAGGGTTTCAACACATGAACTTGGCGGACTTAATGCGGCCCTTCACAGCAGGTGTCTTTGAAAATGTTGTCTACACTCTGTCCCAGTTCCTCATCTTCCTTCTGGCTTGGACTTTAGTCAGACTTTTGGCCTCAGCACTCAATTTAAATCACCCGTATCAAAGTCTCTGATGGCCTGAGTCACAAGTCCAGTGTTCCACTCTTAGTCCTCACGAGACCTGACTTCTCAGCGGCATTGACACGATCCATCCTCCCGCCTTGGACTGCAGGATCCCTTTGATTGTGGAGCTCACTGTCTGGGTTTTTCTACTCCCTTACAGGTCACTCATTCCTGGTTTTTGTTTTTCTCTTCTGATTCCTCCAAATCTAAGTGTCACGGGCCCTTCTTCCTCTGCTCTCCTTCCTGAGTATTTTATTTAGTCTCATCTCCATGCTAGCAACTCCCAAATTCAGATCATCTGCCAGGCTACCCCTCCTCCCTGCCTTGAACTTTATTATTATTTTTTAAATGGAACTCTTGTGTGGTGAATTTCAAACCTCAGATTTCTTTTCTTTTCCTTTTTTTTTTAAGATTTATGTATTTATTTATACAAGCACTGGGTACAGTCAGAAGTGCGGGAGGGTGAGAGAATTCACCAGAGCCAGAGTGGGGAACAGAGCAGGCAGACCGATGAAATACACTGCTGAGGGGAGCAGTGGGCATGGCAGGAGAGGTCTATTGCACCATGTGGGACCCTCGCTGGCAGCCAGGGATTGAACCAGCACTGTAGAGGCTGCAGGCAGCTTCGCAGCCCAGCACTCAACCGCTCTGCCACCAGGGGAGGCCCAGAACTTTTGACTTTAATAATCAACCAGTTCGATCTATCTACTTGGACATAGAGTGAATCCAAAATCAAGCTTCTAACTTTTCTTTTTAAAAAAAAAAGATTTATTTATGCATACAAGACCTGGGGTACAGGCCAGAGGTCAGGGGGCGAGGGGGGAAGGTGAGAGGATTCACCAGAGACAGAGTACAGAACAGAACAGGTAGACTGACTGATATACACTGCTGAGGGGAGCAGTGGGTGAGACAGGAGAAGTCTGTTGCGCCATGTGGGTAGCTCCCTGGCGAAGTCTGTTGCGCCATGTGGGTAGCTCCCTGGCCAGGCGGGATTGAACTCATGTGGATATCTCCACAGTGCTGTGCTTAACCCCTTGAACCACCAGGGAGCTCTTCTAACTTTTCAACCCCTAAGCTCTCTCTCCCCCTGACAGATGCTCAGGCTTAAAAACCTTAATACAGTCTTTGATACCTGAACAAGAATTTACTCACTTGCTTAGCACAGAAAGCTCATTTCCTCTGGCTAGGTGATGCAGAAAGCTGTTCTCATGCCTTGTAAGTGCCTCTTTCGGTGGGTCTTGTCATCTCACCTGATGAGGCATAGTGTGGTGGTGTGGTGTGCTAAAGAGACCACTGATTAGAAAAGGGGGCATGTGAGCTCTGGCCACTAACCCACTGGGCCATCTTAGACAAACCCCTCTGTCCTCTGGACTTTGTTTCTTCATATGTAAAGTGAGATGATTAGACAGGACTCAGGATGGCCGATAGGTTTCATTTTGAAGGTCAATTCCAAGCAGCTCATAAGGGCTTGCTGGAGCAGGATATTGAGGAACTCTGTGATCGATTGCCAATGTCTGCTGTGGGTGTGAAACTGAAAACTGAAGCCATCGTGCCCCCCCCCTCATTAATCATCCCTGCACTTGCTTGTCATGACCAAGAACTCTCCAGCTTAAAAAACCCATGATTGTTCCATGACCTTGAGCAAATCACTTCACTGTCCCAAGTTTTCGTTTCTTCACAAGCAAGATGGAGATAAATAATGCCTGCCTTCCTCCTCCACAAAATTGCTGTGAGGACCATATGAGATAGTGGGTGAAAAATTGCTTTGAAAATAACAAAATGTTATATAAATGTGCAGTTTTATTGTTATTAATTGACCTCTCCAGACATGAATTCATGTTAGTCATGCCTTCCTCTGAACCATCTTACTGGGATTTCACTCTCCCCCTCTGGCAAGACAGTACCATTTGGATTACCCTGGTGCTGATGAGGAGGGGATCAACATGGATGCAGGGTGTGGGGTGTGATCTCTCTGTGCCTGCACCATCTCAGCATTTTTAACAAGCCCTTGGGCAGCAAACTCTCTGCGAGTCAGCCTGCTGGAAGGGTTCTTGGTCAAGACAAGCATTGCCATGTCCCCCCACTTCAGGATACTTCTGCATAATGGGTAGGGAACCACCCCCCCCCAAAGTAAACTTTTGTCTCCCTTAAGGGTTTTTCTTTAGTTTCCAAATCTTCAGAATTAAATTAATTCTCCAAGTTGGACAGTTGGGAGCAGTAGGTCTCCTGGAGTGCTGCTGAGTGCAGCTCTGGTTAATTTCTGAAGTAGGCATGTGCCCTGCAGCCTGTGGGACTCCACAGAGCTCCAGATATATCTATTTCTGTAACATGAAGAAATGTCCCTGTCCCTAAACCTACAAGTCTCCCTTCTTTCACCTTGAATGTTGCTAATGCCCTGTGTTTTCTGCCAAAATCCCAAACAGTCTCCATTTGCAGCCTCCTATATGCATTAACTTTTCCCAGAGACCCAGGGGAGCCATCTGTTCTTACATTATTTGGTTTAAGCAAAGCTTTGGGGCATTTCTTCTTGCCAGTGGTATATTCTGAGTCAGATTCATTGCTCGGGCTTTTATTTATTAGCATGTGTATTTTATTGTAATGCGTTTCATTTCCTTCTGTCTTTTACTTTGGGCTTTATTCCGCAGCCTTTCTCATGAACAATGTTTGGTGCGGTATGAAATGAGAAGCATTCAAAACTCTTCTAAGACATAAAGGTTTTTTTTTTTTCTGGTTTGACTTTTTTTTTTTTTTTTGAGCAGCAGAAAAATAAAGGACTTGAGCTTCCTGTAGGACTGGAAACAGTGAATCAGATTTTTGTTTGTCTAAAACCTGAAAATCTCAGGCAGGAGTTGAGAGTCTCTGGACCACTGAACTCTGTTTCAAGGTTTGATGTGACACCCCTTCTCGATGGGCCATTCCATGGCCACCCACAGAGACTGATTTGAGAGGTTCCAGTTGTCTGAGTCAAAATGCTGCCCACGGCAGAATGGGCACTGGCACTCACTCCCTTGCCTCTGCTGTCCCAGGGGCATGTCAATGATTCCAGGCCTCATGTGATCCATAAAATAATAAGTGGGCGTGGCTTCTTCCTAAGCATTGACCTTGGGAGAGTTGTTGAACTTCTGCGCCTCTGTCCTCATCTGTAAAATGGGGTTGATAACACCATCCTTCTCACAGGAAATTAAATGAGATACCATCTACTGAGTGCTCAGCTCATACAGGGACATGCCGTGAGAGCTAAGTGCACACCCATGGCAAGGCGTGTGCCACTTATCAGCAGGGTGACTTAGAGCAAGTTCCAGAAGATCCCCCCTAGATCTGAAATTTAGTGAGCCATTTGCAAAACAGTTTTTATATTCCTTTGTCTGGTCTTTATACGTTAATATCTATCACCACCACTACCCACTTATTCATCACTTAACACAAACCCAGTGTATGTCCTTAGTGGGCACTCTGCTAAGTGGTAAGGATGAAAAATGAAAAGACAGAATCCCTGCCCCAGCAATCCTAGGTTCTGGTAAGTGCACAGGCAATGGACAGCCTCAGTTATTGTGATGGAAGAGGCACACGGTGAAGAGGGGTGAGAAGAGAGGAGCACCCAGGTCTGCCCAAGAGAGTCAGAAAAGCCACCCTTAGCTGATGGAGGGTGAAAGGAGACTTGGAAAATAACTAGACTTTTGCCAGGCAGAGAAGTCAGGGGAGGCCCACAAAACAGAAAAAAAGCACTCTCAAAGCCATGGAAGTGTGCTTAGTGTCAGTGTCAAAGGTGTGAGAACAGAAGAGAGGCCATGAGAGCCCCAGGGTCCTCTGCCAATGAGGCAGATGCTGTCCAGGAGCAAGGGCAGCCAGGGGTGTGGCTGAGCAGAGACAGAGAGCCAGGATGGATATGCAGATTAGAAGGTCATGGACAGCAGCGGGGAAAGCAGATGGGAGACTCCAGGCAAGAGGCAGGGCGGTCCTCTGATGGGACTTGAGCCAGGATTCTTTTTATTGTTATTTTAAACAAACCTGATTGAAGTATAAAATCCACCCAGGAGTTGTACACAAATCCTGAGTGTGCAGCGTAGTAAGATGTTCACAACATGAACACACCTGTGTCACCAGCACCCAGATCAAGAAACAGTGTGTGGCTATCTAAAAAATAATACCATGATTAATATTAATAATAACTCTTAATATAACAATCATTTTTAGCAAAGCATGTTTCAAGTATTACATGGGTCATTGAGGTACTAAAAAGTTATTTGCTGTTTATTCAAAATATAAACCTAGTGGAGCATCCTGTATTTTATCTGACATCTCTAGTTTCACCTAAGTCATTGTAGCAATAGTTCTTTCACGTTTTTATTGACAGTAGCAGTTCATTTCATGAATATTCCACATTGTATCTAGATTACTACTGATGGCTTTTGGCTTTATCCAGTTTAGGGCCATCATGAATAATTCTGCTATGAGCGTTCCTGAAGTGTCTCTTGGAGACACATGCTTGTGGATTTATGGGATCCATGTTTACATGTTTCAATTCAGCTGTAATAACTACTCCCAAACAGTGTTCCATAGTACATCCCATCAATGATGGAAGACAGTTCCAGTGGCTCCACATCTTTCCACATATAAGGGTTTCTCTGTCTCTCCGTTGTAGCGGTTCTGTAGTTAAAACATAATTTTGTGGTTTTAATTTGCATTTCACTCATGGCTAATTACTTAAAGTACCTTTTCACGTGCTTATTGGCCATTTTGAATATCCTTGGTGAAAAGCCTTTGCCAGTGTTTTTCCTATTTTTCTATTGTAATGTCTTTTTCATATTGAATTGTGGTTTTTTACGTATAGTAGGTAGAGTCCTTTGTCAGATATAAGTATAACAGATTTCTTTCTTCAACTTAGGACCATAGAGACTGCTGATGAATGTATGTTTTAAATTTTAATGTATTCCAATTCATGTGGAGTTTTTTTCTTCTGGTTAACTTTTGGAGTATTGTTTGAGAACAATTTGCCTACCACACGGTTTATATTTCCTTCTAAAAGCTTTATTGTTTCAACTTTCACAGTTAGATCTATAATCCATCTAGAATGGATTTTTCCCTTTAAAATTGACTTTAGTTAAATATCATTTACATACAATCAAATTCACCCACACTAAGTATAATGTCCAGTGAGTTTTGATAAATGTATATACTTGTAACTACAACCACAGTCAAGATATAGACCATTTCCATCACCCTGTGAATTTGCCTGTGTCCCATGGCTACTCAGGGCTTTGTCCTTGGACCAACAGCACAGGCCTGACCTTGCGACAGGTTAGAAATGCAGACTCTCAGGCCTGTCCTAGACTGGCTAATTAGAATCTGCATTTTAACATGATTCACCAATACGTTGTATGCACATTAAAGGTTTAGAGACAATCTGAGTTCCTTTAGAGAAAGGTGACAAGCCAAAAATGCTATTTCTATTGTTATAAATAGCATAGCCTACAGCAAGGCAAGGTAAATGATAGATTATTGAGTTTGGGGGGAAATGAAAGAGAGAAGAACTAAGTTGGGAAGAAATTTTGAAGTCATTACAGAAACATCCTCTGCAGAAGGTTTGACCTTTGTTCTTTGCTATGACCAAAGACTTTTGTTGTGAAGATCTATTTCACCAAGATCTCTTTTCCCCACCTATGCCAGAAATGCCAAGGGGCCTTTCTGGCATCCTCCCAGTGATAACCTGCTGAGGTTTGGGAGGACACGTGTGGTATACCCCTAAGATTGTGACCTCAAGTTTTTCCTTCTTATGCTTGTCTAGACTCAGCTTTCAGCAACTCATCAAAATCACCATTTAGGTGTCCTTGTGGCTCCAACAGTTTCTGCTCCATAGAAGCAGATCTCACTTGCTGCATCCCTGTCTCTCAAATTTACCTTGTGGCCTTAGTTCTCTCATGGGTCCAAGAAAATTTTTGATTTTTTAGTTCATCCAACTTTTTCTTGTAAAGATGAGAATGGTGATTTCCAAGCTTTTTACCCATTGCTTTTGCTCACATTGAAAAGAACTTAGTGACATGGCCACATGCGACTTCAAACGAAGCTAGGAAATGTACTCTAGACATATAAATTCTTTTTAATAGTTTAATGATTAGCTTCACGTTTTCTTATGTAGATAACAGTATCATTTCTGAATTTTGACAATTTTGCTTCTTCTCCATTTCTTTAACTTTCTTTTGCTTCATGTTATGTCCTGCAGTTTCACCACAAAATATGTAGCTATGAGTTGTTGTTTTATTCATCCATCTTGAGATTCATTGTGCCTCAGGAATATAAAACTTCACACTTGTAAGTTTGGGAAGATTGTCAACTGTGAGCCTTTGAGTTTTATCTCTCTTTCTGGATATCTGAATATTTGTGGCATTTTTAAACTTGCTCCTCCACCTCCCTCAACCTTTCTTGTATTTTCCATCTTTTTGCCTTACTATACCATATTTTCAGTGATTTCTTCATTTTTTTAGTTGACTATTTCTCAACTAAGGTATACCTAAAGTGGCTTTAAAAACTATATTAAAGAAATTTCCAGGCATAAAATCTCAAAAATAGATTCCTAGAGTAAATTCCCCCCCCCTTTCCCACTGCCCAAACTCAGTATCATCTACAGATGGCCATTCTTGTTATATCCACACGCCACTCCCTCTTGCCTCATTGGGCTGCTCTAAAGTAAATCCCAAATCCCATATCATTTCCGATAACCATTTAGTTCTATGGAGTTTTTAACTTCCTTATAATTTTTCATTTCTAATTCTATTTGGGGCTTTCAGAAGTTTGCCTGTTTATACTGAGTAGTTTTTTACTTTTATGTTTTGGTTCTCTTTTATATTTATATAAATATATTGAAGATAATAATTCTGTATTCTGTCGTTGGTCAGCTTCCAATATCTGAAATCCTTGTGGATCTGATGCTGCATTTGCTATTCTGCTAGCTGTGGGTTATTGGACTTTGTTTTGTTTTATAGGTTTTTGTAGTTGTGAGTTCATGCTCTTTGAAACTTCATCTACAGAAAAATTGGGGGGCCTGAAATTAGGATGTGCTCCTCCAAAATTGATATGCGTTTGCTTCCGCCAGTGCCTGGGTACCCTGTGAATTGGACCACTTTGTGTTTTTTTTAAAGATGTATTTATTTATGCATACAAGAGCTGGGGTACACGCCAGAGATGTGGGGGGTGAGAGGATTCACCAGAAACAGAGTGGGAAGCAGAACAGGCAGATCCACTGAGATATACTGCTGAGGGGAGCAGTGGGCGAGACAGGAGAGGTCTGCTGTGCCATGTGGGTTGCTCCCTGGCTGGCCGGCATCAAACTCATGCTACAGAGGCTGCAGATTGCTTCATAGTGCAGTGCTTAACCCCTTGGGCCACCAGGGAGGCCCTGGACCACTTTGTTTTATGTAAACATTTTATGGCAGTATAACATACAGACAACTCTTTTGACCAGGAAGCAGAAAATGATCAGAGCTGCAGAATCCCCCTCTTGCTTCCTTTAAGCAGTTCCTTCGCCCAGAGTTTACACAAATCTGAACAGAGAGGAGTTTTGCCTGTTTTCATATAAATGTAATCATCCATTCTTTTTTTTTAATTAGGCCTCTTTCACTCCACATGTCTGTGAGATTCATTCATTTAGCGCTTGTCATTGTGATGTTTATTTGCATGATTCATCAGTACAGATGCATGACGTTGCAGCTTCATTTGCATGATTCATCCATGTCACTGCAATGTTCACTTGCACGAGTCATTCATGTAGATTCTTATAGTTGTGTTGTTCATTTGCATTGCTGTATAATGTTCTACTTTATCTCTTTTATGGTGATGAGCACTTGAGTGGTTTCCATTTGGGAATATGACATAGAGTTCTACTGTGAACTTCTTGTGCATGTCTGTGTGAACGTATTTTGCTTTTCTGTGTATTATACCTGGGAATGGAAGTAGGGGAAGTAGAAGAGAACTCCATTCTCTCCTGATGTTTCTCTCCAGTCCTGTCCTGTTTGATCTGAAAGATCAAGGGTCACCTTTTTCATCTCAGACAATGAGTTGGGTGGCCAACTGCTCAGAGCTAAGACAGGACTCCCACCGCCTGACACTCCACATCCTTCTAACTGCTCCAACTGCACCTTTTTCTAAGACTCGCAGAGTTGGGATCTCCAGGGCCGGCACTTCCTCATCTGTCAACTGGGTGAGTCACCTCAATGTCCACGGAGATGCTGAGTTTTAATCAATGGTGGCGTGAGGGTGAATTGAGATTCCTGGGTGCAGCCTGGATGAGCAAGTGCAAATTTTGATACCTTAAGTTATGGAGTTTCAACTCTTTACTTACTTCCAAGTTGGTTCTGCAAATGGGGTCTGCAGGGGCTGCCAGCCATAGTAACCAGACTCAATCAGGGATGAGGGGGGGCTGGTGAGAGAGCCATTCTAGTGATTGTCCCTCGGGGTATCATGGACTGATTGGTATCCCCCTGAAATTAATATGTTAAAGCCCTAACCCCCTGCACACTGGAATGGGACTGATTTTGGAGACAGGGTCTTTAAAGAGTTAACTATTGAGTTAATACAGGTGGGCTCTAATCTGGTCTGCTGCTTCCTTTTAAGAAGAGATCAGGACAAAGAGGAATGACCTTGTGAGGGCACAGGGAGAAGTTGGCTGTCAACAAGCCAAGGAGAGTGGCCTTGGCAGAAACCAGCCATGCTGATATGTTGATCTTGGACTTTCAGCCTTCAGATAGTAGAAGGGTTTATTTCTGTTGTCTCAGCCACCTAGTCTGTGGTAGTCATGGCAGCCCTAGCAGACTATCTTGGGGGTCCTGCTGCTCCCTCCCTTCTCTTTTGTGACTCCTGCCTCCTCTGCTGTGTAAGCTCAAGGACCAGAACCTCCGGGCCACCAGAATTCATAGTGCAACATTAGATCTTGCTCTGGCAGTGATGCAGGCTCCGAGGGCCTGGAGGAGATCTTTTAACATATGTCCAGCCAAGGGCCCCCAAGCAGAGCCAGCCAGAGTGACGGTCTGTGCCTTCCCCAGTATTCCCACTGCCATTTCCTGAGCACCTGGTGGATATGGTGCTGAACTAATTTTTTTTTTTTTAAATTGCCGCTACCAACTATGGTGGGAGCTGCCAGGAGTTCCTTTTAAAGACAATGAGAAGAAACAGGGCCTGGATAATTCCCTGGTTTGACACAGGCTATATCTAGTTTGGCATCTTCCCCACCTGACACATCTCAGTCGGATGCAGAGGGGTGACAGCTCTGGGTGCCCTGCTTCTGTATTTGAGGGGTCAGGACAAAAGAGTGGCCTCATGTGATGCCAGTCACCCTCCGCCTGCTTGGTGCCCTCTCACTGCAGACTCCCTCATCATGCAGAGGCGAAGGCAGATGGTGATAGGACAGACCCCACCTCTGCTAGCGGGCCCTCCAGCCACCCAAGAGGTGAAGTTCCTGTAACTTAATAAATATACTCAGCTCTCAGCCAGGCCAGTCCCCAGACAGAGGCCCATGCTGCCCACACCCCAGGCCTCTGTCCCAGCCGCCCTCCCTCCCTGCAGTGCCTGCCTCCCTGCAATGCTCTCAGTTGGTGCTCATCCCAGCCAGCCTAAACCTCACCCAAATCCATGGAACCTTTTCTGGCTGCTTTCCTCAGAACACTCTCTGAATTTCTGTTGCATTTTGTGATTAAAAAAGAAATCATTGAGCAAATGTAAAATGGCACAGCTACTGTGGAAAACAGTCTGGCAGTTCCTTAAAAGGTTAAACACAGAATTACCATATGACCCAGCAATCCAGTCCTCGTTGTATACCCATAATGAAAAAGAGATATTCAGACAAATCCTTGGACATCCATAGATGCCCGTAGTAATACTCGTCACAGCAGCCAAACGTGGAAATAATCCAAATATGCATTAACAGACGAGTGGATACACGAAATGCAGTAAATCCATACGCTAGACAGTTATTCGGCCGTAAGAATGGATGAAGTGCTAATACATCGGACAATACATCCCTGAGATGACAATACTTGAAATCACCATACTAAGTAAAAGAAGCCAAACACAGGGCCTCCCCGGTGGCGCAGCGGTAGAGCGCTGGGTTGCGAAGCTGCCCGCGGCCTCTGCGGTGCCGGTTCAATCCCCGGCTGCTCCCCGGCCACAGGAGGAGGGTCCCACATGGCGCGCAGACCTCTCCTGCCGCCCGCTGCTCCCCTCAGCAGTGTACTTCGGTCCTTCTGCCTGCTCTGCCCCTCGCTCTGGCTCTGGTGAATTCTCTCACCCTCCCGCGCTTCTGACTGTACCCAGTGCATGTATAAACAAAAAAAAACAAAAAAAAACAAACAAAAAAAAAAAAAAAAAAAAGAAGCCAAACACAACGGGCCACGTATTATAGGATTCCACTTACATAAATATCCAGAATAGGCAAATCCAGAGACAGAAAGCAGATTAGTGGTTGCTAGAGGTTGAGGGGTTGAGGGAGTGGGGTGAATGCTGAATGGCTACAGGGTCCCCTCTAAGGGGGACAAAAATGAAACTGGGTAAAGGTGATTGCACAATAGTGTGACTATAGTAAAAGTCACTGAAGTGTACCCTTAAAAGAGTTACATCAATTTCACCTCGATAAAAAGGAAGTCACAAAGCTAGATATCTTAGAACTGGAAGTGTTAGGGGGGAAAGGGTGTCCTAAAGCTAATTCCATACAGGCTTTGTGGACTCCACCCCCACCCCAGGCCAAAGCCAAAGACACTGGGAACTCCAAATCCCATCACCACCAAAGGGAAGGTGGCTGGGACCTGAGGGTGGGGTTAAGCAGCCAGGTTGGGATAAAGCCAGACACGTGGGCTTTGGAGGTTCCCCCATTTTGACTCTCCGCCAGCTCGCAGCGTCCGGCCAGCTCTGAGAGTGACTTTGGGTTTCCAGGTCATCGGATCGGGTAGGACGCATTAAAGACTTTATTTTCCTATTTTTTCCCTGAGTTGTATATTTTCCTTATTTCCTTTTCCCTTGTAAATAAACCTTTTATTAACCTTTTGTGTGTGCCTGTAGTGGAGTATTCATAAGTCCCTTGTAAGCGCGCGGGTGAGGACCCACAGCCAGGCACCCCGTTCAATATTGGGGCTGCCCTATAATAGAAGGACATTTATCCAGTTTAATCTTGTAGATGATGGGGAGTCCTGTGTCCCCAACCGTCCCCCTTCATAACGACCCTTGCCACCTAATGTGAAGGGGCCCAGACAAGTGAAGTCTGTTCTCACATCACAAAACTTAGGGATCTATCTTCATCCTTCTGTGCCCCCCTCCTTGTTCAGTGGTCATGTGGAATGTTATTTCTTATTTTAACCTTTCATTTCTCAGTCATGTCATGTCATGTAGACAAGCAGCCAACTCAGAGGCTACATTTTGTGGACTTTGGGGCTAGGCAGCTGGGGTTTAAATCTGGCTCCTCCAGGAAGAGCTCTGTGATGGCAAGTTCCCAGCTTTAAGCTCTGGCGCTTCTTCTGTGAAATGAGGTACTTACCAGATACATTTAAGTGGTGAGGCCCTTAGGGCCTGCCTGGTGCAGAGCACACCAACGACAAGGTTCGTCATTGTTGGTATTAACAATCCATTTTTTTTTGTTTGTTTAAAGATTTTATTTGTTTATGCATACAAGAGCTGAGGTACAGGCCAGCAGTGGAGCAGGGGAGGGGTGAGAGGATTCACCTGAGACAGAGTGGGGAACAGAACAGGCAGATTGACCAAAGTACACTGCTGAGGGGTGAGATAGGAGGGGTCTGCTGCGCCATGTGGGTTGCACATGATTCCCCCCCTCCCCCCACCCCACCCCCACCCCACCCCCACCGGGGGATCGAACTCATGCCACAAAGGCTACAGACAACTTCATAGGTTGTGTCTTAACCCCTTGCTCCAATCAATTTTTGTTGATATTGTGTTAAATCTATATATTAGTTTGGCAAGAATTCATTTTACCATGTTGAGTTTTAAGATCCAAATATAAATGGTATCTCTCCCCATTATTCAAGTCTTCTTTAATTTCTTTTATCAGTATTTCTTCAGTATGCAGATCCTCTTATCTGTTTTGGGAGATTTATACCAATATATTTATACCTACATATTTGGCTCTGTTTTGTTTTTTGGAGAACTCCTTTAAATCAAACCAGGACATGCTAGAGAGTAAGAAGGGGCACTATTCCTAACACCAAAGCAGTAGGCATAATCCAGGGATGTTCTGGGCAAAATTGGGGCCTAGCCTGTGCATAGTGTACTCTAGCTTAAAATGTCTCTTAAATCATGATGCTCAGATTGGACACAAAACTCCAGGCATCATCTGACCCTTGAAAATGTAATGGGTCTGTTACTTGTTATGACTTGTACATTCTTCTCTTACTATTATGAAATAGCCAAAGACTACACTGGTGTTGGTGTTCGTTTTATAGTTTATTTTTATTTCTTGGAAAATCATACTTGGAAACATTCCTTTCTAAGTAATGTATACAAAGTTTTTCTCTACAACCATGTCATTGATCCTGAGATGTGCCCTGAAGGAAAACAGCACTGTCACTTCCCAGACCTCTCCTAGATAAATATATGTAGCTACAGAAATTCATATTTTAATTTTGTGGTTCTTGTTTACCTAAATGGCATCATATAATAACTTTTGTTCTGCAACCTGTTTTCTTCACTTAAAAATATGTCTTGGATATCTTTCCATGTTCATGTAAGCTCTACATCATTCTTATCAACACCTGCAAAGTCTTCCAGGGTATAATTGTAACCAATCCCCTATTGATGGGAATTTAAGGGACTTACCAATCCTGACTCAGATTTGTCTGCACATGCCTTCTGTGCAGAGGTAAATACATCTCTAGGTCCCAACCTAGAATTGCCAGGCGGAAGGGGTGCTTTGTATGTGTTAATAGATATTGCCAAATTGCCCACAAAGATAACTGGACCAATTAATATTCTCACTAGACAATGTGAGAGTGAATTTTCCCTGTACCCTTGCCAAAACTTTATATTACCAAGATTGAAAATTTTTGCCAGTCAGATTGCTAAAACTTGCTAAAGATAATAACAATAGCTAATGCTTCTAAACGGTTGACTATGTTCTAGGCTGTGCTCCAAGAATTCTACTTATGTATATGGACTGGATTAACCCCCACAAAACCCCTGTGATTTGGGGGCCTTTATTGTTCCTGTTTTGCAGCCAAGGAAACTCAGATGCAGAGTGGAACCTCTTATTTCAGCTGCTTTCTTGGTTATTACTGAGTCTAATTATTGCTTCCTATTTATCACATAAACCTTCATGACTTACTAGTTCATTTCTTTTCTTTCCTTTTCTACCACATTCTTTGTTGATGCTCTGCATATTAATCTTTATTTCATAGGTTACAGATGTTTTCCTAGACCAGAGCTTACATTTGAACTTTGTTGTGCTGTTTTCCATCACACATGTCTTAAATTATGATGTACCCAAATGCATCAACCTTTGCCCAAATACATTAGCATAGTATGTCCTGTTTAGGGAGGCCTTTCTTATTCCAAGATTATATGCGTATTTTAAATGTTGTTTCTTCTAATACTTTTGGAATCCATTACTTAATTTTAAGCCATTAATCTGCAAATTATTTTTGCCAAGGGGAAAAGTAGAAATATAATTTTCTCCAAACTGTTAGCAAATTATCCCAGTGGTTACTGAATACTCCTTTTATCCCCTACATTGATTTGAAACGTGATCTAATCATGCACTAAATTTCTACACATATATGAGATATTTGCTGGGCTTTTGTTCATTGATCTAATTATCTGTTTCTGTACCACTTTGGTCTTTGTTTCATAATATGTTTTAATATCTAGAGAAATATGAGTTGATCTTGTATTTAGTCACCTTGCTGAACTCTTTTATTAGTTCTAGCAGTTTATGGCCTCATTATTGTTCCTTTTAAAAATAATTTTTCATTTATGTTTTTTATGGTTTTTTGGTATATAAACTAGATAACATTCATTTGCAATTTTTTTAATTTTTATATTTTCATAAGCAAGTTTGTGCCATGTGTTTTTTCTGCACTTCATTATTGCTGAAATCTCCTTTAATACATGGTGAATTTTTGTAAAATTTCTATGTATATTTGAAAGGAATTTTTCTTGTTTGTTGATTACAGGGTTCTGTCGATCCATTAGAGGAAACATGTTAATTCTTTTTAATCCTCTCTAACCCTACTTATTTGTCCCTTTCTGGGGCATTACAAAGTCTTTTCCTGTGGCAATGTCTTTGCCAGTTCCTGTGAGTTTTGCTTTATTTGCCTCAAAACCAATTAGTAAGGTACATAAACATTCATGGAAATTGATGGTTTCTCTTCATAACATAAAAGTCCTTTTGCCCTTTTTAATGTTTTCTCCTTAAATTCTGTTTTCTCATTCACCCTTTATATTTATTGTATATTTGTTTTATAGACTGTGTAATTGTTATTGGATTATTCTTAATACCTTATCTTGTGATTTCTTTTTCTCATGATTTTTTAACTTGTAGAACTGATCATATTTTCTTTGTTTTATTTTTTCCTGTAATGGTTTTTTTCATCATTGTTTCATACTGATCTTCTGTACTGTTCATTATAGAAAGTTAGTTATTATTGTAGAGATGTCTATTTCTCCCTTTCATGATGTCAGCTTTTGCTTCATGTTTTGGGGTTCTGTTGTTAGGTTCATGTGTGTGTAATTGTTATAGCTAATTGATTGATTGATTTTATCAATGATGTTCTTATCTGTCTCTTGCAATAATTTTTACCTAAAATCTACTTTGTTTGGGATATATAGCCACCTCAATTTTCTGTGGAATATCTTTTTCCCATCCTTGTTAGGACACCATCTTAACAACCTCTTTAAGACTTATCTTCAAATATGCTTACATTCTAAAGCATAGGGGATTGGAATATCAATATGAGTTTTGGGGCACAACTGGGATAATCCCAGGCAAGTACCACTGTGTTTTCCCCCTTGGAATTTCTTTTTTTTTTTTTTATTTATGCATACAAGAACTGGGGTGTAGGCCAGAAGTGCAGGGGGGTGAGAGGATTTACCAGAACAGAGTGGGGAGCAGAACAGGCAGACCTACTGAAATACACTGCTGAAAGGAGCAGCGGGCGAGTCAGGAGAGACCTGTTGCACCATGTGGGTCACTTCCCTGGCCGGGGATCAAACTCAGGCCACAGTGGCTGGCGATAGTTTGATAGCCGTATCTTTAACCCCTGTGCCACCAGGGAGGTCCCCCTTATTTGCATTCCTTTATTGCTGATTTGTGATATACTTTTTTTTTTTTTTAAAGATTTATTTATTTATTTATTTATTTATTTATTTATTTATTTATTTATTTATACAAGCACTGGGTACAGTCAGAAGCATGGGAGGGTGAGAGAATTCACCAGAGCCAGAGTAGGGAACAGATTAGGCAGACTGACGAAATACACTGCTGAGGGGAGCAGTGGGCATGGCAGGAGAGGTCTGCGCGCCATGTGGAACCCTCCTCCAGTGGCCGGCCGGGGAGCAGCCAGGGATAGAACCGGCGCTGAAGAGGCTGTGGACAGCTTCGCAACCCAGCGCTCCACCGCTGCGCCACCGGGGAGGTCCTCCCCCTTGGAATTTCTTTCTTCCTTGTTAATGTGCATTATTTAGTGATTATTTCATTGAAGGCCTAAAAAACTAATACTACCCCAATGAAAAAAATAATAAAATAAAAATAAATATTTTTCTTTGGAAGTTAAGGATATTGCCCCTGTTATCATCTTGCATCTGATATTGCCACTTGGTCAATCTGGTTCTATTCTTTATAGATAAGATGTATCTAACAGCTTTTTGAATTCTTCCTTATGAACCTGTTCTGCAGCTTCATTACAGTATGAACAGATGTTATCTTTTCTCCTTCATCTTCCTTACATATCATGTGTCTTTTTAAGCTGAGAACACATGTCTTTTTCTAATCCTGGAATTTTTTTCTCCTAAAATTTCTTTGTATTAGTTTTCCTCTCCATTCTTTCTTATTTTCTCCTTCCTGACTCTCTACATGAAAATGTTGGAACACTGAGATCTACCTCCCATTTCTCTTACTTTTTCTTCCTTCTGTCCAGCCCCTTTTGTACTGAATTCTGGGAGAATCCCTCTCTTCAATCTTCCAGCCCAATCATTCAATCATGATCTGTGTCCATTCTGTAAATCCAGTCTATATACTGATCTTGGTTCCAGTGATAGTTGAATCATTACTGGTTGAGCCAGTATTCTCCTGCATCTTTCTGAGGCCATTCAGGTAGTGTGTTCTCGTGACTTGCTCTGCTGGCTGTGTAAACAGTGTCCATGGTGGAGGTTGTCTGTTGTCTTGGTTTCCCTTTTTGATGCTGGTGATCCTCAGCTGTCTGGAGTTTCCAGTGACTTTATAACCTATTCGTGTCTATGTCTGTTCACTGTAACCTTTGTGAAAGAGAGATGATCCCAGGTGTGTTGTGGGGGAATGCTGCAGGAAGTCCTTTCCTAGGCTGAGACCTCTTGTTTCTCCTGGTCTTAACTGCACACCCATCCCTCAGCCCAGGTATTGTCTGTGACCACCAGTCCCTAAGTAACAGCTCCCACCTGCAGGAAGACACCTCCATGACTTGCTTGCTGACAAGTCCCTGGGTGAGGTGGTTGCTAAGGTTTAACTAGGCCCTCCAGCATGGGTAGAGTGCAAACCCGCAAGTTTAGGTTTGGTCTTTGCTGCAGCCATTGGACTTGGGTTTTCACTCTCAGTGTTCTAGTTATCAAAGAGTCCTCATAATTTCTCATCTACTGGGTTGGGGGCGGGATGGGAAAGAGAAATTGCATTGTATACAGATTTTTCTTCTTCATACAGTCTTACATTTTTTTCTAAGTATCTGTGTTACATAATTGGGTCACATCAAACATTTAATTAATCAAAAGCCAGTGCTTTTTGTTTTTTGCACAAGTTCCTGCCTTGTCAATTCTCTCCTATTCTGTCCTTGTACTCTTTTTAAGGAAAAATTCAGCACTTCGCATTTATTTCTCTTGAGTTCCAGCTTGTGGTTTGGACCCTATATTCTTGCCTGTCAAATCTCTTTGAATATTGATGAGTGCATTTATCATATTAACTATCTCTCCCGACTTTGTGTGACCTGCAGATCTGTTAAGATTCTCCTTTCTATCTTCACTCACATCATTGCCAAAAATGTTGAGTACAACAGGGCCCAGAAATGAGCTCTTTGGTTTTACCACTTGAGACCTTGCCCAAGGTTTATTTATTTATTCAACAAACATTTATAAAGATAGAGCTGTTGTCAGTGCTCTTGAGGTAATGCTATTCAACAACTTGTGAGTTCACCTATCAGGAAAAACAGTCAGTCCAAATTCCATTATTTTATCTTCAAGGTTATCATAGAAAATTATTCAGAAGCTAAAATCAGGATGTACTGTTTGTTAATCCTAGCAGATTAGCATGTAATTGTTTTATTGTTCCCTGATTGCTCTGGCATATTGGTTTGTCTTCCGAGCTGGAGTGTGAGTTTCTTGGGAGAGGGTATTGATGTCATTTCCTGGGGGGATGGGAGGATTTAAAATTAAGCACATACACTCATTCTGACTTGAAGCCATTGTGTTCAACACTTGATAAATACCACAGTGATGTTTTAATTTTGATTTTATAGATGAGGAAATGCCCTGTGCAAGTTGTCCACAGCTGTGTACGGTGGCATTTATTTGACTGATTCCAAACCCAGGCCCTCTGCACTATACATGTCCCCCCCACAAATGCAACAACACTCTCCTCCAATCCTGCAATTTGGGATAGGCTCAGAAAATATCACCAAATGCAGCAATGCTCTCCTCCCATCTTATAATTTGGGATAGGCTCAGAAAATGAAATTCCACCTGATAAAAATTTGGGTTAAATGAGGTGATCCCCAGCAGGATCGCCCATCCTAAAAGATGAATTGAACTGGTTTGTTGGTGCATCTGGGTTCTTCCCACACCATCATAGACGCTAAGCCAAAACATCACAGAATGCACAGAAATCTCATTCACTGAGCTTGTCCAACGTGAGTCTTGATGTCATGATGTCAAGGGGGTGTGCTTATCTGAAAGTAAAATTGGGTCATGCGCTTTTTTTTTTTTATTTACATTTTATTTTATTTTTATTTTTTTAATAAATTTTATTTTTATATTCCCCATACAATTGCAATCCTCTTATTTTGACCCCAATCCCTCCCCTCCCCAACCCCCACCCCACATAGAGTGTCTCTGGTTCATAGTTGTTTGTTGATTTTGATTTTCACTTTCTTGTAGTTATTCATTTTCCTGGTCCCTTATTTAAGTTTTCTAGATTCCTGCTATGAGTGAGACCATCCGATATTTTTCTTTTTCTTTCTGGCTTATTTCATTGAGCATGATCCCCTCCAGCTCCATCCATGTTGCTGCAGATTGCATGTGTTTATCTTTTTTGAATGCTGAGTAATATTCCATGGTGTATATGTACCACATCTTCTTGATCCAGTCATCTATTTTTGGGCATTTGGATTGTTTCCAAAGCTTAGCTATTGTAAACAGTGCTGCTATAAACATAGGGGTGCAGGTGCTCTTTGGAATTGATGTTTCTGTGTCCTTTGGGTAAATACCTAGGAGTGGTATTGCTGGATCATATGGAAGCTCTATGTTTAGTAGGTCAAGAAATCTCCACACAGCTCTCCATAGGGTCATGCGCTTTTACCTTCACTGTCCTGGGAAGAGCATGACCTGAAGCTACAGGCAAGTCCCCATTTTCAACATAGGTGCATCCAAAATTGGACAAGAACACCCAGGGGGAGAGTGTATGTCACAGGACTCTATGGGTTGCTCCATGAAACAAGGTTTCTATGGTCAGATGAGTTGGGAAAGGCTGCATCAGCACCCCCTTAGGAGAGTTGCATGCTGAGGTTCTGAGAAGTCCTAGGGAAACCCAGGTTTCAAATCAATTTGAACATAGCACACACCCCACTCCCTTCCCCATATTTTTTTTAATCTTAAATGTACTGTGAGAGAAATTCTGAGCCCAGGACTTACCTTTCTTTACTCACATTTTGAATTTATCTTTTGGGCAGGTACCCTACTTTCTCTTTCTCTCTCTCTCTCTCTCTCTCTCTCTCTCTCTCTTTCTCTTTTTCTCTCTTTCTCTCTCCCTCTCCCTCTCCCTTGCTCCTCCCACTTCCCTTCCTTCAAAACTCTTATCACAATTTCCTAATCAAGGTTTGTTATTATGCTTATTCAGTTCATGCCGATGACCCTACTGGACTATAAGCTGCATGAAAGCAGTGATCACCTCTGTTTTATTCACCAAGTAAACTTAGTGTCATGCAAGGTACTAGCACATCGCAGGAACTCAGAAGTACAAAATAAATCTGTCTCCAGTCTTTATTTTGGCTTCCTGGGCCAGAATTCTGTACAATTAATAGGAAATATGCTTTGTGTTTTCAGGTGACAGGCCCTGAGCCAAGCTCTTCCTACACGTCATTTCATTTACTCCTTGCAGCAACCCCAGAATGCGTGTACATTATCACCACTCCCATTTTACAGGCAACACAGTTGAGGCTTGGAGAGTTAAGTTGCCTCCCAGTTCACTCAGCTAATAAGCAGCAGAGCCAGATTCAATCCAAGGCCTACCTTACTCCAAAGTCTACTTTGTCATGCTCCCCTAGAGGAAATGACCACTTCTAATAATAATAATAACAAAAAATAAGTTAGCCTTCTGGTTATGAGGCAGAATGCTATTAAGAGTTCAATGAGCCAGATGACCCAGAATGAAGGGGAAAATATTAAATTCCTCAAACTTGCAAAACTGGGCCCCACAATCCAAATGGAGAGTGACCCTATTAATATGTAGTCAGGTTCCTATTTTCTTTCTAGAGATTTCATTAGAACCTCCCTGTGGTCAAACTTTCCTGCACAAGGTCCAGTCAAGGTGCACTTTATGTCGCTGCAGATGCAGCATGTGAGTGAGACCAGCAGCAGTGACCCCTCCCCTCCCTCACAGGAGGCTGTTGAGTGCCCATGGAGGGCCATGAGCTTAGAGGGAGCTACTGACCTCTCTCCTAGCCCAAACTGCTTTACAGTCATTCTGGTTTTTTAAACTCACTGGATTTTGGCTGTCAGTTATCCCTGAAACACCCAAGGATGCTGTCCTTGTGATGCACACTCCCAGCAGCTGTTTTCTGCTTATCCCTCCCCATAAGCCTCTCTTGCAGTTTCCTTCCAGCCCACTTGGAACTCTGAAATCCTCACTGTGGCCTGGTCCTGGTCTGGAGGCACCTAAGCATATATCACCCAGGGACCCAAAACTCTGTGAAGGTCCTGTCCCACCAGAGACCTGACATCGCATCTCCATAGTAACCAGCAGAAAGCTCATGATGGTCAGGGACCTGCAATGGAACTGGCTGCATATTCCATGGGTCTCTGGAAGAGGTCTCTTCCCTCAGAATGACCTCAGGTGCGGAACAGATGATATGGGGGCAGGGAACGAAGAAGAGAGGATCCCAGCACTTTCAGAGACCTATTGTAGATGGAGGCAACCATTGCCATGCCCTTCGTGATTTTTGGTTCTTGCCAAAGCATATCACTGAGCACATATGACAATGGATTAAGGCTAGTGAGAGGCCCTTCTGACAAAGATTCATTATTAATAGGCCAAGCTGTGATAATTAGTTAGCCAGGAGATGAGCAGACCCCAGGGGGAAGCCTGTGCAATCTTCTTGGACTTACACAGCTTCCAAGTCACTGCAGGGCCCAGAATCAGGTAAGACTCCAGTTGGCCATTGTTTATGGAGCTTGGACAGGGCACTAGGGGTAGAGGGGTGAATGCAACAGATGTGGTCCCTGATATCAAGAAACATTCAGGATGGCAATTAACAATATCTTGCAAGCACACACCTTCTGGTGCTTAATAAGTACTTTGAGCTACCTTGCCATGTCCACTGTCTACCTCCAACATCCAACATCACCATCATCCCTTGCCTTCAAAGTTGTCCCCCAGAGTCTGTGCTGCATGTCACCCTCAGACCAAAAACTTTCCAGCAGCTTCTCTTCCATGCCCAGGACCCTCCACTCTTTATGATGTCATGTCATGGCCCTTCTCTCCCAGTCCCATCCAACACTCTCGCCCCACTTGACTGACCTGGAGTCCAGTCCTGCACCTGCACGGAGGCCCCTCTCTGATATGGCTATCAAGCTCTGAAAGGTGGCAAGTCCAGAGATGTGTCTACCTGTAAAATACACACAGGTTTTAAAGAATTAAAATGAAGAAGAAAGAATATACATTTTCTTGACAGTTTTTATATTGGTCACATGTCAAAAGTATATTCTGAGTAGAGTAGGTGAAATACAATACATTATTAAAATTAACATTTACCTATTTCTTTTGATGTTCTTTAATGTGGCTGCTAGACAATTTAGGAATGCATCTGTGACCCACCTTTCTGGCCAACACCTCTCCATTAAACAGCACTGTCCTGGATAATCTCCAGCCTTGCCTTCCTCATCTTTGTGTTTGCTGCTCTCTCTGCCAGGATCCATGGCCCCCTGATGCTTCATTCAGTTGGTGCTTTGTACCATTTGGGCCTTGGATTAAGACTGAGATGGGCTTCCCTGACTGCCCATCCAGAACCCTCTCCTCTGTGCAAACTGCACTGTCTCTACCAGCACGAGTTCCTTCCCTGCCATTAGTCACACAGTGTAATACCCTTTATCTCTCGACTCTGTTCTCCAACAGTACTTACTCTGTGCCAAACACCATCATAGTCTTTCACATGTATTCAATTCCTAAAACCTCACTGTTACCCTAGGAGGTAGATGTCTCCCCACTTTACAGATGGGAAAACTAGCAATTCCAACCCAAGGGTCTGGCCTCAGAGCCAACTTTTCTGACCCTATGAGTGCAGGGACCATGTTTACCTTGTGTTCCCACTTGGCATGTGTCAGTGCCAAACAAGTATTTGTTAATAGTCCACATGTCCATCAATAGATAAATGGATAAGCAACTCCTGCAGTGGAATACTATTCAGCCATAACAAGGAATAAAGTACTGACACATGCTAAGTAAAAGAATCCAGACACAAGAGGCCACATATTAGGGGACTCACTGATAAGAAATCTTTGACTAGGAGACACAGACAGAGCAGATTAATGGTTGTCAGGAGCTATGGGAGATAGGGAATGGGGAGTGACTGCTAATTGGTAGAGGTTTCTTTGAGGGGGGTAATGAAAATGTTCTGAAATTAGGTAGTGGTGAGGGTTACAGAACCTCTTAAACATACTAAAATGAACTGAAATTGTATACTTTGAAATAGTAATTTTTGTGGTATGTGAATTATCTCAAATTTGTGTGTGTGTTGATTGAATGAATCAGCACAGAGGTGAACATGAAAACTCAGGATTCACCACCTGTCTCAAGGAGCCCTCCAGAAATGCTTAACACAGTTGCAGCATAAAGTTGCTCCTGAGTCATTCATTCATCAAATATTTCTCTTGCATCTGCAAGTATGTGGGGCATTTTGCCAGGTGTCATGTTGCCACAATGAATAAGACAGATGGGGTCCCTGACCTCTGGGGTCCTGCAGGGAAGACAGGCAGTTCTGCAGTTGCTTCCCAGCAACTGGAGGAGTGTGACCTGGGCAGGGCTTCTTAACCTGGAGCCCACAGGCCCCACAAGGATCCGTGGATAGAATTCAGGTGGCCCATGAACCGAATGTAAGAAAATACATCTTTGTATTAACTGTCATCAAAGTTTAGCATTTCCTTCAATTATGAATGCAGTGAGGAGTCACTGTAGTATTAACATCACTTTTAACTATGTCACCAACAGAAATCACCAATATTTTCATATCTCCTGGCAGTTTTTACAGAAAACTCAAAATTATGTCAAAATCAGGGTAGTTGTTAGACTCCAGTGCTGGATATTATTTGATGCATTAATAAAGAGGTGCACATATCAGAATATTGCATTTTTTTAATTATTTGAGAAAATTAAGAAGTGCTGCTCCCCAGAGAAGGGCTTCTTATACTGGGGAAGACATCACAAGTGGTTCTTACAAAGGAGAGAGGAGGTAGAGGACTGACAAATGAAGGCTCACGTGGCCACCAGAGACCAGAAGTGATTCTCCCTCTCTTGGAATGGCCATGGGGCAGGATGAAGTCCGTTGTGTCCAGACCTCATTGGACCCCAAAGAAAATGAGTTGTCATGTGTTGGATGGAAGGCAAGATAATCAGAGTGTTCTGGGGTCCTGGGAAAGGACAGCTTCTTCAAAAGGAAATGATTCTTCCGACCAGCTTTGGCTTGTAGGGTTGGCCTTAAGATGGAGAAGCTCAAAGTAACTTTCTGAAATATATAGTCGGGCTCGGTGAGCCATTCTCAACTCACTCCAGTGGAAGAGGGGAGCACACCGTGTCAGGAGAATGATGAAGTGGATCTTCATTTCTGTTGCAGAAACAGGCAAAGGAAGGCACATTAAGAATGGCATGTCAGCCGTAACTGTGAGTTTCCTGGTTTTATTGGTCTGTGTCATAACCTTAACGTTACTTAAATGTAGCTTGGTGGTGTTTTTTATTACGGTTTCTCCCTCTTTTCCCCATGGCTGCTAATATTTTGTGTCACAGCTCCCCTCTCTCTCGTCACCCATTATCCATTACTGTCACTGCCCTGCCAGGATGTCCTTGGAGGGGACTTTTAATGGAGCTGTCCTGGTTAAAGAAATTCAATGTGATTGAACTGCAGCAAAGAATCAAAATCCAAATATCTAAAAAGGATGAATAATAACTAGGTATTAAAGCATATTGGTTATTTATTACTGGCAGAAGGCAGGAAAACATTAGCATGTAAAAAGCTGTAAATTAATCACGGCTGGTGATAGGAAACCTGAAAAAGTCACCTCTGTCTTTGTTAACTCTGTTTTGTTATTCTTGGTGTGTTCCCGAGTCCCCAGTTGTGTCCTTTCATGATAGATTTTCTTCCCAGCTGGCTATCTACAGGCATGAAGGAGGAGAGATTAGAACAAAAAATGGTTAATCTCACATCACCTGGTGTTTTAAAGAAGGTAGCAGGGGATGAGTGTCTGTGAACTGACCTAGATTCAAATCTGGCCATTCTACTCAGACTGTGACCTGAGACAAGCCACTTGACCTCTTCCGAAGCTGGATCTCCAGTCTGCCAGTGCAGATGATTCTCAGACCTTCCACACAGAGTTGTAAGAATTCACTGAGATACCACCTTTTTGTGAATCTCATTGCTAATCCCATGGCTAACGGCAGCTGTTGGTGCCTGTCAAAGGAGCAAAAGGCCTCATTACCCAAAATGCTATCTCTAGGCCAACATCTCATTAAAATGCAGATGCCCAGGCCCCACTGTGATCTCCTGCATTGGAGCCTGCATTCAACCAGACCCCCAGGAGAAACATATCGATGTTAATGTTTGAAAAGCGCCGACACAAAGTGTTCTTGCACATATAGGGAGTTTATTTCATGAATTGGAGAAAGGATGTTCTGTGTTACGATAAAACCAGGGAGCAAATTCATTCACATCAAAAGAATTTATTGAATATTTGAACTGAAAGGGACCCTGCAAGTCCGTGAATCCTACTCTCTTTATAGAGGAGAAAATTGAGATCCTGGGAGGTTAAACTTTTGCCAGAAGTCACAGCATTGCTATTCTGGTTAAGTGTTGTTGCATAAAAATCACCCCAAAACATAGTGACTTAAAATAAGAATGATAATCACGTCGCCTGTGAATCCACAATTTGGGCAGAGCTTGGATGGAAAAGCGCATCTCTGCTCCATGAGACATCAGCTAGGGGCTCCCTGAGGCTGCGGGACCCACAGTAAGATGGCACGCGCATATTGCTGTCGGCTGGGGTTCCTTTCCGTGTGGCCTCTGCAGGGTTCCATGTTCATGGCCATGTGACCAGAGAGTGTCTCAGACAAAGGCAATGGAAGCTGCTGGTTTCCTAAGGCCTGGATCTGACACTGACATGGTGTCCTCCACCTTCCTGTGTAAACCAAGTAGTTGCAGAGCCCAGATTCAGTGGGGTGGAGGGGGGAACATAGGCCCCACCTATCTGTGGGGAAAGGGACAGAGTTTGGGGAGGGGGTGGGATCACGTTGTGAAACTACCACAGTAGCCTTTAAGAGAAGTGAAATTTAAACATGAATTTTCTAGCACAGAACTCTTTCTACAATTCCAAGTGTTAACTTCCTTCCTGATCTTCCCTCAGAGAAAATTAGGCCCTGTCAGCTTGATCCCCAAAGAAATTTTTTTAAACCCTCTCTTTCACTTTATGGTGTGAACTGAGAGCTCAGGGCCTAAGCCATCATCCTCATCCTGGAGAGAGACCCTAGAGGCTTTTGTGCAGATGTCTCAGCTCTGGGAAGCTTGCTCCTCACAGCACAGAGTGTGGCACAGCTGTCCCCCCACATGCCCCCAGGCCTAATTGTCTCAAGCCTGCCCCTCAGTTAGCATAGCCTGCAGGAGAAGTGGCCCCAGGCTTCACTCACCTGCTCACCCCAGCAGGTGAGCAGAGGTGGCTCTGCTCACCTGTAACACCAGCCTCCCACGTGCACTGGGATGCTCAGGGCTTCCTGACTTTCTTCTCCCTGAGAAATGGCTGTGTCCATCCTCTGAGACTCTAGGATTTGGGGAGTGGAACTTTCTATTTGTTTGGTCTGAAGCCAGCTCGTTACAACAACTGTGTGTCTGAAATGGGGCTGGAAATCTGAGTCACCTTTCCAGAGCTCTGGCCACCATTCCAGAGTGTTGGCTTCATTTGGGTTCCCCCAAAAGCAGTCTGTGATATGAGGATTTGAATGAGGATCACTCCCTAGGGAAGTGGAACAGGGAGGGAGGCAGCTAATCAATGCAGGGTGTGTGGTTTCATCAGTCCCCACTGTGGACAGTGGGGACTCAAGGCGGTAGCAAAGTCCTGGGAAGTGACAGCCAAAGTCTAGCCTTTTGCTCTGGGTCAGAACTGCCTTTGCCCTTTCGCCATGATGGAGTTAGTCATTTGCTTTCTCCATAGAGGAATTAACCTTTAGCAGGATGAATAATTGAACCTCAGCCAGGGGAACCTCCTGCAGGTGTAGCAGCACAGGTGGTTCTCAATAAATCTATCCCTTAACCACTATACCAGCCGGCCTCCTCCCTGTTCTCCATACTGGTGACCTCTCCATGCTACCCCACCTAATGCTCAGAGTCCTGATGTCTCTTTAATCTTATCCAAATACGGGAGTCTAAGGCCCCAAGGAGCCCCATGCCCCCACTGTATCATGGAGATGATCAGCCTGTGCAGATAACTTTCCCATCACCCTTGAATTCTTCAGGTGCTTTTGTCAAAAGCTAGCGGCTATATTGCAGTAGGTCTGTTTCTAGACTCCATAGTCTGTTAATCTGCATGCCACAAATTTTGACATTTTTATTTTATTTCTATGCAATTCAAAATGTTTTCAAATTTTCCTTTTAGTGTTTTCTTTAATCAGTGGGTCATACAGGATTGTGTCATTTAATTTCTAAATATCTAGGACTTTTTCGGGTACTTTTAATGATTGATTTCTAATTTAATTCCCTTTTGTCAAAGAACACATTTTATATAATTTTAATCCATTATACCCAACATAAGTTCTTGATGGATGCTCCATGCACACTTGAAAAGCAGCTGTATTCTACAGGAATCTGTAGTTGTTGGCTGTGATGTTTTGTAGTATCCATTAGCTAAAGTTGGATGACAGTGTTCTTCAAATTTTTATATTCTTGATTTTTATCTATTAGTTCTAACAATTGCTGAGAAAGGAGTGCTGAAATCTACAACTATAATTGGGGATTTGGCTAATCCATGTTTTGGTTTTATCAGTCTTTGCCTCCTGTGTTTTGAAGCCCTATAATTAAAGCATACATATTTAGGATTATTATATCTTCTTTATGAATTGACTCTATTATCATTATAAAACATCCCTCTTTATCTCTGAAAATACTCCTTTTCTTGAAGTCGACACTTCTATTATTAGTATAGCCATTCCAGATTTTATGAATAGAGTTTCCACATTTTTACATTTGCTTTATCTGTCTCTTTATATTTAAAGTGTGTGTCTTAAAAGCAGCGTAGTATTTAATCACTTTTAATTCACTCTGATAATTTCTGTCTTTTAATTGTTTAATCCATTTACTTTTACCATGTAAGTGTCTGTTCTTTGTTTCATTTTCCCTCCTTTCCTGCCTTTCTTTGGATTTGTGTGGGTCTTTTTTATTCTTCCATTTAGCTCCTCTGGTGACATGTTCCCCTACTTCTGTGATTTCTTTGTGTATGTGCAGGTGTTCTATGGTTTATAAAACACACCTTTAACTTCCCGTGGCCTACCTTGTCTTTACATTCTGTCATTCCACATACAGCATATAGCCCTTACAGTGGTCTTCCTGCATCGAACCCTCACTCATTCTTGGTTGTTGTCATATATTTTATTTCTACATTGATATAAGCTGTATAGTAGGTTGTTATTTTCACTTTAAGCCATTAATGATCTTTTAAAGAAATTACAAATAAAAAATTAATATTTATTCAAATATTTACCACATTTGGCATTCTTCAGTCCTTCATAAAGATCCAGGTTTCCATCTTCAGACTGAAGAAAACCCTTTAGTATTTTTTATACTCCAGATCTGCTGGTGAGTCCTTTCAGTTTTTAGTTTATCAAAAAAGAGACTTTTGAAGGTATTTCACTGGCTAAAGAACCCAAGTTGACTTTTAGTTTAAGTACTTAAAAGGTATAGTTCTGTTATCTCTTTTCTTGCATTTGTTTTCATGAGGAATGAACAGGGATTCTTATCACCATTCTATTGTATGTAATGTAACTTTTTTCTCTCTACTTTTAAGATTTCTCTTTATATTTAATTTTCAGTTATTGAAGGTATGCCTATGTATAATTTTGTGTTTGTTTTGCAAGCATTCATTGAGTCTTGCATCTGTGGGTTGATATTTTTCATCAAAATTTTTAAGTAATTTCTCTTGCAGAATTTCTCTTTTTCCTCTACTTCTGGGGCTCTGTTTATACTTGGTATTCCACAATTCACCAGTTCCCTGCTTATCCTTCAGCCTTTGTCCCTCTCTGTACTCAGCTGTCTCACTTCTGTTGCCCCATGTCAAGTTCACTGATTTCTTCTTCAGTGTCCAAATGGTTATTAAACCCATCTATTGAATTTGAGTTAATATATTCTATTTTTTAGTTTTAGAACTCCCATCTGATTATTAATATTTTTCCTTATTATGCATATGTTTTCTTTAAATCATTGACATGTTTATAATTGCTGTTTTTAAATCTTTATGTACAAATTCCCATACTCCTGTAATTGCTGGCTCTGTCTCTCTCTTTTTTTTTTTTTTTCAGAATGTTAAGGACTTTATTTTTTTAATATAATTTTTTTTATATTCCCCATACAATTGCAATCCCCTTATTTTGACCCCAATCCCTCCCCTCCCCAACCCCCACCCCACATCAAGTGTCTCTGGTTCATAGTTGTTTGTCAATTTTGATATTTTCTTTCTTATAGTTATTCTTTTTCCTGGTCCCTTATTCAAGTTTTCTAGATTCCTGCTATGAGTGAGACCATCCGGTATTTTTCTTTTTCTTTCTGGCTTATTTCACTGAGCATGATCCCTTCCAGCGCCATCCATGTTGCTGCAAATTGCATGTGTTTATCTTTTTTGAATGCCGAGTAATATTCCATGGTGTATATGTACCACATCTTCTTGATCCAGTCATCTATTTTTGGGCATTTGGGTTGTTTCCAAAGCTTAGCTATTGTAAACAGTGCTGCTATAAACATAGGCGTGCAGGTGCTCTTTGGAATTGATGTTTCTGTGTCCTTTGGGTAAATACCTAGGAGTGGAATTGCTGGATCATATGGAAGCTCTATGTTTAGTAGATCAAGAAATCTCCACACAGCTCTCCATAGTGGTTCTGTCTCTCTTGATTATGAGTCAAGTTTCTGGCTTACATACTGTCAAGTAAAAAAATTTTATTGAATTCTGGTTATCGTGGATGCCAAGTTTCTGGATTTTGTCATCTGTAAATTGTGATAAATTTTGATCTGGATTATAGTTAATTTATGTGTGAATAGGATGGATTCTTTTGCAACTTATTTTTAAGCTTTGTTAGGTACTTCTAAAGTGATCCTTATTCTGGAGTTAGAGCAGCCTTGCTCCCCAGGGATGGACTTCCTGGGTGTCTGAGCTCCCAGGAAACACAGAGTGAGATCATCTGGCTAGTCAGAACAGTGACATTTCTCAGTCCTGTGTGTCATCTGAAATTGCAGTTCACAGCCCCAGTAGTTGTTTTATGGTGAGTCCAGCATTCTAGAAATCCCAACTGTGACCCACAGAGAATTCCCTGTAGTGCCATGAGGAGCCAAAACATGTGTTCCTACTGTTCAAAAGCCAAGATGCCAGCAGAATGGCAATATGCTTCATTTTTTTTAAAGGCAAAAAAAAACCCTCAAAAACTCATCATGCCTTCTGCATAAACTTTTTTCTAGAATATAACCTTGCCTTGACTGTAGACTAAGTCTAAAGTTTTATGTGTGGCGCTCACTCACATGGCAAGTAGCCATGTGGGACTCCATGTACCTGCTACCATGTCCATGTACCTGTGTACATGTGCACAGCATGACCTCTGCAAGTGCAAAGGACTCATCCTCATGCCATCCACTCATGCTTGGATTTTAGACTCTGCACTGCAACAATACTTCTTGGGGTGCTGTTAGGACTGACCATATGGATCGGGTTTTTCCTGGCATGGAAATGAACAATCGTATTTTAACTTCAGTTTCTTAGGTAATGTTTGTAATAGCCCATTTCTTCTCAATCTAACATCAGGTCCTAGTGAGTTCTGGACATTGGAATTAACTAATGAGCTCATGCAAGGATAATGATGAATGCTCCCACTTACTGACCAGCTACCATATTCCAGACACATGCTTTAGAAATGTATTTAGTCATCACTAAATTTCTGCCTTCTGTGGGTGTTACTCCCTTTTTACAGATAAACTAGATTATTCATAGATTCCTATTTTACAGAGAAACCAAGGCCAAGGATAGTTTGAGGGACAGGGTGGGTGTGGATTTTGTGTTTCATGAATTGTGACTACCAGGAACTCCCCACTGATTCCCTTGCCTCCAGGCCAGAGCCTGCCTCTCTATCTCAAGTCTTTGGGGGGACCTAGCAACGGGCAAGGGGTGGCAAGGGTTAACAGGGCAGCGGGTTCTGTTTTATGTGGCACTTCTCTGCCCCTCTGCGTCTCCAGGCTGGCTTCCACGGCAGCTTCATTAGCAGCAAGCTGCTAATTAAATTTCATATTTATGATCAGAAAATAAAATCATTGGACCTTTTTGAAATAGGATTTTATGAGTTTTGGCTCTGGCAGCTGAGTCAGCAGGCAAGGGCCTGCGCTGATTAGAACTATGGTTTCAAGGCAGAGATAAATAAAACAAGTAACACCAAGTGGGAGGCTCAACCTGAAATCTTTGGGCAGGCCTGGTCCTGAGTGGCTGGCTGGGGCCTTGGGAGTACAGACCTTGGTCTGCTCTGGCGTGGCCTGAGGAGTCGCCTCCACCCCGGTCTGGACACGGGGCTTCTGCACCAAAGCCTCTGGCCCAAGTCAGTGTGCTCATCTCTGGGGTCAAATGGGGCTGTTTTTATTACAGAACCAGCTGTTCTGTGTTCTGTTTTCTTCTTTCCATGCTAGAAAAATCACTCTTCTAGAGGCCGAGGCGGGAGAAATGACATTACTCCATACCCAGTAGAGATGAGGGGACCAAGATCATGTGAGTGTTGAAATGAGCAGCTGTGATTTGAGAATGAGTGCAGCCCTACCCTGTGCCTCCATCAGGTGGGCACACGGGGCGGGGGGCCGGGGCATGGGGAGCCATGAACTGGCCCCTGTCCTCGAAGGGCAGACAAATGGGGGAGGCAAGCATGTGACCCAGGGCTTCACTGGAGAAGCAGCAGGATGAGGGTCCTAGGGAGGTGTATGACTCCAAGCCTAGGCTCTCTGGTCACAGTGGTGGTTGCCACGCAGGTCTGCTGGCGAATCTAAGGGAGATGTGATGCAGCAGGGCTTCCCCTGCACTTCCAGACAGGCTGAGAACAAGAAAGGAGAAAGCTCTCCAAAGTCCCTCCCCGGCCCAGAGTAGGCACTGCCTTTCCTCCTCAGAGCAACTCAGCAATTGTGCTCTAAACCCTGGAAGATGGGAGTATGACCCAGAGATGCCACAGACTCTTCTGTCCTCAGGAAGGAGACCTTCATGCTGGGCAGAGCAAGACAGAAGCCACCCCTGCGGGAGGATACACAGCCCCCAGGCCTGAGCACTCACCCTGAGCAGGCACTGGGCTCCTGTCCTCCCCAAGGCTGGCACTGTTGCTGCCCCCACCCAACCAGAGGCACCCCAAAAGACCTCCCTATGTCCTGCAGACCCACCCCTGCCTGCTGTACCCAGAGGCTCACCTGAATAACCCTGCCCGGGGCTCCCTGACCTTTGGTTCCTGATTGGATTTAGCTGATGGGAGTGCAAAGGGAGAGCAGAGGGCAGAGGTCAGCTGTTTAGTCCCATAGATGTTGGGGTGGCCTGACCCCTCTCCTGGAGGCCGAGCTTCTGTCCGACTGCCCTCTCCAAATGATAGAGGCTGCAATGCCCTCTCTCCAGCCCTTCCTTCCTGAGGGACTCCAGGGTTGCAACCCCAGGGAAGTACTGTCCCCTGCTGGCTTCCGGCCATCCTGTGCCAATTGTCCCTTCATTAAACTCTCCCCAGACCCAACTTCGCATCTGCTTGCTTCAGCCCCTGCATGAAACAGACTCACATCGTGCCCAAGGTCCCAACCTAGCTAGTCTGTGTGGCTGCTGTGTCCTGCCCTCTGCTGCCAGGTGTCTAGGGAAGAGGAGAACGCCTGGGTGAGGCAGGCAGGGAAAGCGTCACATGGGAAGAGGCAGTGATGAGCGTGGACCTTGAGGCTGAACAGGCGTTTAACAGTTGAAGAGGTTTCAGAGCGTGTTTGTTTCCTGAAGCTGCCATTACAAAGCACCACAAACTGCATGACCTAAAGCAACAGAAATGTACTCTCTCATAATTGTGAGGCCAGAAGTCTCTGATCACAGTGTCGAAAGCCCGTGCTCCCTCCCAAAGTTCTCAGGAGAGTCCCTCTTACCTCATCCAGCTTTGGGTGGTTCCTGGTGTTCTTGGCTTGTCTCACTCTATCTCTGCCTCCGTCGACACGTGGCCATCTTTGTAGTCACTGGAGTTAGGGCCCACCCTATGCTGTATGACCTCATCTTCAGTATATCTAGAAGGACCCTATTTCCAAATAAGGTCAATAAGCCTGAAGTCCTGGGGGTACCTGGTCCTGGTGATGTAAGAAGGGGGTTAACTGCGTGGCAGTAGAAGACCTGACATTTCACAATCTAAGGCCCCAAGTGTAGTCAAGACACTCGTGACATTACTCCAAAGGGAACAGAGAGGCGTGTGGCATGCAGTCCCCTCCTAGGCGTGTGCTCAGAAACACTGCTGACCCATGTCCACACGCAGACCTGTGCTAGGATATCCCAATTAAAAAGTTCAAGAACTCCCATCTGGGGTGAACAGATAGGCTGTGGGCCAGCCTCAGTGGCTCAGTAATAAAAGAAACAACTAGACAGTGAACAAAGAGCCTCGCAAAACAAGCCAGACCCTAACACTTAACTTTCTGTGCTGCTCCATTTTTCCAAGGGCAAAACTGACAGAAATCAGAATGGTGGTTGCCTCTGGGGATGAGGGACAGGATGGAAAGGACAATGAAGGAATTTTCCAGGGTGTTGGGTCTTCGTTACAGGGGGATCTTTTCAAATTCATCTAACAGTGTACCTGAAATGCGTACGGTTTACTGATCATGCTGCAGGGTTTTTTTAGAAAAGAAAAAAGAACAGAAATTCCTATCGATACAGGTTGGAAATAGAATCAGGCTGAAATGGTAGATTTGGACTCTGATGCATAGGGCCCTGAAACATGGGCTGAAGAAACTGTGTCCTGCTGTGCAGAAACAGCAGGGATGCCACAGCCCCTAAGAGAGGGAGGATAACCTTTTCAAACAGATGCAGGTAACTTAACCCGTCACCTTGACATTCACCCTTGACTCCCATCGCCTCCGTTTGCCTGTGAGGACACTGACCTCTGTAAGCCGAGTGAGCCTGTGCAGTCCCTGGCATCTATACTGCAGGGTCCCTCAGGAGACTGGGGGGAGCATCTTCCCTGGAATGTTCTAGGCCCCACACTTCCCACTGGCCAGCCTTGCTCCTTGGTATACTTCAGTCAAGAGGCCCATGGTCCCCTTGGATGAGTCTACACCTCCTCCTTGCCTCCCAGTGGCAAGCACATCCCAGTTCTCTGCAGCACCCCACCTCTCAGAGAGAGCACCCGTCTCTCCCAGCCTCCTCTTTCATGAAAAGTCACCCACAGGCTCTGCTCAGAACAAAAAAAAAAAAAAAAGGAAGTATAGCAGCCCACCCCAGCCGCCACCTCTGCCCTGCTAAAAATAGAGACAGCTTCTGAGTGGGGTGTCATGTGGGCTTCCGGGAAGGCCACCACTCTCTACAGCATCAGCGTTTTCTGGGGCCTGGCTGGCGGCACGCTGGAAGACAGGGAATTTGAGAGGACCCTGGAGAGACCCCCTAGACTGACCCAGGACAGAGCTAGTTTGCAAATATGTGAGTATGTTTTCCATCTAGCTGGTCCTTTTACTCCACAGCATGGGTGTACCAACTAGAAAGCAAGATCTTTATTTAGGGAGAATCTTCTGTGCAGGTTGGGGGCTGCTGCATTTACCACCATCCCCAGCATCCCTCTTGCTCCTCAGAGTTTCATGCATATTCCTTTCTTAATTTCTAAAAAAATCCCAGTGGAATCCCAAACAGTTGGTGTTGGAGCAATTACTTTGTGCTGTAGCTTTGATTGTGTGGAGCCTAGAATTGAGCCAGAGAAGACTTAGTAAAGGTCTAATGGTCAAATGTGAACCAGACCGCTCTCACTTTCCTGTGCTGGTTTTTTCAACTTTCTTCCGGCAGACTGTGGTGCAAAGGGCTGTGTGGGGTGAGTGCACAGAATGTGTTCTTGTTGCAGGACTGAGACAGCCATGGCCCAAGCTGGGTGGAGAGGAAGTGTGTGCAGGGTCTGTTTGCAGAAGCCAGGGTCCCTGCCTTTATCTGAAGCTCACAGCCCTGTAGACGTGGTCTCTGGAGTATCCGTGCCCCCATGGGGAGCATCTTTCATCAGTTCCTCCGAGGTCTGTTAAGATTCCAAGGATTCTGTTGCTGGAGTCCAGCAACTTACCCAAGGTCCAGCCCATGCCCACAAGCAAAATGGAACAAGAAACAGACACTGGAGAGCAGAAGAGGTGGGAGACCCTTCATCCAGAATCCAGTGCAGCCCCACATGGTGACAGGCTTGCCAAGGAAGCCCACCCCCTTCCCGGATCTCTTGAAGGCATCTGAGAAGGTTCCTCATTCCCTAATGAGATGCTGCAGGAAGTCGTTAAGTCCTGTGGGGTTTAAGAAACCTTGCAGCCCCCAGGGAACTTTTGCTTATTAGAGACTATAGTTTACTTTTAGGAGGTTAAACTGACATCATTGGCTTACAGATATAAGCTCGGTCTTAGAGACATCCTTGAAAATGAGACACAGTGATTAATCTGTGATGTCTCAGAGTCACCCCAGCAGGTAACATCCCTGGATGCAGAAATTATGAGTGGTCCCTGCTCCCACCGCCTGGGTCTGAACCCCTGGCTGCCCGGCCACGTGTTTGGATGAGGCTGAGCAGCCAGCCTCCCGCAACCTCAAGTCCATACTGATCGAAGGTGTCTGGGTGCGGTTTTGATGGGGCCTGATTTAATTATTGGTGATTGTCTCCTTTGCGCGTGCATTAAAAGGCCGATCTGGTTGACATCTGATTTATAAGTTTTTACTTATGCGGCACGTGCTGGCAATGATCTCTGAGCATAAAGATTCCCAAATTCCTTTCACTGTGACTGTCAGAGGCCCGGGAAAGTCTTTCCATCACATCTGTGTGGGAAGCACAAACAGCAGAAAACAAGGGTCGGGTTGCCGCGCCGGGGAGTAGAGAAAGTGAAAAGAAGCGCCCACAGCCTCCAACGCGGCAAATTCATGCAAAGACACTTTACACAACAAGCCATTAAAAGAGAGAGGGGCGCTGCAGAACCCTCGCTCCTGAAAGGAAAATCAGTGTCTTCTGAGATGTTTTGTGACATTCTGTCCCTGACTCCCCTTATCTCTCAGATACGTGGAAACTGTGAGTCTCATCTTCTAAGTTTCAAACTCGCTCATGGCTTTCAAACAGGCTGGCAGGTCAGCGGGAAATTACTCAGGCTCATGTGCCAATGGCTCAGGGTCTCAGGAGCGAGCGGGGAGGGTGAGGTGCTGGGACTCAAAGTCACAGCCCTCCCAGCCAGGCTGCTCTCTCTCACACCCTGCACCCAGTGTTTCCTGCACCCAGTGTTTCCCGCACCCGCGCCTCCCTTGACTGTCCTGCTTCATTTCTCTTTCCTTTTCTCAGCTGCGCACCTGTGGGCACCAAATAAGGCTCTTTGTTCTTGTTCCCTTTTCTCTGTCCGCATCCTCTCTGCAACCCTCACCCACTTCATCAGCTCCAACCCCTCCCCCCACTGCAACCTTAAGCTGGCCTTCCTGATCCCCAGGCTTCCAGAACCTCCTGTCAGAAAGGCACCAGAGGGTGTGAGTGGCCTCAAATCCCTCATCCACACTCACACACACCCAATTCCTCTCCCTGGGCCTCAATTTTCTAATCTCTTCATCAGGAGTTGATGACTTTCCCACAGCACTGTTGTGGGTTGTGGTAATGTTGTTTCAGGACCCAGCACCTCTCGGCTCAAGAAATTGTAGCTGTCTTTATTTATATGTATTTTATAAATTAAGGTGAAATTCATGTGACATTAAATTCACTATTTTAAAGTAAGTAATCCAATGGCATTCAGTGTATTCACAGCATTATGCAACCACCAGCTGTGTCTAGTTCTAAAGCATTTTCAACACCCCCAAATAAACCTCAGCTACATTAGTGGTCACCCTCGCCATGCTCTCCCCCACCCCACCCAGACCTAAGAGACCACGAACATGCTTTCTGTCTCCTGGGATTTACCTATTCTGGACATTTCCTATAAATGGAGTCATAGCCTCTTCTCTCACTGTGTACTGGTTTTTAAATTGTATTATCTTTTATTGAGGTTACCAGTTCACAACATGGTACATGACTCAGAGATCTAGTCCATCCCTCTTCCGCTGTCTTCAGTGTACTGTTTTCAGGCTCATCCACATTGTGGCATCACCAGGACCTCATCCTTTTCACAGCTGAACAGTAGTCCATGGTGTGTGTGAGATGTCTCTATCTCAGGGGTCACTGGGTTGAGAGGTCAGGCTGCCAGGGGTGAGAAGGGATGCTGGCAGAGCACAGTGGGAGAAGCGGAAACCATGCTCAGTGCCATAAGTGAACCCGAGAGTCCCGGCCTCTTGCCCACCCCCAGGGCATTTCCCTCTGTCCTGGAGACTGAACTCCCAGCTGCCCCATTGGGGGGCATGTTGGAGAAACAGTTCTGACCAGCCTTCCCGAGCTGTGTTTGGCTCTGCTCCTGAGTACATTATAACAATTAATTACAGCCAGCCTTGATTATCTCAAGTAATAGGGACCAGAATAACAGAGAGCTAATTGAAACGAGGGGCTGCGGGGGTGGTAAAAAGGAGGGGCCGTTCCATGAGAGCACTGTTTATTTTGTAGTTAATGATGAGTAAAGGGACCCTTTCTGGGCCTCACTCTTTTTCCGCCTCTCTCTCGCTCGCTCTCAGATGCCTACCATTTAATTGGACACACAAAACCTATTTTGCTCCCAACATAGTGACTGCTCAATTAATGCATTATAACGAACTTACTCCCTTGCCATCTCTTTGGCAGAGCGTTCCAGGATAGAAAATCCAACTGGTTTGAATTTCACTTCTGCGCCTGCCTAATCTCACATGGAAACGCTCATTGTTATAATAATAGTTACGGCTACTTACAATAGTTACGTCTATCATTAGAACAATAAGCACCGGATGTAGGCATCATGCTTTATTCTTCTAAAAATGCCTCCGATAAATGGTAATGTCACCACAAGATACATAGAAAAAGGGGAATGAGGCAAATCAGACATCTGGAACCTCTGCGAAACCAGGTCATCGGCTCCACAGGATCGGGAGTCGCTGTCACTATTCTAGCTTCCCTGTGAGTCCTTTCTTGAAGGAGCGGGTGTACTAACTAAATAGTGACACAGCGCCCTTATTTTCCTGCCCAGTTAAAAACTAAAACCACTGTTGTGTCCTGATGCTTTCCATCAGCGGCTGCGTGATTGTTCCTTTTCTCCTGGGAAGTATAGTCAAGGGCTAGAGTAATCCGTGATTTGGTAACAGATGACCTAAGCATGACCAGAGTGTGTGTGTGTGTGTGTGTGTGTGCGTGCGTGCGTGCGTGTGTGTGTCATGCTTTCCAGATCCTCTGCACTATAGCAATCTTCTCTCATTCTCATCTGCCTCCGCCTCACCGTCTGCTGTGGGTTTAGTTCCTGAGTCATTCTGTCCTTCTCTGATATTGGATGAGTGCCCGCTGCATGTCAGACACCGCAGCACATCAGGCACTGCGCCCCGGGTGTCCAGGAATGCACCTTCTGAAGGTCAGCTGGCGAAGTGACTGTATACTTCCTTTTACTTACACGATGAGGGAAGGGCATGTTAGACTTACTCCCAAAAGATGCTACCTGTCTTGGGTTATCCATTTTCAGAGGATTATGATTCCACATGCTGAACTGAACCCCAGCCCACCCATGGAGAGTGTGGGTGCTCCTTTATCATGCAGGAGGCCCTTCAGATTCTGGTAGTGCCCAGGGAAGGAGCACCTTGCAAAAACCGGTTGTTGCCCTTACACTGATTGTGAAGTTTGGGAGCACCAGCCCTCAAAGTCTCCCGACAGAATGGAGTAGCAGCTGGCTTCTCTGCATTTCACCCTGTTATGATGGTTTGTGATGACTCTGTCCCTGCAGGTCAGAAATTGGAGAGCTGTGTATCCTAGACTTCTAATCCATGACTGAATGAGAGCGCAAGATAGATTGGTGCTTGGATCTGAATTGCAAGCGCAGCAAAACAAGCTGGGTACAAATGAAGGGCATCCCATCCCGTCAGCAGACTGTCATGGTGAAAACCCTCCCAGCACACACAGAGATAAAGGTCTTACCCACTGAAGGGAGGAGACTATAACAAGGAAAAGAGCCAGCATTTATCCATTGGAAATCAATCAGTTTATAAATATTAAACACCTACCTAAGTAGGATACATGCTGGGCCACAGGGCTTCCAAGGAAATAGGAGGTGGGTCTCTGCCCAGAGAGGCATGAGCACGGGGGCTGACACAAGTAAACATTAACTACACCAGGTACGAGAGTTTCAAATCAGAAGCGCTGACAAAAGGTTAAGAGCAAATCTAAGCTTTTCTCTACATACTGTTTGGTGCAGAGTAATTATACAGGACACCTAGGTAGGGACTGCTTGTTGCAGTCTGGAGTTAGACGCTGGCTTCTGAAGGAGTGAACTAAGTGATATTGACTGGCACGCAGGTTGTTGCATGTGTGCAGCACCTACCATGTGTGCTGCAGCACCCCCAAGATGAGTGTGCTACTTGTCTGATTTTACAGAGCAATAAAAGGGGCTCAAAGAGGTCTAGCAAGTGGCAGAACTAGAGTCCAGATTCAACTCTTCAGGACCACCATGTTCCTGCCCCCTAGAACACAAGGAAGCTTCAGGTTTATCTCTTCATGCAAAAATGTTTCAGTTTGCTTTTCTTTTTGCTTGACTAGAGTAGAATTCCTAGGCTGCATTCCCTCTCCTTCCTCTCTTTCTGGGAGGGTGGGTGCAACGATGTCTCTTCCTACCAACCAGCACAACCTATGGTAACTTCTCAAGAAGAGGAACTACATTCCTCTTCTGTGTATACCCTGCAAGTGGAATTCCAGTCTCCCACCTTCTAAGGCTCCTACAGAAGGAATCTTCTGAGACTGTCTATTTTAACAGAGTCATTCTAACCCAGCCCTTTAAAACCACATCCCTTTTCCTTTCTTCTGCAGCTGGAAATTTGCCCAGTGAACTGATGTCTGAGAAAGTACAATTTTGACCTCAAGCCTTGAACACTTCAGGGTAAAATAAGGAAGTCTGAGGTCTAAATAAAACCCAGGTCTGCTGTTTCCTGCACTAGGGTTTCGAACAGAGCTTAAGGCCTTTCGAGAAAGAGGCACTGGGGCCCTGTGCACTCTGGGGCAGGTCAGGACAATGACCCTGGGAGAACTAGAAAGTTGGAGACAAAAACTCCCCTCCCTTCAACGCCACCCCTCTGCCCTGTTCCCATATAAGAAAACCTGAAGTCTGAGTTTTTCTAGATACCAACTTTCTGGTTGATTGAAATAGTTGGCAGAATTATTTTCAAACATGAGGAAATATGTTTAGAAGTGTTAACTGCATTTACCTGTTCCCGTGACGTTTCATAAAGCAGACAACCCCACAACTAGAAATGCATTTTAAATTGATCGCTATTATCGATTCTAAGTATATTTTTGATGTCTTTTGAATGCAGAGTGGAGAGGCCAGTGCTTCTGTAAGGGGCTGGTTTTGAGGCCTCAAAGGCAGCCCGTGACACAGCGGGGGGGGGGGGGGGCCTTTGGTCCCTAGAGATAACTTCATCTGAGCTGCAGAGGCCACCCTAAGACCCACTCTGGACACCCTTGTCAGCACTGTGCTGTGCCTCTGGTTTGCATTCTCTGAGCTCTGCTCACCTTGAGACTGTGGACCAGACCCTGCTGCTGCCCAGGCTTCCTTTCCTTCCTCTCTTCTTCGTCAGGCACCTGGCTCCACCTCTCACCTCCTTTTTCTTCTTCCTATGAGCCTGCAAGCTTTTCTTACCGTTGCTCCTTCAAGTTTCTCTTTCCTTGCCTCATTAACTCTGCTCTGAACATCCCTTGTGGCTTATCCTTGTCCTCATTTTGCCCTTTTTCTTCCCTTTTTCTTTTCTATCTTCCACATATAGTGATGCTTGTTGAATCAAATGAGTGAATGAATGTCTTTAAGTCTCTCTGAAGCACTCTCATTACCAAATTTGGCAGCCATTCCCCCATAGATGCCCAAAGGCCTCGGGCCTCTGCCTGGTTTGCCACTTTAACCTCGGCTCACGCTCCCTCTGGGTTCCAGTGCCAGCCAAGTAAAATGAGAAGATAAAAGGGCAAGATTTAAGGTCTGAATGTGGCTCCCATAGAACCTTCCAGTGCTTGTTCTTGGCTGCTGTCCGAGTGGAGCTCTTATTTGATGTCGCTCATGACCTTTTCTCTGAAATGCAAGGGCCCAGCCTTTTCACGAAGAAGATTCTCGGGAATGCTTGGTTCATTCCACACACACTCATCCACAGCCCCAAGACTCCCAGGAGCAGGATTCTGCTGCTTAATGCTCAAGTTCAGGGTCATGTCTTTCCCGTATCCAATTTCGTCTCTTCCAAACTGTCTCCTCAGTTCCCAAAATCAGAAAGTAACTCATGGTTTCCTCCCACCCTTTTCTGTGCTACAATTTAATTCCCCTATGATTTATGCACCAAAATGCATGTTCCATTTAAGGGTTGCTTTTGCACAGTGGTAACCCCAAGCCTCCAGGCCAGACCCTGGAAGGAGATGTGGTTTTTCACTCTGCAGATGTGTGGAGAGCAACCTGCAGGAAGTATGCTAGAGAGTCACAGATGGCAGCCTCACAGGTCCACTCTGGAGGCAGACATAGCAGGCGTGGAAATAAGTCATGACAATCAGGGCGAAAAGCACACAAATGCTGGTCTATGCACAGCATCCTGGTGGCAGGAGGAGGGCGTCAGCGCCCCACCTGGAGGGGAGGAGGGGAACAGAGCAACCAGCGAGGGCTGATCACATCACTCCCTCTCCCTAAGTTCTTCTAGGTTACTGATCCTGAATACAGTCCTGGGACAAGGTGATAAGGGACAGTTTCTATCATCAAACCTTTGGTTACTGGAGCATTCAATTCAACACTTCACTGAAAACCCCGTACATACTATATAGCTGGTGTGATTACAAACAGAGACTTGAAACTCCAAAATGTCTCCCAACTCATGAAACCAATAGCCAAGACATGGAAGACTTTGCCAAAGGAAAAGAATTTCAGCTGGTCCACAGCTGAAGCAAAGGGTTTATCTTTGAAATCGCAGAACATTCCTGAATAGGAACCAGCTGGTAGTCCTGGGTACTTAACTGTCCCTGTGGCAAAAAGCCTTTTGTTGACCAGGCTGTGAAGGCACCAGCAGGAGAGAAAAGTACTTCATTATTGGCAAGGCCAGTCCCGTAGCGAGCTGCCCTTCACAGTGACCCGAGAGGCTGACCTCACTCTGGGGTTTGGGTTTGGCAAAGCGGCCCAGCCATGGCTCACAGTGCTCATCGGAGCTGTCAGTTTGCTGTATGCACAGCTCTGGAATCCAGACGGAGCAAATGCTCATAAAGAGCCAGTGTGATAAATTGATACACATTTCAGAACAATTTAAACCTGTCATTCCTAATTGTGCTTTTTTTTCAAAAGCGTCTCTGCAGTGGTAGTAGAAAAATGAGAGCTGGGAGAAAAGCAGTATCTTTGGTAATGCAAGAGGTGTGTGCCCTTCCAAACTTCCTCACTGTGGTTCAAGTTGGAGGCCACTACAGTACAAGTTTGAACACAGGGGCGGGCAGAGGGGTTAGTGTTTGTCATGGCCATGGTCTCCGGCTTGCATAAGTGTGCCATTCCACCCCTGCCTGACTTTTTACTCATGCTTCCTCCTTTCCTGACAGACACCAGGTTGGGACATTTGTATTCACAGAAACCACTGACCTTTGGGCTGGTGTCGCTGGGGGGAGCAACTCAAGGCACTCCAATGTCCCCAGGAGGTGGTGGTGCCCCTGGCTGAGGGGCAGGGCATGCCGGGAATGATGGCGGAGGTTATGGGTGTCACGTGGATTGGGATAGGTTGTGCATGTGGAATAACAAGGCTAAATTAGGTTACAGCATGTCTGACACATGCTGGCGAAGTGACTAGGAATTGACTGAAAACCCAGAGGTCCAGCACAGGATTTGAGGCAGGACCAGAGTAGGCAAGTAAGATAAATCATCTTGCCTCTGCATTGTAAGCCAGGAAAGGCTAAGCAAACGGACATTGGTGTAGTCTGTTAGTTACCACTTCCTGGCAATGCCTTATCTCCTCGTGGCATTGCTAACCCCCCAGAGTCCCACTATTTGTTTCTGTCCCCTGCAGCACTTTATATGTGGCCAGTACTTAGTCTTTATTGATTGCTTGCTTACTCTGGTTTTGTAACTAGAAAAAAAAAAGAAACAGGAATGAACAGTTAGTTAAGACAGCTGCCCAGATTGCAGGACTCAGAAACATGTTGCTGGGATCATATGACTTTCTTGGAAGGCTTAGATTTTATTTGTCACGTGTACCTGTTAGGATGCATTTCAGCTACAATTAGTGGAAACAAAATCAGTTTTATACATGCTAAGGATTTTATTATTCTCATGAACCCAGAACCCAAATGTTAGCCATCCAGGGCTGCCACCAATGACCTAAGATTCTATAGTAGCCTATGCAGCCAAACTCAGAATTTGGCCTTTATCTTCATGCTGCTCTGCTCTGCAAGATAGCTGCTCTGCCTCTGAGCAGTGCATCCCCACTCCAGAGAAGAAGATAGAGACAAACAAAAGGCTATTCTCATCTGATTCTGCCCACTCTAAAGAGCCTCCCTCAATGACTTTCCCTTTCTACTTAGATCTCATTGGCTGAATTGTGTCACACAGCCACCGCTAGCTGCAAGGGATGCTGAAAATTAAGCTTTTATGTGGACACAGTAATGCTCCAAGCAAATTCGGAACTCTGTTAATAAGTGAGAGAGAATGGATATTGGGTTGGCAGCTGGCAGTGTCTGCCACTCCACTGTGAATTTAAAACGATAATTGCTGCTTTCAAAATATGTATCTGTGAAGCTCTACTGATTGCTGTACACATGTTAATTGATGGGAAATATTATCATCTCAATATTTCAGTTGAATGAGCTAAGACAGAGGTTAAAAAGTTAACTGGGATGCCAGGGAAGAATCTTGCAGGGAGAATTTTCTAGATGTTTCCCTAACTGCCCTTTTTTTAGGAATAAATGGGATGGGGTGGGAGGAGAGAGACACACATGAAGGGATGATTCTGGCTCTTTCTGTAAAGTTTTTAGTTCAGGGCTATAAGCACTGTAGATGGCTGGAGGGTGGGTGTATACGAGTGTCTCTTACAGGCAGTAGATCATCCTTTTAAATCATTTCCCCTTTTTTTTGCCAGAAGTCCTTTCAATTAAGTGGAGGTTTCATTGGAATAATTAAACCCTCCATCTCAAGCAGGCTAATCAATTAACTAGAGATGCATTTATCTCATGGACGGTTGGCCCTTCTAGTTCCAGAGGTTTTGCACTGGGAGAGCTGTTGGAGAGGAGATGTCTGTCCTGCAAAGACAGCTCATTCTAAAGACCATGGTACTCTGGATTTGAAGTCTTCTTCTTGACTTCATTCAAGATTTAGTTTTTAGTTATTCAGCCAACAAATATATGTTGAACATCTTCTAAGAGGAAAGCCCCATGCTGAGTTCTCAAGGGGTGGGGAAGGGGTGCAGAGATGAGACAGGCATGTGGCAAGTGACTGAACTTCTGTGATCCAGTGTCCTCATCTGTGGAATGGGACTGTAAGGGTGTCTGCCCCATGGGGTTGTTGCATTAAATGAGATTGCCCTCATGGAGAATGTAGCACAGTTTCTGCATTTAGCAGTGACCATGTACCTTTCCATAGGCAGCTATTGAAGGATCTGTGCCAGCAAAGTAAGGGAATAACACAAGAAAGAGGAAGCTATGGAGTCAAGGAAACAAGGAATTGAGTTGTTTAGATTAGATGCTTTGCTTAATAAATGTTAGTTGTCATCATTGCTAGTTTAATTAAGATCACATGACATGCTGAATTGGAGTCTGCTGCTCAGTGACTGGGGGACCCCACCCCATTATTGTACTCTCTGGTCCAACCTCCTCCTCATAAAATAGAACCGATGTTATTAAAAGCAGCTGTGCATATTAAGCAAGGTGACATCTGTGAAGTGAACTGTCTGCAATCATTGTGAAGGACAGACTAGGGAAAGTGCACAGAGAATGGGGATAAATGATTCTTTATCCTTAAATCTATTCTCTGTATTTCCAACTATTGACATTTTTTTCTTTCTCACATGTTACTCTGTTTTGTTTTATACAGATCATACATATGTAGTCTGATCATACATGTGGAGTCTGAAAAGTACAGCAGGCTTGTGGGGAAAAACATCAGTTCCCAACCTGGTCATCACCATCCCCAGTCCTGATCCCCAGAGGCCACCGCTTCTAACTCTTCTTCACTTATTTTCTCCGGTTATTTACCTTCTTATTTCTCAATGATATGTTCTCATTGCTCCATCATTTTGCTGCAGCATCTCTCCACTAGTTTCCAAAAATAGAGTACATATGTTTAGAGCCCATGCCTTTCTGAAAATATTATTATTTAATTTCACATTTAAGAGTTCACATAAAAATCTAGGTTAAAAACTATTTCTGCCAAAAATGGGAAGGCATTGCCTCATCATCTCCCAGCTTCAAGTGTTGTTAGTGAAAGATTTGGCTCCAAACTTACTTCCAGTTTTTTGCCTGTAACTTGGAAACTTTGAGGGTTTTTCTCTTTTCCCTAATGGCCTGAAATTTCAGAGTCATATTCTGAGAAGGTTATTTTCCATTGGTTGTACTGAGCACACGAAGGGCCCTTTAAATCTGAAGACTCACGTTCTTACTGTCATCTAATATTGTTTCTCTAAGAAGCTCACCCCTTGATTTCTATTATAACCCCAAAAGATATACAAGAAAGGGAACATAACCTTTGTAACCTCTATAATTTCTAGTTGTTGGATACTAGACTTTCCATATCCATCTTGCCCACCCCCCTGCCTTCATATATTCCTTCTCTAACTTTTTATTAACTTTTTAACTTTTGGGGAGAATTCCTCAACTTTATCTTCCAAACCTCTATTGATTATAAAACTCTGCTACCTTATTTTAATTGCCAAGGACATTTCTTGTTCTTTGAGTGTTCTGTTTTATGTCTGTTCTTTGATTGCACTGTTTTATTGCACTGTTTTGTGGATGTAGTGTCTTATCTCTTAATGGATTTTAATTATCAAATTGTTTTGGCAAATTTTCTGTTATTCTCAGCATTGTCTGCTTCCTGCAGGGTCCTTATATCAGTTTGTCTTTTCTGATATCTTCTTTCACATGAATACTTTCCTCAAACATCAAGTGATCCTTGGTTCTCTGTTTATCTTAAGTGAAAAATAGTACATACAAGTGCTGCCCGTCCATTGAGGGGCTTCACTGCATGGTGAACAGGCACTGACAGAGCTTGACTAGCCCTAGGGACGGGCACCTGCAGTGTTCAGACCTGTCATTCCTTTTTGGAGAGAGAAGCAACAGCTGTTCTTCTTCAGACTGAGCCAATATTTGTTACCTTAGAACTTTTTAGTTCTGAATTAAGCTTGTATGTTGAAATGATATTTCAGAGAGCTTTCACATGTACACTTTCTGGTTAGAGCCCTTTAGATAGCAAACTTTTAAAAAGAACAAGTCCAGTAGCTGTGTAGCAGTGAGTATGAGGGGGTGAGAATGTTGGTCCAGACCCTGCCTTCCACGCTGCTAGTTATATGAGCTTGGACCTCACCCAGGCAGAAGTTTCTTGAAGCAGTGTTGAAGGTGGAGGTGATGTTTCAACCAGTTGACTGTTACACCTGTAAGTCATCCTCTTAGGGTGCATATCCTGTACATTCTCCCTGACCTTGGGACCTATTTCTCCAGGCTGTAATCACTTTCTAAGGGCAGAAAGAGAAAGTGGAGCCTCGTTCCTCGTTGTCTTGTGCCTCTGTTTTCCCAGCCTATGTTGACTTGCTGCATAGTTATACAAATCTGTACTAACCTTTTTGCCTTTCCTATAATTATATCTTTCTTATGGTTAATTTTTGAAAAGGCTTTCCTTCTGATCATTAAAGAACACAGGTTCTCTCTCTTTTTTTAATGCTCCCCCAACCCAGCCCCCAGTGCTGGCAGTCCCCTCCCAGCTGCAGAGCAGGGGGTCCATGGGGAGGCCAAGGAGAGGGTGTCCTCCAGAGAAGCGTTCCGCTGCTACCTCCCCAGGGCCAGAGGCACTGACAGTTCACTCCGATCAGAGCTGACAGGGGCAGCTTTTGTCAGCCCTGGGAGATCTGGTGTCATCTGTGATTAATCCTCAAAACCAAAACCAAGCAAGTTCCTGATTAAACAGTGGCATCCTGAGTGGAGCAATTGGTCATGAGGCAGCTGCCTGAGCACCCACCAGAGGGGGCCCAATCTATGTCAATTCCCTGACCTTCCCCCATCTACCCTGTTCCCCTAAAACCCACAGCTACAGCTGGGCTCCTGGATTGGCTGCACCAGGCAGCCAATGGCCTTGTCAGTCACCGTAAGGAATGCCACCTTGGGGAAATTACAGAGTGTGTGCCCTGGCGTGTCCCAGCCCAAACTGGTGGCTGAGGACATAACTCACAGTGAAGGGTATTCTACTGGGCTCCGGAATGTGGTTGGGTGCTTTTGACCTAGTGAATGAGTAGTTGATTAGACTGTCTCCACTCTGCAAATGCTTCTATCAAAGACATCAACATCTTCCACGCTGGCCCAAGTACACCCCAAGGCCAGCACTGCCCTTCTGTCCATTCCCAGAGCTCTCAGGACCTGCAGTCATGACCGTCCAGGATGACCACAGTCTTAACCAAAAGCCCTTCTCCCCCAGCAACTCCTGACCACCGCATGCACCTGGAGACTTGCACGCCACAGGATTTGCAGCCCTTTTCTTCCAAGGCAGAGCATCACGTTGATGCTATAAATGTTCTTTCTCTTTCTGACCTTCACCCATCCACAAAGTCATGTCGTCTTCCTTTTACAGACCCCAGCCACTGCTGCTCCAGGTCCAGAGGAAGACCTGCTCCGGGCAACACCAGCCCCAGCCAGGAGGAGTAGAAGGCAGACCTCAATATCCGGAGAGCAGTTCCCCCAAGCACCAGCCACATGCCAGGTACCTCACACGTATCACTTCCTCCATATCAAGAAATATATAAAGGGCCTCCCCAGTGGCACAGCAGTTGAGCACTGGGTTGCAAAGCCGCCCGCAGCCTCTGCAGCGCCAGTTCGATCCCTGGCCACCGGGCGAGGGTCCCACATGACACGCAGACCTCTCCTGCCACCCACTGCTCCCCTCAGCAGTGTACTTCGGTCCTTCTGCCTGCTCTGCTCCCCGCTCTGGCTCTGGTGAATTCTCTCACCCTCCCGCGCTTCTGACTGTACCCAGTGCTTGTATAAATAAGTAAATTAAAATATTATTAAAAAAAAGAAATATATAAAGTGAGACCACAGACTCACTGGGGGAGTGGCGAGGGGAGAGGGAGGTGCAGGAAACAGCCCCAAAGGGAGCAGGAGTTTGTAGAGTCTGAGAGAAGCCAGCTCTGGGGATGCAGGGGTGCTGGGCCTTGGGGCCAGCAGTAGGCAGCCACCAGGGGTCAGAACAAAGATTTTGAAGCACAAGAGGGCCGCGTGACAGATGTTTCGAATGAGTGAAGGGAAGTGTGGCCGGCAGGCCCTCGGAGTTTGTCTGTGAGTGGGTGGGTGATCCCGGCTCTTTTGGAAGCTTGAACCTGCTTCTCCCACTGTTTGTAGGAAACCTGATGTGGTCCAGGGTTTGAGACGGGGAGCCAGGGCCTGCTGAGGGCTGGGTCAGCACTGACACAGGTCGAGCTGAGGTTGAGAGGAGGGAGGGCCCGGTGAGGGAGGCTATGAAAAGGCAGAGTGTCAGCATCTCAGGGGGTTTTCTTGGCAGATTATTTTCAAAGAAAATGCTTCCTCCCTCTGCCCAGCTCTTGACACCAGCACCGGCTTTGTCCCCAGTGTTGGGCCTGAGTCAGGACGACTTACAGTGCAGTGGTTGAGAAGGGAAATACACCCAAAATGGTGTCTGAGAGGGTCTTTTTCCTTCAAAGCTTATTACACTCTTCATAGTTTTTTTTCCCATGAAATTTTCAGACGTAAAAGTATATGTGTGTGCGTTTATGTGTGCATAGATGTGTTTATGAGACAATGAACATGTCCACAGCTGAGTGGTGACACAACTCCCAGCGCCACTGACATCTCCTGGGTGTCCCCCCAAGTCACAGCTGTCTGGCTTCCCTCCTGGGAGGGGACACCATGGGGACATTCATCATCCTTTGTCCCTCAGAGTCATTCCACTATGAATCCATAACAGTGCGTGCTTTGGACATGGTGCATATATTCATCTGTGACTTGCCTTTTCCGCGCACCATCACATCCCTGAAGTTGGGTGGTTGCATGTATTTCCTTTCATTTCCCCTGCCGGAGGGTGTGCCTTTCTTGAATATACAAATGAGCCGTCCTCGCTGCTGCATCAGGACAACTGTGTGGTCACCAGGTTTTGGGATACATGATGCCATTGGTGAACATTCTTGCCCGTGTCTCCCGGCACACCGGGTATAATCTCTGGGGCTCTGAAGAGGGAAGGCTGGGTCGGGTGGCAACTAGCTGAATCCATTGAAGTTTATTTCCACCACTAACACATGCCTGTAGGTGAGTCACTGCTCACCTTACCCTTCGACTCTCAAAGGAACAGATGGGCCAGGGTCATGGATCCTCACCACTCAGGTCTTGTTGCCATGTCAATGCTAATCCGTCACTCGATTGCTTGTGTTTACCTCCTCGTCTGCACAGCAAACAATTTATTGAATCAAATTCTTAAAATGTTGACTCTAAAAATAGTAAAGGCAAGTACATTTTCCCATCTGAAAGGGAGAGGCTGTGCTGACATGCTGCTAGCATGGGCACACAGCAGCGGGGGCACGTATGCTGCTCTGAGCCACTAATTCACCGAGGCCCAGGGCTGGTGGAAGTCAGGACATCAGTCCGTGAAGCAGCAGGTGCTCTGTGCAAAGACTGTTGTGTGGAATGGGACAGACTTCCCATTTTTAGTCACTTAAATCAGTGGTTGCTCTTATTAGCAAATTGATATTTTTTTTTATTCAAGCTTCTTTACATGTAGTAAATGCCCTCTTAAAATAGCTCAGATTAATGGGGAGCATTCTGAAGGCCTATAGCAAGGACCTGCGAGCACATGTCACCAAGCCTTATAGGATGGGAACTGAAGTTATGTACCCCAAAAGCTGACTCCCGCCACTTCTCACCACCCTTGGGTCTCCACTTTCTCCCTTGCCTGCATCCTCTGTGTCCTTCCACCTTCTCCGCCTCCATAATTACCACTACCTGTGTCTCTGCTTTTCCACAGCTGCTCCAGCCTCCAGGCTGCCCTCTAGCTGATTCCCTACAATCCATGGAGCCAGCCAGCTATCTCCAGACCCCATATGAAATCTCGGGGTGAAGGAATTTGATGGCTGCAGCTCAACCTGTGGATTGGCCCTCCTTGAGCAGGGTTTATTAGGTATAAACAAGATATCAAGGCTGGGGCATTTCTGACAGTCAAATGTTGGGTACTGGTGTATCTATGGCCCCAGACCTAGCTTTCATCTTTGTTAATTTTTCTCTTTTTTCCAACTATGCAAGTAATACATTGACACATGCTTATTATAAGTTCTCCTTGACCACTAACCTCTGAATTCATTCTTCTTCCTAGATAAAACTGTTGTAATCAAATACTTTCAAATCTCTGCCCTCCTGCCTCTCCCTTTCCTACCTTCTCTCTCCCTCATATCAGCCTCATATTTACTGGTGAAAATCTGGATGTTTTTCCTCCAAGATCAGAACAAGACACTAATATCCACTCTTGCCATTCTATCTAACATAATGCTGGAGGTTCTAGCCAGGGCAATTAAACTAGAAAAAGAAATAAAAAGCATCCATAAGGAAAAGATAGAAGTAAAACTAGCTCTAATCATAAATGACATTCTTACGTGTAGAAAATCATAAGGCATTCACTAACAAACTATTAGGATGAATAAATTACTTCAGTAACATTTTAGAATGAAAAATCAACATGCAAAAATCAATTGTATGTCTATATGCTAACAATGAACATTCCACAAATGAAATTAAGAAAAAGATTAATATTTACAGTGTTACCAAAAAGAATAAAATGTCAGGAATAAGTTTAGCAAAAGAGGTTTGAGATTTGCACATCAAAAACTGTAAAACATCGCTAAAAGAAATTAAAGATTAAATAAGCTGAGAGACCCATACTCGTGGTTTATGACACTTAATATTGTTCAATACTACTGTGTTCCAAATTGTTCTACATATTCAATGGATTCACTATTAAAATCTCAGCTACTTCTTTTCATGAAGATGCTGACATGTTGATCCTTAAATTCATATGGCATTGCAAAGAAACCCTGAGTAGCTGAAACAATTTCTAAAAGAAAGGGCAAGGCTGGAGGACTCATACCAGAATTTTCTACAAATCTACAATAATGAAGACAGTGTGGTGCTGGTATAAGGATGGACAGATGCATCAATGGAATAGAATTGAGAGTCCAGAAATAAGCACTTACTTTATGGTCAACTGATTTTTGACAAAGGTGTAAAGGCCATTCAATGAGGGAGGAATTATCTCTTCAATAAATTGTGTTGAGACAACTGAATGTTCACAAAGAACGTAGTTGGACCCTTATCTCACATTACACACAAAAAATTAACTTGAGATGCATCACAGGCCTAATGTAAGAGCCTAATGTATAAAACTTTTAGAAACAAAATAGAAGTAAACCTAGATAACCTTGAGGTAGGCAATGGTGCTTTAGTTACATATCAAAAAGCACAAGTGAAAAAATTTTTAAAAATTGGACTACCAGGGCCTCCCCGTTGGCGCAGCGGTTGAGCACTGGCCTGCAAAGCTGCCTGCAGCCTCTGCGGCGCTGGTTCGATCCCCGGCTGCTCCCTGGCCACTGGAGGAGGGTCCCGCATGGCGCGCAGACCTCTCCTGCCGCCCGCTGCTCCACTCAGCAGTGTACTTCGGTCCTTCTGCCTGCTCTGCTCCCCGCTCTGGCTCTGGTGAATTCTCTCACCCTCCCGCGCTTCTGACTGTACCCAGTGCTTGTATAAACAAATAAATAAATAAATAAATCTTTAAAAAAAAAATTGGACTACCAAAATTTGAAATTTTTGTGCTACAAATAATACCTTCAGTGAAGTGAAACATAACCAACAGAGTGGAATAAAATATTTTCAAATCATATCCCTTATCAGGGACTTGTATCCAGAACACATAAAGAATTACTACAAGTCAATAATAAAGACAAGCAGCCCAGTGTAAAAATGGTCAAAGGATTTTTTTATCTATTTATTATTTTATGTAATTCTTATATCATTTTTCATTTTTGCACAATGTATGCATTTTCATTTTGGTTGTATTCCCCATACAATTCCACCCCCCTTATTTTGACCCTAATCCCTCCTCTCTCCTCCCCCCCTCCCATAGTGTGTCTCTGGCTTATAGTTGCTCGTTGATTTTGATTTTTTCTTTATTATGGTTAGTCTTTTTCCTGGTCCATTATTTAAGTTTTCTAAATTCCTGCTATGAGTGAGATCATCCAGTATTTTTCTTTTTCTTTCTGGCTTATTTCGCTGAGTATGATCCCTTCCAGCTCCATCCATGTTGCTGCAAATTGCATGAGTTTGTCTTTTTTGATTGCTGGGTAATATTCCATTGTGTATATGTACCACATCTTCTTGATCCAGTCATCTAAAATGGTCAAAAGATTTGAATAGACATTTCTCAGTATACAATAACCAATATGCACATGAAAAGGTACCCAACATCATTAGTCACTTGGGAAATACCATCACAAGGTACCACTTCCCCCCCGACTCCTGGCACTCAGATGACTATAATGAAAAAAAAAAATGGACAATCACAAGTATCGGCAAGGACATGGATTCATCAAAACCCTTATACATAGCTGTAATGTAAAATAGTACGACCACTTTGGGAAATTGTCTGGCACTACCTCAAAATGTTCAGAGTTATGACAGGGCTCAGCAATTCCACTCCTCTATCTGTCCCTAACAGGTATCTCCAGTTTACCCATATCTACATACAGAAAACTTATACATGAATCTTTGTAGCATGGTTCATATTAATCTCAAAATAGAAACAACCCCAATATCCACCAGTAGACGGATAAACAAGATGTGGTTTATCCATACAAGGAAAAATTATTCACCATTAAAAAGAAATGATGTACTAATACATGCTACAACATGGATGAACATGAAGACATGCTAAGTGAAAGAAACCAGTCAAAAGACCACACGTTGTATGATTCTGTTTTTAGGAAATATCCAGAATAGACACATCAATAGAGGCAGAAAGCAGATTAGGATTTGCTTACAGCTGGAGGGGCAGGTATTGGAGGGAAATGGGGAGTGACAAATTAAAGGGTATGTAGAGGCTTTTGGGAGGTGATGAAAATATGATCAGATTAATTGTGGTGATAGTTGCACAATTTTGTGAACCTACTAAAAACCATTGAATTATATACATTTAGAAAGTAAATGATATGGTATATGCATATTTTAAAAATGAATCCAATCTATATGTATCAACCTAGATGAATCTCAGAAAATTAGAGAGTAAAAAACAGGTTGAAATAGGAAATGAGGACGCATACAGTATAATATGCGAAATTATAAAATAAAAAATTATAGTACATAGTTTTTTAGAAAGACAAATTCTTAGTAAGATATAAAAAGTTGGATGAAAAGGATATACTAAGACTGCAAAACTTTTCCCTCCTATAAATATTTATTTAAAGACTTATTTATTTATACACACAAGAACTGAGGTATAGGCCCGAGGTGCAGGGAGGTGGGTGAGAGGATTCACCAGAGACAGTGGGGAGCAGAACAGGCAGATCTACTGAAATACACTGCCGAGGGGAGCAGCGGGGAGTCAGGAGAGGTCTGCTGCGCTATGTGGGTCAGCTGCCTGGCCGGGGATCAAACTCATGCTGCAGTGCTGGTGATAGCTTGTTAGTGCTGTCTTTAACCCCTGCACCACAAGGCAGTCCGTAAATATTTTTTTTAATGTTTATGGCTTATCTGTCCATTGTTTAGTATGTAAGGAAATATATGTCTATATTCAAATACCTTAAATATAAGGTAAAATGCATATATACTTTTCTCTACCTTTTTATCACTAAACAATATATTCTAGAGCTCATTCCAAGGCAGTTTCCAGAGCATTCCAGTGAGGCCCTTTTATTAACCTGGCTGGGATTTATGTCTAAAAGGAGGCGGGCCAGAGATGGAGGACTACATGGAGACGCTGAAGGACGAAGAGGATGCCTTGTGGGAAAACGTGGAGTGCAACCGGCACATGCTGAGCCGCTACATCAACCCAGCCAAGCTCACCCCCTACCTGCGCCAGTGCAAGGTGATTGATGAACAGGACGAGGATGAAGTGCTCAACGCGCCCATGCTGCCCTCCAAGATCAACCGCGCAGGTGACCTGGGAGTCTCTGGGCGGGAGGGGAAGTGCTGCCTCTAGTGGCCGCTCTCGGGAATGCCCTTCAATGAACTGGACCCAAAGGAGTTTGAGTCCGAAATTTTTATACTGGGGTCCTCTCCTCTGCTCACCCCCTGGACCCCTTCACGTTGTCCATGTATAGAACTGAGGTGGTCCATGAACTTGAACAGGGAGGAAACTGCCTCTTTAATTTTAACCTAAACTGAGATTTAGCATTTCCTTCCATTGTGGATGTGGCTAGGCAACAACTCATAACATAGATTAGTAACACCCATCACTTTGTCAACAATGAAACTTGCAGGTTTCTTTATATCATTATGGTTGTTACAGAGCTCTCAAAAGAGCATTTGCAGTCATCTCTCCCATGAAATCACTACTAGACCCAATTGTCAAATGCATTGATAAAGAAGTACATTTATTACTGCATCACAAATTTAATATTTGATATTAAATTAATTTCATTTATTTAACATAATATATATGTTTTATTAATTTATTTAATATAAATATATTTTATTGATTTATTTAATACAATAAATGTATTTTATTATAATTTATTCCCATTGTAATCTGATGAATTTTATCTGTATACAACTATTATTCTGAGAAGGCATCCACAGGCTCCCAGGCTGCCTAGGGATCCATGACACTGTCACATACATGACAAGTAACAAGTGTGATTTGTGAGACTTGTTTTGCTTTTGCATGTGTATGCATGTATACAAACATACATGTGTTTTTGTATATTTGCCTTTGGATGTGGACATGAGGTCACAACATAAAAATACATTTCTTTCTGTGGCTCACAGTTTAAAAGGCTCAAAAATCACCATCCCACAGTGTGGCTGGTGATAAGTAGCACCTGTGCTGTGACTGTCCTTTGCATGCGTGTCAGAGATCACTAATCACAGCGGGCTTTCCTCCTGAGCTCAGATGTAACTCTAGACTCTTTCTCGACACTGTGCTCCTGGCAACTTTGCCAAACAAGCCGTAGACACAAGATGAAGCTCATTATTGTGTGTATCCTGGGGTAAAGGTAGTGCTTCAGCACCTCAAGGGAAGAAATATCTGAAAACAAAATGTCTAAGGAAGGACCAAGATATGTAACCATAAAAACTGAAAACTGTGGGAGATGTGGAGTGTAACAAGCACAAGCTGAGGGGCTACATCAGCCCAGCCAAGCACACCCCTTGATCACTTTAGATTGACCTTAATCATTTTAGGTTAAAGTTTTTTCCAGAGCAGATGATAATCCCAAAGGCGAACATGGAGCTATGCATCCTTTTATGACTGTTCCTTGCTTCCCACCCAAATATGTGCCTTCTGGCTTTAAATCCCAGAAAAACATATACTTTTCCATAACTGAAAGTGTACTACTAACCTCCTTCAAACGTAGGAGAGCTGATGCCTGTCTGGTTAATTTTAACCCTGGTCAGTTGGGAGGCTCTTTGAAACTGTTGGTTACCTGTGGCTGCAATACTACTTATCCTGGCTCCACCAGTTTCTTAGAGAAAGGAAACTAACACCACTGAATCCCTGCTGAGGGCCTGGCACTTTGGTTTACATTATCTCAACTCCAAGAGCCAACTCAGGAGTGACAGGATGTGGTGAGACTGTCTTCTTAGAGGTTATTGAAGGATATGAGTTCAGGATAAGATTGGGCATTCAGGCTGGCATCCAATCAAACAGGTATGCTTCTTCTCACTGATTGGTATGCTTCTTCTCACTGAGTGATTGGGCCCTTCTCTTAGGTCGGCTGTTGGACATTCTGCACACTAAGGGGCAGAGGGGTTATGTGGTCTTCTTGGAGAGCCTGGAATTTTACTATCCAGAACTGTACAAACTGGTGACTGGAAAGGAACCCACCCGGAGATTCTCCACCATTGTGGGTAAGTGGCTTTGCCAGCAGAGCATTCAGACTCTGGAAGGACGGTGTGTGGGCATGTGTGTGTCCAGTAGTGAGGCAGCGCTAAAGCTATCAATCTGTGGTGTTTGAGTGCCCTCTTTCTGCCTGATGATCAAAGTTAGGTGACAAAATGGAGAGGTTTATAGACTCTCCCTGTGAGCACTGAAGGGGTGGAACAGAAATTAATCCCCCCATGGAGCCTGTCCTTGCTTCGCCTGCTCTTGCCAGTATCCCATGAATCAGAGCCCTGGTCATCTTGTCTTCTTAATTTTCCTTCCTAATATTCTTCAGTCTTTTCTTCATCTGCACCCCTACCCCAGTCCAGACTCCTACAGCCCATCACCGCTCTGCATCCATTCCTGCTCTGTTCCAGTGTTTTCGCCTGCTTTCAGTGGCTTTTCATTGCTTCCATCTGAACACTCAAGTCCGTAGTGTACCCACAAAGACCTTACCTGGCCCGGCCCCTGCTGTCCCTCCAGCCTCACCTTTCTGCCTCTCCCTCTCTCGGGCCCCAGCCACTTTGGTCTTTCTTTGGTCCCTGAAATGTGCCAGGCTCCTCCCTCCTCTCTACAGAGTCTTGGCAATGTTGTTCCACCTTCCAAGAATGTGTTTTCTTGCTTCAATTTAATATTTCAGCTCAAGTATCTGGACCATCTCTGACCTCACCTCCTCCTCCCCACCCTGCTGCATCTGGTCCCCTGCTATACACTCTCATAGCTCCCAGACCTTTGCTTGTGAAATCTCTGCATCTGCTGTTTTATTCATGTGTGATCATTTGCTTTTTTTAATGTCTATCTCCCTTACCAGACCTTAAGCTCTGCCAGAACCAAGGCTGTTTTGCTCACCCTGAATCCCCAGTGCCTAACGGGTAGTAAGAGCTCAGTAAAATGTTGGCGAGTGAATGGGTGAAAGAATGACACCCAACCTTTGCCTGGAACCCCCTCAGCCCCCTCCCAGTTATCAGGCCTGACTGGGCTCCCCTCTCCACAGTGGAGGAGGGCCACGAGGGCCTCACTCACTTCCTGATGAACGAGGTCATCAAGCTGCAGCAGCAGATGAAGGCCAAGGACCTGCAGCGGTGCGAGCTGCTAGCCAAGTCCCGACAACTAGAAGATGAAAAGAAGCAGCTGACACTGACCAGGGTGGAGCTGCTGACCTTCCAGGAACGGTACTACAAGATGAAGGAGGAACGGGACAGCTACAACGACGAGCTGGTCAAGGTGAAGGACGACAACTATAACCTGGCCATGCGCTATGCCCAGCTCAGCGAGGAGAAGAACATGGCGGTCATGCGGAGCCGGGACCTACAGCTCGAGGTAAGGGGCCCACAGTGGGGCTACAGCCAGGTGGGGCAAAGGGAAGCCAGGGTCACTAGAGCTCCAGACCACCCACAGGCTCTTGCAGACACAAGCCACCAGAGTTTCACCCGTAGCGGGGGTGCAGAGGTCTAGATTCACCATACACATGTGCTCAGCTTTCGTGGGCTGTCCCACCACTGGCTCCAAGTCTACCATGCATATGTGCACACAGGTGTACATGGACCCAGCGACGCTTCTCTCTGCTCAGGAGCCAGGATCCACCTACCGTGTGCATGCATGTGTAGACATGTGCACACAGGCCCTGCCCCATGCAAGGAGGGGAGGATAATCATTGAGGAGACAGCACCAGGACACAACACCTGAGGTCCTCGAAACCAGGGCTCTGCCCTTCGTAGCCGTATCCACAAAGTCAGCGTGAACTCACCAGTGAACGATCCACCAGCTGATGTTTGACATCGTTAATGAGTTTATCTCCAACATGAAGAAAAGGCAGGGGATTTGCTGAGCTAATGTATTCCTTTTATTTACTGAGTGCCGCCATGCACCAGGCTCTTTTCCAGGGATACATAACTCACAACCTAGGTCCTGCTGGCATGGAGCTCACGTTCCAATCAGAAAGCAAACACATAAATAGCTGATAGTCATAAGTGCTATTAAGTGGGGGAAAGTTTGAGGATAGTGAGTGAGGGGTGTTATTTTAAATAAGATAATCAGGGGAAGGTCCCTGAGAATTGGACGCTTGATCAGAGACCTGCTGAAAGGGGAGGAGCCAGCCGTGTAGGCCTGAGGGGAGAGCAAAGAGCAAATGGAGAGGCCCCAAGCACGAGGCATGCTTAGTGTTTTGAGAAACAGCATGAGAGGCAGTGGGGCTGGCATGAAATGAGCAAGTGGCAAGGAAAGAAGTGGGAGAGATGGCTAGGGTCCAGATCATGGGGACACAGCAAGAACTTTGGAATTTATTCCAGTTGTGATGGGAAGCCACTAAAGGAGTGAGAGCTGAAGAGTGACAGCTGATTTATATCTAGAAGGATCACTCTGGCTGCTGGGTGGAAAATAAACTCTTGGAATATTTATTAAGCACCTGCCATGTATAAGGCACTGTGCTAAGCACTCTGGGGGACACAGGGATAAATAACCTGATTTCTGCTCAGGTCACTTGCTCTTAGTTGAAGCAGCCAGATCGGTAAACAGTTCACTAGTATCCAGGCAGATTGAGTCAGTGGCTTAGTGGAGAGTAGAGCATTTTTGTAACGTGCAGGTGCTTTTAAGTCCTGTATCTCTGAGTTCAAACCCCGGTTGTTGGCTTTACCACTTAGTTGGCTCTTGGTCTTGATTTCTTCATAAATGGTAATAATGAAAACAAGACCTACACCACAGGGTTGCTGAGATACTGCACAAGAAATCTTGGGCCTAGTGGCCATCCCAGTGAGCACCCCACAGGCTAGCACCCCATGGCCATGTGCCTGGGACTAGGGGTCTGAACCCAGCACTGGACACTGGCATTGCTTGTCCAAGATACTGAATTTTTTCTTTTTTTTTTTGCATGACCAAGAGAGGTTTCTGTGCTGTTTTATCTAGGATTTGAGAGTGTTAATTTGTGCTGCAGGGACTTATAACTTTCTCTCCTAGAATTTTATTCTGTATTATGTCTCCCTGGAGATGTATCAGCAGTAAGAAAGTGTGTCTAGAACTTGAAAGAGCATCTGGCCAGCTGAGTCCTTGGGTCGTTTCTCATCCCCAGGATGCTTCCGTGCTTGCCTCTTTCCTCCCTCCTTTAGGCCATAGGTATGCAGGCCTCTCCCTATCTCTGCCCCCTACCTGCCAGACCTCCTGAGACCAGCCTCCCCACAGGCCTAGAATTGAAAGAGGACACCCACCTATTTGGTGCCTCCCTCTCCTGCTGCCCTTGAAATGCCTCTTGTTTGGGGTATTTTACCAAGACCAGCCAGGCTTGGGAAGCAAAAGGCTTAATAACAAATCAGATCCCTGACTTCTCAGCCATCCCTTTGCTCCCTGCAATAACTGCCTGCAATAACAGTAGGGATCTCCCAGGGGATCCTCGAGTTCTGAGGATGAGTTTGAAACCCATTACAAAAGGGTATTGAAATGGATCACCTGCCTTGGGGAAATGCCAGTTTAGGAGTCTTATCTTAATCTATAGCTTTGTCCACCCCACAAGTTTCCTGAGGGAACTTTCTAAGGCACACTCAGCCTTTAGATCTATCCTAAACTGAGGAAGGAGGAACTCTTCATCAACAAGGAGGTGGTGGTTTGTTTAACTGGAGAAGGTTTCTTTGAGCCGCTCTCTGTCACCCATTGGAAGAAGGAGAGGGTGCAACAGGTGATGCTGGAAAATCAGCAGGCTCAGGCGAGGCTGTATGTTTCTGAGTGTGCCCTCCAACAATATCCTCCCTTTGGCGCTCTTGGGGTGTTTTAGATCGATCAGCTAAAGCATCGGTTGAATAAGATGGAAGAGGAGTGCAAGCTGGAGAGGAACCAGTCGCTGAAACTGAAGAACGACATCGAGAATCGGCCCAAGAAGGAACAAGTTCTGGAACTGGAGCGGGAGAATGAGATGCTGAAGACCAAAATCCAGGAGCTGCAGTCCATCATACAGGTGAGGGCCTGGGAGAGCGCGGGGAAGAAGAGGGATGAGGCTTCAGCCTGATGCCCAGGGCCCCCACTTTCTGACTGCCGAACCGCGGCATTTCATGCCATCCTAGGATACCTTAGTTTCTTCCTGTCCAAAGTGGGGACAACCACACCACCCGCTTCTCAGAGAAGGGACATTGTGTGAGATAATACTGCTGTCCACACAGATGTCAGTGTCCCAGGCACTGCGAGAAAAGTGCACTCAGGAAACCTACTTGCTTTTAAAGATTCCTGGAAAGTCGCCCCTCAACGCCATGTGATTTGTTAAAACTTCTGAGTGCCTCCCCGCATTTGTCAACACGGAAGCACCTGTGGGTATGGAGGAGAAAGTCGCTGAGGAAGAACATCCCAAAGTACATGGGCAGGAAAAGATAAAAAGGCACCCCTCCCCTTCCTCCGAGTTACCCCCTCTCCCAGGGCTGGCAGCCTGGTGTTGGGCTCTGATTTGGAGCAGAGGGTAAATCCCTGTCTAATCGGAGCAGATGAACTGATATTTCAGGGGCAGTGTCTGGAAGGCAGATCAGGCCTCTTTGTTGTTACCAGTGAAGTGTTTGGAGGAGCAGCAACTGTTTCTCTCAGTTCCGATAAGAGCTAGGACAGAACAATAGGCACCGGATGTTCCTGAGTAGAAGTGGGTTTTATGCTTCTTTCCAGGTGATAAAATTCTTAAATAATAAGCTGCTTAAAGACCCCAAGAGGCAGTGATTCCTGCCTCTGCCTTCCTGGCATAAATCAGTCTGTTGCCAGCTCTTTTGTCCCCCATCTTCCAAAACCACCTTGCTCCCTGCCCCTCCCCGACCCCTGCTCGGTTAAACCTGCCCATCTGCCCCATAGGCTGGGAAGCGCAGCCTACCGGACTCAGACAAGGCCATCCTGGACATCCTGGAACATGACCGCAAGGAGGCCCTGGAGGACCGGCAGGAGCTCGTCAACAAGATCTACAACCTGCAGGAGGAGGTCCGCCAGGCAGAGGAGCTACGGGACAAGGTGAGAGCCCCCAGGTGAAGGAGCAGCTTCCACACCAGGGAGGCCCTGTGGGCTGAGCTGCATTAGTGGGACCAACCCCACACTCTCTTCCAGGGAATAGGTCTACCCCTGGTATGAATCCACTAGGCATGCCAACATCAGCACCCATGTAGGTATTTATGAATCACTGAGTGTCGGCATAGCACCTGTCTTCCCTTGGGGCTCAAGGCCACGGGAGGACATGCCTGCACCATCCCCCATCACACTCCCTGGCTCAGAGTAGCCTCGCAGCCAATCTCAGTTGATTAACTCCCCTACTATTGTGATTCTTCCAGTCCGAAGGCTGCCCCCAAGAGGCACAGGTAATGTAGGGAGGGACAGGCCAGTTCCAGCCAGTCAGCCGTGCCATGCTGCCAGCCTGGCGCATATTGATCTCTGCCTGTCACTTACAGTACCTGGAGGAGAAGGAGGACCTGGAGCTGAAGTGCTCGACACTGGGGAAGGACTGTGAAATGTATAAGCACCGCATGAACACGGTCATGCTGCAGCTGGAGGAGGTGGAGCATGAGCGGGACCAGGTACGGGCCCCTGGGGCAGCTGGCCCTGTGAGACCCCGCATTGTACCACAGGGCCCACCCCCAAGCCATTTGGTTCAATCAGGATGTTGCAGCCAGTGCAGTGTCATTAGCTCTGCAGGAATTACTCAGGGGTCCATCTTTCCTATTTCCATTCCAAAGTTAAAATCCATCCCCAAAAGAATTTCAGAATTGTGAATTTCAGAATTCACAGGCATTTGAATATCATGGGGGCCTGAGCTGAACTCCAACAGCTCCTACAACACAGCATGGTCCTTCAGTGCCTGCTCTCCAGAGTAAGATGGCCACTTCAGGCCCTGTCACTCATTAGACATGTGACTACCACCTAGCTGCCACCCGTGGGAGCCCCAGGGCCCTCACCTGTAAGTGGGAATAATAATGACAAGGCCGCCTCACAGGTGCAGGGAGTAGGTTCCCAGAGATTCTGCACCAGTGCTCTTAGCACAGGGCCTGGCACCTCTCAAGGGCTGCGGCATGTGTTGTTGAGGAAGGCAGTGAGTGTCATAGCCCAGAGCTGGGGAGACACTGTGGCTGACACCCAGCTGGAGCCCACACTTGTCCCTGGATGCAGTTTGGTTTGGTCAGGTGAAGAACCAGGATCCTCTCTGTCCCCGGCAGGCCTTCCACTCCCGAGACGAAGCGCAGACCCAGTACTCACAATGCCTCATCGAAAAGGACAAGTACCGTAAACAGATCCGCGAGCTGGAGGAGAAGAATGATGAGATGAGAATCGAGAAGGTCCGGCGGGAAGCCTGCATTGTCAACTTGGAAAGCAAGCTCAGGCGCCTCTCCAAGGACAGCAGCAGCCTGGACCAGGTGAGTGTGGGCTGTACCCCCACTCTGGCAGCCAGGTGCCTCCCACCCCACTGAGCAGGCTCACCACTCTCCCTTGCGGCGAGTCTCCAGCCAGAAGCACACCATTTCTTACCACTTCCAGAATAACCCAGGTCCTGGAACTTTCTGTGCATCTGTGTCATAATGAGTACAAGCCACTCATCTTGAAGCTGGAAGATGCAGGCTAGATGCCTGACTTGGCCACTCACCAGTGAAGCCAACTCAGGGGGTCACTTCACCAAGCAGCTTCAGCTCCCTTTCATGGCTGGTCACTAGCCTCCCCCAGGTTCCTTTACACCCCCCTGGTGGTCACTGGGTTTAAGATGCCCTACTTCCTCTGTAGTCGCTAGTGCCTACAAGGAAACTCACTCATGGGCAGTGTCAAGTTCAGGTTACATGTCACAGCAGGGCCCAGCTCTCAGAAATGAATGGGCTCTGCCATTGTGTGTGTGGCTGAGGGGTTGAGTGCCTCAAGTGCAGGTCTGAGGACTGTAAATCCAGGAGCATGAGCTTCCAGCCCAGTGTTGTAAATTATAAGTACAAGGGGTGCTGTGGTTGCCCAGGACCGCTGTACCATCTGTCGGGTTTCTGGAAAGACTTCCTACAGGAGCGGTTCTTAATGCCTCGGGACTGCCACTTGGAATACTGCCCCCTGACTTCACCTGGCCAAATTCTGTCCACTGTCTGGTCCTGGCCAATGTGTCACTTACTGGGCTAGGCTTCCACTAGTCCCCATAATAAAAACCCCATGTGATGCCCTTCTTTCAACAGATTTTACTACAGTTGTCATTATGCAGAAACTCCATGAGGGCCCCTCAATTTGTCCAAGGTCCTTAGCAGGGTGTCAGGCTCAGGGTAGCACCTCAGGGTGCAGCTACCAAATATGTGAAGGGAAACTGTGATAGACCCTTGTTAGGTGAGGATTCTGATATTCCAGGCTGGGGGGCAGTGGCAAAGGCCTGGATGACCATTGCATGGCATGCTATTGGCAGACTGTAGAGTAGGAGGTGGGCACAGGCCGGACATGTGGCCAGAGAGGGTGGCAGGCTGTGGGTTTATAGGCTAAGGAGCTTGGTTGTTATTCTGGGACCTCCAAGGATTTTGTTTAGGTAAATAAGGAAGTAGATTTGGGTTTAAGGTAATGTAGCACACAGGTGTTGTATGGCTCAGGCACAGTCAACCGGAAATTACTTAATGCTCCTGCAACTCAGCTTCTGACAGTATTATATTCAGACAATATAAAGCAATTAGAACACTACCTGGCAGTGCTTTTGTCCTTGTTCAGTGACTCAGCATTTTTTATTTTATATGTGCAGCTAAGGCATGGGCTGGGCTGGAAACTGGGAGTGTGATGGTGTACATCAGATCTAAGGCTGAGACCAGCTAAGGCCAACCCCTTTGTTATTTATTGTGGAAGAAAACTAGTGTTTGCTCCAGTTCCCAGCAGGAGGGAGATGGGGGTGCAGGAGGCTGCAAGGAGCAGAGTTCAGCTAGGATATAAGCCTTGGGATCTGGGTGCACGCCAGTTGTGAAAGAAAATGGGTCATCCAGAGCTTCAGGCACGGTGGCCAAGAGATCGCTAACATCATGAGCTGAGCCTTTGGTGACTGGTGTCCTGTACTTCTCTTTGTCTCCAGAGTCTACCCAGGAACCTGCCAATAACCATCATCTCTCAGAATTTTGGAGATGCCAGCCCCAGGACCAACGGTCAGGAGGCTGATGATTCATCCACCTCAGAGGAGTCGCCGGAAGACAACAGATACTTTCTGTCCTACAACCCGCCCAAGCGCAGGATGAATCTGAAGGGCATCCAGGTACTTGGTTTGGTCAGGTGAAGAACCAGGGTCCTCTCTGTCCCCGGCAGGCCTTCCACTCCCGAGACCCAGTACTCACAGTGCCTCATCGAAAGGGGTGGAGGTGAGGAGCCCCCTGCAGGCAGATGAAGATGCAGCACAGACACACGTGGTCCTGGCACATTCCTTGACTTCTTTCAGCTCTATGAACAGAGATCCTGCCAGCTCATGCTTTTTATGTGTGTGTTTTTACCAGTTCTCTCATCTCTTATAAATGTAATAAAAGTGTAAAGTAGAGAGCGAGAGTGAATGAAATAAGCATAATTTCCAAATTCATTTGTGTATTCAACATATTAAGTATGGAGTACCTATCACATGTTTATTAATATTAATTGCTTGGGGTAGGCACCATTTGGGGAACTGGAGTTTCAGCAGGAATCTCATCTGCTTTGCTCAGTAGCTGGTGTAATCCATGGCACACGGCTAATGCTCAGTGAGGAATGAATGAATGAATGGAGCCATCTTAAATGAGAAGGGCATGACCACCAAGGCCTGACCATCCACTCCCCTCTGCCCTGCCTCTGTATGTGGAGCTAGAAGGCCCAGGGCAGCAAATCCCAGGCCCTTGGGAAACCTCTAGCAGCTCGTGATGAGGGCAGCTACTCCGTCCTTTGCTGAAAATGCCCCTGCTTCACATCCCGGGTTGTGCTCAGCCTCATATACTCCTCCACACACACTCCTTCCCACTGGGTTCTTGTACCATCTGAGCCACACTGCGCCGCCCCCCAGGGGAAGCTAGTCTGCACAGCAGTGCCCTAGCTGGGCCAAGGGGAGATGGACGTCCTGTGCTTTCCGATTCCAGAGACTCCGACTCAGGCAGCCGCGTGACGAGGGGCAGCCTGGGCACACCTCAATTTATTTTTTTCCTTAGCTCCAGTGACATGTGTCTGGGGCCTTGTTTGATTTGTGTCCTCTGTCTCCTTTCTCCCTCCCTCTCTTTCAGCTGCAGAGAGCCAAATCCCCCATCAGCCTGAAGCGAACATCAGATTTTCAAGGTTAGTGAGACGCCCGGATCCCTCTCCTGTCTGTCACTCTGACTCTCTGGGTCCATCTGTTTCTCCCATTGCAGCCATCAATCCTACGAGGTAAACCTGGGACAGACCTGGGGGGCCCCATGGTGGTGGGGTGTCCAGATAGTAATTAATGTTCATTGTCATGTCCAACCTCGGGAGCGTCACATCTGTGGTTTCCCTACCCCTGCTCCTCCCTGTGGATCTGATGGGGCTGCTGCTGTCTCAGCTGAACTTTGCATTTCTGCTCATGGCCTCTCTGCTGGAGGGCTGTGCCACCCACCTCCCACACTCATGGTCAGGCTGTCCCTGGGGTAGACGGCTGCTAGTTCACCCAGAAGTCCCTGGCTCCCCGAGACATACTGTCTTCAGAATTGCTGTCATTTGTCCTTGCCTCAACTCTGGGAGTAATAATTGACTAGCAAGGGTTTGCCCACGTGAATCAAGTGCCAGGTGCCACCGGTCCACTTGCAGAGCCCAGGCCGTGAGTAAAAAAAGTGGCTTTGGAAACCCAGGAGAGAGGTCAGAGGAAGGTCGTGGAAGGATCTGCCAAGAAAGGAGTGTTTAGGCTGGACTTGGGAAGGGGGGGAATTGGGCCAAGGTACATGATCTCCACGAGGGCACCTGGGGCAGAGCCGGGAGCAGAGCCGGGGTCAGGAGCCCACACTCTGCCATTCTGAGGCTGACAGGGTTGAGGACGTGGGCAACTTCACCCCTCCAAGGGGACAGGAGTGGGGATCAGGAGGTCCAGATCTGGGCTGTGGGCACTCCCTTTGAATCTGGTAGAGGGCAGAGAAGGGAACCAGAGAAGATGACGAGGTGTCGCTCCCGACAGAGGTACCCTCCCAACTCCCCATACCCAGAGAGAGTGGGGGCCCCTAGCCAAGTCTCAGAGACACATGACATTGACCTGCCTGGAGCCCTGGCCCTGGCTCAAGCAGGAATATGCTGGGGAGTAAGACCAGGTTCTCCCCACCTTTTAGGAGAATTGCAGGATGTCACCCAGAAAGGACAGCCCCCAAGTGCTCATAGCCACAGGGGCTCTCAATTCCCTTCTCCTTCTCTCTTTTCTACCTCACCACCATCCCCCCACCCTCTCTGCCTCTCCTGCCCCTTTCTTGTGGACAGCAAAGGGACATGAGGAAGACGGCATGGGCGGCAGCCCCAGCTCCTGCAGATCCCTGCCCATCACCAACTCATTCTCCAAGATGGTAAGCCATGGTCCTCCGCACCCCCCCCCCTTCTAGCTCAGAACCTGATTCCCAGGCCCCCAGCTTTGTCTGCCCCAGCACCCCCTGTACTCCCTAAGTGGGACCTATGAACAGTCACTGTTCGGGGCGGGGGTTGCAGCCCAGGTCCTGCTTATGTTTATTTAAAGATGTTTCCACGGCTTCATGATGTATTTACACCTTCTTGCCGCCTCCTTTCCCAATTTAACACTTGGTGGGAGGAAGAGATGGGCCTCCAAGGGGCTGTAGCGAATTGCACAGGCGGCTGAAAATTCTGCCGCAGCTTCTCAGCCCCTGGCAACTCCGGCAGCTTGGGGAGGCAGCGGCAGGCAGATGCAGCCTGTGAGCAGCTAAAGTCTCAAATGCCCCAGAGCAAAAGCTCAGCGATCCCTCCCCTAGCCCAGTGTCCCCCACACTTCAGCTCCAGCCCACCTGGGCCAAGCCTGGCAGAGTCCCAACCACAGACCTAGTGCCACTCCCCCCACCAAGCAGCAGAAGGCCTAGGATTAAAAATTCTAACCCCAGGGGATGCTCTGGGAAGCTTGTCAGCTCTGCTTCCAAAATCAGGCCCTCGGGGAGGCAGAAATTTGATAATGAATGATTTCTGTCTGAGTGAGGCTGGGGGTGGGTTGTGAAATCCAAGGTTCTTCTTTAAGGCAGCCCTTGCCAGGAGCCAGCAGGGCTCATTTTAAAGGGTCACCCTCCAGCAGCCATGCTATCTGGGGGAAAGCATCCATTGCCACCATCACCACCAGGTCCCTAGGACCACATGGCATCCAGGTGCTCAACCTTGATGGCCTGGATCAGCTCTGGGGCCACTGAACTCAGCCTGTGCAGGGTAAGGGACTGCTCCAGCTCCCAAGCCTCCATCATTCCTGCCTGCACCCTCCCTGCCTCTCCAGAGGCAGCGAGCAGATGTTCAAGCAGATGTGCACCAGGCTCTATGGCTGCAGCCGCCCCAGGCTGAGCACAAGCCTTCTCTGGCCAAGGTCGCCTCTGAACACCAGCTTGCTGCACCCACATTGCCTATGTCAGAGGCAGGAATGCATCTGGGTTAAATTTAGTTCCTGTATATATAATATTTATGCCCTTGGAGGCACAGGCAGGTAGACATCCAGCTCCTGTAACACCTCTGGGTGTGTGCTTGCAGCAGCCCCATCGGAGCCGCTCCAGCATTATGTCCATCACTGCTGAGCCCCCAGGAAACGACTCCATTGTCAGACGCTACAAGGAAGATGCCCCTCATCGCAGGTGAGTGACAGGTGACAGGCGGAAGGGGATGGCACCTCCACCTAGTACCTGTGTGGACCTCTGCAGCCCTGAAGCAAACTTGATAGGATGAAGGTGCCCAGTTTACAGGTAGGAGGCTGAGGCTTAGGGAAAGGATGTGACTTTCCCAGGGTCACCCAAGTAGGTACCAAATGATGAAAACTTTGCTGCCTCCAAATCAGTTCCCTCCATCCCCTGGGCACAAGGCTTAGCTTTTCCTGTCAGAGAGGGAGAGAGCCCATGAATGGTCTCCCCAAAACTGCTCCCCCTCCCCCTTCCTCACCTCTTGGAAATCATCAGTGTCCCCAACAAAGAAAATGCCTGGGCATCTAGATCTTTCCAATCAGCCAGATATTTGGCACATCACATTCAAAGTCAAGATGACTAGGTGGTTTCCACAAGGACCAAGAGTGAGGAGCTGGCTGGCAGGGCTAGATCCTCACCTCTGGTCCTGCCACGGACCTGAGCCATGCAGCATCACACTCACCAACTTGGGGAAGTGTCCCAGGCAGCTTTCTGAAGCCATACGTGGCAGCTGCACGGAGACTGCCTCCACCTCATTGCTCTGGTGAGGACCATACGTGGACAACTTAGAACTCTTGGAACACAGTGGTGCTGCACCCCCATCCAGTCCTCTGAAGGGGCACTGAGCTGTTTTCGGCACATTGCACATTTTAGTACCCATCCAAGTAGAAATGGACATTAAGTATCTGTCAAAGAAGAAGAGTAAGTGGGAAGTAGCAGGTGGAGCTGTCAGGGACCCTTCTCCTCATGTCCGCTCACATGGCTAATGCAGCCTCTCAAGTCTGCCAGGTCACTCCACCCTCCCAGCAGAGGGCCCAGCCCTCCTTCAGCCCCTTGTCCTTGACCTACCTGCTGAATTTCCTGTCAGCACCCACCCTACCCTCTCAGAACCAAGATGCCCAAGAAACTAGAACATTCCAGAAGCTTCCCCCTCCCTTGACCACCTGCACACACTCATGAGAGCTCCTATGCACACGTGCGCTCCCTCTGTTCCTCCCTTGTGTCTTGCAGCACAGTTGAAGAAGACAATGACAGCGGTGGGTTTGATGCCTTAGACCTCGATGGTAGGTACCCTGAAGATCTGAGAGGTGTTACAGGTGTGGCAGCTGCCTGCCAGTCAGCAATAACAAGGCCACTTCTCACACATCCCAGACACCCTGCCCCCAGGCAGATGGAGGCTTGCACATAGAGGTCCTCAGGAAACTTAAGGAATGGATTTTGAAAGTGCTGTCTGTGCACATGGAAGTTAGGTCTCCATCTCAGTGCACTGTCTGCAACCCGAAGGCACGCTGAGGAGCTTGTCCTTTGCAGGCAGGAGGGGCCATCCAGCTGCTAAGCAGGGAGTCAGACTCAGGTCTGAGTTTTTAAGAAAGAATGGCTCTCGTGATCTTAGTCCAGTGCCGTGGAAGTACTTGCTTGTGTCCCTGATCCAATTTAATCAACTCTCAAAACTCCTTTCAGAAATGCTATTGCTGTTCTCATTTTGCAGATGAAGACCGAGAGTCTTAGTGAGATTAAGGAATGGTAGGCTGGAGCAGGGACTAGAAGCAAGGACACATCTTAAGAAATTCATGGATTAAGCTGTTAACCAACCTGAACATCACTTGACTAGTGCTGGGAATGAGAGGGGAGACTGGGCTGAGGGGGGTGGCGATTAATGTTGTTCTTCATGCCCTGAAGTTAGAGGTGTGGACAGGCCTGCACTGGGGAGCCAGGATGTAGTACTTGGAGCGGGGATTATGGAGGAGGATATTCCCTTGGCCCAGAACATTCTGTGCAGAGAGCCAGCCTTGAATGCTCAGCTCCAGGGCAAGAGCATGTGTGGATGCCAGCCACTGCCCCTCACAGCCCAAAAGTTGGGTTCAGCCTAACACATGGCAAAGTCCCACAAATGTCAGGCCCGGTACTGGCTATGCAGGACACGAAGATCCATGTCGCCAGATCCTGTCTTGGCAGAGACTGTGGGTCAGTGGTGAAGACAGATAGGGATGTACAGGCCTGGGGAGCATCTGACTGGGTGGACAGAAGAGGGAGAAGGAAGGGTTTGAGTTTCGCTCCTGAAATGTCTCAGTGCCTTGGGATAATGTCCTACAGAGCCAGCAGCATGGAAACTGATTCAGAATCCCCTGGGTGGGGCTGCCAGCCCTCTCGTTCCAGGGTTCTCCCAGTCCTGCCTCCACCCCTGGCCAGCTCAGACTGCCAGTGGAGAAAATGAAAGATTAGTGACTCTCCTTAATTGGGGACCATCAGAAGCTATCAAGTGTTAAAGAGAGGTTAGCACCTAATAGAGGTTGGGTAATGAGAAGAATTGAAAGAGTTTTGGAAAGGGGAGAGCTGGGAAGAGAATTCTGGGCAGCAGTCCAAAGCATTTTGCAGTGTCGGGATAAATTCCCTTTGCAGAGCAGCCTTTGTTATCAGCCTGGAGCAGGGTTTGCAGATCCTGCATCCCAGCTGCCCGAGCCATGTGGAGTGAGTGGGCATCTCCCCCAGGGCCTCTGGGGTCCCACCAAGTTGGGGTGAGAGAGGGCATCTGTGTCATCCAGATTCTGCTCTTCCTGCCTGTTTCTGCTGATGACCAAGAAGGTCATGGGACCACTGGTGGTCTGAGACCTAAGGTGGCCCCAGGATGAAAACAGAACTAGCGACCAATCCCAAAACAGAACTAACGACTACTGATGGAGCCCCTCTACCTTAGCCTGTTCCCAACACACACACACACAAAAGGGGATTTTTCAAAACCAGTTTGCTGGCCAAGCCTGCTACTAAGAGGGGACCCACAGAGGGAAATTGCAAAAGCTGCCCCCTTCCCCTGGGGCCCCAGTAGATCAGTGACTGAGGCAGACACACTGTTAACTGGCCCTTCCCCAAGCTTTCACCCAAGGGGAGCACTTCTGGGGGGGCAGACAGGAGAAACAGGGGTCAGAGGGCTGATCTGCTTCCCTTGGTATCCAGGAGGTGCAGGGGCCGCTGCTGATGGGCCCCTTTCCTTTGCAGATGACAGTCACGAGCGCTACTCCTTCGGACCCCCCTCCATCCACTCCTCCTCCTCCTCCCACCAGTCTGAGGGCCTGGATGCCTATGACCTGGAGCAGGTCAACCTCATGTTTAGGAAGTTCTCGCTAGAAAGGTACCATGGTCATGTGGGAGGGGGAAGAGGGAGTGGAGGGCAGGGACAGGGTAAAAATCATTCGGCCCCAAAAGTCCCCAGAGGGGACAATCCATGACACCCCACAGGCTCCGAAAATCAGAGTTCTGGAATCCTAGCATCCCAGAGTCAGCAATCACTTCCCCTGACCTCAAAACAGGTCCAAAAGAGAAGGGGCTTACCTGGGGCTACACAGTATGGTGGAAACAAGGAAGCAGGACCCCCAGGTCCACCTGTGACACACTGAAACCCAGTGGGCTGTGCAATAGGGGTCTTCCTGGAGTTAGGCGAGAGCAGAGTAACTGACCTGGGTGCGGGTGGTCGGGTTTGAGTGGTCAGTCTGGGTGGCACAGCCTCCTGTCTGTTTCACAGCAAGAGCCATTTGCAAAGTGTCACCTAAGGTGGCAGCTAATGCAGCTCCCTCGGCATCTGATGACTCCAGGAGGCTATGCCCCCCAGATCCCTGCCCTCTGGCGTGTCCTGGTAGACCTGTCCTGTTGCAGCTGCCTAACTCCTGCTTTATTCCCCAACCCAGACCCTTCCGTCCATCTGTCACCTCTGGGGGGCACGTGCGGGGTCCCGGGCCCTCGGTGCAGCACATCACGCTGAGCGGCGACAGCCTCATCTCCCAGCTCACCCTTCTGGGAGGCAACGCACGCGGGAGTTTCGTCCACTCGGTCAAGCCAGGCTCCCTGGCCGAGAAGGCCGGCCTCCACGAGGGCCACCAGCTGCTGCTGGTGAGAGGCTGGGCTGGGGGAGGCGGCAGCACAGCCAAGTGGTCCAAGACTTTTCCTCTTTCCTCTGCACATCTGCTGACAGGATGACCCTGCACCTTGCATTAGGCTTCTGCCTCGCAGCCAGGAGGAGGGAGCTGGATGGTGGCTGGGCAGTCAGCGCACTCGCCACCAGTCCCTCCCTGGCCTTCCCCTCACCTCCTCGCTGTGTTTCCAGAGCCTGCGTGTGCACACACATGTGCACATACGCCAGCTCCAGGGGGTAGGCGGAGGCGAGCGCACCCGTTGAAGTGGGATGCTTTCTTCCCCTCGGCAGCGCTGAGCGGCCGTTGTTGGGGGAAAGATGCTTTTATCCCCTAGTGGAGCAGGCTCACCCCTGCAGCTCTGCCGGCCTGTGGAGTCTGAGAAGAACAATGTGTCTTTGATATCCAGCTAGAAGGCTGCATCAAAGGCGAGAGGCAGAGCGTCCCCTTGGATACGTGCACAAAGGAGGAGGCCCACTGGACCATCCAGAGGTGCAGCGGCCCCATCACACTGCACTACAAGGTCAATCAAGAAGGTGAGACCGCCAGACTCACCTGCCCTCGGCCAAGGCCAGCAGGGCAGCGGCCAGGGTAGGGCCCAGGGCTGCTGTTCTCTGCTGTTCTCCACTGTTCCGTGGGAGGAATAAGCCAGTCCTGGCCCTGTCGGGTGGATCTGATGTCAGATATGGGGCAGCAGCAGGGAAAGGCAAAGAAATATGCGCCCTCCCGGGGCTTGCCCAGCCGCAAGTGGACTGCTGGGTCCAGCAGGAGGAGGCAGGGCCCCAGCCAATGCCCACAGCCCTACCTGGCCCGCTCGCCCTTCTCCCTGCCAGATGGAAGTTTGCTGCTTCCCTCGGGCTTCCCGGACCCAGCAGCATGACTGTGGCTTTGGGGTGGCCACTCTGACACGGTAAGTTCCACCGAGCCAGGTCACAGGCCTTTCCAATGTAGGCTCAGCCTGTCCTCACCCTCCCTGCCTATCTGGCCCCCAGCAAATGGTCATCCTGCCTCCTCTTTCTGGGCCAGAACTCCTGGGCAGTGAGACCGAGCTTTCGCTTCCATGTCCTAAAGTCTGACTCCTCATTCTCACCCCTGGGTTTCTTCCTGCCTGTTCCTCTCCGCAGCTGGATCTTATTTTTAACCACCAGGGCTCATGAATGTTTCAACAGAGCATAAATAGCCACTTTCTCTCTAGTCGTTCCCCACTGCCGCCTGCTCGCCCGCACTCCTTCCGGCGGAGCTTGGTCGGTGCAGATGATAATGATGCTCTGTCCCTAAACACAGGACCCAGCCTCCTGCTCGCGGGCAGGCCCCTCCTCTCGCCCAGGCCTGGCTTTCCAGCCCAGCAGAAAACCTGTGGGCAGCGCCCCGCCCGCCTGCCAGCAGCATGACAGAACACAGCGTGCACATGACCCCCACACACCCCAGGTTGCGGGGCTGCATACCTGCAGATGGAACTCATGAAATTAAGGCTCCCTCTCCCAGGATGTGGCTAGTAGGGCCTCTCCTCTGAAGTGGCAGAGTGTGCAGAGAGCAGTCAGTGCTGTCTCCCACCAGACACACAAGACACACACAGATGTGGGACCATCCATGGCCCCAAGGACAGGAAGCAAGGCTGGAGGACAGGACAGCAGTTACCCTTTACGGTAGCCAGAGGGGCCAGGGCAGGATCCCCAGATGGTGGTTACCGGGCATATACCTTTGTGAAAATTTGTCAAGACAAATACTTAGGAAGGTATGTTGTTTCTTGGATGTGTGAACTAGGCCTCAATTAAAGAAAGAAAATTCAAGCACCGTGTAGTAGTGGGAAGATGGACATGATAGCAGAGCTCCAAGATTTGTTGCAACTGGGCACAGAATTAGCTCTAGTTTCTTAGCAGCCAAGACAAAAAGGGAAACCTCCTAAATGACACCGCTCTGCATTCATCCTGGAGGACCAAGGTTCCCCTAGGCAGAAATGCTAAGGGGAACGTGTCCCAGGGCTGCGGTACTGAGGGTGCCCCTCCAGAGCCGTCTCTGCAGAGGAGTCTGCTCACAGATCGGGGCTTCTGTTCCTCCCCACTCCACAGGGTACCGGAAGCTGCTGAAGGACATGGAGGAGGGCCTGATCACCTCGGGGGATTCATTCTACATCCGGCTCAACCTGAACATCTCCAGCCAGCTGGATGCCTGCTCCATGTCCCTGAAGTGTGACGATGTCGTGCACGTACGAGACACCATGTACCAGGACAGACATGAGTGGCTGTGTGCACGGGTCGACCCCTTCACGGACCATGACCTAGACATGGGCACCATACCCAGCTACAGCCGGTGAGGCGGGCGCCTGAGCAGGCCGAGGGGCCACTGGGGCACCGAGAAAGAACACCTGTCCTGTTGAATAGTCAGGTCCCCCCATTTCCTCCTCCTCCTTGAAGGCTTCCTTGCCTCCCAGGAATGTCCCTCTCTAAAACCCCATTGCTTCATTAAATCCCAGAGCACCCTCTCAGCTATCTCAAGACAGCTTGGGACTTGATTTTATGCTCTCTTGTCTTTAGCTGGTTCTTCCTTTTCTAAAACCTCCTCCCCGACATCATTACTAATTATTTAGCAGTAGCTGCCAAGAGTCGATCACACGCGGTAGACGCCCAGAGCTCTATAAAGGCTCCGCAGGCTCTGGTGCTGTCAGAGGCCAGCCGTGCAGGCATCAGTTGGTCCAGTTTATAGACAAGGAAACAGGCTCAGAGAAGCTAAAAGGGACTGCGCCACAGCATCACCGAGGGTCAGCACCAGAGGAAGACAAGAAGGGTGCCCCTGAGGCCCATTGCTCACACCTGCACAGGGTCCCTCGTGCACTCCCTTGTACCCCACAGACCTGAAACCCCATCCCTTCTCCCCTCCCCAGAGCCCAGCAGCTCCTGCTGGTCAAGCTGCAGCGCCTGATGCACAGGGGCAACCGGGAAGAGACCGACACTGGCCACCACACCCTGCGGGCACTCCGGGTGAGTCACCGGTGGTCAACTCCAAAGCGCCACCTGGGGTCTTTTTGGAGGGTAACAGGTGGAAACCACTTATGGGATGGTGGGTTAGAGAGAGCTTACTTCCTCAGGAAGGGGACGCCTCTCCAGAAGAGCCCCGCCCTCTGTGCCTTCCCCTCCTCTGGCTTCGATCCTGGGTTGCAGGCTTCCCCGCTGCTATCTCTCGTCCTCTGTTGGAACAAGTTCTTTCCCCAAGTCTCGGGGCTCCTCTTCCCTCCCAAGCTTGCCCCTCATCTGGAAGGATTTGATTCCACCACTGGCACTTAGGCCCCTTTCGCACAGAGGGTCTCGACCACACATCCCTACTTCTATGGCTTTGTTGCACTCACATGTCCTGCCATGCTAGCCTGGTCTGACTGATTGATAAACTGATTTCAGAACACTCTGCAGCCCGAAGAGCCACTTTCTACCAGTGACCCCCGGGTCAGTCCCCGCCTCTCTCGAGCAAGTTTCCTTTTTGGCCAGCTCCTTCAGGTAAAGCTCTCCGGAGTGCCTACTGACTTTTCAATCACATGTTACTGCAGCTCTGCCCTCTGCCTACTGAGAAGAGAAGGCTGTGTCAAAATAACACTGCTTTGTGTTTGTGTACCACTTGCAACTTTTCACAGTGCCTCTCATCTCCTGTCCCATTTTATCCTCACAGTGACAGGTCGGTAGACAGTCTCTGCACCTGTTGGAAGCAAATCCTGCTTTCGTAAAAGATTTGAGGAAACTTATGACTAGAAGAAATTTAAACAACTTGCTGTTAAAATATTAATAGAAAAATCAGAAACAGTGTATCAGCAGAGATAAACAAACATTGCAGATATCCAGGTCAGTTTGACCCCTCAGATTGAGCACTAAATTTATCTCTGAGCATCCCAGCAGCCAAGGAAAAAAGGGAAGCCCAGTAGAGTCTTTAAACCTTATCTGACCACAGAAACCTTTTAGCTATTTGGAACTAGAAAGAATTTTATCTTTGTACTTAATTCTAAAAGGATAGGGTTTTTTTGGCATGAATCATTATACAAGGAACATTAAATAGCACAGTGGGTAATATCTTGAGAAGTGATTTCACATAAATGCAAAAGCATTGTGTGTGGTCATGATCTCTCACCAGTTGACAAAAGGTAAGGAAGTAATACTGGCATGTAGCCTTATGAGCATGTCCCAGTGTAGGCGCTGTGCTGATTAGTCCCCCGCGGGAATAGTATGTCATTCCATTGCTCTGTCCTGATGTTGGAACTCAGGAAACCCAGGGAAATGGCTCAATGGTATGACCCTGAAACCCAGAACAGGTTGCAGAAAGACATTTACACGGGGGAAGGGATTCCTAGCGAAGACTAAGTTACTCCTGAAGGTGGGGTCTTGTGTGACTAGACGTCCCTGTTCAAGAGTCTAACACCTTGAGCATCTGGGAGACCCAGAGGCTGGTTGGCCACAGAGTCAGGCTGAAATCATGGATTTTCTCCCCTATGGAAGGAGGGCAGGCGAGACTCAAAGTAGTCCAGGGAATACAGTGGGAACCTGGGTTCTCGGCCCATCATTTGACATCCCCGGCTTGCAGAAGGGAACGCGAATGCCCCCTGCCCACCCCCCCAGGAGACTCAGGGAAGCCAAGACAGGTGGTATGGAGAGCAGAGTGGCTCAGGTGGACAACTGGGGACTGGACTTCAGCAGCTAGGCACTTTAGATTCTCAAGCATCAGCAGAGGCTGCTCCCCTGACCCCGCAAGTAGCAGGGGGGTTGCTGAAGGGAGAGCTCCTAACCAGCCTCCCAGTAGACTTCACACCCTCTTGGAGAAGAGAGAGCAGTTGATCATTCACTTACCTACTAATGACATTTCCCAAACAACTCAAGGCCTCACGTGACCTGCTAGGCACCTCCAGTTTTAACAGGGGACATGACTGAGCCAGACCCCCAGGAAAGAGCTGGGATTGAACAAGTCTTCAGCCCACCCAGTCTGGGTCAAGGTCTGGTTGGGAGCGAAGCAGGGAGAGCAGCCCCCTCCACCTGTTCGTTCCTCTAGTTCGTCAGCAGGTCTGAGAACAAGTACAAGCGGATGAACAGCAGTGAGCGTGTCCGCATTGTCTCGGGGAGCCCGCTGGGGAGCCTGGCCCGGTCCTCGCTGGACGCCACGAAGCTCCTGACTGAGAAGCAGGAAGGTACGGCTCTGAGTGCCACCCACAGGCCCGGTGGCCTCAGAGGTCTGGGAAGCTATGAGGTTCTGGAGAAGGGGCATGGGGATGTCTGCTCCCTCAAAAAGGAGGGTGCCACCTGAGGACAGCCTCCAGGGGGGGTCCAGCCTCATCTGGGAGGACCAGACAGCCTCCTGGGGTGGCATCCCCGCCAAACTTACCTATAACGAATACTCACGCTAGCTACTTTGAGCCCAGATGCCTTAGTTAATTGGAGCTGTTTGCTGTGAAGCGTTTACTTATTGATTCTCTCCCCACTGAGTGCCTCTAGCCATTTATCAAGCAGGCAAGAGGCTTATCCCCATGGAAGGGAGAGGAGTAACTATGGGCTACCCACTCTCCTCAAGTCCACCCTTCCCTCGGCCTAGTCTGCTCTTGTCCAGCTCTCCCTTCTGGGCTCCTCCTCCAAGCAGCCCTCCCTGACTACCCTGCTGCATGCCCCTTTCCTTGAGGACTCAACAGCATCTGAAGTAATTAGTCTGCTTCTTACCTGTGGCGTGTCTGCCTCCTCCCACCACGCCCTCCCTGCCATGGGAGCTCCAGGAGGCAGGGCCATGTCCTGCTTGTCTGCCATCACCCCTCACCCACGGTTATTTGGCGAATGCTCCTAGATGGCTGGCATGCTGCCTGGGCCCTGCGGCTTGCAGCCCACAGTTGTCTTCAAGAGCTAGCCCCCCAGAAAAGTTTTCAAGGCTGTGTGGGGTCAAAGAAGCTCAAGGTCAACCAGGGCCCTGGTGTTTCTCACCCCAGTGGGGCAGCTGGTGGTCTCACAGCCAGCCCTTTGCTGTCCCCTCCCAGAGCTGGACCCCGAGAATGAGCTTGGCAAGAACCTCAGCCTGATCCCCTATAGCCTGGTGCGCGCCTTCTACTGCGAGCGCCGCCGACCTGTTCTCTTCACGCCCACCATGCTGGCCAAGGCGCTGGTTCAGAAACTGCTCAACTCAGGGGGCGCCATGGAGTTCACCATGTGTAAGCCAGGTGAGTGCCCACAAGCTGCTCCAGGGAACCCACCCACTGCCCTGCCTCTATCCAGGAGGGAATGGCAGCACATCCTCCTGGCCTGCTGTGGACAGGAAGGGGGTTTGCCATTCACATTTCTATGGAACAGTGGCCCCCAGGAGACTTGCCAGGAGGCAGGGATAACAGGCCTTCCTTTCCTCATTTACTCTGAGAGTGACCTTGAAGGTTACAGGTAGACTCAAGTTGGGATCCTTCCTCCGAACCTTTATGTGGAAAGCAATCCACCCCATCTCTGGGGGCCTCTGCATCCTCTTTGGGGAGAAGCTAGGGGACAATGATAATACCACCATCCCAGAGTTCTGAGCCCAGGCCTGGCTGTGCACTAGAATCAGCCTTAGCATCGTTTGAATTTATGCTGAATGTCCAAGTCCACCCTGACCAACGGACTGTCCAGTGACCAGGAGTAATGTAATATAAAAGTTACCATTGTAACTAGTTAAGTGTACACTTCCGCGGCATTATGTACATTCACGTGTAACCATCACCATGTCCACCTTCAGGAACTTTCATCTAACAAAAACTGCATTTATTACACACTAGCCCGCCCCTCCTCCACAGCCCCTCCCCACCCCAGGTAACCACTATTCTACTTTCTGTCTCTATAAACTTGACTCTAGGAACCATAGCATGGGCTCCTGCAGAGCTTGCCCTTTGTGCCTGGCTTATTTCGCTTAGCATGATGTCCTCAAGATTCACCACATTGAAGTGTATTGCAGAATGTCCTTTTTATGACTGAATAGTATTCCATTGTGTGAATGGGCCACATTCTGGTTACCCATTTATCCACTGGTGGACATTTTTACCTGTTTCCACCTATTGGCAAGGGTGACTAATGCTGCTGTGAACCTGGGTGTGCACCTATCTGTGTCAGTCCCTGCTTCCACTTCTTTTGGGTGTAGACTCAGAAGTGGAATTGCTAGATCATAGGGTTATTCTGTGTTTTTTGTTGTTGTTTATTTTAAGCTGCTACCCCCTTTCCATAGCAGCTGTACCATTTTATGTTCCCACCAAGAGGACATCCACATTTCCCACATCCCACATCCCATTTCCCACATCCTCACCAACAGTTTCTGTATTGATCTTTTTCAATAATAGCCATCCTGAGAGAGTGTATGAAGGAGCAGTGTCAAGATTTTAAATCTACTTTTTTGCAGCACAATTACATACGGTGACAGGCCCCCAGTGCAGTCCAGTGAGTTGGGACAAAGCTTATACCCAGCGACCACAACTACAGCCAAGACACAACTCTGCATCCCTCCAAGTTACCCTGTGTCCCTCCCTCCACCCCTGCCCCAGGCATGTGTTTATCTGCTTTCCATCACACATTAGTTTGCATTTTCTCCAGTTTTCTATAAATGGAATCATGTGGCATGGCATCTTCTGTATCTGTCTCCTTTCCCCCAGCGTAATGTTTTTGAGCTCCTTCCACCCTGTGGCTCCTGATGCTAAGCAGGGTGCTGTTGGCGACGTGTCTATCAGAAATGGTTTACTCAGAGCTCCCTGGTGGCTATTCTGTGGGGCCACATCTGCACACCAGCTGTGCAAAGTATTCCCTACAGTCCGGGTCCCAGATCAGAGCCCCGTAAGCATGAGCCGCTGCTGCCGTAGCTTGCCTTTATCACAGGTGTGCTTGCTCACACTGTGATTCCTTGGTTGGCCAGTTCTGTCAGCAGCTGAGATTTCCAGGGATGCCCGACTGCACCCACCATGCCCACCTTCTGCAGTTTAGGCCCCTACAGCCCCACCCAGGAGGGCTGCAGTGGACAGCACGGCTGGTTGGAAGGATTAGTCATGTTCTCTGAGGTGGTCTACAGTTTAGGCCTTGCCCTGCCCCTCACCCCTCTGCTGTATCCTTTGGGACAAGTAAACCCTTGTGTCTCTTCACTTGCAAAACCAAGATAATGACAGCAACTTCCACAGAGGCCAGGGGCTCATGGAAGGGCAGAGAATGGCTTAGGGCTGCGCCCAGCATGGGCTTAGGATTCTCTTCTCCCTCCCCCCAGGTAAAGCAGACAGGGTGCAGGGGCCAACACCTCTCTGAGCACCCATCTCTTTTCTTGACATGGCTCTCCCAACCCTCCCAAGTCCAGCTGTTGGACTTAGAAACCTTTGGAGCTTGTGCAACTCTATGGCCTTCTACCAACTGACCCCTGGGAAGCAACACCCCTTCCAGGGAGGCTCCAGGAGAAGGGCTTCACCTCTGCCTCAGGTGCCAAGCACTTTCCGTCAGTCAGTAACTATAAGAAAGTGAAAATCAAAATCAACAAAAAACTATGAACCAGAGACACTCTATGGGAAGTAGGGGGTGGGAGGGGAGGGATTGGGGTCAAAATAAGGGGGTTGCAATTGTATGGGGAATATAAAAATAAAATTTATTTAAAAAATAAATAAATAAAATAAAAAATTTAAAAAATAAAAGGCTTAAAAAAAAAAAAAAGCTTGATTTGGGAATCCCATTTACCTCTGAATTGACATGCTCCCCCTGAGTGCACTCACAGCCAAGTGGCCCTGGTGCTGTCAGGACAGGCCTTCCAGGCTTTTCCCTTCCCCCAGGCCACCAGAGCTGCTCCCCTGCTAGCTCTCCCCCAGGTTCCTTCCAACTCACTTCCTCATGTACTCTTTTGAACCAGGGGGCTAGTGTGGGCTCCTCCAGGCCAGCCTGGACCTAAGCAGGTAATTCCAGTCATGCTTTTACTCTGTCTTCCTCTTTGGTAGAGAATCTGAGGCCCAGAGAGGTTCAAGACTTGTTCAGGGTCACCCAGCCAGCAGATGGGGCATCTGATACACACCTCCTCCAGGAAGCCTGCCTGCTTCCCTCCCTCCCCACACTTTGTTAATGCTGCCACAATCAGGAGCTCATCACTGTACTTCCTACATTGTTTTATAATTATCTGGCTCCCACATTCTTCTCCCAGCTAGGTCATAGTTTCTCAAGTACAACAGATATGTTTTTGTCTTGTTTTTTTTTTTTTTTTTTATTTTTAATACCTGACCCTTAGTGGGTTTCTGGTAATTGTTGAATTAAGTCAGCGGATAGGAGGATGGATAATGGCTAGATGGATGGGTGGATGGGCAGGTGGATGGGTGGAGGATGGATAGATGGATGGGTGGAGGATGGATGGATGGATAAACCGATCAATGGATGGCTGGGTTTGTGGATGAGTGGAGCGGGAAATTCTTCACGATGGGTGATTATGATGGGTATTGCACCACAGTGCCTGAGCTACTTTGTCCAAGGAAATGACTTACTGAAAGCCAAACCACAAGTTATTACTTGCCAGCTATTTTGTGGGCTGCCATGGGAGTAAGAAGTGTGACGTTTATCCTGACCTTTGGAAGACTCAGTCTAGTGGCGGAGACGAGATTCATTTACATGTGGCCAGAACCGGACCAGACACTGAGTTCTTCCCAGCCCAGAAGGGGGCAGGCAGGGCTTCAGTGGGACGATCCACCCAAGGCCACTCTGTACCACCCTCACAGCCTACCTCTCTCGGCAGATGTTGTCACGAGAGATGAGTTTCTCAGAAAGCAGAAGACAGAGGCCATCATCTACTCCCGAGAGAAGAACCCCAATACCTTTGAATGCATCGTTCCCGCCAACATCGAAGCTGTGGCAGCCAAGGTGAGGGAGGCTCCAGGAGCCTGAACAGGCCCTGACACCCAGCCCATTATCTCTGCGAGCCCACCTCAGCCATGGACAATGAAGGGTCTCACTTCCTGGTGGCCAAACCTTTTCCCTTTCTCTCTGCGTCTCCGCCTTACGCTTCTCCCCTCTCCATGCCCTCATTCTCTTGCTGTGATGTGCGTTTATAATGTGAGACCGCCTTCTATTTCTGATGGCTTCACGGTGCTGGTGTTCTAGTTCACATTGTTTAGGGATATGTGTGTGTCTGGCTGTGATAACAAGGGCCAGAGATAGCGAGCAAGCGTGTCAGACAGAGAGACAAGTGGGTGACAGGTACCGTGCTGTCCAAATGAGGGAAGTGGGGCACCATCAGAGGGCTATTGGCAGCCATGCAGGGAAGGCGTCTGCATACAATTTAGACTCTTGTGGAGCCAGGCATCCTCCCTAAGCACTGAGTTCTTTCTCATTCTAGGACTTTATGAAAGCAGAGTTCTCAGCCTGTGGCAGATGGGTGCTGCCCCAGAGGCTAAGTGGCCAGTTCACAGGGGGCAGTGTCCTTAGGGATGGCAGGATCAGGTGCCCAGCCAGGAACTCCTGCTGACGGTCACTCCTGCCCCCTCCCCACCTTGTCGCTTCCGCAGATAAAAGCATGGACAGAGTTATCAGTCTTGAACGGTGTGCTTGTTTTCAAAGCCGGAGACATAGCAGTTTAGAGAATCCTGACAGCTGGAATGGATAGAAAATGAGTGGGCAGGGTTGGAGCTGAGGTACTTTAGCTGAAAAGATGCCATCAATGAATCTGTGCTGTTAGAAGTCTGGGTCGTGCCTACCCCGGCAGGGAGGGGGTGCAGTGACCGGAAGGCTCAGGAGCTCATCATTTCTACCTCTGAACCCGGGTTGATTCCACCAGTAGGTTGGGTTAGTGGTGAAAATTCGCTGAGCTGCGTACTTAGGAGCTCATGCACCTCCACATTCTACATGTTCTATTTCAGTGCAAAGGTGGTGTCAGGCAGTACCCCAGGCTCAGGACGGACACACAGGTTCATTGTGGATTTGGGCAAATGGATAAAGGAATCTTGGAGCCCTTGGTATAGTTGACAGGGCTTTAATGCTGAAGCAGAGAACCAGGTACAGGCAGACCAGTGAGCAGGGAGGCATGAGGGAGGCAGGAGACCTGGGGGGTCGGCAGCAAGCAAGCCGCCTAGAGCCCACAATCTCCAAGCTTGTTCTCTCTCTGTCTCAGTCTCTGTCTCTGTCTCTCTCTCTCTCTCTCCCTCCCATAACCCTCCCCGAATAATGATCTTTGTGATGATCTCCTTACTTATAGGTACGTGTGCCCCATGCTCTCGTCTTCTTGGCCCCCGGTGTCTGTGCGTGCCTGGCGCTCACGCTCCCAAGCACTTTTTGCATTAACACATATCACATGCGGGTAACACACCTGGAAGGGAAGCAAGGCTACAGGTGGCGGCCATAGAATCTAGTGGCCGGAGGGCAAAAAAGAGCCCAAGCCCCTCTATTTTCCCTACAATGGTTAGTTTTTTTGTTTGTTTGATTGTTTGTTTTTAAAAAGCAAGACCAGAATTGCTCTTCAGAAACAACGCGCTCACAGTGCAGGGACTCGTGCTTGTAATGCGTGCAGGACACGCAGCCGCCTGGCTTGCCCCTGACCAAGCTCGCCTCCATAGGCCAAATAGAGGAGCAGGTGTTCTTGATTCCGACTTTGATTTTTATTAAAACTCATTTACAGCACCTGACTCACCTCAGGCTGGGTGCCTGGCCCCTGCCAGCACCCATCGCTGCACCCAGCACAGTGGAGCCAAGAGTCCAGATGGATAGGTGGGGGCCCAGCTGTCTCTTGGATCCAGGGTTCCCTTGGGTCATTCATACCCCGGCTCAATGAATCTGTGCTGTTAGGAGTCTAGGTCATGCCTGCCCCAGCAGGGAGGGGGTGCAGTGACCAGAAGACTGGAGCAGGCCGTTTCTACCTCTGGACTCGGGTGCTAATTTCACCAGTAGGTTCAGTTTGGGAACTGGTTGCACAAGAGACCCTTGCCCTCATCTCTGTGACAAGGATCCTGACCCTGAATCTGGAGCCACCCCAGGCACCCACATGGGCTGGAGGGGGCCTGCTGCTGACCACTGGCCCCTGTGCTTACAGAACAAGCATTGTCTGCTAGAGGCGGGAATCAACTGCACGAGAGACTTGATCAAGTCCAGGATCTACCCCATCGTGCTCTTCATCCGGGTGTCGGAGAAGAACATCAAGAGGTTCAGGTAGGGCTCCGAGATCCATCCTTTCCTTCCTGCCCTGACAGCCTCTGGGTTCTGGCCAACAAAGGCCTTGGTCGGCTTCTCCTCATCCCCCATTCACTGCAGTGAATCTTTCTTGTATGTCAGACTCTAAATACAGGGCCCGTTTCTGGTGGGGACAAGTACTGAGAGGGACAGTGGGGTGCTGAAGGATGTAAGCTGTCAGGGGAGCTGAAGTTGGAGCATGGGGGTGCGGTGGCAGGTGCTAGGGGAGAGGTGCTCTGGGTAGAGGGCCAGCTGGTACAGGCAGTGAGAAGGGCAGAGCCATGAGAGGTGACCTTGCAGTTTAGGGGAGTCCAGATCGCGTGGGGCCGTGTGGGCCACAGGAAGAGTGTGGTGGTTTATTCTGAGATGGGAGCCACTGGAGCTTTTGAGTGAAGGAGTGACCTAATCTAACGTGGGGGTGAGTGGCTCCCTCTGGCTGCTGTGCTGAGACGGTTGCTCTGATAACCTGGCAAGAGATAATGATTCTGGGACCCTGGTCCTGCCTAGAGGGTGATGAGGAGAGATTCAATTCTGGGCTCATGTCCAAGGTCGAGACTGTGTGATTTGTTGAAAGGTTGTCTATGGCGTTTGATAGAGAGGAAACCAGGTGCCACTGAATTTGGAGTCTGGCTCTGACATACGCTGACTCCTGCCTTCCTCGCACATGATAGCATGTGGGACTAGGAGAAATTGTGCTCCTCTTTTCTTTCACCAAATATTTACTGAGCATCTATTGAATGTCAGCCCTGGGGAACCTGTGAATGAGCAAATGAGACAGAAACACCCACCTCACCCCACATTTATTCTAACAGTTGCTGCCCAAAAAACAAATGCTGGTGAGGATGGGGAGAAACGACCCCTGATGCACTGCAAGTGGGAATGTAAATGGTGCAGGTGCTATGAAGATGGTATAGAGGTTCCCCCAAATATTAAACAGACCAAATGATGCAGCACCCCTCTTCTGGGTATATGCCCCAAAGAATTGAAAGAGATACTTGCAGATTCTTGTTTTCAGTGCACTATTCTGAGTAGCCAAAAAGAAAAAACAGCCCAAGGATCCACAGATAAACAAAATGCGGGCTCTATATCCAATGGAATATTACTCACCCTTTTAAAAGGAAGGAAATTCTGTCACATGCTACAGCATAGATAAACCTGGAGGATATACTGCTAAGTGAAATAAGTCAGTCACGGAGGGACGAGTATGTATTCTTGTGTGAGGTTCCTAGAGGAGTCAGATCCATTGAGACAGAAAATAGGATGGTGTGTGCTCGGGTCTAGGCAAGGAATAAGGAATTCATGTTCGTGGGCATAGAATTTTCAGTTTTGCAAGAAGAAAAAGTCCTGGAGATTGATTCCATGGTGATGTGATGTTCAACATTACTGAATGGTACACTTAAAATTGGTGAAGATGATAAATTTTATTTTATGTGTACTTTACCATAACTAAAAAATTTTAAAGACTTTTGTAAATCCGCACCTCCGAGGAATTCCATAGTGAGCAGAATTAAAAGGGACACTATACTTAATGTGCTAGAAAGCAAGAGACGCTATGGAGAAACAAAGCAGGGGTGGTCCAAGGAGAACTGTGGATCCTCTATAGGGTGCCCTAGGCTCTCTCAGGGGGTGGGCAGACCAGCATCTGGGCTTTGTCCCGCACCATGAGGTCTAGCCCAGCCCCTCACTCCTGCCTGCAGGAAGATGCTGCCTCGACCTGAGACAGAGGAGGAGTTCCTGCGGCTGTGCCGGCTAAAGGAGAAGGAGCTGGAGGCCCTGCCGTGCCTGTACGCCACGGTGGAGGCCGACATGTGGAGCAGCGTGGAAGAGCTGCTCCGTGTCATCAAGGACAAGATCGCAGAGGAGCAGCGCAAGACCGTCTGGGTGGACGAGGACCAGCTGTGAGGCAGGGCACCCCTGAGTCCAAGTGGGACTCGGGATGGATGTCAGGGCCCCACTGGTTGATGCCATGGGGAGGAGGGGGCAACCTGCTGCCCCCAGAGCTGCCCCAGCCTGGGGGGTTCATCCTACCCAGTTGTGGAGCTGCTCCAAAGGAGCACCCAGGGGCAGAGCAGCTGTGGGGGTGCTCAGACGGAGCAGGGAGTATTTCCACCCAGGGCTCCCCTGGGGTTAGCAGGGAGGCAGGGCCAAGGACACAAAGCCAGGGCAAGGCCAGCTGGCCCCCAAAAGCCAGAGCAGCAGTTGGATGTAACTCATGGAATAGGGGTATGATCTACTGGGCAGGGGCCCTGAAAGCCAGGCAGCCACCAGCCCGCAGACACTTGAAAGGCACGTTCCCAGGCAGGACAGATCGGGAAGGAAGGAGACATATGTCATGCTATTATTTTTCTTGCATTAAAAGTTCCCCATTTCCTTGTTTTAAGTGTTTTTTTTTTTAATGTAATCATTTACAGAGGTTTTCAGCTCTTGCCACCTTCCTAACCTGCAGACTGCTCCCAGAAAGCCTAGTTCATCTGTGCGATGAAGCTAGGGTGACATACATCCCAACTTCCCAGGGCAGGCCTGATTACACCTGGGTTTGGGGCATAATTACCTATGACACCCCTTTGACTAAGATACCTCGTGATTTGGGTAATTGCCTAGCAGCCCCAGAAAGCACCTGTCCTTCCTCAGGCAGCATGGGAGTTCTTGCTGTTTATGCACCTGCATCCCCCAACCCAGTCCTAGGCCAGGCCCCCTACAAGCTCTCCCCTCACATAGTTGTCTTTCAGTATGCAGTGTTCCACATGCAGCCTTGCTTCATCCTGGCTCAGGAGGGACCACATGGGATAGGGCCCTCTGGTGGGTTTGCTCCCACTGCCCAGGGGCCGGGAACTGCAGAAAGCTACACTTCCCTCCACAGCAGATAGCAAAGTCCCTAGGGATCCTAGAACCTTCTCCTTGACTTCCTTGATGCACTCTTTCCAGGTCTGCACCCAATAGGGCACAGCTAAGCCAGGCCCGGCCCAGCCTTACACCATGCTGGCGATCCAGCAGTTGGTAGGCGGCAAGCAGGAGTTCAAACTTAAGTCTGTGTGTGTCAACTGCTAGTTGACAATCCAATATCCACATCCCCCTCTTTAATACCAGAATCTAGATTCTATTCTGGGAAACTGCACAGTTTCCCAACCTCCTTTGCAGCTAGAGTAGTCAAAGAAATGTACGGAAAAGTTTAGGAGAGAGACAAAGCAGACAGACCGTCCTTCCTCCAGTTTTGTGCGTGGAATGCAATGTGATAGATGGAGCTCCAGCAATCATAATGGATCTTGAGATGGCCTTGAGAATGGAAACCCTATGCCAAGGATGGTGGAGAGAAAAAATAGAAGGAACCAGTCACTGATGACACTTTGGAGACCAGGACTGCTGCTTGGGTTTTTTGCACATGATACCAAAATAAATTTTTATCATGTTAAAGGGCCACATTTCAGTTCTCAGTTATTGGCAGCCTAGAACAGTTCCTAGCAGATATAGGAACAACCCTTTCCTGTATAATATTAGGAGCAGGGCATGAGTTAATTATCTCGAAGATACTTGCCACTTATTCGAGGTATGAATTACTAATAAAAGATCTCAATAAATATCAAAAAAAAAAAAAAAAACCATTAGTATACACCTATTGTCATTTTCTGGCATTTCAACCCTTGGAGGTCAAATTAGCACCACAAAGACCAGGAGGTGTAAGTGGGGACCTGAGGCCCTAGGAGGGCCTACTCCTGTCCTTCCTCCATGACTGTCCATCTCTACATCATCAAGATCTGAGTTTGCCAGGGAGGGCAAGCCCTTTAAAAATAAGCAACATGGGCCTCCCCGGTGGTGCAGCGGTGGAGCGCTGGGTTGCGAAGCTGCCCACAGCCTCTGCAGCGCCGGTTCGATCCCCGGCTGCTCCCCGGACACCGGAGGAGGGTCCCACATGGCGCACAGACCTCTCCTGCCGCCCGCTGCTCCCCTCAGCAGTGTACTTCGGTCCTTCTGCCTGTTCTGCTCCCCGCTCTGGCTCTGGTGAATTCTCTCACCCTCCCGCGCTTCTGACTGTACCCAGTGCATGTATAAACAAAACAAACAAACAAACAAACAAATAAATAAAACATGCCTCTATAAAAAATAAATAAATAAATAAAAATAAGCAACATTCCTCCAAGGACCAGTTAGCAATGCTTCCTTCTTCAAAACAGCCCCCAGAAGCAAGTTGGATGCACTGGGTCTGAAGAGCCCTTGATTGCAGAGGTCCAACTGCAGTTATTTAGGAACCAGAGAAGCCACCATGGGAGGCGATGTGGCACTGGGAAGGTCTTCTGCTTCCATCTTGTTAGAGTTTTAAATTAAACAGTAAATTTTCCCCAAGCAGAGGCATTCGTGTTTCTACTCAGAAACTGTGCTTCCTTGTAAAGTACTTAGAGCCAAGGGGACAGACATGACTAGAAAAGAGGCCCGGAGTAAAGGCCTGCTGGTTTATTTATACTTATTTATTTAACTTAAGAATTCTCAGGTTGATGTGCAGAATAACCAAACTCATGACTTGCATATAATTTATGGGGGACAAAGGGAAAATGGGCACAAGGAAGGGTGGAATGGGCCATAGGTGAGGAACGATATCTGTAAAGAATTTGTGGGGAGAGGATTCCCCCCAAGTAATTTTACCCAGGCTTCAGAATGCAGACAGTGGATTGTACATATGTTAATAAGATGGGGTGGGAGGAGAGAGGTCAGAAATGTGGGTCTGTGTTCCCTTGCTCCCTGGATGAAATGGTGAAGTCAGCAGGAGGCTGGGGCTTGGCACAGGGGGATCCATCCACATGAGCATTTCAAAGGAGACCCCTGGCACCATCTGCTCTCGCTCTGGGCTTCTATTTGTCAGCCGCCAGAAATGGGAAGCCCTGTGGCTGCCTAGAACTGAGAGTGGAGCTGAGCAGAGCTGGGCAGCGAGTGGGGAGACTGAACTAAGCTCTCTGCAAGGCCCAGCTGTAGTCGAATTAGCACACCAGGGTCTACAGACTGAATTTTTCCTTTGGAGCCAGACCAGGGCTCAGGCAGCCTGCCCCAAGATGCACAGTGGGATTGCAGCCTGCACAGAAAGCCCGGGCCCCAGGCTCTGGAAGGCAGCCTGTGCCAAGCTGATAACACCAGTGACCTGGGCTTGGTCTACCTCGAAGGACACCAGCCATGCAGCCCAGCGCCCTGGAAATCATGTTGTATGTGTAGCCCTACACTTTACTAGAGAGAAAATCCTGACTTTCTCAGATTCCCTGAGGGTTCTGAATCCCCAAAAGATTAAATACTGCAGCTCTTGGGCTAGGCAAATATTAATATTTTTTTAGCTCCTATTCTGTGCCAAGCACTTTGTAAATGTTATTTTATTTACTGTCCCCAAAACTCTTCTCCATCTCACATTCTCATATATGAGAGAATAGAGGCTCAGAGAGGTAGAGTAATTTCACCAATGTCACACAGGCGGTAAGCTGGAACTCTGCCCAGGTCTGATGGATTTGCCAACTAAGGTCTGCATTGGATCTTCTGTCAGAGGTGCTACCTAGGGTCTTGGTGACATCTGTCCTCCCTTGGCTCTTCCAGTGGTGTCTGCATCGGTGACTAGTTTGGGGCCAGCTCACAGGATGATTAGATAGAGAGGATGTGGATTTCCTCTCTGAGCACTGCCTGAGCAGACCTTGAGTTTCTACCAAATCAGGTCACAATCTGGGAAACTGGTTTCTTGTTCAATTCAGAAAAGGGGCTACTTTTCTGGCAGGAGGGGGATAAAATTAAGGGTGGGGGAAACATCTTTGAATCTTGGCATCATGCCATCATACTGCCCTCAAAACCCTCCGCATCTGCTGGCCTCATTTTCCTGTGTGTGTCTATCCGGGTGGGTGTTCTCATCTAGCCTGCTTTGCTCCCTCTCCTAGATTTTTCTTTGGCACTCTTGCCAAGGTTCACCCAGATGCTATGGGTACTTGATGGGAGACTGTTTCCCAGAGCCTGTTTCCATGCCTTTTAGCCCCCCAAATGTTTTACAAGGATCCTGTCTGCATTGCAACAATAGCAGCTCTAGTGCTGGCCTCAAGATCCCCACCCCTTTCAATTCCTGAGGGCTTCAGGGGAGACCTAGATTGAGCCCCAAGAGAAATGAGGTTATGTACCTTGGCCCTCATCCCCATCCCCATTTCTTGGACATCTACCTGTGATGAGCCACAGCGGACAGGACACAATGGCCCAGGTGGGCACTGTCCCTAATACAAGACTCACCTCCTGCCCTCACCCCTGAGAAAGACCTCATAAGGTTGCAACAGATAAAGGAGGCCACAAAGTCTTTGACTCCACCTTCCAGTTGGGGTCTATTTACCTTCCCCTCGACTCTCAGATATCCTTTGAGAAGGCTGGCAACTACTGCATCGCCATTGTCCCTGAAAGCCCTAAACGGCCCTGTTAGAAGCAGGGGAAACCACATGGGGAGGTCCCAAAACAACAAAGAGAGTGAAGGAGTGAGCTGGGCCAGCCCTCCACAGTTCCCTCAGGCACCCAGCAGGTGATGGAGACCAGCTCGATGCTCCAGACCCATCTCACCATCTGGGTGACCCCAAATGATATCAAGTAGGGCAAAAGGTAAGTCCTGCCCACAGAGCTGAGATGCAATAAAGCTCAAGACTTGTCTTAAGCCTCTAAATTTTAGGGTCATTTATTACATATCAATAGACCCCTGGAATAGGGACATAATGGTAAAAGCACCAAACTCCAAGCCATCCAAGTCTGGGTCCCAATCCTGGACAAGCCATGTGCCTGCTATGTGAGCCAAACAAGTAGCTTGACCTCTCTGAGTCTTCGCTGCCTCATCTGTTTAGTAGAGGTGGTTGCCTAAGAGTTAACCCAGGAGAGGGCACCTCCAAGTCTGAGTGCCATCTGCTGTGTCCCCAACAACTTGAGAGAATGGTGAGGCTGCTGCAGATCAGGAGACTGAAACCTGCGGCGTGAGGGGGTAAATCCAGCTCTTCCCACTCCAAGTCTAATAACTCCTCTCCAATCTCTGCTGGAAATCTAGGGTCTCTGTTTTCCATATCCCTGTCCCACTTTCCCCAATTTTTTCAAGTTAAGGTGCCTTTGGGTGTTCTTCCCAGAGTGTATTCTCACCACTTCTTGTGAGCTTTGCCTCTGAGTCTGACAGCCTAGGACCACAGAAGTCTCCAGAAAGGGAGGGGGCTGCTCCAACTGAGGTTGAACCCTAACTTTCAGTTTCAATTTCAAACCCCAGCAACCCAAACTGAAAGCAACAGGAAGTGCCTCCCACCTCTAGCTGTCCTGACTCCCCCCCTACCCCCTCACCCAGGCCAGCTTGCTGTCCACAAGCCCAGATGTTCCCTCTCGGGTCACGGGCTATGAGTCACTGGAGAAAAAGGAGAAGAAAGGCCCTGAGAACAGTTCCAACCTCACGGGGCTGCCACCAGTTGGAGGAAGCTGCAAACTCAGATCACCTGCCCAGGCGTATCCGCCAGCGACTGTGCAACCTGGGGGGCCCCCACCTCTCAGGCCAGCCGCATAGAACTGGGAGCCACAGACAAAAGAGAGGCTCCCAAAAGTGGAGAGGCTCACACAGGCTTTTAAGCTGGAATTTTGTTCCATTTGCAATGGCTAAAACATTCATAGTTCAAAAGTCACACATGATAAAAGGTCCTCCATTTAAAACTCCCTCCTCTGCCCAGCCCCAGCCCCAGCCTCCCGCTACAGACTGAAACCACTTGCAGCGGCTCATGTGCCCCGCGAGTCCTGCATGGGTGTTCTCACTCCCCTGCCTGCTCACACCACTCTGTGCAGTGTTGTTTCCAGGAGCATGTCCCGGCCTCCCTGATCTGTACCGGTGCTGTCCTCCCCACGGTCGCCTAGTGTGCCCTGTCTGGTGAGCCCGTACCCCCCTCAGCCAGCCCCTGGTGGAAGGTGAGCTGAGAGGTGTTCGAGGAACAATGCCCCTCCGAGTCATTCTATCCAGCCTCTGCAGGAGGGACGCACGTCCAGAGGGTTATGATGTGTCAGCAGGTTGAACCCTGAGGGCCCCCCACAGGGGCAGCGTCCTTTCACGGGGCCTGGGTTTCCATGGCTTGTGGCCAGAGCAGCCTGGCGCTCTGGTCTGGGACTTCTCTATCTGGCCCATCTGATCTGTGAGGGCTGTTGGCATATGACGAATAGCTGATGCAGCCTCAGCTGCACTTGGCAGTTCTAAGACCCTGACCTTGGGGTTGCTCGCTGCTGCAAAGCTGTGTGCAAGGTTTAAGAGCTGGGGCTCCTCCAGGGGAGTCGGGGCAGGGGGCTTGCGCTGGGACCCCACTCCACCTCTAAGAGATTACAGACTGACCCCTCCCACATCCTGAGGTTACTAGCGTCCTCAGTGAATGGCCTCTTCCCACCCTCCCTGACTGCCACTTGGCCAGAACCTTGGGTGACATCGGCTCTCGCTCTCACTCTCGCTCTCGTTCTCACTCTCTGTCCCTCTCTGTCCCGCTCTCTACCTCTCTTTCTCTCAGTCTCTTTCTGTCGCTGACTCTCTTTTCTGTCCCCTCCCCCCCAAACACACACACACATCCCCAGGTCCCCACTTCTCCTGATCCTGTTCTTACTCCCTCTGAATCCATTCACTTCTCCCTCCTCTCACGGCCACCACCCTGGTCCAGACTGACCTCGTCCCCTCCTGAATCACCAGGATGCCCCAACACCACACATACCACAACCAGCCACACCAGCCCTCTTGCTTTTCCTCTGACTTCTGGGGCTTTGCACATACTTCCTCTTCTCTGAAATGCTGTTCTCTTCACCCTGCCTGACTCACTCCTGCTCATCCATCAGGTGTCCACTGGAATGTCATCTCTGGGGTACAGAGCCTTCCCTGACCTGGGCTGAGACACACCTCTAGTCACGACCCTCATCAACCTGAGTTGGAATAACTCTTGGTAGCCTTTTCCTCTTAATCTCGAGCTTCACTAGGGTGGGGAACTTATCTATCTCATTCACCCCTCACCTCCAGCACCTGGTTCATAGCTGACACTCAGTTCTCATTCATTAAGCTTTCCTGCCCCTACTAACTGGTCATGCCTCCTCTCAGTCATTAGAAAACTCACCCAATACTTGTGAGATCCCCTACAAAGCCACTGCAATGGTAAAAGCCAAGATACTTGGAAGGCTGCTGGTGGGATCCAAGCATGAACAACCAAGAGGTAGGTCAACCCCCACACTTACACACTGCACCATGAAGGCCAGGATGTAAGAAGAGTTTCTCTCTGACTCCCAAGCCCAGGTGTACAGACTGGGCTGTGCATAGAAACAGTGTCTATGTGAATTGTGCCTCTGAGAGTTGTGTCGTGCGCAACTTGAGCAGCTCTATGTGGCAGCCCTGCTAGCTGAGCCCTGTCCCAGGTTCTGTGGGCCTGAAAGATTCACACAGGGGTGACTTTTTCAACAATAGCTGGTGTCCTGAATGTATAAGAGTCAACAGTTCCCATGGTGCCGGTCACTGGGCAGGGTGCATGCATATTCCATTTTGTAGTCCTCTTGACCACCATGCAACACAAGAACTGTTATCACCCCACTGTCCACATGAAGGCTCAAGAGATGGAGAAGTGGGCGACTCACCCAGAGACACACAGCTCAGTATAGACAGGGCCTAGAACCACAGCTCCGGCCTTCTTCCACTACAGCCCTACTCAAGCACAGCCAAGAGTGGATGGACCCACTTCTATAAAGTTAAGAAAAAGATAAGCTTGTATGATAATTACCAGCAATCCAGTGATTATACAGAGACTGGAAATATTGAAACAGGTATTTTTTTAAGATTTATTTATTTTTATACAAGAACCAGGGTACAGGCCAGATGTGTAGGAGGGTGAGAGGATTCACCGGAGACAGAGTAGGGAACAGAACAGGCAGACGAACCAAAACACACTGCTCAGGGGAGCAGCAGGTGTAACAGGAGAGGTCTGCTTTGCCATGTGGGATTCTTGCCAGCCAGCCGGGATCGAACCCATGCTGCAGAGGCTATGGACAGCTTCACAGTGCGGTACACAACCGCCTGCGCCACCAGGGAGGCCCTGAAACAGGTGTTTAAATGACAGCTTATACATGAATGGTCATAGCAGCACTATTCGTAACAGCCAAAATCAGGAAGCAACCCAGTTGTCCAACAATGAATGAGTGGATGAATGAGAGGTGGTCTGTCCAAACAATGGAATATTTTTCAGGCATAAAAAGAAGTGAAGCACTGATATCTACTACAATATGGATGAGCATTGGAAACATGATGCTAAGTGAAAGAAACCAGACACACACAACCTCCTGTTGTAGGAATCCATTTATATAAAATGTCTAGAGTAGGCAAATCCATAGAGACAAGAAGTAGATTCTGGGGTGAAGAGGAAAGACTGACTTTTGGGTAAGGGGTCTCCTTTTGGGGTGATGAAAATGTTTTGGAACATTGTGAATATATAAGATGCCCCTGAAATGTACACATTCACAGGTGAGATGTGCCCCAAGGGAGGGGTGATAACAGTGATGGGGAAAAACAGACAGTAATGGGGAAAAACACCTGATGACAGTGTGGGGAAAAACAGCGCAGGGCTAGACCCCAGTCCCTCTTCACAGGGTGCCTAGCCTGCTGGGATGAACATGTAACAGAAAATCATGGCATTGCCATTGGAGTAGACAGGGACCAGCAAGGATGTAAATGAGTGAAGTGGGCCAGGGTAGAATGATAGGAACAGGTAGGAACCATGGCAAACAGGCAAGCACATAATCCATCAAAGAGGGGCAGCTTGGTGCCATGTAGAAAGAAAGTCTTGTCTTGACACATCCTCTGACTATTCGAGAGAACTGTTTCCTCTTCAGGCTGTTGATCTCATCATTATAAGATGGCTGCCACAGCTCCAGCCATCACATCTTCACATGCTGGTACCCAAAGAAAGAAGGGAGGATCTTTCCTTTATCATGGAGGAGCATCTTTCTCAGCAGCCCCCAGGAGTCCTTCCCTTATGTCTGGCCACTACTGAGTCCCTTACCCATCAAGGACTATGCACATTACCACTCAAACACAAAAAACAGGACTGGTGGCTTTGGAGATAAGCAACAGCATTACCACAGAGGAGTTTGTTTAGATAGCTGATTTCCTTGACAAGGTGACATTTGAGCAGAAGCTTCAAGGGAATGGCAGCAAGCTGTTCAAAGATGTGGGGCCAGAGCCGTCAAGCAGTGGAAACAGCCAAGGAGAAAGGCTCTGAGGTCTAACACATTGAAACTTGTCCAAGCAAACTCAAGTGAGATGGAAAACAGACTGGCTGTGTGAAGGGATACATTTTTCCCTCCACCACCGAAGCCTGGGTGCCTACTCAGCTTCTACCAGTGGGGGGGGGGGGGCCTTTGGGGAAGTATGGGTTGGAGCCGGGGGGATATTTTCCAAGAAAAGAGGAAGCAGCTGCAGTGTGAGAAAAGTCAATGGAAGGGAAGAAGAAAATATCTTGACTGTTTTGGTGAAAGACTTGTTTGCTTCATATTATTAAGAAAGTTGCATCTTAGAATTCCTTCTCCAGTTCCCAAACTGTTTCTTGGTTTTGGTCTTTTTTGAGAAACTGCCCTGGGTCAAATCTTCAGAGGGGCTGAGAACATCAGTAACCAGAAATCTCTGGGAAGTGCAGAGCAGTCAGGCCCCCAGGCAGCACCAGTGGTGGGCAGAGCCAGTTGTGGGCATTTCTTACAACTGTCCACCCAGTTACACTGGCAGCTGACAGCAGCGTGGTGGAAGTGTTTACACCACAGGAAATGGCTAGTCATGAATCCAGGCCCTGTCCTTGTGGAGAGCACACCCCTGTCTACATACCCCTGTCTACAGACCCCCTGACGGCAACCACGTGGCTCCTCTCATCTGCTTTTTGGCACACCGGCTTCCTCTCTTTTCCAGTTGTTCCTCTTATACTTGGCTTCATATCCATATGTCTTGCTGTTCAGTACCCCAGAGCCACCGGCCCAACTGCCCAGGCAGCACCCAAGTCTCTGTGGGGGGATCTGTTTGGACCACCCCGCGTCAAGCCTCTGGTGTGACCAGCTGTGACCCCCAGGGGGATTGGGAGACTGGCCATCTTTGGAAAAGAGGTCATGGAGGAGGGCACCCCAGATCACTTACTCCATAGAGACCCAAGGGCCCTCCTGATGCTATGATTGCAGCTTTCCTCACAGACTGAGCCTTAGCAGAAGGGAAAAAATCCAAAGGAAACATCAGAGATGCATTTTCGTGGGGAGAGGAAGGGCCCCTCATGGATTGCTGCCCCCTCCATGACCCTTACTTGGCTCACACCTAACTTTTCTTCTGATCCAATTGTTTTGGTGAATTTTTATGCCTTTTTTAAAAGTTTGTAAACTGAAGGCAGAGGTCACCTTCGCACATGGGGGTCTCTGGGGAGCTGGGCTCAGCTGTGTGCCACTGAGGAGTCAAAGTCCTCTCTCCTGCGGGCCTGGGTCAACATGGGGCTTGGCCTGCCCAGGCAACTGCTGCCCTCCACCCAGGGCAGCCCCGGTCCCACCCCAGCAGCGCCTGGCCTCTTGTTACCAGATTGCTGTTGACGAAACAAAGCACCACTGAGGGGGCTGCTGAGGCCCTGCCAGGCAGCCTTCCTAGCTCACATCGATTGTCCATCTCATTCCATTAGCACCTTGCTCGCTGTGCCTCTGTGCACAGCTTCAGGTGAGCAGGGCAAGAACGGGGCTTCCTTTGCTTCAGGGCTCCCGGGCTTCTGACTTCAGAGAAGACCCTCCAAACTAGCTGAAGAGTGGACGAGTGTGCCTACTGTGTGCGGGGACTTTGTCATTTGTGTTATTTCCAAACCAGGCACCCGTCTTCCAGTGGCAAGATCACCCCCATTTACTCCATGGAGAAATTGAGGCTCAGAGGGGCTGGCTGCCGGGAAGCAGCAGAACTGAGATTTGAAGGGGGCTGCTTCACAAGCGCCAGGGGCTTCCTTGGCGCAGGCCTGCCTGGGGCACACATCAACCTCTATTCTAGGGGCAGGGGTAAGGTCAGGCAATATCAGCAAGACTGGAGTAGTTAGGTCTCCCAGAGGTGCTGAAGGAGAGGGTGGTATCCCCATGTTCAAGGAGGCTATGGAGAGTCCACAGCTACCCAGAGGCCGGTGGGTCTTGGCTCCATCCCTCCCTGTCTCCTCACCCACCACGCCTCCATGCTAACCCTCTCTGAGGCTGCCCACCACCCACTCCCTACACTACCAGCGACACAAACAAGGTCTCTGCCCCAGGAACACCTGGGTCTGGGTCCCTGGGTCCCCAGGCCTTATCCCCATCTCTTACCCCACAGGGCCCTGGCCATTGGCAGGAAATGTGGGGTTCATGGGCTTAGGCAGAGCTCAGCCACCTAGGAAGACTGTGGGTGATGGTAGGTGATAAGGGGGCGTGGAGGAGAAAGAGCTTTGAGACTTTTGGCGGTCTGGTTTGTTTGGATACTAAAATTAGCCAATTGTAAATGAGGGGGCTGAGGGCTCACACTCTCTTCTTTCTGTACTGGCTGCTTCGAAACCCCAGGTGCTTGTCTAAAAATTGTATTGAAAGTTTCCGAGCTGGTTGGGGTGACTGGAAATAAATCTCTAGTACAGGAATTTCTCTCTTTCCTATCACATGTCATGATCTGTTCTGATCTTGTTTTGATTAAGTCTGTGTGTCCCCCAACTTGCTGTGTGCCTGAGTGAATGTAAGTTTGTGGCTGTGGAATTAGGTTGACGTGTGTGTGCGTGTGTGTGCGTGTGTGTGCATGTGTGCGTGTGTGTGTGTGTGTGTGTGTGTGTGTGTACTGGGAGGGAGGGAGAGGAAGAAAGGTGCCAAGAGAGGGAGGAGGAGAGAGTCAGAGAGGAGTGAAACACAGACAGGCACAGAGAGGTAAGACCAGGACTGAGGACCACAGCTCCCCCAGAACGCACCCAACTCCTTCCTCCGGGTCTCCTGTAGGGCTGGGGGCAGCATAGACAGCAGGCATCCAGGGACGGCTGTGGCTCATGCGCTGCAGGGGAAGTGTCCTCGGTGACTGTGGGCAAGGAGCTGCTGGATCCCAGGTGTGGGGCTGGGACGCCATTTGCAGATGACTTCCCGTAATTCCCCAGGTCTCTATTTCCTCATGGTAAAGTGAAGAAAATTGGCATTTCCAGCTCAGCTCTTGTTAAACTGCTAGTCTCGTGAGGCCAGCATCGCTTGGCTTCTCCAGTTGGATTGGCCCAAATTAAATTTTCAAAACCAAATAAACACACCAATTCCCCCCGAAAACCTACCCTTCTTCCCCTCTAGTCATTCAAGCTGGAAGCCTAACAGTCAACCTCAATTCCCAGTTTAACCCAGTGTGCAAAAGAACACACCAGGGTGGCAAAAGAAACCATACAGTTATCAAAGTATTGAAAAATCAAACTTGTAATCTGGTAATTTATGTGCAGTTTTATGACTGCATCAGAAAACAAGATTCAACAGCAAGATCTAGTGAGGGGCCAACCACTGTCATTATCTCAGGGTCAGGATGAGTGCAAAGGGCATTTCAAATCACCTGTGGCAGCCACAGATACCAGACTCAGCGTCCGGTTGGTAAGTAGGTCCCAGGGGCTGTGCGCTCACTCCTGTGGTCCATGGCCATCATAATGAGAGGAGTCGCTAACTTTCAATTAGGCAGTAGGAAAAATGAAGATGTCATTGTTTCCAGTCAAATTTCACTGACCTCCCCCAGCCCTGGATTCTATTCACAGACCCATGTCAAGAAGCCTAGATGGAGGGAGCTTTGTGGAACATAAATTGGATTGTGGCCCTTCTCTGCTTTAGACCTTCCTTCTAGAAGTTGCTGGCATGAAATAAGAGTGGCTTGCCTGGTTCCATAGCCCAACCCCATCTAACCCTTCAAGTACTTTCCAGAGCCTTCCTTCCTCCTGCTCTCTGTGCCTGGCCACACTGGCATGGCCCCATTGGTTCCCCAAACTCTTTTCATCTAAAGCCTTTCCAGCTGTTCTTCCTCTGTATGTGCCTCCCTCAACCTTCTAACTCTCCAAAAAGATATGTGGACCACCTAAACTCCAGTATCAGTGAAGATAATCTTATTTGGAAATAGGATCTTTGCAGAGGCCGGTAGTTTAAGATGAAATGCAAAGTGTCAGTTCTACAAGATGCTGGAGTCCTAGGAACTAGTATATAACACGGTGACAGTGGTTAAAAGTACTGTATTATATGCTTGAAATTTGCTAAGAGGATAGTTCTGAAATTAGATGTTCTCACCACACATAATGGTAACAACTTGAGGTGATAAGTAAGTTAATTAACTTGATAGTGGTGATCTTTTCACAACTTATACATAATCAAAACATCTAGTTGTACAGCTCGAATATATACAATTTTAATATGTCAAAGAGCTTTTCTGAACATTAAAAAAAAGATGAAGTTATACTGGATTCCGGGTGGCTGTGCCCAATGACTGGTGTCCTTACAAGAATGGAGAGGGAGACCTGGCTCCCTCTGGCCACACAGTGGGAAGGCATGTGTGGCCCAGGGGAGGGGCTGGGGAGGTGTGGCCTTGAGCCAAGAGCTACCTAGAGCCACTGGAGCAGGAAGAGGCAGGAAGGATCCTCCCTGGACCCTCCTGAGAGAGTGTGGCTCTGCAGACACCTTGATGTCAGGCTTCTGGCCTCCAGAATGCATTTAAGTTGTTTTAAGCCAGTGAGTTGTAGTCCTTTGTTCGGACAGCCCAGGACACTCACACACAGAGTCTAAACCCCAACAGAGCCAACAGAGCGGTGACACTTTCTTAGTCACAAGCCCGGCACACAGAAGTGCTTACTAAGTGGCTATGGAAAGAATGAATAGTTCTCAAAAACATCATCCTGTGTCTGGAGGGAAGTGCTGCTGTTGCCCCCTGCAGCACACTCCCCTCTGGGGCTCAGTGCTGACCACCCAGTGCCCAGCCTGCATCATCACTTGGTTTGCAAGTGAGGGGAGCTTGGCCACTCCCAGCCCTTGGGAACCCATCTTATTCATCCTTCTAACCCCAACCCTAGTGAAGCCTGCAGTCTGCAGGACACATTATGGAGACAGGGGCCCAGGAGGCCAACCCTGCCTCCCAGCCAGGAAGGAGAGAGAAGGCCTGGGGAGCAAAATGCTGGAAGTGTAACCAGCAGTCGCACACTCTGGGCTGAGGGTCCCGAAGCAGAGGCCCCTCAGACTTCTTACCAGAGACACTGAGAGTGTGTCTGGCCCTGAGCATTGCTGGGTGGGCTGTTGGGCCCCTTTGTGGTAAGGGGCCTGCTTCTGTAGAAGCAAACCTTCTAATAATACATGAGCCAGAAGCCTGGCCCAGAACTCACCTTGAGAAAGCCCAGCTCTCCCTGTCCTTGGAAGCCCTGCCAGCTTAAAATAAGCTACTCCCCACATTTACAGCCACCTTAGCACCAGGTGAGAGCAAGAAGTTAGCAACTGCAAAGAGCTCATACCAGTCCTGATTGAAGAAGGGCGAGGAGCGGACGGGGCCCTGCGCTGTACATCCGTGCCCCTGGGCTGCGAGGGAAAGGCAGGCCTGTCCTGAGGCTGGAATCCCAACAGGACTCCCACCCAGTAGGCCGGGTGACTTTTGCAATACCAACTTCCTGCTGCATTTCAGGTCACAGAGGGGGAACGGGATGGCCCTCAGACTAGGGATGTTACATCAATTCTTCCCATCCCCCAAGCCCCTCCTCATAGCTCTTAATGTTTCAGAGAAGTTAGGAGGGGGTATAGGGGAGGCTGGGTACCCAGAGCCTGAAGTCTGGAGAAGAGGCCACTTGGCAGGGTGTGTATGTCAGGAAAAATCTAAGTGTGGCGTATTGATACAGAAGGGAAAGCATTAAATATCTCCGTTAATCTGGCATATGCTGTTCACACGTCATTATTGTTATCAGCCACCAGGATTTATAGCCCTTGTCTGCCGGAATTATCAACTACTATATCTTTTGAAAGATTTTCTTTTCCTTTTCTTTCTTCTTTTTTTGGTTTTGTGTGTGTACATGCACATCAGTTTCAGCAAGTGAATTTCTAGGCTGAGGAAGACTTCTAGTGCCCTCTAGTGGCGGGAAGGGCTTCACTGTGTTCGCTGTGTGTTTAGTGTGTGCATGTGTGTTTTTAATGTGTGCGTGTTTGTTTGCACGTGCATGTGTGTGTTTATGTGGGTATTTGCTGTGCTCGAGTATTTGTGTGCATGCATATGTTTGGAGTGCACAGATGTGTTGGTGTGTATGTATCTGTGTGTTTGAGCCAGGGTGAAAATTTGTGGGCATTTACATGCGAACACGTTTGTGTGTGTGTCAGCATTTCCAACTGTGAAATGGGTAGATCTGTATAAGACCGGGAAACACCACCATATGTATCATTCTGGCCACATACAAGCACAATCATAGTATAAAGTGCAAGGGAAGGATGACTAGTCTAGTGATAGCATGGCTCTAAGGAGGAAGAGACGTGGAGAGGGTTGGGGTGGGGTGCAGGGGGAGAAGGCCTTCAATAACATCTGTCATGGGCTATTTCTTTCATAAAATTCAGAGAAAGCAATGCATAGGAAATAGAATTCAATGGAGCTGGAAGGCAGGTTTACTCAGCAGGTTCTTCTCTCCCCTCCAAAGCTTTCTGAAGTCCTGCATTATTTCATGAGAAGAAAGTTAATGGAGTGAGGACACTAAAATCCCTCTGAGGGCTGTAGCTGGGAGGAAGATTCAAAGTGTCTAGTCCAGTGCCAGGCATTCATTTGATTCCCATTCTGCCTCATCTCTGCCACCTGCTGCCCAGTACCCACAACCCTGACCTATGCCAGATTGTCCCCATCAAAACTCAGCTGCCCTCTGCCCCTCCCCAGCCCAGGAGAGCCACCCTGAGCAGCTCCTCCCTGCAAGATCCCGCCATTGTGAGCAGGTTTGCTTCGTTTAAAGTCTGCACATTTGAGTGACCACCTGCTCTGTCCATCTCTAGAGACCTGCACCCAAGACAATTAGTCACAGGTTCAGGCTAAGGAGTATTTTCCAACATACAACATGCAAGTGATTTTAGGGAGAGGCACAAGTTTTTTAAATAATATCTCTACAATGACATATATGTAATATATATGAATAATATCAACACAGAGACATGTGTATCATAGATACATATAACATAAGAACCTAAGAATGTGTTGGAGATATTTATTTCTGTGTCATTGTCTATCTTTGGCAGGCAATGCTGGGTTCTCGTAAGTCACGACAAGGCCGAGTTTTCTTTTATAATCAGTTTATGTTGAAGAACAGGTGACTTGACTAAAAGAAAGATGAAGTTGGGGTCAGATGCTAATCAAGGCCCTTTGTGTCTGGGAGGATCTTGAGTGAGGCTGATGTCCTGCCAGTGCCTGCCCCAGGCCACACCATCTGCACTGCCCAGAGCATGGGCATCTTATTTATATACAAAGGGATCGTCTGTGCATCCACAATTGTGATGCTGGAATTTGAGGTTTGAAAGATAGAGGGCAAGACACCTGACCTCCTTTCTATCTGATGACACAAAAACAAACTATGTTTTTCCATCCTCGTCATCCCATGGGGCCCACAGGCCCAACTGCTAGTCATCCAGGTCCATGTCCCCGTGACCCAGATTGGTTCCAGCTCTTCTGTTTGCTTGCTGTGTGACCTCAGGCAAATGCCTGCCCCTTTCTGGCCCTCCATCTTTCAATCAAAGGTGGGAGCTGATTTCTAATGGTTTCTTGGGGCACCACAGCACCGACAGGTCAGGGTTCCCTCTCCTGCCCACTGTCTCTTTCATGCACGTGTCCTACATCTAAACTAACAGCTTTGGGCCTCCCCAGTGGCGCAGTGGTTGAGCGCTGGGTTGTGAAGCTGCCTGCAGCCTCTGCAGCGCCGGTTCAATCCCCGGCTGCTCCCCAGCCACCTGAGGAGGGTCCCACATGGCGCGCAGACCTCTCCTGCCGCCCGCTGCTCCCCTCAGCAGTGTACTTCGGTCCTTCTGCCTGCTCTGCTCCCCGCTCTGGCTCTGGTGAATTCTCTCACCCTCCTGTGCTTCTGACTGTACCCAGTGCTTGTATAAATAAATAAATAAATGTTTAAAAAAAAAAAAAAAAGAAAAATCTTTTTAAAAAAATAAAAATAAAAAAAATAAACTAACAGCTTTACTTGACAGATCCAGGCAGCAGGAAACGGTCTCTCTCTGAAGTGGATGAATTTATGCCTCACATATCAGTCTCAGCCTAATCAACCCATCTTAGCTTGCTGAGGTGGCTCCACTGGTACCCTGGGGCCTGCAGGGTGTTCTGGGAGCTGGACCAGCCCCGAGGCCCCAAGGGTTCTCTGCTGGGCAGTGGGAGTGCTGGGGTGGGAGGACCCTCAGGAGCCAGGCCACCATCCCCACTCTACTAACAGGGACCTGTTGCCTGCAGTTGAGGCAACCTGTCCAGGGTAAACAGGAAACCCGCTGGAATGGCCTAGGTGACCATCTAGAAGCTCTGCGGGGGGCCATAGAGTGGGGAAAACAAAGGAAAATCTGGGTTTTGCTCCTGGTCTCCAGGCAGGTTTGGGTGAGGCCTCAGCTTCTCCCTGCTCCTCCTCTCTTCCCACTCTGTGCAACCTCAGAGCACACACTCCACCTGACCTCTGCTCCCAGGATGCCTGTGCCCCCGACCCCCCGGAAGCCATGAGCCATGAGCAGCATCTGGGAAGTTTGGAGAACCACAGCCCCTACAGACTTGGCTTCTACCTTGAGCCACACACTGAAAAACGCCACCTAGTGAATCCTCAGGACACCCTGGACATAGGCGCTCTCATCTTCCCCAACATTAGAAGAGAAAACTGAGACTCAGAGAGGAAAGTGGTGTTGGGAGCAGGCCAGCCTCACCCCGTGGTGTTGACCCTGATGAAGCACCCAGAACCTACGTGTGCTGTGCACTCCTGGCTGGGAGGAAATGCCACACAGATGCCCACAGGAAGCATGTCCCATGCTCAGCGGCCCTGGAAATGCTATATCTGTGTGGAAATAAGAGCAGCAGGGAGAGGGGAGTTGGGGACTCCTGAAGAGCCCCAAAATCATAAATCCTCCCCTCCCTCAACATCTCTAGCACACCTGGTCCTAGCACCTGGTGGGGCCTCCAGTTCCTACAAAGGGGAGGAGTGGGGACCCTGCCTTTGTGGAGTCTACTAGAGGCTTACACCTGAGCCAGGTAGGAATGCCTAGACAGGGACAAGACTCAGAAAGGTGGTTCAACTTGCCCAAAGTCCCAGGCCTGGCAAGACCCTGAAACTTTAGGGAGCACCTGCCACCATGGGGTGGCACCATTCCCTCCTATAAGATTTGGTCACAGCCCCCAGGCCCCACCAAAACAGCCCCCATCCTAGGGCTGGGCCTACCTCAGGCCAGGCATAGCCCCACCCCCCATTGTGGGTTGGGATATAAATTAAAATTCAATTTCATTAAGCCAGTGAGCAATCAATCCCTGGCTCCAGCTAACAAAGCCGGGCAGGGGGCCTCTGCTTCCTCCCAGCTGTAATTCACTCGGCCTCCCCCGCTCTTGTTCACAAAATGCTAGAGCTGCACTTTCCGCCCAAATTTATGGTGCTGGCAGCGTCTGGGGCCTGAGTTACAGCTGCAGGTTTGATGGGGGACTGCATTATTCTGCATCTAATCCTCACGCCCTGACAGCCAGGGAAAGGCCTGTTGTTCTCCAGAGCTGGGCATTGTTCTCCGACCATCCAGGCTCTGATGGAGGCCCAGGATCTTGGGTGCAGACTGGGAGACACCCACCCCCAGGAATAGACCCCCCCATCAGAGTGCTCAAGCCACACTGGTGCTAACACACCTATCCGTCTATCTATAAAGGAGGGATGATGGAATCCCATTCCACAGACCAGCACACTGAGGCCCCAAGAGTGTGCCTAGGAGATGCCGGCCTCCACACCATGCTAGCTAACAGCAGAGCTCATGTTTAGCCATGACCAGAAGCAAACTCTCTAACCCTCCATCTGTACAATCAAAACTCTTACCCCATTGCACTGCAGCATTGCTTCTTCTTGCCCAAAACTGAAGCAAAAGAACAAACTTAATAGGCCACAGAGCAAATAATTAACAGGAATTCCTAAGTCAGACTTCCTGACTTAGGACAAAGAGTGGGACAGCTCCATGCATCCTGTCAGGCAAAGAGTCCGAGACATATTGGCACACAGAAGTAAATGAAAATGATGTAGAGAAACACATGTAGGTAATTCTGCCGGCTTAGAGGTGCACAGAAGTTCTGGGGTGTGTGAACACATCAGTGGGCCTTTTCTCTAAACTGTGGAATTGGGGGAAGGAAGGGAGTATTCAACTCCTACCTTGCATAGATCCAGATGTTGCAATGAGCACAAAATTCTTCTGTCATGACAAAAAACCATAAAGCTTTTCTCAATACCGGTATTCCCCCACACAGAGCATCTGGCTGCATCTGGAAATTTCCACACCCCATCTGGGCATATGATGTTCATGCTGGTCCTTGGTTGGGTGGGCTCAGCAGTCAATGCTCCCCAAGCCCAACCTGCTGGGTCCCTGAGCTCTATTCACATAACTGGGACACCTAGTTAGTGTCCCTGACCTCTGGTCTCCTTCACTGGCCATGGGGACCAGAATGCTGACTCGGGACTACAGAACTGTGGGCCTCAGGGACTGGCCAAAGCTGGAAGCACAAGGCAGGGAAGAATCTCAGGTGAAGTAGAGAAGCTGGGACTTGTCCAAAGTGCAGCCTTAGGCAGCATCTCCCAACTCTTCCATCCCAAGTCATCATTTCTACTCCAGTCCATCCTTACGAGTTTCTGGCTTAGACTGTCTAGTGGGATGGGGTGCTGACATGGGGCAGGCTGTGCTAATTATGCTGAGTGTGAACTATAGGAAGTTCAGGGGCTCGGTGCTAAAGAGGGCCAGCTAGCTTTAGTGTGTGTGTGTGTGTGTGTGTGTGTGTGTGTGTGTGTGTGTATGTGGCAGGGAGGGGTGGTGATCAGGAAACTTCTAGGAGAAAAGCACCTGGATTGATGTGTGTGAGTCAGATTAGGCTACATTTTAACGTGTAACAAACATACTGGAATCTTGCCACTTACAACGACAAGGTTTCATTTCATGGTCACACATGATTGACTGTGGGTCCACGTGTCTCTCTGCCAGTGGTCCTTGGGGCAGAGACCAGGAAGCTTTGACTTTTCGTGCCCCTCATGCCCCCAGCATGTGCTGGTTTGCTGTGAAGGGGGCGGGAGCAGGAGGGTCTCACTATCAGTGCAATGGTCCGTCTGGTAATTGCCACAGCTGCTGGCACAGCCCAACCTCAGAAAGAGGAAGTGTTAACCAGCTGTGGATGAAAAGGAAAGGGGACCCAGTGCTGATGCATGAGCAGCCTCTACCCCAGCAGAGGTTTAAAGGAGTGGGAAGCAGCCAGCCAGAGGAGGGATGGCACGGGCAAAGGCAGGGGAGGAGGGCAGCAAAGTGCTCATGTGGCTGCAGTATGAGTGTGCACTGCATGCACAGGTGTGACTGAGTGTGTGCAGTATGAGTGTGTGCGAAGTGCATCTGTGAGTGTTTGTGAGTATGCATTTATCAGTGCATTGTGTGTGCAAGTGTCTTTGCATGTGTGCAGGTGCGACAGAGCACTGCACCTATCGGTTTCTGTGTATACATGTGTGCAGTTCTGTGTGCACATGCACTTGTGTGTGCTGTGTGCATGTTATGCACACGTGTGTGTGTGTGCTCACATGTGTGTAGGAGGCATGGTGATAAATTCGGTGCAGGAAGCAGAGACCAGGCTGTTGGAAACCAGACTGAAGGACAGTTCTGTCCTGAGGGCAGTGGGAGCCCCCGAGGGCAGGGCAGAGGGAACCAGGGATAGAGAGAGAGGGCCCTTCTTGGGCCATGTGGGAGGTTATGGTGACGTGGACTTATGGCCTCCAGGGCCCTCCCCTCAACACACCCTGGCTGCAGCTCTGCAGCAGAACTGCTGCCCAGACTGGACATATTGGCCCTGGATCCTGTCTGACTCTCCATGCATCTGGTTCTGTTCTCATCTGAGCCTGTGAGTCCCTGGAGGCCGGAGACTGGGCCTGGATAGCGTAGCCCTCAGGAATGCAAGAGGCTCTCATGAACACTGGTTCTCAAAAAAGCAAACTAAGTGGGAAACCTTTTTTTGACACCCCACCCTCACCCTCACCCCCCCACCACAGAGGGGCTATTGGAGTCTGGCTCCTGTTGTGCTGGGCCCAGCTCAGAATAGTGGTTCAGTAAATGATTGCTAAACTAAAGTGACACATTGGAAACAAGCTAGGCTCTGAGTGGTGGGCAGTCACTAGATAGGAGAGAGTGCGGAGGGCCCAGGAGGGCCCAGGAGCAAAGGCAGAAACAGCCTGGAGCAGGAGGTGCAGGAGGTGGAGAGCGGCCCAGACTGGGGGAGGGGGATAGAGGACAACAAGGCATGTGGCAGATTCAGGAACACTCCCCTCCATGAGCACCACTCAGCCCCATGGAGTGTGACCCACAGCACCTGCCCCTTCACCAAACGGTCCTGCAGACCTCTGAGCACAGAACCTGATGAGCCACGCTGACAGGCAGGCCCAGCTCCGTGGAACAGTCAGAAGCTCCCACTCTGGCCCAGGGCCCCAGCACTTCCCAGGTGACATCCTCCAGGCCCTGCAGGTCCTTTGTTGGGAGGAGGGGACGCTGCCTCTCCCCAAGAGCAGCAGCCCGGGAGGCCGAGATGCTCTTGCTTCATCACTTGGCTTCTTTGTGAGTTGAAATGTATTTTTTTCCCATTCCTAATTAACTCCCTGCCACCCTGCTTGCAGTAAAGCCTGATTTATTTCTGCCTTTCTGCATTCAGGGGATGGGCTATTTAATCTTAGCCAGCGTGGACTCCCGCACACCGTCTCAATGAAATGGGGATCCCTCATCCTGTTAGCATCCTGCCAGCTCTCTTCCATCTTCCTGCTGTCCACAAGCCGACCGGCCAGCCTGGCTGCTGCTGCTGTAAATCACAGTCTCTCTTTTATAATAACACCCTTTGCCCTTTGGCCACACCTGTCAGCATGACTTAGACTCCAAGTGACAGTCGTGCTCACTCCCCTGGGCAAACCAGGTCTCAGGAATGGCGGGGCTGGCCAGTCCCCTGGGAGGCCAGAAGTTGGACCCAGCTGTCTCCCAGCCCGGCCCCCCGTGCCTCTTTGTGTTCAACCCAGCCCAGAGGTGGCCTGGAGGTGCAGCCCACTCAGCCTTGGGAGTGGCCTTGGGCCACAGAGCACCTGAGCTGACTGGCAGGGCAGGCCAGAGGGCCAGGGCTGACCCTCAACCCATGAGCAGAGGGAGCAGTTTGATTCTCTGGCAATGGAAAGGGAAAGGGAAGAAGCCCCAATTTGTACCATTGCCCATTTTTCTGGTGTAAACACTGCCCCATGGCTGACGTCAAGCCAGCAGTGCGCTGCCGCTGGAGGCAGAGCCAGGAACCATGGTCCCTCCCACTGGCCCAAGAAGCTCCCGTGCACCCCTGGGTGGGCAGGGGCATCCATCCCCCAGCTGCTTGCCTTCCAGCTCGGGGGACAGTTCTGAGGCTCCACATGCTCCCCTAGAGAATCGCCAGCACACCTGAACCTCAACTGCTCACAGCTAGAATCTCTTCTGTCAGGGGCTGAATCATGTTCTCCCTAAAAGATCTGTTGATGTCCTAAGCCCCAGAGCCTGTGGATATGACTGTATTTGGAAATAGGGTCATTGCAGATATAATTAGTTAAGGTGAGGGCACATATAAGAGGATGGGGCCTAAGCCAATGATTGACATCTTTATAAGCAGAGGGGATTAGGACACAGAGGCCAGAGGCGAGCACTGTGCAGAGAAATGGAGACACACTCACTCTCAGGACAGAGACCACATGGCAATGTTCGTAGGCCCGGAGCCATGGTGCCACAAGCTGGGGCTCACCAGGAGCCGCCAGGAGCTGGAAGAGGCAGTGAGGATACACTCCTGGTGCCCCCAGAGGAGTGTGGTCCTGCCAAAGCCTTGATCTCAGACTTCTGGCCTCCAGGACTGTGAAGTAATACCTTCCTGTTATTTTAAGTCACTTGGTTTGTGGCTATTTGTGGACAACAGCAAAAGGAAAAGCACCCTCCCCAAACAGCCTTTCTGGCCTTTTTTCCCCTCCCTAGTTCAGTTCCCAGGTGCTCCTGGGGTTACCCTCAAAATCAACTACAGTTATAGGTCAATGAAGGACTGGGAGGTGCTCTAAGGAACCCATCCTGAGGTGGTTTCACAAGAGTCACAGAGTGTGGCTACATAACTAGGTGGCACAACCAGCCACACACCTAGCTGCACAAAGGCACCATCGTAACTTCAGTGCCTTGTTGGCTGAAACAGCTAAATAGTGCAGGATTGTACCTGTACCCAAAGTTTTGCCTCGGTGTCAACTTTGGGTGGAAGCCAAAGATTGCTCTTCCAGTATGTTCCTCAAGGGGCACAGTGAATTCAGAACCTAAGAGTCCTGACCCAAGCCCCTGCCTCATCATGCACAGGGTGGCACTGTGAGCAAGCTCCCACTGCACTGAGTCTCTCCTTCCCCTTCTGTAAGCAGAACAGCCGTGGCACCACCATGAGAATGGGAACATGCTGGAACAGCTCAAGTGTGTGCCCTGAAAGACTGTGAACAACCTGTCTGAGAGACCTTGCATCAAAAGCTCTCATAGCCAAATGATAAGACTCCACAGCCCTCTTTCCTGTGGCTCTCTGAGTCCCTAAAAGATGAGGGGAGCCAGGAGTCATTTCACTGAGGGCACATGCTTCCCTCCTGCAGCTGCCCACTGCATTCTCTACTGCCACTGCATTGTCTGCTGCTCTGTCCCCACTGAGTGGCTTGGCCTTGGCCCTCCAGCGGTCATGGGATTTCTTTTCTCACTTCACAGCAGTCTGCAGCTGCTCCCACCTGCCTCCCAACTGCCAGCACCTACCTGAGAGAGACACCTTTTTAGGCCCTTCCACAGCAGGGTGGCTTGGGCAACCTTTGCTGTGTGATCGTCCCCATCCCTGAGGAATGTAGCTCCCTCCATCCTAACCAGGACAGGGAAGGAGATGGGAATGGTGGAGTAGAGGTGGAGGTGGTAGATGTAGCAGTGGACATGATGGAGGTGGAGGTGAGGGTTGAGGCAGGGGTAGAAGTGGAGGTGGAGGAAGAAGTGTTGGAAGTAGGGGTGATGGAGGTGGAGGAGAGGGTGGAAGTGGTGGACATGGGAGGTAGATAGCAGAGGTGGTGAAGCTGATACAGATGCACCAGAACAAAGGACACCTGGAGATGAGGTGAGGATGTCAATGGGTGCAAGGGAAAAGGAGATGCTTGGGCTAGGCGTTGAAGAGTAAGCAGGGGTCTGACAAACAGAACAGGAGGGAACCTTCTTAGGAGAGCAGGAACAAGACCTGAAGTATGAGCAGGGGATTTCTTTCTTCCTCCACTTCTTCCTCCACCTCCACTTCCACCCCTGCCTCAACCCTCACCTCCACCTCCATCATGGCCACTGCTACATCTACCACCTCCACCTCTACCTTCCATGAACTCTTTTTTTTCAGAAATTGTATGCAGAACAGCACAGTCTTCACCAAATCATGCCGTTACCATGGCATCCAAAAGTACATCTGGCATCACATAAACATCCTCCTCTGATCACAAACAGATGGATGGATTTCTTTTCCAGAAGAATGAGCCACTGAGCTCTATTTCATGATGACAACCACCCAGGTGTTCTTTGACAAGTCGTAAGTTGGGTCCCCCAAATGACTGCCATCTTTATAACCTAAAGATCCGATATGTTTCCATCCCCAATTAGCAGCCCTCTGGCCAGCCCATGGGCATAAGTCCTCACACAAGTATAATGCGAGATGGCCCTAGACCAGCAGGTTTCTCAAAGTAGGGTGGACATTAGAATCATGACCCACTGGCTAGGTGGGTCTGGGGTGGGGCCTGAGGTTCTGCATTTCTCATAAATCCTCTGATGATGATGATGATTCTTCTGGGCCAAGGATGGTATTTTGAGTAACTCTGGACTCCAATGCTACCACCTGTCCCACCTGGATATTCTCCAAACTCCTCACTGAAGAAAAGCTTCCTAGACCTCCTCCTAGGACATCAGGCCAGCATCTCCGGCAGGAGCACATGAAAGCCTGGGCAGTATTGCCAAGGCTGGCTGGGCCAGGACCTGGGCCAAGTAGCAGGGGAAGTCAGGTCTCAGCCTGACTAGCCATTGCATGCAACATGAATGGGTACACAGGAGCAATATCCTCCATGAGCCCCACAGGCCCAGCGAGAGTGACCCCTGCCACCTGCACAGCATCACCTAGAACCATGAGTACCCCCCTTACTTTGACCCCTCAATGCTGTTTTTGGTTCAGTCCCTCAGAGAAGTCTGGGTCCCAGCATTCCCACACTCCTTTTCCTAGTTAATGCCTCAGCGGTCAGTCACCTCCCCAGAGAAGCTTCCCCAACCCATACCCATGGGCAGGACCCTGATGCTCACCCCCAGCAGCCTGTCTGTCAGCTCTTCCTGAGGAGCTTTCACCCTGGAGGCAGCCCTGCCCCACCTAGGACATCTCCGACTCCCCACTGGCCAGGCCAGGACCTTGCCAGAGCTGCCTGCAGCCTGCGGCTCTCCTGCTCAACTCTCCTTTCTTTTTTCTCAGCATCTGCATCCGGGTCTAACGGTGTCCTGTCACCCCACGCCCTTTCCCCTTTGCTTCCACAGGCATTGTCTTTAATATATCCTGTACTCATCTACCTCTGTCTTGGCCCTTGCTTTCCAAGCAGCCCAAACTGCTATGGATAACAAATGGTTAAACCCATAGTGAGCCCCTAATGTAAGCCCCCTCCCGAGGACTGAAGCTCCACCAGGGGCAAGGTTTGCATCTGATTCGCCACCCATTTCCCAGCGTCTGGTATCGAGCCCACCTGGCAGTGTGCTCTCCGGAAGGACCTGCTAATGAAGACCCCTGGGGGCAGCAGACAGGCCCTCAGGGGCTTTGGGACCTGGGTTCCCTGGGTTCCCGCTGAGGCCACTACTAGAGGCTGTATGATTTCTGGCAAGCTTTAAACATTCTGAACCTCATTTTCTTCCTCTATAAAATAAGGATAATATTGACTTTGCAAAGTTGTTGTAAAGTTCCAATAGATGTTGGTAAAGCACTTAACACATGGTGAGTGTTCCAGATTTGTGAGAAGTTGTGAATAGCAACTTCTTTGCTATTGTTTGGGGGAGTATTTTCCTTTTTTTTTTTTTTTAACACTTTGTAGAGCAGTTTTAGGTTTACAATTAAATTGGAAAAAAAGTACAGAGATTTCCCATGTCCCCCCACCCCTAAATAAGCACAATCTTCCCCATGACCAACATCACTCACCATAATGGTCCCCTGAACCTTCACTGACCTGTCATAATCACCCAAAGTCCACAGGTTTCCTTGTGGTGTTGGATATTCTATGGATTTGAACAAATGAATAAAAATGTATATCCAGCATTATAATACAACACAGAGTAGCTGCTTCCCTAAAAATCCTCTGGGCTCAATTCATCTCTTGCCCCAAGCCCTAAAAATTATTGATCTTCTAGCTGTCTCCATAGTTTTGCCTTATCCAGAATGCCTCAGAAAGTGAATCACACAGTACATAGCCTTTTCAAATTGGCCTCTTCACTCATAACAAGCATTTAAGATTCCTCCAGGTCTTTTCATAGCTTGATAGCTCATTTCTTTTTAGTGTTGAATACTATTCCATTGTCTGGATGGACTAGTTTATCCATTCACCTTCTCAAGAACATCTTGGTTGCTTGCTTCTTCTTTTTTTTTTTTCAGTTGCAGTATAATTTTAATACAGTAAAATCCACTCTTTGGAGTGTGTATCTGTATGTATAAATAGATACAGTTGTGCAACTGCTACCACAGTTAGAATACAGAACAGTTCCATCACTAGCAAAGATTCCTTCATTCTGCCCTATGAAATCCACCCCACCTCCTGACTGCAGCCTCTGCACCCACTGATCTGTTCCTATCTTTAAAGTTTGTCTTTTCCAGAATGCTGTGTAAATGAACTCATAAAGCACGTCACCTTTGAGCCTGGCTCTCTCCACACTGACACATGGATGTGTTGTCTCCCTATTTTTTTTTTCTCTGAGTGGTGTTCCACTGTGGGAATGTCTAACCATTTCCCAGAGGAGGGACATTTAGGTGGTCACCACCTTTAGACTGCTATGAACTAAGCCCATGATCACATTATACTGATTTTTGTGGGGATGTAGGTTTCCATTTCTTTTAGGAATGAGATCGCTGGGCTTTATGAGAAACTGCCAAACTGCTTTTCAAAGCAATTGTCTATCTCCACCAATAATGTGCTCTGCGTTCTTGCTGGTGTCTAGTATTTTTCGTGGTGTTTTGTTGTAACCACTTTAACAAGCTTGTCTCTCACTATGGTTTTATTTCACATTTCATGAATGACTAATGATGATTATCTTTCATCAGCTGGTGTGCCAACTATGGTTTTTGATGAAGCATCTTTTCAAATCTTCTGCCTGTCTTTTATCAGGTTGTTTGTTTTCTTGTTAATGAGTTTTGAGAGTTCTTTATGTATTTTGGATACAAGTCCTTTGTCAGTATGTGTTTTGCTGCAACATCATTTTAAGACCAAGGTCCACTCTCTCAAGTGAGTCCTCATGAACCTCAAAGTCTCATTCATTTATTTGCAAAATAAGTCACTAGTGTGGTCGGAGTCCTAGGCCAGGGAGGAGGCAGACTGGGACCAACTTGGGAAGCTGGGAAAAGTTATGACTGATGGGTCAGGATGGACTAACCAGGTAAAGGAAGAAGAGAAAAGCTGTTAAGAAAGGAGAAGGAGAGAGAACATTCTAGACCTCCCCTATCTGATAGGGTAGCCAATGGCCCCATGTGGCCAGTGAGCATACAACTTGCGGTTTATGAGACTGAAGACTAAATGTTTTATTTCATTTTAATTTAAAAACAGATACTAGATTCAACTGTTGGGAAACTTAAGTATATTTGGTACAACATGGGTATGTGAATCTACTTTTCCCACTATAGGCTTTGTGAAATCTAAATTCAGGATGAGTACTTCTCATTAAAATTTAGCATCCAAGTTGAGCTGCATTGTATGTATAAAAAACACACCAGCTCCTGAGACTTCTGAGACTGCAGAAAGAAGAGTTTCAACTGTGTCACTAATCATTTCTATATTGATTACTTAATGAAATGATATTTTGAACATACTAGGTTAAATGCATTCTTCATTTTTTTTCCATCTGATTCTTTTTACTTTTCTAATGAAGTTACTGGAAAATCTACTAGTTACCTACGTGGCTCTTTCTGTGATTTATATTCTATTGCTCAGGGCAGCAACTCTGTGCTAACAGCAGGGACGGGAGTCCAGCATGCCACTGGCAATGCTCCCTCGCCCACCACATACCTGCCTTGGCCCACACAGGCAGGCCTCTGTTCTGGGGTGCTTACTAAGTCCAGATTGTAGAAGTGAAGCCGCACCCTGCTGTGTGGAGCAGGAGTATCTCAGAAAGACCTGGTGACAATACTAGGAGTGTTAACTCACATCACACACACACACACACACGTGTTGTTGTGTGTGCATGGCCCTTCACTACTACCCCTCCCCCCATCCTCCATGCTGGGTGGGCAGCCAACTCCTCATGGGGGTGAACATAGAAGGCAAAATCTTGACCATACCATTGGCTCTTAAAAACAAGTTTTAGAATGTGCTTCCAGAAAATTTTGGGAAGAAAACAAGATCCAGAGGATGGATTCTCCCCACTCCCATCCTTTCCTACTCCTTTCAGCTGGGGTAGGAAAAAGGAAGGTGGATGCTAATGGCCCTCTGAGGTGAGCACTGCCACCTGCAGCCACTGAGGACTAAGAAGCCCAAGTTTGGACACCAGGGGGCAGACAGAACCCAGGGAGAGTAAGTCGAGGGCACATGGAGCAGGAAGTCACAGAAGAAACTTGTGGAGGACTGGCTACCTCAGGTCAATAAAAGAGGGCGGTCAGACCTAATGCTATCCTTATGGGGGATACCAGTGTCTGGGGCAACCAATGGTCAGTCACCTCCCAAAGCCATAAGGAATACAGCCTCTGGGAGATAACTGCCACTCCAGGGCAAAAGAAGGGAAACTCTGTACCATCACTGCTTACATCACTGAGTTAACTTAGAATTGGTCAATGTGACATTTTCTGCCATTAGTCAGAACAGGGGCTCCAAACAGCAATTATGTTGAGTTACATTAAAGCACAGTCTTGGTTTTGAGTCCATGAGCAAGAAATGCATCCCTACTGCCTGAGTTCCTGACCACTTTCTTCCCGTGCTGGTTATGAAGCTTCCAGAACTCAGCTGTGTAGCTGAGCACAGAAGTAGCAGCCCCTGGAGCTGGACGCACCCACCCCAGCTACGATCTGGAAACAGGAGAAGCCCTGGGAGCTGTGGCAGAAACTGCCTGGCCCCTCTGAACCTGAGAGCATTTGGCAGCCTGGGAGGGTCTATGTTTGGCAACTATAATAATGCTGATGAATGGCCTTGCAGAAGCAACTTTCCTGAATGGTCAGGGCCAAGATCAGTGGGCAGGAGTCTTGGGCAAAGGCACGGCTGCTGGCTGGAAGTCACAGGCCTCCAGTTCCCCCTTCCAGTGCTGCCCTGCTTTGTTGCCTTATTGGGGAGAGGGGCCCACAATGCTGGTCACACCTGTCTGGTTCTGAGGGAGGAGATCTAGCTACTAATGAGAACAAACGTCAGCCTGGAGAACTCATTTGTGCCTCACAGATGAGATTCCCCGGCAGCCTGTACCCCCACAGCCTGCACCCCCACTCGCACTCAACAGGGGTCCTTGTTGGTTTCCTTGTGTGGCCTGAGCGACACCTGGTGGTTGGAGTTGGGAATTTCCAGTCACGTCCAGGAGGAGGCAGACACCCACCAGCCAGACCCAAGACTCTCTAGGCAAAGGCAGATCACCCACTGAGCACAGCAGCACTCCCCACTTCTGGGGGATTTTGAGAGAGTGACGTGAGGTATAGTCACCTCCCTTTAAGGAGTTCATTTATTCATTCATTCAAATACTATTGAATGCCCACTGCATGCCAGGCTTTAGGGACAGGAACAAAAAATAGTTACATACCTGGCTTGCAGGGGGAAATCTCATCTGTAAGCCACAATGTCACATCATTATGGGGGAGACAGAGAGCACATGTAAGTAATGAGATAATTTCATCCTGTGTTAGTACTGTGAGAATTCACAAAGTTCAGGAGTAGAGGCCAAAATCTTTCTCAGGGCCTTCAGAGAACCTCATCTACCAACCTGATCTCCCAACACTCATCTTGACACAAAGCCTGGGTCCCACCCTCAGGCAGCTCCCTGCAAGTCCTGACCCATGCTGCCATCCAGGCCTTGGGGCTTTTGCACAATGCTCTTCCCACCTCTACCTCATTCCCCTGACAAATCCTATCTGCCCTTTAAAACAAAGTAAGGGCCCCTGAAGCCCCCCTGATTCTGCACAGGCAGAATCAGGCCCCCACCTCTGCCAGATTTTCATGTGCCTTGGAGGGAGGTCAAAGAGCAGAGTGACCATGAGCACTGAACTTGGAACTCAGTCTCCAGCCCTGACTCTGCCACCTCCTAATTTTGTGAGCTTGGGCAGAGTTCTTAACCTTTCTCTACCTCAGTCTCCTTGTCAGTGAAAATGGCTGGGATGAGAAGGCCAACTAGCCTCCTACTTGGGAATACATAATGCTTTATTGCCATCTCCTGGCACATAGGAGAATGTTAGGTAAACATTAGCAGCAATTGTTACTGTATTATTATCGTGACAGGAGGTCAGACAAGTGCCTTTTTGTTGTCTGGCTTCCCTTGAGGCTCTGAGTATCTGACTGGAAATTACATTATGAGGTGAGCCTTTCCTTTTGCCCCAGAATTAGGTTCTGGGACCCCAAACTAGAGGCATATGAGATATCAGGTGCCCCCACCCAATAGCAAAAAGGATAAGATTTCTTCTCAGGCCTGAAGAGGTGGCCCAAATACTACCCCCACCTTCTCCCCACCCCTCTCCCCTCACCCCACCCCCAGCCATGTAAGCAGGAGCCTGGAGAAGTCAGGAGTCCTGAGGCAGGCCAGTGGGAGCAAGTGCAAGTTAAGTAAGAGACTTTTGGTTTTTCCCCTCCTCTCCCTTACCCCTGCTCTACCTCCCAGGGCCCAGCAGAGGGGAAAGAAGGAGAAGCAGCTGATTTCCCCTCCTCCCTCCCTCCTCAGGGCTCTCAGGGCACGGCCTGGCCACTCTGCAGAAAGGGACAGATGAGTGTGAAATTGTATTTAAGACCAAGTTTGAGATTCAACCAAACATGCCTTCTTGTTGCCGCAAAATGCCCAGGAAATTATTAAATCCTCCCAAGCCCTAGCAAAGGGACAGGAAGCAGAAGCTGGAACCAGGCTGAGTCACTGGTGGGAAAAAGCGAACCATTTCCTGTGCTTCCCGACAGAGGCCAGAGCCTTCAGAAATGGCCTCTTTCTTCCAGGGACCAAGCAATCGTGGCTGAGGAGGGGCCCTCCACCCAGGAGTTCTCGTGTCCCCAGGAGTACTCCCCAAGAAGGTATTGGCCCCAGATGACCCACTCAGTGTCTGTGCTCAGGAAACTCAGGGCCTGAGCTCATGAGCCCCCTGCACTGGGTCCAATGTCCTGCTGTCAACTTACTGAAATTCTTAACACCTTTTGAACAAGGGGTCCTGCATTTGCATTTTGCACTGGCCCCCAAATTATGTATCACTCCTTGCTTCCCAAGGCCACTGCCAGCAAACAGAACCCACTCCTCAGGCTCCAGGGTTTCTGTACATACTGGTCCCCATGGCACCTTGTGGATGTCTCTGAAACAAGGCTCCCACCTCCCTTTTCCCCAGGGAAGAAGCTCTGAGCCCACTGCCCACTGTGCCTGCATACTTGATGGGCTTTGGCCTGCATAGACTGGGCCAAGAGGGGCTCATCAAGCCAGAGAGGGCCACCACCCCACACTATACTTGTCCTTTGGAGGTGGGGGTAGGGGACAGGGGAATGAGAAGGGCACTGCTATCTGCCCTCTAGGGCAGAAAAAGCTTCAGGAAGTTAGGTAGAATTTCCAGAGGAAAGCTACAATGGGATGACAGGGCCAAGAGCAAAGAGTTAGATGGACCCACAGCACTTGGAAGGCTCTGCTTGGGTGCCAGGCACTGTGCTGTCTTCCTTACGCATATTAGCCCATCAGTCTTTACAAACATTCTGGGCTCCATTATTGAGTCTCCATTTTATAGAAGGGGAAACTGAGGCACAGAGCAGTTAAGTAACTTGCCCAAGAGTCAGCATGGCTGGTGAGTGGCAGAGTCTGGTGTAGTCAGGATAGACTCTGTCCCCTGGGAGCTTTCCACAGGTCATCTCTACCCTTTGCCATCACTCTTAATACCAATCAAACATTGGGGTGTCTCCATGCTCCATGGTTTATGGTAAGATTGTACTTCCTGGTCTCCTAGAACACAAGTCTGTTTGGGTTGAGGGTTCTCCAGAGACATAAAAGCCAATATATACATATTGCATATTTAATTATTACATAATAATTATATCTATCAATTTGTATATTAAGATTCTTCATTTAAGAAATGAGCTCATGGAATTTTAGGGTTGGCAAATCCAAAATCGAGAGGGCAGTTTAGCAGGCTGGTGTTGATGACAGGGTCTAGAGGCAGAATTTCTTCTTCTCTGTGAAATCTGTTTTTGTTCTTAAGCCCTTTCAGCTGAGTGGGTGAACCCATCCACACCATGGAGGGTAAGTTCCTTTACTTAAAGTGAGCTGATCTGTAGCTGCCAACCACCCAACGGAACACCTTCATGGCAACCTCTAGTTGTGTTTGATGACATGCCGGGCATGCTGCCCTAGTCAAAGTGACGCATGAAATGAACCATCTAAGTTCTGACCACTGAGCTGTGCGCAGAACTGGTGTGTCCCCTCCAGGCTGTGCCTTGCATGTGAGGGTAAGCCCTCCAGAGCTGTCTCTCCCCACCCTACCCCTGTGATGTTCAGGGTGGTGGTGGCCAGCTCAGCCTGGATCCTGGAACAGAGCAACATGGAAGACACCTCCCAACCGCCTTGATGGACTTCAGGTGGAGGCAGAAATCACTCTTGGGTTTAGGAGAATTTTATGAAGATAAACCAAGTCTAAAGGCAGTAGGTCCCTTTGCTTCGCCTTGCATTTGTGCAGCCCTTATGAGCTCGCTCACTATTTCTTGAGAATCCCCTAAGGGTCTCCCAGATCCTAGGCTACTCCTCATAGGTAATATGAAAGTCTCCATGTGTTGGTACCAAGGATGAAATGATAACACACACCTGTGATGTCTGAGCTGTGATCAACGCCTGAGATAGAAAGTTGTCCAGCTATCCAGACTGCTGACTGGGTTCTCAAAATTGCTGAGTGTTAGTTACTATAATTCTTCTGGGGATTGGGGAACAAGTAAGTAGAACCTAGGTTCAAACTGGGAAGTGCTTCGTCACTTCCTGAATCCCATGATGAACTTTTCCTTAAAAACATTCTGACTTTGGGTGAGAAAATCAGCCAGCAAAATAACTATCTCTTTTCTTCCAAATCATGACTGACAGCATCCCGGAGAATCCTCTTATTCACTTCCAAGAGAAAGCAAGGCCCATCCTAAAGCTCTCAGGGTCCCCAGGCGCTGTGCCTGCCTGCCATCTATTTATCCACCCAGCCACTCATCCAGCTAGCCATCGTCTATTCTATCACCCAACTCTCCACTCATCACCCATCCATGCAAACATCAGTCTATCTACTCTCCTTCCTTCCTTCCTACCTTCCTTCCTACCTTCCTTCCTTCCACCCATGTACCCAATAAACAGTGATTATGTGTCTGTGTGCAGGCACAAGGGCTCCAGCGCTACATAGACAGAGACCCTATCTCATGGACATAGTTGGGGAGATAGTCATTTAACATACAATTAAACAAATAATTTTAAACGTGATAAATGCTAGGAATGAAAAGCGTGGGACACTAGGAGAAAAAATCATGGGAACTGGGGCTAGTTTGGTGGGTAGTGGTAGGGAAACCCGGGGTCTGGAAAGGCTTCCAGAGAAAGTGTCATTTGTGTTTCACTCTAAAGGATGAAACCTGGCAGAGAACTGAGGCAGTTTTCTGTGCTGAGGGAAGAGCTGAGGCCAAGACCCTGAGGCAAGAGCAATCTTTCCTTGGAATGTGAACCAGGATCACCAAACTCTTCTTCGGAGTAGACGGGCTTGGGAGGAGGCAGGAAGAGGAAGGGATGGGGACCCTGTTCTTTGTCCTGTGAAGCGGCTGCACTGAGGGAGACATGTGGTGCTATAAAGGGCGCATAAGGGTGCCAAGGGAGGCCAAAAGACCAGGATTGAAATTCTGGTTTTGCCACTTTCTCCGTGTGTGAATCTGCATGGCTGAGTATCAGTTTTATTGTATGTAATGTGAAGATGATAGTATCAGTAATAGTAATTGCTATTTTGAGACCTTACTTTGTTTTTTTTTTATATATATATAAATACATTATATATTTATTAATAATATGGCATGGATTGCCTTATGGGTGTTCACAGTGTTCCTGGGTGCACAGAAAACCAGTGCCTGGGATGCCCAATTTGGAAGTGGATTGTAGGAAAGAAGGAAAATAGAATTCTCTGTTTGTTCAGGCTCCTATTCTTTTTTTTTTTTTTAATATTAAATTTTATTTTTATATTCCCCCATACAATTGCAAACGCCCCATTCTGACCCCAATCCTTCCCCTCCCGCCCCCCACCCCCCAAAAAGTGTCTCTGGTTCATAGTTTTTTGTTGATTTTGATTTTCACTTTCTTATATTCATTTTCCTGGTCCCTTATTTAAGTTTTCTAGATTCCTGCTATGAGTGAGACCATCCGGTATTTTTCTTTTTCTTTTTGGCTTATTTCGCTGAGCATGATCCCTTCCAGCGCCATCCATGTTGCTGCAAATTGCATGTGTTTATCTTTTTTGAATGCTGAGTAATATTCTATGGTATATATGTACCACATCTTCTTGATCCAGTCATCTATTTTTGGGCATTTGGGTTGTTTCCAAAGCTTAGCTATTGTAAACAGTGCTGCTATAAACATAGGGGTGCAGGTGTTCTTTGGAATTGATGTTTCTGTGTCCTTTGGGTAGATACCTAGGAGTGGAATTGCTGGATCATATGGAAGCTCTATGTTTAGTAGGTCCAGAAATCTCCACACAGCTCTCCATAGTGGTTGGACCAGTTTGCACTCCCACCAACAGTGCAGAAGAGTTCCTTTTTCTCCACACCCTCGCCAACATTTGTTGTTGCTAGTTTTTTTAATATGTGCCATTCTCACTGGTGTGAGATGGTATCTCATGGTAGTTTTGATTTGCATTTCCCTGATGACAAGTGATGTTGAACATTTTTTCATATGCCTGTTGGCCATTTGCATTTCCTCTTCAGAGAAGTTTCTTTTTAGCTCTTCTGCCCATTTTTTGACTGGATTATTTTCTTTGTTGTTGCTGAGTCTCATCAGCTCTTTGCAGATTTTTGTGATCAGTCCTTTATCATTAGTGTTGGGTGCAAAAATGTTCTCCCAGTTGGTGGGGTTTCTCTTTGTTTTTGTTATTGTCTCTTTTGCTGTGCAGAAGCTCTTTAATTTGATGTAGTCCCAGCTGTTTATCTTTCTCTTCACTATCACTGCTTTGGGTGATGTGTCTGTAAAGATGTCTTTGATGTGCAAATCCCGTAGTGTTTCGCCTATATTTCCTTCTATGTATTTTATGGTTTCAGGTTGAGACCTTACTTTGTACCTAAAAGTCATTCTGTTTAGGATTTTGTATATGCTACTTCATTTAATTTTCAATGATATCAATAGCACAACCTCATGTGAATAGTATGAGGTTGGACTATTGTAGGGCCATAATAATTCCCACTCTACAAACAAGGAAATTCGAGGCACAATGAGATTAAGTAATTTGCTTGAGGTCACACAACGGGTAGAGGATAGAGACAGGTTCAAATGCAGAGTCCATGCTCCCAACTTTTGGACTACATTGCCACATAGAAATGGTATCAGTAAGGAGAAGCTAGATTCTGCAGCAGTAATAAACAACCCCAGAGCCTTTTTTCCTCTGTTGCAGTAACAAACAAGTTTAACAAGCTGAGCTGAGTTTATTTAAAAGGTGTGCCTTGAATCTCCTTTACTTTGGATTTTTAATTTATCTTAAAGATAACAGATGTAATTGCAGCGTGGTCAGAAAATGGGGTCTGTATGATAGCAATCCTTAAAATGTATCAAAACTTGCTTTATGAACTGTTATAGGGTGGTCAATTTTTTTAAATGTTCCTTGTATTTGAACAGAATATGTGCTTTCTAATCATTAGGCCTGCGTGTGTGTGTGTGTGTGTGTGTGTGTGTGTGTGTGTGTGTGTGGATGCTAACAAATCACTCCAAAATGTTTTGTTTCTTCATGATTCTGCAACCTGGCTCAGCTGGGCAGCTCTCCTGTAGTCCTTCCTGTGGCCTCCAGCTTCAGACTGACTGAGGGCTTGACTCAGCTGGGACAGCAGGGTGACTGGGGCTCTCTCCCTTTCCAGGTAGCCTTAGGGCCTATACCTGCTCCTGGGGTCTCTCCAGCAGGTGGCTGGAGGTCTCCAACAGCACAAAAGCAGAAGCTATCAGACTTTCTTAAGGCTTACCCCTGAAACTGGCTGAAGGTCACCTCTGCCAAGACCAATCGAGATTTAAGTGGAAGGATTGTTTAAGGGCATGAATACTGAGAAGTGGTTTATTTTGGCAGCTACTGATGTAATAGGTTATACCACGACTGCATTTTTCAACTACTTGCACTATTACTGGGAGAGGGTTTTTTTTTTTTCCTTTATTTGGGTTTTTTTCTTTATTAAGGTAACCTTGGTTTACAACACTGTATATGATTTAGGGGAATAGGTTCACCCCACCTCAGATGTATGTCACCACACCACCATCAAAGCACCCCTAGTCCTTTACCCTAGACCATTGGGCCCCTTCCCCTCTTTGTTGCCGCCCTCACTCTCCTCCCCTTCTAGTAGCCTCAATCCTGCAGTCATAGCTCTAGAGTTTGTTTTGGTTTAGTTTTGTCAGTTCCTTTTTTTGTTCCTCTATATTCCACATGAGTGAAGTCAGCTGGTACTTGTCTTGCTCCTTCTGACTTATTTCACTTAGCATAATCCCCTCCAATTCCACCCATGTTGTCACAAATAAAAGTTCATCCTTTTTTATATCTAAGTTGTATTCCATTGTGTATATATATATACCACATTCTAGTGCAAGCATGCACAGGGCAGGTTCATTGTGGATTCAGGCAGATGAGTAAAGAGAGTCCTGGAGCCCTCAGTGGATTTTACAGGGCTTTAATGCTCCCTCTGGGAACCAAGTAGATTTTTACAGGCCTTTAATGTTGGAGCAGGGAACCAGGTACACAGGCACACCAGGCGGGAGACGCCAGGCAGGATTCTTGAGCCTCCCAGGCCCCTCATGAATCTTTGTCCTTTTTCTCTGATCTCTCTTATGTTCTCCCTCTCGTGTTGTCTGGTGGTCTCGCCTCAGAGTGATCCTACCTTAGCCATAGCAGTCGTCTCAGGGACACTGCCCTTTCGCCCCTGGCCTCCAGGCATAGGTTTCAGCCTTCACTCCTGCAAGTGTCCTGCGCTGTCTGGGCCAGGTGTCTAGAATTACAGGTGCTCATACCTGGCATGGCATCTACACTAGCAGCAGGAGGCTGAAAAAAAGTCTGATAGCTTCATTTGCCCTACACAGATCTAGAAAAAGTATGTTTAACTCAAACCCCCACCTCAGCAATGATGGTGGATTCCTCAGTTTCCTTGAAGGTTGTCATTTTTTTCCTTTAAATAATTCAGGCTATATTCTTAAGTGCATAAAAGTTTAGAACTGCTGTGTCTTACTAATAAATTAACCTTTTATTGTATAAAATAACCCTCTATCACTAGTAATGATTTTAGCTTTGATATATTGGCACCTACTAACTTAGGCATTCTACACTTCTTTTGGTTAATATTTACTTGGTATATCTTTTTCCATTCTTTTAGTTTGATTTTTTTCTGGGTCATTAGATTTGTAGCTCAATCTTTTTTATTTTATCCAGTTTGACAGCCTTTGTATTTTAACTAGGTTAGTCTATTTACAATTATTTAATGAGTCATATATTTGGATTGGTTTCCACCTTCTTATTTTGCCCTATCTGCCTTGTTTTTATTCTTATGTTTCTTTTTTTCTTTTCTCACATTCTTTTATATTGTTTGATTTTTTTTCTCCTCTGTTAGTGTGGAATTTATACATTCTGTCTCTCTTCTTTTCACATTTAACCTAAGAATTTTAAAATGAACATCTAACTTGACAAATATCACCATTTATAAAAATATTTATTATCCTCTCAATAAATGAAAGAACTCAGACCACTTTAATTTGATTGCCTCCTCCCTACAACATGTCTTTAGTGTCCAGTATTTCGTTCTGTTTTTTTCTTAACTCCACAAGTTAAAATTACTGTGTTTAACATGAGTTGCAGGAAAAATGGAGTTAAATTAGGCTTTTTCCTGCCTTCTTGTCGCTGGCCTCTACAGCCAGCACCTGTAGTCTTACTTTCTGCCTAGGTTTCGTTGCCAACACGTGATATTGTGGTGGTGGTAAAAAAAAAAGTGCTTGGGAGCACAAGCACGAGGCACAACGCATGGACAACCAGGGCCAAGAGGCATGAGCACAGGGCTGTGTGCCTATAATTGTGGACACTTGTGCAAAGAAGCCAGCAACCACGAGGCATGCATACCTAGAAGTGCGAACACCTGGGAGAGATCATTACAAGACAGCCAGGCTAGAGGAGACAAAACACGAGAGGGAGGAGGAGAGAGAAAACCCAGAGAGAAGAGAAAATGTGGAGATCCCCAGAGCTGGGGGCTTGGTTGATGCCAGTCTCCTAGCCCCCCTGCCTTGCCTGCATGCCAGACTCCCTATGGGGTGTGCCTGGTGTACCTGGTTTCCTGCTTCAGCATTAATGGTGTGTAAAATCTTTGAGGGCTCCAATCTGCCCAAACAGTGAACCAGCTCGCTTTGGGCCTGCTTGCCACAACAGTCAATGACAAAAATTGTATGTTCATAAATGTCCACCATTTCTTTTTGTATGGCCCACCTTCCTTTTGAGAGTATTTTTCCTTCTTCCTGAAGCATGTTGTAAGGATTGATATGCTCCCACAGACTGGGTGACTTAACAGAAAATTAATTTCTCACAATTCAAGAGTCTAGAAGTCAAAAATCAAGCTTTTGGCAAGGTTGGTTTCTTCTGTGGCCTCTCTTCTTGCCTTGAAAGTGGTGGTCTTCTCCCTGTGTTGTCACATGTTTTGTTTGTGCATTTCTATGTCCAAATAGCCTTTTCCTATAAGGACACTAGTCATAGTGGTCAGAACCAACCCTAATGACCTAATTTTAACTTAATTACTTCTTTAAAACCCTATCTCCAAATTGTCATTGTAATATTATAACTTATAAGAAATATATATTAGATACAAGGTGCAAGGACAGGACTGGCACAGTGCAGGTTTTCTGATCCCATGCAGACCGGGTAAAGGAGGAGTCAGAGTCCTCAGTGGTTTTGCAGGTCTTTTATTGGGGTTCACCAGGCATATGGCAGGCAGGGGTGCTGGCTGGGAGGCTGGCAGGGCTCCCAGCCCCCAGCAAGTCTTCACTCTATCTGGGCTCTCTAGCGTTCGTTCTGCTGCTTCTCGGCTTCTCTTTCGGCTGCTGCTTCGGCTTCTACTGCTGCTACTGCTGCTGCTGATAGCATCCCCGTGACGCCGCCCTTAAAAAGCACAGTCTTAACTCAGCTGAATCCCATCTACCTATGCCCACACCCTATTCCAGGTGCCCGCCATCAGGCATGCATTCAGGACAAGGATCCATCATCTATCCTGATGGCGGAAGGGCAGAAAAGCCTGATATTTTCTTTACCCTACACAAGGTCATTTAGATTACCAAAATATATTTCTCATTTATATATATATATATATATATATATATATATATATAGTGGTCTTCATTCAGTTCTTGGCTCACAGCTCCCCAAAACCTTAGAATTAATTGCCTAAGATCAGAGAGAGATAAAAGTTCTCTTGTTATATTAATGAAGGTAACTTTTGGAAGACACCTGAGGATGAGGGCTGGTTGCAAGGGAAACTAACATGTTTAGAGAGTGGGATTTTCAGTCCCTCCCCCTGATTTTCTGAGAGAAGGGCTAGAGATTAAGTTCAATGAGCAATGATTTAACCAATCATGTCTGTGTAATGGAACCTGCATAAATGCCCAAAAGGAAGAGCTTCAAAGAGTTTCTGGGTTGGTGCAAACATGAAGATTTCGGAAGAGTAGCATGCTTGGAGAGGGTATGAAAGCTCTACACCCTTTCCCTATGCATTCCTTTCATGTGACTGTTCTTCAATAATAATATCCTTTGTAGTAAATCTGTGATCTAGTGAGTAAATAGGTTTCCTCACTTCTGTGACACGCTCTAGTAAATTAGACAAACCTGAAGAGGGGATCCTGGAAATTTCCAATGTGTAACCAGCTGATCAGAAGTATAGGTAGTGATCTGGGTTTGCAACTGTGTGTGAAGTGAAGAATGGTCTTAGGACACTGACTCCTTAAAATGTGAAATATATCATTATCTCCTGGTATCAAAATTGAGTTGAATTCTCAGACCTCCTGCAGGCATCTGAGAATTGCTTGTTGGTGTGGGGAAGCCGCCACACATATACACACTGGACTTAAGTCTGGGAATCCTACATGGTCACATTCTGAGGTATCACAGGTTAGAACTTCAACATACAAGTTTTGGGAGGAGACATGATTCAATCCATACCACACATTACTAGTATAAAATTATCTTCTGCCTTTATGTGTTTCAAATGTCCTTACTTTCTTGAGAGGCTTTTTTTTTTTTAAACTGGGTTTACAATTCTAGATAGTGTCTATTTTCTTTTAATTCTCTTAAGATATTATTTCCCACTTGGCTCCCACTTTTGTTGTGGCAACACCAATTCTTGGTTTATATGGTTCCTGTGAGGATTACGTGAGTTAGTATATGCAACACACTTAGAACAGTGCTTGGCACAAACTATTATATAAAGGACAACTATTATTATTTACTCTCTATTATTACTTTAAGAATTTCTCTGTCTTTATTATCCTTCCATTTCACTATCAGGGACCTTGGTCTGAGCTCCTTTTAATTTATCAAGCTGAGCATTTCATGTCACTTGTCAATTTAAAATTCTCAGGCATTATCACTTCATATATTGCCTCTCCCTCATTCTCCCTTTTAACTTATGGAACTCTGCTTAGATATTCTTCTTTCTCTATTTTTCCTGTCTTTTATCCTCTGCATCTTTGTCAGTGTTAGAGTTAATGTAACTTTTACAAATCTATATCCTTTTATTCTCTTTTATCTGTGTCTTATCTGCAATTCAATGTATCCATTAAGTTTCTATTTCATTTATCATATTTTTTTCATTTTCAGTTTACTTTGTTCTTTTTCACATCTTCCCAGATTCTTTTTATATTCACTTATTTCTTATACATTCATTACCCTGTTTTATTTCTTTAGATCTATTAAATATATTTATTCTGTGATTTGTATTTGATACTTCTAGTCCCTCAAATTTGTAAGTGATTCTATAGTTTGATTAAAAGATTGTGCAACTAGGAAGAGGTCAAAGGATATTTCAACTCTGATCCAGTAACTCCAGACCCCATTCTCAATTACTGTGCCACATAAAACTTTTGGGGGAAGCTTCTGGTGATTTTGATGATTAGCCAGCTTTGAGAAAAGCGTCAGGAGGCCCATGCCACTCTCAAGCGAAGGCATTTGTTTGAAATGTGTGATCCATTTCCTCTCTAGTGTTTCTGGAAGGAAAATGGTTTAGGAACACAAAACTAACAGCTGGACCACGTATCGGCATCTCCCAGCGTTCGCGTAACGTGGAGCGCCCTGCACGAACCTCTTCATCTCACAGGTTGATTCAATCTGGGATCCCATGGAGAATCATTCTGTACACCTGGCACTTCTGGTCACGCCCTGTCTCGTGAAGCCGCCAATCCCAAGCCCCTTCGCTTTGATTGACATGACACCAGAGCAATTAGAATTGGCGATGGCGTACAACCGCTCCGCCTCCCCTATAACCCCGCCTCCCTTTCATTCTGAAAGAAAGAAGCCCTGCCCGAGCGCCCAATGAGAATGTCCTCCACCCCAAAGATCCCGCCTCTTTCGGCTCCGACCCCGCCCCTAGGGCCTGGGATGCCCGCCTCCCGGCGCGGCAAGAGCCAGTCGAAGGCCTCATGCGACTGGATGGACGGCAGCCGGCCCAATCCCTGCGCTTCGGGCGGTGCCGCCCCGCCCCTCCGCGGGCTCGAGCGGCGGCCGGGCGCGAGCGGGCCTGGGGCCTCGGGCGGCGGCAGCGGCTGTGACGGCGACGGCGGTGGCCTGAGGGAGCGGCCGGTGCCGCGCGGGGCTCGCCTCGCCTCGCCGCGGCGGGGTCCATGGCGCGCGGGCGGCGGCGGGGCGCGGCCGCGGCCTGAGCGGCCATGTCCGGGGTGGTGCGGACCCTGAGCCGCTGCCTGCTGCCGGCCGAGGCCGGCGGGGCCCGCGAGCGCAGGGCGGGCGGCAGCGGGGCCCGCGACGCGGAGCGCGAGGCGCGGCGGCGCAGCCGGGACATCGACGCGGGGCTGGCCCGCGAGCGGCGCGCCGTGCGGCGCCTGGTCAAGATCCTGCTGCTGGGCGCGGGCGAGAGCGGCAAGTCCACCTTCCTCAAGCAGATGCGCATCATCCACGGCCGTGAGTTCGACCAGAAGGCGTTGCTCGAGTTCCGCGACACCATCTTCGACAACATCCTGAAGGTGCGCGGGCCGGGGGGGAGCGGGGGGGTCGGAAGGGGCGTGCCCGCACACCTGTGCGCAGGTGTTGCCCAGGTGGCCGCAGGCCGCGCGCAGGTGCGCCCCCGGCCGGCCCCCGCCCACGCCTTTGTCCGCGCGAGTCTGCGGGCCTGGCCGTGTCCCCCCGGCGTCTGCTACCTGGGCAGGTGGCCCCTGCTTTGGGGGAGCTGGCCGGGGATGCATCCCTCGGCGTGGTGGCCTTCGCTTCTGTCCTGGTCGGGAACTTGTTGGGGGCGGGGGGAGGGGAGGCGAAAGCAGAAAAGCAGGCCGACTTCTGGGATTGTGAGAGGAGGAGGGGTCCGAGCACTAGGAAGGCCCCTCCTGGACGCGGGGTCTAGGACGCGCCCCTGCAGGATGGCATCTGCGAGTTCCTCACTGCCACTCTTCTGGAGCCGTTGAGCCATATTTGCTCGGCCCTACCAGTGAGTTCAGAAGAACCGTGTAAACTGGAGAGGAAACCGGCCGCAAGCCTCACTTTTGGAAACTTTTTATTAGGAAAATCTCACACAAAAGTAGAGGCGAGTAGAACCAACTGCAGGTATCCACGCTTCCCGGGCCTGAATGATCAATTCAGTCCTGGTCGTGTTTCATGTATACCCCTGCCCGCGATTTTGAGCAAATCCCATTGTTTACTTTCATTAGAGACACCTTTAATATATCGCTAAAACAGAAGGCCTCGTTTAAAAAACATAACCACAGTACCCTTGTCAAACCTCAAAATAATATCACTGGATCTCCTGCCGGTAATCAGATTTACTCCATTGTCTTATAATTGTTTCCATCGGGATATAAATTAAATCCGTGTATTGCAATTTTTAATATATCTTTTGCTATCTTCAGCATCTCTCTGTTTTCTTTTTTTAGAAAAAAAGATTTATTTATTATTTATGCACACAAGAGCTGGAGTGCAGGCCAGAGATGCAGGGGGGTGAGAGGATTCACCAGAAACAGAGTGGGGAACAGAACAAGCAGGCTGACCGAAATACACTGCTGAGGGGAGCAGAGGGCAAGTCAGGAGCGGTCTGCTGCACCATGTGGGTAGCTTCCTAGTCCGGTATCGAACTTGTGCTGCAGTGGCTGTGGACAGCCTCATAGGTTGTGTCTTAACCCCTTGTGCCACCAGGGAGGCCCATGACTCTCTGTTTTCTGTCTTTGCAATTTCTTGTGGAAAATAACTCTCATAGTTGACAACATTTGGGTTCTAGTCTCTCTTCTCTTGAGACTAGAAAGGACCCAAAGAAAGGAAGTTTGGAGGAAAGAGATATTGAGGGTAAAGTGGACTGTCTCATATACCCTATGCAGGATCATTTCTTCCTTTTCTTTCCTTTTTTTTTTTTTTTTTTTTTTGTTTGTTTGTTTGTTTCTCACCTCTACTCTTTCCTTGCCCCAATTTTTGTAGGGGTAGAGGGCAATTATAGACATGAAGAAAGTTGTCTTAAAGCAGACAGAGAGAGAAACTTGTCATACCAGAAACCTGCCTGGAAACTCGATTTTATGGTGCCTGAGGGACTTTAAATATAGCAGAGGTCTGTAGAACCCATAGGGTACATTTCTTTCACTTTACCCATGAGGATGCTCTGACCTTGGAAGTGGCCTCTCATGGGGACTTGACTGTGGAACCCTGGACTCCAGACTTTCCAGGCCTGCCTTCTTCCAGGCTCGCCTTGAGAATCTCACTCCAGTATTCCCACTGTGTGTGTTAGGAAGATTTCATCTTCACACAAATAGCTCTTTTAGGATCATTTGTGAACACGTATAATTTGAAAAATAAAACATCTCTTTCCTTTTCACCGCTTTAAAAGCCTCACTGTAAGTCCACTCTAATCCAGTACTTCAATGAACTTCAAAGTCTAGGTGCCCAATGTGGTTCAGTGTTCAAAAATTCCCTTCGTCTTCTAGAGTAAAGTGCATTTGATTGTCTTTCAGGGCCTGTTCAAAATTCTCTGTCACAAAGACTGATTTTATTTTTGCTGCTTTTCTGGACCTCTAAACCAGGCAGATATAAAAGTATATAAAAATGTGTCTCTCTCCCCATTTCTTTCAACTGGGGAAACAGAGAAAATATTTAGAAACGTAGAATCTTAAATCTACATCTGTATTGCAAGCATTTTAGAAAACGCAGACTTAACCTTTTTCCAATGCATATGAACATTAACTTTTACTAACTTCCTTATCCAGAGAAACAAGATTTGTTAACCAGCTTTCTGTGTTCCTTCCAAACTTTTTTACTGGTTGCACTTCCATATTAAATTCACTTTACTGTGACCATCTCAATTACTAGTTAGAAATTCAGCTTTCAATTTAAAACCAAAAATCCCCCCACCTTATTTTTATTTAGACAGACCATTTTGGGAAGAGACTTTTTTAAATTGCTTTGTTGTGGCTTTTGTAGTAGGTATTTGAATTATACAATTCAGAATATATATGTCTACATGTAGCTTCTTAACAGCCTATTTTTAACATGTGCCATGCCCATAGCCTGATTTTCTTTCATATATGTATTTAACTTTTATAGTGCATCAGATGCTATTTAGCCAGTGAGGACATTGAAGAGAAAGTTTAAAATCTGTTCCAGGTCAGCTACCTGACAGCTTCTGGCAGAGCTGGGAACCAAATCTGGTGGGGGGCATTTTTTCCTGGTTTCTTTTTTTTTTAATTTAAACTTTAATTTTGAGACAGTCACATTTTGTGAGAATACAGAGTCTATATATATTTTATCCATGAGAAAACTTTACCAAATTTTTCCCTCTATGAAAATATCTTGCAAAACTGCAGTTCAATATCACAACCATCAATATTGATGTTGAGAAAGTCAAGATAGAGAACATTTCTGTCATCATCAGGATCCTTCATGTTGCCCTTTTGTAACCATTCCATCCCATAGCTCCCCCCTGACTCTGGCAATGACTGTTCTCCAATGCTATAATTTGTTATGTCAAGAATACTCTATAATGAAATCATGCAAAATGGCTTTTATTAGCAGAATTCCTTGGAGATCTACCCAAATTGTTTTGTGTATCAATAGTTTGTGCCATTTGATTGCTGGATAGCCATGGTATAGATTTACTACATTGCACCATTTAACTATACACCTGTAGGAGGACATCTGAGTTTCCAGTTCTACTATGAATAAATCTATGAATATGTATTTGTATGTACATAAATTTTCATGTCTCTGGGATAAATGCCTAAGGGTGCAATTGCTCAGTTGTATATTAGTTACATGTTTAGTTTTATAAGAACTTGTCACACGTTTCCAAAGTAACTGCACCATTTTGCATACCTACCAGCATTGTCCAAGTGATTCAGTTTTTCTGTGTCCTCACCACCTTTTGGTATTTTCACTATTTTTTTATCTCAGTCATTCTGATAGGCATGTACTGATATCTCATTCTGTTTTAATTAGCCTTTCCCTACTGGCTAATGGTATTGAACATCCTTTAATGTCCTCATTTGCCATCTCTATATTCTCTTTGGTGTAGTGTCTCTTTATATTTTCAACCTATTTTCTCCTTAAGTTGTTTGTTTTTTGTTGAGTTTTGAGAGTTCTTTATTTTTATAGATAATCAATCCTTTGTCAAATCAATGGTTTGCAAATATAGTCTATATTTTTGCTTTTCATTCTCTTAATGTCTTTCACAGAGCAGTAGTTTTTAATTTTATTAAGGCCTAATTTACCAGTTTTTCCCTTTGTACATCATGCTCTTGGCACTAAGTCTAAGAAGTCTTTGCCAAGTCCTAAATCCCAAGATTTTCTCCAATTTTTTTCTAATAGTTTTACATTTTACATTTACGTGGACATCCAATTTGTTCCATTACCATCTGGTGATAAGACTCTTCCTCTGAGTTTCATTTGCAGCTTTGTCAGAATCAGTTGAGCATGTTTGTGTGGGTTCATAATCTTGGGATTATTATATCTTCTTGGTGGATTGGTCCTTTTGCAATCCAATTGGTCCTTGGTGGATTGGTCCCTCTTTGTCTCTAATGATTTTCTTGGCTCTAAAGTCTATGTTATCAGATATGTTTTATGAATGTTTTCATGAAATATCTTTTTCTGTACTTTAAATCTATCATTCCGTTATTGTTGAAGTGAGTTTCTTATAGACAGCATATTATTACATCTTACTTTCTTAACTCTGTCAATCTTTGTTAATTTGTATGTGTAGCCCATTTACATTTAAGATAAAGTAATTATTATTATGTCAGGGCATAAGTCTCCCATTTTTCTCCTTCTGTTCCTTACCTTCCTTTGATGATTGATTTTTTTGAATATGTCAAAGCTTTGTATCATCTTGGTGGTTGCTCTAGTTTTACAATATACCTATATAATTTATCCCAGTCAGCTGTTCTCTGTGTTTTACAACTTTAAGTGAAGTGAAAAATGCTTCCATGTAGATTCCTTTACCCACCCATTTTTATTTTTATTTTTACTGATCCATAGATTATTTTATTTTATTTTTTTTTAAATAAATTTTATTGTTATATTCCCCATACAATTGCAGCCCCCCCATTCTGACCCCAATCCCTCCCCTCCCACCCCCGCCCCCTAAAAGTGTCTCTGGTTCATAGTTTTTTGTTGATTTTGATTTTCACTTTCTTATAGTTATTCATTTTCCTGGTCCCTTATTTAAGTTTTCTAGATTCCTGCTATGAGTGAGACCATCCGGTATTTTTCTTTTTCTTTTTGGCTTATTTCGCTGAGCATGATCCCTTCCAGCGCCATCCATGTTGCTGCAAATTGCATGTGTTTATCTTTTTTGAATGCTGAGTAATATTCCATGGTATATATGTACCACATCTTCTTGATCCAGTCATCTATTTTTGGGCATTTGGGTTGTTTCCAAAGCTTAGCTATTGTAAACAGTGCTGCTATAAACATAGGGGTGCAGGTGCTCTTTGGAATTGATGTTTCTGTGTCCTTTGGGTAAATACCTAGGAGTGGAATTGCTGGATCATATGGAAGCTCTATGTTTAGTAGGTCCAGAAATCTCCATACAGCTTTCCACAGTGGTTGGACCAGTTTGCACTCCCACCAACAGTGCAGAAGAGTTCCTTTTTCTCCACACCCTCGCCAACATTTGTTGTTGCTAGTTTTTTTAATATGTGCCATTCTCACTGGTGTAAGATGGTATCTCATGGTAGTTTTGATTTGCATTTCCCTGATGACAAGTGATGTTGAACATTTTTTCATATGCCTGTTGGCCATTTGCATTTCCTCTTCAGAGAAGTTTCTTTTAAGCTCTTCTGCCCATTTTTTGACTGGATTATTTTCTTTGTTGTTGTTGAGTCTCATCAGCTCTTTGCAGATTTTTGTGATCAGTCCTTTATCATTAGTGTTGGGTGCAAAAATGTTCTCCCAGTTGGTGGGGTTTCTCTTTGTTTTTGTTATTGTCTCTTTTGCTGTGCAAAAGCTCTTTAATTTGATGTAGTCCCAGCTGTTTATCTTTGCCTTCACTATCACTGCTTTGGGTGATGTGTCTGTAAAGATGTCTTTGATGTGCAAATCACGTAGTGTTTCGCCTATATTTCCTTCTATATATTTTATGGTTTCAGGTCTTATGTCTAGTTCTTTAATCCATTTTGAGTTGATTTTTGTGTATGGTGTGAGGTGGTGGTCAAGCTTCATTCTTTTGCATGTAGCGACCCAGTTTTCCCAGCACCATTTATTGAACAAACTTTCTTTGCTCCAATGCATATTCTTTGCTCCTTTGTCAAAGATTAGTTGACCATAAATCTGTACCCACCCATTTTTAAAATTATAAGTGTTTTAAGTGTTTTGTATTACACTTGAATGCTGTGCATCAGATGGCTTTATGTCAGTCATCAAATATCATTTAAGAAACTCAGGATAGTTTGTGTTCATACCCATTTTTTCCTATTCTGATGATCTTTACTTCCCAAAGTGTTTAGTCGTCTTCTGTTAACTTGTCTTTCCTTAAGGCTTGAGAGCATCCCTTAGCCATTCTTTAAGCATCGGTTTATTTACAACAAATTCTCTCAGCTTTCCTTCAGCCACAACTGTCTTTATTTCCCCTTCATTCTTTTTTTTTTTTTTTTAAATATACTTAGGTGTCTTTTTTTTTTAAAGATTGATTTATTTATACAAGAGCTGGGGTATAGGCCAGAGGCGCAGGAGGGTGAGAGGATTCACCAGAGACAGAGCGGGGAACAGAGCAGGCAGACGGGCTGAAGACACTGCTGAGGGGAGCAGCGGGTAAGGCAGGAGAGGTCTGCCGCACCATGTGGGTATCTCCCTGGCCGTCTGGGAATCGAACCCACACTGCAGAGGCTGCAGAAAGCTTCACAGCGCTGCGCTCAACTGCTGTGCCACCAGGGAGGCCCTATTTCCCCTTCATTCTTGAGGATGATCTTTATCAGCTATAGAATTCACAGTTGACACTTAATTTCCTTTAGCACTTGAACAATGTGCCATATTCTCTGGCCTCCTTGGTTTCAAATGTCATCTGAATTGCTGTTCCTCTGTAGGTAAATGCATCAAGTCTCTCTGGCTGCTTTTGAGATTTTTCCTTTGTCTTTAGTTTCCAGAAGTTTAATTATAATTTGTCTTGACATAGGTTCCTTTTAGCTTACACTTGGAATTTTCTTCTTAAATCTGTACAGTTATGTCTTTTGCCCAAATTGGAGCATTTTCAGCCTTTATTTCTTCACTTTTCTAGTCTCACACTTTTTCTCCTTCCCGTTGGGACTTTGGTAATAGGAATATTAGCTCTTGTTACTGACCTCCTTGTCTCTAAGACTCTATTGCTTTTGAAGTGAGATTGTAATGCCAGGTTCCCCTGCACCTGACTGACACCAAGCTGGGGAGAGGGCAGCAGAGTGACACCAGCCTAACCTCTCATCACCTCCTCCTCCCAGCTGGGACTGGCTGGGGATAGAGGATGTACTCCCCACTGGGCCCTGCCTACTCTCAGGGAATTGGTGCATTCCCTGCATTTCTAGGCAGGGGATGAGGGAGGAGATTCCTTCTTGACTCTGCCTCACAGTGCCTGGTAAGTGCCTGGTAAGCCGTGTGGCACATGCTACCTGGTTCTGCAAGACAGGAAGCGGGCAGAAGGTCAACTTACCTTTCAACCCCACGGAAACCTCAGAGGGTGATGTATGCTGTTTTCCTGTTAGTATTTGAGTGGAATAGGGTGTACTTAAGACTATTCTTTCCTGGTCCTCTGGCTAGGGAGAGCAAACTCTTCTTGGAGCTCTTTTCATCTGTCCCTTTTAGCTGTTCCACGCTGGAGGCTCCTGCATTACATCCTGGACAGAAGGAGGGACATCAAGGGAACTCATTGCCACATTGTTCCCCACATCCAGGGGTCCCAGCTGCCTGCTTTTTTCCTCCTATGCTTACTTGTTGTGTCATTTCCAGAACTCTCAGCTTTGAGAGGTAGGATCTGGGAGGCATGGAATTATTCCTTTTTGGCAGAACCCTAAGTCCTTGTTAGCCTAGTCTTTCAATTCCAGGTTCTTCCCTTGTGTCCACAGTTCTGCCTGACTTTGAACAATATTATTTATTTAACTTCATCACCTCACACTGACCCCTGCAACTGATTATTTGAATCTGTTAGTTGCTTTGACTTCCTGCAAATATTCCCAGTAAGACTTCCTAGTCATTCTTTTTGTTTTTATAATCTTAATGACGATAGTCTTTCATTTACAAGTGGGCTGTCCTGAAAGTTAGTGTTATTTGGTGTTTTAGAAATTGTGTAATAACACCAGTGGCAATAGCCTGTGCTTAGTATTTGTGTGGAAGGCTCTAACCCAGCTCACAGTGGTTCCACTCCCTCTTTAATTTCAAGAGCTATTTTTAATTACTGAATTCCACATCTAGTCAGAAGGGAATAAAATGTTAACTGTTGGAAAGTCCTTTGTTACATAGACTGGAAGTCATAGTTCTACACATATAATTGCATTGGTGCATCGTGTGCCTATTCAGAGGGACCGTGTATATGTATACTGATGATTTTGAAACTTTTTGAAGAAATAGATTATTAGAATTAGTGGTCTCTCATTGGCACTGAAACAAAAGAATTTAACTCAACAAATATTTTATGACCATGACCCAAAGGTGGGTGCTAATGGTAGAAATGGTATTTCATGATGAAATGCCCAGTCCCTATACTTGAGACTCTCTGACTAGCTGGGAAGGCTGTGGCACCAACACTGTAATAAAGAGTCTGAATATATGTCACATTAAGGTCATGGTAGAGGTAGAGGGTGATTCTCTGGGCAGTGGGGAAGATTAATCCACATGGCAGAGGTATCTGGAAAGGCCTTGTGGAAGAGGTGTGATTTGAGCTGGGCTAAATTAAGATGCTCAAGGGTTTTGACAGGTGGAGAAGAACACACCAGAGACCATCTTAGTGCAGTCTGTTTGTCAGCTAAGCCAGTGCATTCTACTAGTAGAGGTATTAAAGAAGAATGAGTGAAGGAACTAGTTGGAACTTTTTAGTTCAAATGAGTGGTTATTATGTGGTGACTTGCTGGAGACTTACAGTCATGATACTCTTTAGCTAGAAACTAGGGAACTTTTCCCTGGAAAGTCCATATATATGTATGCACCGCAGTTCAAGGAATTCCTTGAACATCTTGAATCCCAAGAGTAGCATTCACATGCTCTGTGGACTGCAGTTTAAGAACTTTGTGCAATATCACAGTTATGTTAAACTTTCATAAATGAGCATATTTTAATTATATTTTTAGATTTGATTGCTGTAACATTCACTTTGTGCGAAGTCATGTAGCACACTGAGAAAGTCTTTGCCACTTGTATGTTTTTAAACACTTTGAAACTTCTGGCCCACAGAGTTTGTTTCTTGTGTTTGGACATATCACTTGGGCTGAGGCCATGGTGGCTTTGCATGAGAGCAGAAGCTTGAAGATGCTTCTGGGGTCTGTGAGAGCAGTTGGGTTTTTACTGCTTTGTGGCAACTTGCATTTAAGTAAAAGGTTTACTTTACATTTGGACACATGGTTGGTCCTTTTGTAATGCCAAAAACTAAAATCTTCAGTTAAAAAAAAAAATCCAGAGACCTCTTGCCTGTGGTTGCTAGTCTTCTCCTCCAGCTTTCACATTTACATGTTGATTATTTTAATCAAATCTTTTTTAGGTGAGCAGTATTTGTCTTTTAGTCACGTGAGATTTATAATATAGCTGTGCTTGATGCTAGTGTTCTCTTGACAGCTTATAATTATCTTCTGCTATTACATAGTTGAGAGTAGGGACATGGATCCTATCAGTTTTAAATGGAACTGAAAATTTAAATCAAGTCATATCTAGAGATGTAATTACAGGGTGATCTTCAAACCTAGGAAGCTAATGTTGTATAATAGACCTGGTACTTAACTTGCATTACTTGAAGGGTAATGCTATCTCAAAAGACAGGCTGGTTTCTTTCATGTTATTACTTTTTTTTTTTAAAGAAGATTTTTTTGTTAAAAAAAAAAGTCATTTATTTTTGCATAGAAGAACTAGGGTGTCGGCTAGAGATGCAGGAGGTGAGAGTTCTCACCAGAGACAGAATGGAGAACAGAATAGGTGGATCTGAAATACGCTGCTGAGGGGAGCAGTGGGCGAGACAGGAGAGGTCTGCTGCACCATGTGGGTCAGCAACCTGGCTGGGGATGAACTCAGGCTGCAGTGTTGATTACGTGATAGCCCTGTCTTAACCCCTACACCACCAGGGAGGCCTTCATGGTATTACTCTTATAGTTTGTCTTTGCATTTTCTGTCAAGTGGACTGTCAAAGCAGCTGCTTATTTCAACTGATTCCCCTTTTGGAGTGATCAAAATATGGCTCCTGACCTGTGATTGATTAGTTTTTCTGAATGTTCCTTTTGTGCAGTAAGATAGGTGTCTATCTTAGGATAAATATTCAGGTAGGTCCAGGTTCTAGAATGGAACACAATTTACATTAGTATTACCATATCATTAGAGAGGCTGATATTTCTGCCTTGTTTTGGTGGACTGCTTCTGTTTGGAGTTTGTGCTTTGAAATAGGCATCCGCCGGGCAGAAAAGGAACAGCTGTTCTTAGGAGTGCTTGCAAGTGGATAGAAAACTGCAGAGCAGCCCTTCATTTGTTCTGGATGCAAAGGGCAAGAAAGTGTTCCCTGTCCATTTTCTTAGGGTAGCAGAGGCAGCTAAATAGCACCTCTATGAACTTCAGCATCCATTTTATTGATACCAAAAGCCACAGCACCAGCTTTGTCAAATGACCCTGTCACATCAGACTTAGCAGTGACTGCAGACCCAGTGAATGTTCTCTGGTGTTAACCAATGCATCCAGCCTTAGGTGGCCAGATAACTAAAATTGAACTAAGCAGAAGCTGTAAACAAGGGAACACTCAGACTCAGAGGGCTGGTGTCCTAACCCGTGTTATGTTGTCATTACCTGGGCAGACAGCATGTTCTGATGATTGTGCATGGTGTGGATTCCACCAAAGCCTCGAGTGCTTATCTGGGCCAGTTAATTGGAGGTTCCTTGCTACATTCTGGAAATGGCCAGGCTTAATGTGGGGCCCTGGCAAGATATGCACAGTATTTCAGAGCCTGGCCTCCTGCACTGTGCAGAGTGCAGGGAGGTCAGTGGACTGACAGGGGCAAAGGGGGGAGCAGTAGATGAGGGCACGGTGGTGAAGCCTTGTTTTGTGGTGCTTTCTTGCCTAGTTGGCGTCTATGGAGACAGAAAACACAAGGGAGGGTAGGACAGGGAATGGACATCATGTTACATACTGGAAGAGGAGCTACATGTAGCTGAATGGGGCCATGGAGAATGTATATAAATGTTTCAGCTGCGCTAGTATAGAAATAAGTATTTTGGGGCCAAAGCAGTGAGTCAGACTGCCAAGAATTTCTACCAAATGTTTCAGGGCAAGGTTCAGGTACTCCATGGTCATTAGCAAAACACTACACCCATGTGGTGATACAGATTGCATGAATTTTGAAGATAAAAGTTTGTTCATCTTTGTAGACTTTATACACAGTGTTGCAAACCAAAGACTTAAAGTTTAACTAGGAAGTAGAGGGAGTAATTCAAGTCTCACCTTACTGCTGGTTTCCATTACAGGTAAAAGGGTACAACTGCTTCAGAGGTTTGTTTTAGGAATTTTTGTAATGCCTGTTCACATGATTTTAAATCTGTGTTTTTCACTGATAGTTCTCTATCAATAACTGTTGGTATACCCACGGTGGCCAAAAATTAATTAGATTTTTGTGATCACTTAGCTTTTTTCAAAGAAATAAAGTAGCATAATTTTAGTTTTCAGATAGGAAAGGAAATGTTTTTCCCCCGGACTTTGATGATTTGATTAGATAGCCATAGGTTGAAAACTTTCGTTCAAAGTATGGAATAAAGGGAAAAGGAGAGACACTCCTGAGAGATTAGCTGGTCCAAATTGAGAAATAGAAAACTGGTTATTTGCCTTCTTATCAGTGCATACTTGATACAACTGTAAAGTAGTGAGATTGTGTTTTTAAACAAACATACCAGAACTACCAGAACATACTAGTTAAAGCAGATGTCTCATTAAAAGTAATCTTCTTGGGAAGCTAAGTCAACAAATACTTAAAGTGTTGGGTATATGCTAAATGCTGTAGAACTCACAAAGACTGGTTCGCCTAGAAGGAATAATACCTTTTCTTCCTACTGGGAGCTGTTGTTTTGTTTTTAAAGCACCCTGTTTTCATCTCATTTGATCTTCTCAGTAACCCTGTAAAGTTAGGTTTTCTAGCCTCATCTTTCCACATGGAGGGATTTCAGCTAAAGCCATTTCCCTGCCTTTGGTCATCCTTCCTCCAGCTGTGCTCATGGGAGGAGAGTGAGCTGCTTGCCTGGCCATTTTGGGAGACAGTTGCACTAAGTGCTCTCCAGCTTCTCTGCCTTGGGCCACCATGGCCTGGCCGCAGAAAGCGTGCATTCCTGTTTCTCCAAGCCTTAGCTGTAGAGGCAGTCTGGGCTGTGTGTGTCCAGCTGTGCCACATACTCCCCCGTTGCAGGGAGCAGGCATTTATATACTGGTCTGTTTGCAGGAGGGGGCCCTGAGCAGAGGCAAGTTAATTGCTTTGGCCATCTGCTAATGTGAGGTCCTCAAGAGCAGGAATAGTTTTGCTTTTCTTTTGGGTGTTTAACCCTATGCCTGCACATAATGGGAGCAGAAGAGAACTGGGGAGCAGTTACCTACAAACTTTGGTGACAGCTCCCAGCTGCCTGTCTTCGTTACCATATAACAAGAGTGACTACTTCTGCATGTGTGGCTTCACAGTTTCCAAATTCCCTTTCATGTAATTATCTTGTTTATTAAATGTGGCAGCTTCACAATATTGGAAAAAGACAAGGCATGGGCTGCATTTCAGATGAGAAAACTGAAGTAGTCGACCTTTTGTTTGCATGACTGCCTACTGGGAAGCTGGTGGCATTGGACAGTGTTGATTTACTTAGGTTCCTCTTTTTTTTTTTTTAATGGTGGTATTGCTTTGTGGTGGTAACATTTCCAGCAATAGTTTGAAATTTTTCTTGTAAGATGACATAAGTAGCAAGTTTAAGAACTCAAATATGGTGTAATAATTGTTACCGGTCAACATAATCACACCTGGATCTCATGTAGGCTTGAGGGAAACACACTCTCACACACTCAGACACTCACATTTTTACACAGCAGAAAATAGTTCGTATACTACAATCCTGTTATAAAAATATATGTAGCCTGGATGGCACTGGAAGGGATCATGCTCAGCGAAATAAGCCAAAAAGAAAAAGAAAAATACCGGATGGTCTCACTCATAGCAGGAATCTAGAAAACTTAAATAAGGGACCAGGAAAATGAATATAAGAAAGTGAAAATCAAAATCAACAAAAAACTATGAACCAGAGACACTTTTTGGGGGGGGGGGGGCGGGAGGGGAAGGATTGGGGTCAGAATGGGGCGTTTGCAATTGTATGGGGGAATATAAAAATAAAATTTAATATTTAAAAAAAAAATAAAAAATAAAAAAAAAATATATGTAGCCATATCTAGGACAAAAATAGAGTAACAAAATGCCAAGCATTTATATCTTCTAGGAAGTGGTTGTGAATTTATTACTTTAAAAAATAAGTGTTCTAGGGCCTCCATGGTGGCGCAACGGTTGAGCGCTGGGCTACGAAGCTGCCCGCAGCCTCTGCAGCGCCAGTTCTATCCCCGGCCACTGGAGGAGGGTGCCACATGGAGTGCAGACCTCTCCTGCCACCCGCTGCTCCCCTTAGCAGTGTACTTCAGTCTGCCTGCTCTGCTCCCCACTCTGGCTCTGGTGAATTCTCTTACCCTCCCGCACTTCTGACTGTACCCAGTGCTTGTATAAATAAATAAAAATCTTTAAAAAAAAAATATGTGTTCTACAGTAAACATTATTTTAGGGACCACTTTAGTAATAGTAATTTTATAGTATGGAATATCCTTAGGAATATAATATCCTTAGGAATATAATTTAATGATCTAGGAATAATTATATAAAGCCTTTTGTTGCTATGTTAACTCTTCTGCAGTTACCAAGTTGTTTCGTTTTTAAAATGTAGGTGTTTTGACTTAATTTGTGGTTTACATCTTGCTTTAGAATTTTTGTAATCTTGAATATTTTCAGAATGTGTAAATATTTGCTGAGGAGACCACAGCATCTTCAGCATTTTTTTTAATTGGAAACTTGTCTTGTTTCTTAGTTCTTGGTAGCTTCAAGAAAAGAACAACCAAGTTGCTTGAGTTCTCCTTCCTGTTATCTGGTACAAATTAAAACTCTTCAGACAATGGCCTTTTCTAGTCTTTCATTAATTAAAAAAGTTCTTAAAAACAATTTATTGGGCATAAGGGGAATGTTTTAAATGAAGGTATTTTTGAAGTAGATTAAAAGACTTAAATCTTGAATTGTCTTCTAAAATTTTGTCCAATGTTTTGTAGTTAATCAGGTATATAATACATGTATGTGAATAGTTCTTTTTTTTGTAATTGATACTAAGGTGATAGAGCAGAAAAGTCACTTTTAAGGAAACAAATAGTTTGAACATTGATCCTTATAGAAGGGCCTCCCAGGTGGCATAGGGATTAAATCTCAGCACTATAACTGCTGCAGCCTGAGTTTGAGCCCCGCCAGGGAGCTACCCATAGCACAGCAGACCTCTCCTGTCTCACCCACTGCTCCCCTCAGCAGTGTACTTCGATCAATCTGCCTATTCTGCACCCCACTCTGTCTCTGGTGAATCTTCTCATGCCTGCACCTCTGGCCTACACCCCAGTTCTTCTATGTATAAATAAATAAATCTTTATATGTTATATAACATTTTTAGGCTTACAGCTGAACTGAAAATAAAGTTCACACATATCCCCATGCCGCCCATGGAAATTTTCCCTAATATTAGCATCTTGCTTTAGTATGGTACATTTGTTGTTATTGATGAACCACTCTTAATACTTTATTATTAACTGAAGTCCATAGTTTGCATTAAGGTACATTCTTATGTTTCACAGTTTTATGGGTTTTGGCAAATGTATTCATCATTACAGTATCAAACAGTTCATACAATATCATATATTGTCACTACATGAAAAATCTGTCTTCCACCTGTTCATCCCTCTTTACCTGCTTCCCCCCATCAATCACTGATCATAGTTTTGCCTTTTCCAGAATGTTTTATCATTGGAATCAGAGTATGTTGCCTTTTCAGATTGGTTTCTCTCACTTAGTGATGTTCATTTAAGATTCCTCCTTGTCTTTTCATGCCTTGATGATTCATTTCTTTTTATCGCTGAATCATATGCTATTGTCTGAATGTACCCGTTTGTTTATGCATTTACCTATTGACGGACATCCTGGACATCTGGTGGCTTCCAAGTTTTAGCAGTTATGAATAAAGCTGCTATAAACATCCGTGTGCAGTTTTATGAGGACATAAGTTTTCAACTAATTTGAGTAAATACCAAAGAATGTGAATGCTGGTTTTTATGAAAAATAAAAAGCAACAGCAAACTGTCTTCCAGAGTGATTGTAACATTTTGAGTTCCCATCAGCAACCTATGAGAGTTCCTGCTGTTCCACATCCTTGCCAGCATTTGGTATGCCAGTGTTTTGGATTTTAGCCAGTCTAGTAGTTGTGTGGTGGTAGCTCATTGTTACTTTAATTTGCATTTCCTTAATGATATACAGTGTGGAGCATCTCTTCATCTGCTCGTTTGCCATCTGTACATCTTTAGTAATATACATTTGCACATTACTTATTTGGATTGTTTATTTTCTTATTGTTGAATTTTAATAATTCTTTATATAATTTAGATACAAGTCCTTTATCAGATATGTGTTTTGGATTATTTTTTTCCTAGTCTGATTTTTTTCCTAGTCTGTTTTTTCATTCTCTTAACATAATGTTTACAGGATTCATCTACACTGTAACATGTATCAGTGCTTCATTTCTTTTTATGGCTGAATAATATTCTAGTTTATGGGTCTATCACATTTTGCTAATCCATTTATCCCATTGATGGACATTTAGGTCATTTCCACTCTAACTTTTTTGAATAATGTTGCTGTGAACACTTCATGTGATCATGTTTTGTGTGAATGTTTTCATTTCTCTTGGGTATATATACCTATGAGTGGAATCATTGGAACATATAATAACTCTTTAACATTTTGAGGAACTGACAGTTTTCCAAAGTGATGTGCTATTTTATGTTCCCACCAGTGTGTGAGGGTTCTAACTTTTCCACATCCTCAGCACACTTGCTGTTGTCTATGTTTTATTGCCATTGTGGTTTTGGTTTGCAGTTCCTGGTGGCTTTGGGGATTTTTTCATATACTTGCTTGTTTTGTTCTGCTTTTGATTAGGGCTCTCCTTTCTGATTTCTTGACTTTTATTTCTTTCTATTCAGTCAAACATATCTGAGGATTAATCATTTTTTTATAATGACTTATATTTAAGAGCTAATGACAAGTTTTGTGACTCACATGCCAAAGAATTGGAAATATCCAGTGATATTTTAATTGAAAATTTTACTATGTTGGGAATGTAAAATTGAAACGAAAATACTTAAAGATGTTCTCTTCAGCTGTCTTAATTGCATTAAGCCTCGCGTCCACAATAGTCATTTTGCTGATTTGTCTGCCTTTGTATACTTCTTCCTTCAGTGTCTTCTACTTGACTGCCAGCATAAATCTCCTTAGGCATTTTTCATAAGGCTATTTCCTGCTTAAGAAATTATAGCCTTCTTTATTCTCCCTTCAGATCAAATAATTTCTAAGCTAGAAATGACCACAATAGCTATATTTTGGCACAGATGCTCTCCTGGTGGCCGCACTAAGAGAACTCCTGTCCAGTGTCTCATTTCCTGCTGTGGCTGGCTTGTCTTCTGGTCCCAGTCCTCTCTCCTCTGCTCTCTTACAGGAGGGCTGACCTGCTCAGGGTTTGAGCTCTCTACCTTGTGGTTAGCTAGTAGGGGTTCCTGATCAGAGATGGGAGATGGGGAGCTTGAGGTCAAGGCATTTATTCCCTCAAGCTTGCTTTCTGGACCCCCATACCTCCAGTAATTAATTCCAAATTTGAGTGTGATGTGTGCGTTTCCTGTGGGGAACTGGATTGATTTTGGGTATAAGTTGGTATAACCTCTCCTTTGTCTGAAATTCAGTGATTAAAGATATAATCTCAGGCCAAACTCTTCATGACCTGAGAGAGGGGGAACCTCCTGCTGTCCAGTGCTTGCTGCCCACCTGGCATTCTTGTGAAAATACAGATTCCAACTCAGTAGTCTGGAATTAGGCCTGGTACTCTGCATTTCTGTTAAAGTTCATTTTATGCTGCTGGTGTTCCTTAGGCCATACATTGAATAACATGAAGTATATGCATAGCAGTGTAATTAATCCATATAGTAAAGACTGAGAACAACCTCACTCTGAGGGTAGTTGGTTAGATTATAACATACTGAGAACTACCCAGCCATAAGTGGCTTAACCAACTAATATTTATTGAATGCCATCTATGTTTTAGGTGCTTAGGCTACATTAGTGACAAAGAAAAAAAATGAGCTTACATGCCAGTGTGAGAAACAGACGGCCAACCTGATAAATGGGTCACTTGTCTAAAATCTACTATGGGAAAAGAAAAAGAACAGAGGGCAAGATTGAGGGAAGTAGCCAGAGAAAGTGTCACAGTCAGAGGTGAAGTCTGAACAGACATGGAGTGGCAGTTATGTGGGGAAGAGCACTTCCCACAGAGAAACGCTCATGCAAAGGTCCTGGGGCAGGCATTATGACTGTGAGTTAGAAACTAGTGACTAGTGGGTGACATGAGATTCCATTTGAGGGTTTTCAGCAGAGGAGTGAAGTGATCGGACTCATACATTCAAAGAGTCACTGACAGTGTCGCCTGAGGGAGACCGGGGTGTTAAGAGTAGGGATGGTAAGCACTGGTCAGGTTCTGGAAGTGTTTTGAAGGTACCGATGTTGAAAAAAAATTTTTAGACTTTGAAACATGATTGTGATTCTGTTTAACTGAAAAGATTGTGAGCTATTTTTTGGTCCAAATTTTGAGTGTAAAAGTAATAAGTTGGGGGGGTGGGGGAGGACATGATAATGGCATTGACTGAATTAAAATGAGTAGTTATCTCTAATTAAAAGATTTATTTTTACTTTTGCTTACCTCTGTTTTCTAGAATGCACATTTATTACATTTATAGAAAATAAAAGCTTTGCTTTTTTTCTGTTACTTAATTGTATGCCATTTATTCTATTAAGATCATTTATTTGCATTGCATTTTATAGATGTTTGCATGTAGTTTGTACTTTACGTCTATAACATGCTTTTAATTTTTTTAACTGTCTCTAACCAACTAGAGTGCAAGATTCTTTAAGGTTCATAATTTTATTTTGATTTTTCTCTATTTTCATCTTGTGACAGATTCTTCCTAAGCACTTATTGAATAAATTGATCTATTTCTCTTGAGTAATGACTGGGACTCTCCCAAAATAGTTTTACTTCCTAAATCTGTAGAGGTTTATTGTTAGTATGATTCAAAGACCAGAGAATGATGTCTAAGGTTCTCATTTTGTTCATCATAGCCTCTTTTCCCATGAACTTCCTTAGGAACTCCTCCCCCATCCCATCAAGAGGTTGTTAATTTGGGCTAGCAGTTATAGTCTCAGGACACACTTTTGCCCTTAGTGCTATCAACACGTGAGTTAGATAAGTTGTCTTTTTATATAAACAATCCCCTCTTGTCTCCACGCAGTTATGGGAAAACAGGTGCCTTGAATTTAGTTGTGTATTGTACATAGCCGGGGGAGGATCCCTCATGCCCGGGGCTGGTCCTGACCAGAAAGTGTGGAAGAGGCCCCCACAACAAAGCTTGCCAGAGATGCATCAAATTCACTGTTTTATTACAAATAATGTATGAATAGTCACTAAGAATTAAAATTACTTTTTCCAAGGCCATGATAGTGGTTGGTAACTGTAGTGTTACTGAAAAAGACTTATTGTTTCTAATCTCTTAAACAATATTGAATTCCAGAGAGTGTGAGGTCAAGGAATGGGCGAGGGGAATTCTGATAAGTTCATGCAGCATCTTTTTGGTTAGTGTTTTCAGGGATGCTTGTAGCAGATCATTTGGGGAGGCTTGAGAATGTTGACTTTATTCCACTCTTTGTAAGTCACTGTCTTTGATCTGTATTAGGGCCCCAGGAAGGGACTTACGATCTTCACACTTCAGAGTTACCACTCCTGGTTCCTGGGCTCTCTACAGATGCTAATACTGTGGATTGAGCAAGTGTCTTGGAATTCTGCAAATATTGTTCCAGTGAAATTGGGAGGTGAAACAAACAAAACACCTACAGAGGAGAACATCTCAAAGGAAGTACAGCTTCCAGTAGCAGCTTCAAAATTTGCAGATTTAAATAAAGTGTTCCTAATTTCTTAAACAGTATTGAATTCAGAACACAGGAAGACAGAGCATAGCAAAGCTGAGCAAATCCACTTTTTAGGTAGAGTTATTAAAAAGTGTTGGTGTTAACCTGAATCTTTTACTTACATGTGTGCCCCATTTGTATGTAGTCTGGCCATGCTTCCTGGAACACCAGCCCTCCTGTACCATGTGTCCCTAAGGCCTTGCATAGTGCCTGCTCGTGTTGGGTTTATAAATAAATACTTTTAAGAGGGAAAAAGTCTGAAAGAACTCAAAAACAAATTTTAATTTTGAGGCTCTTATAAATAATTTTCATGTTTTAGCAACATGAAGGTGAGGAGTCTACCAAGCAGGAAAATAGTCTAACCTTGTATTTCTGACAACTAGCCCTGTGCTGGTAGGCTTGCCAAAGGAAGTGAAACGGCTTACCTGGTACAATGTATAGAACTCTCTTGCTAAAGTAGAAGGGAAGATGGGACAGATGGCTAAAAACATAGATAACTGAGGAACCCCATTTTTCACCTGGGAATTGTTTAGGCGGGATTGTTTTACTTGGGGCCACCCAGTGAGTTAGTTGGAATTGCAAGCTTTGTTTCCATATAGTCATTCATACAATTTGGGAGTTTCCTGAGTAGCGATAAAAGCAATTCTCTATTCATTATTCTATGAAGTGAAAACATGTGGGCCTTATTTCTCTTTGCATCAGCTGGAGACTGACATCCATTTTCTCACACTGTCATATTAACACCGGCAGGAATGCTGGTTGGGTAGTTCATTCACATGGTCTTTCTGGACGGGGCACTACCAAGACTTGGGCACCTAGCCACGGGAAGCAACGGGTTTCCCACTGTTGAAAGAAAGTCTCTCTCTGAAGTAAAGCCAGGGTGATGGGAGTGATTTTACTTCTCAGCCTGCCTTCATAGAATATCTGTAAGCTAAGCATCTTCACAAGAACAGTAATCAGAAAATCATTGATTAGCACTTCTCTTAGATAACATTTTTGTAGACCCTGAGTTTTGTCTGTTTTGATTAAAGTGTGGCTACAATTTCATCCTTATAAAATAATAAGGGTGAGGCCACAGTGGCCACTACCAGGAGAGCATAACTAACTTGTATGAGCAGGTCTGGAAAACAGGCAGCTGGCAGACACTAGGAGGCAAGCCACCCAGCCTTCTGGGGAGTGCTTCAGAAGGGGGACGGTGACTGCAGAAGCCTAGGAACCCAGGAACCAGCTTGTGGGGGTTTGGAGAGACAGAGGAAAGACAATTGTGGAGAGAATAGCATGATCCGGGGAGAAAAAGGAGGTGTAATCAGGGACAGGGGTATAGGGCTTGAGGAAGATTATGCAGCCTCACAGGCCAGAATAAGGATTTCACATTTAAAACTAAATGCAGAGGTGTGAACCTATTCCCTTCAATCACGTACAGTGTAGTGAACCAATGTTAATAAAAAAAAAATTGGGCCTCCCAGTGGTGCAGCAGGTTGCACTGTGCTGTGAAGCTGTCCACAGCCTCTGCAGTGCAGGTTCGATTCCTGGCAGGCCAGGGAGATGCCCACATGGCGCGGCAGACCTCTCCTTTCTCACCCGCTGCTCCCCTCAGCAGTGCTTTCGGCCCGTCTGCCTGTTCTGCTCCCCGCTCTGTCTCTGGTGAATCCTCTCACCCTCCCGTGCCTCTGACCTGTACCCCAGTTCTTGTATAAAAATAAATCTTTAAAAAAAAAGAAAATAATTAACAAAATAAAACTAAGTACAAGGGGAAGCCATTGGGAAGTTGTCAGTAGAGAAGTGAAATGATTGGACTTTGGTTTTTAAAACATCACTCTGTGTGCTAAGTGGTGGTGTAGAGAGCAAAGGTTGTTGGGAATGTGGACCATAGGGAAAGCAGGGGAATCCCTTGGAGGATGCAATAATCCAGATGTGAGACTCGGTTGTTGGAGTCGGTGGTAGCAATGAGCATAGTGGGTTTTTTGTCATCTTGCTAGCCTCAGTTTCCTTTCTATGCAATGGACGTAATAATTGTGGCATTCTCATGGGTGTGCTAGGAATTGAATGAGTTTAATGCTTGTGAGACCTGGTTAATGCCTGAACCTAATGTAAGCTTCACTTTACCACTGCTGTTACCCCTTTTCGGTTTGTGTTTGGATACTTTAACAACCTGAATGTATGTCCACAATCAAAACATGTATTTCACGTGTTTTAAGAATTCATGTGGTGTCATTTTGAATATATTATTTAAAATAGGTTTCTCAGCAATATGTTTACATTTTGCGCACATTGGTACACACAAATCTAGTTTGTGCATTTTTAACTATTCATTACCATAATTTGTAATCCATTCTCTACTGATGCAAATTTAGGTGGTTTTCCATTTTCACTGCAACCAGCAGTGCTGCTCTGTGTGCCTTTGTCCCCGTCTGCCGTGCGTTGTGGCCAAGTGTCTCTGGAGTATATACTTAGATGTGAAATTGCCAGGTCAGTTCTTTTTAGTTCCAGCTTAACTAGATGTTATCAAATATTGCTTCTTATGAAAAGTCTTAGTGAGCAAAGCTGTTAATTGGAAAAACATATTTTTTACTTCAGATAAATGAAAAATTCACTGAGTATGTGTTTGAGTAGAAAGGTTATTGGGACTTGTTGAGTATCTATTTTACAGAAAAGTCTAGATAGAAAAATATACCCTAAACTTGTTTTAATCAGGAATGTTAAGATATACAGGTTAGAAATAACAGTCATGAGGAAGAAGTTTGTACTGACAGATCCCTAGAAACAGGAGACACGGTATACCATACCAGCCCACTCGGAAACACTAGTAGGCAGAGGGAGAGAAGAAAAAGCAAGGCCAGGAGCCTTTATTTTTGTGGTAAGGGGCAGAGCAGTGTGAGTATTTCAGGATTAGATAGTTTGGTGGGCTTCCAGCTACAAGGGTGGTCCAAGACCTGGCCCTCAATGATTAGGGCAGAGGAATTCTGCCTCCTGCAGTGTAAAATCTGCAGAGGTAGGGATTGGGAACTTGGACTCTGGATTGCTTGGATTACCTAAAACAGGGGGATTAGCTGGCCTCTTTCTCTAGTATTAGCAAGGCCTCTAAGATGTCAAAGCATCATATCTGCAGAAAATAGAAAAACATGGCTAATACAAGAAGAAATAATCCAAAGAAAATGATGTATGCCATAGATTTGGAATGTGGCAAAACATGAAATTGCTCATTTATTCCTGCAAGCCTGTCACCCTCCAAGCCAAGCATGGCAGTAGTGGGAGCAGCAGTCACTTTGGGAGGTGAGCTTTGGAAGTGCCCCACTTGGGCTCCATCCCCACAGGTCCTGTTTCATTGGTCTTGGCATAACTTGGACTTCAGGATGTTTAAACTTCCCAAATGATTTGCAGCGGATTCTGATAACCACTCAGGAGGATCATTAATGGGAGATAAACTTACCTTGGAGGGAAGAAACCAAAGCCTTAGAGCTGCAGGCTTTTTCTGTAAAGACCAGAGGCTTTGTGAGTGCCCATGTAACAAGAGGGAATCATAATTTTCATGATTTTCCATCCCACATGTATACTATTGAAAAGAATGGAGGTATCTTGCAGGGAGAAGGGATAACATTTTTCTTAATTGGGATCCAAAGTGAGTGTACTTAACCATCAAATCAAATGCAGATCTTCATCTCTAAGAACCTTTCTTGGTCCAAATACCAGACAAAATCATGAGACAGGATGACTTTGGCCTCCATGCCTAGTTTGCTGATTTGCCTCAGCAGATGTGAGCACACAGAGTGTCTGCTGAGTTATGACTAGACCCCAGAGTCCCTGTCAGTTTCTGCACTGCAGGCAGGTGGAATAGCATCCCTGCAGGCCCAGGTAGTTCTTGAACTAGGGTGGCGTGGGAAGAAACTCATTTTATTCTCTGATGCTGTGATAGTCCCTTAGAGATCTAGTCATAATGCTTGGAAGTTTCAGTGTTTTTCCATGCAAATCAGACTGAATTCTAAGCTGCTTACCAAAGCTTAGCGCTAAAGAGGAGGGAGCCTGAGATGACCTCAGAATAATGGGGGAAGCTGGAGCTTTGAATTTGCCAGCAAATACAAAACAATATTTCCTCCCTCTTCTCTGCCCTGATTCTACTGCTTTGTGACGGGGGCAGATGTAAATAGTGTCCTCCATTTTTTTTTGTCTAATTGGGCAATTGTGGAAAAATCAGAAAACACCTTTACTATTATATATGGATAAGGTAATAACCCCAAAACTAAACTCCTAAATGGATTGTTGCTAAGTCTGCTTCGGTACACTTCTAAAGATTGTTTGATAAAATTACCCTTTAACATTAAATTTTTCCTGTCTATTATATTTCAAACAGTTTATTATATTTTAGTTTATTATATTTCAAACAGTAGTCAGGGAAAAATCCAAATGACCCATGGGGGTTTTCAGGCTGCCTTGACAACTCTGCGCCCATAACTGCTTTTAAAACCCTCTTTCCCACCCTCCCTCTCACTACAGCCTCTCCGATGTTTTTGTTTTTCAAAAATGCCAGGCTCAGGGCCTTTGCTTGCCTTCCACTAGGAAAACTTGTCCTGTCCCTTAGCATGTGGCTGGCTCCCCTCTAAGCTTATGGATACTTGCACATTACCTTGGCGACATTCCCCAATATCCCCATTGACAGCAGCTTCCTTTTGTCCTCCTCTCTGCTGACTGTAATTTCCTTTAGGGCATGGATCCCGGAAACTGGATTGAGGCTGTTTCCCTTGTCTTCTGTTGGCTTGCATTTTGTATTTCTCCTCCTCTAGCACATGACCTTCATGAGATCAGGGGCTCCAGCAGTCTCTTTCTCTGTCCTTTCCTGGGTACTTGCCACAGTGCCTGTACCTGATGACTTTGATGATTGAACTTGACTTGGACCAAAGGGGCTGCTACAGGAGAGAAATGATCTCCTTGTCATCCACATACAGTGTCGAGAGCCTGCTGTGTGGCAGGCACTAGGAATGAGTGGTGGCTATGTCACAGGCACTGTGCTTAGAGAGCATGTGTCCTGGTACAGACGCCCAGTGCACAGCAGAGAGGTAAATGTGAGTATAGTGCACCCTGGAAAGCACAGGAGGGGTGTATATGGGGTTTGTGGGGTATATCAGAGACCCCCTTCATAAGAGCATGGCAACCATGGGCTAATGACCACTTATAGGAGACATTTATCAGGAACTCACCACTGGAGGGTGATTCAGCCTAGCACCTTGTAGAGTTCCTTCCAACTCTGAAATTTTGTGCCACGAAAAAAGCAGGAAAAGGAAATCAAGTGTCACAGTGGGGGTTGTGGTTTTAACTAGGATAGTCAGGGAAGGCTTCCCTGGGGTGACTTTTTAAATAAAGACTTCATGATTTGAAAAGAAATCCCTAAAAGTCTCTGCGATTCTGACTTTGTATGTGAGTTGGGACAGAGTTGAGAAAGATCTTCATTCTGGGGTCTTCAGTTGTCTTTAATTCAGGTTATTGGGATTCTTGAAGGCCAATGCTGATGTGCCTGAATCAGGATACCAGATGGAAACTGAAAGTCTGCTGCTTTTTGAGCACAACTAATTGCAAATTGGCATCCAGGGTTGAGTCTTTCTCACCTCAGCCCCAGCCTCAGCATTGCTCAGAGCAAGACAGGGTTTCCTGAGCTCCTCTTCCGTCTTCTAGATGCAGTCTTTGCAGATGGCAAGCCATAGCATCAAAAATTCTAGTCTCCCAACTAATCCCTGCGTTTCCTGATTTTCCAGTTTAGTCTTGCACTTCATCCTGATTTGTGCCTCAGTTTCCATATTGCATTACCTTCTCACATTGTCTGCCTCACCTTTCTGCATGGTTAGTTTTTCCCATCTAGCACCCTCTGTGTATGACTGTCATTTCATCTATAGCAGCTGCTCTTATTGGGGTTTAGCAGAGTTCGTTACAAGATGTGCTTCATTCCCTACTGTCCAGAACCTTCAGTGAACCTCACTGATGAAGACTGCTCTTTCCCTTGTAGGGGGACTGGAGGAGGGAGATTCCACTGAGTATCCTTTGTATCTCATGGAATTTGTACTGTGGGCATGTACTCATGAACTTTTTAAATACTTTTAAAATAAAAAATACCATCCTGCTGGGCCTCCCCGGTGGCACAGTGGGTTGAGCACAGAGCTGTGAAGCTGTCCGCAGCCTCTGCAGCATGGATTCGATTCACGGCCAGCCAGGAAGATTCCCACATGGTGTGGCAGACCTCTCCTGTCTCGCCCGCTGCTCCTCTCAGCAGTGTATTTCGGTCCGTCTGCCTGTTCTGCTCCCTGCTCTCTCTCTGGTGAATCCTCTCACCCTTCCGTGCCTCTGGCCTGTACCCCAGCTCTTATATAAAAATAAATAAATCTTTAAAAAAAAAAAAAAAACACCATCCTGCTGAGAAAGCATTTTTTCATCAAAACTGATATAATTTTAAAACTGTTTCATCTTAGAGCTAGAAAACAAAAAACACAAACCATAACCTTTTACTATTGGGGGTAAATCAATTCCATAAAAGGTCATTAGCTTCTTTTGATTTTATATATGTGTTTATCCTTAAAACCATCTAAAATGTTAAATAACTCTACTTTGTTTACTAGCTTTACCATTAATTAAAGGTAAGGGTTTTATGGTTTTAAATTTTATTATGGGGTCTTTTTCTCCTTCTCCACTCCTCATGTTATCTAGATAGACTTTGAAGTTTGTGATAAATGTTTGTGTTCAAGTGGCTTCGGTAGACTGAACAGGAACATGAAGTCACCCAATTTTAGCAAATTACCAAGGTCTAAAGACTATGTTCATGTCTTAGAAACTTTGAGAAATAGAAAGTAAACTAAGAAAAACACTGTCTGGATGATTTATCATAATTTTGAAGAAAAGCAGATGTGGACCCTTAAGGAGTTATTCTTACTTGAAAACTGAAAATAAATTTTCCCCATAGAATTAGTACAAAGGGATTAACTCAGTTCACAGTTTCTAATGAATAGTCTGAAATGCTGTTTGTTTTACACTGAAAAACCTTTTTGATGTCCCTCACGAAGCTGTGGTAAAGCATTACGAGGAAGACTTTCTGGGAGGTTTCCTCACACTTGAAATAACTAATGCTGTATGTGTTGATGTCAGATTTCCTTGGGTTTTATATGAAGAAAAATGTGACTTTTCACAGTGTTCCTAGTGGAAGGCGCTTTGTGTGTGTGTGTGTGTTTATTAAGAATGCTTTAGGGCCTCCCCGGTGGCGCAGTGGTTGAGCGCTGGGTTGCGAAGCTGCCCAAAGCCTCCGCGGCGCCGGTTTGATCCCCGGCTGCTCCCCGGCCACCGGAGGAGGGTCCCACATGGCGCACAGACCTCTCCTGCCGCCCGCTGCTCCCCTCAGCAGTGTACATCGGTCCTTCTGCCTGCTCTGCTCCCCTCTCTGGCTCTGGTGGATTATCTCGCCCTCCCACGCTTCTGACTGTATGCAGTGCTTGTATAAATAAATAAATAAATCTTTGGAAAAAAAAAAAGAATGCTTTAAACTTTCATCATTGTGATGTTTTCTGTTGCATTTAAAGTAAATATCTTTATTTTTTATGTCTTTTTATTTTTTTATTATTTTTTAAAATTTTATATATTTTACATCATTTTTCATTTTTGTGCAATGTGTGCATTTTTATCTTGGTTATAGTCCCCATACAATTCCCACCTATCCCCCTTGTTTTGATCCTACTCCCTCCTACCCCCCCCATAGTGTGTTTCTGATTTATAGTTGCTTGTTGATTTTGATTTTTACTTTATTATAATTAGTCTTTTTCCTGAAAGGCACTTTTTAAGAAGTGGACACTGGTGACTGGCTGGGCTGTCTTTTAAATAGTCAGCAGAGTCCATTTGAAGGGCATGCCTACTTCAGCACCTTTCAGTGCTGAAATTCTTATTTGGTCACTAGAATCTGGCATAGCTCCTAGTTATGCTGGTGGATCAGACCTTTGATAAGGGTTAGCCACATAAATTTCACAGCATGTTGCTCATTGGGCACCTGACGGTAGAAATTGCTCTTGCTTTTACTATCCTTCTTCCTATATAATCTATTGAGTAAAGACAATAGCCATATAGGTACGTGCATAGATTCAAATTTGACGTCTCTTCTCAAATGATCTTTTAAAGAACTCTATAGAATAAACAAAATATGATAAAAGTTACTTTTTTAAGATTTATGTATTTATTTTTACTTATTTATTTATACAAGCACTGGGCACAGTCAGAAGCACGGGAGGGCAAGAGAATTCACCAGAGCCAGAGCAGGGAGCAGAGCAGGCAGAAGGACCGAAGTACACTGCTGAGGGGAGCAGCGGGCGGCAGGAGAGGTCTGCGCGCCATGTGGGACCCTCCTCAGGTGGCCGGGGAGCAGCCGGGGATCGAATCGACGCTGTGGAGGCTGCGGGCAGCCTCGCAACCCAGCGCTCAACCGCTGCACCACCGGAGAGGCCCGATAAAAGTTACTTTAATGGTCATTACATCAGATTTATCTTAATAGTAAAAGTAATAAGCAGTACATGTATTCTCCTACACCTTTTAAACATGTTTACATAGTAACAGTCCTAGTTAATCCTGGGGCTTTCACTGCATCCTTTGACAAGCAAGAGTTCCTGTGGCTTTGTTGCCTTTGGTCTTCTTGTAAGCTGGCATGACACCGGCACCCACAACATAGTCCCTGCTGGGGCCCGGTGTACAGGAAAGTTGCTAGAGTCAGTGGAAGTCAGCCCTGCCCAGGTTGGCCCTCAGACTTCCTTTCTGGGTCTAAAATTGTCACCTGGCCCCTAGCATCCCCCAGCTCCAAGAATGGTGTGGAAGAAGATTGCAGTCTTGGATACAGTGGCAAAGGAAAGCCTTGCTAAGATGCTGACTGGGTTAAGACTCAAAGGAGATGAGAGAGTGAGTCGTGTGGTGGTCTAGGACAACAGGGGTTCAGGCACCAGGAAGCAGAAGTGAAGCTGCTCGTGAGGCAGAATAGCAGGTAGGGGAGCCGGGAGGGAATGGGTCATAGAAGAAACATGGCCAGCGTGTGTAAGGACCAGGCCTTTTCCTCTGAATGAGATGGCCACCTTTATCGGGTTTTGAGCAAAGGAGTGCAGTAAATGGACTTATTTTGAGAACAAGTTGAAGGGGGCAAGTGTAGACATGCGGAGAGCATTTAGAAGACTTGTAATAATCCAGGTGAGAGGTCTTGGTGCCTGAACCAAAGCAGTAGCCAGCAGAATGGCAGGAAGTGGTTACATTCTGGGTATATTTTGAAGGCAGCACCAATAGCATTTGCTGAAAGTGGGATGAGGGGTGATATTTATTACTCCTAGCTGCAGACTGCTTCTTAGCAACTACTGGTATAGGAGGCCTGTGGGAGCATGATCTTCCTCTGTTCAGAAAAGCCCTCTGGATCTTTCTGAATGTTGTGGTCAACATTCAGCCTGCGGGGTGGTTGCTGCCAGTGGCTGGCCTGCAAGGGAAGGCACAGGCTCCAAAGGCAAGTTGGTCTCTCTCGGTCTCTGCCTTGGTGACCTGCAGAGAATATGGAAGTAACTTTACAAATTACAGAATGATGGCAGAGCTGTGAACTGCCAGATCAGCTTTAACCTAATCCCAAGTCCTTAACTGCTGAACTATACTATTACATTTTATAAGGAGTCTTAAGGTGACTGCTACTTACAGAAGGAAGTGAGGCATGAGGGGGAAAGAACTATATTAACAGATTCATGGATTATAAATTGAAATTGTAGGGACCAATTCTTTGCTCTTTTATGTGTGCTAATTAAGTGTGAGGGGAGGCAGCTGAGTTTGTAATGTTCTGAGTCCCCTTCTGTGAGCTGAGCGGCCACCCTCTCCTGCTTCTGTTGAGCCCTATTTAGTTTATCCCTGAAACTGGATTGGAAATGCTGTGTGTCTTTACAGTTTCGTGTGTGGCCACCTACTGCTGCTATGTGATGTCTTGGCATGTCTAAGTGCATAATGGTAACATGTTTCTGTTACCAGTTAATTTACTGAGTGGCATAGTAGTTGAGTTCTGCAATAGTAATTTCATCTTTTAACTTTTCTTCACTTAGTCTTCAAACTTTCCATCAGATAGTTTTAGAGGGAGGAATGCTAACAGTAAGCAAACTGGTGTGACATGGAGGCTACTTTGCGCCTTATCTTAATGCCTCACTATTTTAAAGGGATTTCTGTTTTTCTGGACAAGAATTGATGTTAATTCTTCCATCACATTCAAGTCTCTTACAGATTTTGAACCTCTGAAGAACTCTGGCTAAATGTTTTCCTTTATGCCTTGGTATAAATATTTTATTGGAGTGTTAACTGATCCTTGTTCTCTGATTGAAAGTGACTTTAGATATTCAAACATGCATTTTTATCATTAATGGTTATGTTATTGTTTTCACTATTATTTTAAATGTATCCACTTATTAATCTATTTAACTCATTGTTTTTAAATGCTTATTTTACATCTGTAAACAGAAAGCCACTATTAAATCTTAAATTGCCATTACCATCACCTGTTATCATTATCTATGAACAGTAACTGAAGGTCCATGAGATCAGTTATGTCTAAACCTATAGGGTTGACTTGTGTTATGACCCACATAGGAAATGTGCATGAGTGATTGATTGCCTTATCCATGGTGGACAAATATAGTTCAAGAAGTGATATGTAAGGATGGAAGTAGGATAAAAAGATTATTATTGTTTTTCCATCTGAGATTATCATAGCATAGAAACTGATCTATATCCATAGTTGGTGGCTGTGAGAGGTTGTGTGTTTGTGTGTGACTTGTATAAGAGGTGTTGTTTCATCTTGATCCACTTATAGTCATTAGAACTGTATTCTAGTGGATTCTAACACAGAATACCAGCCTGGCTTTCAGAACACTTCGGTATTAGATACCACTTGTTTATTTTATTAATAATAGTACCTGGAAAAAAAGCTTATTTGACATATAAGAGGCAAGTGTCTATTTTTTTCTTAATTTTAGGATATGTGTGAATACAATTGCTTCATTTTTCACTTGTTAATTAGATTTCTCTTGGTGCTATGAAAATAACTGGTTAAATATTACGAAGAGGTCAATTTCAGCGAAGCAAAGGGACCAACTTTTAAAAATTGGGGGGAGAAATTAAAGGAAATTGAAAAATTGCCAAATATAATGTACAAATTAGTATGTCTTTCTGGAAGTCAGTTTAGTAATTTTATCACAAGCCCCCAAAATGTGTGCATACTTTTGACCCAGCAATTCCATATCAGCTTCTGGGAATTTATCACAGAATAGTCAGATATGTGCAGATATGGCTGTATCAGGGAGATCCTTGCATTGTTTTTCATATTTCCATGCTTTGAAAATAGTTCAGATGTACAACAACAGGGCATTAGTTTAGTTATAGCACATCCCCTGTGTTGGACTATGTAGCAATTGCAAATCTTGAAATTTTGAAATGTTTAATGATATGGGGAAATGTTTATGATCTATGGCTAAAAACCCTTTTAAAGATTTTTTTAAAATGTATACACACACAGGGAGAGCATTTCTATAGAAATGAGACATAATAGTCTATGATGTTAGCAAGTTTTTTCTAAGTAGTAATATTTTTGAGGTTTCATTTTTTTAATGAATGCATGTCTCCTTTTCTTACACTTAAAATGTTTTTGTAGTAAGAAATGAACAAATTCCATATTAATGTTCTCATATAGCAGTGCCATCTACTGCACAGGTAATGTAGGTAAATTTGCCACATTTTAAAAGGTAGAAAGAAGCAAAATTAATAATATACATTAATAACCTGAATATCCAGAATGCTATAATTTCAACATGTAGTCAGTATTTTAAAAATAAGAGCTATTTACATTTACTTTTCATACTAAGTATTTGAAATCCAGTGTGTATTTGTAACAGTTCAGACTGATGAATTTTCCCTGTCCATAGTCCCAGATGGATACTCTAACTCTGTGCTGCTAAGAGTGTGTATATGAATTTAAGTATTTTTTACTCTTTGGAGATTAAAGCAGCGTCCGAAATCACCAAATTTCTTCTAATTTAGCCAAACATAAAGCTTATCCCATACTTCTAAATTGTAATTACTGTTTTTTAAAAACATTTTAGAGAATGCCAGAAATGTTGGGTCCTCAAAGGTCAACTCAGACCTGGTTCCAGACTCAGTGCCTATGAGCTGTGTGAAAATGGAAGCAGACAGCCAACTTTCACGACCTGCCTCTTTCTTTGCGCTCTTATCTCCCCATATATATCCATAGAGCTAAAGAATATAGTCAAAAACATTAGTTTTAGAATCACCAAATTACAATTTTGGTACAATTTTTGTGTAATTTGTAATTGCAAATTACAGTGACTGGCAACTTTGAACTTCAATCTTTTCATCTGTAAAACGGGCATAATGCTGTTCACCTGACAGCATTGTAAAACCAAAATGAGCTAATGGATATTAAGCACTTAACATGGTACTGGTCATGCCAGCATTTAGTATGGTAAGTGATAACATGTTGCATGTCTAAACAGCCTTTTGCTTTACTGGGGCACCATAAATTTTGTATAGGTCTCCATCTGCTCGTTTGACACCTTGATTGAAATTTATAGACTTAGTGGAAAAATAGCATGTCTGTGACCTATATTTACCACAATATGTCAAGACCCCAGAATCGATCAAGTTGGACACAGTACAGTTACTAGGCAGAGGGTGCTAAAGTGTACTTCATGGGGTACAACCTCCAGCACAAACCGTGCACATCTGATCTTTGGCTAACTCCAAAGGCAGTCCTTTTAGGGTGAATGTTAACTGCTGCTTCTCAGCATGGTGTTTAGTGATAGAAATGCGTGAGGGCTACACCTTGTCATCCAGGATGACCCTGACAAACTGACCAAGATTGTGTTACATCAAAACCAATCCATTGTCACCAATAGCCCAAGGGACAGGGATCTCACTGTACACCTCTTCACACAGCTTCTTTCTATGTTGTAATAATTTCCACCCCAAATCCAGTTCATTACTATTTGAACTTTTGATACTCTCTCCAGTTAATGTTAAATTTGAAGTGGTGGGGGCACAGGAAAGGGCCAGCCTCCTAGCAGACTCTGCAAGAATCAGCCAGTGGCTCTCAGAGCACAGTCCACAGTAAAAATGTATGTTATCACAGGAACTCAACACACACACATGCTGATGCATACCTGTATCTCCACACATATGGATAGCTACTTCACTAAAAAATTCTATGAACACTTTTACTATTTACATTTTATTCAGATATTTACTGCTATATTCTATTTAATTTTTTAAATGCACACTAAATTATTTCACAGTGGAGATTCTGCTTAATTTTGAAAGTATTGCAAGCTTTTGTAAGCTATGTTTAGCTGTTTGTAGTGCTTATGGAATTTTTCCCTCTTTGAAATGATCTTTAGTTTTCTCAAATTCTTTAATCTTTTCTGTACTCAACAGGAAGGCTTCATTTCCCCTCATACCAGTGTTTGTCTTTATAACATTTCATGAAATACTTAGTCAAAGTAGATTCCAAGCTTTATAGCTTGACACCTGGGAGAGTAGAAGAGGGAAAATTGGTTCGTATGTGGCTCCAGGGAGGTGATTTCACAAGTCTCCAGTCTGCTGGCTTTTGAAATCTAAAATTTAGCATGGATTTTCATTCTTATTTAGGAGAGCTTAGGAAATCTGAATTGATGTTGAATTTCTTATTATTTTTTAAGTTTCAGGAGAACCAATCTTTTTGAGGTAACCAAAAAAAACAGCTAATGATGGTAGTTTGCTGCTCCCATGCACTTCTAAACCCAGAGTTTCTAAAACCATTCAGTTTATTTCCCGGAAACTTTGTTTTGGATTTCCCATTGCCCAAATTTAATTTGTCATAAACTCACCCAATTTTCACCTCTCCCATCCAGCCTCTCCTCTAGACTCAGCTTGGGAGAACCAACTAGTAGCCTCTCTGCTTTCCCATGCTCTCCACATTCTCTCGCCTTTATACCTCCTCTTCCCTCCATGTCATCTCTTCTGTGACAGCCTTGGCTGGCCTCCTGATTGCTCTCCCACTGCACTGGCTCCTTCCCCTGCCACCCTCCTCCCTCCATGGAGTCTGGACAGAGCTCTGACCTCATCAGGGTCCCTCTGGATCCTTCCATCAGAGCTGCTTCCTACAGAATCAGTTCCAGACTTAGCCACAGGCCATCTTTAACCTACTCTCACCAATGCTGGCCTTTCTCCTCCCTGTGATGGCATTTTTGTCTCTGGCCTGCACGTCAACTCTGCCCTGCTTCTGTGACTGTATTGAAAGCTGTCGGAGCTGGCACCACGTTTACTACCTTTCTGTTTTTTCCTATTTCCTGGCACTTTTCTTTGGGTGAGGCAAACCCGTACAGCTTCAGGTAGAACACTGTAGGTGGCTTTCCGAAAATGATGTGGTGAAGAATACCCTGTTCTATTAAAATGATGTATTTCTTCCCAAAAGCTCATGTGTGAGGTATGAAGGACTAAAGGGGATGGATTCGGAAACCATCCAATTTTATGTCATAAAAATAGTGGCAGCGCTGACGATGGGTCTGTCTGTTTGCTGCTCCCCTTTCTCACTTTTTCTCTGACCTCAGAATTAGAAGGTTTCCTCCACTTCAGTTTTAGAGAGAAACCAAAAGGAGACATCTGCCTTTGCTCACTGGACTCATTAACTTAAAGAAATGTATCCTGTTTACATTTCTGGCAACATGTCTTTTATTTGGAGGGTGGCCAAAGGCAAACAACTTAGCTAGTGGTTTAAAAAAAAAGTTTTCCAAGTACATGTGCCATTGTCCAATTGGGTGAACATTCAAAACCTTAAACTTTTCTTAGTGTAACTTTCATTCTATAGAAAAAGCTAATTTGATCTACTGGCATTTTATGTCTATCTTAGCTTTAGTATTTATTGTGGGAAGATTTTAAGGAATGAGTAATCTAAAAAGATTTGGTTTGATTAGAGGCTAAACTAACAAAATCTATTTTGAAATGAGATAACAGGATTTGCAATTTTTGGTCTGGATCCAGTAAAACTGAAAACCCCCAAATCTGCATCCCCAGCAGACAGGGAATCTATTCTTTGACAGAAGTTTAAATTGCTGAATTTATAAGTTGTCTTAAAAATGTGCTCTTTGAACAGTTTATTACATAGTGTTGAGATGAAGTCATCAAACTACTTAAGACTTTAACTGTTTATATTTGGGTGGCTGAATAAAATGTCTAGTTATCAAAAAATTAATACTTAAGTAATTTGTTATGAAAAAAAGGGGCTTTTCTCAGAGCCATTAACAAGACTTAAGTGTCTTGTGACTTAATTTTTTTCATTTTCTTTTGACTGTATTTGGATTTTAGGATTTTCTTTGGCTTCCTATGTTTTAGGAAATTGCCCTTTTATTGGAAAAGGTTAGGGGCAAGGTGTTTTATTATTCTAGTCTGCCTATAATATGTAAGTATTTTGCTTTCAAGGCATTAGTAATGCTATATAACACAATAACTGTCAGTTCTGCAAAAGTACAGTAAATATTGCCAAAGACTTTAAGCACTCTGTAGAAAAGGAAAAAAAGTAGATTTAGATTTTTAAGCAGTTGTCCCAAATAGAAAACTCCCATAGATCTCAGTTTTGTATGTTCAGAACAAAGTTGGCAGAGTGCAGTTTTTTGTTTTTGTTTTTGTTTTTTTTTTTAAGAAGAGAGCAGTATTTGACTAGCTAATTTAAAAAGGTAAAAGATTTTTTTCTTTATACTCTTTTCCTTCATATGAAGTGAAGAAGATATAGAAAGTGGACTGTGTAGTTAAGTGGTCTAATTCAAAGTTTAGCAGCAGGTTTTTCAACTTCCTTGGATTTTGAAAATGAGAGAAGTGCGGAGTCTTTTCTCGATATTTGGGTAAAGTTAATTTGGCCTTGTTCCAGTGTTGTTGGGTGGCAGTGTGCAGGGGGAGCACACGTTGCTTTGGAATAGACCTTTTTTTTTTTTTTTTTCAAGCCAAACCTATATTCACACCGATAATTAGGGAAAGCCGGGTTTGTGCAGCACTGAACAACACTGAACTTGGCAAATGATTACTCCATCTTCGAAGTGTGTTTTGATTTCCTGCTTTTACCTCCCACATCTAAAAATGAAACTCCCCGAGGAGTCAATGTATAGACCCAATCTAATTTGTGAGTGAGGTCGTCATCCTTGTGAAGCTGTATTTTCCCCCAAATTGCAGATGCTTTACTTAACACAGAAAATTCATTGATCACTCAGTGGATGGTTAAAAACAATTTCACCAGGAACCTTTTTATCATTGCCTTCAGCTTACAATCTGAGTTTGCACCTGGTTTTTCTTTATTTCCTACTCAATGCACTGCATTTTCATATGGCCTTACAGACATTTTTGGACTCAATCCATTTACATATTTTATTGATTGACATCTAGTAGGTTGATTACTCTAAATTTTTTTTCATGTAGCTGTTTACCTTTCACTTCACGCACAATCTGTACGTTAAGTGCCAAACAAGTATCGATACTAGAATGAGTTAAGATCACCTTCCCAAAATAATTCAACTCATATCCTTAATGTTCTCAGTGGTACTCCATACTATGTCATATAGAAGTGACCATCATTCCCCAAAGTCATTGGACTGTAATAGATCAATGTAAATAAAAGTAATTAAAAGTTGTCTCATTTACTCTACCATTTTAAGTATCTGTATATGCCATATGTGCCGTGCTGTTTTAACTTACTACGTTCTTTACATCACCTTCCAGTGTTACCGGCTTAAAGGAATTCTAGGATTTTGTTTGTTCTTATTCTTTTAAGTAGTATTGCAGCCAGTTCAAAGATAGCACTCCAATACAGTTACTTAACAGGTAAATATGATATATCCCAAACCCAGCCTATAGTAATTCACACATACTACAAGTCTACTAAAAGTCCCCATATACCTTTGCACAGTAGATATTTTCTAATCCTAAAACATTTACTCCTTGAACAAGTCCTTAAGATGAACTAGATGCTACATCAGCTGTCCTCTTCAGTTTAGGTGTTGTTCCTAATCCTTGCCTGAATCTGCAATATGCAATTTTCAGGTGCTGTATTTAATCAGTCGCAATGGTATTTCATCATTTGGCCTTGACACCTCTCTTCTGTTGGTGGGGTGGCCACATCTGCCACTGGCTGACTTCTGGTGGTAGACCTTAGAGCCACAGCAGGGTACAATGTGTGCATCTTATTGTGATACTTTCTAAATGATGACCTTACCTTCGTCATCTTGCTTCTGCCATCATGACCAAAAAGCTGAAGTTAATCTCTTAAAGTGTAAAAAAAGAAACTGGAAAATATGTATCAAGACAGAATTTGCTGTGTTTGAGTTGTATGAGCAGGGCCATCTTGTGTGGTGGCTGAGAGGAGGCAGGTAGAGGTTGAAATCCTGTCCCCTCTCCTTTTGCCAGGTGTGGGGATGGCGGGGAACACTTTTCTGACTTGCACAAAGGCACTGTGACCCTCTCTGTCTTAAGATCATCTTTGTTGGCATAATGAAAAATATGAGACATCTTTGTTTCCTTGTGTTCATTAACCTTTTTGATGTCTCCTTGAGCAGATGGGAATTTGGCATAACGCAGTGAGAGAAGTTGGGGAGATATGAAATATGCAGAGGCCAGAAATGGAGGTGGGGGGACAGGAAGGAATGGGAACAGAGGATTTCCTTGTCATATTTTCCCTCTGAATAGGCTTTAATCTACTGCTGCCACTTAATGGAATTAACCCACACTTCAAAAAGGCTGAGACCTAGCTCTGATTAGGAGCCTTACCTTTTCCTGCTAATTTCCCTTTGCCTTCTAGGAATCTTCCCTTCCCAAATTACATAGTTGGAACACATATGACCATGATTGCTAGTTAACTTTTTAAAAATCTTTCTATTTTGAAATAATTATAGATTCACAGGGAATAGAGATACCACAGAGAGGGATGGCCATTTTTTCCCCCAATGGTTACATTTTATAAAACCATAATTTAGTTTCAAAACCAGGAAGTTGACAGTGGTACAGTATGTGTGTAGTCCTATGTCATGTTATTATTTGTGTAGATTTGTGTAACTAACACTGCTATCAAGACACGAAACTTCGTCATCACCTACTAGCTCCCTCCAGCTACCCTTTCTCACCACATACACCCTCCTTCTGCCACTGGTCCTAATCCCTGCAGCCACTGATTTGCTTTCCATCTCTGTAATCTTATCAGTTCAGGATTATTATATAAACGATCATATTTATGTGATGTTTTGAGATTGACTTTTTTTTCCACTCAGTATAATTTCCTTGAGGTCCATCCAAAGTGTTGCTTTTATCAATAGTTTGTTCCTTTTTATTGCTGAGTAATATTCCATGGTATGGATCAGCCCAATGGACCCATTTATTCATTGAAGGACATCTGGGTTGTTTCAGTTTAGGACTGTTATAAGTAAAACTGTTATGACTATTCCTACACAGGTTGCTGTGTGAGCATAGGTTTTTATTTCTCTGGGATTAATGCCTAGTAATGAGACTGCTGAATTGTATAAATGTATGCTAAGTTTTAAAAGAAACTGAAAAATTATATTCCAGAGTGTCTATGCCATTTTATATCCTCAGCAACAATGGATGAGATCAAATATCTTTGTATCCTCACTATTATTTGGTGTCACTGTTTTGTTTTGCTTTTTAAGCGGATACAGTAGATCTATAGTGATCACCCCTGGAGGTCCTAATCTCGTTACCCTTGACTTCTGATCTTGCGCTCTGTATGTGCTATCTGGTGAAATAACACTTTTCATAGTCCTTTCCCCATTTTTTAAATTGAAATGTTTAACTGTTGAGTTTTGAGTGTTCCTTATATATTCTATATGTAAGTTCTGTATGGTTTGCAAATATTTTCTCCTGGACCATAGTTTGTCTTTTCAGCCTTTTAAAAGGGTCTTTGCAAAACAGAAGTTTAATTTTGATAAAATCCAGTTTGAGGGCCTCCCTGGTAGTGCAAGGGGTTAAGCACAGCACTGTGAAGCTATCCGCAGTCTCTGCAGCATGAATTCAATCCCCTGCCAGCCAGGGTGCTACCCACATGGCGCAGCAGAGCTCTCCTATCTTACCTACTGCTCCCCTCAGCAATGTATTTCAGTCAGTCTGCCTATTCTGTTCCCCTCTGTCTCTGGTGAATCCTCTCACCCCCCATACCTCTGACCTGTACCCCAGTTCTTGTATGTATAAATAAATAAAATCTTTTTAAAAAATCCAGTTTGATTTTTTTTCTGAGTTTCTAGAGCTCAGACACTGTTCATTAGGCGCTGTTTTCCCACACATCTAGCTCAGTACTCTGCCCTAAGTCAGCATGAACACGTCTTTGTGGATGACTAGACCGGAACATGGTCACCTGTGGTAGATGAGTGTGGAGGAAACTCACAGAACACCTCTAACCATGCATTTTTGGCCAGCGAGGTCTGGAGAAGAGATTGTGGCTATTCTTTTTGGTAACCATTGCCATTGATTGCAGGCAGAAATAGAAATTATAAGCACCAAACTGATAAAACTACAGTAGAGATATGAGGAGGGCAGAATTGATCTATCTGCTCCGCCCCAGACATTGGAAATGAAACTTTTTAGGATCACTGCTAACTATTGCATTGTATGATTCAAATGATGGGATTGTGTGGTATCTGAATTGTATTCCAATAAGGCTGCCATTTAAAAAAAAAATGGGGCCTCCCCTGGTGGCGCAGGCGGTTGAGCGCTGCGCTGTGAAGCTGTCCACAGCAGCTGCAGTGCCGGTTCAATCCTAGCCAGCCAGCGAGGGTCCCACATGGTGCGGCAGACCTCTCCTCTCTCGCCCGCTGCTCCTCTCAGCAGTGTATTTCAGTCAGTCTGCCTGTTCTGTTCCCCACTCTGTCTCTGGTGAATCCTCTCACCGTCCCACGCATCTGGCCTGTACCCCGGTTCGTGTGTAAAATGAATAAATCTTTAAAATAAAAAAAAAAAAAAATGAAGCGCCAAGAGGCAGTATTGTCCTGGTGTTCCCTCTGCTGGGGGCGGAGCACAGAGCACTGTTCCCTGTCCTACCAGGTCCCACCAGCCCAGAGAGGGCAGTGAAGGCTTTTCCAGAAAGGGCCCCTGATACTTTTTGCATCATCAGTATTAGCCATGCATTGGGTCCCCTCAGAAGAACTCAGAAGCTTCCTTAGGTATGTGTTGCTTATTCTGAGCACTAATCTAAGATGATTAAAGAGACTGCACAGCAAGGCGGTTATCACCAAGTCAGTGTTTCCACAGTCTGGATGCCTTCCCTAAGACTATTTTAGTTTAGCTCAGGCTATTTCTCCCTCCCCTTGACCCTATCTGTGAGGTAAAAAAAGGGCAGAAAACATTTATTTTTAACAGTGAGGAAATAAGCAAAAGAATGAAAAATAGTTTCTCATCATCACAAACAATGGTGGCATTAAATCTAGAACATGATCCCCCGGCTCTTGTTTCAGTGGGCGGACCACTCGACTTATGTCGCATTTTAAGTCTTTTCCTGTCTCGTGACTGCTGCTGCCTGCATTTGTGTGTTCTCCCACCCACTGTTGGTTGGAACAAGCAGTTGTATCTTCCTGGTGTTGAAGAGCTGCCAGGTTTCAGTAATAATGAGTCTCTGTTGTTGTTTTAAATAGTCTTTACTGAGGTCCAGTTTCCAGTGTTCACTTTGCTGAATTTGTCACCACTTCTTCCCCCATTCAGTTGTCATCCTTCCAGGTCTTTCTAAATCCGTGCAAGCAAAGGCAGACCTATTATGTGGTATGTGTGTACATCCATCCTAGTAGGTCACATTCCTATGGGTTTAAGACATTTGTGCCATGACAGAGCAAACCCAGAGACAAGTTCTGGTTGCAGATTTGATAGCTTGTGAGTTTCCTGCTTTATGACAGCCTAGTCTTTGGAGCACAGCTAAATCCTTTTTTCCATCTTTTATTTCCTAGGGCTCAAGGGTTCTTGTTGATGCACGAGACAAGCTTGGTATTCCTTGGCAGTATTCTGAAAATGAAAAGCATGGGATGTTCTTAATGGCCTTTGAGAACAAAGCAGGGCTGCCTGTGGAGCCTGCCACCTTCCAGCTCTATGTGCCTGCCCTGAGTGCACTCTGGAGGGATTCCGGGATCAGGGAAGCTTTCAGCCGGAGGAGCGAGTTCCAACTGGTAAGTAAGCCCTCCTTCTGGGTTTCATGAGTGTGTTTTACACAACTAATTTTGACCTTTAGAAGTATTTCCTTAAAACTATGTAGAAGTACAGACTAGCTTTATAACTGCTGGAAAACCTAATATTCAACAACAAAAACACATTAATTAATCTAAATGGTTCAAGAGGGAAAAATTAATTTACTCTAGGCAGGTAGATCTTGTAGGCAAGGAATGCCTTCCTAAAACAACTTTCCAGCGTGTCATATATTGTTCACACTGGCAGATCATGGTGTTTTCAGATCAGCACTGTGGAAGTCAATCTGGATCGCTCAAGTTGTTCCCTTCTAATTCTTTCCTTTCATTTTAAGGTCCACCAGTTTCAAAAAACCTTGTCATTTTCCTCGTGCAGACTCACTAGGATACAAATCTATAATCAGAACATCTGGGTCGTTTTGCCCTGTTTGTTTTTGGGTTTTTCCTAAATACCTTCCAACATTACTATATACTAAGGAAAGTATCGTATTTCTCCTAAAATAAAAATAGATGTGTCCAGCTGATGTTAACACACACCTGAGGTATCCAGAACACCAGGACTTTGACATCCCTTTGCCCCTGAGTAGCCAGGAGCCCAAACTTTGAGTCACTGGTCTCTGACATTTTGTTATAGTTTTATATCTGCATATGAGGAAGTTTGTTTTTGTTTTTTTCACTTTTGTCATTTGCTTTATTCCCTTGAATGCAGTGATTTAGAGCTGGAACAGATGGACACACACATACACACACACACACCCCTCCCCCCCTCTGCCAACTGAATAAGTTGAGCCCTTGTATTGAAGATATAGAAATAAGCCCCAGAGATTATGGTTGGCCCAAGGCCATATCTTGTTAGAAGTCGCAATGAGGAACTTAGGTCTGAAAGACGAGTCTGCCTCTTTATTCCCAGATTCATTCATTCATCCAACATTTATGGGTGCTAGCCACTACATTTTGTGGGGATACAACAGTGAATAAGACCAAAAGGAGCCTTTTCCTAGGGTCTTTTATCTGGACCTAAGTATGGCATGTGATTAGGATAAGGCTGCCACAATTTAGGTCAATAGTCATCCCAATGTTTTGTTCTCGTACTCTAAACAGTTCAACTTTTTGAAGACTTGGCTACCTGGAGAATACACTGTTGAAGGCAATTATGTATTTCGAAATACAAACTTATAATAATCAAAAGCAAATATGATAAGATTCAGTTCATTTAGTGGGTAGATACGTAGTATTCCTGTACTTTGCCTTTTTTTATAGTTTTCTTTTTATTTCAACCATTTTATAGCATTTTATTAAAATAACTAGGTAGTCTCTTTCTAGTCGTTATTGTCAGAATATACAATGTCAGGAATATAATCATCTTTTTTTTTTCATTTTTTTAATATATATTTTACACCATTGTTCATTACAATGTTTGATTTCTCCTCTCAGATGTTGTCCCCCACCACCAAGACACCTGTAAGCCATCACTATAGACTCTTGTGCTCTTCCCTCCCATTTTTACCCCTCCCCCTCCCGTGCTGAATGTCTGCTCTGTATAGTTTGCCCGCTTATTTTGTCTTTTTTTTTTCCTTCTGGCCCCTTGTATTGTTTCCCAAGGAAACATAATCATCTTAATGTGATGTGATTGGCCTTCCACTTGGCTCCCCATCTATTGTGGGACCCCTGTTTCTCTTCTTTGAATCATTTTCTGAATGTCAGAAACTTTTGTAGAGTGATATTTCAGCAACTTGGTTTTATTTGCTTTTTTTTTCCCCCCCCTTCCTTGAGGGGGGAACAGAGCTGCGAGACCTTTGACCGTCTAGTGGTGGAGAGACAGGTGTTTTGAGAATTGTCTGCCAGGTGTTAGAATTTTCCTTATTGCCTTGGCCCTTTTGGTTTCCCTTGTCATCCAACGCAGAGGCAGAAACACAAAGAAGAGCAAAAGGTGTCTGGTGGCTACGTTGTGAGCACCCTTGCTCCTCTTTGGAGAGCATGGCAGGCGTGCAAGCTAGGAAAGGACTCTGCTGTTCCAAAGGGAGAGAGCCTTGCTCTTTTTTTCACTAGCTACCTGTGCCTTGAGTCACTGATGCCACCACCATTTATATGCAGGATCTGATATAACTTTTATAGCTTAATAAGAAAGAAAGATAAACTTTCTGTGATAGACTTTATCTTTCTTATTTTTTTGAACAGCATCCTGTACAATTTAATTTGTGGTTTTTACAATAGGAACTTTCTAGAAACTTCCTGAAAGCAACATAACAGCAATAAAACTAAGGATTTTATAAATAAAACAAGGGCGATATGATATCCCACCCTTACTCCCAGTGGGTCAGGGAGGCCCCTGAGATATGGAGACATACTTTTCTGGGTGTCATTTTACTTAGCAGGATAGACCTTATCTTTTAAAAGACATTTGGTAAAGCATAACAAGACACTAAACAGTGAAGTTTTCGTCATAAGTATAAATAATATAAATGTTGATTTGCTTTTTTTCTAATAAGAAAATTTTGAATTTTTAAATGTATTTGGCAAATTCTTTAATTAAAATGATTGCAATACAATCTGGATAACAGTTCTATGGTTTGTCTGCTTTCTACTATACCTTTTAATTTAGGGGTCTTTTCGAAGGGTATAGCATAGGTGTGCTAGTTTTCTTTTTATCTAACTCCTACCCGGATAGTGAGTGAATTTGTACATCATAGTCCTCTCGGTAGTGCAGTGTGGTGGGTGCTGTCACAGAGCCCTGTGTGCCAGGCACTGTGCTTAATTAGATCAAGTCTTACCAGAAAGCTGGTAAGACAGACATATGCAATCAGATAATTGCAATAAAATGTGACAAATATAATCAAGGAATATACAAGATACATTACTAATTAAAGGACAAAAGTGAGCAATTCCACTGAGCAACGATGGGTCAGGGGAACTATTTGTGGGGGAGATTACCTAAAGATTTGATAGGAATGAACCAGGGGGACAATTGGAAGTGAGGTGGCAAGGAGCTCTGAGAAAGGGAGGTGAGACTGCATGGGGCTCCAGAAGCTTTGCATGGTCAGAGAGCAGTACCTGCTGACCCTGGAGAGGCAGGCAGGGCGGCCAGGCATTGGTGCACATGCTTTTGTTTGTGGGTAACAGAAATCCCAGCTCAAGCTGGCTTAAAAGATAAAGGGTCTTGATCAACTTAGAGGACAAAGTCCTAGAGATGGCGGGCAAGGCTTATATGTGGTTTGAACTGCTTCTCTTTTCTCGGCTCTGCCCACTTCTCTGTGTTAGTTCAGATCGGGTCAGACTTCCCCTGTTTTTGCAAAGTGGTAGCAACAGAAGAGGGCTTGATCAGCACGTACTACCAATAGGGCAAGGGAGTGGGGGGCAGTAGCCAGGGCAGTGCTGTGCCCGGTCTGGTTAGCAGGTTTGCTTTCCATCCCTGCGTTTGCCACCATAGGAAAGGGGGTGGCCTTTCTCAGGAGCAAATGTGCCATCTGCAGCTGTACCTTGAGGGGTGGGGCCTAATGGCAGGGTTCCCTGTTTCATTCGTGCCATGCTGAGCAGAACAGCTTGGAATTACCTGGAAGCAGAGGAGCCGTGGAGGTGTCTAAAGGAGAAAATAGCAGATCCAATATGGAATTTTTCCAGAAATCATATGGGCAGTGTAAAGATGAACTGGAAGGAGGCATGATAGGAGGGAAAGGTCAATTGGTGGGCTCTTTTAGAAGTCCGGTTGAGATCGTGAGAACTTGCTCCCAGACAGAAGTGGTTTTGAAGCTTGACCACATGTCTCATGGTATGCTGCTACTGGTTTTTTCCTAGCTAATCTTTTGCACAGCTCTTTGCTGCTTACCAGTTAATTGTCATCTTCATAATCATACTTCCATCCAAACACGCCATAGGAATTTTTGTGCATTTTCTGTGTCCCGTGTATGGGAAAATCACTAGATACAGAATTGCTTGAATAGATGAAGCCAGTTTTGCATTTCATAATATATTTTTGACATTGTGACTAATCAACTAAATATAACAATGTAATTGTTCCTGATGAGGTGTATCTTTTCTTACTCAGAGGTTTGGACAGTTCTCTTGGCATTTTGCTGCCAGAGTCCTCTCTTGACATCCTCATGTCTGATTATGAGCTAAGCATTTGCTTGTTGAGATGTTAGGGAGACTGTCCTGGTATAAGGGCTCTCCTCTGCTACCCCCTGCTTCAGAATTCTTGGATGTTTAAAAAAAAGTCACCGAATCATGACTTTTCTATATTTTTCAGTTCTTATTTCAAAATGGCAGGGCATTGTGCTTTCTGGAAAATATCCTCATTCTTTTGGGCTTGGAAGATGGAGTTGAAGACTCCATTCAGAGGAGTGAGTTTGTGTGGATAGCAGTGTTTCTTGATTTCTGGAAATCAAATGTTTCTGTTTATTACAAAGAATCCTCTCTGTCAGTTTAAAAGTATTGAGTCTTTGTGACATTACCAGAGTTGGTGAGAAAAGAGTGGATGTCGAAGCAAAATTTTAGATTTAAAGGAATGTTATCCACCACAGTTGTATGTTTGAATGGTACTGCTTTAGAACCTCCTTTCAGTAGGCTGATGGTATCAAGAACCGCGGGTGTCAGTGCAAACCACAAGCAGCAGTGGCATACAGTGCATGGCTGCAGCACCCTAGTCCATATTGTCGCAGCCTCTGTGTGTTAGCCCATAGCCCTGACTAATGTAGTCTTTCCAAGTGGCACTTGGAAAGCTCTGGAGGAGGTGCAGAGTAGGCCTTGTAAGTATCCAGGGGAGAAAAAAGAATGGCAAATGCAAAGGCCCTGGGGTGGGAACAAGCTTTGGGTCCAGATGTAGCATAGTGAGCACAGCGCCCTTTGAGATTGAGCCAAGCAAGCAGATGCATTGAGAGAATATGGTTTGTAGAACAGGGGGGCTTTGTGGAGGGACTGGTGAGGGGCCATTGGAATGACTTAGACTCTGGGAAAGGAGAGATATGGTTTCATTTTCATCTTAATGGGATTGCTTTTGCAGTTGCATCATTTATAGCAAACAGGGAGGTCCTTTTGGAGGCTCTGTAATAGTGGAAATGAAAGGTGATGATGGGGTGTGTCAGTGGTGGTGATGGAGGGAGGTAGTGAGAAGTGGTCAGGTGTGTGTGTACATTAAAATTGAGAGGAATGTGGAGGACTATAGTCTAACTGCCCTTCCAACTTGAAGACTCCCTCTGCATCAGTCCCAGTGGTTGACATCGAGTCCAGTATTTTATTCTATATTTTATTTAATGGGGACACTGATGGAGAGCATTTCTTCTCTTTGTGAGTGGCTCCCAGGCTGACCCTGTGTGTCCAGAACCTGCTCTCAGAGTGCAAGGCACGAAACACTAAGTTCTGTGTCATTTGAATGCCTCTGCTGTTACCTCCTCACAGTCCTTGCTCTTTGCCAAGAGATGCATCCTGGTCTTTCTGTGATCAGTTACCCTTCATTTCCTTTGACTCTTAAGGTTAGGGATTCTGAGAGCAAGGAGGAGAATGGATGAGGGAAGTCTGTTTCAGCTTAGACACACCCACCACCTCCATGTAAAACATTAGTCCCCATTTTGAGGTGGTTGGGCACTAGTTGAGTTCTAAAGTCTTTAATTAGTATTTAAGTAGATTTATTAATAAAATTGAAGCCAGCAAATAGTACCAGCTTATATTCCTCCTATGTATGAGAAGATTCCTCCGCACCATCAGCCATTCTAGATTTATTATCCTTAGATTTTTGCCAGTCTGATAAGTAAAAATGCCCATGATTGTTCTTTTTCTATGTTTATTAACTACATATATTCTTCATGAGTTCACTATTGACATCCTTTGCTGCTTTTTTGTTAGGACCAAGTTTTACTTGAACTATCACCATTTTTTTCTATTCCTTTTTAAAAGTTTATTTTGAAATAATTGTAGATTCACAGGAAGTTGTAGATAGTGGCAAGATCCTTGCACCCTCATCCAGTCTCCCCAGTATTACATCTTATGTGACCACAGCATATGAAAACCAGAACATTTAACATTGGTATTGTGTGTGTGTGTGTGTTTCCCTGACATGATGTCGTGTATGTGGATTCATGTCATCACCACCACACTCATGACACAGAACTGCTCCACCACCATGGCCATCTCCTTCATAAGGCCCCTTCTAGTCACGCCTCCCACCCCTCCGCCACCAGCCCTCATCCCTGCCAGCCACTAGTTTATTCTCAGATTGCTAAAATTTTGTCATTTGAAGAATATATAAGTGCAATCATACAGTGTGAGTTTTTGAGGTTGATATTTCACATTCATTATAATAACCTTGAGATCTGTTCACGTTGTCATGTTTATCAACAGTGTGTATCTTTTTATTTCTGAGAAGTATTCCATAGTATGGAATAGTGCAGTTTGTTTATTTAATCCTATATGTTAAATACAAGTTATTTAAGTTGTGTTTACAGAAACATAACTTACATATGAAAAATTCATTGTTTTTTTATCTTCTATAATAGCTCAGAAATTTGTAATTTATTGTGAAAATGGAGTTATATTTCAGATACTAAAAGATCAGAGATTACTTTCTTTAACCTTTCAAACAAAATTTTCTTCATGTGATTCATAAGGGGAAACGCCAGCCTTACTAAAACTTACAGTTAAAGTCCTGGTGGGGTGGGGGCAGGGGGAGACTTGAAAAATCCTCTAACCAACTCCTCCTATTTGATGTTGAGACAATTTGAGGCCTGGTAGTTAAAGAACTTTGCCTGAAGCAACAAAGCTAATGAGTGCCCTAACCAAGACTAAAATGTAAAGAACTTCGAGTAGCCCAGTCCTGTAAGGCCTGTTGGGTCCTGATCCTAGCTCTGGAGGCCTGGCACTTAGTTTCCTCTGGGGAGGTTCTTGCCTGAGGACACAGAAGCAGGAAGCTGAGGTATTTGCTATTCTTGGACCATGCACTGGTGAGAAACCTAAGCATTGCTGCTCATGATCTTGGCCTTTCCCCTTTATTTCATTAGTCTTGAGTAGTATTATATACTCAAAGACCTCTAGAAATCTATACCATTACGGGGGAAATGACGTGTTATGCATTTTACCATAGATCCTAGTAGGAAATTTTGCTATAAAGCTTTACCTCCAGAGGGTTTGTAAGCTGGTGACATAATGGCCTAGAGTGAAAGTATGATACATAGCAGAATTAATAATGGCATATTTTGCATGATAACAAGGCCAAAAACCCTAAAGGAAAATAATGGATTTGACTGAGTAGACATTTTTAACTTTTGTATGACAAAAGTCAGCAGAAAGAAAGCTAAAAGGTAAATGACAAGTGGGAAAGAAAATTGTAACATATTAGTGTTTTTTTCTGTCTTGAGACAGTGTGTAAACAAGCTGCAGCTTTTGTAAAAGAGCACTTAAGGATGAATAAAAGGAGACTGAGTGAAAAAAGAAATAAGATCATGGAGATGCAAATTCAAGCTATAATGAGCTAACTTTTTGTCAGTCCAATTGGTAGGGATTATAAAGAATAATTCCCTGGGTAAGAAATGGGTACTGTTGTACATCGGTGGTGAAAGTATAAAGTGATTCTGATTCTCATTTTCTATCAAAACATTGTGTATATCCTGTGGCAGTAGTTCACCTCCAAGGAATTTATCCTAAATCATTGATTGTAATAATTCCAACCTCTAGTTCCAATGGACTAGTTATCCAAAGACTTCTGCTGAAAATAATTTAAATGCTAGATAAAATGTTAAAAATAACTATAAAAGCATCGCAGTTGACTCAATTCTAAAGAGCCACTAGAACAAACCCTAAGAGAATCTTGAGAGCTGGAGGTGCAGAGCCACAGCAGCTCGTTTTCCCTGAGACATTGGTGGCCTACACTGTGAGCCTGAGCTGTGATTTTTGACAGTCTTTAGGGTCTTGAAAGGAGATAGAAAATTAAGATTGCCAAAGTTGGGGAATCTGATAGATGACTCTTGTAATGAACTGGGACTCCAGAGGGTGGGGATGAAACAAAAGTAAACCCACAGAAAGCAGATAGTTCAGGCATTGCCAAGCTGCTGGGCCAGGTCAGGCAAGGGGGACGAAGCAAAAGAAACCCCATCCATGAGCTGGTTTCCTTGGGGACTAGTCATACAACTTCATAAGAGCAGTCCAAGAAACCCCAATGCTATTACAAATAGCCAGTGTGTCCAAGGCTTGACAAGGATGTAGATAACAGGAATTTTCATACATGGTAGTGCTAGCAGATACACAGATTGGTATACCAATTTTAGGAAATAGATTTGTATTATTAAAATTTAAGATACATATTTTGTATTGGCTTAATAGTCCCACTCCTGGGCACATATAAAGCATATAGGTAAACATTCAAAGCAGCATTGGAAATAGTCATAATTAGAAATGATCAAAATGTTCCTCTACAGTAAAATGGGTAAATAGTTTTCATTTGTGAGTACTACAGTAAAAATGAGTAAAGGACAGCTCCCAACAACAAATACTGTGATGTTGAACTAAAGAAGGCAGACGTGAATACATATTGTGCCTTTTGATTTACACAAAAGCAAGCGCACCATGTGATTATGTTAAAACTCAGCCACACTGTTGGGGGATACATGCATGTGATAAAACTGCAGGGAAAGTTCAGTAATATTATCGCCAGCATCAGGATAGCAGTACTTGTAGAAGTTAGGGTGTTTTATGATGGCACTTCTAGGTTGCATGGTCTACTCTTGACCTTTGTAGTTGTGTTGAAAAATTGTAATTTACTTTTCATGCACTTTTCTGATGTTATAATTTACAATAATAAGAATTTGAAAGGGAGAATATAATTCAGGAATGTTCAAAGATTGTTTGTGAGTCTTTAGAAAGTTCAGGTGAAGATGCCAAGATGAGTTTGTGTTGAGCATTCCCTTTGAGGGGTTACTTGTGAATAGGAATGCAGTTGTGACTTACCATGAAATATATTGGAAAACACCTCTACCTGGATCAACAGAAATGCTTCAATAGTTTTTATCCCAAAAATATGAATAAATACATAAAACTTACAAAAACTTTTTAATCAGTGATTTCTGCTTGTAAGTTTTGAGGTTTAGAAATAAATCCCAGCTGTTGTTTGTGAGCCTTTCACATCTCAGTGTGAAGATTCTACAGTAGTAATATGTGCCCTGTGGTGTCTGTCTTAGTTAGCTCAGGCTGCTATAACTAAATACCACAGACTGGCAGCTTAAACAACAGGCATTTTTATCTCACAGTTCTGGAGACTGGGAGTCTAAGGTCAGGAGGCTGGACAATATGATTCTTGGTGAGGACTCTCTTTCTAGTTTGCAGTTGTTTTACTCAATGGCCTTTGTGCATTTGGGAAGAGAGAGCTCTGGACATTTGTAAGGTCACTTATAATCCCACTATGGGGCTCTACTCTCATTACCTCCTCTAACCCAGTTATCTCCCAAAGGCCCCGCCTCCTCATACCATCACATCCAAGGTTAGGGATTCAACACTAAAGTTTGAGGGTGGCACAGGCATGCATCCAGGTCAGCTACCTGGCTCCTCCTCACTCTTCCACCGCTCCCTTCCCAAAGGTCGCTAACCAACCTTTTTTCCCTCAGCTCACTCCAGTCCTTTGTGTTTCTTTATGAGACAGAATTTTACTGTTTAGCTCTATTGCCAGGTCTGTGTCGTCATGATTTTCATATATTGAAATAAGAGTGTCTTTATAATTAAAATGGGATTTCCCTCCTCCATGTAGTTTTGAACCCAGAGTATTTAATTGCATTAAAATTTATATTCTAAAAGAAATCCCAGTCCCATGAATTTTGAGAAAAAGCAGAATTAATTGAAAGAAGGTAGGAACAAGGGCTTGCGTCTGCCCAGGGGATCAGCTGTAGGGTGTATCGCCTGCTTATGTAGAAACAGTCAGCTCCCTCTTCTGCCTTCTGCCCTCAGGGGCCCCAGGACAGTACTTCTGCTCTTTGGCTTTCTACTCTGCCATTTCAAGGCAGGCGCAGTGTCAGCAACACTAGGTACAGAACTCCCTAGCCAGTCACTGAGCTTTATTCTTTGAAACACAAGTTTTATACAGAATTGGACATATACTATGTCGATGACCCTCTGTAATTGTAAAGTTCCTGAAGACCAAACTAATGTGGGACAAAAAGCTTTGGTGTTGTGGACGCAGTGTATGGAATAAGCAGTTCTGGTTGGAACTTGTTTTAGTGAGGCTTTGATCTCATCCCTTAAGCAATGTCTGATATAAAAGGAACTCACTTTGTGTTTATTGCAGTCGGTATTTTGCATCATACTGGCACATTTTTGCAAATTCTCCAGAACCCATTTCTGAGCTTATTTTCCCAAAGGGATGAGCCTGGCTACCTCCCCATGCCTGGGCGAGGTGGTGACTTCTGAAGTGCCCACAGCCCCAGCACCCTCTCCTCCTGAAGGAGTATAGCATGTTGGTGTCTAATCCAAGCTCTGTCAGCTTGCCAATCGTCAGCTGCCTTTTCTTTCATCTCTCTTATTTTTATTCTTGCTTACCTAATTCTCACATTTCAGGTTTTTTACCCTTTAACTTCTACAGGATACTTTCCCATCCAATTTAGTAGTGCATGTGCTTTCCATCCCATTGCTGGTGTCATGGCAGAGAACAGTGGAAGTCTGCTTCCGCCAGAGAAGGGCTGGCACTGGCCAGCTCTGCCTGCAGTTGTCTTCGGGTGGGGAGTGGAGAGGGTGGGAATAGATGGGCAGCAAAGCAGAAGACAGGCTTCCTAGTTAACCTTCTCTGCAGCTGCCTGGAGTCTCCACCTCCTTTATCGGTAAGGGAAAGTCCATCCCCCTGTGTCTCAGGTGTGCCATGTCCACAGCCAGTGTCGCACGTGTGCTGAGAGCACAGCACTAGGTAAAGGAAAGGCACATGCGGTTGCTAGGATGATACTGTTTTAGCCAATGCTGCCAGCAACTGGCTTGGTTCACGTGAAATGAAGTGTCTGTATTTTAGCACTAGAATTTTCTTCTTATCCTTTTTTATTAATTCCCTTTGATGGAACTTTTTTCAAAATAGATCACACATTCCCCTGATCTTTATATGTTGAATATTTTTTTCCTTTTTAAAATGAATTTTAACAGCTTTGTTGAGTTATAATTGCCACGATAAACTGCACACATCTAGAGAATATGATTTGCTAAGTATTGGCATGTGCATCCATGTGAGACCTTCACCACGGTCAAAGTAATGTAAGCATGGAATAGCAGTGTGTGTGTTTTATAATCTCTTTGGGCTATAAATATAAATATGTCCTTACTGTGTTTTATTTTGTGAAATTGCCACATAAGTGATTGAGGGGAGTTACAATATTGTCACCCTTTTTTAAAGGAGTCATCATTAGTGCAACTGCCAGACAAGGTATATAAATCAGTCACATGAAGTACCCACACTTTCAAGTGTGGTATTATTCTGGAATACTCAGCAGCCACCCCACTTGGCTGTGCAGGCCTCCTTTAAGGTGCAGCTGTGGACCTCCCATCCTGGATAATCTGGTTTGGGCTAGAGGAGTGCGGCAGCCATCTCTGTGGAGGGCTGCCTAGGGACTTCTGATGCCTGGCTGGTGTTGAGAACCCCAGTAACCTTGAGGTCACCTCCACTCCTAGGATTTGAGAGCCAGATTCCTCCTACTTAGTTCACAGGCAGGATTTAGTGATTGATGTTCCATCCTCAGGATACCCCCCACTGAGAACAGGCTGATTGGTTATAAAGAGCAGGTCTGCATTTCCTGGCACTGGCTAACGCTGCCAGGGAGCTCCTGCCAGGGAGCGTAGGCCATTGCCCATTTTTGAGATACCAGCACAGTGCTCCATTGAACCCCAGCAATTACAACAGGGCCTGGGAGTCGAGGCTCTGTTTTCATATTATTTTTTCTCTGTGTTCTTGATCTTCCAGGAATTCTTAAGTCCTAACCTCTCAAGACCATTCAAGCTGGCTCTATCTCATTTCTTAGAGCTAGCATGGTATTTAATGCAAAATGAGTTGTAAAATGAAGAAAAAGCCATGTACTAACTCCTAGAAAAGGATAGCTTTATCAAGTCTATTAAAATTAAACCTAAAAACCCAAGAAGCTAGTCACAATGGCTGCCGATGGAAGAGAGAGCTAGTACAATGGAGAACTTAGGATCCATCCTCCCCCACTTTTTTTCCACTTTGAGTTCTCTGCAATGTGCATGTATGTTATCTATTCCAGCACCTTAATTTTAAAATGTCGTTATCTCTCAGTTATAAATTGTTCATAACTCACTAAAAAATCCAAATTATAGTGACACCAAACTTGAAAAGGATGTCAGTAAATTATAGAATTCATGGTTTTTTCTAAAGATTTATTTATTTTTATGCAAGAGCTGGGGTACAGGCCAGAGGCATGGGAGGGTGAGAGGATCACCAGAGACAGAGCGGGGAGCAGAACAGGCAGATTGACTGAAATATACTGCTGAGGGGAGCAGCGGGTGAGACAGGAGATGTCTGCTGCGCCATGTGGGTGGCTGCCCGGCCGGGAGATAGAACTCGTGCTGCAGTGGCTGCAGACAGCTTCATAGATTGTGTCTTAACCCCTTGCGCCACCAGGGAGGCCCTTTAGCATATTATTTTATATAATCATAACATTAATAGTGTCTCCACTATATTGAATGCTTACTGTGCCAGCCACTATGCATGAACCATAAACTAAGTAAAAAGTTGGCTATTTAACACAGATTTATTTTCATAAAATATGTGAGGGTTTTGTTGTTGTTGTTGTTGTTGTTTTTTAGGGAAAGAGTACTAGCCTAGACGTTATGCATATTTTTGTTCTTAGAGTTATTTGGTTTTATTCATCTTTGAAAGTGGTTTGTGTAAAAAGGCAGACAAATCTAAGCCTAAAAGGAATAATTAATGACAAGTGTTGACTTTGGGTTCTTCTACCTTGTGCTTTAACCAGACCTTATATAATTAAAATATTCAATGAATTAATGATCTGGATTCCTGTCTCCCCACAGCCCTGTATCCTACTGTTCTTGCTCTCCTGCATTCTGCTCAGGCACACAGGTCTTCCTGCTCTTTTGTGAATATTCTAAGCATGATCTGCCCTCCAGCCCTTTATTTTTGCTGCTCTCTCTGTCTGGAATACTCTTCTACCTTCATTTTACAAAGGTGTTGACTTCAGTGTTACCTTCTTAGTGAAGTCTTCCCGAACCATCTAGATTAAAATCACAACTCAAGCCACCACTGCATGATACTTCTGTCTCATTTTTAACTGTTTTTGTTGAGAATTTGTTATATATATGTATACATATGCTTTTGTGTTTTGTGTATGTATACACACATACACATACATAAAAATACATATACCTTAACCCAGCTTTCAAAAACTGAACATACCTCTGTAACAGGCATCCAGATCAGAAACAAAATTACCAGTACCCTAAAATCCCTTCTTTGTTCAGTCACAACCTCCCACTTTCCAAAGGTAAATAATCCTGATGTTTAACAGCATGCATGACTTTTGCTTGCTTTTGCAATGCACACGTGTGTGTAGCATCATACAATATTTACAATTTTGTACATGGCTGCTGCTTATGCTTTATGAGATTCACCTGTACTGTGCCAGGTAGTTGTTAATTGCCCACTCATTGCTGTGTGGCATTGTGTGCTAATTTAGTTAGACACTGGCCTGCTGATGGACATTTGGGATTGCTACAAAAAGTCATATAACCACCATATTGAAGTCCACTTAAATGGAGTAACAATGGCTTCTTTGCTCAACATAACGACTGAGAGATTCCTCTGTGTTGTTACATTTACTGGTAGTTCATTCTTTTTTTATTTCTGTATAACTTCCATGAAAGGAATATACCATAATTCTTTCTCCTGTTAATGGACATTTTGTTTATTTTGTAGTTTTGTGCTATCATGAATAAAGCTGCTGTAAACATTTTTCTACATGCTTTTTAATAAACTTTTATACTCATTTCTCGAGAATATATTTAGAGTGAAATTGCTGGGTAGTAGCAAAATGTTATCAAATATTTCTCCAAATTAGCTGTACTATTTTATATCTCTCTAGTACCATGTGAGATTCTAGCCAATATTTGGCACTATCTAATTTTAAGAATCCTGGTGTATCTTTTTCTTTTTTTTTTTTTAAGATTTATTTATTTATTTATACAAGCACTGGGTACAGTCAGAAGCACGGGAGGGTGAGAGAATTCACCAGAGTCAGAGCAGGGAACAGAATAGGCAGACAGACGACATACACTGCTGAGGGGAGCAGTGGGCGGCAGGAGAGGTCTGCGCGCCATGTGGGACCCTCCTCTGGTGGCCAGGGATCGAACCGGTGCTGCAGAGGCTGCGGGCAGCTTCGCAACCCAGTGCTCAAGCGCTGCGCCACCAGGGAGGCCCTGTTTTCTTTTATATTTCTAAGTAAGTACTTGGTTACTCTAAATAAGTTCTTGGTTAAATAAGTTCAGCATCTTTTTACATCTATTGACTAGTGGGGTGTCCTTTTCCATAACATGTTTGTGCAAATCTTTTGACCCATAGCTATTGAGTTGTCCATTGTTTTCTTATTGACTTGTGGAACTTCATGACATGAGCCTTTTGCCAGACTGGAAAATTTTGTCTTCTACACTGATTGCCTTTTACTTTCTAACAACACTATTCAGTTATGACTGACATGCCATAAAATTCATTTGTTTTCATTTTAAGTGTACAATTCAATGGTTCTTAGTAAATTTACAAAGTTGTATAATCATCACCATTATAGAGTTGTCCAAACATCACCTTGGATATTGCCAACTGATGAGAATGGAGGTGGAATGATCTCAAAAGATCATTCTCTTGGCTTCCATCTGGCTTTCCCAGATGGAAAACAGGGACTAGATTTGTCCTTGCTTGAAACAACAACAACAACAAAAAGACAAAAATGTCTTACACAACAGTGTTTACAACACTGAGCCTCGGCACTGAAGGACATTCATTGCTGCGAGATGAGAACAAGTAAAGTGAACCACACAGTTGCCCAGGTTTGCTCCCCTGAGAGAGTTCCACGGTGTGGTGTCAGTGGAAGAACCCAGATGGACCCCAGTGGACTTGATGAGATGAGGAAGTCTAACTGAGAGTATGGAGAGACCAAGGGAGCTAGAATTTGCAGGAGTACCAGAAAAGGGATGGTACACATAGAGAGCTGCAGGGACCCTCCTTGGGTACTCAGTATGGTACTATCATCCAAAGCCTTGATACTGCCCAAGACTAACCTAAAGAAGTAGTGGGAACAGTACCCAGGGCCACAGAGGGTGGGATTAATACCCATTACACCTGTACTTTGAGTACCAAAAAGGATGAAAGCAGAAAAACATTTGAAAAACTAACACCAAAATTTGAACAATGGCACAAAACAATTGAATTGTTTGAAACCACTGATAAAAAGAAAATTTTAAAAAAAGACATTATGAACAGAGGAACAAAGACAAGTATTCCTTGTCAGAAACCACACAAGTGAGAACACAGCAGAACGACATTTTTCAGGATTGGAAAGTACCGGGGGGGAAAAAAAAAAAAAAAAACAACCCTGACAACATAGAAAACTATATAAAGCAAAAGTGAAGGTGAGCTATAATGAGTTTTTGTTTGGGGCGTCTCTGGTGCCCTAGGGGTTAACAGCACTATCACCACTATCACTGAGTTTGATCCCCACCCAGGGAACTAACCCACATGGAGCAGCAGACCTCTCCTGTCTCACCCGTCCCTCTCCCCTCAGCAGTGTATTTCAGTAAATCTGCCTGCTAGCTCCCCACCCTGTCTCTGGTGAATCCCCCTCCTACACATACACCTCTGGGCCTATACCCCAGTTCTTCAACACAAAAATTAAAAAAAAAAAAAACAGATTTTTGTTTGACTTCCAACAATAGCTGAACAAATTCATCACTATGAGACCTACACTATGAGACCTACACTATGAGAAATGTTAGTGGAAGTCCTTAGGCAGGAGAACTGAGAGCAGATAGAAATTTGGATCTATCCAAAGGAATGAAGAAAAACAGTAATGGGAAGTAGTTTCTATTTGAACTAAAATAACAAAAATGTAGTGTGACATTTGTAACATACGCAAAAGGGTAATGTGTGATGCAGATAGCACAAAAAGAGAAAAGTGAAAATATACTTTCATAAAGATCTTACATTTACTAGGTATAGTACTGTTCGAAGGTATACTGCAGTGATAAGTTTAAAAAATATACTATAAATGCTAAAGCAACCACTAAAATAAAAAAAGTAAATGGCTAATGAGCCAACAAAGGAGATAAAATGGAATCATAAAAAATTAAGGGAGTTCTAAAGAAACCAGGTGCATGGGTCAGAAGATTCCATATCATCAGTATGTCTGCTCTTCCCCTAATTAATCAGCAGGTTTGACAGTTTCTATCAAAATCCCAACAGGTGTTTTTATAGAAATTGACGATTTGATCCTGAAATATACATGGAAACTCAAATAACCTAGAAGAGCCACAACAATTTTGAAAAAGATTAGCAAACTAAGAGTACTAACATCGACTGATTTCAATACTTAGAAAGTTTCAGTAATCAAGGCAGTATGATATTGACATTATATAGGCAAATGGTTCCATGGGATGGATTAAAGAATCAAAAATTAAAATTTTATTTAAGCCCAAAATTTAAAATCATCTGCTTTCTAAAAACTATTGAGAATGAGAATAAAGTATTTCTGAGGACATATCTGAAAAAGGACCTGTATCCAGAATTTATAAAGAACTCTAAAACTCAACAAGTAAACAATCATGAACAAAGAAGAAAGTCAGATGGAAAATGAACACATGAAAACATTCTCAGTCAGCATTATTTGTCTCAGCCTAAATGGAAAGTAAAACCACAGTGAGAGACCACTGCCCCATCTTAGAATGGCTAAAATTTAAGACTGAACATACAAAAGATAGTGTGGATGTGGAGAAACTGGGACGCTCCTGGCTCCTGATAGGAATCTAAAATGGAACCACTGCCATGAGAGTGTGTAACATTTTCTTGAAAGTTAAATGTACACTTTTCATGTGAGCTAGCCATTCTACTTCTAGGTATTTACTAAAGAGAAATGGAAACTTATGTCACTACAAAGACTTGTGCGCAAATGTTCGTGGCAGCTGTACTTGTAATGGCTGAAAACTGCTGCATCAACAAGTGAATGAACAAACAACTTCAGGCATGCCTAGACCCTGGGTTACAGCTCAGGGTCACCGCTCAGCCATACAAGGAGCAAGCTATCGAAACACACAACAGCATGAATGAATCTCAAAATAATAATGCTAAGTGAAAAAGGCCACACTAAAAGTAGTTCATACTATGTGATTTTTTTTTAATATAACATTCTAGAAAATGTAGACTAATAACAGGTGACTGAAGCAGGTCGGTTGTTGCCTGGAAGGGTGTGTGGAGAGAAGGGACATGTGGGAACCATTTGATGCATGTGTGTTCATTACTTAACTGAAGTGATGGTGCCTCAGGTGTATGTGTATGCGTATGTCAAGTTAGCAAATTGGGCACTTTGAGTGTGTATAGTTTCTTGTATATTTTTTAAATATCTATCTCAGTAAAGTTCTTTTTAAAAAATAATAATAATAATGCTCTGAGGTACTAGGACAGGTTTTAAATCGACTCTTTTCCTGGTGTCATATGAAAGTAATTCATAGGAAGGCTATTTGAATGTCACTATCTTATCTACTCAGTTCTACAAGACCTGGGATTTAACTTGACGAGTGGGAAGAGAAGGAAAACTGTACCTTCCTCAAAGAGCTCCTAGAACAAAGTAGTTCTTCCTTAGTCTGGCCTGTCATTCCAGAGGGGCTTCTTCCTATCCACACTGGGTCAGGGTCATCTGGGGGCCCTACCTGCCCTGCTCTACTAACCTCTTCTCTGTAGATTGGATTGGCCCAGATTTAGTATCTGTCCCCTGAAAGCATCTTATCGTTTTTTATTTAAATAGAACATGTAAGTGTAATTGTTTGAAGACTGATTTATATAGTTCTTTCCTAGCTCACATCTGTTAGGTAAAACCTGCCAGTAAGTGTATTGTCTGCTGGATGTGTTTACCAAACAAACTGCCTTCAAGTTCTTCTGGACCAAAGTAATCATGACACTAACACAGAATGTATGTCCTTCAAGTGGAAAGTTTGATGTAGAAATTGAAACTTTTGGGACCCATTAGAAAAATTGAATTATCTCAACTTTGGAGTTCTTTTGGCTTTTTTATGGAAAATACAAGCCGTGTGTACATGGAAGGAAGAGATATTTTATTAGAGATTAGAAGGAAAGAGAGAGAAAGTAGATTATAAATCAGTGCCCCCATCTTGGTGCAGTTTATTTTAACACACTAAACAATAGGTTGTTTTTTGTTTGGCAACTTTAGATTGCTTGTTGAATTAGCTGAACTCTCCATCTCAGGTTCTTTTATTTGATTTTAACCATTTGGTTCCCTAATTCTGTTCCTTACACATTTGTCCCACAGGATATCAGAGCTTCATGCTTAACCTGGGCCATGTTCATACAATCTTAAAACAGTGCTGAGGGCCTCCCCTGGTGGCACAGCAGTTGAGCGCTGGGTTGCGAGGCTGCCCGCGGCCTCTGCAGCGACAGTTCGATCCCCAGCCACCGGCAAGGGTCCCACAAAAATAAATAAATAAATAAATGAAACAGTGCTGAATGCTGCACGGTGGCTTGTCATGTATGCAGGAAACGCCGTTATTCCTTTGGTATATGGCAAAGGAGCACATGACTGCCATAATTCTGATCTGAAATGACTCTGCATACAAGGGCAAAGTTACAAGTGCATAGTCCCATTAGTTCTCATTACTCAGTGAAGTCTAAATCTAGCATTTAATGTCAAAGCTTTGGATCAGCATTGCCCTGTAACAAGCCTAGCTGAATGATGTCAGGCTTGGACTATTCATACTTGGTGAGGTTGTAGACTCTGTTGAGCCACAGTGTGTCAAAATGTAAAATTTGTGTGACCGTATAATTGATAACACAAATCAGGGCATTTTGTGAGTGAAAAGAAATCCTACTATTAATTTTAACAAGACAATTGGTTTAAACTGGGAGTGTCCAGGATAACAAAATTCAAAAGTAAAATTTCAGGTTTATCAAGTACCCACTCTCTCTTGCCCATTGATTCATTTAACAATATCTTTTTTTTTTTTAGATTTATTTATTTATGCATACAATAACTGGGGTACAGGCCAGAGGTTTGGGGAGTGAGAGGACTCACCAGAGACAGAGTGGAGAACAGAACAGGCAGACCGACTGAAATATACTGCTGAGGGGAGCAGCAGGCGAGACAGGAGAGGATTGCTGTGCCATGTGGGTAGCTCCCTGCCTGGGGATCGAACTTGTGCTGCAGTGGCTGCAGACAACTTCACAGGCTGCATTTCAACCCCCCGCGCCACCAGGGAGACCCCCTAACAATATCTTCTTATATTGACTTTTGCCATCAGCTTGGCAAAATTGATGTTACTTTTTTCTTAAATTTTAACAAAAGTGATTATGAATGTCAAGTGTTAAGATTCTGTAAAGCTAGTTGGGTTCCTGGGATCTGAGTTCCTGGGTTATGCTTCCCTCTATTTAAAAACTTTTTTCATTTTCTTCATGATATTACTTTCTTACCATACAAAATGCAGCGACCAACCTCAACACTTGGTGCATGCTGCCTGAACAGAAGCATTTAAAATAATGTTTCCTTAAGTCTCAAGGATTTCATTGACTAAGAGGACTGGGCTCAAGCAAGTCCAGCTGTAATTAATCTCTACATTCCCTAAGGGATTCATTGGCACATGCTGTGAGAAAGGAAAGGGGAAACTTCAGATGCTGCATAAGAACCCAAATGTGGCTAAACTACTAGGTCTGGTTTTCTAGCTTCCCTCCAGTTTTCAAAAAAAAAAACAAAGAAAAGGTAAATGCTTTTAGATGCAACCCCAGGTCAGAGGTTAGACCTTGGTTGTGATTAAATGACTATAATAAGCCCTGAATTGGAGATTTTTATTCCTTTTAGCTATGCAGAATATTAAAATTGAAATTGTTTGAGGTTATGACTTTAGCAAAATATTGAGGAAGAGGAAATTCTTTAGCTTTAAGTATGAATGAAGTAAAAGTATGAATCTGGAAACTTAAACTATGGTAGAGAAGGTAATTTATTTATATGTTAGAAATAAAGCAAAACCTGCTGCCCAGATGCCATCAAAGAAAATTCTGGATTAAGAAATAAAAGCTGAACTCTACTGATGATAACAAATAAGGTATTTGTTATTTGAATGGTTTGGAGAATTCAAATAATTGAACAAATAAACTTCATACAGAATCTCAGCTGCAGTTGGATCAGCAGTTCCCAGGAACTTAAGATGCACTTCTCAGTGACTAATAAACTGGAAAGGTTATCTGTGCAGCAGCCTCAGTGAGGCTTCTAGAAAATGCATGCAAGTTCCCCTTGAGGGGAGCACTCTGGACTCATTCCCCTGTAACAACTTTATAGGACAGTTCAGTACATGACCAGGCAGGCATGATTGTTTTATCTGTGAGTCCCTGCAGCAGCCTCCTTATCTATGAAAGGGAATGTCTTGAAACAGACTCTGAGTAGGCACTTAATTGGTTGACTTTTTGAAATATTGTTAACTGTTTTCCTCAGAGAGCTCATGTGTTCATGAGCACAAAATGTCACAGATGATAATTTAATTTTTAATTTTTGCTTTGAAATTATTTCATACTTATAGAAAAGTTGTAAGAGAAGTTCTGAGGATTTAGGTCTACCTCTCACCCAGGTACATTTAATTCATCATTTCTCTCCATTTTATTCTCTCTTCTACATATTTTTTTTCAGAACTTTAAAAAAAAAATCTTGCCAGCTCTTTATCTCAGAGTTGTAAGATACAGACATCCTGATATATTTCCAGTCAAAGGCCAAAATATTTTAATAAATGGTAGTGATAATGATTTCCACCTTTTTTTCATAAGGGCACGTTTTATAAAGATGATCTCTTACCTGATTTTAAAAGTAGGTTGACTTTTAGACTTATGTAAAAAGGGATTTTTGGCAGTAGATAAATGTAAGAAAAATGGGTAAAACACCATTGAACAGACTTCCTGTGCCTCCAGGAAAGCGATGTGATTTGTTCTACCTACATTGTCTACGAGAAGTATCCTCAGAGAGTAATACTTTGGTAATCCCAGACTAGAAGATATAGGATGCCCAAGATTTGCTTTTGCCTTTATATTTTTTGGAGGTTCTAAGAGAACAAAACTCAAGAAGGATCAATTTCAAACCGCCAGGACACCAGAGCTCTGAGTATCCCTTCTATTCCTGTGCTCCGTTTATTGTGGGAGCGCAGTCCTGGGGTTTGGAGGCCAACATGCAGAAGCCTGCAGTTCCATTTAGGGATATTAACTTGGTTTCCTTTTAATTGACATCAGGGTCTGTTTAGCTTCCTGCTGCTATTTTGTTAAATAACTGTGGCTTAATAAAGATGAAACAGTCCTTTAACAGACTTTATAATTGGAGCTTTACCTTCCCTGAAAATGTTGAGCCTCTGAAATAGTTCTTAGGCCTGAACCAGTGTTGAGCTACTTAGGAGTTATTAAATGGAGATGATTAATTCTCAGTGTGAGCAAAACAGGAGTGTTCTTGAGTACATAACTTGGTTTTATAGAAACTTTTTTCTTTTTATTGCATTTTTTTAAAGTGTACAACTTAATGACTTTTAGTAAATTTACCAAGTTGTGCAGTCATCACTATAAACCCATTTTAGAACATTTCCATCATCACAGTGAGGTCCCTTGTGCCCATTTACACTCAACCCCAGTTCCCAGCCCCAGGCAACCCCTTATCCACTTTCTATCTCTGTAGAGTTTCTGGATATTTCTTTCATGTAAATGGAATCATACAATATGTGGCCTCTTGTGTCTGACTTCTTCATTTAGCTACTGTGTTTAAGTTTTGTTCACATTGTAGCATAAATCTGCATTTCAATCGTTTTTATTACTGAATAAATATTCCATATATATGCTCCATATATACCAGTTGTGTCATGCCTGTGTGATACAAAGAATGATGCTACTGTGAACATTTTACACAGTGTGTTTAAAAGAAATACAAATAATGGGGCTTCTAATAGAGCTAAAGTGAAGCTTTTCTGGGGCGATTTTTTTCTCTTACAATAAATAATATTTTCCCCTTCTTATCTAATTTTTGTTTAAGATTTATTTATGCATGCAAGAGCTGGGGTACAGGCCAGAGGTGCCAGGGGTGAGGGGATTCACCAGAGACAGAGTGGGGAGCAAAACAGGCAGACCAACTGAAATACACTGCTGAGGGGAGCAGCGGGCAAGACAAGAAAGTTCTGCTGCAACATGTGGGTCGCTCCCTGGCCGGAATCAAACTCGTGCTGCAGTAGCTGCGGATAGCTTCATAAGTGCTGATGCTTAATCCCTTGCACCACAAGGGAGGCCCCATTATCTAATATTTTTAAAGAATCAGGATCCCTCAATGGTATGGTGAGTTTGATGAGTAAACTCAGTGGAGCGTCAGGAAGTCAGCAGTGGTGGAGCTGAGAGCCTTGTTCCCACGCCTGTGGCCATGCTCCCTGCCTGTCATTCCACTCAGCCAAGGCAGCCCACCAGGAGCTGCCCACCAGGAGCTGCTTTTTTTGGTGGACAGGAGAGGGCTAACGGGATTTTTTATATATATATAAATCTATACTTTAGCTACTTAATACTCTCTATTTAAAAAAGAACTTCCTTTACTAGCTTTATTGCAGAATGTGATAAAATATTCTTCTAAATGTCTTCCCTGCGCTTTAAGAACAAGATTTTGTGAAATTACAATTCACTCTTTCACAGAGCTTACAACTCTGTAAGTTTACAACTTTTTTACAGAGTTTTTAAAAATGTTGGAAATATCAAGCAAAATTCTCCATTTGAGAAAGTGGAAAACATGTTCCTTTGAGAAGCAGTTTACTGACATGTCTCAAATGTGCCCAGTGTCCAGGAGGGCCCTGTGCTCAGGCTGTGGGAGGCTGACGTTTTGTTTGGCTCTGTTCCTGAACACCTGCTGTTGTTCTAAGGAGGTATCCCCAAAGTAGCCTGAACTGGGGTTCATGTGCAGCCATGGGTCTTTCTACCAAGAAGAGACATTCCTGTAGGAGTATCTTGCATGCAGGTCCAATTTCAGAGTTCTGGCTGGCTGGCACTGACTCTTGAAGGAAGAAAGCTGATTGGATATTTGTTTCCTTTCTACTGCAGGGAAAAAAAAAAAAAACAGGATTGATCAGGAAGCTTAGTTACTGACTGGGCTTTGATCTCTGAATTGTTCGGTAAATCAGTTTCACAAAAGTAATTTCTATAAGACTTGCATCTTCTGCCTTGAACTGCACGTTACATATATAAATGATTTTATTGGGCTTATCTTGTACTAAAGTTGTCTCTTTTGGGGATAAGCCAGAACCTAAATAAAGATTATTTTGTTCCGCCTGATTCATATTTTTAAGGTGATTTTTTTTTTAAGTCAGAAGTATAACTAATGTGATTTTTTGAGGTTCATTAAGAGCAGTTAGCAAGTGCCACATTTTGAAGTACCGTGGCATGATCTGGTAATAAATACAAAAAAATACAAGTTGCAACAGGACCCCACTTCCAGAATCTTCTTTTTGGTGTTTATCACAAGGAAATATAAATGTTTTCATGGCAGCTCACTCCAGATATTTTAGACCTTGGAGTCATTCTTTGTGTTTTGAGTTAGCTTTAGATCATAGGGCCATTTAAATTTGAAAAACAGGTTAGTACAAGTGTATTAGAGCTTCAGCCCACTCAGTGGAACCAAACTGTTGCCGGGGTTGAGGGAGTTCAGGTAGCTTTTTCAGACAAAGCCTTTACTCAGACATTTGGCAAGGCAAAAGGAAGAAACCCTTTGTGGGCTACCTGTGCTGGAACTCTGAGTTTTCTCTGCCAGATGAAGCAAATAAACTGCCGAATGCACGCTGCCACTCGGGCCGCAGTGCAGTAATTCTGTCCAAATGTCACTCCTGTATGTGAGGACTTATATTTCTCCTGTGAATTATCTTTAGTGTTTGTACCACTCTGTGTGTTTTGTTGTTGTTCAGAGAGGGGCATCTCTTATGAAATCCTCCTAACCCCTTTTCTCCGCCCCTTCTCTGAGAGGAGAGGTAGACTACTGCGTAGTGTGCCAGTCTCCAGGGACGATCAGGAGCCATACATGGTCCGAGTGTTTGTGGAGGGGGTGAGTGCTGAGTCAGTGGTCCTGTGGCCTGGGAGCACCAGACCCCTCCGCCCACGGTCCTGTTAGCGAGGGCAGAGAGCACAAAGGTCCTTTATGAGCCGACAGGAGTGTCTGGGATATCCCTGCCCTGGCTCCTGTTGCTTCCCGCTCCTCCCAGCCAGCAGGCAGAACTTGCCTTTTCTTGCTTCAGAGAGCCTGCTGCCGAGGCTTGGGAATGACTCAGTTCTTGGCAGCCTGAAGGCTGCTCTGAGCACTGCACTTCCCTTTTGTTCAACCCGTGGTAGGGAGGCTGGCTGGGCGGGTAAACCTCCAGCTGAAGAACACTCTGACCTTCCATTTGGCTCACCTCCACCACCCAGGGGGCCGCTGGCTGCAAGACTCTACCCAGTTCAGGGGCTTTGTCCTCTCATTCTCTTCAGCTCTGTGCTCCGTCTCCTTGGCTGTGTCAGGAATGGGATTACTATCTTTGGTCTGAATTTTTAATTTTTAGGAAGTGCAGTGGGACTCTTAAGTATAAAGCCTGACATGCGGCAGCCCTGTAATTGTAACGGCGAAGAGCATGGCCTTTGGACCTAAGCAGCTTCTTTGACCTTGTACAAGTTAACTTCTGAGCTTTGGTTTCTTCAACCGGGAAAATGGGAATAGTTGACTATGTTTGTAATGTCAAGTGTGTAATACAATGCTTGACACCTAGTTGCTCTTGCTGGCCCTGTCCCCAACCCAGCGGGCAGTGTATGCTGCTCAGGCCTCGCACCTCTCACCCCATCTGTGACTTTCATATATCAGATACCTGTGCGCGTTTATCAGCTGAGCTCTGTGCTATACCTTTATAACTCCTCCTGGAAATGGAAGTTCCATTGGAGTGTTCACCGCCTTAACCTCAATGTCAAAGCCTTTTGATGTTGTGACTTGATATTTTTCGCATTCCATGATTTCATGGATTTCTCCATGGTTACATTTTTTATAAAAGGGCTAGAAGTAGAGATGGTGGTTATGGTGAGGAATGGGCTAGCAGTGCAGTGTTTGCGATGTCTGTGAGCTGGTCAGGGATGGTGAGGCTCTGTAAATGGCTAGGCTGGGGGCGAACTGGACTCTCACTGTTCTCTCAGGTTCTAGCATTGGTTGGTGTGACTGATGGGAAAACATGGACTGGAAAGGAGCTGAGTTTTAAGTAGTCACCTAAAGAGCTCGTTGGCACTAACTGCTACCTAAAGGGTGAATGCAACATTTTTAGTTGCTATTCACTTTTTTGTATTACAGCAATACTAATGGCCTTTTGTTTTCTAGCAACCGATTTTGGCAACTACTTACTTGTGAGGGTGTTTTTTAGCAAATTCACTTATACCAGAAGGAAGAACCAATGGTTGGCAAATTATAAAGCAAGTAAAATTGAGTCTAGGCTTGAGAGGCTGGTTTGAGGAGCACGTACACTATACACAGTGGGAATTATTTCAGTCCTTCAGAATTAAGTAGATGAGCTGGTAATGATTCTGAAGGGTAATATAATCAGTTCCGAGGGCATGAGTCTTTAAAGTCCCTGTCTCTCTCTCTGGCCTGAGTAACATCAGGTAAAAAGAAGCTTACTGGTCTTCTTTACTTTTACTTTCCTTCTGTAATAGCTCCAATTCTGTCATTGGCACCATCCTCAGAACCAAGTGTGGCAGATGTTTTGGCTTAGTGAGACAGTAGCTTCCTTTGCAGTGCTTACTCTGTGAACTCTGTTGCCTGCAAAACCCCATTGGAGTGGGGTTGTTGCTCTGATTCTGTAGGAGAGGAGACAGGCACAGAACTGCCCCCCCACCCTTTTCAGCAGAGCTCCAGGAGTCATGGACTTAAGGCTCATGTCTTAAGGAGGGTGATTGTTTTTTCTTCGACAAGTATAAATCAAAATGATTCCTGGGGTTGATATCAGACAATGTAGGAAACTAACTGGGTTTTATGAAGTATAACATGCTGTGTTTGTGACTTCAATTACAGTTTACTGTCTTAGGTCCAAAGCAACAGCCTGTCCCAGAATAAGTCATGTGCAGTGAGGACTGACCAGGCCAACCTTGTCAAACTAGTGTGAACTGGAGTGAGGAAGATTTCTGTCAGCAGAATACTCCACCTACATCCACAAAAAGAAAAAAAGAGAAAAAAAAAAAAACCTGTTGTAGGGAGCTACCCCTACCCTACCAGGGATTTGACAATCGTGGTTCTTCTAGCCATGCAAGTATCTGCTGGGGCAACCCCACAGACAGAGACTCGTACATGTCCCTAGGGACAGATTAGAAATGGTGGCAGCTAAACTTAGCTCCCTGGATAAGCTGCCTGTAGAAGGAAGTGCAGATGGATTTGGAGGGAGAGGGTGGGAGACTTAAAGGGACAGTGACAGATTTTAGGGGACTGTTGGATGGTATACTGGGAATGTGACCTGTACCTGGGTGGGCCTTCACCCAGCTCCGATGTGGTATCCAGGAGAGTCCCTGACTGCCATTATGTCTTAGGCATGTCTTTGGAATAAACTGCCCAGAAGTAAAGAGGACCACAGTGTTGACTGATGACCAAAGGGCACTTTTAGTTCTGGAGTGCTTCCCATTGTGTGTGGGAAAGACTGTAGATCGATTACTTAGACTTGCTGGGTGTGCGCCTGCTCACTGGCAAGCTGAGAAAGCATTTGGATTGACTCATGGGATATACAGAAAAGGAGATATTTGTACTTTACATGAGACAGCACTATTTAGTATAAGTTGTACAGTATAATTTGGTTAAAAGTGATCACTGTCCTACTTGGAAATCCTGAATATTTCACAATTTACTGTCTTTTTAGTCATCTCTCAACATTTTCTACTCCTTCCCCAAGGCAAAGACGTGCATAATAGAAAAGACAGAGCCAGCCAGCTGTCAGAAGACACATGTACCTAATCACACAGCACTCTTTTCAGCCGTGTTCCTTATTTTCATATTGCTGATGGCTCTTCTTTTTTGACTTTTAGTTTTTTGACCTTAAAGTACCTTAAAGTACCTTAAAGGTGTAGTTCTATTTTTTGATACTTTTAAATTTGAGTATTCATGTCATTTTAATGTGTTTGTAGTCACATGACAAAGCCATATTTACTTCCAGTCCAAGCAATCCTGTGGCTGGAGGGCTTTTTTAAAAGCCACCCAGCTAGTCCTGGGCTATGCATGGGGGTGGGGGGATGGGGAGAGGGCTTTGGTCACAGTAAATGAGACCAGCACAGTTTTCTCAAATATCCTGAGGGAGTGGCATGATCTTAAGGATTATTTGCTAATACCTGCATTGTGTGTTTCTTTCTTTTACTCTTTTTTAAAATTGCAGAATATATACTTGATTCCAATATCCTGTATAGCTACAGAAAAGGATCTGAAAACATATGCTCAGTCTTGAAAAAAATAAGCCAATTAAAATATAAGCCAAACGCATCACTAACTGCTACCTAGATTTAGAACATCACAGTGATTTAAAACCCCCCAGACACCCTGCCACTGTTAAGTACCCCACCATCAGGCATAGCCATTCTTGTGATTTCCAGCTGTTCCCTCCCTTTCATCTGGATGTTTGCCACCTATGTATACCCAAATACTACTGAGCAACAGCTCCTTAACCACTTTGTCTCAGTTTTATTGTTATTGGGGTAACAGTAACTCTCACCAAAGTATAACCATGAGGGCTCATGGAATCAGTATATGTGTGATGCTGAGACCAGTGCCTGGCATCCAAGCACTAGATATGCATTAGCTGTTGTAACTCTCATTATGTTCACTTTAGCCTTTCTAAAACCTCACATGTAAAGAATCATGTAACTATTTTACTATAACTGTTTTCTTTAATTCAGCATTATAGTTCTCTCTTGTTCATAACCAGTACTTGATCATATGAAAATGCTGCATTTTATTTACCCATTGAAACCAAGGAGATCTTGGGTTGTTTCCAACTAACTTTGATGATCCTGTTGCTGGGAGCTTTCTGGTACCCATGCACCAGAGTTTCCAGAGCCATGGTTCTCAGAGTGTGGTCTGTGGTCCTGAGACCCTATCAAGCACCCCATGAGGTCAAAACTACTAAAAGGGAACTCCCTGGTGGTGCAGGCAGTTGAGCGAAAACTGTGGAGCTGTCCACAGCCTCTGCAGTGCTGGTTCAATCCCCGCCAGCCACGGAACAACCCACATGGTGCACCAGACCTCTCCTGTCTCGCCCGCTGCTCCCCTTAGCAGTTATTTCAGTCAGTCTGCCTGTTCTGTTCCCCGCTCTGTCTCTGGTGAATCCTCTCACCCTCCCGCACATCTGGCCTATACCCCAGTTCATGTATAAATAAATAAATCTTTAAAAAAAAAAAAACTACTTCACAGTAATATGGAGACATTATTTGCCTTTCACACTTTCATTCACTCTCAATGTACTGTGGCATTTTCCAGTGTGGTGGCTATCTACATATATGCATATATATGCTTATAAATTTAATTTCTCTCAGTTTTAATTTCTAGTACAGTAAATATTGATAGTTTTGGAGATGTTGTGTTTGGGTTTTTTTTCCTTTGTTTTATTTGAATAAGTTAGTGAAAATATAGGGACTTTCCATAAAGAGCCTAAAGAGACCAGATTCTGACTCACCCATTTGAGTTAGTGACTAATGCCTAAGCATGAGATTTTTTTCATTCATGTATTATTAGTTTTTCAGTACCTCTGTTTTATGTTAATCAGGCAGGTCCATTGGTAAGAAAGAAGAGGAACCTTCCTCCTTATTGCCATTCTGGTGTGGGGGTAGGCTTTTCGATAGGTCCTAGACAGCAAATGGAAGTCAGGAATCTATGAGGTTATGAAAGGAAATAGTGTTTAAGCTACTGTTAAAGAGTCAACTTTGAGAAAACTCTTACCTTGCTGTTACCAGCAAGCATTCAGTTTCCACTTAGTACAAGACTGTGCTGAGGCTAAAGCTATAAGTGAAGATGTTTTGTTTTATGGCTCTTGGGGTTTTTTCCCCTAAAAATGTCTTAGTTCTGTTGGTAGGTTACAAATTATTACAGTGACACTTGGTGAAAGAACCAGGATGTTCTGTATTGCAGTGAGTCTGATGCTCCTAGTGTATTGGGTCCTGTCTTGGGGTCTCACCAGCCTGAGATGCAATTCTGCCAACACAAAAATATTTTTCTAATCCAAGATCACAAAGATTTTTGCCTATTTTTTTTTTAAATTTGTAGTTTTAGTTTTTCACATTTAGGTCTGTGATCCGTTTTGAGTTCATTTTTGTATATGGTGTAAGATAAGGGTCTATGGTTTATTTTTGTCACACAGACCACCAGTTTTTCTAGCACCATTTGTTGAAAAGGAAACTTACCATTGGTTTTGCCCTTTGGGCCTGATTAAGACAAGAAAGGAAAGAAACATCTGTAATTAGCTGCTGCTAGCATTCTGCTTTTTTTTTTTTTTTAAGTCTTAAGTTCAAGCTGCAATCCCGTACCTTTCTGGTGCTCTTTCCCCCATCAGTGTTTACAATGTCAGCCTCCCACACATGGATGGCCTTATATTATACACTTCTGTGAAAATGTCAAGCGTGTCATGAACTTCTCACACTGACCCTTAGTGTAAGGTAACCTGTGGCACCTACCACCAGTAAGATTTCAAAGTGAAAACTCCAAAAAAGATACTTCCATTGTGTATATGTGGTATAATTAATTTTCCAAATTCTACTTTTTTAAGGAAACTTTTTCATGCCTTTTAAGGGAATCGGTTCACTTACTACTTTTTCTAGCTAACTCCATTTAGTAACATTTTAACTCCCACTAAATTCTTCCATGAGTACCATCCATTTGATAGTTCAGCCAGGACCTTGAATGATTCTAAAGGTGTCCTGCCAGTTGTTGCACATGTGTATCAACATTCAGCTGATGAGACAAAGACAGACTAGTCATTCCAGCACAGAAATCCCAGTTCAAAATGGTCTTTGTTCTATACAAAAAATCTGGTCATATAAACGTGTGAAGGAATGATGAAATGTTAGGCCTGTTTTCAGTAATGAAAAATGTTTTGTCATATGCCTCTTCTTTAATGATTTGCTGTCTTTAACGACTGTTTCAAGTACATGGGGCCTGCTTTATCAGAAGCAAAACTGACATAGGAACTTAATCTGAAATTCTAGCTCCAGTCCATCCTTCCCTGGTGGCCTACAGCAGGCCAGCCCCATGTGAGGAAAGGAAGAACTAGACTGGTGAGAGGGGTCGCATCCAGAATCAAGTAGCAGTGTTCTGATAAACAGTCTGCATTTGAGTCTTGAGGTTGAAGCTAGAAAAACTGCATTTTTAGTATTTTTAATGTGTCTTTAATTTTTAAAAATGTTCATGCTCTCTGAGTCCTTTTACTTTCCCTTCCCATTTTTGCAGTGGCAAAATGATACTCACATTACCAGTAGGTGACAAACATTGCCAGGTCAGGATCCCTCAACTAAGACTGAGTGCTGAATATTTCTCCTTTATGACAGGGTGAATCAGTGAAGTACTTCCTGGATAACTTGGACCGGATCGGCCAACTGGTGAGTAAACACCCCCTAATCCCGAGAGGCTGAGATCAGGATGAGAAAACACTGTGCAGACCAACACAATGCAAAGAGGAAGGACTTTTCACTGTGCTGTGAGCCGTGTTTGTTGTGGCGGGTGACCTTGAGTGGTGGTGTGATGTCATGTGTCCACTTAGATCTACAGGTTGTGTTAGGGTGGAGGGGAAAATACATGCGGGTAGTGCGGATGTCCATGTTCAAATGGAGGAAATTCTCAAGTTCTTATTTGCTTATAAACCTTTAGTTACCACTAAACTAGGATGTAAAGTAGTGTTCTGTAAGATTTCCTTTGCCTGAGTTACCATAAAAGAGACAGCAGTTCCTTAAATCAAGATTTCCTTTAACCTTTTATTGTGGGAAACTCAAACATCCAGAAAATAGACATTATAATGAAACCCCAGTTCCCACAATTATCATTTATGCTCAGTCTGGTTTCACTGGCTCCACCCCACTCCTAGGAACAAATCCATCATCCTGTCATTTCATCAATAAAAGACTCTAAAAATAATAACTACACTACCATTATTGCTCCTCAAAAATTAGCAGTGATTCCTTAATGCCAACTATTATTCTTCCAGTTTTGAGATTTTCCCACTTGTCTCAATATTTTCTTGTGGGTGCTGCTGTATTTTAACAGTTTGACTCAACGTCGTGGTAAGACCCGTACAGCACAATTGGTACTTAAATTTCTTTTAATCTGTAGATTTCTCCCTCTTTTTCTTCTTTCAATTTATTTGTTGGAGTAGTTGGATTATTTCTCTGCTATGTTTTTTCTCAGTTCTGGATTTTGCTGTCCTGTCCCGGGGTGTTAAATAGCTGTTTCTCCCTCCCCTGTGTGTCCTGTGGGTTGGTAGTCAGATCTAGGGCCACATCCTCCCTGTTCGGTTTTGACAAGACTGCTGCCTGAGGGCTTACGTGCCGTGATCACAGGAGCATTTGAAAGGTGCAAAGTCAGTGGTTTGAGAGTTACTGCAGTTGCCTGTGTGTGGCTCAGGACTAAAGGTTTTCAGAGAACAGCATATTAAATACATTACAGACTAAGTTCAGCTAGCATCGCAATACCTACGCTAGGCTAGTTCATGGTAAGGCTTTGGGTTATGTATATTCAGGAAGTTAGAAAAATGGAAAGATTACTGTGGTCCAGATACCAAAAAAAAAAAAGCTTCTTTTCCTCCAGAGAAGAAGAGAAATAAGAGTTTAGATTGGACCCCCAACAGTGAGAATTCTGATAACTCTTCCTCAGAGAGATGAGGTCTGTGTTCATTTTGAAATGAACTATTGTCTGTTCCATGATAAACATGTAATTGTGTACATGGTAGTTGCTTTTTGGCATTTGGCTCTACTTCTCACGAAAGGCAGTCTGACTCTTTCTTTCCTCCCTATCTTTTTGTTCTTATTTTCTCCTGTTCTTCTTCTCCTAAATTTCTCCCTTGTCCTATATTTTTACAGAATTACTTTCCTAGTAAGCAAGACATCCTGCTGGCAAGGAAAGCCACCAAGGGAATTGTGGAACATGACTTCGTTATTAAAAAGATCCCTTTTAAGATGGTGGATGTGGGTGGCCAGCGCTCTCAGCGCCAGAAGTGGTTCCAGTGCTTTGATGGAATCACCTCAATCCTATTCATGGTCTCCTCCAGCGAGTATGACCAGGTCCTCATGGAGGACAGACGTACCAACCGGCTGGTGGAGTCCATGAACATCTTTGAAACAATAGTCAACAACAAGCTCTTCTTCAATGTCTCCATCATTCTGTTCCTCAACAAGATGGACCTCCTAGTGGAGAAGGTGAAGACTGTCAGCATCAAGAAGCACTTCCCGGATTTCAAGGGTGACCCTCACAGGCTGGAGGACGTTCAGCGATACTTGGTCCAGTGTTTCGACCGGAAGAGACGGAATCGCAGCAAGCCACTCTTCCACCACTTCACCACCGCCATAGACACGGAAAACATCCGCTTTGTGTTCCATGCTGTGAAGGACACCATCCTGCAAGAGAATCTGAAAGATATCATGTTGCAGTGAAAGAGGATGCCCCCTGCTATTGTCGTCCTCACATGCCTTCAAGGCCATTGGTCAGATATCCCTGGCGTCTCTTGCCATCAGGTCTTGCAGGGGTTTCTCAGATCTGTGCCATCCAACATCTGGCTCGGGAATGCTGTCTAGTCAGCCACGCCAAAGCGCTCCAGGCAAAAGGACAAGGAAACTTTGAAGTTAGCTACTGAATCCTGGGGACTAGTGAAACTACTGAAAATCCAAGGGATCACTCTGGTATTAACTTGTAATACCTAATAACACAGCTTTCTTTCTTTTTACAGAAACTTTATTCTTTTCTGACACCATTTAATCAAGGATTGTGTGTGTGTGCACGCGTACGCTGTCTTTAATGACAAAAACCAGCCAGCCTTGCAGATGGCTTTTCTCTCTAACTTGCAAGTCTTCAGTAAGACAGACTAACCTGAGAACTTTGACCGTAGTTTGTAGGAGATGAAATGCAGGCTGATGCTACTGAACTCGGTGCCCAAGCCCGGCCTGAGCCTCACCCTGGTGTCTCAGTGCCACCTCCCAAAGTGAACACGTTGCCTTTTAAAACTCTTGTGCCAATTTCCAGAGAGACCCTGGCCCAGGCATTTTAGATTAAGCTAAGGGCCCCCAGCTTTAGTGGGTGGCATCATGAGCTCTAAGGGTGTGGACCTGCCTTAATGCCCCCACGATGTGTGCTGTCTTCCTGCCTTGTCAGATTGCCCAGCAGTACAACCCAGAGTGGAAGTGTGGGACGGGCACTGACAGTGAATGTTCCTCTACTATAGGCACACAGTGGGGCTATCCGCCCCACACCCACCCTGCCCCCACCCATGGCAGACATAAAGCCACCTGGCCGCACAGGTGACCTTCCTGTCTTACAAGTCATCTTCTGATGCCCACTGTTGGCTGCATTAGTGTTTCCTTATTTTGGAAATAGCAATGCTTTTCCTATTTCTCTCAGGGGCTTCTGAAAGCTGGCAAGATTACTGGCAGAGCTTTTGTTAATGCCACAGCTGCTTGGTGAGTCCTAATAGCTGACCTTTCAGCAAGTTCACAGACCGAAGAAATCTCAGTTTCTCCAAACTGCCACTACACCTGATGCCTTTGGACAGCTGGTCCCTGTCTTCAGTCCTCCCTTCAATCTTGATTCCTGTTGTAGTCTCTCGCTTCTGTTATGCACACATACCAAGTAACTATCTGCCATGGCTTTCGGGACAGGGAGACCACAGAAGGCTATGATGCTGATGTGTATGGTCCATGTTACACTCAGTTATCTTGTCCAGTTACCTGCCAGATGTCTTTCCTTGTGTTTAAAAATACATTGCATTCCAAACTGCTCCTCATTGTGTATTCCTGTTCTAAAAAAAAAAAAAAAAAAAGTCTGTCCTCTATGTTTAGGACTTTTTCTAGCATTTAAAAAGAAGCAAGATCTCCCTCTGTAGCTGGCACCAGAATGTTACTATAGGTTGACAACACATCCAAGGGCCCTATCCTCAGGCCGCACTGTTCCCCATCTCTCAGTTCATTTTCAGCAAGCCAGATAAGCATAGATCTTGTGCAGATATCCGGAAGGAAAGGAGGGAAGCCCTGCTTCTGAGTCATCCTTATTATCACCGTGTGTTTAATGAGGAGACAACATGAAATTCTCTTTCTCTTTCGGTGCTCAAGACTTTGTGTCATGTTTGCTGGAAAGAAGTTGGGGTTTTTGTCCTGCTTCCTGTTGCTCTTCATAAACTGAAAGGACATGACCCAGGATTGGTGCCATGGCCACTGTTTAAAGGAGAAAGAACACTCTTGACGGGCTCCATCAGGGCGGCCTAAGACCATGTCTTCTACTGCCCTGACCCAGACTGTGCGGCCTCTCATCTCCTGGTCAGTTTTCTCTCGTAGAAGTTTGGGAGGATTTAAGGCTGTTCCTCCCCAAGTAGGGATCTTCAGCGTTCTGGAGGGGATTCTCTCCATTGTGGCTGACATAACCAATGAGGTTGTGGGAACTGCCTTCCTGATGTGTTTGGAAGCCTCTTCAGTGAGTGCTTTTTCCCCTTTAAACTGATTTACTTGCTGTCCAAACTGGAAGCACATATGTAGAGAGATCACAACTGTTGAACTGACCAGGCAGGGGGCAGGGTGGCTCTGACACGCAGCCTCTGATGCCACTCCCTTCCTGGGCCTGGGCCTCCTGCTCACCAGACCAGACAAAATGGAGTCTTTAAAGGTGCCAGGCTCCAAGTTCTGTGACCCTTGACTCAGAGAAGATGCCCATTTGCAAGGCTAAACTAAAACCATTTACAACTTTTCTGCACACAGATGGTAGTCATTATCTCCCAAACCTTAGGCTTTTGTATTTTTTATTTTAATTTCACTGTTGTCTTTTTTATCAACGTGTTGGAGAAGCAGGAGATAGTGGGCCTGATCTATCAATATTATTGCAAAAATGTAACAATAAACTTCCTCGGTATACATATTTTCCTCATAGTTATACTGTTTACACATGAGAACACATGTAGGTTTTTTTACTGAAATTTTTTTTAACTCTTCTTGTAGAGAGAGAAATTGTTTCAAAGATTTCAAGTTAGAGCTTTGTAATTTATAGAGATTTCTAGAAATCTTTTCTTGTAATTTTTTTTTTTTTTTTTTTTTTTTTTTTTTTTACTTCTTACTCCAAGATCAGAAAATAATCTTGAAACAAGATGACTTACTAACTCGGGGGTCCTGGGGATCTCTAATTCGGTATTAAAGATAAAGGTACCATGAGGAGAGCCGCCCAGAGAACTGCTCACGGTTTATACTTTGTGCGCTGTAGTGGCCTTGGCTGGGAGGATCTGATTTGATGGTTTGACTGCCTTCAGTCTCTAGATGGTCATTAAAATAAATCCCTAGTTTTTCTTTGCTTAATGTAAATATCACTCAGCATTCAAAACCAACACTAATTTTTTAGTCCCAAAAATTCAGAGCAAATAACTCTAATCTTAATTTTACCTGAAGGGTCATGATTTGTTAACCAGTTTTTATCTCCACATGCTACACAGAGCCTGACACACAGGAGAGCTGTCATAAATAACTGTTTTGCATGGAAGTCTCTGGAACACAGCTTCAGAACAGGTGATGGAGGCATACACGCGTAAAGACACGCGTGTGTGGGGGAGAGATTGGGAAAGGCCCAAGGAGGGGGACCCACGGACTGACATTTGACATGTCCAGAGACCCGGAAGAAAACCCAAGGGTACAGTGGGGTGGGAGATCCTGTCAGCACAACCCTTGGGGTTTTTGTCCCAGTCACAAAATGGAGAAATCACCATGAAGGACTTCCAGCTGTTGGCACGGTCTGTGGCACTCAGGATTCTCTCCTAGAAGGAGGAGTGCGTGTGTTGTCCAGGGAACACCACCTGGTAGGGCATGGTGGTGTACACTGCGGTGCGGGGCTGAAAATGACCACGGTGGGAAAGTCAGAAATCCCTCCAGAAAGTGTCAGCAATGGGCACATCACACGCCTCATCGTCCATGGCAGTGGGCTAAGCACTTTGTCCAGTTTCTACACTTAGGAAAATTGAACCAAAGGGTGATTCTCAGTCCTGCCCCAACGTTGGGTCCCTGGGGGTCTTTGGAAAGTGCCTGGATCCCAGCTGTTCAGGAGGTTGTGTTCTGCAACAGAAGGAGAGGGTGGACAGTGTGGGCAGCGTTCCCGATCCATGAAATTCTATTTAGTCTTCCCCTCACTGGCAGCAACCTGCCTTGAGAAGACACAGCAAAGGGTGGTGATTTGAGTGAGGTCGTCTCACTTGGTCTCTCGAGACCAGTGGGCAGTCCTTTCAGATCTTTTTGGTCCCTCTTTCTCTGTCATGTTCATCAGATGTGCTCAGCAACCTCACGCTAAAATGATTCCTGGAAATTTAGGAGGTTTCACTGAAGAAAAAGCCTATATTAAGGCTTACTTCATTTCCACAGCAGACCAGGGATAGATGTTCCTTACACATGTGATTCTGGGGCCTCAACGACAGTGAGGCACAATCCTGCCCCCTGTTTTGGTGTGTTGGAAGCGCATCTGCAGCTGAGAGGGCCGAGGGCTCAGCACCCACTGATGGGAGGGTTTTACCAACTCTGACTTCAGCTCCTTCTGTGAGAAGTGTGTTGGGCCCTGAAGAGAAAGGTGTGGCATCCCTCAAAGAAGAGGTGTTTCCTTAGCTCAGTTCGGAGGTTCAGATGCTGACATGTGCTGTGTGAATGGCCCTTCTGGGCACATGACTTTGCAGGACTGTGCAGGGTCACAGGCCTATTTTGGAGCCTGTTCCTGCCTTCTGAGTGGCTGAGGGAGGACTTGAGCCACTAGAGGCTGCTTTTGTGGGTCTCTACTCTTTTGCAACTGGGTCTCTTCCCATCAGAATTTGCTAGAACTAGAAGGCTGGTTGCTTCTCAGTATTTAGGATGGTCTTTTGAAATGAGTGGGTTTAACTTCCATGCTGCTGTTGGTATCTCTTCAGGTGAAAACTTACTACAAAGCACAAAAGGTTACTAATTGCCAAAGCACCCCCAGTGCCCTTGTTCTTGCCTGGGTTCAGCCTAATACATCTTATCCAGAGTGGCCCTGGCAGTGAACTGCCTGCCTGCGGTGATTCTGTTCATCTTGATAATAGGGACCCCCTCAGAGCAAGAGGCTGGAGACGCGAGCACTCAGAGCTAGGCCTTGCAGTCTGTTGATTTTGCCTCATCTATGTCTTGCTGGGCTGGTCCCCAGGAAAGCTGAACTTTCCCGAGGCTATAATCCCAGACCACAGGAAACAAGTGGGCGCTCAGATTTCTGGGCAGGAAGTGTAATCCTAGGAATTGGTGTCTGTGAGTAGCACGGCTAGGAAATGGGGTGACCTCAGAATAAACCATGGAATTCCCGCCCGGAAGGACACACTACACATGGGACAATAGCGCGCTCTCCTAGCTGCGCAAGCCACGGTGGAGCTGAGACACAGAATTGCTCTTATGTCCAGCGCCAGCCTGCAGCAACTTGTCCCTGCTCACGCCTTTTATCAGTATTCACGACACGTCTTAAAATGTCATTGTGGGGTTCTTACTATAAGAGACCCTAAAGACTGCCGCTGATGGGCAATAAATGTGACTGCTGCTCACTTCACAGAAGTAGAAACCTGGCTTGACCTGAAAAGTAGGTTCTGTTTTTTGAGCGGGTCACAGAAGGTAGGTTTTTTTTTTTTTCCTTGAGATGGTTTTATGTGTGTGTAACATGAACTTGATGAAACGCTAGAGCCGTGCTTTGGGGTTCTTGAATTAGCCTGCATTTCCTAGCAGGCGGGCTGGTTAGCAGCGGGGCAGTGTGGGAAGGCACCAGGCTGTGAGTGACTGGGACAGGGCTTCCCTTTTCTGCCCTGTCCTGTTCCATGAAAATAAAGGGCTGTTGGTCAGACCTGCCGATTCGGCACCTTTCTGTGAACACCGAATTCACTTTATTTTGTATTTTTTAAAGCTGATGTATTACAGTCAAATGAACATAAACCCAGCTATTCACAGTCAAGGTGGAGTTTCCTGTGGAACTATGTGTCCCCAACAGGTGGCAGAGCCAGACCAGCTCTGGGGTGTCCTGCTCCTGTCACACACACACACACACACACACACACACACACACACCCCGTTGGCTCTGACTACACATGTCCTTTGGTAGGAGGGGCTGGAAGTCCAGATGAGGGTAACTAAGAACTTGACCCTCTCTGAGTAGGGTATAAACAAGCCCCATTCTGGTACTTTCTGGGACTAGTACACGGGTGCATGTCTGCCAACTGATTGGGGATGCCTGCCGTGGAAAGGGAGATTGAAAACGGGTGCTGGGAAGACCTCTGTTGCAATAGGCAGACAGGGCCAGAGGCTGGTCGGTACTGCCCCCACTGGCCAGGAATGCTCCAGGTGGCATGAGGGCCTGCAGATGGGCTCCTGTTCCTCCATGCTGGAACTGGCTCCTCTGGAACCTCCCAAAGCCTGGAGGTGACATGAGATCTCCTTCCACAACCACCTCTCACTTTGCCTCCCTCAGAAAAGGTCAGTACCAACTGCCCTCAGAGCTCACACATCTAAGTGACTTTGGGACTCAGGCTGAAAAATTGAAGCCAACTTGATCTACAGATCAGGCTAGCAGATTCTGCTTGCGGTGGCTCTTTTACTCCCCCATGCTGTCTGGATGAGCCTAGACCTCTTCTCCAGAGGCCCCTACAGACAGGTGGACAGCCGTGTCCGGGGGGCGATGGGGTGAGGCATATATGCGGGAGACACCCAATGCAGCCTGAGGAAACCTTGGCCAGTCTCTTCATCACACTGTCCTGTTCAGACTTTACCCATTGGAGTCTTCAGCAAACCTGGTTATGAAGAAATTTAAAATAGACCTCGATTGTGCCTGCCCATCTCTAGAAGCTTCAGCGCCTGTTATGCAAATTGATTTAAAACATTCCAAGAGGCCTTTCAAGCCAGCGAGCATTGACGAGTTTATTATTCTCTGTTGGCAGAAGCGCAGCCAGGAAGTTCAGTGTTAATACGCTTGACCTCTGCCCACACCCACTGTGTGCTTAGTTCTCCTGGCAGGCTTTGGTGTGCAGCGGGGGTGCTACCCCGAGGGCCCTGCCGACGAAGGGAGAGGTGGCACTTCAGCTTTAGCATTCTCTGAGAAGCCAAGCTTTGAACCCTCCTAGGGTCTTTTTACACATAGAAAGGAAATTCCAAGAGTCACCGCCAAGGGCTCCATCACGGGCCCTCCCCTGGAAGTGTCGCCACCGCCCCAAACCCACCTGCAGTGGGCTCGGCCTACACCAGAAGTCTTGCTCTGTGAATACTGTGTACGGGGTAGAACATATGTTACAAAGTGTAAAAATGTATTTTATAGCTACAGTGGTTAGTCTAACATGGTTTTGTACATATGATTTTTATAACTCTATTAAAATTTGCCTTAAATTACTTTGTATTCCTGGTGTGTTGCATCCTGGCAGAACGCAGCCCCTGCCACCCCATGGCGGCTGCACTGTGAGGTCTGGTGCCCTTGCTCCCTGAGTGCGCGCGCTGTGGCTCACCCAGGGGCTTCCTGGTAAAGCTCTCCTTTTCACAGGCACCTTTCCAGAAGCAGGCGCCTCCTATGGGTGTCTCTGTGCATGCAGTATGCATGTCACGTGCCAGGGCCTGGAGCAGAAGAGGAAGGTCAGTGGGTCACTGCCACCTGGATCTCCTTAACTTCCTGAGGCCTGTTCCCATCACCTCACCCCCCCACCTCTGGTGCTGGTTTCCTCGGCTGGGAGCTCACGCGTTATCCTGTGTTGATTCAATAGCAGAGTCTGTCATTGTTCAGCTTTGTAACCACACAAGCACGACCCCAGGTGTGGGTGACGTGTGGGAAAGCAGCTCCAGCGACCTGGAGAGCCAGTGTGGGAAAACGCTTAGGTGATACTCGAATACATAGACATGACCCCCCCCCCCAAAAAAAAAGGCCTACCCATTTCTTTTTATCACATCATAAGCATCACCCTTGACCCTGGAAAACACAGACATGGAATAAGTATGTTCAAAGTGATCCAATTTGATTAAAAAAAAAATTTAAAAACCTCAGCAGAGTGACCTGAAACTGCGGTGTCGAGGAGCGCGGGGCACCCTCCAAGCAGGAGAGGACTAGAGAACTCAAGACGGTAAGTTCTCTTGGTTTCAGCTAGACTTCTAGAATGTTATCCTCTTCCCTAAAGGCTTTCTATCCATTTGGTTTTATAATTTTTATTAGTTTTGAGGATGAAAATTATACATAAGCTTCACAGAATTCTCAACCGCACAGGATTTAGTCTGAATATCAAAGACACGGTCATAAGGGATGCCAATCACGTCATTGGGTCAAGGTGTCGAAGCCCCATAGTTAGGACGGGTTGTTGCCCCTGAGAGGCCTGTTGGTGGTTCAGCTTTGGGGCTGAGGCCCGGGCTCTGCCTTCCAGAGCCTTTTGTAGGTTCGCTGTCCTCTGGAGTCCTCAGAAGCTTGGGTTGGCTCAGCGAGCACCACATTCCCCGACAGCAGCAGTATGAAGCAGGACAGGACTAAGGAGCTGCCTGCTCCATGCGAGTCCTACGTCATCTGACATGTTGGGGTGGCATCCAAGCTACTGCTATCCCCTCTCCACAAAAATGGGGCCTCTCCCCAGTGAACATGCAGGGGGAGCTGCCCCAAGTTATTCCCAAGGGACAGGAGTGGGAATAGGGTGGGAATGAGGTGGGGGATTGGGGGGAGTCGAGAAGGTGCCTCCTCAGTGGTTTTCCCTCCTACATCACTTCCTGTTTGTGCTGGGGGCTGCGGCCCTGCCTGTTCATGAAGTTCCTCAGAAAGTTTGTCTTTGCACCCAGCACCCCTCCACCGCCACTGGTGCTCCTGCCACTTCCAGGAGCCGCTGTCACTCCCTGTCTGTCCTCCAGCTTCTGTCCTCTCACCCCAGTTCTGTGACTCCTGTTGGACAGGATGAGAGGCCTGCAGCAGGTGCCAGGCCTCTCTCAGAAGCATCCCCAGGGCTGGCAGAGGGAGGGGCTGCTTCCATTTGAAACAACTTCAGCCGCTTCCAACATGAGAAGGTCCATCCTGTTTAGAAGGGTCAGTGCACTCCATTTGATGTTCCGCTCTCTCTTTAAGCAGGTGTTGGGAGAAACTGAAAGTAAGTGGACTCCTGCTGAATAAGGGATAAGAGAAGGTGATGGGCAAATTCAGACCAGTCCCACACAGCCCCAGGCACCTTCTGCTTCTACTCGGGCCTCTTGTCCATGTGGCAGGTGAGCAGGCGCGCACCTCCACATGCTAGAAATGGCCCAGGAGTCAAGGTGAGCCACAGGCAGCTTCCTAATTAGTTCTCCACTATCACAGGTCAAAAAGGACACGCATGCACTTGGAACATTGGTGGAACCAAGAAATGACATTTCAGCCGTGCACCGGACAGCATGAAGGAAGAGCCAAGAGGGAAGCTGCGGTAAGGAACCCCTGCACTGCAGAGCTTGGGGTGCAGGGGCTGTGAATGGCCGATGGGCCCAGCCTGGCCGAATTTCAAAGCAACAGCAGTGTGTTGTGGCAGTGCCGGGGTGTGGCTGTCTGGGGAACTGAGAGCAGGTTGGTTTTGTTCCTGGTGCATTTGTTGTAGCTCTCCCTGGGGCGAGTCCGCTGGCAGCCGAGGAAGTAGGGTGTCACCTGCTTATCTGATGAGCAAGTCCTCCAGTCGCCTGGGCCCTCACTGAGAAGGAGGTGGAGGCAGACTGGACTGAACACATAGTGGCCCTCGGACATTTCTTGGAAGTTGCTTTTTAAAATAACCTCCGACATAAGCTTGTTTTCATTTGCCTCTTTACCCAAGAAGCCAAATTCAAAAATAGATCTCAGTTATTCTGGGTCCTCATTAATCAAGGTGATGCTGTGAGGCTGGAAAAGGCAGGCTCTGTTAGCTGTTTCTACCCTTTATTTACAGTTATTTTAACAGCTTTCAAAGCCATGGTTCTTTGCTATAAAGAAATAGGTTTCCTAGATTATGCTGCAGTGTTTAACTTCCATGCCTGATGGCCTGAGGTCCATAAATGTGCTGTTCTCTGGAAATCTGGTGCCTCTACTTTGGAGTTGCCCCTACAGCCATCAAGGCTCAGCTGCTCTGCCCCCCACTAGGAGAGCAGGCTGGGGAGAGCCGGAAGGCCCTGGGGCCTCCTCTCTGAGGGCCTCTCCCAGGCTCCAGGTGAGGTCTGAACCACCCCAGGAAGCCTTGGTTCTCCCAGTCTTCACAGGATAAAAATATTCCTGATGGGGACTCGCCCTCTTTATACAAACAAATCAGTGAAGCCCCAGCAACTCTGGGCTTTAAGTTGGCATCTTCACCCAGGAGACCTGGCCACCCACCCAGGCCCTTGTCCGACCTCCAGGGAGCCCTGAGCCTGAAAGTGCTGCGGTGGCCAGCGCTCTTCCCGGTGACCTCAGAAACCAAGGGCGGGCCCGGGAGAGGGTGCCATTTAGGAATCAGCGTGTGGGCTTGCCCACCCCATGCCTTCTTTTCGACTCTCCTTCCTGCCCAGACCTATTCAGTGTGCTTTTCTAAGAAAGACCTAGAACACAGGTCTGGCTTCAGCACAAAAGAGGCCTGAACTACAGCGCCTCCACATTTTAGCCTCGGGCAGATTACCAAGTCTCTGTCTCCGCCTCCTCCACCATAAAATGGGGCTGCGAACATCCGCCTTGCAGGGATGTTTTGAGAATCAAGCCTGGGGGATGTTAGAAATTCCCTGGCACTTAGAAGGGACTCGTTCAAAAGTGGAGTTTATTTACAGGGAAGCTCTGCGTCCTTTCCCAGCCCAGCCCCGCCTGTTTGGCCCCTGCGGACCCCTCATTTACCCGTGAGTGTCCCGGGAATGCTGCAGCATCTTCTTTGAACTTGGTAGTATCTAAATTTGGACTCGTAGCTTTAACATTAGCTGCTTGGCTAAGCCATGGTGTTTATTTTTCCTTAAGCCCTTTCGGAGATTTCTCTCATCACAGAAAGGTCTGCCTCAGTGTCTCCTGGGATGGCATGAACAGCCCCACCTCCTCCTCCCTGACCCACGCTCTGGAAATGAGACTGTTTCCTCCTGTCCCATCCTAGGTGGGGGAGTTCAAAATGATTCCCCTCTCACCATTATGATGGTGAGTTTGGGCTCCAGGGAGGAAGAGTGGGGTCCATGAGACAGGAAGAGGAATGCTAGGCTGCCGGAAGCGGGATTTACTGCCTCATCGCCAGGGCAATGCTGTTCATCCCTGGGTGTGTGTTTAAGCTACATTAGAGGACCACATGTATTTCCCATCCCCCTCCCGCAATCTAACAGCCACACAGATACTGTCATGACCCCAGAGTATTTTTAGCTCCGTTTGGGCCCCTCTGCCTGGGCCTGCTGAGCTGTGTGAGGGAGGTTCTCAGAAGGGCATCTTCCGCAAGCGGGGGACCTGACCTTGTGAACCTCAGGGGCTTTGGACAGTAAGGAGAGAAGTGAAACTGACATCTACCTTTCAAAAACAAAACCCAGGGTACCTGTTCCTCGAGAGCCATTGTCTGTAGATGTTTCGGTTCCGCTCGGCTCCGATGCTCATCTGGATCACCTGAGCTTGAATTTTGGCAGATCTGAGAGCCATGCCTTTGCAGGAGGAGGTGGCATCCTTATCTCTCTCCCTCATCTCCTTCCCAAACTGCTCTTTGCTCCATCACAGACAGAACCTGGAGCTAATATTTGCTCGAAGGCATTTCTGATCTCTATTCCTGAAGACTCTATTTTCAAACCATTTCTGTTCTTCCACAGCTATCTTAGAAAGTCATCTCCATCTGCAGCCTGTAGAGGCCAGCAGGCGAGTCCTATTGTTTGTGGCTTGTCCTTTTCCACATGAAGGTGCTTTAGGACATATCACAGGTGACGGCCATGGGCACCAGTGGACGGTGCTGGAATCTGGTACCCACCATGGCACACACATGACCGCCAAGCCCACCTTCAATCTGAGACAGGCTGTTCTAGCTTCATCACCTCTATTTTACCTTGCATCATTTCAGCAGCAAACCCTTCGCAGAAGACTGGAGGGAACTGGAAAACAGGTAAGATTATGTGGCAGGTGTGATGGCCAAACCAAGCAGTGGAAGCTGACTGGGACAGATTTTTCGTAAGTGCTTTCCCATCTCACATACTTTTCCTTGGATTCAGAGGTGGAATCTGTCCCTTCCCCAGAACCAAGTGTTAATGGCAGCAGTGATGCACTAGGACTTGGCAAGGTCAGTCTGAAAGACTACCCACTTCCAGCTGACTGTCTGGGCACCCCCGCCTTTGGGAGCCAGCCATCATCCTCATATGCGAGGAGGCTCAAGCCACATGGACACACCGAGGCCAGCTGAGCTCACAGGAGCAGACCCCTGCCGCCTCCACCCCCCAACTGCATTACAGAGTCATAAGCTGAATAGATTGTCAGAGTTTTAAGCTGTCAGGATTTGGGTCTTTCGTCACACAGCACCCTTTCCCCTTCTGTGGGGTGTGCCCAGCTCCTCCTCACCTTCCCTTCCCCCATCAGTGTTACCTCCCAGACCTTCATGATGCCTCCTGGAAGCTCTGCTGAACAGAACAGGGGACCCGGAACGACTTTAAATTCAGTGTGTACTCATCTCTGAGTTTTCCTGGGTGGAATCCTGGCTGTGCCTGGTGTCAGATTACAAGGAAGCTTCAGCTCTTCCGGGTAGGCCCCCCTTAATTCTATTTGTTTTTTGTACTGTTTTTCTTACCAGACCACCAAAACTGTGTAAGCTGCCTTCAAAATGTAGGCACTGCCCCTGTTCTTGCCTCTTTCCACATGGGAAACCAGCTTCTCCCTGCAGGCCAGCTAGGGCATTTGATAATGGTGGCAGGAGGGATTCATCAATCAAATGTAGGTGCACGTAAAAGAGCAGTGATGGGAAGTGTGATTTGACAAACTGAAAGGAACACGGTCATATCCACATCAGGGCTGGGTATTTTAACATAGACAGGTCTCCCCAGGTTCTGAAGGTAGAATGTCCTGATTCAGAGGTTGTGTTTTAGGTCTGGGAGCACTATTAGCATTCATTTATTGAAAAAAAAATGTTTGAATGTTCCCAAACCCAAAACATAACCTACCAAATCGGAACTTCCTATTTTGGAAAACCTGATATCAGTTTTTCGCTCAGCAACTGCTGTAAATACTCTTCTCACTCCTCTCTCTCTCTCTCTCTCTCTCTCTCTCTCTCTCTCTCCTCCTCCCGCCCCTCCCCCACCTTGACCTAGTTGCTATTAACATTGCAAGTCACCTTTGGCAGAAGTTGTCCCACGAAGGAAACCCTGCTGCAATTTCCAGTAGGTAGCCTGGCAGCACCTTCAAACCTGCAACTTAGACACCCGCCTTTCCTGCGACATTCAACTAAAGAAATGGCAGGCCTCAGTGAGCTAGTTCCAGGTGAGTGGTGACCTTCCAGAACTTCTCACAGACTCCTGAGTGAAGTCTCACAGAAAGCAACCCTTTCTGAGTGTGGGATAGATATTCTAGACAGAAGGTAAAAAACTCTGCTTCCCTGTTGAGGGGAGACCCCAGTTATGGGCCTTGGCAGCCACGTTTGTAGGAACAGGACCCTGAGCTCCAGCCAAAAATATGGGGGCACGTGCCTCCCACCATCCTCTGTTAGTGCCACGGGTCACACTGAGGCTGTGGCCGAGTGCAGAGCCTTTCCTTCTGACCCACAGTGGGGCCACCCTTGGCCACAATCAAATGTAGGGGGTAGAACCATTGTCCCAGGGAAATACAGGCCCTGGCCGATGGTGCACAAGCTGTGCTAATTCTCCTCCTCCTTCCAGCGACAGGGGGACGAGTCCGTTCTGGACAGTTTGCGGGTGCTCAGCTTCTTCCTTAAGGAGGAGAACTTGTCCCCTAGGACCTTGCGTAGCCCTGTGCCGTCTCCGTCTCTGCCGCAGGGCAGTTCCTGCCTGGTGACCGGGAGCCGGCCCGTGAACATTTCCCACCGAGCAAGGCCGTCCACGGCCCTGTCCACCCTCGCCAGCTCCTCCTCAGTCACCTCCTTCTCCAGGGCCTGGATGCACATCGCCAGCCACCGTCCATGCTCCTCGATGGCCTCTGCCGGGGTTCCCAGTTGCGGCAGGCCCTCGGAGGCTGCCAGGGAGCTCAGCCCGTCCTCGGGCTCCAGCTCCGCATCCGGAGTGAGGGGCTCTGACAGGCTGGTGCCGGGCTCCGAGTCGCTCTCGCAGCACAGGCCTGAGTCAGCGCTGCAGGGCAGGGTGTCCTCCGACAGGGATGCCTCCTGGCCGGGCCGCAGCCCCACCGCTGCTCGAGTCCAGGCATGGAGCCTCTAAGAGGAAAGATAGGCCAAGCGTTCTCCAGGCGGTCATTTGCCTCGGACTTCAGTTACTTAGGTAAACCCCTCCTGTGAGGTGGCCCCACTGTCCCTGGCTACTTCGGGCTAATGTGCCAGGGCCCTTCTCACGCTGATGCCTGGGGGACAGTCCAGCTCGCACTTGCCCTGGGAAAGTCTCAGGAGCTTTGCAAGCCAGTTAGTTAGCCCGACCATCAACAGTAAACTGTGTTAAAAGCAAAGGGGATAAATATCCAAAACTCATCATTTTTACTCCTTTTCTCTGCTCTCATGCTTCACATCACCTGTATGGTGGCCACGCTGGGTAATGATGGCTCCCGTGTACCCTGCTCCCGTTCTGCCTCAGTGATGACACTGGCAACTGGCAAGGTGAGAGAGGATTTACACTGGGGATCCGCAGGTACTGTGCTCAAGGCTGCTGGCATTTGCCAGCTCACAGGCGAGGGCTTTACATAGACAGCAGGAACCTGTTCTGCCCCATCTGCATGGCACCCCCTCCCCCACAACAGCCTGGAAGGCAAGGAGTACAGTACATCACCTCCACTTGGGGCTGGAGTGTCCCCCTGCCCTCCTCAGGCCCTTCTGGTATCACACTGAATGACGCTCACTGGGGACAGGGGAGGGTGACCCCATTAGAGTACCATGGGTGGAAAAGAGGAACCACTCTCTGCTCAGATCCAAAGAGGTCCAGGCCTCCTGAGCAGGACAGGAGTTGGGAGAGGTGCAGCTCCTGTCTGTGGGTGTGTAAAGGTGGTGACATCAACGGAGTAACAGGTCAGGTCAGGTGAACCCCAGTCCTCACCTCCCTTCCCCCTGCCAGGGAAGTAGAGCTGCTTACTGCGCTTCCTTTGGCCCCAGGGAGCAGGCTTGGGGCTCAGAGCTAGCACGCCTTAACAATCCCCTCACGGGGCCTCCTTAGTGCCCCTGCAGATGAGACCTGGCGCAGGCCCCACTCCCACCAGGCGGGCTGGCTCCTCTCCGTACAAGTTCAGTCCATGTACAAGAGCCGCGCAGGGAGGCAGCCCTCTAGTGGAATGCCTGGACCTCTCGTGCAGAGGACCTCAAAGCGGGGTCACCAGACTGGCAGCATCACCAGGAGCCTGTTAAAATGCAAACTCTTCACCAGCCCCAGCGGTGCCAAAGGAGAAATCCCTCCCAGTTAGTCCAGTTGAACCAGCATCATGACCAAATGCACCACTCCAGTGCAGACTGCCCACCTCCAAGAGGAGAGAGGGTTCCCAGAGTCTAGACAATCAGGTTCATTTACAGCATTTGGCTGAAAACTTTTGTTTTTAAAATTAAGCCAAAGCTATTTGGTTGGGAGGCCTTATGCCTTTATTGGAATGAAAACTTTAATTCAGTGTTTTCATTCAACAGTGGGTTTCTTTGAACTCTGAACTCAGCGTTAAGTGTTTGAGTTTGCAGACAGACCTTCCCATAGAATAAGACTTTTCCCTGCAGGGGAGCAGGTACAAGAGTCCCAGGACCTCCTTTGTCCTGGGACCTGCTCCAGGCAGTGCCCGCTGCTCCCAGCAGAGGGCAGCATTGCCACGCTGGTGCAAAGGGAGAGGCTGGGCTGGGTTAAGAAGTGCATGACTTTCCAAAGGGAGTCTTGTTTAGTCTGGTTCTACCCCCTGAGGGGCCTGCACTTGCTCTGGGGTCAGTGAGCCACATAACATGAAAGTTGGGGCGGTGCACTGGGAGGTTACACAAGGGACAGCCACACTATCAGTCTGCAGAGATGCAGGGATACCCCTTTACAGTGCAAGGCCTAACATGAACAGAACAGTAAGCGCTCAGGCAGTGTCGCGGCTTAGGCAGCTGCACGCCAGCTCGAGCTAACTTAGAGCCTAAGTTGAGCTCAGGTCCTTTTGCTTAAGCTGGGCCCCCTCACTGCTTAGAGCCCAAGCACTTACAAACACACATGACCGTCTCCCTCTGCTTCCCAGGAGCAGCAGGCGGGTCAGTGGCCACTGTGGCGCTCAAGGCCTGCAGCAGGGCTTCTCCAGAGTGCACTCACCTTGTACCTGTCTACGAGCCTGAAGCCCAGGATGTGCTGCAGCTTCCGCAGGCAGATGGGACAGAGGTCCAGGGGCCGCCCCAGGGCCTCATCCAGGCTGAGTGCCCCCTGCATGAGACAGCGGAGCCAGCGGCAGTTCCCCAGGCCAAGGAGGTGGCAGAGCTCATGGCACACAACCTGAGAAAGGAAGGTCACCACCACCCTTGCAGCCATGACCCGCCACCCAGCCCATCCCTAGGATTCCTGAGCAGCCCCGCCAGGAGCCTGAACACCCTGGCCAAGGCCTATTCCTGGGAAGTGGTCCAAGCACCCCCTCCAGCCCCACCCCTGAATGCACAAGGTGACAACTGACTTCTCTGTGGGGCAGAATCTAGGCCCCGCTGGGCCACAAGAGAAAGGTGAGCGGGACCGTGGATGTCATAAACAGGTTCAAACCCTAGCCCTGTGGTTTCATGGCTGTGTGACCTTGGGTAAAGGATTTAACATCTCTGAGCCTTGGCTTCCTCACTCTAAGTGAAGGGGCATCCTCGTGTGCAAACTGGACAGTAACTGGGTGAGCACAGAGGGATCAACTGCTGACCACTACATCCTTCTGATTCTACATCCTTAGCTTCTCCCCAGGGCCCCCAACCTTCTACCCTCTTCCCATCCCCACCTTCTCCCACCATCTGGGCAGCACCCCCTGCGCCCTGGCCTCCATGCCCACCTTGCAGCACTGGGCCATCCCCAGGGCGTTGAAGCACAGGGTCCAGCCTCTGTCCTGCAGGGGATTCTCAGGGCCGCTGGCTGCCACCTCTGTCGGGGCTGGATCAGAGGCGCTGGGCCCCATCTGCAGGAACTCCCCCACAAACCGGGCAAAGCTACAGATGCCCACTTCTGGGGAGAGGCAGAGGGAAGAGGGCTCAGGGGGCAGCCCCTGCTTCAGGGAGCCCTAGGGCAGACCACCCCATCCTCAGAACCCAAAGGATCTGCCTGCCAGCGTGTCCACGGGAAGACAGCCCTGGGCAGAAGCTAGAGGAATGCCCCTTGCCCAGAGAAGCTGGAATATGGGGCCTGGAGTTCAAGTGTGGCTGTTGAGTAGAGGAGTGGGGGCATTCTCGGAGTAAGAGCAAGGAGGGTGCGTGTTCAGTCATGCACAATGCACCTGTGCTGAGTGCAGCCCTCCCCCCGCTCCACCCCTGCTGAGCGCCGACTGTGTGACGCGGGGCCTGGCTCACCGTGCCCCGGAAGGAACATGCCGAAGGTGAAGCTCCAGGCCTCGCAAGGGTACAGGTCAGACAGCGTCAGGCCCAGCACACACAGGGCGTCGCCCGGCTTGCTGCTCTTCAGGAAAGACAGGATGCCATCTGAGGGGAGAGGGCCAGTGGTCAGAGTGAGGGCAAGAGGGCCCTTCTCCCAGGCCCTCGCAAAGTCCAACAGAGAAAGCTTTAGTCTGAGGCTGAGAACTCAAACCACCGAGCTGCAAAATGTGGGGCCACAGGCCTGAGTCCCAGCGTCAGGCAGTATGGATCATCCGGGCCAAAAAGTTCTCAGGATGTCCATTTCCTGAATTGCCAAGAAAACTGACCTGAACAAGGCAGGGCCAAGGTGCCTGGCCAGGCCAGGGGAGTTCTGAAAAGACAGCTGGGCTGACAGGGCTGCAGGGAAGTGGCAGCCAGCACCATCACGTCCTAGCCCAGGACCTGTGCGCCTGCGACTCGTTGAACTCTGCAAGGGGCAAGGGAGCTCCGGATTATCCAGTGGACCTGGGGTCTTCCCAAAGTCTTAGGCAGGAAGGCCAGAGAGAGCTGAAGAGGCTCTGCTGCCGACTGGAGGTGGAACAGGGGCCACGAGGCGAGGAATTCGGGCTCCTCTGGAAGCTGGGTATGGAAGGAACCAGTCCTGCAGACTCCAGGGAGACTTCTGACCCCAGAGACGCAAGAGGAGCAGAGAAGTTTCAGCCGCTAAGTGACCTTGCAGTGACTTGTTACAGCACAAAGGAAACCGTCTCCAGGAACCTGGCTGCAGGGCCAGGGAGGGAACCCAGGACAAGGCCTCAGGGATTGAGGAGGGACCCCAAGAGATGCAGGTGGGGCAGCCAGCGAGGTCCAAGACCAGGGAGGTCTGAGTGGCTGGAGGGAGAGGCAAGCTAAGGGATTTTCCCAGGGGACAGCTAGAGAAAGGAGTAGCGGAGTGGAGGAGCTGGGGGCACACGGGGGCAGAGCCTTTGAGCGGGGAGCAGCCTGTGGCACAGGCAGGGCTGTGGGAAAGAGGGTTGGGAGCAGGAGAGCGGGTATGGGGTAGGGCCTAGGGAGACCGGCATCCCTAAACTGAGGCGCAGAGGTGCAGGCAGTGGGGAGCCGTGGAGGGAAGTGTGGAGCTTCCGCTTTGGTTGCCGGTAGAAAAGAAGAGGAGAAAGTATTCATGCTAGACGGGCGTCGAGTTTACCCAGGTGTGGACAGGAGGGGGAGGCGGGCGAGACCGCAGTAAAGCAGTGTGACAGCAAGGCCGGGGAGCTGGGCGGGCAGCGGGACCAAAGACCCCGAGGGCAGAGCAGGAAACAGGTGGTATCTAGGGGGAGGTCTGAAAGCCGCTGTGGCGCGCAGGTGGTGAGGACCGGACCGCCCGAGAGCCTGCAGACAGAACGGGGCCCCGCCCACACCTCCCTCTCGGACCTGTGACCTCCAGGGCTGAAAAAAATTAATTTCTGCTTTTTAAGCCCCTCAAGTCTGTGGTACTTTGTTACGACAGCCCAGGAAACCAGTTCAGTAATCTACACAAGCTCCTCCGACCACAAGAATTGAACCCCACATTTGCTGTGGGTTCTACCAGCCTCTAAGAACCTCCCTGAGGCTACCTAGTCCCAGCATCCCATGCGCCCCGCGGTGTGGGGCCAAGAGCAGAGCAGGCGCACTAAGCAGAAGAGGAGGTGGAGGAGTGACACATGTACTCCAGGCACCGCCAAGCTGGGGTCTCCAAGCCACACTCCAGTCCCCAGGCAGCTGGCATGGACACAAACTCCTCCCAAGTCAGGTGGACAGCACCGCAGGGACACGGGGGAGCAGAGGCAGGTGGAGGGGCTGGGCCCTGGCTCCCCGGGTCCACTCCGGACCCTGGAGATGGGTGAAGGCTGTGCGCACAGCAGGATGGTTCTCAGAATGACCATGCCTGAAGTCTGGCACCTTCCCTGCCAGTGAGTCCCTGTCAAACCTGAAAATTCAACACCAGCTGCTCCCTGTACCCTAAATTCCCTAAACACCAGAAAATTTAGACCCACCCTGCTGGCCTGTAAGGTCAAGGGACGCTTGTTTAATCCTTTTACAAAACAAGGAAATAAATGTTTTCCACAAAAAAAAAAAAAAAATGCAGCATAGGGGTCCTTCCTTCTGGGCCCCCTTCCTCCACCCTTTGCCTTCTGGAAAGGGCCTCATACTAGGTGGTGGAGGCCTGAGTCTGCGTCGGCCTGCGCTGTGCTGGCCCCCTCACTCACCTGCGTGGAGCTGGAGGCTGTCCGCATCCCGACTGGGGCGAGAGGAGCAGCGGATGGACTCGGCCGCCACCGAGGGCAGGCACTTGACCTGCAGGCCCAGGAAGAAGGCCTCCGTGCAGCTCCGTAGGTGGTCAAGGAGAGCGTCTGCCGGCCCCTCGCTCAGATCTGGGGGCAGAGCAGCACCGTCAGCCCGGCTCTGAGCCTGCCCCGGCTCCTGGAGGCCCTGCCGGCCTGTGCCCAGCACCTGGAGGCCCAACACCAGCCGAGCCTGGGCCTGGCCTCACAGGGCCGAGGCGGGCACAGAGATCACATTAAGAGACACTAAGCACTTCTCTTTAAGGGCCACAAACAAGTGGGGGTAGGGGGTGAGAGGTTAATGCCAGGTAAGGGACAATCGTCACAGTGGCAGTCGACTGGTCTGCTCGGTGGGAAGTTGAGAGGAGGGTCCTCTGCCAGCTCCCTCCATCCCAGAGGACAGCGGGGAAGGCGGGAGCCAGCAGTAGAGGCACAGCTGGGCTTACTCCCGTAAGACTGCCAGTCTGGCAGGGGGGGGGGGGGCAGCAAAGGTGCAAGACAAGTGGGCGGGACTGTCCCACGACTGCTGAGCTGTCCCAGGGCAGTGAGGCTGTCCTGAGGCTGCAGGGCACCATGGCAGGAAGCACAGCCAGACCACATTTTAGGGGGACAGAGGGACATGGATGGGGGACCTGTGAGAAAGGCCAACAGCATCAGCCTTGCCCAGGAGCTGTTAAAAATGCAGACACCCCAGGCTACCCAGACTCAAGCTGCATCTGAACAAGGAACCCCAGAAACTGCATGTTAGCATTTGAGGGGTGCTGCTCTGGCTGTTAGGGCCTGGAGCAACAAGGATGGTTTGCAAGGTCAGAATCTATGGAGATGGGGGATACCCACAGATCTCTGGCTCCCTCAACACCCAGCCAGCGGGTCTCCAGAGAACCTGCCTCGGGGATCTCAGCCCCTCTTGACAGGGAGGCGATGGGGTGTGCCATGCCATGCTCAGCCAGAGCCTCGCAATATAGACTGAGGTTAAGACCTGGGCCTCTGGGGAACCTTCATGCAAATTCTGCCTCTACCAACTGCCAGCTCTGCCTCTTGGGCAGGTAAGCGACCTGGCCCAGCCTCGGGTTCCTGTGTGCGAAGCAGCATGACCCCAATCTCAGGACTGCACACCACACAGGAGTCTGAAAGAGGAGCACACAGCACTGCCCAACAGGTCCAGGACCCTAGATTTCCTAAACAGTGTCCCAGATGAGGTGGGAGAATGTCTGAGCCCAGAGGGCCTCCCCTGCCCCGCCGCCCCTGCGCCCCAAACCTACCGGTACTGTCCTCCCTGGGCCCAGGCACAGACACCCCCACCTTGTGCTAGATCTAGGCCTCATCCCCTCTTGGGGTCCTGGTGGTCAGGATGCCCCATCCAGCTCATCACCCACTTGCTGGCCCTGTGGGCCCACACCCGTGCCAGTACCTATGGGCTGCAGGTAGATGTGCTTCCGGGCCTGGCTCTGCTTCCTGGGCAGCAGCGCCGCATGGAAGGTCTGGAAGTCCTCAGGAGCCTCGGGGCGGCTAAGGAGCCAGTCGAAGGCGGTACGGATGAGCAGGGTGCAGAAGAGGGTCCTCTGGGGGTTGTAGGCCTCAGCCAGGAAAAGCCTCTCGGCGGGGGAGAAGGTGGACACGTAGAGCTGCTGCAGGGCTGTGTCCGTGGACACCAGTGCGTCCTTTAGGGCCCGGGGGCCAAAGCTGAACTCCTGGGCGGGCCTGCACTGCAGCATGGTGGGTGGACAGGCGGGGACTCAGGGACGGCCCCCAGGCCTGGCCACATCCAAGAACCCCTGCTGCTGCCCATGAACCATGCAAGGATGGCCACAATCTCTTCCAGAATTTTCCCTAGGTCTGACCAGAGTGGCTGCTGAGGGCTCCCCACAGATGGATGTGCCCAGCATTGGGCCTCCTTGGCACAGCAGGGGACAGGATGGACACCTCCTGGCCGCCGGACACCCTGCAGGTGGGGGACATGCACCAGTGAGCCGAGCAGGCAGGGAAAGCAAGAGTCAGTGCCACCCAGGCCTGGGAAGGATCTGGGGGTGGGGGGTAGACAAAAACCAATAGGGGCACCCAACCTCCCTTGTACCTCCCCCAGTTCTGGAACCCCAAAAAGGTACACAGGCCCCTAAGGATAGCAGCCCCAACATCCACGCCCATCACATTCTGCCCCAAGCCCTCAGCAGGAGGGGCATTCCAAGGGAGACCACTGAGCCCCAGAAAAGCCAGAGGGGCCTCGCCAAGCAGCACACCAGCCACAGTGTCTCCTCGTGATCACCTGTCACCCGGGACCCCGCAGCACCTCCTTGCCCCAACTGCCAGCTTTCCCGGCAGAGGCTCTACATGCCCCAGGAAGGGAGTCCCATCCTCGAGTCCATGGCCAGGCCAGGCCAGCCCAGGAGGAGAGAAAGGCAGCCCCTGCTGTGCCCAGACCCAGAACTTTCCCCACCCAAGCCTGGGCAGACCCAGTGCCAGTCCCTGAAGTCCATGAACAGGGAGCTGTGGAGAAGCAACAGAGAGGCTTTAACTGCTGGGCAGGCTGGACGGGAAAGCAGAGGCAGGAGGGACAGATGGGCGGGGGGAGCAGTGACAGAGTCACTTTACAAACAGGATTTTTCCTTCCCAGTGGGGCGCCACAGCCGGTGCATCGTGGAGTCATCAGAATCAAGCTCCCCCTCCCCACCCTCCGCACAGCCACATCCCGAGAAGCACTGACAGATGAGGCCTAAGACCCGATGGGGGAGGCGGCGGGGGTGGGGTGCACGCAGAATAAAGATGGGGGAGGTCACGAGGGAAAACAACTGGAGAAAAGAAGCTACACAAATAACAGCGGAGAGCCAGGGAGAGGCAGCCGCGGACGCTGGTGCCGCATGCAGAAAGTCGAGCCAGACGCACGAAGCGCTTCTCTGCAGAAGGCACATTGCGAGGCCCCCAGCCCTGGCCGGAGAGACAGCCCTGGGCCTGGATTCTGAGGGAGAATGAACAAGCCCACACTCCTTCAAGCAAGTCCAAATTGGATCATTTGTCCCCAAAAATCAATTTAGACACAGACTCCGGTGTCCGTGTGTGTCAGGATATGCAGCACGTATAAACATGGGTGCATGTGCAGGAAATGTGGGTGGATACAAAACTTATAAAGTTTCTTCTGGAGAATTATGTGCATATAATTTCCCCAGAAGATATCAGCTCCCCAGAGATCTGTACAGATACCATTTTCTTTGCAGTCAAGCGCTAGCTCAGACAAGAGGAGGGCCGGGATGAGCTGAGGGGGCCCCCGAGACCCCTCCAGACAGTTTTAGGTACCGTGAGGAATCTTGATTTGCGTGGCTCAACTGCTTTGTAAGACTGTGCAAGTCACCCCCACCAGCGCTGGGAGTTCCAAGTCAGCACTGGATCCTCCCTGCTCGACGGACGTCACTGCAGGGACGGGCATTAGCTCCATTTTCAAGAGGGTGAAACTGAGACAAAGTGATTTAAACCAACTTAACCACAGTGCCATAACTTGTAAGAGTCAGAGGTGGACTAGCTCACTGACTGCTCGCGCACCCCAGGAGCCATCACCAGAAGCAGCCCGGCCCCACCTTCTCAGGAGCCCCGCCTGAGCCCCTTGTGCGCCACCAGGCTGGGGCAACACGGGCAGCTCGCACCGGGATGAGCCCCGGCCCCCAGGCTGTAAGCAAAAACGCCAGCCGTGCAGACACCTGCGGACAAACCCTCAGGGAAGGCCGCAGCGGCAAGCCAAGTGGCCAAGTGTCTTGGGGCCCGAGAGACACCGTGGGCGCTTCCAGAGGAGGCAGGGCGGGCCCAGGGCAGGGGCTCACGTGGGCCCCTTCACTCATTCCTTCAGCAGATAGTCCCCACGCGCCTGGTCACCCGTGGCCCAAACAGACAGGTCCCTGGCCTCGTGGAGCTTAAATTCCCGAGAGGTCAGACAAGAAGTCGCATCTCCCAAGAGCTGATTAGTCAGAAAGCAGAAAAGGCAGAGAGGGGTGAGGCGGGGGGTGCTGCGCGTTTCAAGAGGGTGTGCAGAGAGTGCTTCCTGGGAACACGGGCTCACAGACTGGAGGGCATCAGGGCAGGGGGTCGGGGCAGGAGCATCCAAGCAGAGGCGCGCGTGCAAAGGCCCCGCCGCACACACACGCCGCGGGCTCAGGGACAGCGGGGCAGGCTCGTGGCAGGAGTGGAGGGGCCGGCACATCACACAACACGAGGAAGGCCGTTCTTAGGGATCTGGCCTTCACCTTGAGCCGCATGGACAGGGGTGACGTGAGCCATGTGCGCATGTGCAAGCATGGCTCCAGGAAGCCTGTCTCTTCCCCAGCCGGCCGAGGCACGGTGGGCCTTGAGGCAGGAGCCTGCAGGAGCGTTAGGAGACCATGAGATCCCAGCAGATCCCGGGACCCCTTGAGGACCAAGTCCCTGAATGCCAGCTGCAGCTCTGGCATGACCTGGCCCTCTGACCTTAACCCTAACACTGTGCCTCAGACTCCTCCCAGGTACACTGGGTTGGTACCACCTGCCCTCCTGGGCCAGCGTGCACTGGGCCAGCACCGGTCACGTGCATCTCACCAGCCTATTTTTGTTTCTGGATGTGGGTCACATGCCCCCACTTCTGTGCTCTGCGCTCTCTCCAGACCTGCTCACAAACACCCTCACGAGTTGCTGGAGCGAGGGGCTCTACCCCGACAGCTTAGTGTCACAGCAGCTCAGGATGATTCCTTCGGGAACTGGGAGTGGCCTGTAAACTGTTTCTCCGAAGCAGCCTGGCCCTACCAGGTGCCCAGGAGGGCCTGTGTCTCGGCTTTCCAGGTGAGGCAAGAATAAGACAGCTCAGATGTCTGGGCAGCTACCTGGTCCAGGTGGGCCTCCCTCCTCACAAGTCCACCATCCCCACCACCACTTTGACAGGATACCTCATCTGAACTGCCTGAAACCTTCTCACCCGCCCGCTAGCCAAGGAAGCTGACGGGGAGGGCAAGCCACTTGCCCAAGGTTTCAGCCTTCCAGGACTCACACGCAGCTCTCCGGGCTCCTGACACAGTGCCCCTCACTCTGCTCCTTATTCACAGAAGCTCCTGCCCTCGAAGGATCCTTCCTGCCAGCACCCACTCCCCTTGCCACTCCCAAATCCTGCTCAGAGCGTCGCTGTCAGCAAATACCTCTAACCCAGACAAATCCTTGAAAACCGAAAAATCCCATTTTACCAAACGTTCAAGGGCCTGACACATCTGTCCCCTGGAGACTTGGACCAAACTGTAAACTTCAGGCTCATTTCGCTGCTTTGGACACAACCAGGTGCCCAGGACATCAGGAAGGGCCACAGCGGCCAGCTCTGCGGGGCCCAAAGGTGAGCAAGACGAAAGGGGCGAGCATAGGCCTTTGAGTGAAGACCAGACCCACAGCTGGGCCAGCACCTCCAAAGGAGGCTGGGGGGCTGCACCTCTGCAGGGCGGCCCCTGAGCCTCGGTCTCAGGGCCCCTTTGCGTGCCCACAAAACCACTGACAAAGTCCTAAAGACACCCAAGAGCTTGAGCTGATGGGTTATTCCTATCAACTCAAAGCCAAAGTTCTAGCTGGGAAGCGCAAGGACACAACGCCGCCATCGCGTCACACACGTCCTGCGGCCGCGGGAAGAGCCCTCAGCAGGCCCACAGGTGGAGAGAGCAGATGCCGCTGTGAAAACCGCGGGGCCCGCCCGCATGGCTGCAGTCTTTGGAACACACTCTGAGAACTGCGTCCCGCCCAAACCCTCCTCCCAGGGACGTTTCACGCTCACGGGCGGTGGTGAGCACACACCGTGTAGGACACCCGTCAGAGGATGCCCCACGACCACCTGCCCTTGAGCAGGCCTCGGCCCACCGGCCACCTCGAAAGCCCAAAGGCATCGAGGCGGCCCCTGAACTCCAGACTGGCACGGGCTGGCAGGTCAACAGGATGGGAGGGTCCAGGTTGGACAAGAAGGTGCTGAAGTCCCTCTGTCCTTCCACAAAGTTCCCACTCTCTGGGGTCCTGGACACGAATGTCTGTTCCTCTCCTCTCAAATAGCCTGTGGAGCCTCACCTTCCCGGGGTGTTAGGGGAACCCCCACCTGGCCTTTCCATCCTGCCAGGCTATTTCTGCATAAATCCATTTCTCATGCAGAACCAGCGCTAGACTGGGGCAGAGGTGAAGCCGTGTCCCGGCAGGGCAGCTAGTCTGGGGTGGGGAGGTGGGGCAGCAGGTTGGGGGGGACATGGGAGGGCACACAGAGCAAGGTCCTCTCTGCTACCTGCCAGTCCATTAATCTTGCCGATGGGGAACGCTCCAGAAGGGAACCCTCCTGTACGGGGCTCCTTGCTGCCACTGGGACTGGGCCACTGGCCATCACACCCCGCTACAGGACACAGCCAACGCGCACAGACCTTGGTCGTGGGCCGGACGCTCTGCTGAGTCTCCTGATTAAGCCCCACGGGCTCGTGAGGTCCCAGGTGCTATCATGAGCCTCCTAGATCAGGTGGGCAACCAGTCACAGCTGGGCAGCAGCCAGGTTTCAAAGCCTGCCTCACACCAGAACCCAAACTAATTCCCTGCTAAGGGGGTTCCAGAATCACAGGCGGGACGTCGCCTCCCTCGGGCAGCAATATCTCTGTCCCACCACTGTGAATGCTTCTGGCCAGCTCGCCTTGCTCGGGGTCACCCACTTGCTCCTCTCCTAGCCTCTGTTTTGCCCAAAGGCTGGGAAAGCATCGTCCTGGGGCAGGCCACGTCCTCCTGCAGGAGAGGGCCAGCCAGCAGCCCCGAGGGGCAAGGCTGTTCCAAACTTCCAGGCCCTGGGCACTTGCTCCCCCATCTGACTAGACACATGCCCCAGCCTCCGCGCAACAAACCACACTCTGATTCTTGTTATTCTGAATGCGCTTTGCAGAACCTCCCCGCAGCTGCATCGAGTTATTCATTAATTGTCAGCCCTAACCTTCATCCGAGCAGCCCCATGCAGAAAGGCATGTAAAGGGTTTGGGGTTTCACACTTCTCAGAAGGTTTCCATTTACCAGAGGGGAGGTCCGGGGCTGGACCACAGGGTGTGGGGCCCCGAGCCAGACCCCTGACTTTCTGTACCTGTGAATGGGAAATCCGGGTCCTGACACGCCTCAGGGGAGACAGGCAGGGAGGGCCACACCCCTCCCCCTTCTGACCCTAGCGGCATTTTAAAGTTTGGCATCTCTGCACCCCACCCCCGGTTTTCTGGTCTAAATCCCGTGCCCTATTTTGCCGGGTGTGCGGACCTAATTGCGCCTCCTCCATCCTCACCTGCGGCTCCGGAGGCCCTAGGGCGGGGAGTCAGGGCGGGGGAGGGGGGGGTCCTCCACTTCCCAGACCCAGGAATTGCCCCTTTCCTCGCCTCTCCCCACTGTCCCACTCCCTTTTCGCCCCCACCACGCGCGAGCCGAGAGCGTGGCAAACAGCGCCCGAGACGCCCCCCCGGAAAGCAGATGGGGACGGGTAGCCTGGCCCCTTCCTTACCCGGCTCCCCTGCCCCTCGGGGTCTCCTCCCTCAGGGGCCCCACCTGGGAAGTCCGGACCCTAATCCTGGGCAGAGCGCGGTCCCACGCCAACCCCACCCCCCACCCCACACCGCCCCCACCGCCCGGGCGCGGCGCCCGAGCCCCTCGCCTCCCGCCCCAGGGCTCCCGCGTCCACGCCAGGGGCCCTCCCCGCGCCGTCCAGGCGCCCGCGTGGCCGCGCGGACGGGACGCTGAGTGCTCGGCGCCCCCCAGCGCGGTCCCGCTAGGTCACCCCCCCCCCAAGCTCTTGGACCTCCCGCCCCGCTCGGCGCTCTCCCAGCGCGCAGCGCCGCTCCCCCCGCGCCGCGCGCCCGCCCGCCCGCGCCCGCCCGCGGCTCCCACCTGGCAGCGCTGCCCTCGCGCCCGCGGACGGCGGGACCGCAAGTTGGCTGAGAGCAGCGTGGGCTCTTGGCAGGGGCTCGGAAAATCGAGGAGGTCCCGGCATGACGTCACCGCGGAGGGGCAGCACCCGTGGAAAGCGACGGGCCCCGGAGAGGGGGGCGGGCTCCGGGCGGCACCACCCCCCGCGTGCGCGCTCCCCCGCGGCCGGCCCCGGCCCCGGCCCCACCCGCGCCAGCCCCTGCCGCTCCCAGCCTGCGCTGGGGCACCCCTGACACTCCCAGAAATGCCGGGGGAGGCTCGGGGGTGGGCCCGGGGGTGGGCCCGAGGTCTTAAAGCCCAGCCCGAGAGAGGTGAGCCAGGTGCGCGCAGGGCCGCAGGTGAGAGAGGGAGGGGAGCTTGTTGTGAGGCTCCCAGGTGAGAGGGATGGGTGAGCGCTGCTGCGGGAAGACACTGGCATCAGAGTTCAGTAATGTGGGGGTGCAATTCCAACATGATTTTTTCATCACTCCCCCCCAACTCCCCTTCATTTGGTGGATCCCCATTAAACTGCAATAATGATTTTTCAGAACTTTATACAGGCCGGGCCCCCCTGGTGGCGCAAGGGGTTGAGACGCAAGCTTATGAAGCTGTCCAGCAGCCTCTGCAGCACGAGTTCAATCCCCTGGCCAGGGAGCTACCCACATGGCGCAGCAGACCTCTCCTGTCAGGCCCGCTGCTCCCCTCAGCAGTGTATTTCAGTCAGTCTGCCTGTTCTGTTCCCCACTCTGTCTCTGGTGAATCCTCTCACCGCCCACACTTCTAGCCTGTACCCCAGCTTTTGTATGCATAAATAAATCTTTAGAGGAAAAAAAGAACTTTATATAAGCCAGCACAATATACTAAATGTTTCCATTTATGACCTCATTCCAGCCTCTTAAAGGCCTGTGTGATAACTATCCTTTTTGTTTCCACTTTATGGATGAAAAACTGAGTAGTCAGGAAGTAGGCAGGCAGCCGGCAGAGTGGGGGCTTCATTGCCACCTGGGATGCCAGTGAGGGTGGATGCAGTCGACCTGCTGGCTTGTATCCTGGAGGTCTTTGTCCCGGGAACTGAAAGGACTCATGGCCCTGGTCCGCAGGGCCCCAACAAGGAGCCATGTCTGGGTTGCTCATGTTCCTGGGAGAAGGGCGGCCACAGATCCCTCCACAATGCCCGTGTATCAGCCTGTCGCCCACGTGCCATCTTCCCACTGGAGAACAGCTCCTGGGAGGCGGGCAGGGCCTGTGCTGGGGCAGGTCTCTATGAAAGCAGAGGACGGGTCCCCTGGGTGGCCACTGGAATTGCTACTTGGCCTTTCTGGGCCTTGTCCTCTCAGCAGCCTCCACCTTGCCCGGCTGGAATGGACTCTGCCATCACGCAACTGGGGAAGGCCCAAGTTGGCATAGCAGTTCCACAGGGCAAGGCAAGCAGCCCCATGGCCTTGCGAGGTCACAGGTGCTATTACGATCCTCCTATCTCAGGTGGGGAAACGGCCCACCTGAACCCTGAGAGGTTCTCGTCTAGGGTCAGGGGGCTCCTGTACCCCTAGAAGGCTGGGCCTCCTGAAGCCCAGGCCACAACAGGCACGTATGCGCTCACCCTCGCCCCCTTCTGGCGACAAGTGTCATGGCGCCCCTCCAGCTGCCTAAGCAGGAGACACTAGAAAGCCCTCCCTCAGCCCAGGGCTGTCAGGCCTCCTTCCGGGCAGCGTGCTAATGTCCCCAGATAGTGTGTCCATGGCCGAGTGTGGTCAGGTGCCCATCGCGTGACGACTGCAGGTGGCTGGGCCTGGGGAGCGCACGCACTGCACCGTCACCGGAGGTGGCTGGAGCAGGCCAGGCAGGGTCCGCAGGGTCCTGTTACCAGCTGTACGCGGAGCAGTGAGTCCACCCTGGTTCGCTCCCTTTGGCGGGGCCCAGGCAGGTGGCTGTTAATTCAAGAAGCTGAACAGTTGAGGTGGGGGGACAAATACACAAGCGCCCCTGAAATGGAGGCCGGGTGGTTAAATTGGTCTCAGATCCTAAGAGCACAGCAGGGAGAAAGGAACTTCTCTGAACTTTTCTCTGAGATTGCTTTGCACAGACACAGCAGGGCTGTTGCTTCTCAGCTAACCTTGAGCCGGGCTTCAAGGCTAGAGCCAGGAGACTGCGCACACAGGAAGGGGGCTCCCCGCAGGTGAGGGGCCACCACAGCCATGCAGCACTGCAGTTAGCTGCAGAAGAGCCTCGTCATACTTGCTCACACGTGGATTGGCCTGTAACTAGCCGAAGCATTACCGCCAAGTTCGCGTTTCTCTGTCCCTCACAGGCTCCCCAGCCAATACAATTTAACTCCTTTGTTCTCAGCCTCAGCCCCCCAAACCTGATAAACTCATTCCCTTTCTTACTCCAAGAGATTTGACCTCACTTCCTGCCTCCTTGCCATCAGTTTGCAACAAAGCTTGTTTCTCCTTGAGGCTGCTGCCAGAACCTGATCTCTGCAGGCTGGGTCAGGGGTCTGCCTCCCAGGGGAGAGGTCCCCCTTGTACTTTTGGGATGTGAGGAGCCCTTTCTTGGAGGTCGGCCCAGCTGGCTGTTGCCAGCTTCCATGAGGCTTCTGTGTCCCCCCCAAGGGTCCTCTCAAGGGCTGCTTGGGGCTGGGGTGCTGGCCAGGGCCGGGCAAGGCTCAATCTCACGTACACCTTGAGTGCGGGTCACCATTTCTCCCGTCTCCTGACCATCGTGGCTGGCCGGGGCCTCCTGTCTATCAGCCATGAGGACTGCACCGCAGCTCGGCCAGGCCAGCTGTGAGAGTGGCCTGGCCTTGTGCTTCCACCCCCGAGTAGAAAGGACTCCAAGTGCAGGGAGGAGCCGTGCGATGAAGGCCGGCATGATGGTCCAGCTCCCACGAGGAAACTTTTCCCCCAAGCTGCCCTTTTTCTCTTTGAAAACCTTTATGATAAGGCCTTCCTTGGAGCCGAAAGTTGTGCAGGCCCCGGGTTGCCAACTTCCAGGCAGCCCGCCCCCCCCACCTGCCCAGCCTCACTTTGGAGAAATGCCCCCACAAATGACTGAGGGATTTGTCACCATTTTCTCCTAACGCTGCCCGGGAATTTGGTGAAGTCTTTCCCCCCCCCCCCATAGAGGAATGTTATTTATTTATTTATTTGTTTGTTTGTTTGTTTGTTTGTTTGTTTTGTTTATACAAGCACTGGGTATAGTCAGAAGCGCAGGAGGGCGAGAGAATTCACCAGAGCCAGAGCGGGGAGCAGAGCAGGCAGAAGGACCGAAGTACACTGCTGAGGGGAGCAGCGGGTGGCAGGAGAGGTCTGCGCGCCATGTGGGACCCTCCTCCGGTGGCCGGGGAGCAGCCGGGGATCTAACCAGCGCTGCAGAAGCTGCGGGCAGCTTCGCAACCCAGCGCTCAACCGCTGCGCCACCGGGGAGGCCCTATTTGGTGAAGTCTTATGAAATGAAGTTATAACAACAGATGTTTGTTATAGAAGATTTACAACTTGCCGAAAAATAAAGAAAACAAAAGAAGACCTCACCATCCAACCATGGAGATGTAAGCTCTCAACATTTTTCTCAGATTTCCTCCAGGCCATTCTTTCTCCACATCTAAAGGGGTTTTTGCACTACATACTCCACCCCGCCGGCAGCTCTGTCACCGAACCCCCTTCCCTGCTTGCCAGTCAGCACCCCGCTGCGTCCGAGCTGCTGTGCTACGTGTGTGAGGAACCTGGTTTGGGACATTTGGGCTTCCCCCACTTCTTGCTATTTCATATATGTCACTCTGTCACTCTTGTTCCCACAACCGTTCGTTGCACAGGGATTTACCCTCCCACCCCACCTTGGCATAAATCCCTACAAACAGATTGTGGTTCACAACACTGCCCTTTTACATGCCTAACTGAGCTTGTCCCCATTTATCACTGTTGTGGCAGAAAGTTCAGCTCCAGGGTCTTTCCTCAAACTGGGCACTACACAGGACATGGGTACCAGCTCTGCTCTGGTGGGAAGGCACAACGGGGGCAGGAACAGTAATTACGTGTCAGGCCCGGGGAAACATCCTTTCATCTGCCCAAAACTTAGGACCCACATGTTTGCCTTGCTCATCCAGAAGGATTTCCACTGTATAATGGGGGTGCCCAGTACCCCCAAACCCCAGATTTTCAGTCTAAGACCAGCTGATCCGTCAGGCAGCCAACGCCCAGTCAGGCCTGGAGGAGATGGGGAGAAGGACCTCAGAGTTGGCCTGGGGTCTGCTTGGATGGGGCAGGAGTGCAGGGTCCAGGCTTCCCAAGGGGCTGCCTGCCTGTGCCTCAGTTTCCCCAGACTGCTTGTCCCGGGGTGCTCTGAAGTTGAGCTTTTTCACTGCAAAAATGCAGGGGGAATCTGAGGACATTTCACCTGCCTGGAACTGTCCAGGCAGCTATTTTAACTGACCATTTACTGAGTTTTCACCCTAGGCCAGCCCAGGGGCCCTGACACTCCTCATCCCCTGTCCAGGGGTAGCCAAGAGCCCTCTCAGGCTTGGGGGCAATGGAAAGCCCTGGTGTTAGAGGCAGGACAGGTGGGCCTGGCCAGCAGCCCGGGCACGATAAAAGCCCTCCTGAGGGTGTAAGAGCAGAGCGAGGCCAGAGCACCTAGACAGAGCCTGCTACCCTGCCCCAGCCTGTGTGTCTGCCCTCTGAGCCCCATTAGCATTCACTCTGGGTCTCTGGACTCTGAAAGCCCTTGTTCCCTCGAGAGAGCAGCCAGGCCAGCTGAGGCCTGGGGGATGGTCTCAGTCCCTCCCCCACACACACACCCAGGGCCTTGGCCCTGGTAGGGAAACGGCACAGGCTCTCTCCCTCCTGCCTAAGCTCCCCATAGGCTCAGCCAAGCCCAGGTGGGAGTGGAGGTCCTAGGTATCAGGAGTGGGGCTCTGGGGACCCCCGCTAGGGGTCTTGCTCTCAGTCTCTCTGTCATTGTCTCCTCTCCATCTCAGTCTCTTCTCCTCTGGGGTTTTGTGTGATCAGAGGCTCAGAGAGAATCCCCACATGTCGCTTCTTGAACAGAAACAGTGAGGCAGGCGAGAGACTTCTGCTCGGCACCCACATTCCTCAGGAAGCACCCCTGTCTCCAGCCCTGTCTCTGTCCCTGTGAGCGTCAGCTGGTCTCTGGACCTCTTAAAGACATTCCCCTTGGGCCTGGACATTTCCTGTTTGGGCTCAGGGGAACCACAGCCCTGCATGTGGTCCCAACACCACCATCAATGATAAAGCTTCAACATGGAGTGCTCTCCCTGCTCAGCCAGTTCTTCAACCACAAGCCATGGCTACCTCACGGCCAGTTGGGTAGTGAAAAGCGATGATGGGGTCCGTGGGTGGGAATGCATCAGTGCTCAGTGACCAGGGAGGTTCCTGGCCCCAGCAGCCCGCCAGCACATGTAGCTGAGCACATCTTTAGGGGGGTGGGTGTATCAAAGGTTCAGGGTTGGTTTGGTGGGACTGGGAATAGCCTTACTCCCAGTGAGGACCCACCAGTCCCTCCTCCACCCTCCTGGCAGATATGCCTGGAGGCCCTGGCCAGGCCCACAGGGAGACTGGGGAGGCCCAGAGTCTGAGGGAGCAGAACTCCAGGTGGACCCCTGGCCACACCAAGCACTGCCTGAGGAGGCCCAGCTTTTTGGAGGGTTTGAGTCCTCAGAAACCATGGCCTAGAAGTTTTACTCAAGCAAGGGGCCCAGGGGAGAGGTCAGTAAGGGAAGGTGGCAGGGGTAGGGTGCCAAGGTGAGTCAGTCACCCTGAAATGTGTCCTCTGGCACACAGTAGACCAGTGTCAGAGACCCCCTGTGCCATCAGCTCCATCTCCATCCAGAGCCAGGTGGGCTGTGGGAATGGCAGGCCCCTCCCTCCTGGGCTAGCGGGGAGCTCCAGCGGCATCCAAACCTGAAAACACAATCTCAGGGCCAAGAGGCAGCTGAGACTGAGGCAGGGAACCAAGTACCCTGGCCCACTCCTGAGGTTCTGTGGCCTGGGGCCTCCTGCTGCTCCAGCTGGCTTCTGGAGGCGCCTGGGGTAGTCCTAGGGAGCTGGAGTCCTACAGAAGAACCTGCTTAGAGGGTCACACACCCCAGCCAGCCTGGCAGGAGGTGTCTGCAGGGGCTGGAATTTGGCAGCTGTGCAGTCTAACCTAAGAGCTCGGAGAACAGTCTGTTATGGGAATTCCTGGTGGGTATTTTCCTGAGGGAACCCAAACCTTCCTCCCAGATCCTTCTCCCCTGAGTGTTTCCCATCCCAAAAACATATCACCCAGGCTCCTTCCCACTCCCTCATCCGCTTGTCACCAGGGAGCATCTGGTCAACCTCCAAAAATCTTTTACACTACCGCAGCCCCAGGCTAATCTACCGGCACCACCAGACCTCACCTGGATGACAGTCAAGTTCCCCTCCCTCCACACAGGTTTGAGGCTCAATAGCACATTCTTCCCAGAAACCCACCCCACCCCCCAAACACTTCCAGCGACACTTACCTGATCACTGGCTGTCCTCCACCTGGAGCTGCATGCTGTGGGGTGGGGCGACAGCCACTCTGTTTTGTGTCAGCACCTAGTCCAGCGCCCAGCCTGGAGCGAGCACTCAGCTGAGGAGAGCGTGCTGCCACGCATCACAGCGTGCTCAGAATCCCCACCCCAGCACACACCCACACCCCTGCCCGCTCATGGCAGTCCACACACCCACATGGACACATCTGCCTCCATCTACACAGGTACATCCACACATGCACACTCAGACTAACAGTGACACTGCACACCAGGCCACATGCCCACTGCACATGCTGCCCGAGCCCTCACTCTCCACAGTCACACACACAGGCTGCCCACTCATGCCGTCCCCTCCACCCTCACTCCGACAGGCGCCCGGGCTGCTGTTGCCGCCTCTGCCTACCAGCATGTTTGCCAAGCAGTTTCCATGGCGACACATCTTGGCTCTGACAGGAACAGAGTAGTGCAAGGAAGACCGTCTTTGTGAAGGGGATGAGACTTGAGGTCTCTGTCCTTGTGCTCCTGTGCAGGCATAGAGTGAGGGGTGGGAGTCCCTTAAGTGGAGACAGCCCCTACCCCAACCTAGACTTGCACCCTGAGAAGGAATCTCTGAGACTATCTATCCCTCTGGATGCCTGCTACAAGAGCTCCAGTTATTCAGTCATTCAACAGACCTGTACTGGTAACTAGGACTGCAAAATTGCTTGAGGCATAGCCCAGGCTTGTTTCCACGGCCACACTGAAGGCCCATCCTAGGTGGTCACTCCCTGTACAGCCTGGTCAACCCTTCAGGCCCCTTACAAGTCCTAAAATGCTGTTGTTTTAAGTAAGTATCTGATTGATCCATCCTCTTTCTAGGACCCCAGCCGGCAAGTACAAATCTCATGTAGTCAATGAGTACCCTAACAGCTGCGCCTGGATCCTGAGGACCAGGTAATACGGGGGGGTGGGTACAGACCTACCTACCATACATCTGCCCCATGTGGAACCTAGGAAAGGAGATGCATGGCAGTGAGGCCTGTCTCTGCCTTCTGCATGGAGGCTTGAGGGACGAGTCCCAGCTTACAGGTGGGAGGAGTCAGTGACCTGCCCAAGAGCTGGAAGCAGGTGGGTGTGGCCAAGGTACCAGCTGCATCAGAGCTTTTCATTCTGTGTTCTTTTCTGCATGGACACCTGTTGGGAAACATGTCCCTTTCCTAGCTAACTGCATGTGTCAGGTCATAACTGGTGCAATTTTGGGTTCACTATTCACTGAGGACTGTTTAGTTACTGCCAGGCAGGACAGTTGATGGGCAGGGCCTCTCCCTGCTTCCCCTCTCGCCTCCATCAGGCCCCCCTGGGAGGTGCTTGTACCCGAGTGCTAGAATTTCTCCACTATTTTGTCAGTGAGTGCTTCAGTGTTCCTTAACTGATGGTTTTCAAATATCTTACCCGGCATTTCTTTGCAGTGAGATGGTTGGCTCAGATAATCTAGCCTGTTTTCCGTGAAGAGAAATCTGCCTGGCAACAACCATGACATTCAGCTGCGGCTTCTATTGGCCATGCCGCTGATGTCCATTCTGACTGATTAGTGCTCTTGTGTCCTGAGAAATTTTGTCATCTATTTGGGAGCTTCATAGGGGAAGAGGGCTGAAGTCCTACACAAAGTGGGGACAATTACAAAAGGCCCCCGCCCCCTTCTAAACTGATATGAAGTCATACTCTTAGGGGAGGAATGAATCGGAATTAAATCTGCCCCTCCATCCTGCGCCAAACCTCAGAAACCAAAGGAAAATATTAACTTAGCACTGAGAAGCAAAATCAAAATTAAAAAAGAGACCCTGAGAAGTTGGAGTCACAGAACTACCCTTGCACTGACTTCAGGCCAAGATGAGTGACCTCTGTGCAAACCCCCTGGGCAGAGAACTTGGATTCTCTGGACTCCTCCCTAGGTTCCTATACCCTAGGCCTCCAGGAATCCCACATCTTAAGTTTTCCAAGTCTGTGATCAGCACATAGGAGACCAAGAACAGTAGACACAACGCTCCATCCACACAGGCTTCAGATGCTGCAATCACTGCACTGGGGCAGACGTGAGCTGGCTGGTCACATTCATCCTCTGCACACATGGCCTCGACACTTTGCCCAATATCCTTTACAGCTAGGCGTGGCCATGTCACTGAAGTCTGGGCCATGGAATGGAGGGAGTAATGTGTGAGTTCGGGTCTTGCCCATAAAAACGTCTTATATGAGCTTCCATGTTCTCCCATTTCTGGATTCCTGGGATGGACGCAAACCCTAGAGGAGCCTTACGAGCCATGGGTTGATGACAAGAAAGTACAAGAACCAAAGAGTCAGGGTCCCCCAATTTGACATTCAGAAAGAAGCTCCTAACAGAGAAAAATCCGCAATGCACTGCTCTGTGAGCAACAAACTTGTATTAGTTTAAGTCACAGAATTTTAAGGTTTGAATGTTACCATAACTAATATAGACAGAGACTATAAAACTGAGCTTATTAAGTTTAAAGAAGACAGACTTGAAAGTATTGGCACAGAACAGAAAGCTAAATAAGTTGACATTTTTTCAAGTACAAATAGAACGTAACAAACCAAAAGACAGAAAACACTGAAATAGGGCCTCCCCGGTGGCGCAGCGGTTGAGCGCTGGGTTGAGAAGCTGCCCGCGGCCTCTGCGGCGCCGGTTCGATCCCCGGCTGCTCCCCGGCCACCAGAGGAGGGTCCCACATGGCGCGCAGACCTCTCCTGCCGCCCGCTGCTCCCCTCAGCAGCGTACTTCGGTCCTTCTGCCTGTTCTGCTCCCCACTCTGACTCTGGTGAATTCTCTCACCCTCCCGCGCTTCTGACTGTACCCAGTGCTTGTCTAAACAAAACAAATAAATAAATAAATAAACATGCCTCTAAAAAAAAAAAAAAACACTGAAATATTCAAAGATGGAGGAAAAAGTGAGATTTCAGAATTTTATTGGAGTTCTAGCAGAGGAAGAGGACACACACACACACACACACACACACATATTATGGAACAAAGGAAATATTTTGAAAGATAGTTTTTGCCAGAACTGAATGAAAAACACCAATTCACAGATTCAGTCATTCCAGTGACTCCCAACAAAAAAGAAATTTTCATCTACATGACAGTAAAACTGCAGAAAACCTAAACAGTGAAAAAAAATCTTTAAAGCAGCCACACAGGCCTTCAGAGAACAGCAGTTAGGTGGATAGCTGGACTCTTGACCGCAACCATGAAGTAACAGAATGCACAGTCTCAGTGTGCTGAGAAAACAACTGCCAGCTTAAGTCTATGCTAAGTAAACACTCCAAGAACACCAGTGAAGGCATCATAAGACACATCAAAACATACCTTATCACCAGGCTTTCCATTGGTGCTTGATAAAAATGCAGGTTCAAGACTGGTAGTTAGCAGATGGAAGGGAGTTGAATGTGGGTGAAATAAGAGGGACAATTTGGTGGTGGACAAACACTACACCTTTGGTGATTATGACAGTGTCAAACGTTGTATGCCAGAAATACACGTCACAAAACAGGTACCCCAAAAAGAAATTATTTAAGGGCCTCCCTGGTGGTGCAAGGGTTAAGACACAACCTGAGAAGCAATCCACAGCCACTGCAGCATGAGTTCGATCCCCTGGCCAGGGAGCAACCCACATGGCGCAGCAGACCTCTCCTGTCTCAACCGCTGTTCTCCTCAGCAGTGTATTTCAGTCAGTCTGCCTGTTCTGTTCCCCACTCTGTCTCTGGTGAATCCTCTCACCTCCCACACCTCTGGCCTGTACCCCAATTCTTGTATGCATAAATATTTTTTAAAAAAAGAAATTATTTAAAAGAATGTATGGCGCCTCCCTGGTGGCACCAAGGGTTAAGTGTCAGCACTATGAAGTGATCAGTAGCCACTGCAGCATGAGTTCAATCCCCAGCCAGGGAGCTGACCCACATGGCGCAGAAGACCTCTCTTCTTGCCGACTGCACCCCTCAGCAGTGTATTCCAGTCAGTCCACCTGTTCTGCTCCCCACTGTGTCTCTGGTGAATCCTCTCACCCATTCCCCCCGACCCCCACCCCTCTGGCCTGCACCCCAGCTCTTGGATGCATAAGTATTTTTTTAAAAACACAGGTTCATGAGCCCCACTATAGACCTTAAATCTACCCACACCGGGTGACAGTCTCATGTTGGCGTCTTTGCAAGAGACAGTTGCTGAAGAGGCTGACAGGAGCCTGGCCTCAAGAGTTGTGTGCCAGACTGGAAGCGTGGATAGTTGTAAGCAGGGAAGTGACAATGACCAGATAGATCACTTTGGCCAAAGGGAAACCAACTGGTAGGAGGGAAGAATGATGGAATGAGCCCCATTAAGAAGTGGTTGCAGGAATGAGAGACAGTGGGTAAAGTCATATGTCATGTGTCATGATGTCACATATACAGTCCTGTCTTAATGCAGTGCAGCTAGCCAGGTGGAAGTGAATGTACAGCCCCTGGGCTCAGATAGAAGTCTGGGTAAGTGGAATGTGAGGATGGTGTATGGAGGCAGGGTGAAATCACTTAGGGGAAGCAGGCAGAATAGGAAAAGACCAGAAGTTTCTCTGATGTGGGGAAAGGACACAGGTTTTCCAGAGGCTATGGGCTTTCACATCTCAGCCTAACCTGAAAACTGGGGATACCGATAGGTTTGGTCAAATGCTTTTTCTGCATTTATTGATATGATCAAGTGATTTTTCTTCTTTATCCTGTTGATATGATGCACTACCTTGATTTTCAAATGTTAAATCAGACTTGCAGGGGCCGCCCCGGTGGTGCAGCGGGTTGAGAGAACTGCTGTGAAGCTGTCCACAGCCTCCGCAGCACCAGTTCAATTCCCAGCCAGCCACAGATTCCCACGTGGCGCAAAAGACCTCTCCTGTCTCGCCACTGCTCCCCTCAGCAGTGTATTTCGGTCCTTCTGCATGTTCTGCCCTCTGCTCTGTCTCTGATGGATTCTCTCACCCTCCTGCACCTCTGGCCTGTATCCCAGTGCTTACATAAATAAAAATCTTTAAAAAAAAAAAAAAAAGACTTGCACACCTGGGATAATTCCCACTTGATCTTGGTCTATGATCCTTTTCAAATATTGTCAGATTCAATTTGCTATTTTGTTGAAGATCTTTGCATCTATATTCATGAAAGAGATTGTTCTGTAGTTTTTTTTGGAATGTCTGGTTTTATTAGGGAAATGTAGGGCTCATAGAATGAGTAAGGAATTACTCCCTTTGCTTCTATCTTCTGGAAGAGACTGTGGAGAATAGGAATCATTTCTTCCTTGGATGTTTCATAGAATTCACTTTTGTAAGATTATTATCACTGATTCAATTTAATAGGGATAAGTCTATTCAAATAGTCTGTCTCTTCTAGTGCAAGTTTTGGCAGACTGTCTTTCAAGGAAGTGGTCCATTTCACCAGGTTATCAAATGTGCCAGTATAAGTTATTCAGTTTTCCTTTATTATACTTTTAATGTCTGGGATCTGTAGTGATGCCCCATCTTTTGTTTGATAGAAACTATTTGAGTCCCCTTTTTTTCTTAGCCTGCGTACAGGATTACCAATTTTATTGTTCTTTTCAAAGAACCAGCTTTTGATTTACTTGATTTTCTCCATTGATTTTCCTGGTCTTAAGTTCATTGTTTATTGTCCTTTTCTGCTTACTTTGAATTAAATTTGTTCTTTTTTCAATTTCCTAGCTTCCTAAGGCCGAAGATTAGAATCTAATTTGTTCTTCTTTTTCTAGATTTCTAAAGTGCAAATGTTTCTTTTTTTCTAATATATGAATTCAATGCTCCAAATTTGCTACTAAGCTCTGCTTCTGCTCTATCACACAAATTTTGTTCCATGTCCACATAGTTAAAAATATTTTTAAATTCTCTTGAGGTTTCTTCTTTAGAACTCTAGAACATTACCTCTGGAAAGCAAATGGCAAAATCCCCATTTGCAGATGAGCAAACAAGTTCTAAGAGGAAGCAGTGTACCAAGGTCACAGGGCCTGGAAGTGGGAGGGTTGGGGTGGTGTACATTTTGCTTCCCAGGGCCTGGCCTGATCTCAAGTCCTCCTCATCCTGCCTGGTCAGTGTGAGGGGAGACTTTGAACTGCTCAGGGTGATCCTGGAGATTCAGAGGTTGGAACTCCCTGGTCTTGGTTGTACCTGGGACCACAATTGCGAGGGGCCAGAGTCCAAGGCCAGACACTTTCCAGTCTGCTGCTTGCTCTCTGACTTGTGGGCATTCCTGGGGCACAGTGGAGTCCAAGTAGAGACCCCACACCCTTCATGTCCACAAAACACAAGCCTGCCCTGCAGAAGAATCCTTCCTCAGACACTTCTCTAAGCTCCACTAGACCTGGGATCTATAGGTGAGCACTTCCAAAACACAGTGCTGACTCAGTGGCACTGTCAAAGACCATTTATTTTGAGTAGAAAATAAACCATGACTTTAAAAATACATCACAATGTGGAACTCTTTGATCTCTCTGGTCTTTCCTAGTCCCAGTTTTCCTGGAGGATTCCCTGTGCAGCCAGGCCGGCTGGAGCTCTCAGGATAACTGGGGCCTAAGGCAGGGATATGGTGCAGTGGGGTAGGCTGGGTGGGAAGTAGCCCCCAGGTCACCTCAGTAGCAGTCAGCCTCATTCTCCCCCAAGATGCCTGCGGTGGCCAGCATGTCCTGCAGCAGTGACTGAGGACTCTTCTCCACGTGGTCACTGCTCTCTGCCAGTGCCCCCCTAAGGCCCTCCAGGTCCAGAGATCTCAGCACAGCAAGCACAGCCTTAGGCTCCAGGTCCCCCAGGGACTGGCCCTGCTCACCTGCCTGCCATCTCTGCAGAGCAGCCTCCACAGCAGCCGTGTCAGGGTTGCTCCCCACCTCCTGTGGGTTATCACAGGGAGCAGTCTTGGCCCTCAGGAAAAGGAGGAGGTCACAGGACTTCTGGGCCACGGGTCGGTCACAGTCAAACAATGCACGAAAGGCAAACTCAAACAGCCGCACTCGGCAGAGAGACTGTAGGGCCTGGATCTGTGGGCCAGGTGGGGCCACCTTGGGAAGGGTTGCAGTGTAGGGACAATGAGCACCAGGCTGGCCCAGGATCTGCACCAGGAACACCAGTGCCAGCTCCAGGCCCTGGGCCCGGACTTCCCAATCCAGGTCTTGGCTTGCCACCTGGAGCACTCTGGTCACAAACTGCTCCAAGTCAGTGACCACATCAGCATGGCCATCCCTCAGCCACTCAGTGAAGACCTGCATGGCAGCCCGGCGAGGGAAGCCCTCTGAGTCAGCAGAGAGGATGTGCAGAAGCTCCATGAGCAGTCCTGTCTAGAAGACAGAGCACAGGGATGAGAGGGAACTAGGAGGGTCTTACGCCGAGACACAGTACTGCAGAGATAACCCTGTACAGCAAGGAGCAGGCTAAGTTGGCTTCATTACTGCTTAGCCTTCTATTTGCAGATCTGTGAAATAGGGTTGACCACATCCAAGTGAGGGGGTGACAGGGGTGCTGGGAGGCTGAGCAAAAGAACACAGGGGAAGCACATGGCAGAGGCCTGGCCTTGCACCATTCACAACAGCAGACCCACTCCACCCCAGGTATCCGTCACACACAGTTATGTGTTGCCTCCTACCTCCTGGCCCCATGGGTGCTCAGAGCTGGTGGGGGTGGTGTACAGCCCCCAACTAGAGAGCTGCCCCATGGTGGTCACTGCACTTGCGCGGACGTAGCTTTCAGGGTCTCTCAGGAGCTGGTTGGCAAGTTTGGGCACTTCTGAGGCAAGAAGCACGCGTCTGAAGTCAGCCTGCCCTGGGGATCAAGTGGCCACAACCAGCTGTGACCAAGGGCTGAGCCCGCAGCCTCCCCTCATGTTCCCCTGAGGGTTACCACGGTATTCCCAGTTCCCAAAGCCAACAGGAAGTGACCAGTGTGCTAAGGCCTGGCCAAACTGCCAGGCCACCCCCCATGTCCTTACTTACCTCCCCAGTGTCTGGTTATCTGGGTCAAGAACTCCAGGCTCGAGTCTCTCACCTCCCAGCAGGGGCTGCACAGGCGCTTCTGCAGCACAGGGAGCAGTTCTGGGGCAGGAGGGGCTACTCAGTGAGGCCCAGGTCCTCCCATCCAGCCTCCAGGTGCCTCCACCCTTGTGACTCCCAAAGTTTACCCCAGGAACAGCCAGGGTTACCTTTGAGGAACAGCTGGATAGGAAAGTCTAGATCACAACTGCTGGGGGTCATGGGTGAGCTCAGGAGCCACCCCATTGTGGCCTGGAAGGTCTTTTTCAGAACCTGAAATAGGCAGAGCAGAGCTGAGAGCCATGAGGGAGGGGCAAGCTGGACAACCTGCCCTGATCAGCTCCCATCAGCCCCTGTCACTTCTCCTGTGTCCCCTGCCCCTGCCCTGGGGCACAGCATGGGGACAGGGTACAGGGAAAGGAACAGTGACTTTGACCTTATGAGGCACAAGCATCTGGAGTTGGAAAAACTGGCATCCCAAACTCAGGGAGGAGGGGGTAGCCTCGTGAGGACACCCAAACTAGGAAAATGAGATTTCTATACTGAGACACAAGAAACTATCTGGGGCAGCTTTTTCACCAAGCCTGTCACCCAAATTTCCCACCGTCTACTTGGCAGTATGAGCATCAATGCTGCATCCACCAAAGCCTGATGGTGGGGAACAAGGACAGGGGTGTTTTGCAGATGTTAAGAGTTTGGGCCCAAAGCACAGGAGCCTTCTGGCTCCAGTTGATAATTTCCTGCTTCCACAACCCAGTACAACCTAGTATTCCATCTTCACTGACTCTGGGCCCTAGCAAGCACTTCACAAAACAGCTCAGGCCCCACCTAGGGCCTGCAAGGGTTCCCCATTTCTGCTCCCCTTCTCCTCTCCCTTCCCCCTTGCACCCATGCCTGTACCGTGGGGCTGGAGTCAGGGCTCTGGAGATATTCCAGGAGAATGGCAAACACCTGTGTCACCAACTCTGGTGGGCCTGTGAGAGATGCAGATGAATGAGGAACACCAGTCCCTCACCCTTGACCTCCCCAGCACAGGAGGAAGCATGTTAATCCAAAGAGAGCAGCGGACAGATGGCGCTGACTCGGAGTCCCACCGCCCCAGGGATGAATGCAAGACATCAGTCCCGCGTGGCTCTAGCAGAAGGCACAGGCATGACACCCAAGTTGTGCAAGAGAAATGTTCTCGCTCACCTGTTCCCTGAGACAGAGTCCCCAGGAAGTCCAGGGCTGCTCGCTGGACCCGGACACAGCCCACCAGGATGGCACAGAGGCGGCCCCCCACATCAGAGGTGGGGGCTGCTGAGCCATTGCAGAACCTCAATACTGTCACCACCGCTCCAAGGAGAGGCGCCTGGGGCCACGGCAAAGGACACTGAGGCTGGGGAAGAAGGGTTGTTCAGTGTAGGCTCAAAGGTCTCCTTCCAGGCTGCTGCCCCATGCTTCACTCTCCCTTTCAATCACTCCCTCTATCTAAACATCAGGAGCCCCCAGAGCTAGGCTTGAGTCAATACCTAGCCCCACTAAGGAGTTGGTCCTGGAGCCACTTTACCCATGGTCTGAGCTAACATGAGCAGCCAGGGCCACACCTACCAGTGGCTGCAGCAACTCCAGGTGGGCCAGAGTCCGGCACAGGAGACCCACATAGGCTGACTTGGAGGACAGAAGCACATCCATTGTCACTGAGTCACCCTCAGTCCCATCCAGCAAAGCTAGAGGCCAAACCAGAAACAACTCCCAGTGAGCGGGCATTTTCTATATGGCTACAATAGGTCTTCCCACCCCCATGCCAGCACCCCATGACAGAGACCAGGATTCTGACGGGAGGACTCTGAGGCTCAGAATGGGTGGCTGGAGCAGGGTGACATCAGACTGGCCAGAGACAGGCTCTAAACCTATCTGTAGGGCTTTCTAGCACCAGTGCCAGATCACGTGTCTGTCCTGGGTCAGGAAGCACCAACTACCAGAGTCTGCGATGGGGGTGAAAAGCCGTTGTTCTGGGGCCAGTCCAGATGATGCCCACCAGTGATGGCACAGCCCCATTAACTCTGGGGTAGAGACATAAAGGGCAAAGTCACACCTGGGATAATGCCCTGGTCATCTTCACTCTTATTTGGGGACAAGCCTGTTACTCTGCTATCCATCAGCTTATCCCAAGCCAGGGACATGTCCAGACCCAGGGTTCCGCCCTCCCACACCTGCCCAGACTTCCAAAATAGTATACCTGGGAGCCCAGGAGCCTGAGTTGTGGCTTTCAGGATACAGGCGAGGGGCTGGAGGAGAACACCAAAGGCCTGGGCCCTCAGTGCCTGTTGGCTGGAGACAGAGGACACAGTGAGCACACCCCAGTATTGAGGCATGCTGGTTGCCCCACTAATGGCCCTAGCAAGTCTGGAGCAAAGGGCCTGGTACTGGGGATCTGGACACCCTCTGGACAAACAACTTCCCTGCAATATGTGGACTACTGGTGTAGACTCCTTGGGAGCTGCTAGAAAGCATCTCCCCAAGCCCCAAAGAATGAAGGCCTAGCCATACCCAACCCAATGGGCAGTGGCCATAGGGACTGAGGTCCCCTCCTTCCAGGGGCATTCTAGTGATTCATCTCTGGTTCAGTTGAGCTATCCTTTTCAACGTTCTGGAAGCACCTGTCCCAAGTGCATGGGCTGGGATTGGGTAGGAGACGATGCCAGCACAGAGCTGTCCTTCCAGGCTAGCCACTCACCCATCATTTTCCCTTTGGACTGCTCCCTCTCTCTGAACACTGGGAGAGCCTGGAGCCCAGAGAGGGCCTACATTGCATTCCTAGTCCCTCTGCAAAGTGGGTCCTGGGGCAACTTTCACCCTTAATCTGGGCCAACATGACCACCTAGAACCCTGAAAGGCTTTCCTCATTCTTCCTCCCTCCCTTCCAGGAAGCTGTCCAGAGTGCCCCTGTTCACCAGCCCCTCCCCCACCCATACCGAATGGCCCCTAACACCCACCCTGGTGTGTGCACAGGGTGATGGCCCAAAATCCACAAGCTACGGTTGCTAAGGAGGGGGATAGAGAGCAGCAGAGTAAGGGGTCCTGGGTTTGACCAAACCCACTCTGAGTAGAGCATCTCCAAGAGTTGCTTTTTCTCTGGGGAGCCAGAGAATTAAGTAGAATAAAGTATGTCACTAAAGAGAGAACAGAAGCCATAGCCTATAGCACTGTCTTGATGACATGTCTGCACTGCCTCTGACTGTTCTCTGGTCTCAGAAGGTTCTTGGGAAGTTCCCTGCTTATGATGGCCATACTGGAGACCGTTTTACCTGCACTTGCACAAAATAAACCCCAATCCTTACCAGTCCTGCAGTTTCAGGATCCCCAAAGCCAGAGGCCCTGCATGTGTAGGGTTCAGGTGGCTCAGTGTCTGTGCCAGTATCTCCCACAGGCCACAGTCTGATGAACTCAATACAGGAGAACTGCAGGAGACACAGAAAGAGAACATTATCCCTCTACCCCACACCAAAGTCCCTAGGGTGCCCAGTGGGGCTACAAGGCCTGAGGCTGGTGTACCCAGCTAAGACAGAGGGTCTTTCCTAAGTCTGTGGGCTTTCAGAACCCCTCTGGGTTTGGACTGTTCCCAGTTGCACTCCCACTCCCATGTGCCCCCAGTTGTGCCCCCGGGACCTGACCGGGCCACGCTGAGGAGAAGGTCCACCAGCGAGTGTGCGGCCGGGACAGGGTCTTTCTCAAGCAGACAGGTCACAAGGGGACTCAGCTGCACCCAAAGGACTTCGGCCCATGGACTGTGGCAGTGCCCAAAAGTGGTAGTCAGGACGTTCAGGGCCTGTGTGATCCTTGGAGGAACCATCGAGCGCAAGGACTCTTCAATGTGACCCACGATCTTCTGGGCACACGGCGGCCAGTCGGCAGTCTGTGGGCTAGGATGCTCCCCAGGTAGGCTGCGCATTGACAGAGCAAGGATGTGCACCAGGAGCTGGCTGGCTGCCGAGGCCACAAACAGGCTGGGGTCTCCCTGAAGGGAGAAGATGGTATCAACAGCACCTTGGGGAGGGGATGAGGGGTGGAGAAGACAGGGGTCAGATGAACAGTCTGATGTAGCCACCAGAGACTACATCACTGAGGGACTTGTCACCAGACTCAGGAAAAGACTTAAAAATAGCACATTCAGGAAGCCCCATTCCCGCCCTCCCCCAGGCTCAGAGTTGAGGAGTCAGAAAAAAGGCTTTCTGGGCCTCCCCGGTGGCACAGCAGTTGAGCACTGGGTTGCAAGGCTGCCCGCGGCCTCTGCGGCACAGGTTTGATTCCCGGCCGCTGGGTGAGGGTCCCACATGGCGTGCAGACCTCTCCTGCCGCCCGCTGCTCCCCTCAGCAGTGTACTTTGGTCCTTCTGCCTGTTCTGCTCCCCGCTCTGGCTCTGGTGAATTCTCTCACCCTCCCGCACTTCTGACTGTACCTGGTGCTTGTATAAATAAATCAATCTTTAAAAAAAAAAGAAAAGAAAAAAGGCTTTCCAAGGCCCCTGGCACCATCTCCTCCTGCTTGAAACCATGGAGGTTTGGAGTCTTTCTGATTAGTTTCAAAGCCTCCCAGTGGCCTGACTTGGCTGCCATACAAGTCACAGGTGTGACCCTCAAGAGGCGTTTGCCCTTCCTGGTGTGATGCATGTATTCCTCACAACAGCCTTATGATTATCAGTCACTTCCACAGATGAGAGGAGGCCCAGCAAGGTATAGTGATTTCCCTGGGGTCACACAGCAGTGAGCACGACAAGGCCAGAGATGAAAGCAGACAGACACTCACCACAGTTGGCCAGGAAGTGTAGGGCACTGGGGTGCTGGGCCAGGGAGCGCAGGCCCTGGATCCAGCCACTGCGCACACCAGGGGCAGTCCAGGCTGCTTGGCCCAGGGGGCCTGCCTCTCCAAAGAGGCCAGGCAGCAACTCCCCCTGCTGGGAAGCAGAGAAGGAAGTGATTACCTGGGCATGTTCCCAGAGACAAGCAGCACAGATGACTTTCCTGTTACTCAGGGCTGGCAGAGGCACTTCTCTGGGGAACTTTCTCACAAGCTGCTGCTACAACGTGCCCGTGAGCAGGTGTGCTTGGGAGGTGGCAGGTAGACCACTGCAGGTCAGTGGCAGTCATGGCTGCTCATTCTGCCTCCCAGTGGCAGTACTCCAGGGGAAGAGTTGGGTTTTAAATGAAGGTTCATAACCCTGTTACAGTTCACTTCAGGAATTCTCCCAACATTACTATCACTTTACCTCCAAGGCCTACCTCTGCCAATGACAGCAGTTCAAGGACCCCAACCTCTCTATAGCCTGCTCAACTCCAAAGCTTAGCATGTGGAGTCTTCCAGGGTACGTACCCTCCTTCAGGGGAGGTCCTATCCTATCTGTCCTCACCTGTCCAAACTCTACAACCCAGCTCCAAGCCCACAACATGGAGATGATTGCTCCTCAGTCCCCGACAGTTTATGAATTTCACAGTACCATTATACATTTCTCATATTTCTTACCACACACATAAGATTTGTGTTGGCCACTAGATTTCAGTAGAGAACCTGGTGCTGCCTATTATTAACAGACCCTCATGGGTGTAGTTATTCACTCTGAGTTTTACTTGTCTTGACTCTAACAATGGAGGTCAGAGCCTTGCCTAGTCCAAGCCATTGGGTATCCTGTTCAGCTACAGCCCCACCTTCAAGGGATGAAACCCTCTACTCACCTTGGACTCCAGAATAAAGGACCATGGGATCACAAAGACATACTTTCAATTACTCAAGGATGAAGAGTCTAACTCTACAGTGACCCAGAGGCTCTAAGAGGTGGTTGCTGCCTTTAGCTCACAGGGGAGGCCCTCTGTGGAATCTGCTATGACCTAAAGGGCCTTCCCTAAACCCCACCAAAGTCATAGCTAGTTCACAATGGGAGGGTGCACCTCTTGGTGGGTCGCTGAGGGGGCAGGGACCAGGCTCACCTGAAGATACTGGAAGCAGTCTTCCTGGGCTGCAAATACTCCTGTGAGGCGGAGTGAGAAGGAGAGGACTCTGGAGTGAAGGTCCAGGGGTTTCAGCATATGGAATAGCAGCTCTACCAGGCAAGGATTCTCCTGTAATAACAAAAGACTGGACCCTGGAGATGGCCCAGTGGGGAAGCATGTCACTTGGGCAGAGCACTACATGTCCCCCTAAGGGATGGTTCTTCCAGCAACTCCCAGGTCACTCTGCTCTCAAGCAGTGAGATTTAGCAGTCTCACTGGGAGGAACTGTTTGCAGCAAAGGGTTCATAACTTCAATTCAATTAGGGGGGACAAACCAGAAAGCAACCTCAACAATGGGGAAAGGACATAGACAGGAAATATGAATGGCCATCAAATCTGAAAAATACATACTGTCTAGTTGATTATGAAAAAGAAACGCAAACTTCTACTTTTACTTCTCAAATGGATCTTTTTATCTTAAACTGAGAGAACTGGATGCAAAGAAATATAATGGATGGGTATTCGTTTCCAGACCTGGCATCCAAAATTTCTACACCTAACTACACTGTTGTTCAAAAGCGCACTCACAAGGAAGAAAGACATTTTGAGGCAAAGCTGGGACAAGCCCTTGCTAAAAGAACTACTAAAACTATCAATAAGAAAGAAAATGAGTAAAGAAGAGAGAAGAAGCAAAGAGACCAATAAATTTAAATTTAAAACAGGACTGACTTTACCAATTAAAAAACTTCTGGGGACCTCCCTGGTGGCACAGGGGTTAAAGACGGCACTGTCGGGCTGTCACCAGCCACTGCATCACAAGTTCGATCCCAGGCCAGCCAGGGGGCAACCCACATGGCATAGCAATAGCAGGCCTCTCCTGTCTACTAAATAAGATTAACATTACACAGACAATTGTACTATGTTAAAAGTATGTGGAGGTAATGTGCTCTAAGGACTTTATTTAGAGATGAACAGAGGATAGACAATTCTAACTTTTGACGTTTAAAATCCAGGTTGGTTAACCACTAATGAACATAAATGGAATGCATGACTTCAAAAACCAGAAGAAAAATGAACAAAACAAAAGCTCTAGCAATCAAATGGAGGGGTGGAAAGTAAACAAAGACAAAGACAAGGCATGGAAAATGTTAAAAATATATATAGTGAAAACAGTTTCAAACAGAAAAGTAATCTCAACAAATGAAAAATACAAAAGAGCTCTTAGATGAAAATAAGACCCAAAGACTTCCAATCTACTGTTTACAAGAAGAAATGAAGAGTGACAACACAGAAAGCTGAGGAAAAAAGAAATAAAAAAAGGCAGGGTGAGCAAACTCTAATTTTAAATGGTGGGACAGCAAGAGTAACAGAGCCAACTTTAAAGCAAAGCTCATTATGGTGCTTTTGAAAGAAAACCACTGTCCAAGGAGACAAAGCCCAGGAAGATATAATGCACATACCTAACCCACCTGAAAGTAAACAAAACAAAAAGGGCAGAATTTCAAAAAAAAAAAGTATGGGATTTTTACACAGCTCTCAGAAACAATTAAGCAAACAAATAGGCAAGAAAAGCAGGATTAAATAACATGAACTAAGGTATAAGTAGTAAAGTAAGTAGGCAGTGACTGCTAGTGGGTACCAGGTTTCCTTGGGGGAAGAGGGATGAAACTGTTGCAAATTAGATTGTGGTCATGGCTGTACAACCCAGTCAATTTAAAATGTCACTGAATTGTACATGTTAAATTGATCAATTGCGTAGTACATAAATTATATCTCAAATAAACTGTTTAGAAAGAATTGAAAAAATTTTACTACAAACTGTAGGTTGAGGACCCTACATGAGGATCTTACAAACACCCAACATAGCACCATACAGGGAAATCTACAGAGCATATGCAAAATTTGCCTGTGTACTATTCCACAACAAAGGCCTCAACAGGGACCTCCCTGGTGGCCTAGAGATTAAGTCTCAGTCCTACCACCACGAAGGCCCACCACTGTGGCCTGAGTTCAGCCAGGGACCTCTCCTGTTTCGCCTGCTGTTCCCCTTAGCAGGGTATTTCAGTAGATTTTCCAGTTCTGCTCCCCAATGTCTCTGGTGAATCCTCACACACACATACACTCCCCCGACATACCTCTGACCTAAACCCCAGTTCTTCTATACAAAAATATTTAAAAATAAATAAATAAAAATCTTTTTTAAAAAAAGTCTCATCTACTAAATCTGGATGAATATTTTTTCAAAAGTATCAAAATATAGGTATTTCTTAACTCCATGAAATAAATTAGAAACCAATAATAAAAAGAATGAAAAAAAATTTTAATCTAAAGGATGCTCTTTTAAATAATTTATTAGTGAAGAAAAATAACACTGAAAAGCTACAGTATCTGGAACCAAATTATTATTTTTTTTTTAAGATTTATTTATTTATTTATACAAGCACTGGGTACAGTCAGAAGAGCGGGAGGGTGAGAGAATTCACCAGAGCCAGAGCGGGGAGCAGAACAGGCAGAAGGACCAAAGTACACTGCTGAGGGGAGCAACTGGCGGCAGGAGAGGTCCGCGCGCCATGTGGGACCCTCCTCTGGTGGCCAGGGAGCAGCCAGGAATCAAACCGGCGCTGCAGAGGCTGTGGGCAGCTTCGCAAGCCAGCGCTCAACCACTGCGCCACCGGGGAGGCCCTCTGGAACTAAATTATAATGAAAGCAGTACATAATGAAACTTGCAGGATACAGCTGAAGTTATACTTTCAGAAAAATTGTAGCCTTGAATGCAAATATTAGGAAACAAGAAAAACCTATTATTCATCTTGAAGACTAACAGAAACAAGATAAACCAAGGAAAATAACAAGTAGCAGAAATTAATGACATGGACTCTACCCTAAAGTAATTATCAGTCAAGAGCACAGTTAGATGAGATTTATGTGCAAGGAATGCCACTATGGCATTATTTACAATCACAAACTTTACAAACACAAGCATCTAACAATAGTGGAGTGACTGTATACATTATGATCCACTCACACGGTAAATGACATAAAGTCAATAAAATCCATGTGTTTCATGGGGAAAACACCCACTATAATGGTAAGTGAGTAAAAGCGTGACACCAAATGGCATTTACAGTGCAAAATGATTTTTATAAGAAAATAATGTGTTAGAGAAAAAGGCTGGGAGTGAAATTGTTAATGATGGCTTAATTTTCCTCTTTGCTCCTTTGTATTGTTCAAGTCATAAACAGAAAGAAAAAAAAAACTGATTTCTTAAAACAAACAAAATAATGCAATGAGAACAACAAAATATGTGTCCTTATCCTCCGCAGCCACCCAGCATGAACTGGGCAGGAGGTCTGAATCACAGCTGAGTCAGCTAAGGACTTCCAGCTTGAGTTCTCCTGGTCACTCCCCAGGTTTGAGCTTGATGTGTCCCAATTAGTCAAGGGAGTCTTTGGGTCGTGAAAGGAAGCCTCCTGCACCTTGTCCCATACTCTGCATATTACCCTTGGTTTCTGGGGAAAGTCAACAACAGCACACTCGTGCTTACCTGCTTCAGTTACCGTTTTAAACCAATCCAGCAGCTTTTCCAAACAGGTGTCATCTGCCACTGGCTGCCTGGGGTCAGCCAGAAGGGCACAGAGGGGTGGGAGTAACCTGGAGCACTCTGGATCCATGGTGACGCCAGGGGACCCTGCAAATAAAATGTCAAGGCCAGACCACAATGCGGGTCCTAGTAACAGGGTGGCCCCAGGCCCACTCAAGTACCAGAACTTTCATCTCAGGCCAAGGGTGAAGAACCTGATCCTTAGAGGGAAGCTTCCAGCCGCCCAAATGGACACAAAGCCTCAACCTGGTTGGAGCTGTGAGTCCAGGCCATAGGGCTGGAAGAGTTTGGTGTAAACCAGAGGCCTTAGGAGCTCAAAGAATGCTAACTTTGGACATTGCTGGAGAGGAACACTAAGAAGCTCACCTAGGCTACCAGCTGGGCCACAATGTGTGGGGGGGGGGAGGGGAAGGGGGGGTGCGTGCATCCTGGAGTCAGCCACAAATACAGGGGTAGGAAAGCCTCAGTCACACAGAAGTGTCTGCCCCTCCCGGGATCGGTGTGTGCGTGTGTGCGTGTCAGCAGTGTGCCCAGAGGTCCAGGTTCTCTGTCCAGTGCCAGTCCCTCCTCGGCGTGGGTGTGCATCTGCGTGCAGGGTCCAGCAGGGGATGCGGTGCCCTGCAGTCAGGATGGCCTCGCAGGCGTTAAGGGTAATAAGGGCAGTCAGTGACTCTATCATGGGGAGGTCGGCCCCTTGGGCTGGAGTTGACTGTCCCAGCCGACTGACCGTCAGTCCAACCCCGGCGAGCTTAGGGCCCCGTGGAAGGAGCGCTCCCTGCGGTTCCGAGTCAGGTGGCTCTGTGCGCCCGGGTCACCAGAACGTCCAGAAGGGTTTCACGCCGCTCCCCGGCTGCTCCCCTGGCCGCCGGCCCCTCACCCCACGCCCCGACTCGTCAGGACCTATGACCGCGACTCCCTCCCACGGCGCGCGCCACACTGGCAGGGTTCCGTAGGCTGTGGAGGCCCAGCCCCTGCCGCCTCAGGTCCCGCCCCGGACCGCGCCACCTTCTGGGTCTGCAGGGAACCGAGGACGAGACGGTGGGTGCGGGGTACGGTGAACGCTCCCCTGGAGGTCACGGAGAACTTAGAGTCCGCAGACATTAAGGATGAGCTCAAACTGAGAGAGGGTGGGGACAGGCAGCGGCTAACCCGGTCGCCCCAGGCCACCACCCCATTACCTCAGTGGTACCTGCCCAGGCGTCCGGGAGCATGGCGCCTGGGGGCGGGGCTCCCGGCGGAAGGGGCGGGGACTATTCCGGAAGGGCGTGGTTTCCCCGGCCAAGGGAGGGGGGGAGCTGGGAGGGCTGCACGTGCCAGCAAAAGGAGTCATTGAGTATGTGAGGCTCAAATGAGTCAGTATCTGTAAATTTGATTGAAATAGTGGCCCTGTTCCAAAGGCTTCCACCAGCATCGCACCTTGCTTTATTTTCCAGCTCTCTGACATTTATTATCTATGAGAATATTCCATATCCAGAATGTAAGCCTTCTGGGGCCGGGCTCTGCCGTGTTCTCGGCTCTGTCTCAATGCCTTGGAGAGGGTCTGGCACATGCCTGACTCTCTAGGGCGCTCCGTTGAATGAGCCTGAGATTACGGGTTTTTTCAAGATTTTAGGGGATACACGAGGAAGTAGTGGATTTCCCCTGGGTATTAAATTGAACCGGAAACTTAAAAAATAGTGCTTTTTATGGGGGAACCACTTTGGACAATCACTTCTCTGATCCTCAACCTCTATCATTGAAATCCCCAAATAACTAAGTGGTCGTTTCAAGTAACCCTAGATGAGCAGCGTACAGAAGTTTCTAAGTATCGCATATCATAAAATGCCCATCTCACTATATGTCAAGTTATCTTTATAACCCACTGAATTCCCTTGCATCAGAGAAGTCTAAATTAGGAACCAGAACATATGGTAAATCCTCTACCCGACAGCACTCAGGAAGCAAGGCAGAGAAGGAACTCCAGTGAGTAAAGTAGATCATTTTCAAACAAATACTATTTCACTATTTCAAATACCATTCAAGTAATCAAAGTAGCAGCAAAGTGTTACTTGATAGGTTCTGTTTCTTGAGGAGTTACCAAGTGCCAGGCACTGAGGTAAATTTGATTTTTGTTATTTCCTTTGATGCTAACAAAAGCCCTGAAACTGTCTTCTTTCTGTATCAAGGAAACAGGTTGTTCAAGACTCTGACTCCTGAGCACTACCAGGCTTAGTCTTCCTTGCTTGTGGAGGGACAATCTCTACCCATGATATGGGTCACTCACTTTGTTGTACAGATGAGAAAATCGAGGAAAAGAGGTTTGTGGATCTGTGGAAGGTGGTGGGGCCAGAACTAGAACACTCATCACTTGCCCCAGCATTCCTTCTACTACACTAGGCTACCCTAGTGGGAGCATCCATTTGTTCCTCACCAGAAAGCAATAACACTCACATTGCATCTGCTTTGGAACAGGGCCACTATTTCAAGCAAATTTACAGATACCGACTCATTTGATCCTCACGGCAATCCTTTTCTCTACTTCATATGATCCTGAAGAAACGGAGAAGCTACTCAACTCCAGCATATCACATACTCATTGACTGAGTATCTGGCATGTGTCAGACCCTCTCCAAGGCATTGAGATACAGCCGTGAACACGGCAGAGCCTGGCCCCAGAAGGCTTACATTCTGGATATGGAATATTCTTGTAGATAATAAATGTCAGAGGGCTGGAAAATAAAACAAGGCGAGATGCTGGCCTATATGAAGAGAAAGAGCAAATCATACTTCCCAAGAATACAGTCATGCATGACTTAATGTTCCCATCAGTGGTCCCAACAAGTTATACCTTAACAGCCTAGGTGTGTAATAGGCTGTACCATCTAGATTTGTATAAGCACCCTCTATAACTTTTGTACAAGGAGGAAATGAACTAATAGGGCATTTTCCAGAATGTTTTCTCGTCTTTAGCAACACTTGGCTGTAATTTAAATTGAAAGCTTCTATTTTTTGAAGTGCCACCCAAGATTGTCATGATACATGCTAAGCCCAGCACAGCCTCTCATTTGTTTCTTGCCCTGTGGCTACATGAGAACCCCAGCGAAGGAGATGAGGTCAAGGAAGACAGTTTTCTGAATGTCAGGAGCTTGTGACAGCACAGAAGCCCTCGGTCCTTTCAAGGTTATCAATTTCCTGCTCGGTGACTAGCGCACAAGCCTGTTGTGTACCATCCACGAGTAAAAAAAAAAAAAAAAAACAAGCCGAGCTCCCTACACTGTAAAACGCAGTGCACTGTGAAACCAGCGGGCTCCGGCCCCGCCCGGCGCTGGGCTCACGACTCCCGGCGCCCTGCCTGCAGGCCCGGCGGTGTCTCTGCGCACGCGCGCAGCCGCCGGGCTTGCCGGGCGCCGGCCACATCCGGGACTCGGCGCGCCGCCGCGCGGTTGCTATGGCAGCGGGGTCGCGGCCCGGCGCGCGGGAGGGCCGAGAGGCTGCTGGCTGCGGGGAGCAAGTGGAGCCTCAAAGCCGGACCAGCGCGCCCGTAACTCCGAGGTGCGGCCGGGCACCGCCGCCGCCATGTCGCTGGACACCGCGGAGCGGGCCTCGGAGACGGTAAGTGGAGCGGGGGGTCGCGGGGAGGGGCCGGGCCTCCTTTCCCCTGCCCGTTGCCCGCCGCCTGCGGGGCCCGCCGCGGGCCGGAGGAAGGAGGCGCACGGCCCGCGGCCGCCGGTGACAGCTGCCATTATTGTTACCGCATAAGAGCGGACCTCCCGTCCCCACCCGCGTGCTGCTGGCGGGGCCTCTGCGTCCCTCGCCCGGCCTCCAGCAGCCTCGGGATCCTGCTTGCCCTTGCACGGACCCCCCTTCCAGGAAGCCTTCCCGGACTCCGCGTCCTCGTCGCCCGGCGCCTGAGGGGCTGGGCAGGTGCCGAGCCTGCGGCACGGCCGCCCCGTGACGGAGCTCCCTGCGTAAGTGCCCACCACCCTATGCCTTAAGGGCTAGGGGTGTCCTCGAGTTCTGTTTTGTGACAACCGAGGGAATTGTTGGAACCATCCCCGGGCTGTGGGTGGAAGCCCTGGGCTCTGGGAGTAGGCCTTGCCATCACTGATGGGAGAGGACTTCCTGGAGGATGTGCTGCCCAGGTTTACTCCCTAGAGCGAAGGGAAACGTGCCTCTTTACCAAGCCATTTTGGAAAGGTCCTCTTGGCTGGAGGTATCAGCGTGAATAAGTTGCATTCCCAAAGGGGCAGGACAAGGCAATAAACAGATCATTAAGATCTGAAAGTGATAGAATCTGTGCAGAAAATAAAACATGCCATATGAGAGAGATGGGTTAGGGAGGAGGGCTGCTGTGGATTGGATGCCAGGACTAACCATCCTGTGGAGTTCACACTTGTAAGGAGGAGGCAGTCTGATTCTAATCTAAGAGCAGAGGGACGCCTGGTACTAAGGTCCAGGAGTGGAAATGGCTGTGCTGTCAAAGCTTGCTGGGATTCCTATGGGGTGGGCGGGTATGGAAGCCAGGGGAGCATGGCCTGAGTGGAAGTAGAAGAGTGGGCATGGGCCTGATTCCGGAGAACCTTGCGGACCCTGGAAAGAGATTGATTTTTATTCAGGGAATAGTGGGTAGGCTTTGGAGGGTGTCAGAGAGAGAGAACTTCCTTCTCACAAACTCATGGAGACCATTGTATATGTGGGCTGTACAGAGCTCACCTGGAGTAGGAGTTCAGTGCTGTGAACCTCTTGGAGCACTGAAATGTCCTACTTGTTCCTGAAGGCACCGAGTCCTGTCTCTGAAAGGCCTGACAGCTTTGGGGCTTCACTACACTGACATCTGTTACTGCTCCTTCAACTTTCAAAAGTAACTTCATGCATTGTGACTATAAAAATAATTCATGTTCATTAGAGAACATTTGGAACATTAATTATCCAAAATCTAGCCACAAGCAGAAAACTACAATTAATGTTTGGTACATTTTCTTCCAATCTTTTTTCCAAGCATCTTTTTTCCTTATATTTTGTTTTTCAGTTGAGATCGTATTTACATTGTTTTGTAACTTTTACCATTTTGTTTGTTGTTTGTTTTTTATAACTTGTTACCATTTCATTTATCCACATATTTTTTAAGAACATGATTATAAAACCTTGAACCCAAGGAGGGCACCCATATTTTATTCATCCATCTCCCTGCTTTTATTATTTTTATTTTCTGCTATTAGAAATGATGCTGCTATAAATGCTCTTGCCCATATAAGCATCTGTTAAGCACCTTGTACATGACAGGATCTGAGGACCCCCCCAAAAAAAATAAATCCCAGTGTCTTGGTCTCAAGTCTCAGTCTTTTGAAAGTGAACACAGGCTTATTTGTGGCTTTCCTGCTGAGTTTGGATCTGTTTTAAACCTCTGGTCTCCCCAGCTCCCCAAGTCCCATGGAATAGAGCTGCCCCTGGACCTGCTGGTGGGCCTTTACAGAGCACTTCCTGTCTGCCAGGGAGCTCCTGTGCCACAAGTGGAAGCTGACCATAGTGCTGAGCCAGAACCGCCGTGGAATACAGCCATGGGTTCCTTGTGCTTTGATGGGAAGATGATTAAGGGAACATTTAAACAGTGAAAAGTGAAAGGCTTGTGAAGAATTGTTTCTTTATCCAAAGTACACATGATTCTGTGGATACATTGTTGCTAAATATAGCAACAGATATGGATCCAACTCTATATCTAATGTCCCCCCCCTCCCTTCCGAAGATGACCCAAGCAGACTTGCTGCTGTCTGCTCTGATGTCCTGAGTCCCCCACTCTGGGCTTCTGCTTTAGCTGCTGTGAATGGGCCATCTTCACTTTCTAAGTGTGACTATTGGAAGCCAAGTAGGTACCTTAAAGTTTCAGTGTTTTCATCTCTTCTTCTAGGGAGATGACAGTCTATCTGCTATTACCTTTGACTCTGACTTTGAGACGGTGAGTATGATGGGGGCCAGCAGCTTATCTGGCCTTCACACATGACCCTCATAGTTGCACAGCTGGTCAGTCCCCAAACATGTTATATTACAGCTGGAATGCAAATTCTAAACACTACTCATATTGGAAAAGTTTCAAACCCTTAGTGGGATTTAAGTAAATGTGATTATCATTTTAAAACTGTGTACCTGAGCAGGGTATAAGGAGATTGCAAATTCTTATCTTGTATCGAGTATGGGCCTATACTCCCCACACCCCCAACCCCCAGTCCTGACACATAAGGGGATGGCAACATTGTCAAAAGTGACTTGGCAGCTGTGGCTCTGGGACTGAGCACTGTCTGGACTGATGGCCTCATCCCTGGACCAGATGGAAGAAACAGGTAGAAGACAGAGCTGCTGACTATACTTGCAGTAAAAAGAGCAGAGGTAGCTTCATGTATCTCCTGGCATAGGGAATTCTAGCCAAACACATAGCTCTGAGGGAATCTGGTAGAACGGTCTCGATTCCAATTCAACGCTGTGAACTCAAGGGAGAACATCATTGTCTGAGGTGAGGGACCTCAAAGAATCAAGAATCTTCCCTCAACACCACTAAGACTCTGGGCCTGAGGTGCTCCCTAGAGAAGTAGGAAAACAAACCAAATCCCAGGTAGAGTTCAGACAACATAGTCATAGTATCACTGTGTCTGATGGAAGGGAAGTAAGAGGCCCTCTGTCCTGTGTGAAAGAGGTGGGGATGCAAGCTGACTGTGTCCTGCTTGTGCTGTTCTGCAGGCTTTCCTCAGTGGGATTTGCATTTGACTTATTCATAGGGGTTGCATCTTGGTGTACCTGGCCTGGTGAACCATGAGGACACTGGGTGTTCAGAGATATGCCTTTGCGTGGTATCCACACAGTGGATTTAGACTCACCATATATCCTCCATCTTTCATGATCAGGTTGCACTAGGAGAGCCAGCGAGCCCCAGCTCAATCGAGCGTGCTGTCCATCACATGTCCAGGGGGACCTCATGTGTTGCTAGTTTTGCTCCAGACATTCCAGCATCCTCTCTCATTGCTCTTACACCACCCCAATCCCTTCTGAACATGCCTGTGCTTCACAATTGGGACTGTTGTGGCTGCTCAAGAAGGTGCAACATGCTTTATTCACATGCTTTCTTCATTCTTTCAGAAAGCAAAAAGGAAAAGTTTCCACAAACCTCCTCCCACATCACCAAGTAAGTATGACCAGGCCCTCAAATTTCCACAGTTTAACTCAGAAAATGGCTTTTAGAAACAGTCCTTCCCTGGTGTCCTAAGAGAAAGATCTAGAATGTTTTTGTTTTTGAACAGTTAGGGCTATTGAGACACAACACCCATACCAGTTAGCTCCATTTGGCATTGGGATCTTGGGAGCACATGCTCCTGGGGTCACTTCCCCCGTATTCCCATTGGGAGGTGGCCTCACTGGGGCCTGCGGCCCCTGAGCGATCATCTTTCTACCAAGCTTTCCATAGGACACAACACCGTGCCTCTTGGTCTTTTGCATCTTTAACCTCAGGATTTGTTCCTTATGGCTGAAAGCAGTTCATCTGGGCACTGTACTGAGAAAGTGTAGATATTCCAGGACCAGGGTGAAAGTTAGTTTTTCCCATTTGTGGTGGCCCTGGGCTGCTTTTGCTGGCAAGATTCTTCCATTCCCCATCTTCTACAGGAGGAGGGCAACTCTGTCCAGGGAGGCCTCTTCCTTGGCAGTGGTCAGGGAGGCAGTCATCTGTTAGAGGATGTTGTGAGGATGGAACTTTCTCAGTCTGCACTGCTGTTCCAGAGACTGTGCTTCTTCTGAGCAGTAGACATTTCTCATAGGCCCAGTGACTGAAAATCCAGGCTCAGGGGCAGCATGGTTCTGTGGGCCCTCTTCTAGGTTACAGATGTCTAGGTTACACCTGTCTCATGGTGGAAGAGATGAGGGTGTTCTCTGTCTTCCCTTTTATAAGAGCATTAATCCCATTGTGAGGACTGCTTCCCACCTCCTAACGCCCTGGGAGTTAGGTTTCAACATATAAGCTGGGAGGGAGGGACCTCAGACATTCATCCATGACAAACAGGGCTAGTCTGGCTGGCCACCCAGGCCTCTGTCTCTGTATTTCAAACATTGCTCTAGAATACAGTGAATCATATTTTCATTTTATGAATCAAGAAAAGTGTCTTGATGACAAACTTTAAATCCTAGACTAGCTTCCTTTTGCTACCCAAAAACCTGTCACCCTCCCTGAATTTATTGTATTTGTGTGTATATATGTATTTTAGATACATGTATTTTAAACATGTTTTGTTATTTATGACATATACACAGAATGCAAATGAGCTTTGATATTAGCCCAAGAAAAGCCTGGATAAGTTCCTGCAAAGAAAGTGTGTTACATATTACAAATATACATAAACACTAGATAGAATTCTTCCAGCAATATGGATGTTTGATGTCCTTCCTCTCCTTCAGTGAAGAAAACTGAGAATTGGTATCAGGAGTGTTTGTGTTTTAAAACTTATTTTAGAACCATTTTGTTTAAGTCCTTTTTTGTCTAGAAGTTACCAGAGGTAAATATTGGAGCAGCTTTCATTATTCTTGATGAAAGTCAAGCATTTCAAGTGTTGAAGATAGTAATAATCAAATCACTTTTATCTTGATTTCTCCAAGCCCCAAAGTATTACAGATGTGGGGGTGTTGTAGCTAATGCCTCACACTCCGCCTTCACACTTCAGGCCTAACTCCTCAGATACAGCCTGCCTCTCGCTCTGGTCTCCTCCTTCATGCCACTTGGTTGGCACGTGTGTTTCTGCCTGAATGTATATGCTGTGAGTGCAGGGACCGCGTCTGTCCCATGCCTTCACATGTGCTTTTCTTTAATGCTAAGTCAAAGGTTCATCAGTTTTGTCATTTCCAAAGTGTTCTGAGGCTTTTCGTCCTCACAGCTCCCTGGGGAAGGTGGGACCGCTGTGATATCTCTTTTCTTTCAGCATTTATTATTTTAAAGGCAGAATCAATCACTAACAGACTTCTCTTTTGTTCAAGTTTCCATCTTCACAACTTTCATTGTCCAGAGAAATTCTAGCACATCATTAAAAAAAAAAAAAAAAAAAAAAAAGCACATGTTAGGAGGGAAATGTTATTTTTGTTTTTTTTCTAATCACTAATTTATTTTTATAAATGAGCACTTCTAGAATATTGGGAGGCCTTCAGAATATCTTGGAAGGTGGGTGAAAATGTATCAAGGTTTGGGCCTCCCCGGTGGCGCAGCGGCTGAGCGCTGGGTTGCAAAGCTGCCCGCAGCCTCTGCAGCGCTGGTTCGATCCCCGGCTGCTCCCCGGCCACCGGAGGAGGGTCCCCCATGGCGCGCAGACCTCTCCTGCTGCCCGCTGCTCCCCTCAGCAGTGTACTTCGGTCCTTCTGCCTGCTCTGCTCCCCGCTCTGGCTCTGGTGAATTCTCTCACCCTCCCGCACTTCTGACTGTGCCCAGTGCATGTATAAACAAACAAATAAAAAGAAAAAAAACAAACAAATAAATAAGTAAAAATACATGCCTCTTTAAAAAATAAATAAATAAAATTTTAAAAAATAAGAAAATGTATCAAGGTTTAATGTGTCTTTATTCTCTTATTCTAAGTTACGATAGAAATTTTTCCATAAATTTTGAAGCCATGTAAAATACTTGGAAATTGGGCCTCCCTGGCAGCGCAGGGATGTTAAGTCTCAGCACTATGAAGCTACCTACAGTCACTGTAGCACAAGTTCGATCCCCAGCCAGGGAGCTAACCCACATGGCGCAGCAGACCTCTCCTGTCTCACCTGCTGCTCCCCTCAGCAATGTATTTCAGTCATTCCACCTGTTCTGTTCCCACTCTGTCTCTGATGAATCCTCTCACCCCCCCCACACCTCTGGCCTACACCCCGGCTATTGTATGCATAAATTAAATCTTTTTAAAAAAAAAAACTTGGAAATTAATTATTAGAAATAGACTTGGATTTTCAGGACCTTTTATGCATATTAATTACTTTGCTATTCAAAGAATGTAACCTGTTTTATGAATAACTTAGTTTTTGTCTTCATTTATCATATTTTATGTAATTAAAGAGATGAACTCTCAGAAAAAAACAATTTTAAGACTTTTCCCATATTGTGGTAACAAAATCAAAAATGCCCTGGAAAGAATAATTTTAAAGTATCTTCAGATATTTTAAATGTTAAGTTCTATATGTTATTACATCATTAGTAACTTAGAAAAAATATTTAGTGTTAAATATAAAGTACAAAAAATTGTATGTTCACTATGACTATGTAAAAAAAATACATGTACCTGAAAAATTGACAGTTAACTATTGTAATATTGGTAGGATTTTATTTATATTTTAAAATAAAATTCCCATTATGTTATTTCTTTGTAATAAAATTTAAAGAATCAATGTAAGTATATATATATAAAACCACATTTTAAAGTTTTGTCAGAATGATTTATCTAGAGTCATTATACCCTTGTGAATATTATCTTTTATCATTTTTGTCTTTTGAAATACATATGTTAAGGGGGCATTGGTATTTTGAAGCTCTAAAATCATACATTGACTTTTTTAGAGTCACCTTATTACACTAAGCCAAGAAAAGTGGCATCCTGGAGATCTCTGAGGACAGCAGCGACTATGCCTCTCAGTAATCGAATGTCCTTAACCCCACAGAAGCTGTGGCTGGGAAACTCAAAGCAAGGTATGTGGTTGCTCCACTAGAGACCCTTCCTGCTCAAGAGAAGTTTTAGAAATTAAGGGTGGTGCTTTAAGCTAGAGTTTTGAGTATGGCTTGTTTGAATGTCATCTTACTAAAGATGTTGAGTCTCGCAGCTTTTATGTATTATCTGAGTTTGATTTCTGTAGGTTTGCATGTCTGACACTTGCTCCTTGCGAGTCTTATGTTGTCTCAGTGCTGCTGGCAGTGGTGTGTTGGAGCCAGCTCTTACAAGCTTACAAGAGTCAATTGTTCAGTTTTTAGGAATTTTGTGTGCTGGGCAATATGACACTGGCAGCTTGAAATAGGACTTGGTGGGGGCATTTGTACCATCCCTGATCATTTGAAATGGGCAAATGCTAAAAATCAGGACGTTATTATTTGAGAGCTGGTTGTTAAGCATTTCTCCGCACACCACTGATTGCCAGTATCTATCAATACTTGTTGACTTGAACTTTCTTCAACCTGAGAAGGTTGATTATTAAAGGCAAAACTTCCCATTGTATTTGCTTGTACCTGTCATTAAAACCATGCACATTCGAACCAGGAAGTCTGACCCAACCCCTGAAGTCAGACCTCACCTTGGAGCATGCATGGACCAACCCCCCCAGCTGCACTCCTGACTATCTGACAGAAGCTTTAAGAATGAAGAGGTCAAATCTCAGGCGTTCTGCCAGCAATGGTGAGCACGTTGATGGTGACAAGCCCATGAGAAGGAAAAACTTGGGATTTTGAGTGTCCTTTGACAAAGTGAGATTTGGAGCTGCCTATATTATCTCTCCCAGTAGGAGGTTGGAGAGTGTCCTGAGAAGTCCTAAAAAGTTCAGACTGACCTGCTGGAAAGCTTGAACAGTGACATCTAGCAGGCTTTGGTCTTATTTAAATATATTGTATAGACAATATTAGAAACAGAAAGAAACATTGCAAATAATAATAAAAAGCCCACCTCTTAACAAAAAGAATCTATTTGCTTTCTGTTTTCCTACCCAAGCTATCATCACTTTTCCTGTTGACTCCCACAGGGAGGGGGTGAAACCTCTGTACCCCATGAGCTGATTGCCTCACTGCATTTATGGCTGGGAGTTCTATTTTATGCTTAAATATTTATATGTGAGACATCATGTTGAAATCAGAGTATGCTTTGCTGCTTTGGGTGGCTATTGTCATCTGCTCTGAACATCATTTGCCTTTGGTTGTTTTGTTTGCTACTTAAAATTTAAACATATCGCTTCTCCTTTTTTGACTCCCATCTTTAATCCTTATATTATACTTAAGTTCTGGGTTCACATCCTTTAGTTATATTTTGCTTCATCTTTCTATAGCACTGCTATTTTTGTTTTCCTTACTTTTGAGGGAAGGTATCATCAGCCTAAAAATATTCAAATATTTTTGCTCTTTTTTATTCTCCTTTTTTAAAGGGATAAGTTTATTAACTTCCAGGTTTAGGCATGGCCAAGCATTTTTTGTATTTTTCCAATAATCTTCTAAGAGTTGTGTATCTTCCTCCAGGTCATGTCCCTGGGACCCCTGTCTACAGAGAGAAAGAAGACATGTATGACGAGATCATTGAATTGAAGAAGGTAGTGTTTCTGTCTGATCTTTGTTGATGTTAACCGATGAAAGCCTTCTCTAACAATGCACTAACAAGTCATTACCTGTGCTGTGAGGTATCTGTATGGAAAGAACGTGAGAACATGAGCTTTAGAGTGACACCTGTGAGCTGGGTGACCTGGTTAAAGACAGGCCTTGCACCAGCTGTTTAAGAGGCCTCACAAGTTTAGAATCCTGTTTTTCATCTCACCATACTGCGGAAGAAGTGGATTAATTTCAGAGAGTCCCTTTGTGCACTGATTATGATAAGGTCATTTGGTGTTGTAATTATCAATAACCTCCCATTGTGTAATTCTTTAGTGTCAGCAAGACTTTTCATTTGCCCTGTCGCATTTGATCTCTACCGGAGCTCTGTGAGGTAGGCAGGGCCCGTTGACAACTGTTACCTGGTGATGACCTTCATACTCAGAGAAGTCAGTAGTCTTTCAAGGTTAACCAGTAACAGAACCATGATTTCCATCAAGATCAATGCCTTCCAGGGCCAAGACTCTTATTCTAACTCATGTTGTCTAACATTCCCTAAAGTAAATTACATTGAAAGAAGTAATTGTCATCAACACCATCATCATCACCACTATTATCACAGCAGTCTTTGATAACCCTTGTGCTGCAGGAGAAATGACCAGGATTCAGTCCCTGCTCTAACCTTGGTCTATAGACCTACTATCCTCAATGCCAAATGCTGGAGGCTGTGATCAGTGGACACTAGAGGCTGAGCAGGGAGCTGGCAGCCAGTGTGCCTAGAGTATGGTGAGGAGTGGCAGCTGTCTCTCCCGAGGAGCACTGGTATAGGCTTCTGTGTCCCAGTCAATCCAGAGAGAATTTAGGTAGAGTCAAAAGAACACTCATCCCCAGGAGCTGTCTACAGTGAGAGTGTTCCCTGATGAACTGATGTGCACTTTGTCCTTAGAAATTTTAAGCAAATGTTGGATATAATCTCTGATACAATTATCAGAGATATAGTAGAGGATTCTTACTTTGTTTGGGAGACTGTACTAAATGAACTCTGAGAGACCCTGAAACTCTGAGTAATCACAGCATTAACACCATTGGAAACAATCTTCTTGGGACTAAAAATCTTGGGTCCTGGGTAGAATTATGTGGACTTTATTCAAACTTACCATTGTGGGTTTCCAGGTAAAATCAGCTTAAGTTCTTAAATTCAGAAAGAATATTATTTTCGATACTCTATTGCTCTGGCTCCTGAATGTGGGAGTTTTTCTGTGGCAAGTGATGTCTCAGTTTCCTATTGAAAATGGGGATGATAAGAGCATGTTTCATAGGGTTATCAGGAGTCAATAATAAAATCACCCACAACATGCTTTAGTGCTGTGTCTGACAAACTAATAGAGTAACACTTGTAGACCACTAGTAAAAAACATGATTTGAAATAATTACAGACTCCCAAGAAACTGCAAAGACAGTACCAAGCAGTCCCTTGCATCCTCCCCCAGCCTCCCCCAGTGTTACATCAGACATAGCTACAGCACAGCGTCAGGCCAGAACATTTACCTTTATTGATGTGTTAGGATTTAAGTCTTTCCCGCACATGTGCGTGTGTGTGTGTGTGTGTGTGTGTCCATCCTCATCACCACGGACTCCTCTGACACCCTCACCCAGTGAGGACGCCGTGCACCTTGTCACAGCCCAGCACGTGTAGAAGTGCAGGGTCACCACTCAACCTATGCTGGTGGGGTGGGGCTGCTGTTTTTTTTTTTTTTTTTTTTTAGAAACAGGTATTATCTGTACATTTTCTGCCTTGTGAGGCTTCCCTTTTCCTGGTCTTTCAGCTGGCTTTTCTTGGGGCTTTCCTGTCTGTGTGCATTGGCTTGTCCAAGTATTGGTTTCTTGGGCACCCTGTCGAGGATACAGGTAGAAAAAAGAAAACTGAAAGCACCCTCCGCATGTCCTTCCATGCCTCCTCCTTCCCACCTTTCTGAGTCTTCTTATGATTGCTTTATTTATGATGGTAAAGGTTTTTAGCCCTATTTTGCGGGACGATTAGGAAAAAGTGAGTCTGTTACATATTCTGGGAGCAGAATTTCATCTTTCCCAGTGACTGTGTACTAACTAATTTATTCATTCAACACTCATCAAGTACCCATTCTGTCTCATGCCCTACAGCAGAACTGAGAGTCTTGCCCACTGTGGCCATGTGGCAGACGTACCAGGCCAACCTTGGTGGGATATGCACACTGGGTGTTCTTTTCAGCTATGGTGGTTGACTTTCTTCAGTCAGCCTCTCTTGAGCCCTGGGAGTTCCTTGAAAGGAGAAGGGTATTAACAAAGTAATGGACCAGATTGGCTGCAGGTCGCATGCTGGGAGCAGTAAGCTATGACATAGCTGGCCAGAGCTTGTGAGCCCTCTTGGCATCCTGCAGCTCAGGCTAAGGGCTTTCATAGACTAGGAGAAACCTTTTTCAAATGAGGACGTTGAAAACAAAAATTAAATATACCTTACCATCATCATTTCATAGAAGGACTATATAAGTCCATAATAGTAGGAAGGGATGGGGGGTCATTTCAAAATACACAATTGTTACAAAAATGAAACAGTGAGAAATTGCTTTATGAGAAACTGACAATATAGTATTTTTCTTCTCAGTTCACCACATACTGGTGAAAAATTGATCTTCAGATAAGCATTTGGGAACCATAACTCTAGCAACTAAGCCTTAATGTAGGATGGCAGTTTTAAGTGGACATTGGCCTTGGAAGAGTTTTAGTGGTATGCAGTGTGACAAAAACGGGCTTAGTTGCTTTGTCATATGGACATGGCAGAGGTGGCATGGTGCCTACCAGAATTGCTGTTCAGTGTTTGTAGAACAGTTCTCCTGGGGGCGCCACTGGTGTTTTGAGTGGAGTTGTTTAGTTGCAGTGGACTGTCCTGTACTCAGCAGCATTTTGTTTCCTTAGTTCCCACCCACAAAATGCCAGATCCCTTATCTTGGACATCCAGATCCCTCCCATCAGCCACACACAGCACTCTTATGGGGAACCAGGAAGCTTTGAAATTCTTCTCCAGTTCACTGTTTCATGGGATGTTTGTGTACACATCGTGTGTGTGCATGGGTACGTGTGCATGGGCCTTTTTTTCTTCAGTCATTACACACGCAGAAAAGTGATGTGGATCTGATGAGAACAAAACTCCGGCGCTTAGAAGAGGAAAATAACAGAAAGGATCGGCAGATAGAACAGCTGTTGGATCCATCCCGAGTAAGTCCTGGCCCTGCGGTGGTCCTGCCCTGACTGTGGAGTGGGAGCCACAGGTTTCCACTCCTCAGACTAAGGGGGAAAGTAGAAACCACATGTTGTCTTCATTTCTCAATCTGCTTACCACAGGGCCCGGATTTTGTTCGGACTCTGGCAGAGAAAAGGCCTGACACTGGCTGGGTGAGTATAGTCTCCAGCAGGACAGAAACCTTCCCCCAAAGTCTTTCTGTGGCCGTGGAGAGGAGCCTTTTCTCTAAAGCATTCTCACAGAGAAGTACGAGAGATGGGGCGAAGCTCAGAACTTCCTGAATCCACTTTCCACAGAACCACAGGGGCTCTGCTGCAGGGGACTAGGGGCAGTGAGAGGGAGCTGAACTTCTGCACCACAAACAGAATTAGGGAAAGTAGTCACCATGGAGAACGTCCCCCTCATACCTAAAAACCTCGTGCTGAACAAATGAGACTTAACACAGAGAAGCAAAGCTAAAACAAAGTGAATGTTATGCAAAGTGAATGAAACAAATGATGAAAAATGGAGCTTTTATTTGATTAATGCTATGGCAGTAATCCTTAGCTTTCAGAGCAAAATGGATCACAATACATCTCTTATGAATCAAGGAAGGATTTTTTTTAAATGGGATAGGTGAAAAGAAAACTGGAAGGGAGACAATTGAACACACAGACTAAAATAACAACAATGATGTGATAGAGGGTTTGATAAGTTTAAAATTTTTAATTAAAGTCCATAGTCAATGATGGAAACTGGGTCAGTGTGAAGGGGGAGGGGAGAGGATAGTATTGATCAGTACAACAGAATTGTCTGTCTAGAACAGATGAAGAATCTATCCAGATCTTTAAAGAATATCATCAGTTTGCTCTGAACAGACTCACAGAGCCTGGTTCTGTGCTTGGGCTCTACCAAATAACCACCAGAGTGTTTGAGAAGGAATTAGTGTTTCCATAAGAAAACGCTTTGAGGTGACAGCAACTCCTCAGCATCTCTGCTTGGACAGGGTGCACATGTGCGCCTTAGCCTTTGATCCTTTGAAATAGGGACTTCAATCCCCATTTTTAAAATCAGGAAACTGAGGCTAAAATATTTGCCCAAATTGGGTTCCTAGTGAAAGACAAATGCTCTGGGAGGCTGGGTTCTCATTGTTTCACCAACAGTAAACACTCAAGCGGGTAGGTACAGCCTGACACCTAAAAGCAAAATAAACACCAACCGTCAGCTCCTGTTTTGGCAGGACTGTGGAAACACGGCTGCTCAGAACTGAGACCTCGTGCCTGCAAAGGCGAGTCTGTAAAACTGTGCTTAACGTTAGTCTAAACTCTTCTTAGAACTGTGCCTGAAGAAAAACTCCAATACAAAAACCATTTACACATATATTACACATATATCTATAAACCATTTACAGATGTATTAATAGCTGACCAGTGGTGTGGGGATGTAGAGGATTGAGGAGAAGGTATTCAAATTGGAATACTGTCCCATCAAAAAATCTTCAGAAAAAAATTTTAAAAGGAATATAGCAGTGCACCTGTGTTCAACCTGTTGAACAAATGTCTATATGATTAATTTGGGTGAAGGTGTAAGATTCTGTATATAATGGATTCATTTTAAAGAAGGGGTTCTTAGTTTATTTTGTTCTGATACTGTGTTTTTTAAATTAAAGTTGGTTGAAAATAGAAATTCCAGATTATAGGGTGCAGTTTTCACCCTAATGCCCATTGCCAAGTCGTCCTTCAAAGTGGCCATATCCCAGACTGAACTTGTCTGCTTGTCATCACCTACCCTTGTGGAAGGAAGACTAGTCCAGGATTTGTACTGCAGGACTGTTGGTAATGGCAGAAACTGATTACAATGTAAATATCAATAGCCGAATGGGTGAATATACCATGTGTGTTCTTACTACTGAAAAGAACTTCAACATAGGGAACTAGCAGGAGGATCACCAAAAAGGTTTGTGGAGTGAAGAAAAAATAAAGTGTGGGATATGGGTTGGGGGCAGCGATGGTGGGTTCCATCCCCTCAGTGGCAACTACCCACACGTGCAAGCATAGAGAATGCACATTTGGCTTATAAGGATGTTTAGTTGGGAGGGGCAGGGTCAAGGGGTCTAGTTTCATGTATAATGTCTTAAATTTTTTACAATAAGATGTATTCACACATTACTAATATTTAAAATTTAAAATCCAGTTAAAAAAATTGTTTGGCTGTTGAGAAAGGGATCTTGTTTTATTAGGAGTATAAAGAAGTATTCTCTCCCCAAATGACATATTAACAGAGAAGAAAGAAATGAGGTGAATATGCACACATTGGTCCCCCCAGAAGGAGGTGTAGACTGCTGCAAGTTGTCTGCCCCTGCTCTGGCCCTTCACTTCGGCTCACCCCCCAGACTGAGTTGTTAGGCATGGTTAGGGCAGGGAACATAGGTATCTAGAGATTGTGTGGACTTCCCTAGCAGAAATCAGTGCAGCATCCTGCCAGTCGCCCAAGTGTGGACTGTGTTCAGAGGAAACCCTCATTTTTGCTGTGCCCAGTTGCCATATACCTGCTGCCAGGGCATCCCCACCTCTGCCCTTCAACTTGCCAGTGCACACCATGAGCCAGGAGACCTGGGTGCCCTTCTCTGTGCTGCACTCTTTGTCTAAAGGCAAAGCCAGCGATCACCTAGGGGGGACAGAATGACTGCATTCCAAAGGGGACCCCATCATGGCCTGGGGACAGGACAGTTGAGTCTCTCAAGGGAGGGGAGGCTGGGACATGGGAACCACAAACTTGACTCAGTGTTCTGTTGGCAGGTTATTAATGGGTTGAAGCAGAGAATTCTCAAGCTGGAGCAGCAGTGCAAGGACAAAGACAGCACTATCAAGTACGGAGATGCTGGCAGGCAGCCCTCCAGGCCTTGCCCCCAGGCTCACCATAACTGCCCACTTGTCCTGTCTTCTTTCTCAGCAGTAGTTGCTGTTTTCTGAGACAAGAGCTTTAGTTCCCAGTGCCACCCTCTGTCGGTGTCCCTTGTGCCAGTTTCATCTTTGTGCCAAAAAATGCAAGTGAATATTAGCTATCCCTTCCAAATGCCACCAAGGAACAGGATTTTTTTTTTCATCACTACATTTAAGAAATGCTCACTTTCCATAGGTTTCTGTGGATCACTTTTTATGTTTATTTACTTATATTTGTTTCCCCAGCTGCTTTTCTCTGTTGCACACATTTCTTTCCTGTCTTAATACAGAGGGACAGTCTTTCCTAGCTGTGCTTGAGTTTGTTTAAGGATGTCTGAAGCCCCATGTCTCCTCTTTATCTTATACTCCCCCCTTTATTTGTGTCTTGCTGAAATTGTCTTCCATATTTCAGAGCCCTGAACTCTACTTTCATTTCTATACTACAGCCCTTAAAGTTGTTAGATGTTGAGAACAAGCTGAATTTTACTGCCAGTACACTTCCCCCCAACCATGATCTGTCCCCCCCCTACCCCCGAGGTCTCTCTTCACAATTGTTCCAATTTCTTAGCACAGCCACTTCTTTAGTAAAGAATTTCTTTAGAGTCAGTTTCCTTACCTCTTGGCAAGTGACTAGTCCATGATTGGCAAGTGGCTAGTCCATGATTGAAGGGTCATGTGGGTGTGAGGAATTCTCTTATCAATTTCAAAAACCAGTCTTGTGTGAGCCCAGATGCCAGATGAGGGGCGACTGAGTTGGGCTTTTCCTTTCCCTGCCAGTTTTCTTCCTAAACCTGCCCTTCTCTGAGTGTTCTGGAAAACACTTCATCTTCCTCTTGCTCTGGCCCGGAAATGCTGGTGCTGCCATGCTAACTCTGCACTTGGGTTTTAGCAAATTGCAGACTGACATGAAGACCACTAACCTGGAAGAGATGAGGATTGCCATGGAGACCTATTACGAGGAGGTGTGTGCCCTTCTGACCAGGGCGGGGTAAGGGGTGGGAAGTGCAGCCAGGAGTCTGCTGCAGAACTGGGTGGCTGCCTGCTGCAGTGCTGGGCCTGCTCTCGTCTCTTCAGCTGATCACATATCCCTTAGTGCTCATCTCCTGCTGCCGGGCAGAGATCGGGGATCTGAACAGTTTTTTCAGAGGTGGCTCTTCATGCTCATTTTGTATTTTAATGTATTTAAATTTGGTCTTTACAGATTCACCGTCTCCAGACTCTCTTGGCAAGTTCTGAAACGACGGGAAAGAAGTATGATCCTCTCTTTGGGGGCCATGTTTCATGTGTTATCTTTATGTTAGACTGCCCTAAAGTAGGGTTTCTAGTCATTTCATGGAACTCCATGAGTGTCCTTTGGGACAGTGCCAGTACCTCTCCCTGTTAGCTGTTGGTTCAGGTTGTCTGTCTCCACTGGGGTGTTTACAGCTGTGCCTTCAGCGCTGCCGCTGCCTACTGCCAAGCTCAGAGTCAGCACACCCTGCGTTAGTCGTTCATACTTCCTCACGGCTGCCAGCTCAGAGCGAGAAAGCCCTGTTTTTCTGAGTAGATCTTCCTTTTAGGGAGACACTTAATACCAAGTACAAGTTCATTTTGCCAGATGAGGTTACTAGGCGAGACATCAAGGTTTCCTCACCTTATAGATTTTTCAGATGATGCCTGCCTTTCAAAACACTTTGGAAGGAGTGATCCCTCCTCATGGATTTGCTCATATCCCTGGCATCTGCCGGAAACAAACATTTACACTGTGCCAGGCATGGTCTTTCCTTTACCCCTTCCTCCCACCTCCCACCCCCCACCCCGAAGTTTAAAATGGAGCTTGGAAACTTTTCCTGTCAAGGGCCAGAGAGTAAGTAACAGTCAATTCTTATTACCTGCTGTAGAATGTTCTATAAAGTCTCCACCAACACTGAACCACTGCTCCCAGGGGAAACCGGGGCTGGTTCCTGAGGGCATCTGGTCACATGTTTTCATCAGCCAGCCGATATGAACCTGTTTTTATGTGTGTTTCTATTTGAAGATGCCTTATATCACAAAAGCTGTTGATTTATTAGCCCTAAACTCCTGGGCCACAGCACTAACTCAGGCTGGAGTAAAGCTCACCCAACAGCCTTCTCACGATTAGGACACCAGGCAGCTCTTCAGCACTATGGCTGGGGGCATTTTAAATAGTGAAAGCATGAAGAAAAAGCACAAACATGAAAAGCTTTCACTCAATAGCCACGAAAATGATGCTTGTTGACAGTGAGCCTGAAGCAGGAGGCAGGGGCACCTTGATGGATGAGCCAGTCCACTCGAACTTCTCCATACTTGGCCCATGATTGTGAGTGACCCTGAAAGTACCACAGTGTTCACTTGGGGCTACAGGTAAATGTTAAGCAGTAGGCAAATCCACAAATATAGAATCTGTGAACGATGAGAACTGGCTGCATTTTAGACTTTATGGGATAAGAGGCACAACCAGACTACTACAGATAGTGATGTAACAGGAGAAAACAAATTCACAAATTTCCTAGTGCTACACTTTAAAATATATTGCTAATAATTGAATACTTTGTTACGTATCTTTACTAGTGAGAAAGATTGAATTCTGTTTTTTGGGGGTGGCAGCTTGCCTACTTGGGGTTCAGAGTTAATATTCCCATTCAATTGCAAGTATTCATCTGCGAAAGCCCTCTGAGCACACCGGCCAGGGCCGTCATGTGCCTCCCCTCGTCTGGATGCTTATTAAACTGGCTTAGAAACCCACTTCTTAGCCACATGGTTTGTTTGTTCCTAGGCCTCCAGGAGAGAAGAAAACAGGCCCCAAAAGGCAGAAAAAAGTGAGCAGTGCCCTGTTAAGCCTGTCCAGGAGTGTGCAGGAGCTCACAGAGGAGAACCAGAGCCTAAAGGAGGACCTGGACCGCATGCTGAGCAACTCTCCCACCTGCTCCAAAATGAAAGGTGACTCCCAGAGAGATGCCCAGGAAGAGGGGAGCCACCCCAGGGGAGGGAACTTGAGCAGAGAGGCTGGGACTTTCATTCCTTGAGGGCAGACATGGGGTGACTGCTGGGGGAAAGGTAGTTTTCCTGCGCATCCACGAAGATCCTCTTTCGTTTGCAGACACACCCCACAGAGCAGCACTACTTGGAAACTTAGTCCAAATCATGAGCACCAGCTGTGTGCCAAGCACTGTTACAGGAGGTGGAGGTAGAGCAATGGACTAAGCATGCAGGTGTCTTCTAGATGTCCCCTAGAGGGACATGGCAGCAGGGAAGGAGAAGAGACCAGCAGATCCGACATAGATGGAGGGAGGGAGGTGAAGGAAGTAGAGTAGCAGAGGTGGAGGGGCAGCACACCTATGAGTAGAGGCAGCAAGGAACGCCCACCAGTGGTGACAGTACAGAGCTGAGAGTGGTGAGTGACAGCCGGTCGATATCCAGTGTGCCCAGCATGGGCGGCCGTGGGCGAGTCATAGTGACGAAGACAGAAGCAGCAGGGGCCAGATGGGGTGAGGGCCTTGCCAACCAGTCCGGGGCAGGATTTGAGCAGAAGGGAACAGTGTTTTTCATGAAGCTTCTTGGATTCTATGCTAAGACCTTGTGTAGAAAAGGGGCCTGGAGTGCTAAAAGAGGGTTGCTGGTAGCCTGGACCAGGCCGGCACCCTGCCTTTGGGAGAAAGTATGACTTGCCAGAGGAGGAGAGTCAGGCTTAAGGCCTTTTATCTGAGCATCCAGCAGTGGAGTAGACAGAAGAGGAGCAGGTGTGGGAGAGGGACTTGTCAGATCTGCTGGGTATAACAGGTTCCCTTGGAGAAGATGTGTCAACAAGCTCAGGCAGAGTCTTTGGACAGGGGACTCACCTTTAGTCGTCAGTGACCTGATGAGCAAGGTGTGCCTCCCATCACCAAGTGGATAAGCAGGCAAGGGAACGTCCAGGTTGGCCTGAGAAGATGGTGCTCAGAGGTAGGTCATGTGCAAGTCAGCAGAGCTCATGGGGAGTGAGGCCAGCGGCCTGAGATGCCCCGAAGGCCAGGTGACGGAAGGAAGGGACAAGTGGATGTGTGGGGGCTGGGAGGGGCAGCACATGATTGAGCTGGATTGGCAGAGTGAGATTCTTGGTGACCTTGGGATGATCATAACATGCTGGAGCAGCCAAGTCTGACCAGGGTAGAATCAAGAAAGAATGTCACTCTGAGACACTGAGGGATTTGACAGAGGGGCCAGGGATCTTCACTGTCCAGACGTCCTTTGGACTGCAAGAGTCCCAGCTCTACTGATGGCTGCACACACTGTGCTGACCTGGGGGCACTATTGGTCCATTTCTGAGATGGGGGTCCAGGCTGAAGGGCCCAGAGGGATGGTTGTATGAAGTGTGTCTTTATCAGCCCATTGCTTCCATCAGGTTATGTGGAGTGGAGCAAGCCCCGGTTGCTCAGACGGATTGCAGAGCTGGAAAAAGTGAGTGCACCACCTCGTGTCTCCCCGCCACTCCACACTAGCCCATGTGAAGGGGTGGCAGGGCTCTCAGAGTGGGGAGCACAGGCACCGAGCTTTGCTTAAAGTGAAACGGGTTTGGATTGAGCACATGCACAGCACTATCTACCAGGCAGCATGCAGGTGAGGCAGGACCTCGGGCACGTCAGTCCCATCCTCGTGTTCCAGATGGTCGCGCAGGGCCCTTTACTACTCATCACTACCACTGTTTGCTTCTCTGCTTATATAATATTTGAATTCATAGAAAACTGTTCATTCATATTTTGCCAACCAGAAAATTTGGAAATTGGCATAGCTTCTGTGTAAATTTGCAAACTGGTAATCAATCTGATTCTGTTGCCATTGATCAGCAGTGTCAATGCCCTTAGCATAACCTGGTAATATATTAAATTAGAGCTGTCTCATTGTTTGACTGAGCAGAGTAAAGAAGAACAGAACATTTAAAAAATAATAATTTAACATATTTACAAAGAAGAAAACTTACATGTTGGTAAATTATGGGTATTTTAAAATATAAAGCTTATACGGGGAGAAAGTCATCCAAGATGGCTCAGGATTCCAGTTGGTAGAATTATCTAGGCTGAGAGGTAGTGAGGGCAGTGGACATCTGCAGGTGCTCAGGATCATTTAGTTAGCAGACTGGGTTAGCATTTCAGATTGAAAGCAGAAGTGGGAATGTTCAGAAATTCTAGGGAAATAATAGGGTAAAGGAACAAATAAAAGTAGTTAGGAATTCACCTTCCCTGTGCCCTTTGTTCTATTTTACTGATTGCTTCTATTTCACTGGGGCTCCCCTCACCCCCAACCCCCATCCCCACCCCAGGTCTGAGTCTGCTCTGAGTACAGGAGGGCCCTCTGCCCACAGGATTCTGGAGGGGTAGGATTGTCCCCTGTCAGGTCAGAGCAGAGCTCTTGCCTTGCTGGAGGGGAGTTGCCCTTGAGCCACTGTCTCTTTTCTGGGTTTCATCAATGAAAAGTGAAGATGACAAATAACATCTAACAAATATCTGTGTGGTCTCCAGAAAATCAGCTCGATGGAAAGCCCCAAGTCACACTCAGAAGGGGTCAAGTCCAACGTGCTGGCTCACTCTGCCTCATGCTCCACTGTGCCCAAGCAGCCGCATCCCGACCGCCAGGAGGACACCGAGCGCCTCCGGGGGGCAGTGAAGAGCCTGAGAGGCGAGCGGAGCGCCCTGCAGACCCAGCTGCTGGAGAAAGAGTGCGTTGTCCCTGCACTGTTCTTGTGCTTTGGTCAGATGATCAGCTCATAGTAGTTACTGCATAATTTTTGTAGGATTCCAAAATTTTTATTTTGGTTGGGAAATAAAGGCAATGTTAGTGTTAAAAAGAAGATATTAGTCAGCTAGATTATATCACTAAGGGGAGACATACCATTTTTCTTTACACTGAATTCCAAAGAGATATTTAAATTCTTTTTTAGTGAAGCATTTGCTTTCATTGATTTGCATAAAATAGCTAGGTCATCAATTAGATCTTATGTGGAATAATTAAAATAGTAGTATTTTACGATATCTGATCTTTATATCAACTTTATATCAACTTTATATCAATTTTATATCAATTCATAGATACTGTGAATTGAAAGGCCAAGTCTCAAAGTTTTGCTTGTTCATTGTTCATTCTTAATGTCTTAATCTGTGACCCACTTAAATGTGGCCTGTCTCCTGTTTATGGTGGCTTCTAGTCACAGTTCTGCATGAGCGCGCACAGCCCATATGTCTTCTGGGATGGTGTTTATGTGTTAGGCCTTTCTACTCAGAGTGTGTCCTGGAAAGCCAGTAGCCCCTGCCCCCAGGTGATTAGAGGAGCAGCACCTTGGCGGGCCCCAGACTTCTTGAATCCAACTCTGCCCTAACGAGATCCCCATGGGCACATTTTGGTCTGAGAAGGACCCACTAATCAACTCCTGGCCTAGCAAGTTCTCTGCTGCCTTCTGTTTATAGCAGAAGGCAAATGCCTTCACACCTCACCTGACCTGTTACTTCCAATCAAAGTCTAAAGCTGCATCTATTTGAATGAATATGTTGTTTATAAAAATTGATATTTCAGGGCCTCCCCTGGTGGCGCAGTGGTTGAACGCTGGGCTGCGAGGCTGCCCGCAGCCTCTGCAGCGCTGGTTCATTCCCTGCCGCCGTCCCACAAAAAAAAAAAAAAAGATATTTCATAGATTTAAAAATTGCACTAGTCATATTGAAAGTAAATGTGTCTGTGTTTGTCTTGTAAGCAATCACATGGCACAATAATAGCTTTCACTTATTGAGCTCTTACTAGGTGGCTGGCGCATCTCTTAATGCACATGGTGTTTTAGCACGTTCATGTGGAGATTAACAGGACCTTGACCAGTTAGGTCACCAGGAGAGCAGCCAGTGGAACTTACTGAGAGTAAGCAGGTCTCTTTGGAAGTCACAGTCTTAGCTACCAGTCCCCCTGTGGGATATAGGACAGCTCAGAGGAAGCAGTCATGTTGGAAGGCGCGCGGGTTCACACCCCCATCCTCAGGCTCTGCTCAGGCAGCACCAAGTCTAGTCCACGGCAGGGCCTTCAGAATATGAGTACTGGATGTGAAAGGTACCTAACTGTGTGACAAGCACTGTGAGACTGTGAGGGCTGTGAAAGCAGGCCCTAGTCAGATTTTACTCAGCATGGTGTCCCCTAGGCCTAACAGGTGCTGGCACACAGTAGGTGCTCCGTAAATATCTGATGGAAGACTAGCAGGACATCAGGTCTTGGGGTCTGTTCCTGGTTCTGCATAGTTATGAACAAGTGCCTTTCTTCACTGTCTGCTGCTATCAGCAGCAGCCATACGTGGGAAGGCGGACAAGGTTATTTTCTGAAAGCTCCTCCTGCTCTGATGATGGGTGTAACTGTGATCCTTTGTGTTTTGATGAATGCTGAAATGTCTCTGGTTCTGTGTGTTCAGTTTAGAGGTAAAGCAGCTACTACAGACAAAGGCTGATTTGCAGAAGGAGCTGGAAAGTGTGAAGGAAGGTGAGAAGGAAAGGAGAGAGAGAGAGGAAGCTTTGAGGTAAGTGAACCAGAGCTCATGGTTTTCAGAGCAAATACACACAGTTCCAAGCTGTTCACTTCCCCCTGCAGCCCCCAATCTATTCTCAGCACAGTGTCAAGAGTAGTTTTTTTTTAAACTTCAGCTTGATTAAGTCACTCTTTCTGAAGTAGCCAGTGATTTTCTGTTTCCTTCAAGCAGATATCCAAATTTTAGGTCAAGGCTCTTCTTGGTTAGGTTAGTGTTTGCCTCTTTGGCCTCATGGCTGCCTCTCCCTGCACCTCTTGGCAGTTCCAGAATGTGCCACAGTTCCACATCTCTGGTCAGCACAACCCAGGTGTCAGCTGCCCCCTGAGACAGGTGCCTCCCATGATCCTCATACCTTTATTGTCCACATAGCCAAAAGCAGAAGCAACCCAAATACCCTTCAGCACATATATTCATACATAGTGGTCTGCAGGCAGCCATCCCTCCTGGCACACGATTTACAGAGGCATAGAATTCTGATACATGTTACAACAGGATGTACCTCAAGAACTTGGTACTCACTTAGGGCTGCAGAGAGAAAAGGCCGCATGTGTACACTTGCATTTGTTTGAAATGTCTGGAATAGGCAACTCCATAGAGACAGAAAATAGAGCACTGGTTGAGGAGATGGGGAGTAACTGTTGGCAGGGTTCCTTTTTGAAATGGGGGATGGAAATGTTCTAAGATTAGATGGTGGTGATGGTTACATAACATTGTAAATATACTGAAAACCACTTAATTGTTTAATTTGGTGAGTTTCATGTCAATGAACTTTGTGTCAATAAAAATTGCCTCCAAAAAGTAGATGAAAAATCTGAGCAGAAATATTAAGCACTGACATTAATTAGTAAGATACAGATTACTAGAATGAATAGAAAATATTTTCAGGAGAAATGTGGCTACATTTTTATTAGAAAGCTAAAATTAAAGTAAATCAGAAACAACATATGTACAATGTAGAATTATTTTTACTTTGTCTTTAAAATCTATAGGACACAAGTTGTGAAGAAACAATTCACATTGTTTATAAAAGTCCCAAATGACACCTACTCATCGTCCATACAGTATCTTTTCAGTTCTCACCATTTGCCCGGACTGGTGCTAGGCCCTGGGACCCCTCAGTCCAAGCCCAAGGGGTCTCCTGAAGGGAGATGACAGACAGTGGGGGTGCTCGGGTATATGGTCGTGGCGCAGGTGCCCATGTTGCTCCCAGGGGTGGCCTCGCAGCTCTGTAGGCAGCCATCCCTCTTGTCATAAGTCCTCATCTGTGTGCTGACAAGTCAGGTGGCTTCTCTCCCCTTCCCACTTCAGAGAGGAAATTCGAATACTCACCAAGAAATTACAAGAATTGGAAGAAACCAAGACAGATGAGAAAGAGGGTCCCGTGGAGTGGACTCCTGAGGTATGGTTTAGCTTTTTTTGGTCTTAGTGGGCCGGCAGGTCTTGCAGGTGATATGCGCTGTTCTGGTTGTTTCCACACCAACTCCTGACAATCCAGAAAAAATGTCCTTAATCTGATTTCCTTTCTTCATCAGCATCGATTCTGTAAAATTGCATGACGTCTGGAGTTCTGGACTACAGTAATTGATTGTCAGTTAAGTGGCTTCTTAAACTAGTATTCCAGTTTTGGATCTTTAAACTGGTGAACACACATCTTCCCAAAATTTCAAATATGCAGAAAGTTGAATTATCCCACATGGGATGATGGTTCATTAGAAGGTGGAAAGGAGTTTGAAAAGGCTCTGGAGGGAACCAACCTGCTGCTTTGTAAACATAGAACAGGTCAGTTTCTCGATGTTCTCTCCCTGTGCATTAGTAACCCACAACTTCAGAAGAAAAAATGACCCCAGTGTGGACATTGATCATCAGGAAAGGACCCTCCCCAACATGAGGCATCCTCTCTTTCTTTGAGCGCCTTCACCACTGGGTTTGCCTCTTTCTGTTAATTTCAGAAATCACATTGAAATCCTCCACTACCTTAGTGCAGGCAGAGTGGCCCGCGGGGAGATTCCTCATAAAGGTTTTCCTTAAGAATTACATCCTTTTTCAACCTCCCCATTTCTCCTGATAGCCCTTAGATTTGCTTGGTGTCAAAATTACACTCAAGTGTTTATCAATATTTTGGCACCTTATTATATGACTTTGAGACGTAGTGGCCCTATAAACGACAGGAACAAATCGAGTATCCCAGATTTCCCGCTGTTCAGGGTGAGCTGGGGAAGGGATCCTGACCTCTGTGCAAGGCTCTCAGTACAGGGACATCTGCTGCAGTGGAGACCACAGAGCCAGATGGGAGGCCTATTAGTGAGCAGTGGGACATTCCCCAGCCATTGGAAGGGTAAAACAGATATGCAGTCACTGACATGGAAAGGGGCCTGTGACCTGTCATTGATGGAAACGCATTCTTCTCCCCTAGAACGGTGCACAGTCGTGATCCTCTAAAAAACTTATATGTAGAAAAATGTCTGGGAAGATGACCAAAGTGTGACTGTTGCAGCAGGGTAGGAGTTTTACTTTCTTTTAGCCTTGTCCAGAAGTTTCTAAGTATGTATTATCTCTGGGTGTTTGTTTGTTTTCCCTTGCTTGAGAAGCATTTTCATTTTATTTATTTTGTTTTAAAGATTTATTTATTTATTTATTTATACAAGCACTGGGTACAATCAGAAGGGTGGGAGGGTGACAGAATTCACCAGAGCCAGAGCGGGGAGCAGAGCAGGCAGAAGGACCGAAGTACACTGCTGAGGGGAGCAGCGGGCGGCAGGAGAGGTCTGCACACCATGTGGGATCCTCCGCCGGTGGCCGGGGAGCAGCCGGGGATTGAACCGGTGCTGCAGAGGCTGCGGGCAGCTGTGCAACCCAGTGCTCAACCGCTGCGCCACCAGAGAGGCCCAGAAGCATTTTCATTTTAAAGAAAAAGAATACTGGGATTAATTGGGAAGATATGTGTGCTTCTACATAAGGAAATTGGGGGCCTCCCTGATGGCACAAGGAGTTAAGTCTCAGCACCATGAAGCTATCAGCAGCCACTGCAGCACGCGTTCAATCCCCGGCCAGGGAGCTACCCACATGGCACAGCAGACCTCTCCTGTCTCGCCCGCTGCTCCCCTCAGCAGTGTATTTAAGTAGATCTGCCTGTTCCGCTCTCCACTCTGTCTCTGGTGAATCCTCTCATTACCCCCCCCCCGCCCCCCGCCCCACACACACACATCTCTGATACATAAATAAATAAATCTTTTTTAAAAAAGTAAATTTAGGGCCTCCCTGGTGGCACAAGGGTTAAGATGCAACTTATGAAGCTATCCGCAGCCACTGCAGCATGAGTTCGATTCCCGGCCAGCCAGGGAGCAACCCACATGGCACAGCAGAACTCTCCTCTCTCACCTGCTGCTCCCCTCAGCAGTGTACTTTGGTCAATCTGCCTGTTCTGTTCCCCACTCTGTCTCTGGTGAATCCTCTCACCACTACCACCACCACCCCTGCCCCGCATCTCTGGCCTGTACCCCAGCTCTTCTATGCATAAATAAATAATTCTTTTTTTTTAAAAAGTAAATTTAAATAAGGGAATTGGCTCTCAGCATTCAGATGCGAATGATGAATTTGTGAGTTTAATTGGAGTAGATATGAGTCAGTTTTTAACAGTTGCTTCAAGGAATTTATATGTATATCAAAATGTAAAATTTGTTCAGCTCTCTGCCAAGAGTTTTGGAGTAAATGTTCCTTTATCTCCTAAGTAACTGACTTTACCTTTTTGTTCACACTGGCACCAGCACATGGCAACAGAATTCTCATCTTGCCTAGCGGAGCCCAGTCAGGAAGTATGTTGGGACTGGGGCAAGAAACAGGGCGGTCTTGGAGTCACAGACCTGAATGCCCAACTCAGAATATTGGTGGCAGTGACTCTGTGAGCACTTGTGAAATAGCAGTGACAGAGCCAGTTGCTCGGGGCGTTGTGGCCCAGACAGCTAAGCACTCAGAATCACTGCATGGTTTAGTTTGGTGGCAGTTTTGTGTCGCTCCAGGAGGACTCTCCCCAGCTGTGAGACACAAGCAAGACCACTGAGTTTGCACTGGTGACATGAGAAAAATAGTATTTTCATTTTTATTGACAGATGTTTGATTGAGAGGTTACTATAGATAATAAATTTGAACCCATCAGTGTTTTAATGGTCACCATAGCAATTATGGGTTCTTTCTACGTTAAAAGCTAAGCTAGAAATCTACTGAACTTTTTCCAAATTCCTATTTTTGTAATACAGCATCAGACTAAAAGACACAAAAGAACCCCAGGTATGCAAATACTCTTCAATAATGTGCCAATTTTGCTGAGCTGAGAACATGTACAACATTTGAAATAGAGGCCTCTGGACCCAGTAGGTGAGCTCACCTCTCCCAGAAGAGTGCCCCCAGACAGTTTAGGGAGTTTAATAAAAGCGAATTTAAACATATTTACTTGCTTTCATCTTGTTTCTCCAGAGACTTCTGCTGTATGGACTGATAAACAGTGTGGCTACAGATTTTCCCTCTGAATTTAAAAAAATCTAATCTGATACGTTCAGCCTGTGTTGGGGCCACATCCTGCCACCTGAGCTGCTGCAGGCATGATCATGCTTCCATACCTTGCTTTTCTTGCAGATCCAAGAAGAACCCCAAGCCCTCCAGTCCCACAGAAACCCCATTCTGCAAGACTTTGGACCAGATATAAGTGAGGGGGGCTTCTCCCGGCCACCCTCCTCCTGCTCTGAAGGGAGAAGAGACGCAGCTGCCAGGACTCTGCAGACCCGCTGGAAGGTGTACAAACACAAGGTGAGGTTTCCCAAGGGCACCTGCCCTCTCACCAACGATGGGCACACAGAGTTGTCCTCCCACCAGAGAAGGCATTTTGTTGTTCGTTTATTCAATCGACTGACATTTATGGGTCCCTTTGCTGTGTGGAGCTCCACGATATGTGTGGTGGACATGTGAACAATGTAGGAGACAGAATGGGCGCAGCTGAAAGTGACTCTGTGGGCCGAGGAGCAGAGAGGTGCCAGCACAGTGGAGAGAGTGGGGACCCTGCTGGGAAGGAAACAGGAAGGCTTACCTTTCAGCCTGTGCTGGAAGGATGAGTGGGGTGCCCATTGCCAGAAAAGGCCAATGGCTTGTCCAGAAAGCAACTGTTGGCTCATTTGCTCCATCCTAGACAGCAGTGGTAGGCTGGGTCACAGGGACACTGCTGCTGGTGCAGCCCCCCATCCTACCCTGGAAATACCCCCAGCATGGACTCCCGCTCAGGAATCTTACTGTTGACTGACTGATAAAGCCACTGTGGAATTCACCCCACAGCAGGTGCCTCCTGGGGTGTGGTGGTGGAGGGACGCTGTCAGTGAGGGGTCGCTGGGAACTTACCCGCTTTTCCATCCCCTGTTGACTAGTGGTGCTAAGATCAGGACGTGAAAATAGTACTGTGGGAAAATTCATCTTCATGTTAACTTCTAATTTATCTCTTTATTTCAGAAAAAAAAAGCTGTTTTGGATGAGGTAAGCAAGTTTGATTTCACTAATTTCAAAATACGTCTTTTTCCTTCAGAGTGAAGTGACTGTGGCATCTTAGGTGCTGATTTTCATGAAGTCAGACCAGACCCCAACATTTATACCACATAAACCTTTGGATAAGTTTGCACTGTCAAAATTCATTCATTCTTCCAGCACACTTTCATTGACATCACTTTTGTGCCAAGCAACCTGATGGGCCCTGGGTCCCCAAAAAGACATGAAGAAAGGCAGGTCAAAGTGCAGTTAGGCTGCATCGTGGCACCTTTGGGGTGCATCCCACTTGCAAGCAGGAAAGTGCCTTAGAGGTGCTGTTCTTGCTAGGCCTTGAGAATGATTAAGAACTGCCTGACTGAGAGGCAAGAGAAAGAACCTTGGAGGCAGAACTCAGTCAAGCTCTGGATGTATGGAAGTGTGGCTCATTATGAGAGGCAAGGGTAGCTGTGTGACGAGCCTGTGGGTAAGATGGGAAAGAGCAGCTGGCGGCAGTCACTAGCAGCAGAGAACTAGTGGAATTTGGGGCAGTGCAGACGTCAGCCACCTTGCCTGTTTTCGTGACCCCTCACTGGTCGTTTGCTTCTGCTTTTGACCTTCTGCAGCCTAGTGTCCACACAGTCACCAGGGTGACATAATTTTAAATATTAATTAATACCATTCTTTTCACACTTAGGACAGAATCCAAACTTGTTCCCTAAAGACCCTTCCAACTCTGCATACTCCTCTTTAACTCATCTGGGGGATTTTCTGGCATGACTTGACAATATCAAGCTATTCCCACCACACGACCTTTCACTTGCTGCTCCTGCTGCAGAGAGGCTCTTTCCAGATATTTGCATGTCCTTCTCCCTTACTTATCCAGATATTACCAGCTCAGAGACCCTTTCTGAGTGTTCTATACTACCTGTCACTTTCCAGCCTATGTGCTGGTTTATTTTCTTCATGGCATTTATCCTCCCTTAATTTTTTTTAATTGTTTATCTCCCATTAGAATTATCTCCATGGAGGTAGAAAACATCGGCTTTTTGGGTAGAAAACACCTGTTTTTTTGCTGCTGTGTTCCTAGTTCCAAGAATGAATGAGTGAATAAATGAACTTGGTACTCCTCAGAGGACCAAATAACATGTTTACAGCCCAGACAGCTGGTGTGTGCTGTCCTCCATTCTGTGTCTTCTCTTCTGGTGTCCCCCCCCCAGCCTCAGTTTCCTCATAGTGGAGCCCAGATGATAAGTCGTGCACAGTTGTGTGGGGTCAGTCTGTTAGTGTGGACACAGTGTGGGCAGGACAGAGGCTCGCTCTGCTTTTCATCCTGCGTTGGTTGCTATGGTTGATGTCAACCACTATAGCAGCAGCTTTGCCACATCCAGGATGTGAGCCTTCTGAGTTCTGTGTCCTTAGCGACTGACGTTCTCTCACCTGCCTTGGTAGTACTTGTTCTCAACCCCATGTTTGTGACAGTTCCGTCACCTTGCCTTCAAGAAAAAGTGAAGATGTCTCCTTTCGGTGACTGTTTATGGAAGCGTCTAGGCCTCTAGACAAATGTCGCCTCAAGGCTCAGTGTGCTTGCTTGTCATCCTTCTAAAAAGGAGCTGAGTGGAGATGCAGAGAGGGGAGCCAAGCTTCCCCAAGCATGGGCCATGCAAATACAATGCTGCCCCCGAATTCCACAGCATTGGCTTCAGAACTGACAGAGCACCACGTACTTTAACATTAAGGTCAAAGGATAAATAATTCCTTTGTCATCATATGCTCCACTGCTTGATTTTACATATATGTGGAAAGTGTATGAATTAGAATAAACACCATGAAGTCAATTGTGCCAACATGAAAACATAACCATGTGTAAAATATGGACTGGTATTAGCAGCTGAATTTAAAAAGGCAATTTACATGATCTGAAGAGAAACCAGAGTACTTTAGCAGCTAAATTTAATAACATTTAACAGATGATTCATTTACTTTCCAAGATTCAGCTTCCTGTGGGATCATCTGCCTTTTCCTCCCTAGAGATTAGAGTCAGAATGTTTCTTGCTGTAGGAGATTCTGGGTCAGGGAAAGAGAGGTTCTCAGATACCCCTGTGATTGTGTTGGTAGTAAGGGAAGTAATTTTCTCTGCTGTAATTTTTAGCTTTTCCCTCTGGAATTTCCCTTGATCTATACCTGCCATCTTCCAGAGAAATTAAAATCTGTTCCTCTCTCTACTCTTTCCCTGCCAGGCAGCTGTTGTGCTTCAGGCAGCTTTCAGGGGACATCTAACACGGGCAAGGCTATTGACAAGCACAGCAAGTGGTTCAGAAGCTTCCAGCATGCCCTGCCTTCCTGACCAGGTAACCTCACAGGGGCTGGACACAGACCTAGAGTTCTCATCATTCCCTCTCCGTTTCTTCCTCCCATACTTAAGCAACCAAGGGAAGCATGGGGCATCTTCCAGCCTCGTGTCCTGCCTGCCCTATGGGTGTGTCACCTTCTCCATCCTACAGCACATTGCAGCCAAGCAGCAACACCTGTGGACCCTCCCCAGGTGGATTAGGCCTCAGGGACCAAATCACTTAGCAATTATGACACATCAAGTAGCATGTCAATCCTGCAATTAAGACATAAGATTAAAAATATAATGAAGACAGAAGCTTTCCATGGCAGCACCCTCCTTTATAAAAAGCGCAAGCTGTTCATTAAGAATCTCTAGAGTCTAAGAATTAAGAACCCACAATCAGGAAATTGCTGGCTACGTAATTGGTAATGAGGTGAGTCACCTGGAACAGAATGTGCTCTTACCTGGTTCTCAGGTTGAGGGTGACTGCCCTTGAGGTTCTCCAGTGGTTTTCTTCCCCACTATCATTTTGCTACAGAACACCCCCTCGCCCCGTATGCCAAGTCCCCTTGACCAGGCTGAGGATGACCCAGAGCAAGAGGAGGCCATTACCATCATCCAGTCTGTTCTCCGGGCACACCTGGCTCGGACCAGGCACAGGTAAGTCTGATTATCAGGCCCACCTCTGCTCTGTGTCACAGGGACGCGCCAGACACAGTCACTGAGCAAGAGGCCACCCATCCAGAGAGCCAGCACCTGGGCCAGAGCAAAAGTTATGCCTTGTGAAAAAAACCCACCTCTCCGTGCAGGTGGGGTGAGCCCCAAGTTCTGGTCCTCATGAAGAGGCCTCTCTAGAATCATTTCCTTGCACTGGGAGAAAACAAGTAGCCAGTTTGAGACCATGTACTGGTAGCCGCCGGTTTGTAGAGTTACTGTCAGCTTGTCCTAATGCATTGCCCTTTTTAGAGAAAAATGTGACCTGACCCAGTGTTCAGAAGATGTAGGCATTGTCAGAAGCCTTCCTCCAGCAACACAGACTCTTTCTGAGCAGCAGCATTCCTGCTAGGCCTCCCCGGTCATGGGGACTTTGTTGGTTGCAGAAAATCAGAACCCCACTTAGGTCAACTCAGCTAAAGAGTGGAACTTCTAGTGAGGCTAGGAGAACATCAGGCACAAGGCAGGGATGCTGCTGGCTGGGACCGGGCCAGGCCTGGACTCTGCTGCTTGGGGAAGCTCGGCTCCCCTCTCTCCATCTCCACTCAGCAGCACTCTGCTTGCTGGCTCGCACCCCTTTGCCATGGATTTCTCTGTTTCTCAGGCTTTGTGGCAGAAAATTGCAGCCACCATGTTTTTAAATCTGCAGTTTCTCTCTGCAAAAGGAGAGCTGGAATCTCATAACCCAGACTCCACCTTCCCACCTCCCTCAGATGGGACCAGGGGCTCAGTGCAGGCTGGGGATCCACCCCTGATGCAGTCAGCCACAACCAGAAGATGGAGAGCTGCACAGCCGTGAGCATGTCCAATGAAGTGAGGCCACTGGCTCCACGCAGACCCAGGGCACCAAAAGGAGGTGGGAGGAAAGAGAGTCTCAGGACCAGCCTCTGCTAGCAATGGCTGTTCGCTCTGTCAAGCCCTACTATAGGGCCCAGACAGTGTTGATGTTCTGTAATGTCAGAAACGGCTAGTGTTTCTCTCTTCTAGTGTTGCCAGTAAGGGAACCGGCACTGCTGCTGCGACTAAGAGACCTGTGTCAGCTGCGCGTGACAGGACCTCCTCCCCACCCTGCCCGGCAGCTGTTCCTGGTAATTTCATTTCCTTTCAAATTCTAGTGTGAGGGGCAGCTGGCCCCTGAGGTTTGAGCCAAAAGAGCTGCTACTCTCCCCAAAGCTTGACATGTGAAAGGACACGTGGGGGACTTTCCTCCCTGTGACCACCTGCAAACTCAGTGATGCCCTCAGCCCGGAAGTCACCTCAACCAAGTCTCCCTCATCACAGCTTTGTCCCTTGGATTGTAGGAATGGCCTGAAGGGACTCCCTGAGCCCAGGAGACTAGAGAATGGGGTCAGGCATCATGGACAGCAGTGTATTCCCACGGATATTGCAGTGGGAGTGTCGTGATTTTCATATCTAGAGTTTGCTCTTGGCTCCCTTGGGCCCAAGTTTTTCCTATTTATTCGTTTTAAGTAATACTTTATACAAAAATAGTTAGTGGATAATCAATCCCTAATGGTGAGGCCTGGTCCCAGCCTGCCATCCTCATGTGTGAAATGGAGAATTGGGTGAGACAGTCTAAGAGCCGCTGTTATCATGTGAGCTATGATTGTATGATCTACGATTCTTTCAGCCTTATACTCTAGCTAGAAGACCTCATCTACACTTGCTTGTTGTGACTATTGCTATCACGCTAAAGATGACCAAAAGATCCTGATTTGAGATTTTATCTCTTATCAGACCAAGAAATGTAGTCTTGAGATTTTATGAAGGTGGAGTGTGGGTCGGGTCCAGCATGCTTCCAGTCCTGGCCTCCTAGCCTGGCTTCTGCGGTCTCAGAGATGGAATTGGAGAGGAGCAGGGTGCAGGTAGAGATGATGCTTCATGTCAGGAAAAACTACAAAGAAAGTGGGTTTTCTGATGAAAAAGTGTTAGAGTAGACAGATGTGAGGGTGTGGCGGCTCCAGCCAGCATCTGGCGCTGTCTCTACACAATGCGGGTGCTTCCAGTTTGCATGTTCCTTCAGGGAAGGAAGACAGTGAAGCGAGCAGCTGGGAGACCATGGGGGGACCAGCTACTGAGGAAGAAGTGCCAAGGCCTTGGGGACCAGGGAGCCCCACCACCCTGCAGCCCTGCCCTGGTGAGTTGAGGCCAATGGTGGGCCACAGCGAACCCTCTTGCTCTGTGAGCCCATGACTTTAGCTCGCTGCAAGCCCACTCTGACTGAGCACCCTTGGCCTGCCAAGCTTCCTTTCAGGGGCTGGCCTGCTGGGAACAGGATTTTGGAGACTATTCTGCATAAGCAGCACCTAGAAATCACATTTTAATCTTTTTCCTAGCTTTGTCGGAGCTCACAAACTTTGAACTTTGATATTCTCTCCATTTGTATAGCTCAACTAACAAAGATTAGCAGCCTGGGGTTATAGGAGAGCCGTGCCAACATGCAAAGCCCAAGAAGCCCCGGGGGCCATCCTAGAACTTGTGGGCACCCCAAAAGGCTTTAAGTTGTTCTCCAAACAGCCCTTTCATGCCCATTTTACCAGACCCTGCATTCAGTGACCTTTAGATTCTTTGATCAAAGTTAAAGTGTTTGTTTATGCTGCCCTTTTCTCCTCTTGATAAATGTATGTAATTTTGAAGCAGCAGCTTCATCCACCTGTCTGAAAAGTATTATCACAGAACATTCAAGCATTCAGCTTTTATTTACCCAAGGATACGAGTATGTGAAAAGTAGAGATGGAGCTCTTCTTTTATCTAATTGTGAAAGTGTTTTTAAAGGAAAAAAACCCTTGAAAACTAATGTTTTTAATTTCATAAGTTTCCACTTTCATGCAATTGGGCCTTCATCCACGGTTCTGCATCTGCAGATTCATCCAGCCCCCGATGGGAAATCCATACCATGTAGTTAGGCCTCTGATGGTTTTGTCAATACGGAACACAAACTGTTTTCTTGTCATTATCATCTAAACAAGTATTTACATTTACATTGTGTAGGTGTTATAAGTAATCTAGAGATGGTTTAAAGTACATAGGAGCGTGTGCACAGGTTATATGCAAATGCTATACCATTTTACATAAGGGGGTTGAACCTCTGTGGATGTGGTATTCACAGAGCAAATACCAAGGGGTGACTGTATTAGTTTTCTGGAAAGTTACAGAAAAAAAGCTGATGCAGCTACAGTATCTGTAGCACTGCTCAGCCCTAATTTCCTTCACCTTTTTATCTCAAATCAGTGGTTGGTCACTTTTTCACTTTCATTTTATTGAAATAATAGATGAAAGGCCCTTTTTAGGGGCTGTGAAGCCTGCTGATAACCTGCCCTGCCTAACACCCATCGCCCCCAGTCCATGGGGTTCGTTGCCGACATCTCATTCCAGTGTAAACTGGGATGTTTAGATGTGAATGAAGAAAGTGTAGCTGGGGAGGATGGCCCACCCATGTGAAGCTCACAGTGTTCGTGAGGTCGGGCTTGTCCTGCCTCACCTCAGTGGGGTGTGCCACGTGGGAGCCAGCTGTTCTCACAGAGAGGCTGGGGCCGCTGCCTCATCTGCACTGCAGGCCAGACTCCTGGAGCTGCTGTGCGGGCGGCTCAGCTCCTGCCACAGACTCACCCTTCCTTCACGCTGGTGGTCTTTACCTTTCCAAGGTGTGCATTCCTTTTTGGAAAGGGCCAGAATATTCAGTGCTGAGCTTAGAAACAGATGTGGGTGCAACTCAGAGTTCAATGAGTAGCACTCTGCCATGAGTGGCTCTCATGGCATCCCCCAGAGACTAGTTAAAAAAAAAAACCAATTTCGAAGAAAACAGCAGTATACCCACTGTTTGTGGGTGTGACCTGGGGCTGATGTGAAAACGTGTCCAGATGGGTGCCCAGAAACAGGTCCCAAGCAGTCGGTGTGACAGCCTCCCTCTCTCTGGTTCCTTGCAGTGGCGTCCTCTCTCTCAGGGCCACCTACAGATGATGTCAGCTCCGATGACTCGGACGAGATTATCTTTGCTCCGTCTCTGCCTATGAAGAAAAGCACCTCCCCGCCCTAGACCCCTGCACATGCCCCGCCGTGGCGATGGCTCTAGCGGAGGAGGTTGGGGCTGAGAGGACAAAGCACTTGTAGAAGACATAATAACTATAAATGAAAAATAATTTATCTTGTTAGGAAAAGAACGGTACATACTTACCACCAGAACATCTTAATGGGTTTTTCTCTTTTGTTTTGCTTGTTTAAGGAATCCCAAATGCCTTTATTCTCTGGCCAGGGTCAGGGGCCCATCTCCAGCTGCAGTTCACCCTGGGGTTTCAGTTCCAGGCAGACACAGCTGCCCGGAATTGTGGGGGCAGCCAGGGAGCCCTGCAGAGACACATTCTCTTGTAGCAACAGACTGGCTGTCTTTGGCCTTGACTTGGGAAGAGCTGCTCCGTTAGGATCCAGCACTGACCTCATCACCTTCCTCATCCTCGTTGACATCTACTCCACCAGGATTTGCTCCCATCTCCACCTAGTAGGTCCAGCCAGACCCGCTGAGCCATACCTTTTGGAAGAGCAAGAGATGACACAGGCCTGCAGTGGGCGGTAGGTTTTCCCTCATCCCCACAACAAAATGCAGTCCTTGCAAAATGAGAAGACATCCCAAGATGAATTCTTATTCTTTAGGCCTTTCCTGCCCCCCTCACCACACAGATCTTTCTACTGTCATCTTTCCTACCCATTGGGGCGCTGCCCAAGAAGTCTGGTAGAATTTTGTGATAGTTATTTAGGCCTTTAAAAAAATGCCAAACTATAATATAATCACAGAAGCAATATCCAGTTTTCTCTTGAAAACTGCAGCAGGGGATGGCTGTCCCCAATCACAGTTACTATGACTCTAAGAGGTCCCCAGGTCTCCCTCTGCAGGCCACAGGTCCAAGAGGCATGACCTTGTCAGCATCCTGAAGCCCCATCTGTTTGGCAGGGTTCCTTAAGAAAGTCAGTTCTGGCCCTTTGTTAGTGAGATTAACACTTGTTGGTGGGTAAAAATGAGGTACCTGTGTTTGGGTAGGGCTTCCAGGGCCTCTGAGCCTATATCCCGTCTGACATCTGTGTCTGCAGACCCCTGTCAGGACTGACTCCCCTCTGGGGTGGAGACGACATCTCAGAAGAGATTGATGTTTGAAAGCTGGCCCAAAGACCAACCTGATGGGCTCTGCAAAACTTGCCCCATCCCATCCCTAATCTCCTGCAATTCTGTATGTAGCCTTTCTGATGTCCAACCTCAGGGAAGTCCAGCATGAGCCAGGTCTGTGGGGCGCTGAGTTGTCCTGGCCCTATTGCTGGGACAGGCTGGCCCTATTCCCCACTTAGGTGCTATTCAGTGTGTTGAAAAAAATTCAGCTAGAGGGCTGGCTTGTTTAATTTTTTCTTTACTTGGTCTGTTGTCTGCCAGATCAATTGTGTTCATTCTTTTTGTCCCCCATTGACTCACTGACTGGCTGACTTGCTGCTGATGTGAGCATTCTGTAGACCCTACCTGTGCTCAGCCCACTGGGGCTGTTCCCAGGTGCAATGTCCCATCATTCTTTGGGGACCCAGAGCTAAAGGTCTATGGGGCTAATGTACCCAATTCAGCACCTAAGGGAGAAAAGGCACATTCCCCAGGTTGCAGGGGGCAGGGGGGGATGTCTAAATTACTTACCACTTTCAGGAAGGAATAGCCTCTGGAACTCTAGATTCTGGGTACCCACAAAGCTCGGTCACTAAAAGGATGTCCCTGCTTGGGGCTGGCTCTGCATGGTGTCCAGGGCTATCTTGTGTACCATGACCTGTAAGATCCTGGCCAACCAGCAGAGCTGAGATCAGCCCATGGACTTGAGTTTTCCACTCAAGAAAATGCCACTGAAAACTGTAAGTATGTTCCTTTGGTCTGCCTGCACAACTGGGTGCAGCAAGCATTCTTGAAGCTGCCATAGTAAGTCGCTGTGCCTCAAGTGTGTGTCTTCAGCTGATGTCCAGTGACTGTCCAGTGCCCTTTGCTGGATGCAGCCTTCTCTTGTGATCCCTTCCTACACTCTGTGAATTTGTTCCTTGGAGGACATGCCAGGGTCAGGCATGTTTTCAAGGCCCCAGGTCATAGCCTGGGGATTCTAAGGCCACAGGAACAGGCAGGGCAGTGAGGAGCCTGGGACCCGGGAGGACCACCTTCCTTATGCTGCCTCCATGGTGCTCTGCTAGACAGGTCACCTGGGCATCTCTCCACACAGTCCTCTCAGAGCCAGGCTGCTGACAGTGGCAGTGGGGTGAGCTGGGTGGGGGTGATCTGGGGGCAGGGCCTCAAGAGGTGGCAAAACAACACCCCTGGGAAGATTAGAAATGGAAAGTGGATAGAGGAGAAAGGGACTTCACAGGTGGTAGGTGCCCAAAGGCCCAGGTCTGTACTTTGGGTGGAGACTGAGTGGCATATGAGGCTCACTGCAGCACCTGCCTGCCTCGTTGAACTAAGCAGCCAGGCTATTTGCTGTTAGAGGCTGTGTGGGTGATCCGGCTCTACAAGAGCTTCCTTCTCTCCATCCTAGATACCACAAACCGGCAGTAACAGAAGTGGAATCTCTGGACCTTGGCTGTGTCGGCAGAACCACGCCTTCTACCCTGACCCTGCTGGCGTCCCTCCGTGCAGAGCTGGGAGTCGTGGCATCCTGACGGGGCCACACCGGGCTGCCAATGCCCTCTCCTCACAGCAGTGCTGCCCGTGGGCTCCAGGGGCACACGCAGGATGCACAGGAAGCTGACATGTTCTGCAGCCCTTGGTTCACACCCATCTACCAGATGCCAACTGAGGAGAAAATGCAGGAGGGGCCCTACTGGCAGGAGGGCCTGGAGCAGGGCAGACAGGCTGCCTGGACACTTGTAGGAAGACACTGGGGCCAAAGCTAAAGAGCATGGGAGGGGTGCATGTTTGGGGGCAGACTAGGGAGCTGCTCTGCTGTGGGTTTCTGCGCAGGGTGACCCCAAAGCAGGGCTGAGGCTGGAAGGTGGGAGCCAGCAGCAGGTTCAGTGAGGAGGGCTGCCAAGACCGCGTGACCTCCAGGTCTCCTGACCAGTGGGGTGCTCTTAGCAGTGCTCAGCTGACCGGGGCTACCTTCAGGCAACAGCCTGGTGATTGGACGGAGCCGCTTCACCCGTTAGGGTTTTGTTGGCTCGTTCACATGTGCGTTGAGAGACCCTAGAATAGACAGATGGTCTGAGCACGCCTTGACTACTGACAAGGGGAAAGAGGGCCACTCTCTAGTCAGACGGACCAGAAGCCCTTACCCTGGCTGAGACCAGTTGCGTTAGTGAAAAGCAGACCAGCCTAGCTCATCTGTCCAGGATGCAGACAGCAGAGCAGAGCTTAATTTTTTAGGAAATAAATAACCTCTGCAAAGCCCGCTAACCATCAAGGTTTGAGTGAAGTGTGACCGCCACCATGACCTGTCTAAGCGAATGCAAAACCCTCCTTTGGCCTTGGAGGCCATGTTTGCTCTCAGATGACCCAGACCTGCTGAGCAGCAGATTGCTGACCTGCTATGTGTCCGGGCCGGCTACTCCAGGCTCCCACACACCAAGTTCTCGAAGGTCTGTTAGCAGTCGACACCCCAGGGAAGCATCCTTAAAACTGAGAAGTGATGCCAAGAAGTTGAACAGTGAAACCAGGTGGCTCACAGAGGAAGAAGTGGATCGGCTGGTCTTTGACATATTTACTTAGAATAATTCTACCTTTATACATAATTTATACATGAATCTTTTGGAAGGGATAGCTTTTCACTCTATGCTACTCATTATTGGCCTTTGTAAATAAAAGTTGTTTTACAGACTATTTGTCTTGATTGCCCCATAAATCTGTCACTTTAATTACCTCCAGGTGTTCGTGATGCCACAGCTCATGCCGCCCAAACACTTCAGTTGATCTGCTTCAGAAACCCTATTTTTCTGAGCTTCTGGCATTTTGCTTTGGTGACAGCACAGGCTGGGGGTTTAGAGCCATCTGGAGGAAGGGAAGGGATCCCACCGCCAACTCCTGGCCATGCAGGAATTTTTTTTAAAGATTTATTTCTGTATACAAGAACTGGGGTGTAGGCCAGAGGGGTGGAGTGGGGATGGGGGATGAGAGGATTCACCAGAGACAGAGTGGGGAGCAGAACAGGCAGATCTACTGAAATACACTGCTGAGGGGAGCAGCGGGCGAGACAGGAGAGGTCTGCTGCACCATGTGGGTCAGCTCCCTGGCCAGCCGGGGATCGAACTTGTGCTGCAGTGGCTGGCAGTAGCTTTATAGCGCTGTGTCTTTAACCCCTGTGCCACAAGGGAGGTCCCCCATGCATAAATTCTGATGCATCTATGGGCACCAGGGTCTCTTCTCAATGTTCCTTCTAAGCAAGCAGCAGAAATGAAAATTGGGGCAGGGGGAGAATTTCTACAAATTCTATTTGAGGAATGGAGTAAATCATTTATTTAGAAATCAAACACAGGGGCCTCCCCAGTGGCGCCGTGGTTGAGCGCTGGGTTGCAAAGCTGCCTGCAGCCTCTGCAGTGCCTGTTCGATCCCCAGCTGCTCCCGGCCACCGGAGGAGGGTCCCACATGGCGTGCAGACCTCTCCTGCCGCCCGCTGCTCCCCTCAGCAGTGTACTTCGGTCCTTCTGCCTGCTCTGCTCCCCACTCTGGTGAATTCTCTCACCCTCCCGCGCTTCTGACTGTACCCAGTGCTTGTATAAATAAATAAATCTTTAAAAAAAAATCAAACACAAAGTTGATTTCTAGGTAAGTACGGTCTTCCAATATTTTGTTGCATAGAATAAGGTGCATCTGTGGCTTTGTGTGTACACTGCTGCTTGCCAGGCCCTTCAATCCTGGCTGGGATGTGTTTGAAGGTCCTGCGAGGACTTGTTTGTTGTTCCAGCACTTGCCTGAGCCTGTTTCTGTGTCCCAGTCACTCTGTGTCTGGTTGGAAAACACCACGCTTTGTAGAGAGACTGGTAGGGCCTGAAGGAGTCGAGAGTAGAGAGAGTGGTGCATCAAACCCACCCCACCACCCTGCCTCATGTGTGCCACGAGGCTCAAGCCTAGGAAAGGGGCAGCCTCTGGTGACAGGATTATGGCGAGAAGTCCAATCTCCACCCCATAAACAGGAAAAGTGCAGGGAGATAGAGACCAACATGAACATATAACTAGTAAATGAACATGCGCACACACAGAATCTCCCTGTTCCTGCCATTGGTTTTGGTGCCCTTAGGAATTCTCTGGTTAAAAGTAGCCCCCAGTTTGGTCTGCAAAGCACCTGTGGACCTCTTTGAAGACTGGTAACAGGATTACCCCCAGATCCTTGCCAAGATGATTTAAAATATGAGCATTCTCAAAAGCCAGGGAATATTTAAAAAAAAAATTCAGAATCCAAGTGCCTTGTTCTTTTCAGCTCTGCTCTCGGGTTCAGAATAGAATTGATGAGGTTGAAGCACAAGTTCAAGTTTCTTTGCTCGGGTGCCAGCTCAGGGCTTTTGGCCAGCACTTTCCCATTAACACCCTGGGAGCCCATCCCGGGCCAGCCCAGGGGGCAGCCCATTAGACAGCGTCTGCCTGAGGAGTCTGCAGGAGTCCTGCGTTTCCATGGTGCTGGTCCTTCTGAATGGGGGGGGGGGGGAATGCCCCCTGGGCTATTCATTAATTAACACACAGAACAGCCTGGGATTCAAAGGAGAGAGCCTGAGTGGGCCAAGTCTTCTGGGACTGCCATTCATGGACAGAGTCTCTCCAGCCCTCCCCAGGCCGGCTTTAAAGGAAAGCAAGCAGGGAATGGGGGTGGAGGGTAGCAGCTCAGAGAGAAGCAGGGCTTGTTTGCCTCAAAGCGGCCTGTCCCTGCTAATAGCTATGAACCTGCTGCCAACCCTTCTCAGGCTGGCCTTGTTCCCCAACTCACGGTGATGATGTTGTTTTGGGTTCGGAGAGTGGGGTCCGAGGGTTCACTCTGGGAAAGTTTTCACCACAGCTCCCCCTTCAGCGGCACGCAGGGTTTCCCAGGCAAGTTTCTCCAAGACACAGAGATGTTAGTTATATCCAAAAGGACAGGTTTATTATAAAAGGGAGAGAAGAGTAAAGGACACTTGCATAGGCACAAGTGGGCAGGAAGAGCTGGCCCGAAAGGGACAGGTTTGCTGAGAGAGGCCTGCATGATCGCAGGCGGGCGGCCTTGAGGAGAGCTGCCTCCGCTGAGGGAGATCAGTAAAGAAAAACCCCTGCATGGTACAAGTCACAGGCAGGCAGGAAGGCTGCTGCCCTGCAGAGGGAGAGAGTTGGCGAGAGGAGCACCTGCATAGGCCCAGGTGGGCAGGACAGCTCCTGCTTCAATCTGTGCCCTCCACAGCGTTTGATGCAGACACTTCCTTCCTAGCCACTCTTCTCCCCACCTCCTGTGATTTTCCTCCTACCCCTCCAGCAAAAAAATGTCTTTCAGGGCCTCCCTGGTGGTGCAGGGGTTAACAACAGTGCTATCAAGCTATCTGCAGCCTCTGGAGCACCAGTTCAATCCCCGGCTGGCCAGGGAGCAACCCACATGGTGCAGCAGACCTCTCCTGCCTCGCCCGCTGCTCCCCTCAGCAGTGTATTTCAGTAGATCTGCCTGTTCTGCTCCCCACTCTCTCTGGTGAATCTGCACCTCTGGCTTACACCCCAGTTCTTATATGCATAAATAAATAAATCTTAAAAAAAAAAAAATCTTTCACAGCCTGTTTGTCAAATGTGTGTGTTCCCAGAGTTCATCCCTAGCACCCAGACTGTAAACATTGCTGTGGACGTTTGCATGTGTGTGTCTCAGAGGCCTCAACCCCACAGCACTGGTGGCTCTTCACCCCCAACCTGCTTCCATCTGGTAGTCAGATCACACTGATTGGTGTCACAGGCCACTGGATCGTGAAGGGGACATCATCCCAGCTCCCCTCATCCTCAGCCCCTCCCCCAACCAGTCACCAAGGCCTCCTGGGCTCCTCAGCAGCCCCCAACTCTGTTGCCACATCTGCAGTGAGGTCAGGGGACGTCACCAGCCATCCATGGACACCAGTATGATCTCTTGAGCATGCCATGCCACCCTCACACAGGCAAAAGCACATGCACACAACAACACACACACACATGCACAAATGTGTGTACAGGCAAACACGTAAACACACAAAACATGCATGCACACACACAAACAAAACCACACATGCACACACACTCATTCTAAACTTAAAGCCGTCCTGAACTGCACGAGGCTCTGCCATGTCTCCCGAGAGCAGACCACAACAAAGAGCAGCTGTGTGACCAGAGTGAGAACATGGACATTTTACAGGTGTGGATGGGCCTGTCAGGTGTCAGTCTGCTAACAGCTGGCTCACTTGGTCATCCATACACATTTAAGGCCACATATAAAATGAGATCACCCTCAAGTCCAAGAGCAACTGACTCAAGGACGTGAGCCTGGGCGGAGACCGCGGTAGCTTGGTGGCGGCTTCTGCCCTCCACAGGCCACCGCCGGCTGTCTTTAAAGTGAGTGTGTACAGGAGGATCCACAGTGACACCCACTACTGTCAATGCAAGGCTCTTCTCCTGGGATAATGGAGAAACCTGAGTTACTTTTCCTAGGATTTTTTAAAGCGGTTTCTGTCAGTTGACCTGATATGGGGTTCAGGTGGCTTTTCTCAGCATGTGGCTGTCAAAGTAGCCCAGAGGCCTGTACTATGAGATGCTTTGTAAGGACCTAAGCCGGAGGCAGGTCCCTCTTTTTCAAAGGATAAAACCCTCCTCTCATGTTTAAACTGTCCGGGAATGAAACAAAGACCTCGCTCACCCCCTGCTGCTCCTGTCTCAGAAACCCCCACTTTGAGAGCAAACTTGGCAGCCTCCAGAGCACTGCCTCCTGCCCCGCCCTCCCTCCCTAGGCCAATAGCTTCTTCCCTTTCAGCCTCAGGCCAGTTCCTTCACTTAGAGAGCTGGTTCCTTCTCGCTGGCGTTTTTTTCCATTTAGAATAACCACTGCTGACATTCGGTAAATAGCACTGCAGATACCCTGTGTGGATGCAGAGAGAGGTATCTGAGAAGGAAGGGAGGAAGAAGGAATTAAGCGAGGGAGGGAGGGTTGGAGGGAAGGGGAGAAAAAGTAGATAAATACTATACAAATAATTTTGCAATATTATAAAAAGAGAGATACCTGCAATTTTATTTTAAAATATTACAATTTATTTCACTTGAATTTAACAGAAGAGACCCTGAAGAAATTTCTTCTAACTGCTGTCCCAGGTGTGGTAGTTTTTGCTTCCTAAGGCGGCTCTTTCAGTGTTTTTGCTGATAGAGGCACTTGCTCCTCCCCCCACCCCGACCCCGCCTTGGGATCCCTAAGGACAGGAGTAGGGGGCTCACAGACTCAGGGGGCTCCTGGCCATGAGCTATTTTTCTACCAAGAACCACCCAGAGGGCTCTCAAGGTCCCACCACTCCTACCCCAAGTCATGTGGAGCTTGGTAAAACTCTCCTGCAGCTGTGAGCCTTGGGGCATTCTGGAAACTTTCTCAATCTATGGACTCACTGCTACAGTGACCTCTTTGCAAATCAAGAGATCCAAACAATGATTCTCAGAACTTTGTGGACATTTGCTTCTTTGCTTCTCCTCATCATTGCTTCTAAGGGACTGGGAAGGGTTAAGATCTGCACTGTGCCCTTCTGGAATCTTCTCATATTTTTTCTTGGGCACCTTTCACAGTTTGTGACCTGAAACTGTACCTTTTTGTTAGTTGGTTACTGCTGTGGGAATTTTGACTTCTTCCTCCTGCATTCAATTTTTCCTCATCCTGTTAGGTACTAAGGAGAGATTCTGCTCTAACCTTACTCTTCCATTTTACCCTGAAACCCCACTGGTCTTTAAACAGGCTCAGAGTCTCCCATTTAAAACCAAATCCATGCAGCCCTCTACCCTCACCATCTCTCCTGCCCTTGGCTTTCAGAATGCTCAAGGCTGTATCTCAGACTCCAAGTTCCACTTATGGCTCTGGCTTCTGTGCTGCCCACGTCTGGCATCTGCCCTGCCCACTTGCACCAGCCTCACTAAGGCCACCAAAGTCCCATCTCACCTGACCTCTTAGCAACATCTGACACTTCCAGAAACACTTCCTCCCCTTGCTGCCCTGAAACCCTACTCTGTCCTACCACACTGCAGACAATGCTCTTTGGCCACCTGCTGGAGTCCCTTAAAGTTTGTCCTGTGCTCCTCCACTCAGACCAGCCCTGGCACCCTGGCTGGGGTGACATCTATCATGCAGGTGATGGCAAATGTGTCTCCCTAGCACAGCTGTCTTCTGGACTCCAGGCCTGGCTGCCCAGCCACCTCCTAATCATCTCTTCAACTTGTCCAAAATTACACTCACCAGCCTCACACCCACTAGAATGGCCACCATAAAAATAAAAAATAATAATAAAAAAAAAACCAGGGCCTCCCCAGTAGCACAGCGAGTTGAGTGCAGCACTGTGAGGCTGTCCACAGCCTCTGCAGCATGGATTCGATGCCCGGCCAGCCAGGGAGATTCCCACATGGCGCGGCAGACCTCTGTCTCGCCCGCTGCTCCCTTCAGCAGTGTTTCCGGTCTGTCTGTCTGTTCGGCTCCCCGCTCTATCTCTGGTGAATTCTTTCACCCTCCCGTACCTCTGGCCTGTACCCCAGTTCTTGTATAAATAAATAAATCTTTTTTAAAAATTGAAAAAACAAAATCACAGGTGAGGATGTGAAGAAACAGGGACCTTGGTGCACTGCTGATGGGAATGTAGAGCAGCACAGCTGCGTGGAAGCGGTGTGAGGTTCCCCCAAAATTGAATATAGAATCACCCTATGATCCAGACATCCTATTTCTGAGTATACGCCCAAAAGAATTGAAAGCAGAGACTTGAACAGATTTTTGTACATCCACATTCATAGCCGCGTTATTCACAATAGCCAAAAAGCGGAAACAACCCAAGTGTTCAATGGATGAATGGATGAGACATGGTCTGTTCATACAATGGAATATTATTTTCCAGCCCTGAAGGCCTGGAGACGCCCACATGGCGAGGCTGGTTTGCAGCCCAGTTCACTGGGCAGGGATCCTCCCCTTTGTCATGCCGGGCACAGTTATGATTTGCCCTTCAATGGCAAGATTATTTGTCATCGGACACCCCATCAGCCGCCTGAGACACGCTCCACGTAGAACCTGTGGGCTCGTTGCTCTTCTCAAGACCTGACCCAGTCCTTGGTACACAGTTGGTGCTCAATGTGCAGAATGAAGCTGCAATGGCACAGCAGCTCTTGGGTGGGGGAAGGGCAGTGCAGAGGCCCTCCCTTGTATAGCCGGGCCCCACTGGGCTACCAGCTCCTGGCAGAAGAGGCTCCCTACCTAAGCCCCCCCCACAGTACCCAGCACACAGTGGGGAGAGAAGGCAGCGTCAGCACTCCCACCTCACTCCTGGGGCTCATTAAACTAGCAGTCAGCTTCCACCTATTCTGTCTCAGTAGAGTCCCCAGAATCTGAGCTGTCTTCCCTTGCCTTCCATGCGCCGGGCCTGGCTGCTGTGTGCGAACACCCAGAAAAACAGTAACCAAATGAGCAAGAGGTTTCCAAAGGCCTGAGGGAAGCAGAGCAGGGAAGGGGTGGCAAGCCATGATTCTCAAAGACTTAGAATTTCATGGTTGCTTCACCGTCCTGAACACAAGGGGTCGGGGTCCAAAGCGACTGCTTGAACGTCAGTCACTACTCGTCAGTCACTACTCGTACATTCCGGCTGGCAGGAAGGAAGAGGCGCCGTCCCCTGCCTTGAGGGCACCTCCACTTGCATCCCCTTGGTCAGAATGCAGACCCTTGCACATTCAGCTGCAGAGCAGCCTAGAAGATGTCTTTCATTTAGGTGGCTATAGATTTATTTATTGATTTATTTTATAAATGAGGGCAGATTGATTGATTGATTGATTGATTTATAAGATTTATTGATTTATTTATACAAGCACTGGGTACAGGCCAGATGTGTGGAAGGGTGAGAGAATTCACCAGAGCCAGAGCGGGGAGCAGAACAGGCAGAGTGATGAAGTACACTGCTGAGGAGAGCAGCGGCGTGGCAGGAGAGGTCTGCGCGCCTTGTGGGACCCTTGCCCGGCGGCCGGGGATTGAACCGGCGCTGCAGAGGCTGCGGGTGGCTTCGCAGCCCAGCGCTCAACCGCTGCGCCACCGGGGAGGCCCTAGATTTTTTTTTTTTAAAGATTTATTTATTTATGCATACAAGAACTGGGGTACAGGCAGGAGGGTAAGAGGATTCACCAGAGAGAGTAGGGAGCAGAACAGGCAGATTGACTAAAATACACTGCTGCGGGGAGCTGCAGGCGAGACGGGAGAGGTTGGCTGCACCATGTGGGAGCTCCCTGGCTGGGGATCGAACGCGTGCTGTAGTAGTTGCAGATAGCTTCACAGTGCTGTGCTTAAGCCGTTGCTAAGGTGGCCACAGATTTAATAAAAATGGGAGGTTCTGTTACTAAGGGAGAAGAGAGGATAAGTTCAGGGGAAGGCCAGCTCTCTTCTCCTTGCTCTTTGGAGTCCCCCCAGAGTCCCCATTCTAGGGTTAGTATAACCCACTGCACCCGCACAGCACCCAAGCCCTGCCCTGCAGATCTTTCCAGCCCGGCCTCCTGTCCTCCCTGCCCCCAATCCAGTCTCACACTGCCCTTCCTCAGAGCTCAAGCTCGCCTCCTTGCCTAAGCTAGGAATGTCCTCTCCACTGAGCCAACCCACACCCCCCCTCTGCTGAGGCTCAATTTGGGGATCAGCCTCTCCTTTCTTTGTGTTCTCACACAACACAGTTCCTTTCCTCTGTTTTAATATTTACTGCACGTTTGCAGTGTTCCAGGCAGTGAGGGAGAAAAGCACTTTGTACACAATATCCAGGTTCATATCATCTGTTTGCCAGTCTGTCTCTCAACTAGACTGAGTGCCTGGAGGACGGGAGCAAATTCCTTTACCCATACACAGCTAGGAGACCCCAGGGGGGTGGACTGGCTGAGCCCAGGCAGGAGAGGCCCTGGGACACAAAGCACACCAGGCAGGCAGGCAGCACAGGGGCTGTGGGGGTCAGCACACACTGATCCCCCCAGAAGAGGGAATGAGGGGCTGGGGCTGGCAAGTGGGAAGGCAGGTCTTCTTGGCTGCAGGAGATAACAGCCCCCACCCAGACACCCCAGATGGAAATGGTGCCAGGTGGTCAGGCTGTGGAGGGCACAGGGCTCAGAGGGGAAGCAGGGGGTGGGCGGTGGATTTGCACATTCTGCTGAGGGAGCTGTGGGAACAGGGAGGGCCGCTGGCAGCTGAATGGCAAGCTCAGATTAGCATTTCAGAAGGTGGAAGGACCCAAGCTGGCAGCTGGGAGGATCCACAATGGCTCAAGGGCTGGTGAGAACCTTGTGAGTGTTCACTGTTCCCTTACCCCCTGCCCAGTGCCCACCGGAGCCCAATGAAGCTGGCTGCTGCCCAGCTACCCCTGTGGAGAGGAGAGCTTTGAGGACCTCCCAGCACCCAGAAGGGGGAGCCAGGCTCAGACCAGAAGAGGGAGAGGGAGGAGGCTCAGTGGGCTTGGGAGCAGCCTCAGATTGGAGGTGCACCTCCGGCCACCCCTGCTCCATGATCCTGGTGCACACCCAAAGTCAGAAAGGGGTGGGAGGGTCTGCAGAAGTGAATATGCCCAAAAGCTGGGACCTCAGT